>NW_026947500.1:65980749-67252833 GCF_034190915.1 Cavia porcellus
TATCTTGTTTTGACTGATTAGACTCTGTTCCATTCTGTATGATAGTATCAAGTTTGACGCTATAGGCAACTCCTTTGAAAGCAATAAGATTCACTATGATGCCCATTCCAGTTTGACTATTATCCTCTTTTGAAGTCCTCTAATGTTTACAATGTTTAGGTTTTATTGGTCTTGTTCTCTACTGTTTTGTTCAACTTTATAATACCTAATGAGATAGACAATTCTTCTTAAGGAAGGAAGAGGCATTATGGTAACCAGAATTTAAAATAATTTTCTGAACGAAGCGTAGCAAACTTAAACAAAACCAGAACCAATTCGACAAAATCATCAACCTCAAAGAGGTGAGAGACCTCTATAATAGAAAGATTATGGAAAGATTGAAGAGGATATCAGAAAACGGGAAACAACCCTGTCTCTGGGCAGACAGGATTAATATCATTAAAATGGATGTGTTCCCAGAGACCTCTAGATTAATGCAGTTCTCATTACGTTACCAACATTCTTCCCCACTAAACAAAACACTGTGGGCTTTGGGGTGAGACAAGGACATAGCTTTATCTGACAGCAAATACCGTGGGCAGAACATGATCAACAACCCTAAAATCATATGGGACAGGACGAGGCCCAAATAACCAAAGCAACCCTGAGAAATAAGATCAAATAGAAGCAATCTTAATCTTAATCTCAATCTTAAAATATCCCACAAAGCTACAGTAACCAAACATCATGGCAGCAGCACAAATATAAACATGACATAAAAAAGAATACCATGTGCCTTTAACCATTTGATGTTGGACAAAGAAGTGAAAAGAATACCTGGAGAAAATATAGCCTGTTGCACAAATGATGCAGGGAAAATTATTTACCTACGTGTTAAAGAATAAAACTAGACCCAAATCTTTCGCTCTGTACTAAAATCAAACCAAAAAGCATCAAAGTCTAGATGTAAGAACAGAGAGAGTGAAACTGCTGGAGGCAGGAAGAATCTTCAAGACAGGCAAAGGCCAGGACGTCCTGAGTGATTCCAGCAGCACAAGAAATGACACCAAGGATCCACAAATGGGGTTGTGTTGGAGTTAGACCGCTAGCAACAAAGGAACCAGTCAACAGATTAAAGAGCTGGTCTTTAGAACAGAAGACCTAATGTCTAGGGCATCTGGAAACTGAAGAAAATCAGACTCCACAGAGCATCCCAGTCAAGAAAATGGGCCAATGAGATGAACAGGTATTTCTCAAAAGAAGAAGCGGAAATGACCAATGACTACATGAAAATAATATTCCACACTTTCAGCCAGTTCCATAGTCCTCCTCGTGTTTATGTTCTTGGATTTCCCAGGTAAATCTTCTCTGATTTCCTGGCCAGGACT
The DNA here is from genome assembly GCF_034190915.1 of Cavia porcellus. NCBI lineage: Eukaryota > Metazoa > Chordata > Mammalia > Rodentia > Caviidae > Cavia > Cavia porcellus. Next base: position 65,982,117 of record NW_026947500.1, read on the forward strand.
CAGGGCTGGTTCCCGTTTGCTGCCGTCTCCCCTCTTGCATGTGCTTTCTGTCAGCTCTTTCCTTTCCTCTTTTGGTTTCGTTGGCACCTTGGCAGAGGCAGGTTTAGCCACCAACCTCGCTGCCCTTTGGCTGAGCTGACCCTCCTCTTGGGCGTCTTTGAGGCTCAGGAGTTCCTGCAGACAACCGGATGAAGTGATCTTAATTTCTACAACAAATTTTTAGCGTCTCAAAGACCTCAAAACTGGAACTACATTTACATCATGCAGTGGGAAATTCTGTCACTATGATGAATGGCAAATCCACGCCAAAAAAGAAAAACACTACACGCTGTCTCATAAATGGAGTCTAGAAAAAATTAGGATACCTAGAGACAGTGGAATGAGGGTTGTTAGATCTGGGGCCACAAGAATGCTTAGATATTGGTCAAAGCTTACAAATTGGTGGTTACTTAAGATGAATAAAACCAGAGCTATAACGTGTGCCAAAAGGACTATAGTTTATGCTACTATATTGTTGCTGGAAATTTGCTGTAAAGAAATTTTATTTGCTCAGAAGAAAGTAATTATTGAGGTGGCATGGGGTGCATGCCTATAACCCCAGCACTTGAGAGGCTGCAGGAGGAAAATCTCCATGAGTATAAGGACAGTTTGGGCTACAAAGTGAGTTCAAGGCCAGCCTGAGCTACACGGTGAAACCTGGTCTCAAAGCCCCACCATTGTTAAAGGAGTGATCAGGTGGCTGGGAGGTTCCACCTCCCACGGGGAGGCTGGTCAGTGGACGTGCAGGGGTAAAGCGTAGCTTTCTTGGATTATGGACAGATGACTTGGGAACCGAGACTCAGCAGAGAAATTGTGTTCCCGCATCAGGGAGAGGGAGGTGATGTAACAAGTGGGGAAAGTGTTTGCTGAGCTCTTACAGGGAGCAGGGGCCAGTTAACGTCCCCCAGCAGGTGCAGGCTTGGGCTGGGCTGGAGATGAGGGCCCTGGAGGGTGCCAACACTTGACTGTTTCTATGTGTCTTTTCTGGGAATAGAGCCTCGGGCTTTACCTCCAGTATGCAGAGAAGAATTTGCACTTCTGTGAGTCTTTCCTCCGTGAGTGTGTGTCCAGGGGAGTGTGGGATCCCAGTATACACCACAGGAGAGGGTCTGGGGAGTGGAGCCAAAGAACACTTGCCAGAGGTCCCCTGAGAGCCGGGGTGAGCTCGCCCGGAGGAGGGTTGGCTTCGGTTTCTGGCTGTTCTGATCCATTATTCATTTATAGTGCGCGATGGACACTGAGCTGGTTAAAGGCGGTTTCTTTGCTGACAGTGAAATTATGGTAATAGAGGGCTGAACGGAATCAGGGAGGTGAGACGGGAAGTCCTCCCAGGAGGAGGATGAGAGACCAGAGGGTTTACAGCTGAGATGAGGAGACAAATGGAAAGTTACTCAGGAGGGAAATGTTGTCTAACCAGAGCGCATTTTATGTTTAAGACAAGACCTGTGTTTCTGTATTAATGAGAAAGATGCGGAGAAAGAAGGCTTTGGGAATTTTCTCTTGCAACAAAAATGGATGAGTCATATTTTTCAAAGCACTCATTTGAGGCTTACAGGCCTCTCTGTTTGTTTTTCTTACACTGAAATGTAAACTTTTCACATGTTAAAAGCCTGGCAGATGGAGATTCAATTGGTGCTTTTTTCAATAAATAATAGCACGCTTTATGACAAGCTAGACTCGTAAGATCATCACATTAATATTTAAAGATATTTAAATATAAAATATGTATATAATAATATAGTATAATACATTAAATATAAAATATGTTAATAGTTAAATAAATATATTTAAATATGTTAATATTTTACAGCTTGCATTAATGTCATTGTTAGTTTGCATTAATATTTTCTAATGTGTTTCATGTCATTTTTTAAGAAGAGCTGTGACACAGAGAGAACCCAGAGCCTCACATGTGCTAGGAAGGCGCTCCGTCCTCACGGCCCCACCTCAGCGGGTTTGAGGCTGCAGACAGCTTATGTGGCACACTTGTTCTGAATCAGCTCTAACCTGGTTCTTTCACTTCTCCGCTCATCGCCTTAAGCTTGTTTCTGTGTGAGAGTCTCACATTTCCGTAGCTTTGTGAAAACACAGAGCTGAAGGACACAGGTGACAGCTCCAGCCATCGGGGTGCCGTACCATAGCGGCATAGCTGGAGCACAGTGAAGCATCTGTGAACAACCCCAAAGCCAGGCAGAAACTAGAAGGGCACGGGGTCACGGGCGTGATGTGGGCATGACATTGTAAAGACTGTCCTGGGCAGAGAGCTGAATCTTGGGCAGAGACCCTGAAGATGGCACAGGTACACAGCGGGATAGGCTTAAAAATAGAACTGAAAGCCCCAAAATCACAAAGAACAGATGCCTCAGGAGACGCCCCGCAGGCCTTGCTGATTCCATTCACTCTGCATCGCAAATACATATGAATAAAAATTGAGACAAAGACCTGCCTCAGTCACCAGTGGACCGTATCAAAACTGAATGCTCAGCTACATAAAGAATACATGTAAGCAAAAATGTTTCAGGGCCAGGGATAAAGCTCAGGGTCACAGCTCCTGCCTGGAAAGTGTGAGGTTGTGGGTTCAATTCCCAGGGCCAAAAAAAAAAAAAAAAAAAAAAGTTTCATTCACACAAAAATGTGCTCAACTTTTATTATCATTTGTATAGTTTTTTTTGGAAATTTTTGTTTATTCTCCTTGGAAATTTTTTTGTCTTGAAGTGCTTTTTACATGGTGGGGGAAACCACAGAGATTGCATAGCCTTTGAGAAGATAAAGGCTTATTTTTACCTGCGTGTTTTTGCATGACACCCAGAACGTTGCTTGGAATTTTGCAAACACCCAGAAGAATTTTCTTCCTCTCAGCCTCTGCTTGAATTCATTTCATTCCTCTCCTGGTCCACACTCTGTTTATGGGACTAATTTTTGGGGTGTGTGTCTCTGACAGTCGACAGCAGAGGCTTAATAGTGAAGCAAAATTAGCCTGTGGTTTTTGTTTTCTGGAGGCTGACAAAATGGAAATTCTGGGCGCCATCTCCCCTTCAGAGGAAGATGATCCCGTCTCCCGGTACACTGGTACGCAGTGTGGAGAGCGGGCCACAGGCCCAGGGTGGGGATGCTGGTGTGTGCAGAGTCCTCACCCCCTGGACTGCTGGGCTCTTGCAAGGTGATAGCACAGAGGGACAACGCAGCCATCCGTGGTGGCCGGGAGAGTTTCCACTTGAGTGCACAGGCAACATGACTAACAGACGTGGGCGAAGGTCCCCATGTCCTGCAGGTTCAGTACCAGCCCATCACCCAGCGTCCTCTGATGCCCCCTCCCTCACCTCCCTCTCTCTCCCTGACCTCCACACACTGGATCCCTGAAGGCCTTGAACACCTTCCCTGAGTGCCCGCCACGGGGCTGCTTCCCCAGCTTCTCCCTGTGCAGGTAACATTTCTGCAGAGAACCTCGTGGCTCCTGCCGCATCTCTCAGGCTCTCTATTTAAATGTCACCTCCTCTGTTGTTCTGGCCTAGACACCTGTGCCAAATGCCACCTTGGGGTTGGAGTTAGGACTAAAGGCAGACCCTATCCAGCACCCATGGTGTCCCGGGATCCACACCAGGGACCCCAGGCACACAAGAAGAGGCTCTAATATATCTGTTTTTGCTTTCTCTGTGGTTACTTCACATCTGGCAAAGCACACAGTTATTCTTTTTAGACACTGCTTTATTAAGACATGCTTTGGATTTGGCTAATGTGTGCCCACTGATGAGTATTTGCAATTGTATGTAACGTCTTTAGGAAAGCAGTAAATTAGGCACGTGATTCCTCACTTGCATGGATTTCAGCCATCATTGGAATGTGAAAACATTTGCTTGGCGGCAGTCTAGAGTTGGCTGGGAACACGGTCCACAGTCGGAATGTACTCCTCAAGTGTAAGATAGGTTCCCAGCATCAATGGATATCACATGACTTCCTGGGGAAAAGATTTAAAGCAGGACAGACATTCCGAACCGGGAATGTCACTAGGCATGCTATAGAGCAAACAGATCATAAGAGAATATTAGGGAATTAATTTATAGACCAGAAAATATAATTTGGATCATTTCAACTTACATGAGTGGCGGGCATTGGTGTGGACAGTACTGATGTTACTTTTTCTGTTTTATTGTAGTTGCATCCACCAGTACGAAGCAGGAAACAGCACCAGAATTTCAGAATCTCTCCTTCTGAGACTCTAGGAGGACCCAGAACTGCAGCCCCTCATCTGTCAGCTCTTCCTCTCCATGTACCTGACCACGGTGCTTGGGAATCTGCTCATCCTCCTGGCCATCATCTCCGACCCCCACCTGCACAGACCCATGTCCTTCTTCCTGTCCAACCTGTCCTCTGTGGACGTTGGCTTCACCTCCACCACTGTGCCCAAGATGCTGGTGAACATCCAGACCCACAGCCAGGTCATTACCTACGCAGGCTGCATCACCCAATGTCCTTTTGCTTGCTCTTTGCAGAGCTGGACAGCTTCCTCCTGGCCCTCATGGCCTATGACCGCTTCAGGGCCATCTTTCAGGGCACCTGAGTTACACGGTCGTCATGCAACCATTGCTCTGTGTGGTGCTAGTGCTGGTATCCTGGATAGCAAGCATCCTGCAGGCCTCATTGCAAAGCCTCGTGGTCCTGTGTCTGTCCTTCTGCACGGAGCTGGAAGTCCCACACTTCTGTGAAATCAATTAGGTGGCCCAGCTTGCATGTGCTGAGAATGTCCTCAATGCCCTTGTGGTGCACTTGGTACCTGTGCTGTTGGGGACTGGCTCCCCGGCTGGCTTCCTGTACTCTTACCCTAAGATCGTCTCCTCCATGTGTGCCGTATCTTCAGCTGGGGGGCATAAAGCCTTTTGCACCTGAGCATCTCACCTCGCAGTAGTCTCCTTATTTTATTGCTCAGGTCTAGGTGTGTACCTTAGCTCTGCTGCCACCCACAGCTCACACTCAAGTGCAACAGCCTCGGAGATGTACACCGTAGTCCCCCCATGCTGAACCCCTTCACCTAAGGTCTGAGGAATGAAGATATCAAGAGAGCTCTGAAAAGACTTTCCAGAGGGAAACTGTCAAAGTGAAGATTGCCCTGCAGCCTGAACTATAGCACGACCCTTTCTCAAAAAGGTAATTCTATAGCATTTTAGAGGCCTTTGGAATTACAAAACAGAAGGCAAAGAATGTAACTCAGAGATTTACCAGTGAAGTTTACTAGAACTTCGGGGAAGAACTGCTCTCTGGGCTGTGTGAACTTGGTCAGGAGACTGAGAGTGAAGGAACCCTGCCAGCTCAGCTCAGCACTGGATTTTCTGGAGGTATCAGGAGTTTTTTACACATCACAAGTCAGGGCTTTGAAGACACAGGAAGAGCCACGCAGGAGGATTCCCCAGTGTCCACCTTAAACACACTGTACTCCTACGGGAGGATAATGCACTAGGAGATCATTTCTCTGGAAGGCGTGAGGATTAATGGAGAGGGAAACACTAAGCAGTCCTCCTGGACCACAGACCAGGGACAGGGGACACAGACTCAGCGGGAATAATTGCCTGTCTTTCCAGGCCAGTTCGCCACGGGCAATCAGGGATTTAGAGGTGGTGTAACCAGGAGGTGAGGGCCCTCGAGCAGGTACAGGCAGCGGAGATCCTCCCTGTGATGCTCCTCAGAGTCTACAGATCCGAGCTGCCAAGGACACTAGTGGTTTTTTTCTGAAGTCTCAGGGTTACGTAGAGGCATCACCCTTTTGGTTTGGCTGCATCTTTTTGAGAGACAGAGCTTCTGTCCCCACTCAACCATCCAGAAAAGGACTTGTACTTCCGCCTTGAGAACTTCCTCCTAAAGACTGCATGCAGGTGAGTCTGAGATCACAGTAGGGATTGGGGGGGAAGATACACAACCCACGAGTGGCCCCTAGGATTCATCCTGAACTAAACTGAAGTGAATCCTGCTGTGGCTGTTAGCTGTTCTGCTGAATAATTAACACTGCGGTGTTAATTCCTGTTCTTAAAACAGATCTGATTAAGTTGGGTTCATTGTCTGCAAGACTTGGAGGCAACAGGAACTCAAAGAGAAGAGAGACCTAGGCGCTGGGGATTTAGCTCAGCAGCATAAGTGCCTGCCTTGCAAGCAGGCAGTCATGAGTTCAATCCCCGGTACTGATAAAAAGGAAAAAGACAAAAAAAAAAAAAAAAAAAAAAAAAAAGTCAAAGAGAAACTGATCTCTAACAGTGTTTCCAGGAAAGGAATGATGTAAATCCAAGCACCTGACAGTTAGGGGCACAGGTTAGTGGGGTATTAGGAGGGAAATGAAATGGAGCAAAGTTCTCATTTTGCTTAAGTTGAAATAGAGTAGACTTTGTCTCTGCATTGATGAGAAAGATGCAGAGGAAATACCTGTCCCTGTCACATCTTGCAGTAGCAATTCGTGGGACCCCATTTTTCAAGCTTTATCTCCGTCACTGGGCACTCGCATAGAAACCATTTAACCAGGGGGAAGGTTTGCCTAGAGCCTTCTTTGAAGTGACTGTAACACTTGTGAGGCTGAACGTGCTGAGAGTTTGGTAGTCAAGGCTCTTCTCTCTATTTATTACAAAACATCCCTGCCAGCCTTTCCCTCCCGTACTCTGTGGGAGGATTTTGATTTGTTTTCCAGTGAAGCATTGGAGTTTTAAAATTTCCCTTCACAAACCTTTGGGTCTTCAATTCTTTTGTGTATGTACAGATGCATTTGCAGGGCATGAAAATTTATACTTTTTGGGATTGGATGTATCTTGGGTCATATACATTATTCCCACATTGCCTGTTTTTCTGAAAGAACTAATTCCATAGCTGTAACTCCTTCATTTTAATAAAAACCTAGTGAAGACTCTTCTGTATGTTTTGGGCTAGGAAATCATAGTTTGCACATCAGCCCAATTTTTTTCCGCCTCTGTTCTGCCTTATTGCGTCTTTGACTTTCTGGGGGTGGACACACTTCTGCGGTGTCAGGGTTGTCACCGTCTGGAAGGCTGTCCCTCTGTTTCACCATTTCAGGGGAGAATGTGTTTGGTCCACAACTTCATAAGGGAAAAATTATAACACTATGTGATGTTCGTTCTACGTATTTTAGAAGACTTCTTCTGGTAGTAAATTATTTCCAGCTCTCTGGTAATATAATCTTGACTTAGAAACCCAGATTCCTATCATACAGTTCCTATGATTTTATGTCTCCTTTACATGTTTTAGATTTTCATTTGTGTTAAGCAGTGCATACTTCATGCATGTGTTCAACAACACAGGGAACTTTATTAACACGGGCAATCGATGCATAGTCAGAAAAAGAGCAAAAATTAGAAATTCTTTATGGAACCTTTATGGAACCTTTATGGAACCACTAGGGTGGAATAATGTCCCTGGAGGTTAACAGAAATCCTCTCTTGATAGTTTTTCCTCTTTCCCCTCTCCATACCTTTTCACCCCTTCTCCTATTCCAAGAATTCTGCCTTATTTCAAAGTTTATTTCTAATTGGGCTTATCCTATAAGACATTTACCTTTCTAGATCCAACCTATTTCTCTTTCTATTGTGTTCTCTAGATCACCCAGTGTCCCGCAAATGACTCAGGTTCATTCTTTTTTATGTGTGAGTAAAATCCAACTGAAAATTGGGGTGCTTATACTACCTTAAATAACACAGTCATTGCTGTGTGAGTTCTTAGCTTATGATTTGTTTTTTACATTATATATTCACCCATGCTAACACACTTATTAAATGAGTATATGAATAGAAACTCATTACAATTGCACATTTATTGTGACTGTTAAGTTCTTGTACAGGGCACGTCTTACATCTTCTATCATCACCACAAAAATATCCCCTTCTTGTTCGGTTCACACTGCAGTTCTTGGTTAGGAGTAATTTTGTAGGCTGGGGCAGAGAACCTAGTTAGCATGAACAAGGTCCAGGATTCCATGACCAGCATAATACTCACACTTGTGTGTGTGAATGCACACACACAGGCACACACACACCATCTCCTATCTGTTCTCTCTTTCAAAATTTTGATTTTCTTTATGGAGTCTTGATCCCATTGCGTGTTACATGATCATCTCTGTTTTCCAATAGAGGTTCACTTGTTGAGATATTATTGATATCTAAAAGGTTACACATATTCAATACGTTAATTTTTGTGAGTATGAATTTGCAAATCTACACGATCCCTCACCAAAAACCAGCAATAATATATGATGTTCTGGTTTGCATATATTCTTTCCCAACCATTGGGAGGTAGAAATTTTAGTTTACAGCTTCTGCTCATCATTTTCCAAACAGTTCATAGAACATGGTCAGCACCCCATATACATTCCTCAATTGTGAGAAATAATTTCATAGGAAATCTACAAAAGACTTGAGTTTGGGGGAGAAACCTCAGAGTGGGACAGAAATTTGAAATCAGGAATGGCACCAGGCATTTCCCCAGGGGACCTTAAATTGTACAATGGGATTTATAGACTGCAAAACTTAATTTGTGGAAATTCAACCAAACTAGTAATGTCCTTTTGCTCAAAGAGGACTCATGTGACTTTTCTTTTTCCCTGATAGTTGCATCCACCATATGGAAGTAGAAAACAGCACCAGAATTTCAGAATTTCTCCTTCTGGGACTCTCAGAGGACCCAGAGCTGCAGCCCCTAATCTATGGGCTTTTCCTCTCCATGTACCTGACCACAGTGCTGGGGAACCTGCTCATCCTCCTGACCATCGTCTCCGACCCCCACCTGCACACACCCATGTACTTCTTCCTCTCCAACCTGTCCTTTGTGGACATTGGCTTCACCTCCACCACTGTGCCCAAGATGTTGGTGAACATCCAGATCCACAGCCAGCTCATTACCTACGCAGGCTGCATCACCCAGATGTCCTTTTTCCTGCTCTTTGCAGAGCTGGACAACTTCCTCCTGGCTGTCATGGCCTATGACCGCTTCGTGGCCATCTGTCACCCCCTACGCTACACTGTCATTATGAACCCTTGGTGGTGTGGCTTCCTCATTCTGGGCTCCTGGATTCTGAGTGTCCTGCACACTTTGTTGCAAAGCTTAATGGCTCTGCAGCTGTCTTTCTCTACTGACCCCCAAATCCCTCACTTCTTCTGTGAACTCAATCAAGTGGCCCAGATTGCCTGCTCCGAAAACCTTCTGAATGATCTTGTGATGTACTTGGCCCCCGTGCTGCTGGCTACAGCTTCCCTCACTGGCATCCTTTGTTCTTACGCTAAGATCTTTTCCTCCATCCGTGGGCTCTCCTCAGCTGGGGGGAAGAAGAAAGCCCTCTCCACCTGTGCATCCCACCTCTCGGCTGTCTCCGTATTTTATGGCACAGGCCTGGGCGTGTACATCGGTTCTGTCTCAGCCCACAGCTCGCACTCGAGCGCCACAGCGTCCGTGATGTACACCGTGGTCACCCCCATGCTGAACCCCTTCATCTACAGCCTGAGGAACAGAGATGTCAAGAGGGCTCTGCTGAGACTCTTTGGAAGGAAACTCTGAAAGAATCCGCTGTCTCAGGCTGGAGGGGTGTCTGCCATCAGGGGACCCAAACCTCGGGCCTCAGGCTGGGATGCTTTGCGTAGGTGAGAATGAAACTCACTGTTGCCCTGGTTTACTTGGAATTCCCGTTCCTCTGATTTCAATGTTTCTGAAGATATAAGCAGCTCAGTTTTAATTAATTACCTTTATCAGTGCAGATCAGTTACACACTGTAAGGCATTTCCTTCTGCACAATCGTCCCAGCAGAGATGTGCTTTGCTCTGCATTAGTGTTCCTATTACTCTCCATGTCCTGACCCTGCTCTTTCCCCCCGATTCCTTCCTATTCCTGTTCCGCTCCTGGTCTCCTTTCTCCTCCCATGACATCTGTTTCTTTTTGAAGTTCCATTGAGAAGAGGAAAACATGACACAGTTTTCTTTTGAGTCTGGTTTAGTTTGCAAAACATTAATATCTCCCGTTTTACCCATTTTTCTCCCAATAACATCATTTTGTTAGTTTTATATGTCAGTCAGTTTATCAATATACCTGCCATCAGTCTGTCTGTCTAATCATTGTTTCCCTGTCCATCTGTCTGTCACCCACCTCCCTGACTATTCATTTCATCCACATCACGTCTTCTGATTGGAGCCTTGGTTCATTCCATTCCTGACTACTGAGAGTTGTACCCCGACAAGCACGGTTACACTGATGCCTGTGGAGTAGAATAATTTTCCTGCCTTTGATTATACACTGAGGATGTATTTAGCTGGTTTCGACGGCGGCCGCATGGGTGTTTTGCTGGAACCTCTGCACTGATTCACACAGTAGCCCTGCTACCGTATTATTTTCTCCCACGCCCACATGTGTGCTCTCGATGCTCCTATGATGATGGGGGTGAAACAAACCTCAGTATACTTTAGATTTGCATTTTTTAATAGCAAAAATATTGACTACATTCTGTGCAATTCCTGCCCATTTGCACTTGTCCTGCTCAGTGTGTGTTCATTATTAGATCTGATGTTAATTTTCGGGGATCTTTATGTATTCTTTCACCAGCGTAGCCAGCGTGCTGTTTTGTGGAATGTTTCCGCCATGTCTTGTCTGTGCATAAACCCTTTAATTTCATGGATTCCCACTTGCTGACTCTTGCTGTTATTTTTGTGCTGCTGGAACTCTTTTTGAGAGGTCCCTCCCTGAGCTCATAACCTGAAAGATTTTTCCTACTAATTTCAAAGCTTACGGTCTTACACTGAGGTCTTTGACATTTAAAAGATAACTATCTTGCTCGTGGATTCTTCCTCTTTTTTTTTTTTTTTTATCCGTACTGGAGATCGAACTCACGACTCTGCGCTTGCAAGGCAGGTGCTTATGCCGCTAAGCTAAATCCCCAGCCCCACACGCGGTTTCTTCTGTATGTGAATTCCAGTGTGCCCAGCAGCAGCTGTTCAAAGGCTCTCTTTTCTCCCAAGTTCACGTTTGCAATCTTCACCAGGAACCCAAAGGGCTTTAGTGGCGTGGGATTATTTCCATGTCCTCTGCTCTATTTCCGGGGTGCCCTGTCTGCCCCTCTGTGCCGAGCTGTTTTGTGCCATTGTATTAAAATTGGAAACTGATTTACAGGAACAGAGGAAGGCCAGGAGCATCTGACTCCCCTTCCCCAGCACCAGCTGGAGGGGGTGGCTGGGCTCCTTCCCTTGGCCCCTCTTTGCTCCCTCTCTGCCTCCAGGCCTTGGGACGCTCTGCTTCCGTGTCCCCTGGCTGTCCAGCAGTGTCCTGCTGGCCATCAGCCTGAGTGCAGGCTGCAGGGTCACTTCCCTCTGCTTCTCTGGTGCTGCTATGATGGCCTTTGTGAGCACAGGAAGGGCATTTGATAGAACTAAATCAGGGCCCCTTATTTACGCACAGAACCCCCCAGTCAGCCTTGCAGAAGATCCTTCTGTCCAGCCCTGACCTTCACCTGCCAGGCCGTCAGCTGCTGTGCAGTAAGAGCGGCTCCCAGCGGCTCCTCCTGCTCACTTCAGGAGCCCTGGTCAGTTCAGGATGCTCTAAGTTGAGGCAGGGGCACGGCTGAAATAAAACCTTGGCTTCTCATCCTGTAAACCTATTTGTGCATTATTTCTTGGGTTACTGTGGGCTACAACATGTGTGCAAATCTACTTGGGATTTTTATACTGGGCAGTGTGATCAGCGGACATCTCAGTAGCAGACTTCATCAGAATAATTCATCACTGTTGGATTTTTTAAAAAACCATTGTGTTCAGTGATCCAACAAAAACAGTAATGTGGTCCTCTATCTTACACACTTACGCTCGCACTGTCAATGTTTGAATGTCTGTCCACTTTTTATGGCTTGATTTTGTAACTTGAACAACCATTTCTAAGATGACAGTATCTAATGTGTAAACTAGTGATTCCTTAGTATTACATTTTTAAAATTTTATATTGCATTCTGTATTGTACTACCTTCTTTTGTATTTTGTTTTTTTTTTCTTGCTTTCTTTAAATAAAAAAATAATAAAAGCTCTGCAATTTATAGGAAAGATAAAGTGCTAAAAGTTTTTACTCCTGAAAGGCAGGAGAGAGAACAGAGAACGGGAATAGAAAGCAGATTTACTTGTGTGCAAACCACTGTCTCAGGAACAGAATCAGCAGGAAGAGTATCTTGTCACAGCAGGCCAGTGTCCCATAGGACAGCAAAGTGAGGAGCCCAGGAGGTAAGGAGAGGGACATAGGGTCACCAAGCCCATATAGGTGCCCGAATCCCTCCCTCGGGTGGTCCTCAGCTGTGCAGCCTGGGTAGAAGGACACGGCGGTTACTGAGGTCTGAACTCTGCCTGGAGACTGACGCCCAGCTCCTGCCCACCGGCTTTCCTCCCTCACAGATGAGTGTCCAGCAGTACCCAGTGAAGGGGCATCTGCACGGTGACACAGGACCTGCTTTCTCGTGATTGTGTCCAGGTGTGTCTGGCAGCTCAGCAGATGCTGCAGCACAAGGTGGCAGAGGCTGGGCCCGAGGTCCCCCGAGAGCCAGTGTGCCCAGCAGGAGCAGAAGGTGACCTGGCTGCAGGCTCCCAGCCATCCACGCACAGCCCTGAGTTTATCCACTATGCTCTGTTTACTCCTGCTGCTGGCAGGAGCGGTGAACAGTGCGCCCAGCGCCCGGGTTTGCTGCTGCCCAGAGGGAGGACGAGAGACAGGGCAGCAGGAGCCTGAAGGAGAAGCCCAGGCGCCTGCACTCAGGGAGCCTGAGTCACAGATGCCCCTGTGAGGGGAAGCAGAGAAGCCATCAGAGTGCGCCCTGTATGCTCTCTTCCTTTCCTTTTGGAAGAATGGTCTAATTCACATTATCCACCTGCAAGTCTTTGCTTTAAATAAGAAATACAAAGTGAGATTCCGCATCTATGCTCAGCAAAGCATTTCAGGCCCTTAAACACGTGGATCTCCAGCTCTTCCCACATTTCTGTGCTTTTTTATTGTCCTTGGATTGCTGTGATTTGGTACATTTTTATACAATTCCTCCATTCAGCCAGGACCTGGAAGTCTTCATTCTTTTCGATTTGATTAAAACACATTTAATCTGCATTAAGCTTATTTGTTTATATAAAACAAGCTAAAAATTTAGAGCCTGTTACTTGTGTGATTTTTGAAGACTTCCCGTCACATTCTGCTGCTTCCACAAGCCTGTGACAATTTTACCGTGAACTGATAACCTGTAAAATAATTCGTGTTCTGTGTCTTTTCTGATTCATGTTTCAGATTATCTTTTCAACTGTTTCAATCAGTGTGTACTATATTCATCCTTATAGATATCATGTTAAATCCGAAATATAAATGATCTGAATAGCAAATAAAAGATGATAAGAAATGAGGGTGACACTGTGGATATGGGGTGATGTCTGGGCATCAGGGGAGCCTGGAGGACAGGAAGGGGACAGGGAAATAAGCTGACTGGATGTAACTGTAGTTGGATAAATTTCTCCAGATGAAGGTAATCATTATTCATCCCAAGCACACACTAATATTAAAACCATATCAATGAATGAAGACACGTCCATCAAAATTTTAAAAATTAAAAAGTCACTGCCGAGGTAGAATAATGTTTGCTGGAAGGGTAAAGGAGGGGAGATCGGGTCTGGTGATGAATGGGAACCAAACACAACTTCACAGGAGAAAGACATGTTTATGTGTCACAGCATGATTCAGGGATTACAGCTCACCCACGTAGCTGTGAATTTTTACCACATGATATTCATAATCACAAGAATCACACTAAAGGGCTTCCAAAGTGCTATCCTGGGTTTTTAATTGCACATGTTTTAATAACGAATTAGAAGAGAAGAGCCTGTCTTTCTGGACACAAAAGATGGCCCAGTGTTTCCATTTTGCTGATTAAATACTGCACATGTGTGTTGTGCTCTGACGCCCTCCCTCGTTATCATGTACAGTCATGATGTTTTATTAAAAAGCCAGGACTGATCTGAGGGACAGAGTATTTGCCTAGAATGCTGACAGCCCTGAGGTCAAACTCAATTTCTTAGATTGCAGATAAATAAAATCTGTATGTATATTTTGCAAAAGAATAATTATACCTTTATCAAGGCAACACTGTAATTCTTTGATTTATAAGTGTAGCTTGTTTAAAAGTTCTTGCACGAATCAGACCCTGTGAATGCTATAAACGCCTTTTACTCTCTTTTTTTAAAATTTTATTTAAGGAGAAAAAAAGCAGAGAAAGGGTACAAGTTATACAGATTTACAGAAAAAAAAATAAACAGTAGAAAATCACTAGTTAATGGATTACATATTGTCATCTTAGAAATAATTGTTCAAGTCACAAAATTAAAGCTTGTAAAGTGGACATTCCAACAATGATACTGCAAACAGTTCTGTTCAATGATCCAATAAAACTCTGTGATATCATTTTCTATCTTATACACTTAAATATACATGCAGTTATATAGTTTAGAGCACTTTCTTTTCCTCTCTTTTGTACAATGACTATTACACATTTTGGGTTTCATTGCTCCCACGGTTCTTATTACTTTTTTGGAAGAGAGTAAAACCAAATGTGACATAACAGAACAGAATCGGTCAAATCAAAAGGGTGGACATAATAGATAATGTAAAAACACAATACAAGGTGATCAACAATGGTTACCATAATGCCTCCCGCTATCTCTAATAGAATTGCCTATATCATTAGTTATAATAAAATTGAACAAAACAGTAAAGAACAAAACTGGCAAAACCAAAACATTGGAGACATTGTAGGTCTTCAAAAGTAGATAAAAGTCAACGATAATGGGCGTTATAATGAATCTCATTATCTTCACAGCTGATGCCTAAACTTTCGAACCTGATACTATCCAGCAAAACAGAATAGGGGAAGATCAGTCAAAAACAAGATGGTGAGAGTAATACAGGGCTTCAAATCGAGATAATAGAAAGTCAAAGTGGGTTACTATAATATATCCTGCTATTTTTATTTATTTTTCCCTTAATTAAAAGGATAAAAATAAAAAAGTAAATAATGGGGTGGAGATTGAGATAAAAGAGGGCATAACAGCAAAACAGCGCAGATCAAAACATAACCATTTAAGCAAAATAGTGTTTCACCATCAGATAATCCTGACATAAAAGTAGTTACCATATTGTCTCTTTCCTTGAAATCCTTGAGTACAACTTCATATACTGTAGCATTAAATATATCAAAACAATGTAAAACCATTTAAGAGAATGACAGCATTACAGAGTATTTAGAATTGACTAACAGAAAATGAACAATGGTTTCTGTATAATCTCCTTGTCTTTAAAAGGTTTTTGCTTATACTATCGTACATAATAAAATCCAATAAGATACAACCTATTTAGACTAATGGAGACAGAAGAACAAAGGCTTGATGAGACTTCAAAACAAGATGATACTAAATCAGTATTACCTATTAAGATGTCATTTTCTCCAAAATAGCTGTTCCTATCATCCAATCTTCTCTGCCTCATTTCTGTTGAGCTCTTTTTCTGTCATTAGCTGTCAGTTTGTCTTCTTCATTTTGTTCTCTGCTCCATTCGTTGTGGCCTCCCCACCACTATTTCTGGATTCTTTGTATTTTTCTTTTTTTAGAATATCCTGCAATACTCTCTGTAGAGTTGAATTGGTGGTTGCAAATTCCCCCAGTTCCTCTTTATCCTGGAAGCACCTTGTTTTTCCATCAATTTCCAGGGACAGTTGTGCAGGATATCTCAATCTTGGCTGGAGATTATTATCTTTCAAAGCTTGAATTATTTCCCCCCATGCTCTTCATGATTTGACGGTTTGTGCAGAGAAATCTGCTGTAATTCTGATGGGTGTTCCCTTGTAAGTGGTCTGTTTCTTGTCTCTGACAGCTTTTAATATTCTGTTCTTGTATTGGATTTCTGGAATTTTTATTATTATATACCTGGGTGTTGCTCTGTTTGGGTTGTAGGTAGCTGGGGTCCTGTATGCCTCATACATCTGAGTATCTTTACCTTTTGCTAAATTAGGAAAATTCTCCTGGATTATTTCTGTGAGTAGCTTTTGTAGTTCATTTGTTCGTGTCCCTACTTCTTCTTTTATGTTCTTAATCCTTAAGTTATGGATCCTCTTATCATCTTCTTGTCTTTGTATTATTGCTGTTTGTTTCTTTGTTATTTTTAAGAAGTTTTTCATTTCATTCTCCCATATTACAAATCTGCCCTCCAGTTCAGATAGTCTGTCCTTAGTTTCTTTCAAGCTGTTATGTCAGTTTTCGATAGACTTCTTAGTTTCTTGGTAGTCCCTTTGAACCTGCTTCACGTATTCTATGCTTTCTCTGTTTTCTCCATCAAACAATTCTCCCCTCTTTTTCTGTTCTTCCATTCCACCATCTGTTTTTTCTTGGGTGGTGCTTAGCATTTCTCTAACTATTCTGCATACTTCTAGCTTCAGGTCATTGGTAACTTCATTCCTGAACTGATCTATGAGGCTCTCTATATGGTGCTTTATGTCTATTGGTGCGGTGTCCACTATTACATGTTTCTCAGAATTGGGGGCTGTTGCAGTCAGGGGTTGTACACGGAGAACAATTCAGGTCAGGACATGGAGTTTATAATATTTTTATAATGGTCACTGAATGTTAACACAGGAAAATGCAGGAAATCTATCCGCAACACCAACGACATAGATTATTTAAGTCAAGAGCCTAAACCCCACGGCAATGTCCCACATGAGTCCAGATAAAAACCCAGAGCTCAGGACAATGCCTCCCCGAGTCCAACTGGAAGTCCAGGGCCCACAAGGGCTCACGCCAGTCTCATTTACGGATTCATGCCGGGAAGACCCAAGGGTCAGTGGTGGAAGCCAGAAAGTCCATGCCAGCAGGATGAAGGAACTGTGCTAGTGGGATGAGGGTTCTATACTGGAGCTGAGAAGTCACACTCACAACAAAGAGCGGGGCTGTCCTGAAAGGAACCACAGCTGTCCTCAGCGACACGGAGGCCCCGAGCTCCTCCGACGACAAGCACAGTTGGGAACGTGCCAGGAAGCAGCGTGAGGAGTTCACCCTGGAGACCAGGCAGCACATGTCTTCCCCTCCGGAGCCAGGAAGCAATGCTCGATGTAAAGACCAAAGCTTCTCCAGGAGAACCAACAGCTCTAGGAGAACCAACAATGCCTTCATAATGCCTCAATCTCTCTCAAAACCTCTCTTCTTCTCCACCTATTTATCCTGGCAACCCTCCTCAGGTGGAGCATCTTCTCTCAATGCATGCTGATGTAATCCAGCTGGCGTTAAGTTGACCACTAGTTATCGAACCATAACAGGGGCCGAGGAGCCTTTCTGGTTGCTGCCTCTTCCCATATTCTCTGTTCCTTATGTATGCAAGCTTATATAAGAGGCCCAGCTTCTCTCCCTGTCAGCCACAGCCTGATCGAATTGCGCTGGTTAGGTGTTCCCGCCCACCGCAGCTCACCAGGAAGTTCCAGACCAGGCAGCCTACGCGGGGCCTGCCCCTCCAGGCCACCGTCAGGCTCTGGGATCAGGGTTGGGCTAGCCTACTGGATCCGCCAGCAGTGTCACATAGGCTAGGCACTTCTCACCAATCCTGCCTGAGAGGGGGATGTGTGGCTGAAGACGCCACTGCGCCCTGCTCGCGCAGGACTGCCCGGGCCCAGAGTGTCCTCTGCTGGAGTCAAACTGTGGTAGAGTGTCAGTTTCTCTCACTCACCTCACCACAAGTCAGTGCACACCTCCCTGCCTGTCCTGTTTTCGACTCCGTTCGCAGATTCCCGTCCTCAGAGCTTCCACGCATCTCTCTCCTTGCCAAGCCAATGTAGACGCAGCCAGCTGCCGCGCGGTGGGAAACCCAAATCGCGGCTTCCAATGGCGCGGGCTCCAGCCTCCACACTGAGGCTTTTCTGTTCCTGTTTTAGCACCAGGACTGCATTCCAAGTTGGTTTCTCTCAGGCCAGTTCGTTCCTGAGTCAGCAGAGCATATCTCCACCTGCTTGTGTCTCCTTACTCCGCACTCTTCCTGACTTCTGAGCCGAGCCTTTCAGAGAGCCTCCATAGCTGCTGGTATCTGTCCGCCATGTTCTCCCGGAGTCCACGTCTTTTACTCTTACTGCAGAATTCTCTGGTAGCACACCTCCCTAATCTCTCTCTCTCCCCCTCCGTAATCCCTTCCAGACTCCCCTCTAATTCCTTAGCACAGCAGATTAAATATTTCACAGCACCCCTCTCCCCTCCCCATGGGACTGTGCTCTCATGCTGTGGGTGACTTTTATATTCTTCCTCACTCCTGTGCTGCTGTGAAGCTCAAACTGGGCTCCTCACCCAAGAGCGCCTTAGACCCCGGTCCCACTGAGAGGTGTTCAGGGGCCACAGCAGGCTGCCACACCCGGAGGGGTCTCACCACACGCCAGGAGGCAGCCCTCGCTGGACAGAGCCCTTGGGTGCAGAGGGTCAGGGGCAAAGTGCAAACCCTGAGCAGAGGCACCTGAGCTGCTCATGGCCAGCACCCTTCAGAGGGCTCCGAGGTGCACAGAGGCCTCTGCTGTCGCTGGACCACGGCGACACAGACCGGCCAGAAACTATGGACTAAGCGGAGGGAATGCTTCTCTCTCACATTAAACGCGCTTAGTGGTCACTGTGGTGTCTGTGTACCCCATGGTTGATTGTTTGTTGAGTCCCTCGAGTTCCTTTGGTCTGGGGATTACGTTTCAAAGTGGCATTTGAAAGCATGATGGGATCACGGCCTGTGACCATAGATACTTTATGGCTTTTGGCTTTTTTCTTGTTTTTGGAAACGTAGACACACTGGCTTCCTTCCGCTTCCTCAGGCTCCGTCTGAGTTTATTATCTCACTGGCTTTCTTTCTTCCCTTTCATTTCTGTGTCTCTTGACTTCTGTTTCTTCAAATGCAACCTGGAACAAAAAAGCAACAAAGTTTGTCTTCCTGCTTCTTTGTTCTGGCACAGTTACAGAGCACAGATTCTCAGCCTGGCAAAGCAGAGGGGCAGTTACCTGGTCCCCTGGGCTCCCAGTGTGCACAGTGCTGGCCCCGAGGGTGTGCTGGGAGTGTCGGGGTGCTGTGGTGGTGCACAGGCCCAGGAGCACAAGCCTCAGAGCAGAGGACCTGGAGCCACTCTCACAACACAGAGGAAAAGTCAAGCAGGAAGGGCAGGGAGCAGTTTCCCTCTGAGTCCACAGGATGCCTTTGCAACAAACATGAACAATGTGCAAGAAGTGAGCACCACAAAACAGGGGTTCCTGGGGTCCAGCATTCTCAGCAGCGTCTCACTCTTTAGTGCCCCTGTCTGCTTTCTCTCAGTACCCTGCCCCTCTCCCTGACCTCCACACACTGGTTCCTTGATGGCCTCGAGAATCTGAACCCGTCTCAGGGCATTTGCACTGGTTGTTCTCTCTATCAGGTAAAATTCCCACAGGTTACCTCCTGGCTTCCATTCACATGTTGCCTATTCCTGCCTTACTGTGGGCTTGGGGATGTAGCTCAGTGGCAAAGCACCTGCCTAGCATGCCCCAGATTCCAGGTTTCATTGACAGCAACACACAGACACACACACGTACACACATTTCCTATTCATACCTGTCTGCATTGTTTTCATGATGTGTGGTGTCTTGTGTGACTTTCTTTTTCAAGAAGTTTTATTGAGGTGTAATTGATAATAAAATCCACTTGGTATGTGCCGTTGTGTGGATGGGTGATAATTTCTGGGAAAACAGGTCATAGACATATGGTTTTCTTCTCTCCCTGTATTCTATGTCCATGACTGGGAAGTAGGAATGTTTATTTATCCGCGGGAGTGAATCATTGTACAGACAGGGGTCAGAACATGGCCAGTACACAAATGTAACAAGTACTTTCTCATTAAAACTGTGAAACGCATGACCTCACAGGAAAAGGTGTAGAGCAGAGCAGAAATTCCAAATCCTATGGATATGAGATATTAAAGCCTACAGAATTATCTCTAAACACAAGCATGTACATAAAAGCACTTCAACTATATGGGTAACATGCATCTGTGTACAGAGCACTGATGCAATCTGCTTTCCCTGAAACTATCACCCATCCACGCAACGGCACCTACTAAGTGGACTTTTACTTACAGCTTTGCATCCACAATGAGGCAGCAGGAAACAGCACCAGAATTCCAGAATTTCTCCTGCTGCGAGTCTCAGAGCACCCAGCGCTGGAGCCCCTCATCTGTGGGCTTTTACTCTCCATGTACCTGAACACGGTGCTCGGGAACCTGCTCATCCTCCTGGCCATCGTCTCCGAACCCCACCTGCACACGGCCATGGGCTCTTCCACTCCAATCAGTCCTCTGTAGATGTGGGCCTCACCTCCACCACTGTGCCCAGGACGCTGGTGAACAACCAGACCCACAGCCAGGTCATTACCTGCGCAGGCTGCATTGCCCAATGTCCTTTTTCTTGCTCTTTGCAGAGCTGGACAACTTCTGCCTGGGTGTCATGGCCTATTACAGATTCGTAGCCATCTGTCATCCCCTGAGTTACACGGTTGTCGTGCACTCATTGCTCTGTGTGATGCTGGTGCTGATGTCCTGGATGGCGAGCATCCTGCATGCCTCATTGCAAAGCCTCATGGTGCTGTCTGTCCTTCTTCACGGAGCTGGAAATCTCACACTTCTCCTGTGAACTCAATCAGGTGGCCCAGCTTGCCTGTGGTGAGAATGTCCTCAGTGACCTTGTGGTGCATTTGGTACCTGTGTTGTTGGGGACTAGCTCCCCTGCTGGCATCCTGTGTTCTTACCAAAGATCGTATCCTGCATGTGTGCCATCTCTGCAGCTCAGGGGGGGCATAAAGCCTTTTCCACCTGCTCATCTCTCCTTGCAGTGGTCTCCTTATTTTATTGCACGGGTCTAGGTGTGTACCTTAGCTGTGCACACAGGAGCTCACACTCAAGTGCAACAGCCTCGGTGATGTACACCGTGGTCACCCCCCATGCTGAGTCCTTTCATCTACAGCTTGAGGAATAAAGACGTCAAGAGAGCTCTCAAAAGACTTTCTGGATAAAACTTGTAAAAGAAGACACTGCCCAGAGCCTGAGCAATGCTCTTGGCTGCAGAACTTTGAAGGCTTCCTCACCATCTGGTTTTTAACTGATGTTCCCCTATTCTGTTTTGCTGGATAGTATCAGGTTCGAAAATTTAGGCATCAGCTGTGAAGATAATGAGATTCATTATAACGCCCATTCTTGTTGACTTTTATCTACTTTTGAAGACCTACAATGTCTCTGATGTTTTGGTTTTGTCGGTTTTATTCTTTACTGTTTTGTTCAATTGTATTATAACTAACGATATAGGCAATTCTATTAGAGATAGCGGGAGGCATTATGGTAACCATTGTTGATCACCTTGTATTATGTTTTCACATTATCTATTATGTCCACCCTTTTGACTTGACCGATTCTGTTCTGTTATGTCACATTTGGTTTTACTCTCTTCCAAAAAAGTAATAAGAACCGTGGGAGCAATGAAACCCAAAATGTGTAATAGTCATTGTACAAAAGAGAGGAAAAGAAAGTGCTCTAAACTATATAACTGCATGTATATTTAAGTGTATAAGATAGAAAATGATATCACAGAGTTTTATTGGATCATTGAACAGAACTGTTTGCAGTATCATTGATGGAATGTCCACTTTACAAGCTTTAATTTTGTGACTTGAACAATTATTTCTAAGATGACAATATGTAATCCATTAACTAGTGATTTCCCACTGTTCATTTTTTTTCTGCAAATCTGTATAACTTGTACCCTTTCTCTGCTTTTTTTTCTTTTCTCCTTAAATAAAATTTTTAAAAAATGTGAATATAAAAAACAACTTTGAAGGCTTCCAAGTCTAAACCTGATTCACGGATCAGATCATGAGCACAGGAATTGCTCACGGTATTTACTCCCAGGACTTCGACTGCTACAATTCCAACGTCCCCGTGTGAGTTAGTTAATTTGTGCTTTTAGGTTTTCTGCTCTGATAGCTCACTGTTTTTTTCCTTTTGCTTTTTCCAAATTCCCAAAGTTATTCCCAACATTGCACCAGAAATATTTGGAAATTCTCACTTTCCTGACACATCAGCAAGAATGTCTTAAAGATAACTTCTCCCTGTATTGCATCTCTTATTGCATAATGTTTCTTTCATTTTACTGAAGAGCTCGTGATGGGATTTGCTTCACATCTGGAAAAGTTACCTTGGAAACTGGTGCAATTTATCTAAAGCTGAGGTCAATACTTTCCTTCTTTGGGAGTCATGCCTGTGTGCATCAGGGCTTTAATTGTTCTTTTTGATAATGTGGACTTCAACATGCTAGTGCATTTTATGCCTACTCACCTGGGGCTTTACACTCTTTAGTTTTAGATCGCTACATAATATCAATGCATATTTATGACAGACGGCATGGTGTTTGACTCATGCATATGTTAGAGAGCGGTGAGCCCGGCTTGTTGACATATCTGTCACTTTCAGTCTTAATCATGTCTTCATGGTGAGTTACTTCTAGAGTCCTCTGTGTAAAAATTTGATACATACAGTGCTTTTCTGCTGACTGTGGTCACCCAGTGTGCTGTGGAGCACCAGCATTCTGCCTTAGATCTGACCGTCTCATGGTTCTGACACTCAGGACCTGGATTTTATTTCAGCTCCATGTTCAAAGCACTGACCAGAGCCATGAGCAAAACAGGCCTCTAGAGACACTGACTCCTTCATTTTTCTGGGGCAGAGGGCTTTGAATGCTAGATGACATTTCTGCCGTGATAACAGTGTGGGAACAGGGAGTGGATTGGTGGTTTTTAGGTCAAGGACAGAAAAGGGGAGAAGGCAGAGGAGGCTCTCCAAGGCCAGCACTGAGCCTCTCTGTGGAGCTGTCCTGTGTGGTGACTGTAATCAGCGTCCGTACCTTGGGTGTGACATTGTACCACAGTGTTATGAGATGTTACTGTTGGGAAAACTGAGTAAAGGATTCATGGATCTCTCTGGCTTATTTCTTACATATGCATGGTAATCGACAATTATCCCAAAATTAAAGTTTAATAAGAATTATCTAAAATACAGCAAACATTCATGAGCAAGATTTTCTTGACATGTAGAGATTAGGACATCATTCTTTTCCCCTTTGAACTTATTTCTTTTATATATTTTAAGACACAGAGACTGTCCAATCTTATGCTTAAAGTATTTCTTTTACACATATTTTATTATAGTTAAAGCAAATAAGGAAAGATGAATGATTTCATCCACTAAAAATGATGTTGTACCCTTGTGTCCTTCTAGACAGTGTGGTACAATACAGGTCCTTACGATGGAGCTTGTTTATCTCATCTGTGTTAGAATACTGGGCGATAAAATAAACAGAATTTGGACAACTGAGAAAACAGTGACTTCTGGTATTCCATTGTTACCGCTTTTTCTGTTTTGGGGAGGCAAAGAGAGAAATGGCACACATGAGAACTGTAGAAGTGAGACTTCTACAGTAACCGAGCACCTCCCCCTCCGCCCTTCATCTCGCCAGCTCCCTCTGGATGCCACTGCACTGTGCAAATTACCTCCTTTTCTCTTCCACTGAGATTACTTCTTATTCCCAGTCGCTTTCTTTTAGGACACTGAGTACTTTCCCTTCTTTATGAAGGTCAAACAATGCTAGGTTCATAAAGACCGCAATCCATCCTGTCTGCAGAATTTTGCCTGGAACATTCAGCTAATTGTGTTTGGAATTGATTGTGTGTTTTAAAGTGACATTCTGACTAATCATAGATGGTCCCAGGGGCCATCACACCCACACTCACACACACCCCAGATTTGTTTGACAACCCATGCAGGAGCACCCTAAATAAACTGAGATGGAAAACTAGTTAAGTAACATAGTGTCTCTCTGGAGATCTGGCTTGAGCCAAATCCTTGAAAGGTTTTTCTTGAGGTAGAAACTTCTCATTCTTTTTCTTTGTTTAAAATTTCCTCACTTACATATTTAAAAGAAAATATACACAGAAAAGAAAGGCAAAAAGCAGAAGAGACAAATAAGCAACAATAACAACAAACCCCAAACAGTAACAGTACAGATTTTCCAACCCAGATGATGGGAATTTAATAACAGGTGTAATATTGCATATTGTGACTTCCAAATGGGTTCATAGATTACCAGATGCAGACATGTAAAATCAGGCTAATCCTGGGAGCACCAACTGTTCTCTTCCAAGAACTAACACCGTCTGTGGTGCACTCCTCTTAGCTCTCTTATGTATATACACACAGATTTCTGTCTAGAGCCTTCTCCTTCTTGTGGACCTTCAACAGAAACTACAAAAGCAGGCATCAGAGGTTGTGCAGAAGGAAAGACAGCGTGGGATGCAACAAAGCCCTGGGACAGGGCTCCCCAAACTTATCTCTGCACCAGAATCCCACAAAGGCTTGCCCTGAAAGCAAATCTCAATGCAGAAATGTCAAAAACTGGCCAGAAATCATTTGCCCACTGGAAACGCTAGACTTGCCTACCATGTCATGGAGGAGCCTGAAAACCCTGAGTAGAAACTCACAGCTGGATTCAGACTTGGGCGGTGCCCAGCAGTGTCAGAGGAGCCCACAACTGTGCGCTTGCATTTGATGACAATGGTGGCACACCTAACTACTGGATTTTACCACAGCTTCCTGTACAGCAATAGGCAAGTGATACAATAATCAAAAGAAAAAGGAACTGAGGATAATTAAAATCACACACTGATAATCTTGACATTTATTTGGATATTTCGGGACTGTGTTCATAATGACCCTGTTATTCAGCTTCTTTCACGTAACTGTACTACATGGTGACTACAGTGAGATTCCACCCCAGACACGGCGGAAGGACATGCCTGTGTGCACAGGGAGTGGGTGACTCTGCGTCACACGACTGGGCTGAAGTCACACTCCTGTGTCAGCCAGAACATAAAGACTGGACTATTCCTGGGGGAAAGGAGATGCACAGGGCCGGGGTCAGCTCAGTGACAAGGCACTGCTAGCATGCATGAAGCCCTGGGTTTGATCACCAGCACCGAAAAGGAGGAAAAAAAGGACATATACAGGATGATACTGATGAGGGCTGTCATTTAGAGGGAGGGGCAGTATCTGTATTCAGATATAGACATTCTGACCAACAGAACAAAGAAGAAGGTAACTCGGTGTAACGGTAATGTGTACCAACCAACTGTGAAGTCAGATTAATAAATTCTCTTCACATGGCCAGCTCTCCACAATACACTGGGAAGGAACAGAATACAGAAACAAAATCATTTTCCAAAGCAATACTCTTATCTACTTCAAACATTTATTGGTCATATTAGAGGTCATTCCTGACTCTAAAGTCATATGGAATCAACCAATTTATTCAAATTTGTAGCTGACTTCAATTGCCAAGTATAATTGTGCTCTACCAACAGGAAAACCGTTTAAAGTTGCTGTAGAACACAAAAGAAAAGCAACTGAACATGATATGCTCTTGTATAACAATTTTTCATAACCAGACTGCTTTGTTCCAGGGCAGACATGAGAATTTCCAAACACTTGGGTCCAAGAAGGGGAACAAGTTTTGGGGGAGTAGTAAGTGACCACCAAACCAAACTGGAATGCACTAGAAAGAAGAGAACACTTAATGTAAGTGATTTAATTAAATTTTCTAGAGAACTACTTCAAAGAAATGGAAATTACAGGCCATAAAGGGAAAAACGTCATGCACAATCTGATCAAAGGATCAAAATTCTGACTCCAAGATTTGAGGCCCGAAATGAGAAGCATTTCTACTGAGGCGGGTCGGCTGGTCCTCGGCCTGTTGCCCTCCCGAGAAGTCCTCTCAGCGCTCTCTTGATGTCTTCGTTCCTCAGACTGTAGATGAAGGGGTTCAGCATGGGGGTGACCACGGTGTACATCAGCGAGGCGACTGCAGTAGAGCGCCAGTCTTGGGTGACAGCAGAACTCAGGTACACGCCCAGGAGCGTGCAGTAAAACAGGGAGACCACCGAGAGGTGAGAGGTGCAGGTGGAAAATGCTTTGTACTTCCCCCGAGCTGACGGAACTGCACGTATGGAGGAAATTATCTTAGAGTAAGAAAACAGGATGCCACCGAGGGGACCGATAGCCAGCAGCACTGCCGAAACATATATGGCCATGTCATTGAGAAAGGTGTCAGAACAGGCACGGTGGACCACCTGATCCAGTTCACAGAAGAAGTGTGGGATTTCCAAGTGGCTGCAGAAGGACAGACGCAAAGCCATGAGGGTGTGTAACAGGGAAATCAGGACACTCACGATCCAGCAGGCTAGAACCGATAACAAACAGTGCCAGCGGTGGATGATAACTGTGTAGTGCAGGGGGTAGCAGATGGCCACGTAGCGGTCATAGGCCATCACCGTCAGCAAAAAGGTGTCCAGCCCTGAAAAAAGCAGCAAAAAGTACATCTGGGTGATGCAGCCTGCATAGGTAATGAGCTGGCTGTGGGTCTGGGTGTTCACCAGCATCTTGGGCACAGTGGTGGAGGTGAGGCCGATGTCCACAAAGGACAGGTTGGAGAGGAAGAAGTACATGGGCGTGTGCAGGTGGGGGTCGGAGACGATGGCCAGGAGGATGAGCATGTTCCCAAGGACTGTGGTCAGGTACATGAAGAGGAAGAGCCCGTAGACGAGGGGCTGCAGCTCTGGGTCCTCTGAGAGTCCCAGAAGGAGAAATTCTGAAGGCCAAGTAACATTTTCTGGTTCCATGCTTTGGGTATAACTTCCAAAGAGAGAGACAAAGAGCATTACCAAAGGATACATGACTCAGCTCCCATGAATGTTAGCATTTTTGCACTAAGGTGGGTAGAACTCAGGGCCTCTCACTTGCAAGTCAGGGGCTCTGCTACTGAGCTACACGTCCATCCAGATCTCCTACAGTCAGGAAAACAATTCCTGTGTTTTGTATGGATCATTCCCCTTTAGCAGATGCTAGCTACTCTACAATGTCTCATTGAGAAGTCCTCTCAGGAGCAAAGTGTCAATATTCTAAAAATTTGCTGAAAAAAATTATGCACTTGAGGAATGTAAGTGGATAATGATCCATGTCCCAAGAATTGTTTAGAAAATTAATAAACAATGAAGAAAAAATCTCTGTAGTAAAATGATAGACAACAAACACAAACAGCTTGTTGCATTCTGTGTTTGTCAGATGATGCTGCGTGCTGTGTGAGTCAGCTCTCCGGATCTGTGTCATGTCCCCAGAAGGTCAGCTGATAAAGGGGGAAGAAAGCATGGCTGCAGTTCCTGAAATCCCATGACAGGTTGACAGCACAGCATTGGGGAAAACATAAGGACCTGGGTCACCTTCAAAAGTCATGGCAGAGAAAATGCACGACCCATCATGACCAGGAAGCAAAAGAAAGTGCAAAGTCTGCTGCAGGTACCAAGTCTCCTTCAAAAATGCGCCCCCCCCCCCAGTAGTCTAAAGAATGCTCCCTCTCCCAAACCCCATCTCCACCCACTGTACCACCTCCCAGTAGCTCTACCTTGGGGATCACCCCTGTAATGCATGCTTAGTGACAGGACGCTTCAAGATCCAATTGTAGAAAATGTGGTGAAAATAGATGGAAAGGAGAGAGTTGGTGGGGTGCTGGGTTTGCTGGTTATTCCCAGAAGACCAGGGACAAAGCGACATTTGCACAGAAACATGCAGAAAGACAGGTGGGGAGCAGGAGGGCATCGGAGCTGTGCACGACTCCCAGGAGGAGCAGCGGGGTCAATGGCCCTGGAGAAGATGCTTCTCTCAGGAGCTCATCAATAACAAAGGAGCCCTGTGACCAGGGGGTGACAGGGGCCACGTGTGACACAGAACGAAGACCGACCTGGTGCAGAGATGGCCACTCCTCCGCTGGATGTGGAAGTGGAAAGAAAGTTCACTCATTCCAGGGTGAGAGGCCAGCTCTCCTGCAAGCCAGACCTCAGGGAGAGAAAGAGGTCGCAGGTGTGGGTCTGTGCTGGTGTTTATTGGGATGCCTGAGGCCTTCACTCCTGCACCCAACTCCTGCTCTTGACTCCTGGCACCCAGAACTGTGTGCAGCCTTATTGCTGCTGAAAGTTTAGGACAAGAGGCGTCTCTCTTCCAGCTGCTGTAATGTTTGCTTTGATCGGTAGAGTCAAAATCTCCCAGGCTCTAACGTCAGCCCTTGGTTACCTCCTGTGCTGCCTTCAGTTCTGGCTTCTGTGCTGTGAAGGGGGGACCAGCCCCTCTCCTCGGAAGCCTGCACTCACTCCTGAGTTACTTGTTCACACACACACACACACACACACACACACACACACACACACACACTGAGCACATCAGGCTTAGATGCAGGAATCACAGTGAGGACTCCTGGGACTGTGTAAATAACACGGTTTTCTCACACCGTGTACACATTAGAGAGAGACGGACACACAGCAAGCTGTCTCCGTCAGATTAATTTCCATTTTGGCTGTGGTCTGCCCTCCGTCTACAGAAACATTTTAGAAGCATAAAACATCCGCTCATGCAGCAGAGCACACAGAACCGAGTGAACCTTAAGGATTAAAAATGGTGTAAAGATTCAGGGGACTCCTGGGAGGGCAGGAGCAGGAAGCCCCTCCTCAGCTGTGCAACCTTCCTGCTCGACTTAACCCAGGACCAGAGACAAAGGGCAGCAACAAAGGCTTCCAGGAGAAACGGTTCTACTGTGCTTTTAGTGTCCAGTGTCTACAGATGGAACAGCTCAGGAGAAAAGTGGGCAAAAGGAAAAGCCAACCATTTAGAAGAGAAAACGGACGAAGAGCTCCTGGTTTTAGGCATTTTATAAGAAATGCAGACAGAGCTGCTTCTGTCCGTTCCATGTTTGTCTGGAGGCCTGGTGTGTATCTGGTCCCATTGTAACTCAAGAATCCCATCTGTGAATTTTTACTTCCCGCATTTACTCCATGGTGTTGTGAGGCTTTGGGTTTTGATCTCTCTGTCTTCCTCTGTCTATGTCTCTGTCTCTGTCTCTTTCTGTTTCTGTCTCTATTTTTGCAAATGCTCATGGATGTGCTGCACTCAAGTCTGCATTCTGATCATTCTCAATGAGCAAATGTTTCCCTGTGTTCTGCATAAATTCTGTGCGGTGGCACCCTGGAGTCTGCTCTTTTACACTGAAAACCGTCCTCCATGTGATTAGCCCCGGAGGACGTCAGGGCACACACACCCATCCCCTCACACACTGGCTCTGCCTTTACAAGTCCAGATTCCAATGAGAGGGTTTTACACCCCTGTTCCGTTTTGTATTTCCAAGCAGGTATGTGAATTCAGGTGTTGTGTACACAGCAAATTTAAGGAAAATCAGAAGCTATGAGAGAAAGTGAGATGGGGAGACTAAAGCAAGTCACACAGAGCAGTGTAAAAGCATTGCTATTAAAGATGCAAAAGGATCATGGAAAAGAACCACAGTGGGATATGAAATAGCAATAACTTAGTGACCTCAACATGGATTAATATCTAAATTTACAAAGACCTGTAAGAAACTCACAACCAGCTGAGTTAAAGTATCTGCATATATCATTTTAGATGCATATATTTCAGGCGTACACAGGCTCTGATTCATTCTCCAACACCACAAAAATAAATAGCTAAATTCTTTGTGTGTATGTGTTAAATGTATTTCAGAAAAAAAGAAGCTTTATGCAAATGAATGCAATGTCTTCTAGGTGATGACCAGAATAATGTGCTTTGTAGAAACAGATCAGGAAATATTCAAATATGTATATATTTCCCCCAACAACATACACACAATTTTAAAAGCTAAATGGCAAACAGTGAAGGTGGTTAAAATCCCCCGTTCTTATGTGTGGGGAAACGCAGTTGTGGTATTTTCTGTTTGTTGCTTTTTTTGTAAGACTCTCTTTGGCTTACATCTTCTGCTCTAAATAACTGAAAATACGACACGTAGAATACTGACTATTGTTATCCTCAAATCATTTTGTTATGAATTTTAGTTTTTCATAAAATAAAGACAGAAGTGTCATTAAAAATATTACTGCCACCCCATTGTGCAAATGCTAAGGTTTTACATGGACAATCTACTATACAGTGAATTGATAACAAACCCACAAATACCTTCAGAGTCACCTGTAAGAAAATACTGCCGGCAAGGTTTATTACTGTAATATCATTTTTAATCTACTAAAGGTTCTCATCTGACTTCCCACATGATGAGAAATAACTGGAAATGTGGACAGTACCTCCTGTACTGGTACTGCCAGGTTGGATCTTCAAGGATAACTCTGGTCCAGAACTCTCCGATGCAAAGCTGCTACAAATGAAACACAGACTACAGTGCACATCATAAAGACGAGGAGACACAGCACAGGTCACACTCTGTCCCCGCACAGCGCATGGGCCTGTGTCTACACTCCAGGGATGGCAGGGACCCCTGGACATATTCTCAGAGTTAACTGGAGCCTCATTATTTCTTCCATCCCACTTTTAATTCAGCCTCCATGTCTACCACTTAAAGGTGAGTGATTACCCTTCACCTCAGACACAGGCTGGAGACCTGGAGATGGAGACTGAAGTTCTGGCCCCAGACAAGATGGCAACAGAAGTGAAGCCAAGATCCCCAAACCAGGAAAATCCGTTTAGAAAGGCACCCTGCCCGCTCAGGGCAGCGCATTCTGCAAGACAGTCAGCGCAGGAGATGTTCCTGTCTCCCAGCAGATTCTCCCTTGGGCATCAGCAGCTCCCTCTTGTCATTCCAACCCCCATGGGACACTGCTCTGCTCAGAAAATGTTCTCTGAAGATGCTTTGTGACAAAAGCTCAGGTAAAAAAATTCCAGGTGAATGCAGACTTCACTGCCCCTTTGCAGTAAACTCTGTCGCTTTTGCAAGGTCTAAACTAACACCTTGTCCCAATCCTGTGTGCGGGTTCCAGTCAAAGTCTAAAATCAAGGAGGCTGTCCGACATCACCGAAGCTTCCGTTTGTGCTGAGGACAAGTTCATGTCCGCCACAGCTTGCAACATATTCAGCAGAGAGGAAAATCGCTTATCAAGTATGTGGCAATTATTAGCAATGTTCACATTTTTAGGCACACTGATTTGATATTTCAATTCATAATGACTTCATTTTAATTTTTATAAATGTTCATTGTAGTGGTCAATATGACTAAGAATCTTTTTCTGACTTTGCAGCTCTTGGCCTTACAGGGTCTACGTAGATCTGTTGAAAGTGACAAATGGAAAACCAATGGGCTCTCATTGGAACCCCTCCAGATATTCCCAGCTCACGTGCCCTAAACTGTGCTCCATGACCAGAATGACTTTCTCTCCAAAGAACACTTGGGAATACTTTGAGAAATCCCCATTGTCCCCTGGAAGGAGGTCCATCAGGCGCCATGAGAGTGGAGACCAAGGACGCTGCTCAGCATTGGACAGAGCACAAGTCAGTGTCCCCCACCAATGCCCAGCACAAGCAGAAGGAGAAAGGACCTCAGGAGATCCCGTACTAATCAAGACTCTTCCAGGTTCAGTGTGTAGAGGATTTGTATGGAGTTTTTGTTTAAATGCAGATTCTTATTTTTTTATTTTAAAGAGAATAAAGCAAAAGAAAACAAATCAGAACAGAACAATGCAAGCAACACATGCTTCACAACCAGACAACAGGTCATCAACAGTGGCCACCATAATGTCTCTTGTTGTCTTTGAAATAGTTGAACATGCCTTCACACACATTAATAGCAAACAGAACAAAATAGTATAAAACCATTCAAAAGGATGAAAGCATTACAGGACTTCAAAACTGGATAACAGGAAATGAACAATGGTTATTACAATATCTCATTTTCCTCAAAAAGTTGCCCATACCATCACACATAATAAAATCAAACACAACAAGATAGAACCAATCAAAACAAAAGAACAAAGCATGGTAGGACTTCAAAACAAGACGATAAGAAATCAGCAGTGGTTGTCAAAATGTCTCATTTTCTTATTGCTGTTCATACTATCACACGTTAAAAAAGCAAACAAAACAGAATAAAACCAATTAAACAAATGAATGAAAATCTTATAACACTTCACAGCAATATAATAGGAAACTAAGATTACCATTCTTTATCTCCTTATATTCAAAATAGCTGCCCCTACCATCAGACAGTGTAAAGTCTAACAAAACAAGACAGAACAAAGCCAGACCTAACAAAATTGTGTAAACAATGCAAGAGTCCAAGACAAGATAATAAGACATTCCCAGTAGTTTCCACCTTTCCCTCCCAGGGGTTTCCTCCATTTGCTCTTACATTAACTATTTTGCTATTGGATCCCACCAACTCCTTCTGTTTCTTACGCTCGGGGTCACGCGTGTGAGTTTGAACTGTTTTGGCCATGAACATGATCTCCAGTTCCGTCCATTTACCTACAGGAGCCCTGAGATTATTCTAATTTATAGTTGGGTAGCTTTAAACTGCATGAAAGTACCATATGTTCCTTATGAATTTTGTACTTGATGAGCAAGTTACTCTTGCTTTTTTTCTGGTCTCCTGTCACACGGAACAATTGTTTTCTCTCCTTTGATTTTCAGTCTACGAATTTCCTTTCCAGTTAGATGTGTTTCGTGTATAGAGCATATCAGTGGATCTTGTTTCCTGATGCCCTCTCCCTGTGTGTCTTTTTATTGCTGACCTGGGGACATCTACATTAATGGTTACCACCAGCACACACTGGTCTGCCTCTGCCCTGCTGTCCTCCTGCTGTTGGCCCCCCACTATCCCCTTCATTCAGTTGCCTGTCTGGTTTGGCGATCCTCCTCTGCTGCTGTTCCTTGAATCATGGTCATCTTTATCTCTCTAGAATATTCTTCAGCACTCTCTGTAGGGTTGGTTTGGTAGTCATGAACTGAGTCAGCTATTCTTTATCATGGAAGTATCTTTTTTCCATCAATATTGAAAGATAGTTTTTCAGGGTACATCAATCTGGGTTGGAAGTTGTTTTCTTTGAGGGTTTGAAACACTTCCCTCCAACCTCTCCTTGACC
Organism: Cavia porcellus; assembly: GCF_034190915.1. Lineage (NCBI taxonomy): Eukaryota > Metazoa > Chordata > Mammalia > Rodentia > Caviidae > Cavia > Cavia porcellus. Next base: position 66,015,213 of record NW_026947500.1, read on the forward strand.
TGATGGTTTGTGCTGACAAATCTGCCGTGATTCTGATGGGTTTTCCTTTATAGGTGATCTGTCTCTTTTCTCTAGCAGCTATTAATATTCTGTTCTTATGCTGAATTTCTGGGATCTTGATTACTATATGTCTGGGTGTAGATTTACTTTGGTTATGGCTAGATGAAGTCCTATATGCCTCACTTATCAGCGTGCCAGATCCATTTCCCATGTTTGGGAAATTTTCTTCTGTGACTTCTGCAAATAGCCTTTTAATTTCTTTTGTGTCCACTTGCTAGGTGTTGGGGTGAATCCAAGGATTTTGCTTTTGTTACTAGTTTCTAAAGGGTGAAGGATAGTGGGGAGAAGACACCAGAGGAAACTTTTTCTAAAAGTACAAATGAATTGGAAAATACACAGGCCAAGCACCATTTCAAAGGTTCAGTGAAGTTTCAGATCTGGTAATTTCTCCACATAATCAGAACACTGACCCAAATACAGAATGTATAGAGCTACCCAGAATCTTCCTAGGTTCCCAATTTTTCTTTCATGCTTTTGGGGGTTTTCTGCTTCAGATATTTTATTTGATGATTTTTACACATTTTTCAGTTTATTAGTACATATTTGTACTTCATGCAGTTTTACTGGGAAGGAGTTCTGAAGCCTGGATTCCCCTGGATTTTTAATCTGAGGTTGTATAACAAAGAATCTGCAGGAAAAATTTTCTGTGGAGAGCGGAGTCCCATAAGGTTTGGAAAGCCAAGAGGGAGGGACTAATGCCTAAGGGAGAATCTACTGGGAGATATGCCCGTCTCCTGCACTAATTGTCTTTCAGAATGTGCAGTGCTGCGCTGGGCAAGGTACTTTTCTAAATAAATTGCCCTGGGTTGGGGTCTGAGGCTTCATTAAGGCTGCTGTCTTGTCTGGGGACATAGCTCCCATCACCAAGTCTCCAGCCTGTGTTCCAGGTGCCTACACAGAGAACTTTTTTTGAAAGATCTCATCCAGGTGAGCCCACGAATTCTGGTGGTGCTGAAGGAAAGGCTCAGAGGGAAAGAAAGCTGGCAGTGTTTGCTTGAGGGATACGCTTGAATTCGCTCACTTAAAGGCGAACGCAGTTTAGGGTAGAGAGCAGACAATGCAGCAGACTCTTCCTGCTAGGATAACTTGGGTGTTCAGTTACGATGGTAAACACAGAGGCATCCCTGGAGCTCAGCACTGCCACAGCTCACAGCTGAGGGACAGTGGAAGCTTAGCTACAAGAGGAAGCAATAGGACCAGAGTGGCTCCAGATTGCTGTGACAATATGTTTCTGCAATCCTGGAGCACAGACACAGGACCTCAGCTGTGAGGGGACACACTCTGACGTGGGCTGTGTCTCCTCTTCTTGATGATGGACACTGTAGGGTGTGTTTCCATTTGCAGCATCTTTCCATCGGAGAGTTCTGGACCCGAGTATTTCCTGAATATCCGACCTTGCAGTACCAGTACAGGAGACACTGTACACATGTTCAGTTATTTCCCCTCATGGGAGACAGGCAGATCAAAACCTTTGATAGTTTAAAAAAGATATTACACTAATGAAGTTTGCTTGCAATTTTTTTCTTAGTGGTGAATCCAAATGTATTTGTGGTATTGTTTTCAATAATTGTCTCTTATATTGCCTATGTAGTTCTTTGCATTTATGCAATGTGGGGACAATATTATTTTTAATTAGACTTTTCTCTTCTTACTTTATAAGAAATCAAAAATTCAGAACAAGGGTATAAGAATTAGTGTTTTATCCACATTCACCATTTGCCATTCAGTTTTTAAAATTTGTATGTAAGTATGTTGGGGAAAATGTACATTATTTGATCTTTTCTGGTCTAGTTCTACAAAGCACATTATTTATGGTCGTCACTTAGAAGATATTACATTCATCTGACTAAAGATTGCCTTTTATTTTCTTTTTCTTATCTTTTTATTTTCTTTTATACATATACATACCCATATGTATATGTATATATACATATTTAGGAAGAGTTTCTTTTTTTGTGATGCTGGACATTGAACCAGAGCCCTGCGTATGCCTTGTGTACACCTGAACTCCATTCCTGTGTAAAAGGATATATGCAGATGCTTTACCTCAATTATATGCTAATCTCTTGTAGATATTTGTAAATTGAGTTATTAATCCCTGTTGAAATCATTAAATCATCCCTCTTTCATATCCTATTTTGGTTCTTTGTCAGGCTGCTTTTGTATTTTTTACTAACAGTTCTCAGACTGTTCTATCCAGCCTGGTTTCAGTCGCCTCCCCACCACACCTTTTATCTGATAGCTTCTCATTTTCTTTAAATTTGTCTCTATATGAAGTATGTGTATTTACACACTGTTGTGCAAGCACAAAACTGAACAAGGAATGTGAAATCTCTTCACCTGAGTCATGAAATCTAAGGGTAAAGTCAGTGTAGCTGGGATGTGTGTGTGACTCTGGATTAATCAAACAGAGGATATTTCTCAGTGTAGAAGATCAGACTCCCATGCTGTTACCCTACAGAATTTATCTAGAACAGCATGAAACATCTGGCAATTGAGAATTATCAAAATGTAGACTTGAGGGTAGCACAGGCACTGGGATCTTGGGTTTTTTTGGACCCAGCGATTGAACTCACAGCCTTGAACTTTTAGGCAGGCACTATGGTGCTGAGCTACATCCCTGGCCCATTCAGGATTAGAGAGAGACAGAGACAGAGACAGAGACAGAGACACAGACACAGACACAGACACAGACACAGACGCAGACAGGAGAGAGAGAGAGACAGAGAGACAGAGAGACAGAGAGAGAGAGAGAGAGAGAGAGAGAGAGAGAGAGAGAGAGAGAGAGAGAAATGAAAACCAAAAACTTCTGAATAACAAGGAATACCAGAAGGAAAAAAAATCTAAGGGAATTGTTCTTGATCTACAAAAAGACAGTATAAAAACCAGTACTCCAGATAAACATGGAACGGACAGAAGAAGCAATGTTTTATTTTTTCCTGAAAAATGCCTAAAGCCAGGAGCTCTTCGTCCATTTTCTCTTGTGAATGGCTTATGCCTTTTGCCCACTTTTCTCCTGAGCTGTTCCATCTGTAGACACTGGACACTAAAAGCACAGTAGAACCTTTTCTCCTGGAAGCCTTTGTTGCTGCCCTTTGTCTCTGGTCCTGGGTTAAGGCGAGCGGGAAGGTTGCACAGCTGAGGAGGGGCTTCCTGCTCCTGCCCTGCCGGGAGTCACCTGAATCTTTACACCGTTTTTAATACCTCAGGTTCATTTCATTCTGTGTGCTCTGCTGAATGACAGCATGTTTCATGAATCTAAAATGTTTCTGTAGACGGAGGGCAGACCACAGCCGGACCAAGATGGAAATTAATCTGATGGAGACAGCTTGCTGTGTGTCCCTCTCTCTCTAAAGTGTGCACAGTGTGAAAAAACCGTGTTATTTACATGGTCCCAGGAGTCCTCACTGTGATTCCTACATCTAAGCCTGATGTGCTCAGTGTGTGTGTGTGTGTGTGTGTGTGTGTGTGTGTGTGTGTGTGTGTGAACTAGTAACTCAAGAGTGAGTGCAGGCTTCCGAGGAGAGGGGCTGGTCCCCCCTTCACAGCACAGAAGCCAGAACTGAAGGCAGCACAGGAGGTAACCAAGGGCTGACGTTAGAGCCTGGGAGATTTTGACTCAACTGATTAAAGCAAACCTTACAGCAGCTGGAAAGAGAGACGCCTCTTGTCCTGAACTTTCAGCAGCAATAAGGCTGCACACTGTTCTGGGTGCCAGGAGTCAAGAGCAGGAGTTGGGTGCAGGAGTGAAGGCCTCAGGCACCCCAATAAACACCAGCACAGACCCACACCTGCAACCTTTTTCTCTCCCTGAGAGGAGGTCTCCCTTGCAGCAGAGCTGGCCTCTCACCCTGCAATCAGTGAGGTTTCCACTTCTACGTTCAGCGGAGGAGCAGACGCCTTTGTACACAGGTCAGTCAGTTCTGTGTCACACGTGGCCCCTGTAAACCCCTGGTCACAGGGCTTCCTTATTAGTGCTGAGCTCCTGAGAGAAGCATCTTCTGCAGGGCCTTTGACCCCGCTGATCCTCCTGGGAGCCGCGCACATGCCAGGATGCCTTCCTGCTCCCCACCTGTATTTCTGGGTGTTTCTGTGCAAATGTCACTTTGTCCCTGGTCTTCTGGGAATAACCAGCAAACACAGCAGCCCACCAACTCTCTCCTTTCCGTCTTTTTTCACCACATTTTCTACAACTAGATATTGAAGCGTCCTGTAACCAACATGCATTACAGCGGTGGTCCCCAAGGTAGAGCTACTGGGAGGTGGTACAGTGGGTGGAGACGGGCTTCGGGAGACGTCTTTAGAGTACTGGGGGGCACATTTTTGAAGGAGACTTGGGACCTGCAGCCCACTTTCCACTTTCTTTTGCTTCCTGGTCATGATGGGTCGTGCATTTTCTCTGCCATGACTTTTGAAGGTGACCCAGGTCCTTATGTCTTCCCCAATGCTGTGCTGTTAACCTGTCATGGGATTTCAGAAACTTCAGCCACACTTTCTTCCCCCTTTTTCAGCTGACCTTCTGGGGACATGACACAGCTCTGGAGAGCTGACTCACACAGCACGCAGCATCATCTGACAAACACAGAATGCAACAAGCTGTTTGTATTTGTTGTCTATCATTTTACTACAGAGATTTTGTCTTCATTGTTTATTATTTTTCTACACAGTTCTTGGGACATGGATCCTTTTCAATTCACATTCCTCAAATGCATAAATTTTGCAACAAATTTTTAGAATATTGACACTTGGCTCCTGAGAGGACTTCTTAATGAGACATTATATAGTAGCTGGAATCTGCTAAAGGGGAATAATCCATACAAAGCACAAAAATTATTTTCCTGACTCTAGGAGATCTGGATGGAAGTGTAGCTCAGTAGCAGAGCCCCTGACTTCTATGTGAGAGGCCCTGAGTTCTACCCACCTTAGTGCACAAAGCTAACATTCGTGGGAGGTGAGTCCTACATTCTTTGGTAATGCTCTTTTTCTATCTCCATTGTTATTTCTGGAAGTTATAGCCAAAGCATGGAACCAGGAAATGTTACGTGGCCTTCAGAATTTCTCCTTCTGGGACTCTCAGAGGACCCAGAGCTGCAGCCCCTCCTCTACGGGCTCTTCCTCTCCATGTACCTGACCACGGTGCTCGGGAACCTGCTCATCCTCCGGGCCATCGTCTCCGACCCCCACCTGCACACGCCCATGTACTTCTTCCTCTCCAACCTGTCCTTTGTGGACATCGGCTTCACCTCCACCACTGTGCCCAAGATGCTGGTGAACATCCAGACCCACAGCCAGCTCATTACCTACGCAGGGTGCATCACCCAGATGTCCTTTTTCTTGCTCTTTGGAGAGCTGGACAACCTCCTCCTGGCCATCATGGCCTATGACCGCTTCGTGGCCATCTGTCACCCCCTCCGCTACACGGTCATTATGAACCCCTGCCGGTGTGGCTTCCTCATTCTGGGGTCCTGGATTCTGAGTGTCCTGCACGCTTTGTTGCAAAGCTTAATGGCTCTGCAGCTGTCTTTCTCTACTGACCCCCAAATCCCTCACTTCTTCTGTGAACTCAATCAAGTGGCTCAGATTGCCTGCTCCAAAAACCTTCTGAATGACCTCGTGATGTATTTGGCCCTCGTGCTGCTGGATACTGCTTCCCTCACTGGCATCCTTTGTTCTTACGCTAAGATCTTTTCCTCCATCCACGGGCTGTCCTCAGCTGGGGGGAAGAAGAAAGCCCTCTCCACCTGTGCATCCCACCTCTCGGCTGTCTCCGTATTTTATGGCACAGGCCTGGGCGTGTACATCGGTTCTGCTGCAGCCCACAGCTCGCACGCAAGTGCCACAGCCTCCGTGATGTACACCGTGGTCACCCCCATGCTGAACCCCTTCATCTACAGCCTGAGGAACAGAGATGTCAAGAGGGCTCTGCTGAGACTCTTTGGAAGGAAACTCTGAAAGAATCCGCTGTCTCAGGCTGGAGGGGTGTCTGCCATCACGGGACCCAAACCTCGGGCCTCAGGCTGGGATGCTTTGCCCAGCTGAGAATCAAACTCACTGTTGCCCTGGTTTACTTGGAATTCCCGTTCCTCTGATTTCAATGTTTCTGAAGATATAAGCAGCTCAGTTTTAATTAATTTCCTTTATCAGTCCAGATCAGTTACACACTGTAAGGCATTTCCTTCTGCACAATCGTTGGAGCAGCGATGTGCTTTGCTCTGCGTTACTGTTCTTATTACTCTCCATGTCCTGACCCCGCTCTTTCCCCCGATTCCTTCCTATTCCTGTTCCACTCCTTGTCTCCTTTCTTCTCTCACATCATCCGTTTCTTTTGAAGTTCCATTGAGAAGAGGAAAACATGACATAGTTTTTGTTAGAGTCTGGTTTATTATCCTTAACATAATCTCTCCTGTTCCACCCATTTTTCTCGACATGACATCATTTTGTTAGTTTTATATATCACAGTCAGTTAATCAATATACATGCCATCGGTCTGTCTGTCTAATCATTGTGTCCATCTGTCTGTCACCCACCTCCCTGAGTATGCATTTCATCCACATCACGTCTTCTGATTGGAGCCTTGGCTCATTGCATTCCTGACTACTGAGAGTTGCACCCCCACAAGCATGGTTACACTGATGCCTGTGGAGTAGGATAATTTTCCTCCCTTTGATTATACACTGAGGATGTTTGCGGTTGGTTCCCATGGTGGCTACGGTGGCCCGTAGTTTTTCTGGCACCTCTGCACTGATTTGCACAGTAGCTAAGCTACCGAACGTTCCCTCCGATGAAAATAAAATTATTTTCACCCATGCCCACATGTGTGCTCTCCATGCTCCTATGATGATGGGGGTAAAATGAACCTCAATATACTATAGATTCTCATTTTGTGATAGTGAAAATATCGACCACGTTCTGTGCAATTCCTGCCCATTTGCACTTGTTCTGCTCAGTGCCTGTTCATTATTAGATTTGATGTTAATTTTCGGGGATCTTTATGTATTCTTTCACCAGCGTAGCCGGCGTGCTGTTTTGTGGAATGTTTCCGCCGTGTCTTGGCTGTTCATAAACCCTTTAATTTCATGGATTCCCACTTGCTGACTCTTGCTGTTATTTTTGTGCTGCTGAAACTCCTTTGGAGACGTCCCTCCCTGAGCTCATAACCTGAAAGGCTTTTCCTACATTTTTGCTACTAATTTCAAAGCTTCTGGTCTTACACTGAGGTCTCTGACATTTTTAAAGATAATTTTAGTGCACATGGTTTCTTCTACTTTTTTTTTATTGGTACCATGGATCGAACTCAGGACTCTGCGCTTGCAAGGCAGGTGCTTATGCTGCTGAGCTAAATCCCCAGCCCCACACGTGGTTTCTTCTGTATGTGAATTCCAGTGTGCCCAGCTGCAGCCGTTCAAAGGCCTCTTTTCTCCCAAGTTCACGTTTGCAATCTTCACCAGGAACCGGGAGGGCTTTAGTGGCGTGGGATTATTTCTGTGTCCTCTTCTCTATTTCCAGGGTGCCCTGTCTGCCCCGCTGTGCAGAGCCGTTTTGTGCCATTGTATTAAAATTGGAAACTGAGTTACAGGAACAGAGGAAGGCCAGGAGCATCTGACTCCCCTTCCCCAGCACCAGCTGGAGGGGTGGCTGGGCTCCTTCCCTCGGCCCCTCTTTGCTCCCTCTCTGCCTCCAGGCCCTGGGATGCTCTGCTTCCGTGTCCCCTGGCTGCCCAACAGTGTCCTGCTGGCCATCAGCCTGAGTGCAGGCTGCAGGGTCACTTCCCTCCGCTTGTCTGGTGCTGCTCGATGGCCTTTGTGAGCAGAGGAAGGGCATTTGACAGAACTAAAACAGGGCCCCTTGTTTACACACGGAACCCCCCAGTCAGCCTTGCAGAAGATCCTTGTTTCTGACCCCCCAGTCAGCCTTGCAGAAGATCCTTGTTTCTGACCCTGCCCGTCACCGGCCCAGGCCTTCAGCTGCTGTGCAGGAAGAGCAGCTCCCAGAGGCTCCGCCTGCTCAGTTCAGGAGCCCTGAGTGCATACTTGATATGTCTGTGAAGGGGAGGAAGAGAAGGAGGATTGGCGACAGTGGCTACGGCACCATCTGATAGGTCTGTTAAAACTGAAAAGATAAGAAGTATAAAATATAAGTAACCTTTATTTCGGGAATGAGGGGAGAGCCAACCCGGCCCCCTGGGGCCCGGCATCTCCACCCCGGGGCCTGCGATCTCTCTCTGGAACACTTGGAGTGAGGCACATAAGTAGCCTTGGCCTGGGGTGGAACCTAGGGGGTATTAGGGATGCACCGATAGCCCATTGGTCTTAGTTTGGCGCCAGAGGTAGGTTTCTAAGGGTGGGGATATAGGGTTACAGGAAAATCTCTAGGGGTGGGGGAGGCAGGAGCTCCCTAATTCCAGCTGAGGCTTTTTGGCTACAGTGTCCAGTCTGGGCCAGTAACCTGTTGGGAGCCGCGGCCGACACTGGTCGCCTTACTTGGCGGACGTAGGGCCTGTGGGTGGGAGTGGAGCCTGAGCTAGATTGCCCCTCCCATCGAGTGAGTCAAGTTGGCGCCTGCTTCCTGCCCCCTGATTGCCCTGGCGACTTAAACAACCCGCTCTGTAAGATAGTCTGCCTAGCAACAACTGATGTTAGCCAATCAGCCCGCATCGCGCGCTTTGAACTGATTGGCCACTGTTACCCTATAAAAGTAAATGCCTCTCCCGCCACAAGAGAGAAGCACAAAGAAAGCACAGAGAGAGATAGAGAAAGTCCACCGGCGAAAAAGGGCTGGTGACAGAGAGGAGGCCTCGCGGGGCCCACGCGGAGACAAATAAAGGCAAGGTTGCACACCGCCAGACTTTGTCGTGTGTCTTTCCTGTCGGCCGGGAGCGACCCCGACATTTGGTGACCCGCACGGGGACTGATCAACCCCGAGACACGGCGGTGGTGTGCAACGCTCCAGCGTGGTGCTGCCGGACAGGTGAGTTGGGGATAAGCCTGGGCTCTGGGTGGCGCGCACCTACAGGGCTTTTAGACTCCCCTCAGGCTCACGCGTAGGTGACGGGTTCTTTAAGTCACACGCGGTGAGTAACAGCCCTTAGAGGTTAAAAATGGGTAATTTACCGAGCGCAGAGGCGCGGCCCTTGGTAAAGGCCCTTAGGAAGCTTTTAAAAGCTAGAGACCTCAGGGTAGGTCAAAAAACACTGAAACTATTCATAGCAGAGGTAGATAGGGTGGCTCCCTGGTTTTTACCCACAGGGCATTTAAACCTGCCGTCATGGGAGAAGTTAGGCGGGGACCTCGCCTCGGCGGAATTGGGAGGCGATATTTCGCCGGCTATTCGCCCCCTGTGGAAAATGATACATGCGTGCCTTGCGCCGCGAATTGTGTGCGTGCGCCGCTCGAAAAAAGCAGAGAGAGAAGAAAGGGCCCCCGAGCGCTCTCTGGTGGGGAGGAGATAGAGAGCCATCCGCTCCGCCCTGGAGCTCTTCTCCAAAAGCGGCTCCCCGCCGAGAGGCCGCTACAGGGAACCCTCCCTTCTCTCAGCCGGCACAGGAAGTGACGCCCCATTCCACTCTGTCGCGACCGCCGTCCTATGACGTTGCGCTGCGGGGCGGACGGTATTTTCATGGGCGGCTACTCTGCCGAGCAGGCTGAGAAAAACGCCGGTCGAGGAAACGGGGGCTGGGGATTTAGCTCAGCGGCATAAGCGCCTGCCTTGTAAGCAGGCAATCGCGAGTTCGATCCCTGGTACCGATAAAAAAAAAAAAAAAAAAAAAAAAAAAACAACGAAAAAGACCAAAAATAAAAAAAAAAAAAATAAATAAAAAATAAAAAGGGGGAGTAAGCCAAGGCCTGCCTCCAAAGGCGCGGTTATCTATGGCATGACAATGGATGGGCCCGGATCTGGTGGTTAGCTGGAACCGAGGCGCGGTTTGTGTTTTTCCGCAGGAACCGGGACGAAAACCACTGTGGGTCCCAGAGAGGTTGACGCGACAAGTCCCTCGACTGAAGATCAGGCCTGTTCCACCAGAGGCCAACCACAGACCCAACAACAAGATGAGCCCTAAAAGAACTGCAGGATAATCCCTTTTGGGGAGCCTGGAATGGCTTGCTCCCCTATGTTTTACCATTGTTAGGTCCCCTGTGCTCCTTGCTTCTGTTCTTACTTGTAGGACCATTCTTGCTCCGATGGGTTACATCATTTATTAATGGGTGCCTTGCGGCGGCCCGGCGTCAAGTACGCCTGGTTGCCCATGCGGCCCTGGCAGCAGCCCGTGATGGGCACAATGACCCCCAGACTTACGCATGGCTCGCTCGACTGGCCTACGACCGGGTCTAGATGTGGCGGGTCTTCCGCACTCCTTCCCTATTGACACTACACAGCAGGGTAGGTGAGTCAATGACGGGTAAGAGCGTGCCTCCCCAGCACGACTCGACCTAAGCCAGGCCCTACCCCATACTGCACGAAAGCCGCTGGATTACTAGAATCTGCCCAGATCTAGATGTCTCTCCGAGGGGATCGCACGGAGGGGCATGAGTGCATGCCTATGTGCATCCAGGTTCCGTCCAGTTCACTCCTGGCCCTGGAAAAAGGACGAGGGTCTCAAGGCCTTGGCGGACCCGGGGGCGGCCAACCAGGGTCCAAGCCAAGGGCCTACGGTGGGCCTCAACACAGGGCATAAGCCTCTGCACTCGATCCAGGGCGGGCTGCGATGCATACATTCATTCAAAGTAAATAAATTAGGGGGAGATGTTGGGAGCCGCGGCCGACACCGGTCGCCTTACTTGGCGGACGTAGGGCCTGTGGGTGGGAGTGGAGCCTGAGCTAGATTGCCCCTCCCATCGAGTGAGTCAAGTTGGCGCCTGCTTCCTGCCCCCTGATTGCCCTGGCGACTTAAACAACCCGCTCTGTAAGATAGTCTGCCTAGCAACAACTGATGTTAGCCAATCAGCCCGCATCGCGCGCTTTGAACTGATTGGCCACTGTTACCCTATAAAAGTAAATGCCTCTCCCGCCACAAGAGAGAAGCACAAAGAAAGCACAGAGAGAGATAGAGAAAGTCCACCGGCGAAAAAGGGCTGGTGACAGAGAGGAGGCCTCGCGGGGCCCACGCGGAGACAAATAAAGGCAAGGTTGCACACCGCCAGACTTTGTCGTGTGTCTTTCCTGCCGGCCGGGAGCGACCCCAACAGTAACCCTTTCAATACTGACCCTCTGAGTTGAGGCACGGGCATGCCTGAAATAAAACCTTGGCTTCTCATCCTGTAAACCCCTTTGTGCATTATTTCTTGGGTTACTGTGGGCTACAACATGTGCACAAATCTACTTGGGATTTTTATACTGGGCAGTGTGATCAGAGCGGACATCTCAGTAGGAGACCTCATCAGAATAACTCATCACTGTTGGATTTTTTAAAAAACCATTGTGTTCAGTGGTCCAACAAAAACAGTAATATGGTCCTCTATCTTACACACTTACGCTCACACTGTCAATGTTTGAATGTCTGTCCACTTCATATGCTTTGATTTTGTAAGTTGAACAAAAATTTCTAAGATGGCAATATGTAATGTATCAACTAGCGATTCCTTAGTATTAAATTTTTAAAATTTTTTATTGAATTCTGCATTGTACTACCCTTCTTTTCTATTTTGTTTTTTTCTTGCTTTCTTTAAATAAAAAATAAAAGCTCTGTAATTTATAAGAAAGATAAGCACTAAAAGGTTTTACTCCTGAAAGGCAGGAGGGAGAACGGAGAACAGGAATAGAAAGCAGATTTACTGGTGCCTAAACCACCGTCTCAGGAACAGAATCAGCAGAAAGAGTATCTTGTCACATCAGGCCAGTGTCCCATGGGACAGCAAAGTGAGGAGCCCAGGAGGTAAGGAGAGGGACATAGGGCCACCGAGCCCATATAGGTGCCCGAATGCCCCCCTCGGGTGGCCCTCAGCTGTGCAGCCTGCGTAGAAGGACATGGCGGTTACTGAGATCTGAACTCTGCCTGGAGACTGACGCCCAGCTCCTGCCCACCGGCTTTCTTCCCTCACAGCTGAGTGTCCAGCGCTACCCAGTGAAGGGGCATCTGCACGGTGACACAGGACCTCCTTTCCCGTGATGCCATCCAGGTGTGTCTGGGAGCTCAGCAGATGCTGCAGCACAGGGTGGCAGAGCGCTGGGCCTGAGTTGTCTTTTTTCACCACATTTTCTACATCTGGATCTTGAAGCATCCTGTAACCAACATGAATTACAGCGGTGATCCCCAAGGTTGAGCTACTGGGAGCTCGTAGAGTGGGTGGAGATGGGCTTCGGGAGAGGTCTTTAGACTACTGCAGGGGCACATCCTTGAAGGAGACTTGGTTCCTGCAGCCCACTTTCCACTTTCTTTTGCCTCCTGGTCATGATGGGTGTGGATATTCTCTGCCATGCACTCCTGCCATGCCATATGGCATTATCTCACTCCCAGTGTTGCGGGGCCAGAGCGTCATTCAAAACCCGAGCCAACATCATCTTCTCCTTTTACAAGCTGACTGTTCCTGGGAAAAGCTCAGTAAAACAGCACTTAGCATCATCAGACATAATAAATGGTTTACAAAGTTGTTTGTACCCCTGTCCATCATTTTACTGTAGACATTTTGCTTTCTTCATTTTTAAAACATTTTTTAACTTTTTCGTATTTTGAAGAGAGTAAAATACAACAGAACAAGACAGAACACAGCCAATTGAGACAATGCAGTGAAATTGGTACAGAACTTCAGAACAGTATACAGGGATAACAGTAATAGATACCTTAGTATATCACGTTGTCTTCACAATAGTTGTTCTTTCAATCAGGTACAGCAAAATCATACCAAATACAGAACATTATAAAACCTATCAAAACACAGTATTGAATAGAGCGATACAATTCATCAAAGCAAAGCAAAACAGTGGTAACAATATTTGCCTTCAAAGAGATAATAGAAGGAAATCCCCCACGTTTACAGTATTGCATGTGGTCAACCTCCCAAGAGGTGCGCAGACCTCCGGCTCTCTTTTGCTAACCTGGTGGGGATGTTTGATTCTCAGCCCATGCAGCGGGAGGCTCACGGCTGCCTACCAGGAAGTGAGCAGGTTCCTTTGTTTCCCAGCACCCGAAGTACCAAGGGGCTGGCTGTTCTCTCCCTGGGGTACCCACCGCTTGCTGGAGCCATGGCTCCTTCATTGTTCATTGATTGTCTACACAATGGGCCACTGTCAACTTATATTCCTCAAACGCATATGTTTTTTCAATAAATTCTTAGAATATTGACACTTTGTTCATGAGATAGGACTTCTTAGTGAGACGTTATACAGTAGCTAGCATTTACTAAAGGTGAAAAATCCATGCAAAAACACAGAAATTATTTTCCTGACTCAAGAAGATCTGGATGGAAGTGTAGCTCAGTAGCAGAGCACCTAACTTGCATGTGAGAGGCCCTGAGTTCTACCCAACTTAGTGCGAAAATGCTAGTATTCATGTCAGGTGAGTCATGCATCCTTTGGTAATGCTCTTTGTCTCTCTCCATTCTTATTTTTGGAAGTTATACCCAAAGCATGGAACCAGGAAATGTTACATGGACTTCAGAATTTCTCCTTCTGGGACTCTCAGAGGACCCAGAGCTGCAGCCCCTCGTCTACGGGCTCTTCCTCTCCATGTACCTGACCACGGTGCTCGGGAACCTGCTCATCCTCCTGGCCATCGTCTCTGACCCCCACCTGCACACGCCCATGTACTTCTTCCTCTCCAACCTGTCCTCTGTGGACATCGGCTTCACCTCCACCACTGTGCCCAAGATGCTGGTGAACATCCAGACCCACAGCCAGCTCATTACCTAGGCAGGATGCATCACCCAGATGTACTTTTGGCTGCTTTTTGGGGGGTTGGACATCGTTCTGCTGACAGTGATGGTCTATGCCCGCTAAGTGGCCATCTGCTACCCCCTGCACTACACGGTTATCATCCACTGCTGGCTCTGTGGGTTATTGGTTCTGGTGTGCTGGATCGTGGGTGTCCTGAATTCCCTGTTACACACCCTCATGGCTTTGCGTCTGTCCTTCTGCAGCCACTTGGAAATCCCACACTTCTTCTGTGAACTGGATCAGGTGGTCCACCGTGCCTGTTCTGACACCTTTCTCAATGACATGGCCATATATGTTTCGGCAGTGCTGCTGGCTATCGGTCCCCTCGGGGGCATCCTGTTCTCTTACTCTAAGATAATTTCCTCCATACGTGCAGTTCCATCAGCTCGGGGGAAGTACAAAGCGTTTTCCACCTGCACCTCTCACCTCTCGGTGGTCTCCCTGTTTTACTGCACACTCCTGGGTGTGTACCTGAGTTCTGCTGTCACCCAAGACTGGCGCTCTACTGCAGTAGCCTCACTGATGTACACCGTGCTCACCCCCTTGCTGAACCCCTTCATCTACAGTCTGAGGAACGAAGACATCAAGAGAGCGCTGAGAGGACTTCTCGGGAGGGCAACAGGCCGAGGACCAGCTGGCCCGCCTCAGTAAAAATGCTTCTCACTTGGGGACCCAAATTTTGGATTCAGAATTTTGATCCTTTGATCTGATTGTACAGCATGATGTTTTTTCCTTTACTGCCTATAATTTCCATTTCTTTGATGTAATTCTCTAAATAATTTAATTAAATCACTTTATTAGATTTTCTCTTCTTTCTAGTGATTTCAGGTTTTTTTTTTTTTTGTAATTTATTACTCCCCCAAACTTGTTCCCATACTTGGATAGGAAGTGTTTGGAAATTCTCATTTCTACCATGGAACAATCAGATTTTGTGTTAATAGGTGTTGTAGGGTAACATATCATATTGACTTATTTTTCATTTGTGTGCTAATAAAATAGTCAATGGTTTTACTTTGGTTATACTGTTTGTATGGGACAATTGTACTTAGCAATTAAAGTCAGCTACAAATTTGCATAAATTGGTTGATTCCATGTGACCTTAGAGTCAGGAATGACCTTTAATATGACCAAGAAAGTTTTGAAATCGGTAAGTGTATTGCTTTGGAAAATTATTTTTTTTCTGCATTCTGTTCCTACTCAGTGTATTGTGAAGAGTTGTGCATGTGAAGAAAATTTATTGACTTGGGTTGAGATTGGTATCTCGGTTGATATACTGTCTTCTTTCATTGACTTATCTTGTTGGCAAGGTTGTTCAGAATGTCTAGCTCTACATTCAAAGATTACCCCACCCTCCAAATCAAAAGTCCCATCAGTATCATCTTGCAAATGTATCTTTTTTTCCAGTAGGTAGTGATCAAACCAAGAGCTTTCTGTGCGCTAGCAAATACTCTACGACTGAGCTACCCCAGGAATCAGTTCAGTCTTTGCTCTGTTGCTGGCCCAGAGGGGAGTGTGACTTCCGGCCCAGCCGCGTCACTCAATCACCAACTTCCGGTGCACGCATGCGTGTCCTTCCCACACGTCTGGTGTGCAATCTCACTGCGGTCACCTTGCAATAGTTATGTCAATTAGCTGAATAGCAGGGTAATGATGAACGCAGTCAGGAAATCGCCAATGAAACATCAAGGTTTTTTTTTTTAAACTTTATAACATATACTTATTATTTTTCTGACCAAAGTACAATGGTTTTTAAATCTCCTTAAACAAATAACTATGAAAAACATACTCCAGAGAAGAAAAAAGAAATGGGAAATCTAATAAAACAAAATGGAACCAACAGAGAAAACAATATTGGATTTCAAAACAAGACAGAAGGAAATCCCCCGTGGCTGCTATACTGCATATTGTTATCCTCTAGATGCTCAGACTATTGGCTGTAGGCCTAGAAAGTCAATCCAACAAGACAAGCACCAAACTGCTTTTGTGCCTCGGTTGCTGTCAGCTCTACCTGTGTTCCTGTGTTCAGCCAGTTGCCTGCCTGGTGGGAGGGGGTCAAGCCTCTTGCATCCCAGCCCTTTAGTTAGCTGGTTGATGGAACGGGTGGGTTAACTTCTTTTTTTAAATTCTATTTTAAAGATAATAAAACAAAAGAGAACAGAAAAAAGCAAATCAGAATAGAACAATGCAAGCAACACAGCACTTTTCAACCGGATATCAACAGAAGCTACCATAATGTCTCTTTCTTTGAAATTGTTGAGCATACCTTCACACCCAATAATATCAAACATAACAAAATAGTATATAAAACCATTCAAGAGAATGAGAGTATTACAGGACATTCAAAACCAAATAACAAGAAATGAACAATGGCTACTATAATATCTCATTTTCCATGAAAATTTTGTTTATACTATCACACATATTAAAATCCAATAAGATACAATATGATAGAACCAATTGAAACAGAAGAACAAAAGCATGGTAGGACTTCAAAGCAAGATTATATTAAATCAGCAAGGCTGCCATAATGTCTTGCTTTCTTCAAAGCACCTGTTCATACCATCACACATAACAAGACCAAACAAAGCAATAAAACCTTTCCAACCAATGAATGAAAACATTGTAAGACTTCAAAACAATATAATGGGAAACCATGATTACCATAAAATATTAAGTACTCTTACCATTTTTTACACTAGAGAGACAATACGGAATTATACATTTGAGTTTGATTTATTTCACTCATGAAGACGGTCTCAAGTTGCATCCATTTATTTATAAATATCTCAATGTGATCATTCTTTGTAGCTGAGTACTACTCCACTGTATAAAAATATCACAACTTTTTTTATCCATTTCTCAATTGATGAACACTTAGGTTGTTTCCAAGATCTGGCTATGACAAACTGTGCTGCTATAAACATAGGTGCACATATATCACTGTGGTATGTTGTTTTCAGTTCTTCTGGAAATATGCCAAGAAGTGGAATAGCTGAGTCAAATGGGACTTCCAATCCCAGGTTTTTGAGAAATCTTTAGACTGACCTCCACAGTGGTTGTACCAGTCTGCACACCCACCAACAGTGCATGAGCATTCCTTTTTGGGTTAACTTGTTGGGTTTCCTCCTGGCCCTTGTGGCTTCTGCTGGCTCACTCGGTTTATTTTGTTTCTACAGTAAGATTAACCAAGAGAATTGATTGTTGTTAATTATATCATTTTATTCCTACAATCATATTTGTTTTCTAACCCGGTTAGAGAAGATAGCTGTATCTTTATTAAATGCAACTGGCCCTGTGTCCCTCACCACTCAATGTTTAAAATTTTAACTAGCTTATTAGAGAATAATGACAGAGGACAATTACACAGATTTAAAGAGCTCAATGTGCTGAACTGAAGAGCCACACGGAAGTGAGCACACGGCATGGTGTGATTTTTGCCTCATCTGAGAAAGTGTCCAATAAAGTTTAACAGATTTTTAGTATAATTGCTGGAAACTTAATGGGCTTGGTCCACTTTTTTAATAGTCTGCTACTGCTTGTGACACAACGATCGGTAATGACACCCTGCTGTCCATTTTTTAAGACTCTACAAAGACTTGCTTTCACCACAAAGGAATAACTTGCATGTGAGGAGGTAGATAGGCTTTCTCCTATTAGAAACTTACGGGATGCATTACAACCTCAGATGGTCGGCCATGGCTGAATGTAACTTTTTTAATTATTTTTTTAAATTTTTTTATTATTTTATTTTATTTTTATCGGTACCAGGGATTGAACTCACGACTGCCTGCTTGCAAGGCAGGCACTTATGTCGCTGAGCTAAATCCCCAGCCCCAACAAATGTAATTTTTATGTGTTCATTTAATTGCTTTAATCATTCCCTTCAAAAGCATCATGTCCCTGTGGGAAAGGTGTCCATGGATCCAGCAAGGAATGGACGCACAGCACAAGCTGCAGGCACAGGGGCTCTGGAATCAGTCTCACAGGGCTGGGGCACCCTGGGCGGTCACAGGCGGCAACTCACTGGACCGCCCCCTATGGCCTTCTGGCCAGGTACTGTGAGCCCACAGCCTTCCCAGAGGCGGCTGAGGTTTCTTTGTCTCTTTGCAAACTACTTCCCTAGCGCATGATTAGATTTCCTCAGAATAACATCTGAGTTTTCTTCTCTTAGACTTTCTCAGAAGCTGGCGCTCCTCAGAAGCTGACTGAGAAGCTGTGTGCCATCTTGCTGCCTGCTCCCCACTAACCTTAGCTAGTTTTCATGCAGATGGAATGTCTCTGCTTTCCTTTTCCCCTTCCTGCTGCTGCCTACATTTCTCTCTTTTATAAAAATTTTATTTAAAGAAAGAAAACAAAACAGTAAAAGGGTACAAGTAATACAGAACTTCAAACAAAAATAAACAGTAAGAAATCACTAGTTAATAGATTACATATTGTCATCCTAGAAATAGTTGTTCAGCTTACAAAATTGAACATACAAAGTGGACATTCAAACAGTGAGACTGCAAACAGTTGTGTTCAATGATCTAACAAAAACAGTAATATGGTCATCTATCTTACACACGTAAATACACCTGCAGTTGTGTCCTTTAGAGCACTTCCTTTTCTTCTCTTTTTTACAATAACATTTACACATTTTGGGTTTTATTACTCCCACAGCTCTTATTAGGTTTTTTTTTTGGAAGAGAATAAAACCAAATGTGACAAAACAAAGCAGTCAGTGAAAACAAAGGATGGGCATAGTACATGATGTAAAAACAGAATACAAGGTGATCAACAATGGTTACCATAATGCCTCTTGCTGCCTGAAAAAGAGTTGCCTATATCATCAGGTATAATAAAATTGAACAAAACAGCACAGAACAAAACCAATAAAACCTAAACATTGGAGACATTACTGGACTTCAAAAGAAGATAATAGTCAAACCAGAATGGGCGTCATAGTGAATCTTACTGCCTTCAAAGTAGTTGCCTATACCCTCAAACTTGATACTATCAAACAAAACAAAATAGAGTAAAATCAGTCAAAACAAGATGGTGAGAGCAATACAGGGCTTCAAATCTAGTTAATAGGAAATCAAAAAGTTACTATAATATATCCTGCTATTTTTTTCAAATTTTCCCCTTAATTAAAAAAAATAATAAAATAAATAAATTTTTAAAAAGGGGGAGCTTGAGATCAAAGAGGACACATTTCCCACCCCTGTTTGTCCCCGTCTAAGGCCCTGTTTGCTTAGGCACCTCCTAGCTGCCTGAGCTGTGCCACATCCCCAAGACTTTCTAGGCAACATTAACTGCTACTAATTTCCCACTCAGCGTTAACTACTTTGTCTTAAAAATGGTGCTTTCCTTTCTTTTGCTGACACCTCTGAGCCTCAGCTAACTTCTTTTCAGAAGGTGGTGTGGGGGAAAATGCATGTAATTTAGATGTTGCCAGAAATAAATGAAATACAAGAGACGGTTTTGCTGAGCTTAAGAAAATGTATGCCGTGAGTCCAGGGAATCCCAACTCCTGTGTGTGTTTGTAATCATTTTTTCGCCCAAATAGGCACACCTCCCACATATATCCACAGAACCTAGTTTAATTCTACCCTTTACAGGGAGAGAAAACTTGAAAGAGAATAAAAATTAAAAGGTCATCAATGAAAACAAATGGAAAAGAATGTAGAAATTTAGGTAAGAGTTTAAAGTGGAGCCGATATTGCCAGTGTTAACAGTGGATTATGTTTCTTCGTTCAGTATCAAGGCGTCTAGAGCAGAAGCACACAGATATTTATTAAACGGGAAATTCTCTGTAGCAGGAAATTTTGCATAGCGCCCGCCAGCACAAAACACCCTTGCACGATCAGGGC
This sequence comes from Cavia porcellus, assembly GCF_034190915.1. Taxonomy (NCBI): domain Eukaryota; kingdom Metazoa; phylum Chordata; class Mammalia; order Rodentia; family Caviidae; genus Cavia; species Cavia porcellus. The sequence continues at coordinate 66,034,991 of NW_026947500.1, forward strand.
TAAACTGACTTGAAAGCCTAAAATTCAGTTCTTCCAAATAACTTTTATTGGTAATGACTACACAGCATTTGATGCCTATTGATGCTATCACAAATTGACATTAAATTGCTTCCAATCATTTATTTCTCATTTTTCTGGAGGCCAGAAGCCTGAAGTGGGTCTCCCTGGGAGGCCCTTCTGTGCTTATTTGGAAATCCCCCATTTTGCTGTGAGTTAGCCAGGTGAGCCATCTGCCTGCCTTCACATCCTCCGTAACGAGGTGGAGATTTATTTAATGGTGCTGCCTGCTCCTCTTCCCCTTGCTGGAATCATTCACTTCAGGACCATCAGTCCCTCCGCTCAGGGGAGGTCAGGCGTTTCCCACCGCCCAGCTGACTCCTATGTTACTGCACAAGCTGGTGTGTGGGTCTCACTTCTGCCAAAATTCACACTCATCCCAGAGCTGAGCTCCTGCGTGCACAGCCTCAGGAACAAGTGCGTGGAGCAGAGTCCTGTGAAGCGGCTCCTTGAGGGAGAACTGTAAAAGCAACTATTGTCCTGAAGCAGAAGAAACGCCCATAATTGCAAAGCTCAACACCTCAGCGTCTGAACCTTGACTTCTTTAACTGGATTAGGAGCACGGGACTGGGTTCTTGCATTTTGAGCCTGAGGTGTACATTTCTTTGATTGTTAGTTTCTCCATGCAATCGATTTGCTAAATATGCTGACTTGATTGTTTTTGTTGCATTCTATTGGATCTGGTGTTCTCTATCTTGTCATTTTGCAATTTTCCCAAAGTTATTGATGTCTGTGGATCACAAACACCTGGAAATACCCCTTTCTCTTATGGTGCATAGCTTTGTAAGCAATAACTCCTAAATAAGAATGTTTTCTCATAAATGACACATGCTATGCTAAGAGGCATTTCTTTTGCTTTTACTAAAAATAATCTTAAATTTTATAACGCTGGGTGAAGCTTTACTTGAAAACTAAGATTGTTTGTGGAAGAAACTTTGAGAGCACAGTGTTTCATGTGTGTTTATCATTCCTTCCATGTCCTTGTCTCAGCTTCCTGATGAGGGAACCTAACATACTAGGGTGTTTACCTCTGGCCATTGGATTCTATTTCTTTTTTTCTTTATTTACTTTTTATTGTCTTTCAATTTTTATTTTTTACTAGTGCACTTTGCTGTACATAATTATGTCCATTCCTTGTGGGGTGTCATCACATAAGCATCACTCACCTTAATTCCCTTTGTACCCCTTTACTTCCTCTCTCTTCACCTTCACTTCATCCTTTGGTTCCCTTTCCTTTGAAGATCTATGCCACTTTTTCTTATTTTTCATATTTTAAGTTGTTCCTTGTTTATGTTTTGGGTTTTTTAGATAAGAGAAATCATCCTATATTTATGCTTCTGTGTCTGATTTATTTTACTGAACATTATGGTCTCCGGATCCATTTTTCTTCAAATAACTAAAGTCTACCTTTCTTCATGGCAGAGTAGTACTCCACTGCAGGCAAATATCACATTTTGTTTATCTATCAATCGCTGATGGACTGTGGGCTACTGTCAAAATTTGGTGACTATGAACTGTACTAGTATAAATGTGGGTATAGATATGTCACTGCAATATGATGTCTCTAGGATACCAACAAGGCGAATAGTAGACCTGAGTGGAATTTCTGCTTTTAGCTATTTTAAGCTGTCCACCCCGATTTCCATAGCAGTGGCACTAGTGTGCATTTTCCCTAACAATATAGAAAGATCTGTTTCTCCCTGGAGCCTTGCCATAATAACCAATTTTTATTATTTGATTTCTAGATGGTGACCATTTCCCTGGAGCAAGACAGAACTTCGGTTTGTTTTGATTTGCATTTCTGCAACGGCCAATGAAGTTGAAGTCTTTATTTTCCTGAGCTTATTCACCATTTGTGCTTGTCCTGAGCAGTGGCTGTGCATTTCATCCCTCATTTTGTTAACTGAGTCTTTCATTTTGAAGGTTTTCTTCTTTGACTTCTTTATATACCCCAGCTATTGGTGCTTTGTCTGATGGCTGGCTGGCAAAATGTTTTTGCCATCCTGTCAACCATCACATCGCTCTGTTGGTTAGTTGTTTCACTGCACAGAATCTATTTAATTTGCTGCTGATTCTAGTTTCTGATTGTTGATGTCATTTCTTGTACAATTTGGGCTTTGTTCAAACAGTCCTTACCTCTTCCTGTGGCTGCAATCCTTTTTACCTACGTTAGCTTCCAGTAGGTTAAATGTTTCTGATTTAACTTTTAGAACTTAATCTGTTTGATTTTAGTTTGTACAAGATATGGGCCTCGCTGCAACCTTCTGCGTGTAAACAGCCAGTTTTTCCAGTACTTTTTCCCTGCACTTCTGGCCTCTTTGCTAAAATTAGATAACTGAATGTGCCTGGGTTTCTTAAAATCATCTTTTATTTAAAAAATAAAAACACAGAAAATCAAGATGCAAACAATTGAAAAACACCAGCAAAAGCAAAGTAAAAATAACAACAACAACAAACAGCAACACAATGACAATACAGGGTTTCAAAACAAGGTGATACGAGTTTACCGATGGTTGTTATCTTGCATATTATTATCCTCAGAGTAATTGCTCAGGTTAACAGATACAGGCATGCAAGACTGATCAAATATAAAATTTCCCACTGAGCAGTTGTGCCTAGGGGCTTTTTAAAATGCATTTTACATTCTATTTCATTAATCTGTTTCATGACTTTTTTGGTGCCAGTAACACATTGTTTTTATCACCGTAGCTTTGCAGTATAGTTTGGTATTTGGGATTGTGGTGACTTCTTTGCTTTTGTTTCACGTTAAGGTCAACATCATTGGGAAGAGAAGTCAAGAAAGCACTATGTGAAGAAATGAAAATCACGAGAGGGAAAATGTTGGTATCAGACACCTTCCAAAACAAAACTGTAGTGAGCCTTAGTTTTCAGGTAGGCATCATCATGCACACTGGAGACTCTGCACGTTTCCTTGCTACCTTGAAGAAATCCCTCCTTCAGTGACCACTAACCTCAATCTTGCCGCCCGTGTCTGAGATTTTGCTCTTGGATTAGCTCATGCCACTGCTCACACTTTCAATGGAATGTCTGCTGTCTTGGTATCTGTTTGACTCTCTTTCACACCCTCCGTATTTACTATTTTGGGTGTTCACGGTTTCCATCGTTTTCCTAAGCTCCTGTATCTTGTAACTGCATCTGTGACCAGCGCAGCCCCAATGAAACAGGAGACAGGAGACGCTCTTGTGGGCGACTGTTAACTGCTGCTTTATTCACGTGGGCTCTGGTTTATATATTTGGCCGTGACCAATCACAGGCTGCCACGAGGAAGCAGGGCGGGAATGGGACGCAGGCTCTGGCTACTATATCCAGCTGTGGCCAATCAGGAGTTGCCACAGAGTACGGAGTGAGCACGAAGTGCGCACGGTTGGCTAATTTAAAGAGGGATGTAGCGCATTGCGGAAGCTGGCGTGGTCCTTAGTCCCGGGTGGGGTATGGTATGTTGAGCACCTGCGCCCAACACATCTGCTTATGCCTTTCATTGTGGCCGCCATCTTTGTGGTTCTCTGAAACAGGATTTCTGATGATTGCTTTCCTGCAGCCTCGTTCATCTGCCTGGTCACTTCCACTGCTCCCTCTTCAGAGAGCCAGGCAGGGGCTTTCAGGTTGTCCCACCACACTGCCCCCTGAGTTTGCACTGGGGAGCTGGAGGTTTGGGGTCACAGCTTGTTAGTTGCCTTCTCACTTTCTAGTTTATTTCCTGGTCGATCCTTGCAAATCGGTGTGGCAAATAGGTTTATCACCAGTACTTGCAACCCTTACGACATGACTGCTTCTCAGATGTGTCTTCCAGGTGTAGCTGACTCTTGAGTTTTGAGAGGGTTGCACGATCCTAATTCTTTAATTTATTGAGGATGAGAAGTCGCTGCCAATTTGGCCCCGCCCCTGGTTCTTCACCACCAGCCTGTAGGATTTTTTATGACCCTTGGAAATCTCAGTCTTGTTATAGTAGGAAGAGCAACTGATACAACAATCATGTCACTTAGTTAAAGTGTACAATGACCAACACCAATGGCATCCAACAGTCTCAAAAATGACAGGCCGCAGTAGCTATTAATTTGCCTCCTTTCATCACATGAATTAGATTTGTGGTTGTATAAAAAATCTGAAATGAATCAGAAATCTGTATGCAATACATAAGCCCTCAAAATGGCAGTTTTGCACTCATGGGGTAAAATGTAAAAAGGGTTGGGGGAAAATGTGGAGAACTAGGAGAAGAGGAAAGGTTAGAAGCTCGGCTGGAGGACCAGGGAGGTCATGCGAACTTTGGGAACTTGGTGCAGAAGACAGCAGGACAAGGAAGGAGGAAAAATACTAACAGGAACACACACAGCACCAGCGAAAACCAGAAACAGTGTTCACACTCATAGAAAAAGACAAGAAACAAAACAAACAACAACGAGAGAGAGAGAGAGAGAGAGAGAGAGAGAGAGAGAGAGAGAGAGAGGAAAAAGTCCACTTCCTGGTGTGTCTGCACTAGACAACGTGGGCAGACAGAGCGAGGTCTGAGCTGATTACCCTGAAAGCCAGTCATAGCTTCACAGCGGGGTAGTGGGTAACCCCAGCACGCCTGCACCTTCCGTTCCTCTGAAGTTTAGGCTGCTTTCTGGCTGTGAGGCGGCAAAAAGATGTGCTCAGCCTCCAGCAGTCCATGAGCGTCCTGCCGACTTGCACTCAGCACCTGACCCACAGCTGCTCTGGGTTGTGTGCTCGGCTGACCCTCCAAAGGTGGCTACCGGTCAGTCACCCGGCCTGGGGGACGCCTGAGCTCAGCCCCCCGGCACCGTGGTCCAGTGCCTCTCCTCCTCCTCCCACTTCTGTGTCTCTACTCGGGGGACTTTGAGGTCACGAGCGTTCCCTGTGCATTTCCTAAAATATTCTTAAATTGTTTAGATGTGGGGAAAATTGCTTTTGGAAACCACAGTGCATTTCTTTTATTTTGTTTTGTTTTGTTTTGTTTTTGTTATTCCACAGGGTCTCTCTGTGTAGCCCAGTCTGGCCTGGATCTTGCACAGTCAAGTCCAGATAGCAGGATATACTACGGTAACCAGTTTTGATTTCCTATTAACTTGATTTGAAGCCCTGTATTGATTTCACTGTCTTGTTTTGACTGATTTTACTCTATTCTGTTCTGTTTGACAGTATCAAGTCTGAGGGTGTAGGCAACTACTTTGAAGACAAAAAGATTCACTATGATACCCGTTTTGGTTTGACTATAATCTTCTTTTGAAGTCCTATAATGTCTCCAATGTTTTGTTTTTATTGGTTTTGTTCTGTACTGTTTTGTTCAATTTTATTATGCCTGACGATGTGGGCAATTCTATTGAAGATAACAAGAGGTATCATGGTAGCCATTGTATTTTTTTTAAGTCATGTACTATGTCCATCCTTTTGTTTTGACTGACTCTGTCTGCTTTGTCTCATTTGGTTTTATTCTCTTCAAAATAAAAAAAAATAACTTGACCGGCGCAGCCCCCCAATGAGACAGGAGATGCTCTTGTGGGTGACAGTTAACTGCTGCTTTATTTACGCAGGCTCTGGTTTATATATTTGACCGTGACCAATCACAGGCTGCCACGAGGAAGCAGGGCAGGAATGGGACGCAGGCTCTGGCTAATATATCCAGCTGTGGCCAATCAGGGGTTGCCACAGAGTCGGCATGGGGCAAATACGGAGTGAGCATGAGGTGCGCACGGGTTGGCTAATTTAGAGAGGGACGTAGCGCATTGCGGAAGCTGACGTGGTCTTATCGTCCTGGGCGGGGTGTGTTGAGCGCCTGCGCCTGACAATAACTAATTGTGTGTTTGTGGGAAGGATTTTTAAAATGTTTCCCACAAAAGAGAAGACCCACATTTAAGGTGATATATATGGTAATCACCCCCATGTGATCATCACCAGATACATACCTGGGTTCAAGTACTCCATGATACAGCATAAAGATGTGTAATTACCATGTGTATCCAAAGCTTGGGAAAAGCACCACAGAATACCAAGAGCTACCTTATCCACTGTCAAACTGTATAAAAACAGATTTTCCAGATAAATGACGTGCAGCCACGTCAAAGAGAATTCTTTTGTGATCTCATGAAAAATGCCCAAACCCTTGTGTTCTTCTTGATGTGCTTCCTTTTGTAAATAACAGGATTAATTGCTGTGTTCAGGTCTTCCTATTAGGGTGTTTGATGCATGTCTTTCGTTGCTTTTGTCTTTTGTGTACATTTACTTTCAATATTTTATGGTTTTTGCTGGATATCGGGGGATACAAGAGGAGTTGGAATACTGCCAGAAACATGGAAGTTTTTCCATCTTTACAGCATCTCGGGGCGCCCTGAGCTGATTAGACACTTCCTCCCTCGGGGCCATTTACTATTTCTGTTCTGTTTACTGAGTGTATTTTTTGGTTTCTTTAAAACCAGGGCAGATAATGGCCATCGCAAACTGAAACACCAAGAATCCATGTGATGGGAGGTTGACAGAGTGAGCACCATTTCTGGGTACCATTTGTGCATTTTGGGGGGAGTAATGTGATATTGATAGTTCAGTTTGTATCTATTTCTAATAGCGTAGCTGGAAATGAGAAGGGCTTGGTATTACACATTATGTCACAAGCCTCCCTGGGTTAGGGGTGTGTGTGTGCGTGTGTGTGCGTGTGTGTGTGTGTGTGTGCGCGTGTGTGTTTAGGGATGTGTCATGGCTTAGGTCGGTGGCCCCAGGCCTCATGTATTTGCACTGTGCATTTGTGATGGGTTCATTGTCTAGCACTTGGATTGATGGTGTCAGTGCTACACCCGCCTAGGTGTGGAGCCAGGATGTAACCTAGTGGCAGGAAGAAGGTGTCTCTCTCTCTTGCAGGTTTCTGGCTTGCTGTTTGCAGCCACCATGAACTGTGGCCCCGCCACACCACCCTGCCTTGGAGCCAACTGAGTATGGACTGAAACCTCCAAAAACTGTAAGAAATGAACCTTTCCTTTCCCAACTTTGGGCATCAGGTATTTTGTCTCAGCAACGAGTAAAAAGTAACTAAGAAGGATGAAAACAGGTGTCAGAGAATGGATATCTGGGGTTAATACATAGACACTTTGCAACATATGGTTTGACTTAAAATCTTTCTTTTATTAAAAAAATCCTCCTGAGTTGTTGTTCATAGGTTTGCAGGACTTTATGACTGATCCATTGTGGGAGCTGGTACCGTTATGTCACTCACCTTAATTCTCTTACTTTGGCATCGTCTTCCTCTGTTTCCTGGCCCTCTTCCCACTTGCAGAAACTCTGGGTCCCTGTTTGCTGCTCTGTGGTGATGTAGAAGTGACAGGTGACACTCCCACACGGTGACACAGATGGTGAGTCAGACATCATCACGAGGGCAAACAGCCGCCCTTGCAGTGGCTGCGCTGCTGGGCTGTCAGGAGGGCAGGCATGTCACACGCACTTCTGGATTATAAAGCAAGGGCATTCTCAGGCTATAACACCGCCTACCTAAAAGAACATCGCCGAGGATGGAGACATAGCTCAGCTGTGTGGCATCTGCCTGGCAAGCGCCAGGTCCTGAGTCCTGGATCCTAAATGGTGATCCATACTGGGGAGGCCAGAGATCAAGATAACAGATATAAATGGACAGGAAATCCTCTGTAATTCAAGGGAAAATTTTACAGCCAACTTAATATAGTGCAAATGCAAAGACAATTATGCAGGCAGTCTTTGTGTCTTGATATCCGAGCAGCAAAAGGCTTTCTTTCCTGAATATTTTTCCTGATTTGTGTTTTCAATACATGAAACTTGCATTCATTTTAGGGAATGGTACATATATTCAAAATAGACTATCACATTTGACAGCTAAAGAAACCGAGTCTCCAAGAGTTTAACAGTCTCTGTGTGCAGTAACAATAAAGATGCGTAGCGGGTCTGACATGTTTAGCATAGTAAGTTTCTCCAAGCTCTATGATCCAAAGTCTTTCCCTCTGCCTCTCTTCACAAACACAGAATTATATCTCCTGATACGTGCTATAAAAACTGATGCTGTGGATGCAGTTATAACGAGAAACTATCTGATAGCTTTTTATTTTTCATTAACAGATCATTACTGGTGCCAGTGGTTTTTTGACACACATACAGAATGCGGGGTAATCAGTGTATTCACGTTCTTCAGCAGGTACCATTCCTTTTTGCTGGGAAGGGGCATAGTCTGCCCTTCTGTGTCTGGATCACCCTAACGCCTGGCTTCTCTCCTCCCTCGGCCCCTTCCCAGGCTCTGTCACTGCTACTTGACTCTCAGCTTCTGTGAGACCTCATCTCAGTGGAGTGACACCCGCCCGCCTCACCTCCCTCGGGGCTTTCCCAGGGCCTCTCTCCCTGGCCCACACGCATCTCTGCAGAAACTTGGGTGCTGCCCTCTCTTCTTGGAGGTCTTTCTTCAAAAGCCAGCCCGCACACTGAACTCGCCTGAATCCCAGTTCAGAAAACAAAGCAGCCTCAATCCCTTTTCTTCTTTGTGCCTCTTTTCTTTCCATCCTTAATATCTGCTACCGTTGAACATATTATGTGAGCCTTGGTTTACTTAAGTTTCTCTTTCAGTCTTTAGGTTGTAGGGATTATACTGTTTCTACATTATTTAGACACTGTCTTATGACTTCTGGAACAAGATTTTCATTTGACTTGTAGCCTTCAATGTCTAAAGATATTTATCATTGAGCAAGCAGCTCACCTCCCTGGTAAGCAGCTGTGGTGTGGCAGGCTGCGGCCCCTCCAGGGGGCGTCTCCTGAGATCCGCGCCATGTTGGAACTGAGAGCACTGGGAAACCAAGCAACCAGCCTGCCTCCCTGTTTAATAATAGTGAGCCTACCAGTGCACGGGATTAGAGTCAAACATCCCACTTCCCCTGCCCCCCTTTAGCAAATGGGAACCAGAGATCTGAGCATCTCTTGGGAGGTTGACAATATGCAATATAGCAAATAAGGGGGGAAAAGATATTTATCATTATATTTGCAGAATACATGACCTCTGGAGGAAGACGAGAGTAGGAAAGGAATCTATCATCAGAGGTGGCAGGTGAGCTCTCAAAGGGGGACAGATTCATATGCAAAGGATAATTTTTCTGGTAGCACTTCAGAAAGGTTGATGCACTCTCTCTCACTCTCTTTTCTCTCTCTCTCTCTCTCTCTCTCTCTCTCTCTCTCTCTCTCTCTCTCTCTCTGTCTCTCTATCTCTCGTAGTCACAGTAGGCACATGGACCTGAAAAATGACACATGGACTACATCATTTCTTCTTCTGGGATTCTCAGAGGATCCAGAGCTGCAGCCCCTCGTCTACAGGCTCTTCCTCCTGGCCATCGTCTCTGACCCCACCTGCACACGCCCACATCCTTCTTCCGCTCCAGCCTGTCCCTTTCTGACATCTGTCTCACTTCCACCACTTCCCCCAAGATGCTGGAGAATATGCAGACACAGAGAAAAGTCTTAAGTTATGCAGGCTGCATCACGCAGATGTAGAAGCCTGGGAAACTTCCTCCTGGCCATGATGGCCTATGACCACTTGGTGGCCACCTGTCCTCCCTGCACCACATGGCCATCATGAACCCTCACATATGCGGGCTGATGGTTGTGGCATCTTGGATCATGAGCATCCTGCATGCCCTGCTACAAAGCTTAAGGATGCTGCGTCGTCCTTCAGTAGAGACACTTTCTCTGTGCACTTCATCAAGTGGTCCAGCTTGCTTGTTCTCACACTTTCCCTAACGGCCTAGTGATGTGTTTTACATCCGTGCTGCTGGCCCATGATTCCCTTTCAAGCACCCTTTACTCTTCCGCCAAGATAGTTTCTTCCATCCTGCAATCTGGTCAGCTCAGGGGAGGTATGAAGCATTTCCACCGGCACGTCACACCTCTCCATGGTCTCCTGTCCTCCTGTACAATCCTAGGCGTGTACCTCAGTTCTGCAGCCACCCACAGCTCATACTCCAGTGCAACAGCCTCTGTGATGTACAATGTGGTCACCCCCGTGCTGAACCCTCCATCTACAGTCTGAGGAATGAAGACATCTAGAGAGCTGTGAAAAGATATTTGTACAAAAAAATCTGGGAAATGTACTAAAAGATGGACCGAAAAGAAAGTGGGCTAGGATAGGGGAAATGGACGGAAATAATTGAGATGTACTATGTGCTTGCACCGACTGCCCACAGTGAATGTCATAATCACACACTGCAGTCATGTATGAATAAAAATGTCTATTTTTAAACTGGTGCTGTTGAATGCAAAGTTCTAGGGCTCAGAAGTAGTAATTATAAATCTTTAATCAGATAGATGAAGTGCAACTTTCTCCTATTTATTTCCTCAAGTACCAATGTCTTTGACTTCCATTTCTTTATATAATTTAAGCCTCTTCCTCTGGTATCCAATACCTTTCTGCTCTCTGAGAGCCAATGTTTTGTCTTCACTTTGCCATTATCAGGCTTTTCCAAAGTGATCCCAAACTTTGGACGGAAGGAAATGTGTTAGCACCGTGTGTCTTACATAATTATTAGCTGTACATAATTATTAGATATAGTATTACAGTACAAACTACACCCGAGATTGAACAGTACATAATTTCCCTTCTACAAGAAACCTAAAATATAAATACATTAAAGGGCAAGATAAAAGATCATAGGAAACAGGAAAATAAATCTCTTATAAGAGATGGAGGGAGTGAACAGAGGAGAAAAAGAAGTTAAGATGCTAGGGGAAGAATTAAGATGCTTAAAGCAAGGAAAGGAAGGTGGACTAAGGGATATAACCGCAGGTATGTTTCAGTGTGTAGGATGAAAAACCATATTACTGAGCTTCTGTTGGATCATTGAACGGAACTGTCTCCAATATCACTGTATGAATGCCCACTTTATATGCTTTAATTTTATAATTTGGACAACTGTTTCTAAGAAGACAATCTGTTCCATTCTGTATGATAGTATCAAGTTTGAGGGTATAGGCAACTACTTTGAAGGCAATAAGATTCACTAAGATGCCCATTCTGATTTGACTATTGTCTCCTTTGGAAGTCCTGTAATGTTTACAATGCTTAAGTTTTATTGGTCTTGTTCTCTACTGATTTGTTCAACTTTATAATATCTAATGAGATAGATAATTCTTTTTAAGAAAACAAGAGATATCGTTGATAACCATTATTGATAACCTTGTACTCTGTTTTACATCATGTGCTATGTCTATCCTTGGTTTTGACTGACAGCTTTGTTTTGCCATATTTGACTTTATTCTCTCCCCCCCCAAAAGTAATAAGAACTAAGGAGTAATAAAACCCAAAATGTGTAAATTTTGTTGTAAAAAAGAGAGGGGAAAAAAGAGCTCTAAAGGATACAACAGCAAGAGTGTTTAGGGGTGTTAAATAGCTGACCATATTAATGTTTTTGGTTGGATCATTGAACACAACTGTTTTCAGTCTCACTGTTTGAATGTCCACTTTGTATGCTTAGATACTGTGATTTGAGCAACTATCTCTAAGATGATAATATGTAATCTCTTAACTGGTGATTTCCTACTGGTTTTTTTTTTGTAGTTCTGTATTACTTGTACCCTTACACCACTTTGTTTTGTTTTGTGTTTTTCTCTTTTTCCTTTTAAAAAAAAATTTAAAAAAAGAAGACTATAAGTAACCTATTAACTAGTGATTTCTTACTGTATATTTTTTTCTTGCAATTCTGTATTACTTGTACCCTTTTACTGCTTTGTTTTTTAATGTCCTTTCTTTTTTCTCTTTAAATAAGAAAAAGAATTAAGATGCTAAAAAAGGAACTAAGTTGTACTCTGCACGTGTACCAACTCCCAACAATGAATGTAATTAGTGTATACCACATGCTAGTACTAGTAAAAACTTAAAAAATAAATCCAGATTCACAGGAATTTAAAGTCACAAGTAACATGTTTAATTAGAACATCTAGAAATAAGACAGCTCTGTGTGTAAGACAGTTAAAGTGCGCTTTACAAAGCAGGTTATATTAGGAGGACCAGCCTTGCTCCAGGGAGTAATCATTTACTGAGTCTCAGGCACAAAGGATCTGACACGGATGAGACTGAGTTTCCTCATGCACTGCCCCTTTAGAGATGATGACGAAATCTGGAAAAGGGGGTGATGGTTTACTGAGCATGAAAAAGGATTTAAAGTATGACAAAAATGAGGTCCCAGGACCCTTTAGTCCCAGGAGCAAATCAGTCATGACACGCGTCACCTGTGTCATCGTGCTGCATGGTGCGTTTCTGACACCACAAAGATCACGAACAACCCTTCCCTATTCATCACCATGTTTTCCTTGGCTTTTACCCAAAATCCCACAAGCAACCTCTACTATGTTTGTTAATCAATATAACTGTAACACCCAATTCCTCATGGCCCTTCTCACTCTTTTTTGATCTATAAAAACAACCCTGTCAGATGACATTTCTAAGTAACTCTGAGAACATACAAGTGATCGGTTTACTTGAAGGAACTTTTCTCTTCTATTCAGTGTGCCTCAACTTACCTTACAGGTCTACAAGAGCAATACAAGAAGCTGTATTGGTAGACAGCCCTGGAGCATTTAAGCAGAAACAAGAATACAATCCCCTAAAAGCAAACAACAAACATCGCGAGTTTGTGTCTCACTGAATAAGGTCCTCACACATGGACTCCCATCTTTCAGACTTCAAGCAGGGCATGTGTAACATGAAAAAGATGTCTTCTTCCTAATAGTTCAGTGTGTTAAATACATGATTCAAAACTCTTTCTTCATGTTCTGACTGACCTGTTACTCTAAGAGCAGACACTGACACACTCAAAATTGTAGTGTGTACACTCTGCATTGGGACGTGTATGTGAAGACCGGTTTTTATCAGAGAATGTGGTAAATACAGGACATAGGGATCCTTAAAAAATAGGATTCTCATGAGCCAATAAAAATCCAAGACCATATAAAATATAATACAATGCCAGTGTCTAAATTTCAGGAGGAGGAGTGAAGGTTAAAAACAGAGTTAAAACTGGACCCTCAGGATCAGTGAAACAGATTAGAAGATGCAGACTCAGCTCCAAACACACTAGGTCACCTTGTCTTTGACAAGGGTCAAACACGTTCACTGGAAGAAAGACAGTCTCTTTAATAGATGGTGCCAGAAAAACTGATTCTCTGCATTCCAAAGACTAAAACTAGACCCAGGTCTGTTACCATGCAATAAACTAAAATCAAAGTGGATCAAACATCTAAATATTAAAATAAAAACACTAAATCAACTGGAAGAGAAAGTAGGCAGAAATCTTGGAGGCATAGGGGTAGGTAGAGAATTCATGAACAGGAATCGAACCGCACAGGAAATGCTTCCAGGAATCAACAACTGGGCTTTCATCTTACTAAAAAACTTTTACACACACACACACACACACACACACACACACACACACACAATCGCCAACATGGTGGAGAGACAGCCCACAGAATAGCAAAATTTTCCTTCAACTGTCCCCAGATAAAGTACTTAAGCTAAAACACATAAAGAATTGAAAAAACTCAGACCCCCCAAAAGTCAAAGACCCAACCCAAAAATGGGTATCTGAAATGAATACGTAGTTCTCAGATGAAGAAATACAAACAGCACATAAATACATGAGAAAAGGTTTAATATCGTTGATCATTCAGAAGATGGAAATTAAAACCACACTGAGATTCCTTTTCACCCCAGAAACAGTGGCCATCTTCCAGAAACCAATCACAACAAATGCTGGAAGGGCTGTAGGGGGAAAGGAAACTTCTCCACTGGTGGTGGAGTGTAGATTGGTGAAACCACTGTGGAAATCAGTATGGAGATTCCTCAGAAAACTGGAATTCGAGTTCCCATTCGATCCAGCTGTTTCTTTCTGGGTATTTTCCCAGAAGAATGAAAAATATCGCAGCCACAGTGTTCTATGTGCACCTATGTTTATAGCAGCACAATTTGTTATAGCTAAATCTTTAAAACAATCCAAATACTCACCAGCCAAGGAATGAATTAAAAAGATGTGGTATTTTTCTAGAATGGAGTACTACGCAGCCATAAGGAGGATAAACTCGAAATTTAGATAAATGGATGCAACTCAAGACTATAATCACAAGTGAAATAAATCAGACTCGCATGTGTAAACATCATATTGTCTCCTTAGTATCAGAAGCCAAAAGAGGAAATAGGATCCAATAGATACTGTGAAACGGGAAGAAACTGTTCAAATGAAAGAGAAACGGGGATGGGAGAGAGGAGAAAAGAAAGAAGGAAACAGGAAACATACACACGTATATGATACTTAAAATAGTATACTATTAATTTCTACTAGCTCATTGCAAATAAGGTTTGTGCTTGTATTGTTTGATCAATTTTTCATGCCTACCTCTTTAATCTGAGTGACCACATTGAAGATAACAGCATGCAATGCATTAACCATTGTTACTCTTGTTATTTTGCTTCAAAATTTCATACCATTGTTTTTTTCCTCTTAACAATAAAAAAGCAAAGACGAGGGGCTGGGATTTAGCTCAGCGGCATAAGTGCCTGCCTTGCAAGCAGGCTGTCTAGAGTTTGATCCCCGGTACCGATAAAAAGGAAAAAGACAAAAAAATAAAAGCAAAGCCGAGACCCTCAGATTGTCTTTTTCTAACCATTTACTCATTTATTTTCTTAGTTATGTCTTATGTGAGGCCATGCTTGTAGTACACAATGTCCTCGCTCCTCGCGGGCCGTTGGCACGTGTACACACGCACTGTAATTCCTCGGTCGTTCCCTTTCCTCCCAACCCGCCCCCTTCCCTGCAGATATTCCTGTGATAAATTTGCCTTCATTACCAACTATTGGTTTTCTCCAGAGAATTAGTAAAACTCATGGATATTTCTGAGGGACAAAACTGAGCAGCGAAACAATTGATATGCCACGTGCTGCTTGAGAAGACTTTGCTCTTAAGACACTCAAGGTTCCAGCCTCTCCCTTTTCCCCTGTTCTGCATGCCAGGAGAGCACAGTAATGTCATGTATGCAGAAGTGTATTATTTGCATTGAATTAGTTCTTTAGCAGTATATTTAAGAGATTCTTGCATGTTCATAATTCTTTGCCCTTTTCAATCATAGAATGATAAAGTTTGGCTCCATAAACAACAAATAAAAAATTTTCCACCAATCCCCGAGGAAGGACAAAATGAAATTCACACTGTTTTATGATATCAGTGTCAGTTTCTAAATGTTTCTGATGCAGCACTGGGGAAAACGCTGAGAAATATGGAAAATGATTAGGGGAAAAAAAACTATTAAGTCTTAGAAAGAATGGAAAGCCTAAATGCAATGTTAGTTAGTTTATGAAGAACAAGAAGGAGTCATTTGAAGGCTCCACACAAAAGAAAAATGATACAGAGGTGGAAAAGCCAGTACTCTTGACTTGATGCTTACGTAGCACACGCATGTTGAATTCCTGCACTGTGGCCCGGGATTATGTACATTTACTCAGTATCAACTAAAAACCAAAAAAATAATTTAATGTAGGAAAATGCAGTACAGTACACTGGGAATTTAATTAACCAATTATTTTTCTGGTTGTTGCGTTAGCCACAGAAACTGATATCAAAGAGATGCAAATTACAAGAAACTCAAAGAGCCAGGGCCACCGCCACAAACCGGCCACAGAGTGGCGATTCCCAGCTCCGCGGTGGAGCCCTGCAAGCCCCTCACTTGTCCAGTCTTAGTTCAGCCAGAGGCTTTCTCCTCTCACTGCCGAGCAGTCGTTTTAGGGCTCTCTTGATGTCCTTATTCCTCAGGCTGTAGATGAAGGGGTTCAGCATGGGGGTGACCACTGTGTACATCACGGAGGCTGTCACCATTGAGTGTGAGTTGTGTGTTACGGCGGAACTGAGGTACACACCGATGCCAGTGCAGTAGAACAGGGAGACCACCGAGAGGTGGGACGCGCAGGTGGAAAAGGCTTTACACCTCCCCTGGGCTGAAGAGATGGCACGAAGGGAGGAGACAATCTTGGAGTAAGAATACAAGATGCCAGCGAGGGGACCAAGGGCCAGTAAGACGGCAGCGAAGTAGATCACCACGTCATTCAGCAAGGTGTCAGAGCAGGCACGATGGACCACTTGATTAAGCTCACAGATGAAGTGCGGGATTTCCACGTCTGCACAGAAGGTCAGCCGCAGCACCATGAAGCCCTGCCCCACGGCATGCAGGGCGCTGGTGACGCTGGACACCAGGACCATCAGCACACAACGCCGAGGGCACGTCATGGCTCTGTAGCGCAGGGGGTGACAGATGGCCACCAAGCGGTCATAGGCCATTGCTGCCAGAATGAAGTCATCTAAGACTGCAAAGAACAATAAAAAGCACATCTGGGCGATGCAGCCTGGGTAGCTGATAGCCTTGCTGTGGGTCTGGATGTTCACCAGCATCCTGGGGACGCTCGTGGAGGTGAAGCCGATGTCCACAAAGGACAGGTTGGAGAGGAAGAAGTACATGGGCGTGTGCAGGTGGGGGTCGGAGACGATGGCCAGGAGGATGAGCAGGTTCCCGAGCACCGTGGTCAGGTACGTGGAGAGGAAGAGCCCGTAGAGGAGGGGCTGCAGCTCTGGGTCCTCTGAGAGTCCCAGAAGGAGAAATTCTGAAACTTGGGTGTTATTTCTTGGTTCCATGTGATGCATATAAGTACCAAAAAGAAGAAAAACAACATTAGTAACATCCGCATAGGCAGGTATACTGCTCCTACAGCTGAAATGCCACAATTTGTATTTTTAATAAGAAGTTCGCTGGAGTATTTTGCATTGGGCGTGATCTCCTGGACTGTATTTACGATTCCGATCACATTATTTGTGTCCATCTTCAGCCCCTTCCGCATCAGGTCATCACCCCACAGAGTTGTGATCATATTTTCCGAGCAGCTAAGGAATATATACCAACCAGCTGCAGCCCTCGAGGTTCCTGGGGGGAAGGGAGGTGAGAGGAAGGGAAAAAAAAGAAAAGAGAAAAAACCTGAGGTCAGGTGGAGCCCTCTGTGTGGCTGGGAGGAAAGGAACACTCAGCCCTGTGGGGTGCTTGTTTACAGGGTTAGCAAGATGATGCCACGTGACACCCCTTTGCCCAGCACCCCAGTGCTTGGTTTGTCTCGGGGTTTGGGGACCTCTGGGCTGGAGCCGCCCGGCCACGTGGCTCCCCAGGCACTCTTCTTCCTCCAGTGTTGGGCGCAGGCGCTCAACATACCATACCCCAGCCGGGACTAAGGACCACGCCAGTTTCCGCAATGCGCTACGTCCCTCTTTAAATTAGCCAACCCGTGCGCACCCCGCGCTCTACTCCGTACTCTGTGGCAACTCCTGATTGGCCACAGCTGGATATAGTAGCCAGAGCCTGCATCCCATTCCCGCCCTGCTTCCTTGTGGCAGCCTGTGATTGGTCACGGCCAAATATATAAACCAGAGCCCGTGTAAATAAACTAGCAGTTAACTGTAGTCCACAAGAGCGTCTCCTGTCTCCTGTTTCATTGGAGCTGCGCCGGTCATCTGGTGGCCCGTACGGGGAGCCCGGAACGCTGAGACCCTCTCTCCAACAGTAAGGGGAACGAACCTCTCTCTCTGACGGAACAGAGACGTTAACAGGTAAAACCGTCAATAGTGGGGGCTACTTGGCGGGCGGGGGCTGACAGGTTAAACTGCTCAACGTTGGTGGCAGGGGCTACGCAACAGGCAGCGGGGGCTGCGGGCCGGATGGTGGGGCTATCGAGCAACCTTGGGCGGACGCGTCGCAAGGGTCAGGAACTCGTAAAGAGAGTTCCGGGGGCCGTAAAGAGGCCGGTTTTGGGGGCGCCGTAAAGGGGCGCGGGGACTAAGCTGTCCCTGTATTAAAAAAAAAAAAGGAAAAAGAAAAAAAAATAAAATAAAAAGAAACTCTTGAAATTCCGGTTAACATGGGTAACACGGCTACTCAGCCACTGTCAGTCGCCTTAAGCGACTTACTGAGAGAAAAGGGATTACAAATGAAACGAGAACAAATTCAAAACTTCCTCGATCAGGTCGATAAGGTAGCACCTTGGTTTGGTCCCACAGGGGTCCATTACCATCCCCAGCTGGGATAAATTAGGGAGAGATCTTGACTTTGCAGCAGAAAATGGCCTCCTGGAGCCAGGAGTCAAACCCCTTTGGGCCGTAGTGAGAAGCTGCCTAGCAGACACCTCTTGTCGTGACCATATAAGGGCTGGCGCCATGGCGCTTGGTCACCATCAGGCAGAATCCTCCCGTGAGCAATCTCGCGAGTCCAGTGCCGCAGGCGAGGTGACCCCACCCAACCCAGACTCGTCAGATAATGAGGGGGAGGAAGGAGAAGTATACAAAATGGCGGATGCAGACAGCACCGAAAGAGGGGAAGTCACACACATGCAGTCGAGAGGGCCCTACTCTGAGGCCATAAATGAGCTGCAACGCAGGATTTCTCAGAGTAAATGGGTCAATAAAAGCGAGTATGAGATCCCAGGGCCACCCCGTATAAGACCTATGGCTCTACCTCCCTACCCGCCAGATTATCACGCCCACCAGAGACCCTGCCATCAGCTATGTAGCTGTCCGCAATGGGTCCAGACATCCCCTGGGACATTCCAGGAAGACCTTTGGCATCAAGTCAAAAGAGAGGACCCAGGAGGCCTGGGCCGTCTTCTCCAGGCTTTTCCGGTTGCTGTAGATGCTCAGGGAAACAGAGCCCACCTGCCTATAGATATAAAGGCGATAAAGCATCTTAAGGAGGCCAGCACCATGTACGGTGTTAATGGGGTGTATACCCTGTCCCTAGTAGAAGCCATGGCAGGAAACTCCATGACACCTGCTGATTGGGCCAGTTTGTGCAAGGCAGTGCTCAGCCCAGGCCAATATCTTGATTGGAAAGCTTGGAATGTTGAACTTGCCACAGAACAGGCCCAAGCTAATGCCCAGAACAATCAGGCCGCCTGGAACGCGGATATGTTATTAGGACAAGGGCAGTATCTCAATAACCAGCTGATATTTCCACAAGAGGTATATGCACAGATAAATAGAATAGCCATACAAGCATGGAAACGGGTCTCGGCTAGGGGAGAAGTCTCAGGCCACTTGACAAAAATTTTGCAGGGCCCGAGCGAGCCTTTTTCAGATTTTGTGGCCCGCATGATGGAGGCGGCAGGGAGAGTTTTTGGAGACGCAGAGACAGCCATGCCGCTCATTAAGCAGCTCACAGCTGCTCTGGGTCTGCACCAGGTGTAGTTCGTTAACTTGGCAGGAGTCGGGGCTTGCCATTGTTGACGGCCCTACCACGAGACAAAGCAGAAGCCGCATCCAAACTTATTCAAGAGCAATTAAAGTTAGGCCATATCAAACCCTCAAGTCTATTCTGTTTAAACAAAAGGAGGGTATTGCCCAGGGCATGACACCTAGGGCCAGACTAAATCTTGCCCTCTTTACTTACAATTTTGTAAACATCAACCCACAAGGATCCACGCCAGCACAGCTACATGCCAACCCTGTCGCACCCAAACATGGTTGGGTACGCTGGAAAGACCTCCTGCATGGGGTGTGGAGAGGCCCCAGCCCAGTACTTAGTTGGGCGAGAGGGGCGGTCTGTATCTTCCCGAAGGAAGAAGGCAGCGAACCTGTCTGGGTCCCGGAACGCCTGATACGTCCCTGCAAACCACCAGACCCCGACCCAGAGGAAACGTCAACCACAGAACAGGGGAACCAACAGGAGCCTCACAAGCCAGACCAAGCAAGTACACCCACAACTCCCATTAACCATGGCACCTTGGCCAACTCCCCTGGTTAGTAGCCTCCTTTTCCCTTCCTTCTTGCATCTCGTACGGTCCTTGCAGCCAATGACTTTTCTAAATTGCTCCACCGCAACCTGTTATATGTTACAATGTTGGGATAACAGTGCACTTGCAGCTGTTATTATGCAGGTACTCCAGTTCGCACCGGTTCCAGTTATGGCGGACTCAGACGAGTTTCCTGTGATCCAGCTCGGGCCAACTCTCCAATTGGCTTTCATAAAGGAATGGGCAGGAACAGGGGCTCTGGCTATCATGACTACACTTGCCGCATTCGGCAGTCTACTTCTGCTCTGTCGAATTTGCAGACAAAGGAATAGGGACAAAGTACCAAACAAGCATTGCTGATCATGGAATCTGGTCAAAGCCCGGCAGCATGGCTCGCCATGCTGTGACGCAGGTGTGGAGCAAAGCATCCCAGGGGGTGTCGTCCTTGGCCAGGAGACACCCCGGTCCCCATGTTGGTGAGCATGCGGGTTGGGCTCATAAAACAATACTCCCGCCCCCTCCAAAAGAGCACCAACAAGTAGTGAGGCACTGTCATGACTGCGCAGCATGACGCCTCACGAGGGGCACTGACCTCTGGAGACCCTGCGTCAGTTATAGAGAAAGGGGGAGATGTTGGGCACAGGCGCTCAACATACCATACCCCAGCCGGGACTAAGGACCACGCCAGCTTCCGCAATGCGCTACGTCCCTCTTTAAATTAGCCAACCCGTGCGCACCCCGTGCTCTACTCTGTACTCTGTAGCAACTCCTGATTGGCCACAGCTGGATATAGTAGCCAGAGCCTGCATCCCATTCCCGCCCTGCTTCCTCGTGGCAGCCTGTGATTGGTCACGGCCAAATATATAAACCAGAGCCCGCGTAAATAAACCAGCAGTTAACTGTCGTCCACAAGAGCGTCTCCTGTCTCCTGTTTCACTGGAGCTGCGCCGGTCACTCCAGCCCAGCACAGTGTGATCGGCCTCCAACTTCAGCCACTCCGACACTCAGGCACTGTAGAAATATGGCCGTAAGATGCAGAAAAATGAAAGATCCCAAAGTCTACTAGGGAGAAAGAATATAAGCAGATAACAAGACTAGTAAGAAAATGGAAAGGTGCCCAAAATAAAAAGGAAAAGATGGAAAGGAAAGCGATTTTATGGGATTTCAGACAAGAGCAGTAGACTGGATGACATTTGGTTAGAGGATGCAAATTAGACGAGGTGCAGTCCCCACAGTTACCCGGGGGGAGGTGTCTGGGAGGAGTACAGACAGTGCAATGGCCCTGAGGAGGGCACTTGTTTCAGATATTTAGGTGTCAAAAGAAGCCTTCGTGCCGGAGGGAGGATCTGCAGGGATCGCGGCCAGGGGACCTCAGGGAAGGTGAGGGAGGGTCAGCCTCACCGCCCTCGCTGAAATTTCAGTACATACAAAGCCCCTCACTCACGTGCTGCTGCTCCCGCTGTCTTGTCCTCCAAAGGAGGACACTATAAACGGAACACGCCTTTGCTTAGCTCTGTTTGCTCCTGAACACGCCAGCATCTGAATTCTGAGTCACATAAAGGAATGTATGGCCGTAGGTAACCTTTCCCTGAGGACACCTCACCCCCACAACACAGACACACATGTGCGTACACACACACACACACACACACACACACACACACACACACACACCGGTGCAGCCTCCTAAATTCATGTCACTTCCAAGCTTCCCTAAACCTCACACTGATTGGCAAAAGTATGAACACAGAGGGAGCAGGGGCACCAGGTTATGCTTCCCCTGAAAACACAGACAGCTTTCTCCCCCTGCAGATGGCAAAAGTCCTGTGAGAGGGAAACCTGGGCCGGGTGAACTTGATCCTGACCATTTTGGGCCTCTATTTGGAGACACATAAAACAAGACACCTGCGCAATCAGCAGAGACAGGGCTGAAATGGCAAGGCGGGTTTAAAATGCAGAGTGCACTCAAGGGATTCCTGAGAGGCTGTGGTGAAGAGGGAACTGTCATGTCATAAAGAAGCAAAAAAAATGCATTATTGGAAAGAGAAAGAAGAGATGCTTATACAGTGACAGGACTTTTAGATTTAACCCCCACGTATAAGTAGGAGCAAAAAGATAAACTCAAAATTCACAGAACATAATCTACAACCAAAGAAGAGAATCTTTAAAGAAGAAGTGTTAAAAGGCTTTGATAATCACTGTGACAGGAGTGACATATGCAATCAGAAAACCAGGCTGCCAGTCTGAGGTCTGCCAAACATATCGGTGGTTTGAAGCTGGGAACCTGATCCAGATTAGTGTCCTGATTTATAGATTTCTATATCAATATCCATACTCTTAACGTGATGCAGAGACCCGGACAATGCCCACAGGACCTTGGCACGGCTCCTTTTTGTTAAGAAATGGACAATTACCTAAGGTGAGAGGCGTGGTCTGCTTTCCTTCCTCTCTCCTTCAGCCCCCCTTGGTCTGCATTAGGAACATTTGCTGAATCAGTGGCACAGTACGCAGGGTCCCCTCTCAGCGCCCGCCTCCCTGGCTTGGCCCTCAGGCACCCCGCTCCCACTTACACTGCTCTCCCAGATTTCCGCTTCCCCAGCAACTCAGCCTTCAGCACTGGTTTCTCATTGCTGGGATCCTCAAACACTGCTCTATGGGGGACTTTTACCCTTTCTCCATTTGAGAAACTTTACCTACTCTTTAACAGGCCCTTGAGTCCCTTCTTAAAGAACTTACCATCCCCGCAGACAAGCAACACTTCCCCCACGCATTCCACTGGCACCTAGCAGTGACAAAGGTGCTGATTTCACTTAATCCCAGGTCTCACCAGCCCCTAGATGATATCACGATGCCTGTAGACATCACCATCCTGCCCACAACCCCCAGCTAGGTGGGTGAGGAGGACTGGCTGGAGATGCGTGTATGGACATAAAGATGATGTGTTGTTACAGAAACTTCTGACAATGAAAGCAAAGAAGCAGGCGATGCCCACCTAGCCGTGGAGAAGAGGCTCCTTATTGCAAGGTCTGGGCCCTTCAGGGGCTCAGACTGCGGCTTGTTAAGAATTCAACAGAAGGCAATAAACAAAACAAAAGAAAATATTAGAGTGTGTCATGCTCCTGTTGCTCCCTATCATATCCACATCACGTCTCATTATATAATTATTATTTTTATATTGCTTCCATATTTATTTAAACATGTCTATCTTTTATTTTTTAATTTTAATGGATGCACAATAAATCCATGTGTTTTGGGGGCATACTGAAAAATATAAACATATGCAACTGTAAAATGCCTACGTCAAGATTAATGAGATTCCCATTTTCTTAAACATTTATTTATATGTGAAGTCTCTAGAAGATAAGGCAAGTCCTGCCCTCACTTTTGTTGTTGGCATCTTCTCCTGGTTCTTGGAGTTCGATTTCTTTCCTCATGAATTCCATGGGTACACGTTAGAGCTTTCTGTTCTTCATTCAACATGCAAAGTCCTGCCCACAACACGCTGCGTGACATTCCACCCATGGCACGACTGTCTATCCTGTTTCTCTATACGATTTAGCCCTAATAACATTATGTTGCACGTGAATGTCTTTAATTGTCCTCTGCCTTTTCCATTAGGATGTAAGACTGATTAAGCAAGGAATATACCTGTAGCTTGCTTTGCCATTACTAAAGCCGTGCATCTGCATGGAAACAAATTTTAAGGAATTAAGAGTGTATCAATAAAAACCATGCCAGAGGAACTAACACACAGGTTAAATACAGAGCATCAAAACCATCTGGATTAAATGGAACAGTCAGGTGCAATGGGGCAACACAGATAGAGCTCAAAGACATTACACTAAGTAAAACACTTCAAGCACAGAGACACAGTACTGTGTGTTGTCCTCAGAAGCTGAGAAACCAAATCTCACAGAAGCAGACAGGAGCAGAGTGGTGATGAGAGACTGGCAGAGGGAGGTTGGAGAGCAGGTCTGAAAACGCGGTTTCACGGGAGGAGTAAGTTCTTGCATCCTACAGCGCAGTGGGATTTAAATTTGTAGTATGCAAAAATTAATTCTGCATTTTATGAGGATTTAGAAAGAGGACATGAAGACTCCCAGTGCAAAGAAAACATAAAAGCTGGAAGCGGAGGAATTGCTAATTATCCTGATAACTGCACACGGCATTTAAAAGTAAAAAATCTGTGCACAAAATAAGATGTTAAAACATGCACAGATTTACTGCAGCTAAGGATCCAGCAAGCATTTGAAACGATCTCCAGCTAAAAAGTGACTGAGGTGGGGTACCCACTATGACAGCTGATAAAACACTGATCATGGGGCTGGGGATTTAGCTCAGTGGCATAAGCACCTGCCTTGCAAGCAGGCGGTCATGATTTCGATCCGCAGTACCGATATGAAGTTAAAAAAAAATTAAAAAAAACACTGATCATAAGACATTGGTAAACTTTCACACATGATTTCTCAAAATAAAATCTAAATGCTAAAGTCACAGTTGCTGAAAAACTTCAGTTGTCATATTGCAAGGCGTGCAGTAGCAACAAGAACAAAGATTGCACACTCACCCTGCAAAAACAAATATCTGTCCCAGACTGAAAAGGAGCGTTAATGTCTAAAAACGCTACACACACATTCAGTGTCAGAGTGAGGAAGTAACTGCAAATTAGAGGTTGTTTTCAGACCTCATCTATTAAATAAAAAAGTTATACACACACAGTATAAGGAAAGTTTGTAAAACATGTGCCTCACAAACTTTAAGGTAGTATTTTCAAGCAGTTTATTGCCTCGATCTTTTGAAAGACAGAAGCCTACTGACATTTAAAAAGCTAAAACCCTCCTGCCCCTGCAATTCACTCGACATGTTTTACTCCCTTACTGTAAAACTGGAATATGATCACACCCTCCTGACAGCGTGAGCCACACGGGCACTGAGCTTAGCTGAACACAAGTGACCTCACGACAACTTTCTCAAATTGTGCTCTCTCCGAGTCTTTCCTAGAGGAGCTTGGACTCACCTGGGCAGGGCCTCTGCGAGGAAGTAAGGCTTCCTCCCTGGACAGTTGGTGGTGGACACTGAAGCTCTGCCCCAGACCAGGCAGCGAGAAGGAGGGAAGCACTGACCACCTAGCCAGACTTAAGGCTTCCAAACCAACATTGTGTCCCGTCCAGCATGGTTTTAGCTCAGGCAGACAGCGTCAGGGCATCTTACAATTTCCTATCTCTGCTCCTTATGCACAGTTCCTCTGGTTGCTCCAGCCTCAGAGCCCCTGATTTCCCTCTGGGACTTTGGTCTGGGCCAAAGGAAAAATTTCCTGCTCATTCTGTGTACTCAAGAGACATGGTTAAACATCAGGTGAGCCCAGACTTTATTAACCTTCCCCATGAAACCTTCTGTCTTCCAGAATCCTAACCTACCTACCACCTCTGTGCATCCTTAGTTACAGTTTTCTCCAAAGTTTGAGGTTCCTGAATTTTCAAGGTTTCTTTTTTTTTAAATTTTATTTAAAGAAAGACTAAAGAAAACAGAAAATGGGTAGATAAAATACATTCGTTCAGAGAAAAAATAAACTAACAAATCACTAGTTGATGTTCACATACTGTCCTTTTACAACTAGTTGTTCAGGATACAAAAGTGGAACATATAAAGTGAGAATTCCAACAGCAAGAGTGCAAACAGTTCTATTCAACTATCCAACAATAACTTAGTAATATATTTGTCAATCTTATACACTTAAATATACAATGCAGAGCCAGGTGTGGTGGCTCACACCTGTAATCCCAGCACTCTGGAGGCTGAAGTGGGTGATAGGTTTTGAGTTCAAGACCAGCTTGCTCTACAAAGTGAGCTCAAGGCCGGCATGGACTGCATAGCAAGACCCCTTCTCAACAAGACAAAAAAACATACATGCAGTTATCCATATCTTCATTTATGTTGAGATTGAACAAACTAAAGCAGGTTAAAATCCTTGTGAACAAAGAATAATAGTATTGCTGGATTTCACATCATGACACTCTGGCATCAGCACTGGGGACTGTAGTGTCTTTTTTTAAATTTTTATTTAAAGAAAGACTAAACAAAACAGAAAACGGGTAGAAATAATACATACTTTCAAAGAAAAAATAAACAATAAGAAATCACTAGTTGATGATTACAGATTGTCCTCTTACAAATAGTTATTCAAGATACTAAAATGGAGCATATAAAGTGGGGATTCAAATAGTGAGACTGCAACCAGTTCTGTTCAACTATCCAACAAAAACTTAGATATATGGCTGTCAAGCCTATACACTTAAACATACATGCAGTTATCCATATCTTCAATTATGTTGAGATTGAACAAACCCAAGCAGGCTAATATCACTCTGAACAAAGAATAATATGACTACTGGGTTTCACATTATGACACTCCAGGATCAGCACTGGGTACTTTAGTGTCTCTTTTTCTTCAAAATATCTGTTCATTTCATCATGTGTCATAAGATCAGTTCTCATAAACTGTTTATAGATCCTACACATGCATGAGCTTTACCATGTATTTCTATCCTTTCTATATTAGAGGGAGAAACAAGACAAAGCAAGACAAAACAAAACATATTCCTATAAACACATGAAATGAAAAACACATAGAAGACCATTGTACAAAGAGTTCTACCATAGTTCGTGTGTTGTCTCTTGTTATCTTCAATAGAACTGGCTATATCATCAGACATAGTATAATTGAATATATCAGTACATAACAGTATTAATAAAAACAGAACTTTGTATATAGTAAAAAACTTCAAAAGCAGGCAGTTATCAAACCAGAATGTGTATCATAGTGAGTCTTGTCATCTTCAGTGTAGTTGCCTATATTCTCAGACTTGATACTATCAATCATACCAGTTTTGAATAAAATCTGTTGATACCAAACAGCAATCAAACAAACCAGATTTAACTAAGATCAGTCATGATAAAACAGTATAAGTCATACAAGGCTCCAGATTAAGATAATAGGAAATTACAGATGATTACTGTGCTATATCCTGATGTTTTTTGGATAGCTGTGTGTGCCCTCAAATCTAATGCAAGTAGACAAACTGGGACAAAATACAATCTATCAAAGCAAAAAAAGAGAATAAAATCTATCTAAGCAGAGTGGTGTGAGAAATGTGGGATTTAAAGCCTGATACACTATTAACAATATCTTCTACCATCTTTTTTAAGACTCTCCCTCCCCTTTCACTTCCCCAGGGTATACTGTGCATTTTTGGGTCTGACCAAGACTCTTGGTTTTAAAATGGGGGGGGGGGGGCTGCTATTTACCTAAGTGGTTCTGAACCCTCTTTCTCCTGGACTTGATCTCTAATTGTATTCCTTTATCTATTAAAGCCTGTCTTTCCAACCTATCTACAAATACTAGTCTAGTTGCCCCTATTACTCTCTGGTTCTCAGTCACGTAGAGCATTGTTTTCTCATATTTGATTTTCAGTTCATGTACTCTTTTTCATGTTAATTATATTTCCTATAAATAGCATCTTGGTGGACTCTGCCTCCTGATCTACTCCACGTGTGGATCTTTTTTTTTTTAATTTAGCGTATCAAGGCCATCTATGTTAGTGAGTACAACCAACTTTCTCTGCCTCATTTCTGTTATGTTCTCTTTTTTTGCCATCAGTTGTCTGCTTATCTTCTTCATTCTTTTTTCTGCTCCATTCATTGAGGCCTCTCTGCCACTGTTCCTGGAATCCTAGTACTTTTCTCTCTCTCTAGAATGCCCTGTAGTATTCTCTGTAGAGTTGGTTTGGTGGTTGCGAATTTCCCAAGTTCCTCTTTGTCTTGGAAGCATCTTGTTTCTCCATTAATTTCTAGAGACAGTTTAGCAGAGAATATCAATCTGGGATGGAGGCTATTTTCTTTCAGGGCTTGGAATATTTTGCTCCAGGCTCTTCTTGACTTGATGGTTTGTGTCGAGAAGTCTGCCATTATTCTGATGGGCCTTCCTTTATAGTTTATCTGTTTCTTGTCTCTAATAGCTTTTAATATTCTGTTCTTATATTGAATTTCTGGGATCTTGATTATTATATAACTGGGTGTAGCTCTGTTCTGGTTGTAAGTGAATGGAGTTCTGTATGCCTCATATACCAGAATATCATTTTCCTATGTTTGGGAAGTTTTCCTTAATTATTTCTGTGAATAGCCTTTGTAATTCCTTTGCTTGTACCCCAGCTTCTTCATTCACATTCTTTATTCTCAAGTTATAGATCCTCTTATCATCTTCTAGCCTTTGTATTGTTACTGCTTGTTTCCTTGTTATTTTTAAAGTTTTCCCTTTCATACACCCACATTGCAAAATTGTCCTCCAGTTTGGATAATCTATCCTTAGATTCTTTCAAGCAGATTTGCCATCTTTCCATAAAGTTTTCAATTTCCTGGTGATCTCTTTGAATCTGCTTCATGTATTCTATATTTTCTCTATATACTTCATCAAATGGTACTCTCTTCTGGTTTTTTAAAATTTTATTTAAAGAGAAAAAAACAAAACAGAAAAAGGGTACAAGTAATACAGAATTCCAAAAACATAAACAGTAAGAAATCATTAGTTAATATATTACATATTGGCATCTTAGAAATAGTTGTTTAAGTTACAAAATTAAAGCATGCACCCTTCTTCCATCTGTGTCTGCTTGATGGGTGCTTAACATCTCTTCTATTAATCTTCTTACATCCTGTTTTACTTGGCTAAATATTTCCCTTTTGAACTTGTCTATGAGGTCCTGAAGATATCTCTTTATGTCCACTGGTGCCATGTCTGATTTGAATGTTTGCTGTTCTCATTCTCCTTTATTTTTACCTGTCCTTGTTCAATGCTCTCAGGGTTGGGACCTGGGGAATTTTTTGCTTTCTCTTCCCATCTTTTTTGTTTCTTCAGGAGGCGACAGTTTCTTTCTTTGTTGGTTACAATTCTTCTGAAGCATCCTGGCTAGGTGACCCTTCCCTCTTCAGTGTGCTAGTGAGTTGCAAACAGGGGCAGTGTATCCTGGCCCCTCCCCTCTGGATCAGTCAAGCTGCTGTGGCATGCAGTGTATTACTATGCGCTGCCTCCCCTCCAGGTCAAACTTCTGAGACTTCACTTGCATGGTTAGTGTGCACCGCCACCTTAGAGAATTGATTTCAGATAACCTATTGGGTCTCATCCAGGTCACATGACCCAGGCCTAGCTCAATCTACCAATCCTGTTTGGGAGGGGAACAACTGACTGAAGTCACTGCTGCCCCTTGTACTTGCCAGTCCAGCCTGGCCCCAGACTGTCCTCCGCTGGAGCCCCCTTTCTGTGGAATGGCTCCACTCCCATCACTCACCAGAGGTCGATGCAGGCTCCCCACCAGCTCTGCTCTCTGTTTGGCTGGCCAATCTCCAACCTCAGTGTGACTGCGCCTCCAGTGAGTCAAAGCAGCAGGACCTCGGATGGCTCAGCAAGTCACCCACTGCTGCGGGAGCACTGAACCTTTAGCTGTTCCAATAATAGCACCAGGACTGTATGTTTGATTGGTTCTTCTCACCTTCATTTCTTCTTGGGATGAGAGAATTCATCTCCCTCTGTTTGGGGCTCCCCATACTGTATTATGTTGAATTCTAAGTTGACTATTTCAGGGAGCCTCTGTAGCCAGCTGTTATCTATCTGCCATCTTTGCACCCTCCCCCAATTTTCAAGGTTTCTAGGGTTGGGCTGGATAAAAAGCCCAGTGGCACAGCACCTGCCTGGTAAGCCCAAGCTCCTGAGTTTGATCACTGGAACCAAACCAATCAAACAAAAGACTCCTACGAACACAAAATCCCTGACTTGTAAAGGAGACATGCTCCAGGTGGCTTCAAAAATTTTCTGTCTTTATCAAGGGAGAAAGCTTTGTTATAAAACCATAGCAAGTTTGTACGTCATTTACTTTGTGGTGCTTCCTTCAAAGCCCTCATGAGGCTTAGGCTGGGAACACAAGTTAGAAGTTGTTACTTACCCTTTGTTCCTGAAATGTTCAGTAATACTAAGAGATACATTTAAATGTCTTAGACACCATATATTCAAGTGAGAAGCTTTTATTTTTTCTGGTACTGGAGATGAAAATCAGGACACTAACCATGCCAGGTAAGAGGTCTGCCACTGACTTACACCCTTAGTTCTATGATGGAAACTCACAAGGATTTTTCATATGAGGCCAATTACAGTCAAGAATCTTCTCACTTGCAGGAGGGAGGCTCAGACAGGTTATGTAATCTGAGTAAGGGCTGAGTTTTCATGGAAAATCCATCAAGAAGTTCCTTGATCTCACGTTCTATAGAAATGGTCCTCCATTAGGAATGATTATCCTATTATGAAACACGTGGGAATATCTGGGGAAAACTTTGGTTGTCACAGCTGGGAAGGTTTAGAGTAGCTGCTCAATTGAGGTGAAAGACTGTGTCTTAGTTATTTTTTACTCATTGCTGAGACAAAATACCTAAAGGAAAGGAAAGATTTATTTCTTACACTTGTTGGAGGTTTCAGTCCACACTCAGTTGGCTCAAAGCAGGCGGGCATGGCTGGGCCGCAGTTCATGGCAGCTGCCAATAGCAAGCAGGAGCCAGCAAAGAGCAAGACACACCTTCTTCCTGCCATTACATACATTCTGGCTCCACCACTAGGCCAGTGTAGCACTCACACTCCCAATCCAAGCACTAGACAATGAACCGTCACAAATGCACAATGCAAATGCATGAGGCCTGGGGGCCACCAGCATACACCATGACAACGTTGCTCATTCAGAGTGCAAGGTACTGACAAAAAACTTTTGAAGACAACAATACATAACATAGGAATGCTTGTTACTCTACGATTTTGTTATATATTTTTGTTTTATTGTTTCCACTAAAAAGATGCTGTTCCACATTCTTCCACGTTCAGATCAGCTCATCACAAGTTTAACATGGCACATACGCCAGCGGAAAGCAAGGAGGCTAACAACCACGAGCCTAGACCAGAGTTTCTAGGGCTTCACTGTGAGCAGGAAGCACTTAGGAATCTGGTTGGAGCCCAGATCACAAATGGTGACACTTAGATTATCTCTGTGACTGAAGTTCAGCCCCAGAGAACTTGGCTGCTGACGTAACTCCACTGCGTCTTCCTCTCCATGTTCACCAAGGTGGTCAGAGCTTGGGCTGGGGCAGAGGGTTATAGTTATCCAGGCCCAAAGTATGTGAATAAAAGCAGGTGAAGGGTTTTTCACACAGCAATGCTGTTTTAGGCTGTAGCATCCACACACCTCAGCGCAACACAAAATAAACAAAACAGTAAAATTTCACAAGGCAACAGAATGCCTCCTAAAACTCCTGTTTGACTATGAATCACAAGTAGAAATGTGTGCATGATGAAATAAAAAGATATATTGTGAGGGTCTAAGATATTACGGAATCAGGAGTGGAAGCAGGAATGCAATTAACTGTACTGGATTCAAAACAGCTGTAGGAAGCAAAATGTACTAAACGTCCAAAACTTTATGGGAAAGCGTGTAACAAAGGATTTAAGGACTCCCCTATGGGTAATTCATTTGCACCAAAGTGATCCCAAAGGTGGAAATAGGACAGAGTACAAGTCTTTAAAGACATTTAAATGTTGAGTGAAGAGAAATAGAAGGTTAAACTTCATCTTTAGATATAAATGACCATGTATAAATACCCAATAGTTTCCCTAGTGTAAGAAATGGTAAGAATACACAAAAGTATGTGGTAATCATAATTCCCAATCATATTGTTTTGAAGCCGTATAATGTTTGCTTTCATTAGCTGGAATGGTTTTATCCTGGGTTGTTTGATTTTATTGTCTGTGATGGTATGAACAGCCCATTTGAAGAAAACAAGACATTATAATAGCTAGTGCTAATTTAATATCATCTTGTTTTGAAGTCCCATCAAGCTTTTGTTCTTCTGTCTCCATCGGTTTTATCATGTTGTATCTTACTGGATTTTATTATATGTGATAGTATAAACAAAATTTTTATGGACAAGGAGATAATATAGTAACCATTGTTCATTTTTCTGTTAGTTAGTTCTGAATACTACGTAATAGTTTCATTCCCTTGAATGGTTTTACACTGTTGTTTTATGTTTCATCCTATAGTATACGAAATTATATTCAAATATTTCAAGGAAAGAGACACTATGGTAACTACTATGTCGGGTCATCTTGTGGTGAAACACTATGTTGCTTAAATTGTTCTGCTCTGACCTGCTTTGTTATGTCCTCTTTTATTTTAATTTTTTAAAAATAAAAACATAAATAAATGATATAAATGACCACGTGTACTAAGGGAAACTGAAATAAACATTACTCAAATGATAAAAATGCCTGCAAGTTATGACTGAAAAAGATGCAAAACTTACAAATGGATAAAATACAAGACAAAAAAATATAATAAGACATTCAAAACCCAAGAATTCAAGGGACTCCATACGAGAAATAGGAGAAAATGGACTGCTTCATGCAGTTGGGAACTGTACAAAAAGCAACAGAGAAAATAAATATTTAATAAATGCAGGTTAAGCAAAACCCAAAATCTTATAGAATGCTCTAAAGCATGAAAAGATGCCAATTATTAGACTGTGTACATTCCATTTTTGCAGTTCTCCATTTGAAGGTTTTTCATGCTCTTCTTTTATGGATTAATAACTGGTGGGCAACTTAACACCAGCTGGATTAAATCAGCATGGTGCTGAGCGTAGATGGCCCAGCTGAGGAAAGTTGCCAGCATAAAAAGACATAGAGAGGAAGAGCTGGGCATTGTGGGTTCTCCTACATGATGCTGTTTGAACCGCTGGTTCTCCTGGAGGAGCTCGTCGTGCTGGCTTCCCCAATATGAATTCAGCCATTATCATCAGAGGAGCTCAGGACCTTGTTGGTGAGGGTGGCTGTGGTCCACTTTGGGGGAACTCTGGTCCTTACATGGAGCATCACTTCCTGGATCTGGAGGGGAAGATGCGTGCTGTTTAATCTCCAGGATGAACTCATCCATGCACCAGCTTCCTGGCATGTACTCGAC
The DNA here is from genome assembly GCF_034190915.1 of Cavia porcellus. Classification (NCBI taxonomy): domain Eukaryota; kingdom Metazoa; phylum Chordata; class Mammalia; order Rodentia; family Caviidae; genus Cavia; species Cavia porcellus. Next base: position 66,067,907 of record NW_026947500.1, read on the forward strand.
TGTTCTCATCAGAGGAGGAGCTCGGGGCCTGACTGTCGCCAAGGACAGCTGTGATGCTTTTCAGGACAGTACTGATCATTATTTTGAGCGTGACTTCTCAGCTCCAGTGTAGAACCCTCAACCTACCAGCACAGCTCCTTCACTGGCATAGACTTTTTGGCTTCCACTGCTGACCTTTGAGCCTTCCCAGCACGGATCCGTAAAAGGGACTGGCATGAGTCCTTCTTGTCGGTTTTGGACCTCCAGCTGGACTCGTGGGAGGCATTGTCTTGGGCTCTGGGTCTTCAGCTGGACTCATGCAGGACATTGCTGTGGGCTCCAGGCCCTTGGCTGAATATTCTGGGTCTTTAGTGTTGTGGACAGATTTCCTGCACTTTCTTGTATTTAACTCTGGGTGATCATCATAAAATAGCATTATAAATTCTGTGCCCTGTGATTGTTATCCCTACAACCCCTGCCTACAACATCTTCCATTATTTTTATTTGGGGCATTTAATTTCTCATATCTTAATATTATATATACACCACTGCTTTTGTCTTTTGGATAAATTAGTCTCTGCTCTTTTCTGACATTTCCTGAAAATTAAAGGAATTCAATGTTGATAGTTATACCAGCAAAATCAAGAAAGCTTTTCTTTCCTTGCTGACTCTCAGGGCCCATTTGCGATTATTAAATTTATTTTCCCCTCAAGCACATTCAATTCTCCTCGTCGTGTTTCTATTTCTTAGAAATACTATTTATAATTCTTTAGATACTAAACAAAATTGCCATAACCAAATCGAGCTCCCAAGTGGAGTACTTTTTATTTACTTAGTAATGGCTCCAAAGCACAAGACTAGAGATGCTGGCAATCTGGATGGGCAAACATGAAACCCGTAAGTGAGTTATTTAAATGAAGTCATGAATGGTTTTCTGTGCATGTTAACTGCTACATGGAGGCCTTCACATCCTCTGTGGTTTCAGAACCTGGGAAGTGGGAGGATCTTGGAATCTAAATCCTCTGGATAAAAGAAGCACAATTTTAAAAGGCAGAGTAACTATATTAATGTTCCAGAAAGTCAATATCAGATCAAGAAAACATTTCAGGGATAAAGGAGGACATCGTAACTGTTCAGTGAAAGGTTCACGGTAAGACAGTAACTCCGTAACCCATTTCCTCTTCACCATCAAAATATGTGAGACAAGAACTGATAGGCAAGCGTGGGAAAGACACAAATTTATGATGATTCTTAGAAATTTAAAAGCCCATCAATAATTGACAGATCAAGCAGGGGAGAAATCCCCAGAGTATGGTTTACAGGGCAGCACCGTCCATCAGCAGACAGAGCCACTGACTGAGGCTGAGTCTCGCTACCATCTAAAAACCACTTAATCCACAAATGGCAAAACACGTAGAAAATTCAGTAACGGCGGACACATTTTGAGTGATAAAAACATGATTAAATTTGAAATGATGGAAATTGTACGAAGCATGGTCTCAAACTGTGCATCAACAAGAAAAAGACAGACCATTATCTAAAAGTTCTTGGAAATTAAATAAAAACTACTTTTGCTGACAGGCATCTAGACTGTTTCCACAGCTTAATTATTGTGATTTCTCTACTATAAATGTGGCCATCTACCTATCTATCCAGTCCTTTCTTTTATCAGAAATAACCCCAGAAAGTATAACTGAGTCAAATTTTATTTCTATTTAGTCTTTTGAAAACTGTAGTCTTCTTAGTGTTTAGTACACTTTTGAGGATTCTCCATACTTACTTGCATAGTTTACATTCCCTATTAACAATCTAGGAGGATTCTTTTCCCTATTTCCCCACTAAATCCTGGCCAGAATTCATTGATTTTTTTGTGTTCTTGGTGGTAGTTATTCTAACCAGAGTTAATAATGCAGTCTCTTTGTAGTTTTAATTTTTATTTTACTAATAACTTGATGTATTAAATACTTTCACATATTTTCTGTTCATCTGAATTTCTTATTTTGACAAATATCTATTCAGTTCATTTGCCTAGCTACTGTGGAGTTTATTACTTCATGGCTGTTTGGGGGTTTTTGGTTTTTTTTTTTTTGTGGGGGGGGTAACAGGGATTGAACTTAGGACCTCATGATTTCTAGGCAGGGCATATGCCACTGAGGTAAATCCCCAGCCTCCTATTGATACTAGTTTTTAAAGTTCTTTATATATTCTAGATATTAGTCCTCCATCAAAAGAGTCACTAGCAAAGAATTTCTCTCAATTGGATAATCTCTTCGATTTGACAATTTTAAAAATTTTTGTGGTCCCCTTTGTTGATTCTTCATATTATTTCTGTGTTTTGGGGTATTTTGCCTATGTCTCGCATGTTTCTCTGACAAGGAAATATGTGAGGAATTCCATCACGGCTGACCAGAGATCACAGTTCTCCCAGAACGTTGGGGAGATGAGCCCAGGGAGTTACAGCTACTCTGAAACAAGGGCAAACAAAGATGCAAACAGTAAGAGGCAACCTGAAGGAAACACCCCCAAGACGAATCCCAATAGCAAGGGTACTTAGACATGGAACATCTTGATCCTGGTTCTGCTTGTATCCCAGTTCCACTGAGCACCATCTTGGAGCACCATCTTAGAGCACCATCTTGGAGCGCCATCTTGGAGGGGATCTAATCCTCTGAGGGTAGGAGCTCACCACTGTGAGGGCTTTGAGCCTCTCTCTAGGACCCACTTGTTCTATTCCCCTTGTCACTGGAGAAGGATCCTGGTCAGTGAGATATTCAGAGGATTAGAGAAATTTAAAACCAGTGAAGAATTTGGAGAGAAGTGACCAGGCTAGGATCAGCAGCCTTTTGAGAAAGAAATAAAAACTATCACAGTTCCCAAGTAGGTTAGAGGGGGGAGAGTGGTGGTGACCAGTGTGATTTGGGGGAGGAGAAAAGACACGGGAGCAGCACCAGAGTAGACCCTCTCTCCTTGGTCACTCAAATACTGGTGACTTCTAGGCCACTGTGACAGCCAGCCTGCTGCCCACCATTCAGAGGCACCACCAGCCAAAAGCGCCATAGCTTTGGGAGCCCTTGGCACCACTGGGTGTACAGACTGGTGGGCATGAGCTCAGCGTGTGTGAAGAGTCAGATACAAGGGGTACAGTGTGGAGAGGTTCCTCTCCACTCTGGAGATGACCCCAAGGGAGGAAATAGAGATCAAGGAGACCCTTCCGAGAACAGTGGGAAGACTGCACTCCTTCAGCTCCCCTTGCAAAGGTGCCCAGTCACATAAGAAAAGCTAAATGCCTCTAGGTAGTGATGCCCATCTCCAGAGGGCAGCCAGGCACAGCACTGTCTGCAGAGGGACCTAGATGTGATTTCTCGGGTCCAAGCTCCTGTACTCTGTGGGAAGGAGCGGACTAAAATCATATGGTCGACCTGTCCAGTTCCCTTAACTCACACGCAGTGGATCCCAGCTCAGTTCCCACAGTTGTGACTGCTCCAGCCGTGACTGCAGTGTCCACAGGACTGGGAAGTCTCCTGAGTTTCTGCATTATTGTAGGCGCATGCCTGGATTTTTTTCTTTGTCACTCTGTTTTTGTTTTTGTTCTCCTTTTTCATCTGGAAAGTATATGGGTTATGTTTGTATGTGCCAAAAGAAAAACGGTAATTAATCAGTTCTCTGGGTTAAAGAGTATCTTCTGTGTTAACCCTCACCAAAAAATATGTATAGAGTATTCAAATAGAAGATTTCTAGCAGTGTATTAATTGATTCTGGTGTAATCATAGCTTCTCTCAATCCTCAGTTTTAATGATCTTCTTTCTTTCTCCCTGTACCCCCAAATCACCTTACAAACCACATCTCTACAAACTCACCAGCCCAGATATACAAATGGTAAAGTCATATCTCTTTTCCACCTTTTGTTTGCTGTTTTCTCTTCTGTCTTCTTTCTTATTCTTTTCCTTTTCATGTTGTGTCCAGGAATATAAGAGGCAGTGTGAAAATAAAACTAAATAAAAGTGTTTGCTCAAGTGAATAACAGGATCCTGTGATCAAATATGGAACCACCACTACTTTGACATTTGGAGTACCAATAAAAACGCTAACAATAGCTAATCAAAAGGAACCATGGCAGAACGTTTACAGTCTGTCATCTCTGAGTTTCTTCTGTAAATAGTTTGTTGTTTTTCCATAGAAGGACCTAGTGCATCATCCTATGAGACTAATGCCAACCTTCCAATCACTTTTGATCCTATAAAAAGCACTGGAATAAGAGAAAGTTCAGAGAGGGAAGATATTAGATGACAAGGAAGCAAAAAGATTCATGAGGAGTTTAAATTCCATAGAGCAATTCAAAAAATCACACTTTCTATAAATCAATGTTAACAGAAAGTTCCACTTCAGAGTCGGATTGGATGGGATGTCTGCAGCTGAGGCTTAGTGTCCGTGACGCGCCTTCTTCAATGACTCTTTCATAGCTTCACTCTGAAGAGTCTTCTCAGCCCTCCCACTATGTCCTTATTCCTCAGACTGTAGATGAAAGGGTTCAGCATGGGAGTCACCATGCTGTACATGACTGACGCTCTCGCGGTAGCCTGTGAGTTCTGGGTAACTGAGGAACAAAGGTAGACACCCAGAACTGTACAATAAAATAAGGAGACCACAGACAGGTGAGACACACAGGTGGAAAATGCTTTGTACTTGCCCCCAGCGGAGGAGATGGCATGGATGGCAGAAACTATCTTAGCATAAGAATAAAGGATGCCAGCCAGGGGACCACCGCCCAGCAGCATGGCTGCAAAGTAGATCACCATGTCATTAGCAAAGGTGTCAGAGCAGGCGAGAAGCACCAGCTGATTAAGCTCACACACAAAGTGTGGGATCTCCACGTCTGCACAGAAAGACAGCCTCAATGCCATTAAGGTTTGTAACAAGGAATTTAAGGCACTGGTGATCCAGCACGCTAGGACCAGAGAACCACAGAGTCTGCAGTTCATGATTACCATGTACTGCAGGGGGTGACAGATGGCCACCAAGCGGTCATAGGCCATCACAGCTAAGAGGAAATTGTCCAAAACCCCAAAGACTATGAAAAAGTACACCTGGGTGATGCAGCCTTCGTAGGGGATGACCTTGCTTTGTGTGTGAATGTTCACCAGCATCTTCGGGACGCTGGTAGAAGTGAAACAGATGTCTGCAAAGGACAGGTTAGAGAGGAAGAAATACATGGGCGTGTGTAGGCGGGGGTCTGTGATCGTGGCCCAGATGATGAGCAGGTTCCCAAGCACCGTGACCAGGTACATAAACAGAAATAGTCCAAAGAGGAAGGGATGCAAGCTGGAGTCCTCTGAAATTCCAAGAAGAAAAAATTTGAAAGCTTGTGTTTTATTCTCGGGTTCCATGGAGTTGGTGTGACTAGGAGAAAAACAATGGGACACAGTTATGGAGCATTCACTTTGTTAGAGTATTCTGGTGCAATGGAGAAGCAAAAGTACAAAACAAATATGTTTATTGAGCTGAGGACGTGGAAAGGAGCACATGACCTATGGCAGCCGGGCTGTCTCCTTTGACTAGATGCAGAGAGGCAGAGGGTTCTATGACCTCAGAACCAAAGTGGTGCATGGGCAGATATTGATGACGTGGGAGGAACCGACTGGAATTCTCTGTGTGTGCAAACAGGGAGCTGCAATTAGGTCTAAAGAAGCAGCAGGAAGTGGTAGGCATTCCTGCTTTGGCCTCCCGCCACGTTAGACCAGTAATTTATACTAGGGCAAGAACCTAGTATACACACAAAGGCTATCACTTGTAGTCCATGGCCCAGACTCTAATTGCTACATTTTGTTTATAAATTGGTTTGTCTTAACAGGATCCCCTTGACATGACTTATTTGAATTCTTGTCTCACTCCTATCTTTTCACAAGACATTTTAGATTAAAAATTTAAGTTTTTTCATGCCTCTGAGGAGTGTGATTTGGTGATGATAAAGTTTTGGGCATTCTCTACATGCGAATGATCATTGTTTAAAAACCTAACATCCCTAAAACTAAATAAGGAGAAAGAATAAAAATGAATTGAAGGAAATACAATTAAGGAAAGGAATAATTACATACGTCAGATAATGACAGTACTATGAAGGGGAAAAAAGCAGTCAGAAAAATGTACATTGTGGGTCTTATTTTGTTCTAGGTCTTCAGGTAAGATGAGCTGATAGGTGACAGGTGAAAGGAGACCTTTCCAAGCCAGGTGTGGTGGCACATGCCTATAATCCAAGCACCTGGGAGGCTAAAGCAGGAGGTTATTTGAGACTTTGAGACCAGCTTGGGTGCATAGCAAGACCTTGTCTCAAAAAAAAAAAAAACTGAAATAAAGGACATTGCTTAAAAGAAGAAGGAAGGGTTAATAAAATCATTTCCAGAGGGCTGTGGCCGGCAGGGGAAATGGTCACTGCTCAGTTTGTATTTCTTCAATGAATCAGAGATTATGCATCAGTATATATTACATGACAAGGATGCATTTCAAATTAGGTGGAAAAGCCTGAATACAAAGTAAAAGTTGGCATCCATGGCTATCTGCATGGGAGAAATTAATCGATATACTTGCTGATGTATCTTATGCAGAATCTGAAAAATTAAACACTTTCATTCGAAAGCAAACTGTGTCACTACAGGAACATCAACAATGATATAAAGTTCACGTATGGTTAGGCTTGTCTCGTATAAGGCAAGAAACTTGGAGTTGAGAAAATAAAAATACTTCATTGATGTAATTTAAACACTTACAGACAAAAATGCTATTCCAAAAAGAGAAAAAAACTAAACTGGAAAATTCCACTAAAATGTGGACAAATGTAGAAAATGGGCATGAGATAATAAAAAGAAAATCAAAACGATATTCCATCCCAGAAATCAGCAATGACCTCACTCCCACCTATGATGCCTCAGGCTAATGTGTCCTTTTCCTGTCCCCTGGTTAGTTGCAAACATCCTTGGAAATGTTCTCTATTTGATGATGAAATCACTTGAAGCCTCTCAAGCCCTGTCCTACCTGATCTTCTGCTGTCATCACGTAAGTGTCTAAAATGAACCTGAGCTTGCTTGGCTCGGTGTTTGCTCCTCTTTCCAGCAAGGGAAATATTTATATCAGTGAACTCGTCAAACAAGCAACCAAACAGCCCAGCAGTATCTAAAGTCTCAGCATCTCGGTTAATTTTTGTGTGTGTCTCAGTCTCTCAAGAGCTTTTCCAGAGGTGCTGCAGGACTCACCTGGATGGGTTTCCGAATGGAGTTCTCGGTGTGGTTGTCCAAATTCCACCTCAGTTAGTTGATGTGGAGACTGAAGATACGTCACCAACACAACAGGAGGAAAATGCCCAGCATTGGGACTTGAGGTAGACGCAGGATTCAAGAGTAGGGGACCACATCCTATCCAAGAAAAGGTGCACAAGCCGAAAGCTTAGGGCAGGAGATGCTTGCAGCTGCCCATGTGTTCGTTAGGCTCGGCACTCTCTTGTGACTCCTTCCCTGAGCACATCATCTCCCTAAGGAATTTCCTCTGCACAGAGCAATTTTCTTGCTGAATTTTCTGTCCCCAGGACACTAAATTAAAAGTGAAGTGGGTCAGTCTTCTTACTTCTTCTCCATGGAGTATTCTGGCTCCAGTGATGCAATATACTCACACCCAACATCAGCCCTGAGATAAAGTTTCCTCTGAGGTCTATTATTTATTTATTTTAACATATGTCAATATGATTTGATATTTTAACATATATCAATATGATTTTAATTATGCACAAATACTATGATGATCACTCTACTCATAAAGTTTTAAGGACTAGGGTCAGGGATATAGATCAGCAATGCAAGCACCTGTCTGGCAACTTCAAGGTCCTAAGCTCAATTTGCAGTACCCAAAAATAAAAAGTTTTTTAAGAACAGCAATATTTACAACATATTGTCGACCACCCTTCCGTCACACCCCAATAACTTCAGTGGCTGAGGGAAGCCTTGGGCACACTTCTCCCACACCTGAGGGACCTCAGCCACTAACAGGCTTGTGGACTGCCATTTCCCCCCCACCCAAAAGACCTCAGCTGCCCACAGACCATCAAGGATCCCTTGCACCACCTGCAGTACCTTAGTGGGCTGGTGGGAGCCTCAGAAGACCCTCCTCCCATACAGAGGACTTCAGAGGGCTTGTGACAGTGTGGTGCATTCCCCACTCGAGTAGAGGACCTCAGTGGGTCAACAGGGACCTCAGCAAACCCTCCTTCCAACTGCAGAACCTTGGGGAGCTGGCAAGATTGTGAGTCCCTTTTCTATACAGAGAATCGCGGGTGGGTTGGTGAGTGTTGATGAGACCATCTCCCACCCAGAGAAATTGCCAAGGATCTACGAAACTCCCATTGACACAGTGGGGTCCCAGGTGGAGCAAATGCTATAGACAGGTACATCAGGCAGCCTGGAACAGCCTGCAGCTGCAGTAGCAAAAGAAGATAAGGGTTGGCTTCCATCATTACTCCTAGGTTAGCCAACCTAAGAAGAATACAGGACTCACCCAACAGGCCCTGCAGGAGGAATTCGGGTGACTGCTCCTCCCCTACATTGTAGGACCCATAATAGGATCCTAACATACACAAGATGAACAGTTGAGACTAGTGGCATTGAAAAAATCAAAATATTAACTCAAAAGGTGAAAATGATTTAAACAAAAAAAGCAAAATGCAATCTGAAATTCCCAGACCATCAGGAGCCAGTACAGAAGACATTGAAATGGAGGATACTGGACATCACACACCTGAAATTCTTGAAAAGATAGCAAGCAAAGTAAAGAAACAACTCCATGAGGCTATAGAGGAAATCAGGTTAGAAATATTCTCTCAGATAAAGGAAAAATGACAACATTAATAACAAAGTTGCTCAGCCTAGCTAGAGAACACACTGATAAAAAAAAGTACAAAAGCATGATAAAATGACAGAAACCATGAATGAACAACACCGAAAAAAATAGAATGCATGACACCCATTGAATGAGACATTCATGAAATTAAAAATTCCATTGCCAGCTGGTGAAACTGCTTGAATGAAATTGAAGATAAGTTTTCAAACCTTGAAGACAGCTATCAATCATGAAAGGAAAGAACTTACAAAAACAACAAAGCATCATGAAATGATAATCCAGCAGCTCCAAGATGATGCCAAGAGAAACAATGTAAGATTAATAGGCATCAGGAGGATGCAGGAGTCAATGAAAATGACATAGGTAAACTATTCACAGAAGTAAGAGCAGAAAATTTCCCACACTTGGGGAAAAATCTGATATACAAATAACTGAGGCATATAGAATGCCAAACAGTCACAACCAACATAAATCTACCCCCAGAAATAGTAATTATGATCCCAGCCATGAAGCATAAAAACAGAATACTAAAAACTGTTAGAGAAAAGACACAACTCACCTATCAAGGAAAACCCATCAGAATCACAGCAGACTTTTCAGCACAACCTTCAGGTTAAAATGAGCTTGGAGTGAGGTATTTCAAGCCCTAAAAGAAAACAACTTTCAACTCAGACTGATGTACCCAGAAAAACTGTCTTTCAAGTTTAATGGAGAAATAAAATACTTACATGACAAATAACAACTGAAGAAATTCACATCCACTAAACCAAGCCTAGAAAAAGTACTCAAAGACTCATTATCTCAGCAGTGTAAGTACCTGCCTGATAAATGCAAGGTCATGAGTTCGATCCCCAGTACTCCCCCACCAAAAAATCAAGGACATATTAGAGACAAAAATGACTATAATTCCTAAAACAACAACAGAAATAAACCACCAGGCAGGGCAAGCAATTAAATAAGAAGGAAAAGCAGGGAACTAACAACAGGAAAATAACACAGTAAAATTAAGTCAATATATATCAATTATAAACATCAACGTAAATGGCCTCAATTCACCAATTAAAAGAAATAGGTTGATAGAATGGATCAGGGAACAGGATTCCACAATATACACAAAAAACACATCTGACTCAAAAGGCATCTCATAGACCAAGTCAAAGGATGGAAAACAACATTCCATATGACAAGAACCCAGAAAAAAGGGGTAACTATTCTCTTTGCAGACAATGTGAACTTCCAATCAAAAAATGGTTAAAAGAGATAAAGAAGGTCACCACATACTCATTAGAGTAAAAATTCAAGAGGAAGAAATAGTTATAATGGCTTGGGATTTAGCTCAGCGGCATAAGCGCCTGCCTGGCAAGTGCAAGGTTGTGAGTTCAATCCCCGGTACCAAAAAAAAAAAAAAAACATAGTAATGACATCCAAAATGTACAATAGATTACTGTGATAATGAAAGGGAAAGAAAGTGATTGAAAAGAAAGAACAGCTGGGATAGGGAAAGGAAAGAAGAAAGAAGGGAAAAATTACATGGATATAGGTGTACACACATATATGTATGTATGTATATATATATACACACAAGATAGATAGCTACACTACTAACCTGTTAGTTCATCCAAAATGACAGTTTTTGCTTTCATTGTTTGATTTCTTGATTGTTTTTTATGCCTAAACCTTGTAACCTGAACCACTACTTCTAAGATAACCGCATGCAATATATTTAGTATTGATTTCCTACTACATTCTTTTGAAACTCTGTATCATTTCTATCCTTTTTCTGTTTTATTTTGTTTATTTTTTTATTTTAAAGAGGATAAAATGAAACAGAACAAAGCAAGTCAGAAGAAAACAATGCAAGTGACACTGGGTTTCAAAGCCAAACAACAGGAGATCAGCAGTGGTTACCATAATGTCTCTTGTTTTCTTCTAAATAGTTGTCTGTATCTTCACACTGTCTTTTTCTTAAGTAAAAAAACATAAAGGGAGGGAAGAGGGAAAAATGACAAAAAAATTAAGACATGTTATGTACATGTAAGAAATCCCAAGACAGTTATCATCATTATGTACTGTAAAAATGTATTAACAAAAAATCAAAATTGAAAAAAGAGAATCTTTTCCTCCTAAGTCTATTTTTTAAGATCATCATAACTGTGTTTACATTTGTCCTCTTTCCACTCTTCTTTAGCCTTCTTTAGGATCTTCTCTTTTACACTCAAACCTGCCAAATTATTCTATTTTGTTTCCAAAAATATACATGGATGTGTAAGTTTTGTTTTTCTGTACATACTCATTAGGATATGAGATATATATAAATAGATACATATATATATACAGCCTTCTTACTATGAATGCTAGGATTTCATCATTTTTATGTCTGAATATGATTTCATCATGAATGTATATCATATTTCCCATCCATTAATCCATAAATAAGCACTGATATTCCATATCTTGGGTATTGTGGATAATCTTGAAATGAACAAGAAAAAGCAGATATCTCTTTGACATGCTTATTTCTTTTCTTATTTTTTTTGTTTGTTTTTTTTAATTTTATTTAAAAGGAAAAAGAGAAAAAACAAAACAAAGCAGTGTAAGGGTACAAGTAATACAGAACTACAAAAAAAAAACAGTAAGAAATCACCAGTTAATAGATTACATATTATCATCTTAGAGATAGTTGCTCAAGTCACAGTATCAAAGCATACAAAGTGGACACTCAAACAGTGAGACTGCAAACAGTTGTGTTCAATGAATCAACCAAAAACATTAATATGGTCAGCTATTTAACACCCCTAAACACTCTTGCTGTTGTATCATTTAGAACTCTTTTTTTTCTCTCTCATTTTTACAACAAAATTTACACATTTTGGGTTTTATTACTCCTTAGTTCTTATTACTTTTGGGGGGGAAGAGAATAAAGTCAAATATGGCAAAACAAAGCTGTCAGTCAAACTAAGGATAGACATAGCACATGATGTAAAACAGAGTACAAGGTTATCAACAATGGTTATCAACAATGTCTCTTGTTTCCTTAAAAAGAATTGTCTATCTCATTATATATTATAAAGTTGAGCAAAACAGTAGAGAACAAGACCAATAAAACTTAAGCACTGTAAACATTACAGGACTTCCAAAGGAGACAATAGTCCAACCAGAATGGGCATCTTAGTGAATCTTATTGCCTTCAAAGTAGTTGCCTATACCCTCAAACTTGATACTATCATACAGAATGGAACAGAGTCTAATCAGTCAAAACAAGATAGTGGGAGTATTACAGGACTTCAAAACAAGTTAATAGGAAATCAAAAAAGTTACTATTATATACCCTGCTAATTTTTTTAATTTTTCCCCTTAATTAAAACAAACATAAGAAATAACTAAATAATTTTTTAATGAATAAGGCAGAGATTGAGATAAAACAGGACATAACAATATAACAATACAGGTCAAAGCATGACTGTTTCAACAACCTAGTGCTTCACCACCAAATAAACCGACTTAATAGTAGTTACCATAGTGTCTGTCTTTTTCCTTGAAATATTTGAGTAAAACTTCATATACTATAGCTTCAAGTATTTCCATATCAAGAAGCCCAGAATAAAGCCTATCCAATTAATAAGTGAAAACTTTATAAGGCTTCAAGGCCACATAATGGGGAATCATGATTACCACATATTTTTATATATTTGAATCATTACTTACATTAGGGAGACTATTCGGTATTCATACATGCGAGATTGATTTATTTCACTTATGAGTATGGTCTCAAGCTGCGCCCATTTATTGATAAATATCTCAATGTGATCCTTCTTTATAGCTGAATAATACTCCATTGTATAGAAATACCACAACTTTTTTATCCATTCCTCAGTTGATGGACACTTGGGTTGTTTCCAAGATCTGGCGATTACAAATTGTGCTGCTATAAACATAGGTGCACATATATCACTGTGGTATGATGCTTTCAGTTCTTCTGGGAATATGCCTAGAAGTGGAATAGCTAGAATAAATGGGACTTTCCATCCCAGCTTTTTGAGAAATCTCCAGACTGACCTCCACAAAGGCTGCACCAGTCTACACTCCCACCAACAGTGTAGGAGAGTTCCTTTTTCCCCACAGCCTCTCCAGCATTTGTTGTTGTTGGTTTTCTTGATCCTGGCCATTCTTTCAGGAGTGAGATGGTATCTCAGTGTGGTTTTAATTTTCATTACTCTAATGACTAATGATGATGAACATTTTTTCATGTATTTATTTGCCATTTGCATTTCTTCATCTGAGAAGTGCGTATTCTTCTCAGATGCCCATTTTTGGATTGGATCTTTGAATTTTTGGGGTCTGAGTTTTTTTAATTCTTTATATGTTTAGACAAGAGTCCCTTGTCTGAGAGAGAGTTCACTAAAATCTTTTCCCAGTTTGTGGGTTTACTTTTTACCATGCTGAAGATTTGTTTTGACATACAGAAACTTTTTAATAAGTGGTCCTAGCTATTGATTCTGGGAAGTATTTCCCGTGAGGTTTGAGTCCTGTTCATGAATTCTCTACCTACTCCTATGTCTTCAAGGTTTCTACCCAATTTGTCTTCCAATAGATTTAGTGTTTCTGTTTTAGTATTCAGATCTTTGACCCATTTAGATTTTAATTTAGTACATGGTGATAGACATGGGTCTAGCTTTAGTTTTCGGCAAATGGAGAGCCAGTTTTTCCAGCACCATTTATTAAAGAGACTGTCGTTCTTCCAGTGAACCTGCTTGGCTCCTTTATCAAGGATAAGGTGGTTGAGTGTGTTTGTAGTTGTGGTTTTATCTTCTAATCTATTCCATTGATCTTCGGCTCTGTTTTGATTCCAATACCATGTTGATTTTACTACTGTTGCTTTGTAGTATAACTTCAAGTCAGGGATTGTGATGCCTCCTGCTTTGTCTTTGCTGCTTAGAATTGCCTTTGCTATTCTAGGTCTCTTCTGGTTCCAGATGAAATTTAGGAGTGATTTCTCTAGATCTATAAGGTATGTTGATGGTATTTTTATTGGGATTGCATTTAATCTGTATAACAGTTTTGGGAGAGTGGCCATTTTCACAATGTTTGTTCTTCCTATCCATGAGTAAGGGATGTCTTTCCATTTTCTGAGATCATCTTCAATTTCTTTTTTCAGTGTATTATAATTTTCACTGTATAAATCTTTCACTTCTTTTGTAAGAGTAATTCCTAAATATTTCAATTTTTTGCTTGCTAATGTGAAGAGTGTAGTTTCTCTTATTTCCCTCTCTGTGATTTTGTTGTTTGTGTATAGGAATGCTATTGATTTCTGAGTATTGATTGTGTATCCAGCCACATTACTGAATTCACTTATTGTATCAAAGAGTCTTTCAATGGAGTTTAGGGGGTCTTCTATGTAGAGTATCCTGTCATCTGCAAACAAATAGTTCTTCTTTTCCTATCTTTACCCCTTTTATTTCTCTCTCTTGCCTAATTGCTCTGGCTAGTACTTCCAGTAGTATATTAAATAGGAGTGGTGATAAAGGACATCCTTGTCTTGTGCCTGATTTTAAAGTAAAGGCTTTCAATTTTTGGCCATTTAGTATGTTGCTTGCTGTTGGTTTGTCATAAATGGCCTTTATTATATTGAGGTAAAGACCATCTATTCCAATTTTCTGTAAAGTTCTTATCATGAATAAATGTTGGACCTTATTGAAGGCTTTTTCCGCATCTATAGAAATGATCCTGTGATTCTTACTTTTGGCTTTATTGATATGGTGGATTACATTTATTGATTTACGTATGTTGAACTATCCTTGCATTCCTGGGATGAATCCCACTTGGTCATGGTGTATAATCTTCTTGATGATTTGCTGCATCCTATTTGCCAATATTTTACTGAGGATTTTTGCATCTGTGTTCATTAGGGAGATCAGTCTATAGTTCTCTTTTTTAGTTGGGTCTTTCTCACGTTTTGGTACTAGAGTAATATTTGCTTCCAGGAATGACTTAGGAAGGATTGCTTCCCTTTTGATTTCATTGAATAGTTTGAGGAGTGTCGGCATTAGGTCTTCTTTGTATTTCTTGTAGAATTCTGCAGTGAATCCATCTGGGCCTGGGCTCTTCTTTGTAGGTAAGGACTTAATTACATTTTCAATTTCATTAACAGAGATTGGGTTATTCAACAGTTTTACATCCTCCTGATCTAGCTTTGGTACTTCATATGTTTCTAAGAATCTGTCTATTTCTTCTGTGTTATCAAACTTTTGAGAGTAGAGCTTTTCGAAATAGGTGTTGGTGATGTTCTGTATTTCTATTGGGTCTGTAGTGATTTCACCTTTTTCATTTTTTATTGCATGAATTTGAGCTTTTTCTTCTCTTTTTTAAATAAGGTTGGCTAGGGGCTTATCAATTTTATTTATTCTTTCAAAGAACCAACTCTTTGATTCGTTGATTCTTTGGATTGTTTTCTTAGTCTCTATTGCATTGATTTCTGCTCTGATTTTTATAATTTCCTCTCTTCTTTTGGCTTTGGGCTTGACTTGCTCTTCTTTTTCTAGCTGTTTGAGGTGTAGCATCAAGTTATTTATTTGTTTTCGTTCTGTTTCCCTGATGTGGGAACTCAGTGCGATAAATTTTCTTCTGAGGACGGCTTTCATTGCATCCCACAAATTCCGGTAAGTTGTATCTGCATTTTCAATTTCTTTTAGGTATTGTTTAATTTCTTCTGTGACCCACTGATTACTCAAGAGTGTGTTATTCAGTTTCCATGTGTTTGTGAGATTTTTGCAGTATCTTTTATCATTAATTTCTAATTTCAGAGCGCTATGATCCGATAACATGCAAGGGATGATTTCAACTCTTTTGCATTTGTTTAAATATGCTCTGTGAGCTAATATATGTTCTATTTTAGAGAATGATCCATGTAATGCTGAGAAGAATGTGTATTCTGATGTTGTTGGGTGGAACATTCTGTATATGTCTATTAAATCCATTTGTTCGCAGGTGTGATTCAGTTCTGTTATTTCTTTGCTCATTTTCTGTCTGGTTGATCTGTCCCTTGGTGTCAATGGCGTATTGAGGTCCCTGTTACAATTGTGTTACTGATAATTTGAGTTTTCATTTCTGTTAATAGGTGTTTTATATAACTGGGTGCTCTGGAGTTTGGTGCATATATATTTAAGATAGTTATCTCTTCCTCTTGGAGTTTCCCCCTTATGAGTATGTAGTGACCTTCTTTGTCCTTTATGGTCATTGTTGGTTTAAAGTTCACGTTGTCTGCAAACAGAATGGCTACTCCTGCCTTTTTTTGGATTCCTGCTGCATGAAGAATTGTTTTCCATCCTTTGACTTTCAGTCTGTGAGTATCCTTCTGGGTTACATGGGTTTCCTGTAAACAGCATATGGTTGGACTTTGTTTCTTGATCCATTCTGCTAGTCTGTTTCTTTTGATTGGTGCATTGAGACCATTTACATTAATGGTTATTACTGTTAAATGCTGGTTTATTGTTGGCATGTTATCTCTCTGCTGTTGCATCTTTATCTTTCTGTTCTGTTTAATTATCTGCTTTGCTTAGTGGTTTTTTCCTTTGTGTATCTAAACTATCTTTCAATATTTTTTGCAGGGTTGGTTTGGTGTTCATAAATTTCTTCAGCTGTTCTTTGTCATGGAAGTATCGTATTTCCCCATCAATTTTGAATGATAGTTTTACAGGATACATCAGTCTAGGTTGGAAATCATTTTGCTTTAGGATTTGGAATACTTCACTCCATGCTCTTCTTGACTTTATTGTTTGTGCTGAGAAGTCTGCTGTGATTCTGATAGGTTTTCCTTTATAAGTGATCTGTCTTTTCTCTCTGACAGCTTTTAATAGTCTGTTCTTTTTTTGGATTTCTGGGATGGTGATTATTATATGTCTGGGTATAGTTTTATTTTGATTATGACTATTTGGAGTTCTATGTGCTTCACTGATCCTGATGTCAGTTTCTGAACTCATGCTTGGGAAATTTTCAGCTATTACTTCTCTAAATATCCTCTTGATTTCCTTTATGTTGTCTCCTTCTTTTTCATTAATCCCTATCATTCTTATGTTATTTTTCTTTGCATCGTCTTGCAGTTGTTGAATTGTTGTTTCCTGATTCCTTGTTATTTTTAAAAGATCTTTCCTTTCCTGTTCACTAGCTGCAATCCTGTCTTCAAGGTCTGAAATTCTATCTTCACTTTCATTAAGGTGGTTTTTACAACTTTCAGTGGAGTTTATTTCCTGTATATCTCTGTGCATCTGCTTTATGTATTCTGTTTGTTTCTTATATTGCTCATCTAGGGATTCTATCTTTTTGTTTAGTTCCTCCAATTTTTTATCTGTGTTTTCTTTAGATATATTCAGAATCTCTTTCATTTCTTTTATCATTTCATCTTTTACCTGGGAGATTATTTCGAGTTTGAATTTCTTTAAAGCTTCCTGGAGTTGCTTGTTAATTCAGTAGCTATTATGTCCGATATTTGAGGTGAATGGCATATATTTTCTTCTATATACATTGCTCCTAGGGTTTCTTGAGATGGGCTGGAGGTTTGAGGTTGTAATTTGGTCTTTCGTTTTGTCATTTTCCTATATTTCTGTGTTTCAAGTGTTATTTGAAAGCTTCCTCAGGGTCTGTTGGAAATCCCCTTCTATGTTTGCAGCTACTGAGACTCTGGCACTCCGTTACCCCAAGCCTCTGGGCCTGCAGAACCAATGGCCCTCCTCTGCCTGTTCAGAACTCTGCAGTTCCAGATAAGCTGGGCCTCAGTGACACTGTGCGCCCACCTGCCCTTTGGAAGCTCCACAACTCTCCAAGTGCAGCTGGGATGCGGAGGCGGATGTATCTGCCTCAAACCCACCTCTCCACTTCACTGCACCCGGAAGCCTGGAGGGTCCCAAACAGTCTGGACTTTGGGCAGAGTGTGCTGAGCACTCATTGTGGGCCGTGGTGCCTCTGGAACCTGGGATCCTCCCCTGCTTGCTGAGATATCCACAGTCCTGCAGATACACAGGGAGGCTGATGCAGGTGTCCCAGATCCGCCCAGCCCCTCCTCTGCACACTGATGGTGAGGTGGAGGAGTCCCAAACAGGCTGGGCTCAGGGGATAGCGTGCGCCTGCCTACTTGTTGGAAGCTCCACAGTTCTCCAAGTGCAGCCGGGTTGGGGAGGCGGATGTCTTTTGTGTGTTTTTTGAGACAGGGTCTCTAGGCAGTTCAGGCTGGTCTTGAGATCACTTTGTAGCCTGGGATGATCTCGAACTTGCAATGATCCTCCTGCCTCAGCCTCCTGAGTGCTGAAATTACAGGCACTTGCCACCATACTCGGCTCTCCTTTCCTTGGTATTTACAACGAATCTGAGTTGGCCGGCTGTTGTGGTAGCACCAAGTTTAGTTTTGTGAGGAGTCATCACATTTTCCTCCACACGTGGCAAATGCATTTACATTCCACTTGCAGTATAAAATAAGCTTTTATTGTCACCTTAAAATGATTCATTAACTGTCATTCCAACTGACGGAAGATTTTATTTCATTTTAGCCTTGATTTATAATTTCTTTATGATGAAGTATCATTATGGTACTTTTTTATCAAATGACAAACTTTTAGTTGTGAAACACATAGAATATACAGTTGCAGGACTGTACATTTTTGAGGGGTTTCACCATTCTTAGACAATCAGAATCAGACACATAAACAACAGGACACAGCTACTAAGTTTTCTAGAAGTGAAAATTGCAACAAGTATTCTAAACAATGTACAACATCGTTTAACTGATTGCAATAAGACATGAAGCCCCTGGGCTTGACATAATCATTATGCAAAATATTTTGTCTCCTGCCCTGCGGAGGCCTGCTCAGACCTTGCCTATGACCATCTCTCTGTTCAGGGAGCACCGCTGCCACTGCTGCCATCTGGGGGAGGGAGCTGCGCTGTGGAGAAGGTTTGAGGCCATGCAGGTGACCTTCTTTCAGCCTGGGGAGCTTTGCTACTGAGGAGCTGGATGCCTGCACAACATTCAGTCCCTGGGAGAGTTTGAGATCCTTGCTCTGGGTGGTTGCGAACCCACTTGGCTTGCAGGCACACTAGATTGGGCTTGGCGGGATTCAGACCTGCTTGGACCACATCTAGAGCCTTCTTTTGGTCTGGGGAGCTTTGCTGCAGGAGCGGGGAGCTGCACAGCTTGAGGAGGCTTTAGGCCTGCCTGAGCCTCCACTGGTAACCTTCCTTTAATCTGGGGGCCTCACTGCCACAGAAGGAGCTATGCTACCAGAGGAGTCCCAGGAGCCCAGGACATAGGAGACAATTTCCAACATGCCAAGGAGAAACTTGAAACACAGAAATATAGGAAAAATGACAAAACAAAAGACCAAAATGCAATCTCAAACATCCAGCCCATCCAAAGAAAGCCTAGGAGCCGTATATATAGAAGAAAATATATGCCATACACCTGAAATAATAGTAACTGAAATAAAGAAGCAACTCCAGGAAGCTTTAAAGGAATTCAAACTAGAAACAAGGTAAAAGAAGAAATGATAAAAATAACAAAAGAGATGCTACACATATCTAAAGAAGGCACAGTTAAAAAATAACAGGAACAAAACAAAAAGAATCACTGGGTGAACAATATAAGAAACAAACAGAATACATAAAGCAGATTCAAAGAGATATACAGGAAATCAAAAATTCCATTGGAAGTTTTCAAAACTACCTCAGTGAAAGTGAAGATAGAATTTCAGACCTCGAAGACAAGATTGCAGCTAGTGAACAGGAAAGGAAAGAGCTTTTAAAAAATAACAAGGAATCAGGAAATAACAATTCAACAGCTGCAAGATGACTCAAAGAAAAACAACATAAGATTGATAGGAATAAATGAAAAAGAAGGGGCAACACAAATGATATCAAGAGGCTATTCACAGAAGTAATAGCTGAAAATTTCCCAAACATAAGAATATAAACTGACATTATGATTAGTGAAACATATAAAATTCCAAATAGCCATAACCAAAATAAAACTACACCCAGACATATAACAATCACCATCCCAGAAATCCAACATAAAAATAGAATATTAAAAGCTGTTAGAGAGAAGAGAGAGATCACCTATAAAGGAAAGCCTGTAAGACTCACAGCAGACTTCTCAACATAAATAATGAACTCAAGAAGAGCATGGAGTGAAGTATTTCAGATTCTAAAGGAAAATGATTTCCAACCTAGACTGATGTATCCTGAAAAAACTGTCCTTCAAAATTGATGGAGAAATAAGATGCTTCCATGACAAAAAACAGCTAAAGAACTTCATGATCACCAAGCCAACCAAGGCAAGAAATACTGAAATACAGTTTAGATACACTTAGGAAAAAACCACTAAACAAGACAGACAATTAAACAGAATGGAAAGATAAAGATGCAACAGCAAAAAGATAACATGTCAACAATAAACCAATATACAACAGTTATAACCCTTCATGTAAATGGTCTCAATTCACCAATTAAAAGAAACAGACTGGCAAAATGGATCAAGAAACAACATTCAACCATATGCTGTCTACAAGAAACCCATATAACCCAAAAAGAAACTCACAGACTGAAAGTTAAAGGTTGGAAAACAATACCACATGCAGGAACCAAAAAAAAGAGGGGATAGCTATTCTGTTTGTAGATAATGTGAACTTCACACCAAGAATGATCGGAAGAGATAAAGAAGGTCATTACATACTGCTGAGAGGAAAACTTCAAGAAAAAGAGATAACTATCTGAAATACATATGCACCAAATTCCAGAGTACCCAGTTATACAAAGCAAGTATTAATAGAAATGAAAAATCAAATAAATAATACCACAATTAGAACAGGAAACCTTAACACACTATTGACACCAAGGGACAGGTCAACCAGACAGAAAATCAGCAAAGAAATAACAGAACTGAATCACACTTGTGAACAAATGGAATTCAAAGACATATACAGGGTGTTCCATCCAACATCAGAATATACATTCTTCTCAGCAGTACATAGGATATTCTCTAAAATAAATCACATAATAATCCACAAAACATATTTAAATAAATGCAAGAGTTGAAACTATCCCATGCATGTTATCAGATCATAGCACCATGAAACTGGAAATTAATGATAAAAGTAACTGGGAAAATCCCACAAACACATGGAAATTGAATAATACACTCTTGAGCAATCAGTGCGTCACAGGGGCAATTAAAGAAGAAATTAAATAATACCTACAGGCAAATGAAAATACAAATACAACTTAACCGGAATCTGTGGGATGCAATGAGAGCAATCCTCAGAGGAAAATTCTTTGCACTGATTTCCCACATCAGGAAAACAGAACAAATACAAATAAACAACCTGATGCTACACCTCAAACATCTGGAAAAAGAAGAGCAAGTCAAGACCAAAGCCAAAAGAGAGGAAATTATAAAAATCAGAGCAGAAATTAATACAATAGAGACTAAGAAAATAATCCAAAGAATCAATGAATCAAAGAGTTGGTTCTTTGAAAGAATAAATAAAATTGATAAGCCCCTAGACAACCTAATTTTTAAAAAAAAGGAAAGAAGAAGCTCAAATTCCTGCACTAAAGAACGAAAACAGCAAATCACACAGACTATATAGGAATACAGAAGATCATCAACACCTATTTCAAAAACCTCTACTCTCATAGGTTCGATAACACAGAAGAAATAGACAGATTCCTAGAAATACATGAAGTACCAAAGCTGGTTCAAGAAGATGTAAAACTGCTGAATAACCCAATTTCTATTAATGAAATTGAAAATGTAATTAAGTCCTTACCTACAAAGAAGAGCTTGGGCCCAGATGGATTCAGAATTTTACAAGAAATACAAAGAAGACTTAATGCCGACACTCCGCAAATTCTTCATTGAAATTGAAAGGGAATCAATTCTTTCTAAGTCATTCCTGGAAGCAAATAATAACTCTAGTACCAAAACCTGAGAAACACCCAAATAAAAAAGAGAACTACAGGCTAATTTCCCTAATGAACACAGATGCAAAAATCCTCAATCAAATATTGGCGAATAGGATGCAGCAACTCATCAAGAAGATCATACACCATGACCAAGTGGAACTCATCTCAGGCATGCAAAGATGGTTCAACATACATAAATCAATAAATGTAATCCACCATATCAATAGAGCCAAAAGTAAGAATCGCATGATCATTTCTATAGATGCAGAGAAAGCTTTTGATAAGACCCATTACTCATTCATGATAAGAACCTTACAAGAAGTTGGAATAGATGGTCTTTTCCTCAATATGCTAAAGGCCATTAATGACAAACCAACACCCAGGATCATATCAAGTGGTCAAAAACTGAAGGTCTTTACCTTAAAATCAGGCACAAGACAAGGATGTTCCTTATCACCACTCTTATTCAATATAGTATGGGAAATACTAGCCAGAGCAATTAGACAAGAGAGAGAGAGAAATAAAAGGGGTAAAGATAGGAAAAGAGGAAGTTAAATTATCATTATTTGCAGATGACATGATACTCTACACAGAAGATCCCCAAAACTCCATTGAAAGACTGCTAGATATAATACATAAATTCAGCAATGTAGCTGGATACAAAATCAATGCTCAAAAATCAATAGCATTTCTATACACTAACAACAAAATTACAGAGAGAGAAATAAGAGATGCCACACCCTTCACACTAGCATCCAAAAAAATGAAATACGTAGGAATTAATCTCCCAAAAGAAGTAAAAGTTTTATGCAGGGAAAGTTATAGTACCCTGAAAAAAGAAATCAAACAGGATCTCAGAAAATGGAAAGACATCACTTGTTCATGGATAGGAAGAATTAATATTGTAAAAATAGCCATTCTCCCAAAACTGTTATACAGATTCAATGCAATCCCAATTAAAATACCATCAACATACCTCATAGACCTAGAGAAATCACTCCTAACATTAATCTGGAACCAGAAGAGACCTAGAATAGCAAAGGCAATTCTAGGCAGCAAAGGCAAGGCAGGAGGCATCACAATCCCTGACTTGAAGTAATACTACAAAGCTACTGTAATAAAATCAACATGGTACTGAATAAAAACAGATCTGAAGAAAGTGGTGCTGGAAAAACTGGTTCTCCATGTGCCAAAAACTAAAACTAGACCCATGCCTATCACCATGTACTAAACTAAAATCTAAATGGATCAAAGATCTGAATATTAAAACCGAAACACTAAATCTGTTGGAAGACAACGTAGGTAAACATCTTGAAGGCATTGGGCTAAGTAGAGAATTCATGAACAGGAATCAAACTTCATTGGAAATATTTCCCAGAATCAATAATTGGGATTGCCTCTTATTAAAAAATTTCTGCACGTCAAAATAAATCTCCAACATAGTGAAAAGAAAAACCACAAACTGGGAAAAAATCTTAGTGAACTGTCCCTCAGACAAAGGACTTCTGTCTAAAACATATAAACATATAAAGGAACTCCCCTGCACTGTTGGTGGAAGTGCAGACTGGTGCAGCCTTTGTGGAGGTCAGTCTGGAGATTTCTCAAAAAGTTGGGATTGGAAGTCCCATTCAACCCAGCTATTCCACTTCTAGGCATATTCCCAGAAGAACTAAAAACATCATACCACAGTGACATATGTGCACCCATGTTTATAGCAACATAATTTGTAATAGCCAGATCTTGGAAACAACCTAAGTGTCCATCAACTGAGGAATGGATAAAAAGTTGTGGTATTTCTATACAATGGAGTACTTACTACTCAGCTATAAAGAATGATCACATTGAGTTATTTACTAATAAATGGGCACAACTTGAGACCATACTCATAAGCAAAATAAATCAAACTCACATGTATAAATACTGTATAGTCCCCCTAGTGTAAGAAATAATAAGAGTACATAAGAGTTTATGGTAATCATGATTCCTCATTACATTTTGAAACCTTATAATGATTGCATTAGTTATTTGTAATGGGTTTGTCCTTCTTTGTTTGATTTTATTAACTGTGATGGTATGAACAGATAATTTGAGGGAAACAAGTCATTATAATAGCCAGTGCTGGTATAATATCATCTTAATCTGAAGTCCTACCATGCTCTTGCTCTTCTGTTTCCATTGGTTCTATCATGTTGTACCTTATTGGATTGTATTACATGTGAAAGTATAAACAAATTTTCTAAGGAAAATGAGATAATATAGTAGCCATTGTTTGTTTTCTGTTATTCGGTTCTGAATGCCCTGTAATACCCTCATTCTCTTGAATGTTTTATACTATTTTGTTATGTTTGATACTATAGTATATGAAGTTATACTCAACTATTTCAAAGAAAGAGACATTGTGGTAGTTACTGTTAATTATGGGTTGTCTTCTAGTGAAATTGTGTTGCTTACATTGTTCTGTTCTGATATATTTTGTTATGTCCTGTTTTGTCTTAATCTCTTTAAAATTAAAAAAATTTAATTAGCTACAAAAAAATATTTTGTCTCCTAGATGAATACTTCCTTCTTTTAAAAATATAAAACAAATAAAAGCATGTACAAATAGATAGGGGCTGGGGATTTAGCTCAGCGGCATAAGCGCCTGCCTTGCAAGCAGGCAGCCGTGAGTTCGATCCCAGGTACCGATAAAAACGAAAAAGACAAAAAAAAAAAAAAAATAGATGTGTCCATTAAAAAATGAAATTTTTTTTTAAAAGCAACTTCATTTCCATGTTATGGGAAGAAGGGAAATTATCATTTTAAACAATATCCAAGTTTATTAAGCAAGTTTCAAAAGGAGTTATAAAATGGGTCACTTTCATCAGCTTCAAGGTTTCTGCTGCTGAAAAACTTTCCGTATAACTGAACTTTCAAATCAGCTATTCTGGATTTTAAGATGTCAGTTTCTTCTTGCAAATTTATCTTTGCTTCTTTCAATATTTCTGGGGCTCCTGCTTGAGGATGCCTAACGAAAGCCTCACCGATTTGAGAAGATATCATTAAACAATCCCCATCTGCATCTTCCAAATGCTACATTGTTTCTCTTTTGCTTCTGTGTATTCCTCTAGCTCTGTGGTTCTATTTGCATTCTGTGCAAATTTATCTTTTGTTCATCTTCGAGAGAGGCACTGAGGTCTGCTGCACCCATCTTCTTCGTGGTGGTGACCTCTGGTAGACCTTTTTATGCCTGCTACTGATAAATATCTGCCCTTTCCTTTCACTCGTCTTTCCAAAAGATCATTTGCTATTTTGCAGAGAAGATTTTTAGTTCTCTATTCTGGATACTTATCTCCGGTCAGATGCATAGTTTGTAAGTAATTTTTCCCATTCTGCAGGTTGTGTCTTTGCTTTTTTGATAGTCTCTTCCTGTGCAGTTTTTTTAGTTTGGTGTGATCCTATTTGTCAATTTTTGCTTTTGTATTTATGTTTTAGTAGTTTTTAAAAATCTTTTCTAATGCCAATTTCTTGATGTATTTATCTTCTGGCACTTTAAAAGTTTTGGGTATCATGCTTCACATTTTAATCCAAATGCACTTATTTTTCCCAAAACCTGAGAAGTAGTTGCCCGGTTTATTCCATCTGATCCTACATACTCAGTTTTCCAGCACCACTTGTTGAAAAGACTATCTTTTCTCCAAAATATTTTCTGAAAGTTTTTGTGAAAAATTGATTTGCTAAAAAATGTCATTCTTGCATAAGCTCATGCCTGGCAACTGCCAGGTCGAAAGTTCGATCCCCAGTACCAAAACTGCAAAAATGTAATTCTTGTGTCTTTGTTTTGTTTTGGTTTTTATGTAATCATGGGTTTATGTTAGCACTATGCCTTCTGGGTAATCGAGACCTCTGATAGTTGTTTAAATGAGTGACTGTACTACCTCCAGCTTTATGCCTTTTGCTCAGAGTTGTTTGTTTCGAGGAAATTTTATAGCTCCATAAAGATTTTAAGATTGCTTTCTGTGTTTCTATGATAAACGTCAGTGGTCATTTGTTAGGAATTGCATTAAATTCCTGCATTGCTCTTTGTAGCACTGGCGTTTAAAAATGTTGATTCTTCCAGTTCGTAAATTTTTTTATTTAAAGAGAAAAAAAGAAAGGACATGAAAAAACAAAGCAGTAAAAGGGTACAAGTAATACAGAATTGCAAGAAAAGAAATATACAGTAAGAAATCTCCAGTTAATAGGTTACATATTATCTTCCCAGAAACAGTTGTCCAAATTACAAAATTAAAGCATATAAAGTGGACATTCATACAGTGACATTATAGACAGTTCTGTTCAGTGATCCAACAAAAGCTCAGTAATATGGTTTTCCATCCTACACACTCGAATATATCTGCGGTTATATCCCTTAGTCCACCTTCCTTTCCTCTCTTTTTTACAATAACAATTAGGCTTTTTGGGTTTTATTACTCCCACGATTCTTATTACTTTTGTTTTTGAAGAGAATAAAAACAAACGTGACTAAGCAAAACAGAGTCAGTTAGCAAAGGATGGACATAGTATATGATGCAAAAATAAAATACCAGGTGATCAAAAGTGGTTACCATTGTGCCCCTTGTTAATTTTTAAACTGAGTTGCCTATATCATCAGGTATAATAGAATTGATCAAAACAGTACAGAACAAGACCAATAAAACCTACACTGGAGACCTTACAGGACTTCAAACAAAGGATAATAGTCAAACCATAATGGGCACCATAGTATATCTTATTGCCTTCAAAGTGGTTGCCTATACCCTCAAACTTAATACTGTCAAACAAAATAGAATATAGTAAAATCAGACAGAACAAGATGGGGAGAGCAATACTGGGGTTCAAATCAGATTAATAGGAAAACCAAGAAAGTTACTACAATATGTCCCACTATTTTTTAATTTAGTTTTCCCTTAATTAAAAAAATGAAAGAAAATAGATTAATTTAAAAAATTGGGGGAGATTGAGATAAGAGAGGACATTGTAACAGAACAATGCAGGTCACAGCCAAACAATTGAAGCGTCATTGTGTTTCACCACCTGTTAATCATAATAGTAGTCGCCATAGTACCTCTTTCCTTGAATTATTTGAGTGTAACTTCGCGTGCTATAACATCAAGCATATCAAGACAGTGTGAAGCCATTCAAGAGAATGCAAGAATTACAGGGTATTTAGAACCAGCTAATAGAAAACAAACAATGGTTTCTATATCATCTCTTTGCCTATAAAGAATTTTGTTTATACTATAGCATATAGTGAAAAATGGTAAGATAACATCATGTTAAAACCAGTGGAAACAGATGTACCACTGCTTGATGGGACTTCAAAATAAGATGATATTAAAACAGCACCAACTTTTATGTTGTGTTGTTTTCTTCAAAATAGCTATTTGTACTATCATAGATACTAAAATCAAACAACCCAGGTTAAAACCATTGCAATTAATGAATGAAAACATTATATGGCTTCAAACCAATATGATTGGGAATCATGATTACCACATACTTTTATGTATTCTTATCATTTCTTACACTAGGGAAACTATTCAGTATTTATACATGTGAGTTTGATTTATTTCACTTATGAGTATGGTCTCAAGCTGCGTCCATTTATTTATAAATGTCTCAATGTGATCATTCTTTATAGCTGAGTAGTACTCCATTGCAGTTCATAATTTTGTATGTCCTCATAAATATGGCATATTATCATTGCAGAGATATTTTACCTTCTGTGTTAAATTTGGTTTTAGATATTTTCATAACCCCTGTATAATAAATAACAAAACATAGTTTTATGGGAAAAAGAGCTCCAGCTGTTCTACAGCACAGGCATTTGATTATAGTTTAAAACATTTTTATATACACTGTGTGGATAACTAGAAGGGAGAGGTTTGTAGCCTCCAGACATCAAGAAATTATAAGTGTTTGAGGACATAGAAGCACCAATACTCTGATTTTGCCATTGTCTATTGGATTCATACATCCAATTATCTCTCTACTTCCTGAATACGTATAACTAAAAAGAACCTTTAAAACATCATGCCATCTGCAAATGGTGCATTTTTATGCCTTCTTTTTTTTGTAATTATCCTGGCTAGAATTTCCAGGAACACAGCAAGTGGGAGCAGGGAGAGTACACACTCTTCTTGTTCTGGAACTTCAGGAAATATCTTCTAGCTTTCCCTGATGATGGTGATGTTATGCGTGAGGTATAAAATAGATCCCTTATTCTGCTGGAGTAAATTCCTTTCATAAAAAATTAGTATATGTTTGCAACACATAATGAATACATCCATAGTGGGAGAATCGAAACAAATACCTAACATATCTGAATAAATTTACTTCTCGATCCGCTCTTCCCTTCCATCTCCCTGTCACTCGATTCTCTTCCTACCTCTCTGTTTACTGTCATTTTTCCTTTCTTTTTCCCTTTAATCACAGTCAGTTTCTACTAAAAGAAGAACCGTGTGTTTGATTCCTGTATGAATAAATCGTTGAAATAGCATCAATGTTGAAATAAACTTCATCAACACTTTTTCTGCATCTCTTATACTGATCGTATTTTCCTTCACTTTTAATATGAGGTATCACTGTGTTGATTTGCACATGTTGAATTTTTCTTTTGTCCGTGAGATGACTTCTACTTGATAGAGATGTACATTGTCCCTTGGATAAAATGTGGGATTTTGTTTGTTCAGTGTTTTTGTATCTGTAGTAATCAGAGCTGTTTTGTAGAGTTTTCCTCCTCTCCTTTTGTCACTCAGGTGACACACTTGTAGAGCAAACGCAAAAGACTTTCTTTTTGTTAAGTTGTTGAAAATTTCTGAGGAACACTGTTATTTCTTTCCTGAAACATTTGCTGGAGTTTAGCACTAACATCACCAGTTTCTTGGCTTTTTCTGATGGCAGTTTTCTTGCTATTGAATCTTTCTCTTCTGTCACCGCTGAGATGTTCAGACTTTTATTTCTTTCTGATTATTTCTGGGCGTGGTACATTCATCCAACGACTTACTCATTTCTGCTAAGCTTCCTACTGTGTTGATATAAGATGGTTTCCAATAGCTTCTTCTGATTCTTTGTGTCCCTGTGGGGTCTGTTGTAATGTCTCCACCTCACTTCTGACTTTGCTTTTTGTGGTGTTTTTTTTTTTCTTGATTCATTAAGCTCAAGGTCAGTTAATTTTGGGTTCTATTTTCAAAAACTGATTTCTTTTTGTTGAGCTTTTGTATTGGGCTTTTAGCTTGTGTTTCACTGATTTTTGCTGCAGTATAATTTTTCTTTCCTCCTAGGACTGGATTTAATTTCTTTTTTTTTCAATTCCTGTGGACATAATGTTGACTTTCTAAATTACAACTTCTTGCCATTTCCACTTATGTATTTATTTCTATAAACATTCCTCTGAAAATTCAATTTGATGGGTCTTGAAAATTTTGAGATTTTATGTTACCATTGATTTCCTGAAGATATTTTTAGAATTGTCCTTTTAAACTCTTCCTCCACTCTCTGATTTTTTACAAGCATATTGTTTAATTACCATGAATCTGTAGTTTTCCTGAAATTCTCATTATAAATAACTAGTTTCAAATCATAGTGAGCAGGAAAGGATAGTTGATATAACTTGAGTCTTTTTAGATTTTCTCGTATTTGGCTTGCGGTCTAACTTGTAATGCGTCTTAGAAATGGTGGGTCTGTTTGTCAAATGGGTGTGATCACTAGTGTTATTGAATGGAATGTTTTATATGTGTTCATTAGATTCATTTGCTCTAAAGCACTATTTAAGTCCGATATTGCCTCATTCATTTCCTGTCTTGATGACCTTAAACACTGTGCAGTAATGTCCTCTCTAGTGGGTGTATTGCAATCGCTATCTTATTTCTGATGCTTTAATGTTTACATATTTAAATGTTCAATACTTGGCAAACAAGGGAGACATTTTAACACATTCATGCAAGATCCTGTTATTTATAAAATGTATATAGTCCGTGTGTCAGGAGTGCTATATACTCGTGTTGAAAAAAAAAACATTCTAAATACTGTATAGTCTCCCTAGTGCAAGAAATGGTAAGAATACATAAAAGTTTATGATACTCATGATTCCCCATTACTTTGCTTTGAAACCTTATAGTGCTTCTATTCATTAGTTGGAATGGTTTTATCCTGGTTTGTTTGATTTTATTATCTGTGATGGTATGAGCAGCTATTCTGAAGAAAATAAGACATTGTAATAGCCAGTGCTGATTTAATATCTCTTGCTCTGAAGTCCTATCATGCTTTTGTTCTTCTGTTTCTATTGGTTCTATCATGTTGTATCTTATTGAATTTTATTATGTGTGGTAGAATAAACAATTTTTATGGACAATGAGATAATATAGTAACCATTGTTCATTGTCTGTTATTGGCTTCTGAATGCCCTGTAATACTTTCATTCTCTTAAATGGTTTTATACTATTTTGTTATGTTTGATAGTACCGTGTATGAAATTTGCTCAGCTATTTCAAGGAAAGAGACATTCTGGCAGCTACTGTTATATTGGGTTGCCTTGTGGTAAAATACTGTGTTGTTTTAATTGTTCTGTTCTGATATGCTTTGTTATGTCCTCTTTTATCTTAGTCTCTTTAAAATAAAAAAAATAAAAAATAAAAAGCAAAAAAAACACTCATTATAAAATATCCTCCTTTGTCTCTGTTTAGAATTTTTAAAAGTAGTTTTTTATTGGCCCCTTTGGGTGGGACACATCTCAATCCTGTGATATCCCCAAGAGGATGAGATTGGCTGCAAGTTCTCCACTCATTTCTGGTCCCCAGTGTCCCAACAGTTACATTGCCTAGAGATTTAAAAAAAATTCAAAATGTTCATTCAGTAGGAAGCTGTGTGGTTTACAGTCTAGAATTCTATCAATTAGCACACCTTCTGATATCACCGTGAGCTCCTGATTGCAACAAAAGTAGAAAAAGCAATTCTGCCTCACAGAAAATGCTGTCGTGAAATATCTCTAACTTCGTCTCCCTGTTGCTGAGGACACGACGGCTGCCTGAACCATTTATTTTTCTGCAAAGAAAAAGATTCAGGCAACACATCTTCAGTGGATCACATTTGAGCAGGCAAGAAGAGCACAGTAAGTTCTTGGCAATGAAACACAAGGACAGAGCAGCATTTCCTCTGGACACATAGCCTGGCTACAGAATTAAGGAAAGTTTGTAGATTCAGAGAAAAAAAAATTTTTTTTCTTTGTTTTTTCCAGTACCGGGGATCGAACTCACGACAGCCTGCTTGCAAGGCAGGTGCTTATGCCACTGAGCTAAATCCCCAGCTCCCAGAAAAAAACATGTTAAAAAATTACAAGCACTAGCCAAGTGGCTTCTGCTTCTCTGGTATCTTTCTTGTGCTCTGCTCCTTTATGATATTATTTTCCACATTCACTCCCCTCTCATAAGGAGATACCTCTTTCAGGTTTCTCTCCTGGGTGACCTTGGGTTCCCCTAACATCTTACCTGGCCTCCTGTTCACCTAACTCAACCGCAGAACTCATGGGAATCTTGATTCTCATTTACACACAAATTCAAAGAGCATTGCAAGCAACTTCAGTGCTCTCTGCAAAATGCAGAAATCATAGCTGTCTCTGTTAAATGAACTCAGGCATGAAGAGATTGACAGAGTTTCTGCGTCTGGTAAGTGTTAATAAACACGATTCTCAGCATTATCTGAGTTTCTTGGCAAAAACTGTCCCCCTCCCCGTATGCTGCATTTTTGTATTGTATTGCAAAGGGCAATTTTCATATAGTATAAAAATTGGAAATAGAACATTACACTTGATTTTATTATTGAGCCTTACCAAACACTTTTCATCCTAAAGGGTTGCCAGTGTAATCCTCTAAAATGTGACCAAGTAAGTTTTATGCAGATTCTGAAGCTGAGACTGCTTTTGCTTCATTGGTCAGACAAATTTGAAATCTCAGGACAGCAGTAATGGTATCTGGCAGTAGTCATGATAGCATCAATATGCGTTTCATAGAGATTCCTCAATTCCACGTCAGGATGTATATTATCTGCTGATCAAAGAAGCAATTTTGTCATGTTTATGCAAGATTTTAGTTTACAATTTTCTTTCTATTTCTATGAAGTATCTTTTGCATCTAATAAGATACTCCTATTAAATCTAGAATTTCACAGTATAAAATGCAAATTATTAATATTTAATGTTCATCACTTTTTAGGGTAGTGTGCTACCCAGCCTTCAAATTTTGCATGCAATTAGTATATTTTTATTATAGTTTTTATATAATTTATATAAAATATATACAATTTTATGTAATTTTTTTTATTTTAAAGTAGGTAAAACTAAACAGAACAATGTAGATCAGAAGAAAACAATGTAAGTGACACAGATTTCAAAGCAAGATAACAGGAGATCTACCATGGCTACCAAATATCTCTTGTTTTCTTCCAAATAGTTGTCCACATCTTCACACACAATGAACTCATATAAAACAAAATAGTATTAAACTGATCAGAACAGAGTGATGAAGGTGTTATAGGCCTTCAAACCCAGATGATGGGGAAATCAACAATAGCTACTGTAATATCTCTCGTTCTCTTCAAAATAGCTGTCCATATCTTCATGTATGTTGAAATTAAACAATACAGAACAGACTAAAACCACTTTGAATAAAGAATAATAGTATTGCTGGATTTCACAGCATGACACTATGGAATCAGCAATGAACACCATAATGTCTCTTTTTCTTCAAAGTAGCTGTTCATCACACATAATATATTCAGTTCTCATAAACCGTTTAGGGGAAGTTCTAGGCATGTATAAGCCTCTACATGTCTACCTATCCTTTCTGCATGAGAGGGAAAAACAAAACAAATTCCTGGAAAGACAAGAAACAAAAAAGACAAATAAATAACAATAGCAAAGAGCCCCAAACACTGACGATGCGGGCCTTCAAAGCAAGGTGGCAGGAGCGTAGCTAGGTTGTTATTTACATAATGTCCTTCAAGAGTTCCTCAGATCACCAGACACTAACATGCAAAATTGTTCCAGTCCTATGAATGTTAGCTGTTTTGTTCCAATAACTTATGGAATTTGTAGCTATAATTAGTGTATATTTATAGCTAAGTGGTTTGAAATATTTTCCAGCCATGTGAATTAATGAAAAAATAGGTTTTCCTTATGCTGCTTCTATTACAACAAGCTGTTGCCTTTGAGTATCAATATTAAAACAGATTAAGAAAATTAATTGGGAGCTATTTTCATGTAATCCTAAATAATATCGATGGCTATAAATCAGTGAGCTTAAAAGTTACAAGTTTGACTTCTTGTTTTCATGGAAGAAAACATGGCTGTACTATAATCTCTCCACTAACCTTTGAGATATTATACTTTTAATTGAAAATCATTCAAATGAATTAATAATGCCATTCTTATATCTTACTGAGATTACACAGATCCAAAACTTTAATTTTTCACTAATAAGGGCATTGTGATGTAAATTTTGAAATAATTGGGTAGACTTCTGAGGTGAGATGAGCTGATTGTGAGGACGTCAGGGCAGTTGAATAGATTGAGCTTTCTGTGCTGCATTGGATTTTCTGTCTGATTTTCCAGCTACTGCTACCAACAAAAGACAAAGACGGCGATCTTTGAAAACCCCACTTTGAACATCAGAAGTGAGAAGAACATTAAGCAAACACAAAGACCCTCAATGTATTAGGATTAAACTAAAGAACAATCGCATCTCTGATAAGCCTCCTGCATATCGTCTCTCTTGAAGCTATTTCCTGTACATGGAACTAGAAAACCACACAGAGATTCCAGTATTTCTCCTCCTGGGACTCTCTGAGAAGCCGGAGATTCAGTCCATATTGTTTGGGCTGTTTCTGTCTTTGTACCTGGTGACCATCTTTGGGAACCTGCTCATCCTGCTGGCCATTGTCTCTGACCCCCACCTGCACACCCCCATGTACTTCTTCCTCTCCAACCTGTCCTTGTCTGACATCTGTTTCACCTCCACCACTGTCCCCAAGATGCTACTGAATATCCAGACACAAAACAAAGTCATCACCTACGCAGGCTGCATCACACAGATGTACTTTTTCACGGTGTTTGGACTTTGGGACAATTTACTGCTGACTGCCATGGCCTATGACCGCTTCGTGGCCATCTGTCACCCCCTGCACTATCCTGTCCTAATGAACGCCAGGCTCTGTGGCCAGTTGCTGCTCCTGACCTGGCTCCTCAGCGTGCTGGGCGCCCTCCCCGAGAGCCTGACTGCCCTGCGCCTCTCTTTCTGTGCTGTCATGGAGATCCCACACTATTTCTGTGAACTCCCTGCAGTCCTCAAGCTCGCCTGCTCCGACACCTTCCTCAACAGTGTCGTGTTATACATTGTGACGGGGGTCATGGGATTTTTCCCTCTTGCAGGAATCCTTTTCTCCTATTGGCAAATCGTGGCTTCCATCCTGCAGATCTCAACAAAAGGAGGGAAGTATAAAGCGTTTTCCACCTGCGGCTCTCACCTCTCTGTTGTCTGCCTGTTCTACGGAACGTGCCTGGGGGTCTACCTCAGCTCCACCTGGACACATGCCTCTTGGACAGGGGTGTTTGCCTCTGTCTTCTACACGGTGGTCACTCCGATGATGAACCCCTTCATCTACAGTATGAGAAACAGGGACATGAAGAGGGCCCTCAAATTCCTTTTATGTGGCCTGATGTGTTCAAAGGGACAGAAAACCTGGACAAACAAGAGAGAAGGAATGGATCCAAGCTCTTGATACTTAGGACTTCAAAGTGTCACTCGCTCGAACAGATGTTTTATTTATATGCTTATTCGCAACTTGTAAATGTTCTTTTATGAAGTTTCCTTTACGTCTAATGCTCATTTTTGTATTTGGGTTTTTCTTCAAGTTATAAAGGAATTCTTTGTCATTCCTATGTGTGTGCTTGAGTCCAAGTGTGTGCACTTTTTATCCTAATGAATGGCTTCATTTTCAATTTAATTCATGGCAACTTTTGATGTTCAAATATACCATCCGGGATAAAGTCCAATTTTAGTCTCTTTGTGAACTATATATGCAGACACGAAACAAAGCTGTCACCTATGCAGGCTGTATCACCCAAATAATTTTGTTTGTTGCCCCAATAATGGATTATGTGTATATAAAGTGTTATGATCAAATCACAGGAGTTAATATCTCCAGGTCCTTAATTGATGTTTTAAACTTTTGATTGACATATAACCTACATACTTACAGGGGACATGATGATAGCTGGGAACATCCTTACTACATGGTCAAATCAGGATAACTAACACTTCTACCTCTACAGTTCTGATACCCTGTGTCAATCAGAATTTGAGATCTCAAATTTGAGATCTGTTTGATCTTAGATACTGAGTAACACAGGAGTGCTCAATTTATGTTTTTTACTGCTATATATTTGTAGTACGTAATGTTTACTTCCATTCTGGGGAGTTGGTCACACACATAATGCATCTTAACTTGTTTTTATCCCCTTTGTCTCTTCCTCCCCTCCCCTTCATCTCTAGGTCTTCTTCCCAATTTGAGAAAGATCTACCTACTTTCTATTTTCTGTCATTTATATTTCTCTTTATTTAATAATTTGAATTTCTCATATAAGGAAAATTATGTAATAGGAAAGCCTGTGTGTCTATTTTATTTCACCTAACAAAATATTCCCTGCCTTGTTAATGAAATAGATGAGTCTTTTCATGTGCAAATACGATTTTGATACAATCTCATTTTCCACTTTTTTAAAATCACCTTTCCCTTCTGTAGACCAGAATCTGGGGTCTCAAGAATTATTTGAGGTCAGAATGTAAGTAAGAGCGAAGGTCACCAACTTTTGGCACAGTGATGGTCACAAATTTTTAAAATTTAACATGTTTGAAGATAATATACATTTTTAACAATGTTAAAGGGTTTATTTAAATAATTTGAGGTTTCCTAATCTTTTTTTAAGCTAGAATTGTGTGTGAAATAGTGCTGAGTAATTACAGTTGGAGCTCCAGCCAGATAGAAGGATCTCAGCAGTAAACAACAAATTCTCACAGCATGCTGGTTGCCAAGCTATCGTGCTCAGTGGATTAAATTCATGTCAAACACCTGATTTTTCAATTTATGAGGGTTTTGTTTAGAGTAGTGTATATGTATGCGTAATTATTTTGAGCATTAATCTTAGGGATTTGTAAATAATCCATTGGCGAGCAGAAGAGAATGCATAAGGCTGCATTTAAAAGGTGTGCACAACCCTCAAACCCTGTATTTTTAACAAACTTTTAACTGTGCAAATTTGTGAGATACAGCATATAATTTATCAGGTTTGTACAAACTGTAGTGATCAGATCACAAGAGTCAATATTTCCGTGTCTTTAATAGATTTTTAAGACTTTAGATTAACATATTTACATACTTACAGACAACGTGGCAATGGCCGAGTCTATGCTTTCCATATGTACTAATCAAATCAGAATAACACTGCTATCTCCATAACACTGTTAACATTTTGATTAACACATTGTTGTAGTCGGGGTTGCAAGGATAACAAGACAATATAAGACACATAATTCATAGTAGTATTTATGATGGTCACCCAGAGTCAAATATAAAGAAATTGCAGGAAATCTGTCCACACACTAATGACCCAAGGAAATCCAGCTGAGATCTGGATCCCTTGGCAATGTCCTTCCTGCATGAGTCCAGTTGAAGTTCCAGAGACTATGACAATGCCCCCCCCCCACAAGTCTAACTGGAAGCCTAGAACCAACGACAATGACCCATGTAAGTCTGTTTCCTGAATCTGCACTGGGAAGGCTCAAAGGTCAGTGGCAGGAGCTAGAAAGTCTGTGCCAGCGTGGGAAGGATCTGTGCCAGCAGGCTGAGGGTTCTGCAGTGGAGCCAAGAAGCAACACTTAAAATAAGGACCAGGGCTCCCCCAAAATGAATGGCCACTCTCAGCCATTAATTTACAATTTAATAATATTCGTGGGATCATTTCAATTCCTTTGCATTTACTTAAGCATGTTCTATGGGCTAATATATGGCCTATTTTAGAGAACATCCCACCTATAGCTGAGAAGGACATGTATTCTGATGTTGTGTGGAACACTCTCATAAACCATTTGTTGGCAGGTTTGATTCTGTTCTGTTATTTCTTTGCTGACTTTTTGTCCAGTTGATCTATCTCTCTGTGACAATGGGGTGTTAAGGTCCCCTATTACCAATGCATTCCTATGTATTTGATTCTTCATGTCCATTAGTATCTATCTTACATAGTTGGGTCTCCTGTATTTGGTGCATATATGTTTATGATTGCTATCTCTTCCTAACAAGGATGTAATGACCTTTTTTATTCCTTTTGATCAATTTTGGTTTGAAGTTCACATTGTCTGCAAACTGCACAGCTACCCCTGCTTTTTTTCTGGGTTCCTGTCACATAGACAATTGTTTTTCACCATTTAACTTTCAGCCTGAGGGTTTTTTTTTTTTTAGTTAGATGTATTTCTTGTATAAAGCATATTGTGGGGTCTTGTTTGTTCATCCACTCTCATAATCTATGTCTTTTAATTGGTGAACTGAAGCTATTTACACTGATAGTTATAACAGATATGCATTGGCTTGTCTTTTTCATGTTGTTTTTCTGTTTTGGTTCCCTGATTTTCCTCTGTTTAACGTCTTGCCCCTCCTGGTGGCTTCTTTCTGCTGGTGTTTTGGGAATTGAGATCATTTTTATGACTCTCTAGAATATTTTTCAGTACTCTTTCTAGGGTTGGTTTGGTGGAAGTGAATTTCTTCAGTTGTTCTTTGTCATGGAAGAATCTTATTTTTCCATTAGCTTTGAAAGATACTTTTTCAGGATACATTAATCTGACTCAAAAATTGTTTTCTTTCAGGGTTTGAAATACTTTAC
Source organism: Cavia porcellus (assembly GCF_034190915.1). NCBI lineage: Eukaryota > Metazoa > Chordata > Mammalia > Rodentia > Caviidae > Cavia > Cavia porcellus. Next base: position 66,105,654 of record NW_026947500.1, read on the forward strand.
TCCAAGCCCTTCATGACTTAAGGGTTTGTGTTGAGAAGTTGGCCAATATTCTAACAGGCTCTCTTTGACAAGTAATCTTTTAACAGAATTTAGTATTCTCTTTTTATGCTGAATTTCTGGGATCTTGATTATTATATGTTTGGGTGTATATTTATCTTGATTATGGCTGTTTGGAGTTCTATATGCCTCATTTATCTGTATTTCAGATTCTTTTCCCATGCTTGGGAAATTTTCTGGTATTGTGACTTGAAATGTTTTTTAATGTCATTTGCATTTACTCCTGCTTTCTAATGACACCTATATGTCTTATATTAATTTTTCATATCATGGAGCTGTTGAATTGTTATTTCATGGTCCCTTATTATTTTTAAGAGTTCTTTCCTTGTGTGATTGCTAGTTGCTGTCCTGTCTTCAAGATCTAAAAGTCTGTCTTTAGTTTCATTCACGCAGTTTTGCTAGCTTTCAGTGAAAATTTGAATTTCCTGCATATCTCTTTGAGTTTGTTTCATGCATTCTGTTTCTTTCCTGTATTGTTCATTCATGGTTCCCATCATTTTCCACACTCCTGTACTTTTTTATCTGTGTCTTCTCTAACTAGGCTGAACAACGCCTTCATTTTCATTTCTTTCTCTACTTGAGAGATTATTTCTGCTCTGATTTCCTCAATAGCCTCATAGATTTGTCTATTTACCTCAGGTGCTATATTTTCACATGTTTCAGGTGTGTGATTTCAAATGTCCTCTATTTCAGTGTCTCCTGTGCTTGTTCCAGATGGCATGAGAGTTTGAGATTGCATTCTGCTTTTTTCCTTTTGTCATTTTACCACTTAATTAATATTTTGGTCTTTTCTGTCCTGCTAACCTGAGGGGGAGGGGTGGTCAAGACTCCCCTCAGCTGCTGAGGTCTTCTGGGTGTGAAAGAGGGCTATCTCCTGGCTCTTCAAGAATTTGGTTCTTTTTTTTCCAAAATCTTTGGAAAAGCATGAAGAATTCTCCAATTCCTGTTGGCCACTTGGGATTTGAATGTACACAAACTGGATTCCCTCCTGAACATTTATTTTTTACCTTCCTTGAGGATGAAAATGATGGTAGAGGTGGAGGGACCCAGCACTTTTCTGGGGGCTTGAGAGGCCACCATTTTCCTATTAATGACCAAGACATTGTCTGCTTTAGTCTGTACCATGGTAGCTCAGAGGAGACTAGGAACACTGATGTCTCACTGAGGGTGTCTTGCTGGACAAGGACCTCTTCATAAGCTTCTTAGGAGGTCAGTTCTAATCATGACTCCATGGTCAACACAGAACCAGAGTGTAGCTCTACAAGAAACCAGGTTTTCTTCTGTTTTTCTTTTTCTCATGACTCCATCAACTGCCTCAACTTGATTTATAAGTTAAACCTGGAAAACCTACAAAATGAATGCTCTTGGTTTATCTAGAAATAACACAAAAAACATTGCCATTATTTTTGATAAAGGACTGCATGGTGAATTTAAATCTAAATAAAATATGATTTTTAAAAAAATTAATCCTCCTCGATCACAGGGATAGATGTATACAGCAGGAATTGACAGTGTGGTCTTCTACCTGTTTTTATTAGTGCAGTGCTCGCTGAGTACTGTCTATTGTTACTTTCCTGCTCTTAAGGATGAGATGTGTCTCCATGCAGATCCTGTATCTAATTTTGCAAATATACAAGTACAACTTGATTTTCATTATCATCCATCTTTCTGTAAGGTATTTCAGCTGCTGGGGATGTGTTACCAAGGTGGAAGATTACTTGTTCCCATTACTTGAAGTGGATGAGATCTTTTAACATGGCTTGGAATTAGGATGTACTGTCCATTTCCGATGCTCTGGGGAAGGACATGTGGGAGAGAAGCCAGTTTTCCCAGGTAATTATTCAGCAATCAACCACGCGAACAAATTAGAAAGCCCAGCCAATAAGGGCAGAGTCTGGCTGTATTATTCAAAGCTGACTATGGTTGCCTAATTGGGTCAGAGCTACTCAGAATAACTCTGCCCATGTAGTCCTGTTGATAATAAAGGCATTAGATTAATATATACCCTTTTAACAGTGATTGTCGCACAGCAACAGCTAACACTCAAATAGCATTAGATTAATATATACCCTTTTAACAGTGATTGTCACACAGCAACAGCTAACACTCAAATAACCAAAGACAACAAAACTGAGGACAACTGTAATAATCCACTACTTTATATTTTGGCATTCACATTGATATTAAAGCAAACACATGATTGGCTGTTCATTTAATCATGTTTATTTTATATAACTGTATTTGAAAATGATTAACTGAAGTTAATTTTCAGGGAAGGGAACATGGTTCATTTGCAGGAATATTTGTGATCCAAAACCGTGATACTAGGAAGCAATTCAAGTTCTTGTGAGTCATGGTATTATCGAGATCAAGGGTATTCCTAAGCACAAAGTGTAAACACACTGGACAATATTGGTGTATTTTTCACAACCAGTACATAAACCTGTACTGGTTATGACAAACTTCAAAACAGGAGCAATAGTTCATGACCAACATTGGAAGAATTCATATTTCTGGGTGGTACTGGAGGTTTTCAAACTGAAACAAAAAGATAATTCTACAGTAAAGAATGAGACATTCTACTCAGTTTTCAGTGCATTTCCCTTATACATGGTGAGAAATATTTCATGTTAATGATTATATCACAGTAGACATTCAGTTCATCAAATGTAAAGACTTCTCTGGTTCTGAGACCAAGTGATTTAAAGCATCAGTTCAAATTTGTCATTATACATAAACTTCTCTTGACACATATCTGTTAATAAAATGTTTCAAATGATTATGATAAATACTCTGAACACCAAAACAGAGTTTTAGTGTAGAAAAACAAGGATCACTTTCAAAACACAGTCACATGCTGTAACCTACCTGTCAATGCAGAACTGTGGTCTCAGAATTTCCCCCAGTATGAAATTGGTTGTTTCAGTTGTCAAGTGTGCTTTGTCCATGGGCAGAAGGCAACACATAATTAGTTTTGTAACAAGTGAAAGATTTTCATATTTATACCCAGTGATATTGCCTTGAGAACGTATGAAATCATATACAGGTCAGTGATAGGAGAAAAGTTAATAAGAAGGGCTACTGAAACCTTATAGAAAGGTGAAATATAAGGATTAGAAGTTCCAGCAAATAAAAGGAGAAAGCAATCATGCACCAGCTGATTAAAACAAGGCCAAATCACAAGATAAATACAATGCCAAAGCCAAAGGAAGGGAGGAAATTATAAAAATCAGAGCAGAAATGAATTCAATAGAGACTAAGAAAACAATCCAAAGAATCAATGAATCAAAGAGTTGGTTCTTTGAAAGAATAAATAAAACTGATAAGCCCCTAGACAACCTTGTTTTAAAAAGGAAAGAAAAAGTTCAAATTCATGGAATAAGGAATGAAAAAGGTGAAATCACTACAGACTCTGTGGAAATACAGAAGATCATCAACACCTATTTCAAAAACCTCTCCTCTCATAGGTTCAATAACACAGAAAAATGGAGATTCTTAGAAACATATGAAGTACCAAAGCTGGGTCAAAAAGATGTAAAACTGCGGAATAACCTAATTCTATTAATGAAATTGAAAAGGTAATTAAGTCCTTACCTACAAAGAAGAGCCCAGGCCCAGATGGATTCACTGCAGAATTCTACAAGAAATTCGAAGAAGACTTAATGCCAACACTCCTCAAACTCTTTAATGAAATTGAAAGGGAAGCAATTTTTCCTAACTCATTCCTGGAAGCAAATATTACTCTAGTACCAAAACCTGAGAAAGACCCAACTAAAAAAGAGAACTACAGGCCAATCTCCCTAATGAACACAGATACAAAAATCCTCAATCAAATATTGGCAAACAGGATGCAGCAAATCATCAAGAAGATTATACAACACAACCAAGTGGGATTTATCCAGGCATGCAGGGATGGTTCAACATATGTAAATCAATAAATGTGATACATCATATCAATAAAGCCAAAAGTAAGAATCACATGATCATTTCTATAGATGCAGAAAAAGCTTTTGATAAGACCCATTACTCATTCATAAGAACCTTACAGAAAATTGGAATAGATGGTCTTTACCTCAATATGATAAAGGCCATCAATGAAAAACCAACAGCCAGGATCATTTTAAATGGCCTAAAAATGAAGGCCTTAAAATCAGGCACAAAACAAGGATGTCCCTTATCACCACTCTTATTCAATATAGTATAGGAAATGCTAGCCAGAGCAATTAGACAAGAGAGAGAAATAAAAGGGGTAAAGATAGGAAAACAGGAAGTTAAATCATCATTATTTGCAGATGACATCATACTCTACATAGAAGACCCCCAAAACTCCATTGAAAGACTCCTAGATACAATAAACATAAAGCAGATTCAAAGAGATATACAGGAAATAAAAAATTCCATTGAAAGTTGTCAAAACTGCCTCAATGAAAGTGAAGGTAGAATTACAGACCTCAAAGACAAAATTGCTGCTAGAACAGGAAAGGAAAGATCTTTTAAAACTAACAAGGAATCAGGAAATAACAATTCAACAGCTGCAAGATGATGCAATGAAAAAAACAAGATTGATAGGGATAAATGAAAAAGAAAGGATATCAAGAGGATATTTAGAGAAGTAATAGCTGAAAATTTCCAAAACATGAGAATGGAATCTGACATCAGGATCAGTGAATCATATAGAACTCCAAATAGCCATAACCAAAATAAAACTACACCCAGACACATAATAATCACCATCCCAGAAATCCAACATAAGAATAGAACGTTAAAAGCTGTTAGAGAGAAAAGACAGATCACCTATAAAGGAAAATCTATCAGAATCACAGCAGACTTCTCAGCACAAACAGTGAGGTCAAGAAGAACATAGAGTGAAGTATTTCAGATCCTAAAGGCAAATGATTTCCAACCTAGACTGATGTACCCTGAAAAACTGTCCTTCAAAATTGATGGACAAATAAGATACTTCCATGACAAAGAACAGCTGAAGAACTTCATGAACACCAAGCAAAGAATACTGAAAGACAGTTTAGATACACATAGGAAAAAAGCACTAAACAAGGCAGACAGTTAAACAGAATGGAAAGATAAAGATGCAACAGCAGAAAGATAACATGTCAACAATAAGCCAATATGTAACAGTTATAACCACTAATGTAAATGCTCTCAATTCACCAATTAAAAAAAACAGACTGATAGAGTGGATCAAGAAACAACATTCAATCATAAGCTGTCTACAAGAAACCCACCAATTTAAAAAAAACAGACTGATAGAGTGGATCAAGAAACAACATTCAACCATAAGCTGTCTACAAGAAACCCAAAAGGATACTCACAGACTGAAAGTCAAAGGATAGAAAACGATACTTCATGCAACAGGAACCCCTCAAAAATTGGGGGTAGCTATTCTGTTTGCAGACAATGTGAACTTATGGTCAGAAGAGATAAAGAAGGTAACCATTACATACTGGTTAGGGGAAAACTTCAAGAGGAAGAGATAACAATCTTAAATATATATGCACCATATTCCAGAGCACCCAGCTATACAAAGCAAGTATTAATAGAAATGAAACATCAAATTAGCAATAACATAATTATAACAGGAGACCTTAACACACCATTGACACCAAGGGACAGATCAACCAGACAGAAAATCAGCAAAGAAATAACAGAACTGAATCACACCTGTGAACAAATGGACTTGATAGACATATACAGAGTGTTTCATCCAACAACGTCAGAATATACATTCTTCTCAGCAGTACATGGGACATTCTCTGAAACAGACCATATACTAGCTCACTTAACATATTTAAATAAATGGAAAAGAGTTGAAATTATCCCATGCATGTTATCAGATCATAATGCCATGAAACTAGAAATTAATGATAAAAGAAACTGCAAAAATCCCACAAACAAATGGAAATTGAATAACACACTCTTGAGCAATCAGTGGATCACAGGGGAAATTAAAGAAGAAATTAAACAATTTCTACAAGCAAATGAAAATACAAATACTCTTACTGGAACCTCTGGGATGCAATGAAAGTGATCCTCAGAGAAAAATACATTGCACTGAGTTCCCACATCAGGAAAACGGAATGAATACAAATAAACAACCTGATGCTGCACCACAAACATCTAGAAAAAGAAGAGCAAGCAAGCCCAAAGCCAAAAGAAGGGAGGAAATTATAAAAATCAGAGCAGAAATAAATGCATATATTATCTCCTTGTCCATAAAAGATTTTGTTTATATTATCACATATAATAAAATCCAATAAGATTTTTATACAGTGGTATACTACTCAGCTACAAAGAATGATCACATTGAGATATATATAAATAAATGGACGCAACTTGAGACCATACTCATAAATGAAATGAATCAAACTCACATGTATAAATGCCATATAGTCTCCCTAGTGTAAGAAATGGTAAGAGTACATAAGATTTTATGGTATTCATGATTCCCCATTATATTGTTTTGAAGCCTTATAATATTTCCATTCATTAGTTGGAATGGTTTTATTCTGTTTTGTTTGATCTTATTATGTGTGATGATATGAACAGCTATTTTGAAGAAAACAAGACATTTTGGCAGCCATTGCTGATGTAATACCATCTTGCTTTGAAGTCCTACCATGCTTTTGTTGTTGTTTCCATTGGTTCTGTCATGTTTGGTTTTATTGAATTTTAATGTGTGATAGTATAAACAAATTTTTATGGAAAATGAGATAATGTAGTAGCCATTGTTCACTTCCTATTATTTGATTTTGAATGTCCTGTAATACTTTCATTCTCTTGAATGGTTTTATACTATTTTGTTATGTTTGATACTATTGTATATGAAGTTATGCTCAACTATTTCAAAAAAGAGACAATATGGTAGCATTGGTTAATATCCAGTTGTCTTGTGGTGAAATACTGTGTTGCTTACATTGTTCTGTTCTGATCTGCTTTGTTCTGTCCTCTTTTGTATTAATATCTTTAAAATAAAATTTAAAAATTAAAAAAATAAATGTGATGATTATATATTACAAACATATACTCATGAAAAAGGAACCAAATACTTAACATTCTTTCTTACATATCCAGTTCTGTGGTCAGGAGAAAGTTTTTAGCACCAAGAGAGAAAAAGGCTTGCAGAGTTTCCCTGTGAGAGAGTCTTTTCAGAGCACTCTTGGTGTCTTCATTCCTCAGACTGTAGAAGAAGGGGTTCAGCATGGGGGTGACCACGGTGTACATCACTGAAGCTGTTGAACTAGAGTGTGAGCTTTGAGTCACAGCAGAACTGACGCTCACACATAAGGTTGTGCCATAAAATAAGGAGACCCCTGAGAGGTGAATGCAGAAGTATAAAATGCTTCCTACCTTCCCTGAGCCAATGAGATGGCGCATACAGCAGAAACAACCTTAGAATAAGAGTAACTATTTCAGAAAGGAAGTCTACGGCCAGCATCTTGGCTGTAATATATATCCTTGTGTCACTGAGGCCTGAGTCAGAGCAGGTGAGAAGAAGTAACTGATTAAGCTCACAGAAAAAGTGGAAGATTTCCAAGTGTGTACAGAAAAGATCTGCAACACCACTAAGCTTTGTAAGCAGGAATTAAGGCACTCGTGTTCCACGGCACCGGCACCAGCAATCTGCATAACCAAGGCTGCCTGGTGTCTGGGTACCACAAGGGGTAACATAGCCACCTACCTGTCCTAGGCCATCACAGCCAAGAGGACGCTATCCAGCACTGCAAATAACACAAACAAATCAATCCAGGTGATGCGGTTCATAAGTTATGGCCTTACTCTGTGTCTGGATGTTCACCAGCATCTTTGGGACCGTGGTAGAGGGGAGAGAAATGTCCACAAAAGACATGTTTGAGAGGAAGAAGTACGTGGATGTGTGTAGGTGAGAAGCTGAGATAGTGGCCAGGATCATGAGCAGGTTCCCAGGAAGGGTGATGACACAATTGGGGAGGAAAAGTTCAAACGCAAAGAGCTACAGATCAGTGTCCTCTGGAAATCCCAGCTCTCACCACCTTCCTGACTCACCAGGTCCAACCTGCAGCCACCCGTTGGCCCGGGGCAGAACAGAGACCACAGCCGCTGGGCTTACTGCTCTAGGTGGGAGCCTGACCGCCGTGGCCCCTCTCCAGCCCTTCACAGGGGAACAGCCAGAAGACCTGCGATTAAAAATAAATGCCTGCATCTGTCCTCATGGTGTATTATACTGGAAATCTGAAGATTGTACAGTTGTGTTCATTTCTGTTTAATCCACCTAGCCAGCACCCTGGTGTTCATTGTTCAGTGATCATCCCAGTATATTTCAGATGTGATATTTCTCAGGGGGAGATTTTGTACTCTTAACACACAATAAAATGTAGACTTTGTCTTGCCAGAAAGAATTACAAGCATACATCTTTTGAATTTTGAAAGATTTGTAAGATTACGACTAAATGACAGTTCTTTAATCTTGAGTTATAGATGATGTTTTAAATTTTATTGTCAAAAGAGTCATGAAGCCATGAAGGACTATAGTACCTATAGTTTTTATTTTGTTTTTAAATTTTTTACTATTTTGAAGGTAATAAAATACAACAGAACAAGACAGAGCAAAGCCACTTGAGACAATGCAGTGAAATTGGTACAGAACTTCACAGCAGGTTACCGGGCTAACAGTAATAGGTACCATAGTGTATCTTGTTATCTTCACAGTAGTTCTCCATTCAATCAAGTATAGCAAAATCAAACCAAATACAGGACATTATAGAACTTGTCAAAACAGAATATTGAATAGAGCATACAATTAATAAGAACGAAGCAAAACAGTGATGACAATATTTGCCTTCAAAAAGATGGTAGAAGGAATCCCCCATGTTTGCTGCATTGCATGTGGTCAACTTCCCAAGAGGTGCTCAGACCTCTGGCTCCCGTTTGCTAAACGGGGGTGGGGGATATGTTTGATTCACAACCTGCTGGTAGGCTCACAGCTGCCTATCAGGGAGGTGAGTGGGTTGCTTGGTTTCCCAGAGCCCTAAGTTCCAACATGGCGCAGATTGTGGGAAACTCTCTCTCTGTTATAGTCTTATATTAAGGTGTTTCAGTTCATGTCCTTGTTGAGGAGAACAGTCAGTTTTCTGGAAATACTGGATAGGGAATTGTGTCCCCAACACAAGGGTGAGCTTTGGAAAGCCAAGGGGCCTTATTAAGACAGGATTCTTGGTGTCGAACTTCAACAAAACTTTAGTTCAGGGGTGGAATTAGGTGTCAGGGGATTCTATCTCTGAAATACAGCAGAGTTCATGGGGAAATAATAAAGACTTATTCACCTGACATTTATCCTGGTGTCTTGGGAACAAAGAATTGGCAGGAAAAAGTTCTCAGTGTAGAACAATATCTCATGGGGGAAGGCTTCCTTAACGCTGGGCTAGCAAGAGGGAGGTAAGTAGCCCTCATGAGAAGGTAGACGGAGGTATAAATATTTCCCTGCTATGGTTCAGGCTGGAAAACCCTGGTCTGTAAGGCACATATGTGGCTGTCCAGAGCGGAGTCCTGCCCTGCTTTGGTGACTCAGAGGAGAATTGTCTCCTGCTGTGTTCTCTGCCAGCAAAGCTCTAGTCTCCATCGCTGACAGTTCAGGAAGGGATCTGGGCTCCACACCAAGCACTTCCAACCGTACAGCCCACCCAGGGTTTTGCGTCTTTGGTTAAATGATTGATATACTTATTCACCATCCTAAGGAGGAAGGGGGTGTTGAGCTCAGCAGTGCAAGGGCCACTGATGACAGGTAAGCAGTGGTAATGGAAGCTCAACCAGAAAGGAACCGAAAGGCAGAGGTGATTTCAATATAAGTAGAACATACGTCCAAAGATCTTCTTAATTAATTAGCTAAAAAAGAGGCGTAGCGTATCACCTGTGGTGAGACACGAGGTGAGGGAAGGGCACTCTTGTTTATGGCATGGAAGGGTGTTTTTATTGCTGTGCTGATATCATGTACTCATCTTCTATGGTGATCAGCATTTCGATGGAAATTTCCCATTTGTTCTCTATTGATCACTGGAGTGTTACTTGGGCCATGCTCTCTGCATTTAGTAAAGAATTTTCACCTTCTTACTTTTGCATTTCTTTGCTTATTTAAGGTGATTTTTTTCCAAGAATTTCTAGGATGTGCTCCCCATTTTCTTCTGGGACATCTCAAACATGTTTTTAACTTTCAAACTAAGATCTCCAATTCCTATATTCCGTAAGATACTGGGAGCCAAGGGACCAACTTCATTTTTCCATATATATACAGCCATTTATGCCAGCTTTAATTTAACTGTCTGGTTTACCAAACTAAATTGAAATTCAATCTTGTTATATGTTAACTGCCTGTATGCACTGAGAGGTAATTCCTAATTTATTCAACAACAGTGACTGGGCATCTACTACCAGTCAAATTTGGAAGTATTTTATTGTATTACATTATGTCTAAATCTTGCCAATTTAATTATCAATCCCAACTTAAAAGTAATAAATTACTTCCATTATATATCTTCTTTGGGTTAATGGTTGATGTTCCATTCTGTGTTACTCAATAGACTTGTTTTGAGACCACTCAGTTTAACTTGATGCTATTTCCTCCCAAGCTCTTCATTTCATAATTTATCCTTTATTTTATTCTAAATTATGTAGACATACTCACATGGTGCTGTGGGAAAGGAAAGCTTGAACAAAGAGATTTCGTTTGATCGGATATCGTATTAAATGTCAAGACGCAGCACAGTGGGATAAACTTGGTGATGTCCTTCCCTTCAGGATCGGCCCTCCATCCAGCGTAAAAGTTAGAATCTCAAGGGCCTGTGTATGGTTTTATAGATAGAATATGGGGAGGATTTGCATGTTCGATGAAGACCACAATCAGGGCTATGCTGCGTCCACTAGATTTGGCTGAAGACCTCAGAACTGAAAATGCAGAAAACTTAGGGAAGATACCACATGAAAAATCGAATCTGAGTGTGGTAGCACACATCTGTGATCCTAGCATTCTAGGAGGATGAGACAGAAGGATCTCAAGTTCCAGCCCAAACTGAGGCAGCTGGGCATTCAGTGAGAATGCATTTCCAAAAAAGTTGGGGAGGAGGCAGGTGGGCAGAGGATGTAACTCAAAGTGAAGGAAAAGAGGAGAAAAATAGTTGCCTTACTTTCTCTTGGACCACAGAAAAACAAATTGTTATTTTCGTTTCTATGTCTGGCTTATTTCACACCACAACACACACTAAATCGATTTGCACTCTGAAGTCTAAAACAGTTGACCTCACGGCAGTGAAGAGTGAAACAGTGATTGTCAGAGATGACAGGAGGTGGCGGGAGGGAAGGGAAGGAGGCCAACTGTGGGTGCAAAGTTGCCTTTAGAAATGGTAAGTGAGTTTTATTATTCTCTCATAGAATGGAGAATCTATGAGTAATCATCATACGTCATATATATCAAAATAGCTAGGAGGATTTTGAATATTCTGAACACAATAAATGCAAAGGGCTGAGATAACAGATATTCTAAGTACCCTGATTTGATCATTAGATGTGGTTTATACATGAGCTGAAAGTTCTCATAATATCCCAGTATATACAAATAATCATATCAATTAAAAATTTAAGAAAATTTGTCAAATCATTATTTATTGGCACAGAAAAAAATCTATTATTTTAAAAAGCCCAGGTTTGTTGTTGTTTGTATAGTTACTTTTTGAATTTTGCTTCATCAATCTTTTACAGTTTTTTCCTATACAGATGTTCAGTCTGTAAGTATCTTGCCACAAAAATATATCATCAGTTTTGTCTTTGAAATATTTCATTTTCAGCTGTGTTGTTTTTACTAGTCCTAAAGTGCATGAACAGTTAGAATACAGCCTGAAACAGAAAGCTTTTTTTTTCTTGCAATCTCTCAGGAGCCAGAGAAGCTCATTAGACCATTTTTCCCCTTGGGACCATTTAATAGCTCACTTTGCTTATTGGGCACATTTGCCAGTATTTTGCACTGTTTAAATACGTTGGGTGTGGTGGCTCACACCTGTAATCCCAGCTCTCTGGAGGCTGAGGCAGGAGAATCATTGCGAGTCTGAGACCAGCCTAGGCTACAAAGTGAGCCCAAGGCCAGCCTGAACTGCATAGTGAGACCCTGTCTCTAAATAAATAAATACAGGGTAAAAGAAAGATACCCATGCCAAAATGGACCCTCAGTGTTACCTGGTTATGGGAGAGTTACAAACTGGGATTCCTGGGTACCAGTCACATTTTTTTTTCAATAAAAGATAATTCTTTGGAGACAGCTTGCCTGGTGGCCATTCATTTTAAGTTATATGACTGGGAAGGAGGAAAAACATGGTATTAACACGGCCCCAGGCTGTCATGCCATGCAGCACGTCTTAAAGCAGGGTGTGTGCGTATGTGCACAAGGGAACACACATTTGCCTTTGGGATAAGGGAAATTTTCAGAGGCAGTGGAGCTGGGCTCAGTGTATTCCAAAATATAACTCATAATGCACAGCCCACAACGTAAGCAAACATATACACAGAAACACGAGTTCATTTCAATTCAAGTCAAGCTGACTTCCTAAAAGGCAAGCATAATAACACCCAGCCCGAGACCCTATGCACAGAGTTTTGTTCTTTATTAATCTGTGGTGTTATCTTCCAGCAGTCTCCCCTCACTTGTTTCCCCTGTCATACTGAACTTTTCTTGACCTCAGACATCTGAAACAAGCATCACCCTCAGGGCCCTTTGTCCTGGCTGTGTCGCTGATGAGATCTGCACTTTTGCAGAAAGACCTGTGACTCTCTCCCTGCCTTCCTGGAGGTCTCTTTTCAAGTGTCGCCTTCCTGATGGTCTCGCTGTAAAACAACACCCCTTCTCTTTCTCCTCCGCCTTGGTCTTCTTTTCTTCACAATAATTCCCAGAACATGATCATCACTAAATCATATTCCACAATTGCATGAAAAAGATTCCAGTTCTCCAATATGATCCCTCTTGGAGAATGTTAGAGTAGATCAGGAATTCCAGCTCAACACCAGCAGGGGGAGCCACTGAAGCTGAACATTCACGGACAAAGCAGAACCCAGGGAGCTGACTGTGGAATACACAGGATCCCATTTCTATAAGACTCCTAATGCATAATGTGCTGGGTTATTTTTCTCTTTCTTTTTATAGGCATATGGCACCAGAGAATCACACCAAAATTTCAGAATTTCTCCTTCTGGGAATTTCAGAGAACCCCAGCTTGCAACCCTTCCTCGTCGGGGTTTTCCTGTACATGTACCTGGTCACCGTGATTGGGAACCTGCTCATCATCCTGGCCACAACTGCATACTCCCACCTGCACACACCCATGTACTTCTTCCTCTCCAACCTGTCTTTTGTTGACATCTGTTTCACTTCCACCACGGTGCCCAAGATGCTGGTGAACATTCATACACACGACAAGGCCATAACCTATACAGGCTGTGTCATTCAGATATACTTCTTCATACTCTTTGGAGTTTTGGACAACTTTCTTCTCACGGTGATGGCCTATGACCGCTTTGTGGCCATCTGTCACCCGCTGCGTTACACAGTCATCATGAATCCCAAGCTCTGTGGACTGCTAGTTTTGATGTCCTGGATCACAAGTGCACTGAACTCCTCCTTACAAAGCTTGATGGTGTTACGGCTGTCCTTCTGCACAGAGCTGAAAATCCCGCATTTTTTCTGTGAAATCAATCAGGTTGTGCTCCTTGCCTGTTCGGACACTTTTTCTAATGACATGGTAATGTTTTTTGCAGCAGGGCTGCTGTTCTGTGGCCCTCTGGCTGGCATCCTTTACTCTTACTGTAAGATTGTTTCCTCCATCCGTGCCATCTCATCCACTCAGGGGAAGAAGAAAGCATTTTCCACCTGTGCCTCTCATTTATCTGTGGTCTGCTTATTTTATTGCACGTGCCTAGGAGTGTATTTTAGCTCATCTGCCACACACAACTCACGCTCCAGTGCGACAGCCTCCGTGATGTACAGCGTGGTCACCCCCCTGCTGAACCCCTTCATCTACAGTCTGAGGAATAAGGACCTAATGGGAGCGCTGAGAAAACTCTTCCAAGGGAAGACATAAAAGAGCCACTTCAAGAAGTGTGTGCAGTCCCAATTCCCTAAGCATCGGGTCCATTAACTGTGTGACTTTCGCATCAGGTCATGAGGTACAATCATTCTGCTTATTTCTGCTTTGGAATCTCAATTTATTTAAATCAGCACCTCATAGAAATTTAGCAAGCTCATTTCTAAGCTTCCCGTGCTCTCTGATAACCAGTAGTGTCCCTGTCTCGTTTTCTACCTTCCCATTGTTTTTCATGAGCTTGGACCAAAAACACTTTGGAGATTACCTTCAGTCTCATGTTGCAGAAAGCTTCTGCCTTGATACATAAACGAGAGATTCAGCTTTTCAGCCCATGTTGAACATCTCTAGTCTGAAAATCCCAAGTGCTCTGAAATATCAAGGTGTCTAAGTGTTTAACAGTACATCAAGTTAAAAAACGCCACACAATGAAATCTTGCTTCATGCAGAAAATTATCAAGTTTTTATATGTAGTTACCTCCAGGTCACACATATAACATAAATTAAAAAATAAGGTCAGGTGTGGAAGTACACGCCTGTAACCCCAACACTAGGGAGGCTGAGCAGGAAGATTGCTGCATGCTTGAAGCCATCCTGCTTCATGCCTGAACCTTGTTCTCTGAACAATTGCTGTAAGTATAACGTGCAATGTGTTGATTATGGTTACGCTCCTACTAGCCTGTTTTAAAACTTTCTAGTTATTATTTCTTACTGTTTTCTGTTTAAAATTTTTCAATTTTTTTTCAACACAGGGTCTTGTCATGCAGTTAGGGCTGGCCTTGAGCTCACTTTGTAACCTAGGCTGGTCTCAAATTCACAACGATCCTCCTGCCTCAGCCTTCCGAGTGCTGGGATTACAGGTGCGTGCTATTATGCCCAGCCAACTTTTAAATTTTTAAAAAGTGAAAAACATAAAATAACAATAGGCATCACCAACATCGCAAGATTATTAGTGACAACTTTTGAAATCCATAGTCCAACAAATGGAAAATCTATTTGAAAAAAAATGGACACCTCTTGGACACACATGAATTACCTAAACTGAATAAAGATGATATAAAAAATGAACAGTCCGTAAAAAACCCAACATCAAAATTTCTCAAATTCTGTAGTGAAAGTGAAAGGGGAGGGGTATTTCCTTGCTCATTCCTAGAAGCTAGCAATATCTTGATTCCAAAACCAGGCAAGGACCCAACTAAAAAAGAAATCTACAGGACAATCTAATGAGTATTAGACACAAAAACCCTCAACAAGATTCTAGCAAAACAATTGCAGTAAGTCACAAAATTATTATACCTCATGACCAACTTAGTCTTCATCCCAAGGATTCAAAGTTGGCACAACATTTACAAACCAATAAATGTGATAAATCACATAAAGAGAAACAAAGACAAAAATCACACGATCATCTCAGTCCCTGCAAAAAAATAAAATAAAACACTGACAAAATCCATGCATTCACTGATGATTAAATCCCTGAATAAAATAGGTATAGAAGGACTTTATCATAATCTAACAAAAGTCATTTTGACAAACCTATAGCCTAAATGGAGAGAAGATGAAAGCTTTCCCTCACAAATCAGGAACAAGAGAAGAAACTCTCCACCAGCAATTGCACTGCGGGCCGTGCATACTCTATTTTGGCAAAGACATTTTTCTACAATTGGCCAGTCTCCTTAGACTGTAAGTGGTGCTGCATTTAAACCAGCTGAACTACATTATCTGGTGAAGGAAATTTCCAGTCATCCCAAAGTTTAGGTTGCCACATGCATACTGCTATATTCCTTTAGTGATATCCATAGAACAAATTAAGGGGAAAAGCCAAAATAAATAATTTGAAAACTATTCAGCTTAGCCAGAAAGGAAGTATCTACAGTGTTGGGGCCTTCGACGGTGTGGTTGCTAAAAGAATTAACATCTAACAAACCAAGCACAGTAAAACCTTGGATACCAAGTATCATGTTCTATGAGTGCTCCACAAGACAAGCGATCATTTCTAATAAATTTTAACTTGATAAACAAGCAACGTCTTACAGTGAGTATGTCTGATGTCAAATGTCACATGATCAGAAGTGAGCCAATAGTTCAGTGTCTCTCTTTATGAGGAGTTATTGCATCCTCTTCCAACAGCAAGAGGTTATTAAAATCTCGCCAGCAGAGGAGAGGGAGAAAAAGGTGGGGGAATCCTTCACTTCAAATGAAATAAGGGAGATGTGTAACGTGCGAAACTGCAAAATTTTGTAGAAAAATACCGGCCAAATAAGGCTGTGGCAGTGTGAGAAATGAATCTGTTTAACAGCAATGCATTAAAACATTTCCATTATGTCCTCAAAAGAAGGAAACGCAAGTATCACGGAACTGGTTTCTTGCTAAAGTTGCATGAAAAGAAAAAGATTCCATTGAGCCAATTGCAGTGTTTTTTTATTAGCGATAGTGTTACTTTATATAATAATCCTCTCTCTTGTCACCTTCACACCAGCCATGAAGATTTTCCAAGATAAGTACAGGATAATTTGTTCATTTTTCTCTATATTTTGGATTATGTGTATTATTTGAGATTATATAACAGTTTTGTAATCATTTCATAAGAATATTTGGGGTTCTGGAAGAGTCATACGAAGTTCCCCTGTTTCTTACGGAGAAATTGACTTTGATACACAACTGCTCTGGATTATAAGCATATTTGCAGAACAACTTGTGTTCTCAGACCAAGATTTTTCTGTATTTTAACAGACCTTGTGGAGAACACGTATAAATAGAAACAGGAGTCTAAATTTGAAGCACTTCTGGACTAGGTTAAGACACCTTGTATGGAAATAAAAACCTTTATTTTATTTCCAGGCTGGTGATGTTGCTCAGTGGTGATAGAGCACTTGCCTAGCATGACCAAGGTCCTGTGTTCAATCTCCAGCATTAACAAAAAGAAATTAAAAAAAAAAAAACAAAACACTTCGCCCATGACATTTGCAGTACGTGAGGATATTGTGATAAGTGAAACAAGCCAGACAAAAATTGCAAGTACTGTATTGTTTCACTTTTATTAAACACACTAACTAGTCCAAATCACAGACAAAAAATCTGGGTGCAAGCGCAGTTCAGAACAGAAAGATTTGCGCTTTACTGAAATGACAGCATTAAATCCAGGTCGTCAAGCATTCTATGCTAGATCTTTACTACGCAGCTACATCCGCATCTCGCCCAGGAAGGGACAGCTTCTCAATAGGTCTTTCCAGTCTTGCGAAGTTAACACAGTTCCGGAAATTAGTTTGACACTAGGGAGGTACTCAACCCTACAGACAAGGACAACTGACCGTGTCCCCAGGAGCTGAGGCTGGAGCTCTGCACTAGAGTACTTGGTTCCTAAGCCTGAGGCTCCGTATTGGTCCTCTGACCACTCTCTCACGCACTCGCACAAATGTACATGAGCTCTCGCATGCACTCGCTGCACTGGGGTGCGGGGGAAAGGGGAGAACAGCGTTAACTTCAGCAGTTCAGGCCAACGGAAAGCTGAGCGGACGCCATTTCTAGCCGATCACGTGACTGCCCGCCCTGCTGTCACTCAGAGGAAAAGGGGCTGAGCTACTGAACTATCCAATCAGCATCGTCGCTGGAAGTGGGCGGGCTCACTGCGCATGCGCTGTGGGTGTGACGGGAATCTTCTGATACCGCGGGAGCTTGGGTCTCCGGTGGTCCCTGGGCTGCGTCTTTTGTCGCGCCGTCCTCCCGGGTGCTGAGGGCTTCTCAGGCAGGCTTGGGAGACGCCGGCGGCGGGGACATGGCAGCAGTGAGTGTGGGGCTGGCAGCGCTCTGCCACGCGACGGACGCGGTGTCCGCGCTGCGCGGTGGGGGTCGCAGTCGGCCCGGACTCCTCCGGCCGCGGCCGAGCCCTATAGGTCCCTGCGCGGCGGCCGGGACCCAGGACTGCGCGGGCGGCGGGACCTTGGGTCGGGACGCAGGGGTCAGGAGCGCGGGCTCCCGGGAAGGCGCGGGCGGAGCGGGCTCTGCGGCCTGGGGATGAGCGCGGTCCCGGCGCTGCACGGGCCTGTGCTCCCCAGGGCGGATCCCTCTGCGGCCTCGCGTGGCTCCACTGCTGCGTGGAGCTGGCAGGCCGCGTCTGATCCCGGAGGACGTCGGGAGTTTCCCGTCAGATCCTGATATTAAACAGCCCCGGTGCTTAACTCCCTTTGGTACTTGGCACTTTTATTCCTGTTTGATCCTGTGCAGTTTCCAGTTGTTTGGGGGAAGAGGTGATGCGAAATGCGAATGACAGATGCAGTGCTAGAGACCGTAAAAATTCCGAATCCAACCGAAATTTCATTCCTTTATAGGAGAGAGAAAGTGTGAGTCAGGGCGTCTGCATAGTGTATTCTTACGTCCACGTTTCAGTTCTTTAATTTGTTTTAAAAAATGTTTTATGGGAAAAAATAAAGTTTCAAAACAAAATAATAGGACGCTGACAGTAGTTAATGCATTGCATATTGTTATCTTCAAAGTAATTGGAGTGCGAGATATGTTCATTAAAGCCTCCAGATGACATTAGCGCATGCTTTTCGTTTCAATGAACTAAGAGACACTAGTAGTATAACTGTCTGGTGTTTGTCGTTTCTGTTTCCCTTCCTGCCTTTACTCCAACCTAGTGTCTTTCCTTTTCGACAATTTCTTCCCCTTTACAATCTCTGTTGCGTATTTTGGGCAGTTCTTTTAAATGATGTTTGCCTTGGTTCTCTGGCGCTCTCTTGTGCTAGGCGAGTGCTGTAAACTAAACTACACCCCCAGCCATGAGCTTCCATTTTAAATAAAATGAAAGCTATGAAAAGGAAATGCACACTCCCTCAAATTTTTGGTACTTTAAGGGGTTGATTTCAAACCTGAATGAGTGGCATCTGTTCTAGTAATAGCTGACGTTGTGAGTAAAGAAGGAAAATTAGTGAAACCATTGGTGGCTTTAGTTAGTAGAAATGTGAAAATTTTATTTTATGGTTTGTAAAACTACCTTTAAAACTTACCATTTTAGGGGCTGGGGATTTATTTTCTTTTTTTTTTTTTTTTTTGTCTTTTTCATTTTTTTATTGGTACCAGGGATCGAAGCAGGCAGGACAGGCACTTATGCCGCTGAGCTAAATCCCCGGGCCTGGGGATTTAACTCAGCGGCATAAGCACCTGCCTTGCAAGTGTGCGGTCGCGAGTTCGATCCCTGGTACCGATAAAAAAGAAAAAGCCAAAAAAAAAAAAAACCTTACCATTTTAAAGATTCTGTCTTAGAACAGTTTGCACAAAGGGAGAATTTTGGGCCTGAGATATAGCTCAATAGCAAAGTGCCTTCCTGGCAAGGGCAAGGTCGTGAGTTCAATCCCCAGACCAGAAAAATAAAAAAGGAAGACTTTTTTAAGAGATGATGAAAGATAGCTCAGCAGCATAAGTGCCTGCCTGGCAAGTGCAAGGCCCTGAATTTGATTCCTGGTACAAAGCAAAAAAATTCTAGTAATGAAAAAAAAAAAAAAACAGTAGCAGAAAACGTATTCAAAGAATACAAAGATGAAAATCTAAGGTCAGCAGGTTCATTGCCCACATTAACTGTTCCACTCCAGGGCTTCTGCTGAGTCCAGTCCTAAATACCTGTTTTAGATAATATCTCCTCTTACCTGGGTTTTTGCATCACATAAGCCGGAGCTTGGAGCCTAGTGTGGTGCACACCTATAATCCTAGCACTGGAGGAGGCTGAGGGAGGAGGATTGCAAATTTGAGTTTGGCCATCTGAACTTAGGAACTTAATAAGATGCTGACTCCAAATCAAAAGGTCAAGGATTTTGGGTGTGAATGCCCTGGGTTCTATTCCCAGGATAAGGGGAGAAAAAAAAAACATACTGAGCAGGAGCTGGTAGTATAGATTGTAAACTCAGTTGCCCTTGCTCCACAGCCCCCTATTTTGGTTTGTTTTCTTGTTACTGTGACACAGTATTCCATACCCACATCCTTAAGGGAAACAGGTTTAAGTTTGCTCCTGATTTTCAGAGATTCAGCCGCTGGTTGGCTCCAAAGAAGAATCGTCACAGTAGAAAGCTGTGGCATAACAAGGCTGCTTAGTTCATGTGAGCTGCAAGGCAGAGCTGGGGAAGACCGTGTGACAGGAAGGAGTGGAGAATAGACATTCCCCAGTGTCCCCTTTCAGTGACACGCCTGCAAGTATACTCCACCAACCCTTGAGTGGGTCCCAAAGTCAAATCAAGTTGACTCTTCCTGCATCAGACATGGTGGTTCATGCATATAGTGTCACTTGAAGCAGGAGAATTTCCGTGAAGTCCTGTCTTACTCTAACCCTGACTTAGACTATATCCAAAAGAAGAGTGACACACCTCCTTAACCTTCATAATTCCCTGCCCCCTCTTTGGTGCTGAGAATGGACTCCAGGGCCTCAGTTTATTAGGAGTACAACTTAGAGACACAAGCAGACCTTTAATTTGTGTCCTCCCACTTTTTTCTTTAAGACTTCATCTCTTAGTGACCCCTACTCAGTCTTTAGCCTTACAGACGTGTCCCACATATGTGGAACAACATGATTTTAGCATGGCCATCTGACTCTTTTTTGCCCTTAATGTATCTCCAGTAAACATCTTCTACTTGACTGATCTTTCTATATTATTAGCTTTTAATTATATTGCTTATCAAAAGTGAGCCCTCCAATTTCATCTCAAGGCATATTGTAGTTCATTCTGCATTTAATGTGTTTCTACTTTTTACTTTCTAAGATAGAAGTTGTGATTACTGGCCTACATACCTTTTATTTTGTTTGCAGTATATGTGTTTAGTAGGATAAATTTGCTAGGAGACAGCACTATTCCTGCATTCCAGGAATTGTGAGGTCTGTTTTCATTTTCCTCCATATCTTGGATATTCTGTTTTCTGTTCTTTCTTGCGTGAAAGTTTTTGAAGTTTCCATTTACATTTTATTGAGATCAGTGATTTATTTTTCATTGATTTGCATTGATTGTATGCCCCCCTTAAATGCAGTTCTTCATTTCTATTGCAATGTGTCTTATTTCCTATATTCACTTTTGATTCTTTGATTTTTTTTAAATCTGTGATTGAAA
The DNA here is from genome assembly GCF_034190915.1 of Cavia porcellus. Classification (NCBI taxonomy): domain Eukaryota; kingdom Metazoa; phylum Chordata; class Mammalia; order Rodentia; family Caviidae; genus Cavia; species Cavia porcellus. Next base: position 66,126,907 of record NW_026947500.1, read on the forward strand.
TTATCTATTTGTTTATGTACATTTTTAACTTCTTATATATAGTTCAGCATTTTAATTTTAACTTTGGCATGGTGATTTTAACAGCTCTTGTATATCTAAATGTGTTTTTGGGACTTATATTCTCTTTGTAAACTGGATACGTTATTTTGTGAATACTGAGAGTAAAAGCTAGGTTTCACCTACCTCTGGGCTATATCACCAGCTATTTTGTTTTGTTTTAAATATTTTACGTCAGGGTCTTGGTAAGTTGCTTAGGCTAAATTTGAATCTGTGATTTTTGCTACCTCAGCTACAGTAAGTCCTGAGATTATAGGCATGTACCAGTATTCCCAGCTTCAGCCTGTGCTTTTGTTGTTGTTGTTGTTCATTTTTGTTTGTTTTTCTTTGAGACAAAGTCTTGCTGTGGAGTTCACACTGGCCTTGAATTATTGTGTACCTCAAGTTGACAGGAACTTCTGGGGATCCCTGCCTTAGGTTCTTGCATGATGAGATTATAGGAGTGCGGCATCACACCTGCCTTCAGATTACACTTTTTAATGTCTATTTTTCCACCGGGTGTTTTGGTGCACACCTGTCTTCCAAGCACAGGGGATGCAAAGCAGGAGTTGCTGGTAGCTGGAGGCCAGCCTGGGCTACATAGTGAGTAAAAGACCAACCTAAACTGCATACCAAGACTGTCTCAAAGAGGAAAAAAAGGCGTGGTTTTCCTTAAATATTGGGTATGATGTCATTGCAAAAAGCAACTCAGATCTTCGATGTGAGAATTTAGGATTATCCTGCTGGGTGTGGTATGGGTTAGTGTTTATAGACCTGTGTGTGTTAAATTGATTTGATCCCTCATGTCATTTCTGTGCTTCCATAAAAACACCCTAGGTGTGTACAAAGAAATACATTCTGACAAGAATATATTCACTCTTTGCTTAAGGAAATCCAAATGACAGTGTGGTGATTTGCAGAAACCTAGGTATAAAAGCAATTGCCTATGATTCCAGCTACTCAGACTAGTTCAGGGCCAATCAGTTCGATATAACAAGACTTATGTCAAAGTAAAACTTAAAAATAAAACTCTGGTGTGTTTCTGTTACAGCTTGTATCTCTGTGTGCCCCCAAAGTCTTTTGTGATTGTAGGTAGGACTTGCAGGAGGTTGCTGGATGTAGATTGTATGATGCTAGGATAAAAGTTGTGTGGGTGCTAAATCAGTCCCCTTGGTTTGGCATATTTCTGGGTAGGAGTAAGAATACCTCACCCTGGGTGTGTTTTATTAGATAAAATATAAACAACAGAAAAAGGGCTGATGTGATCCCTGGTACCTCGCTACTTTGTCTTCTTCCTGTCGTGAACTCTTTCTCTATCATGGTGTCTTTCTGCCTGCCTGTCATGTGCCACCCTGCCTTGAAGCCAGTCAGCTGTGAACTGAAACCTCTACAAACTGAGCCAAACAAACTTTTCCTCCTTCAACTTTGCGTGTTAGTTATTTTGTCTCAGCAACAAGAAAAGTAACTAACAGTTTCTACATGGTAGAGTACTGGATAGCTTGTAAGACAGTGTAGATTCCATATCTAGTACCATAAATCAGCAGTGCATCAATATAGATCCAAAAGATCGACCTTGCAAAGGTCTTCCCTTTGCAAGAAGGTGTATCACCAAGCTGCATTACAAGTCGCAAGTAACTATTTTTATTCCATTCTGGGTCTATTTCAGTATGGTTTTGTTTGATTCTGGGGAGTTAACCCAGAGCTACCCACATGGTGGTAAGCACTCTGTTACTGAACCACGTTTCAGACCTGTGTTTTTATTGCCCTTGCTGGTCTCGAGCTTGCAGTTCTGCTGTCCCAGCTTCCCAGTTACCTGGAACTTTTGATGTGTACCACATCTGAGTACTTCTAATAGCATGCAGTATCTCCGAACAACCCAGTTCAGATATTCTATTTCTCTACTCTTCTACTTGCTGGGAATGGTTTCCAGGCTGTATTGATCCATTAAAACCACATCTGCATTTCACTCTGTATCATGAAATAGGAACTGATACAGTGTACAACAAAGTTCAAATGAGCATGTCTCATACGAACTAGGTTATACTGGTTTTGTTGCTTTTGAACATCATTTTTCTCATGTTGAGAGGTGAATGGAGCCTGGTGGGGTGGCGCATACGTGTAATCCCAGCCATTAGAGGCTGAACAGGAAGATTGCTGGGAACTCAGGCCAGTATGGGCTGTGTAGTAAGATCAAGGCGAGCCTGAAGTATGTAGTGGGACCCGGTCTCAAAAAACCACACACACACAGACACCCACACACACAGAGATGATTTGGCACTGCCATTAAATGGCAGTATGATATGCAGAGGTTAGAATGTAGAAGTCATTTCAATGTGATTCTTTACTGCTAACTTTCAAGACAAAGTGAGAGCTGATGTTCTGGTCATCAGATCATTCGGTCAATGTTTGGAGACCCTGTACTTGAACATCGCAGGGGTTGTGGGTATTTCTCCAGTGCTACTGGACTGACCATCTTCTTTTGCCAATTTGTGGATATTTCAGCACACCGTGGACTTTGAGGATGTGGCTGTGAAGTTCACCTTTGAAGAGTGGGCTCTGCTGGACCCATCCCAGAAGAGACTCTACCGCGATGTGATGAGGGAGAGCATGAGGAACCTGGCCGCCGTGGGTGAGGAGGACCACATTCCTTCATTTAGTGAATTAGGAAATTTCTTTTATGCAGTTGGGAAAAACTGTAACGTTAGAGAAGTGTAAAGTGAGTTAAGTTGTTTATGCATCTAGAATTACAGCTTTGTGTAATTTCTACCTTATGATTTTTGTGGATGTGACTTTTAGGGAACACATGGAAAGAGCAGAGCACAGAAAATAAGGATGAAAACCAGGAAATTAATCCAAGGTGAGCAGCACTCATAATGGTAGGTCATGACTATCAAGAAAACTCACAGATGATGGCTTTAAAAACAAGCAAGTAACCTGTAAGCCCAGGTCTAATGTACTTGTTGGGAAATTTTAATGGAAAATGTTTATGTATCCAGGTCATCAATGTTTCAGATGCTGGTAAGAAATCCTTGTCTTACTTACTTTTTTGTTGCTGGGACAAAGTATCCAGCACCCACAAATTAAATGCGCAGAAGTTTCTTTTGGCTCACAGTTTGTGAAGATTTCAGTCTGTGGTCCGCTGGCTCCAAGGCAGGGTGGCACAGCAAAGGGGCGTCACAGGAGAAGCAGCCCATGGCAGTGCAGGCAGGAGGCAGCCAGCAGCAGCAGCACAAGCAAGACTGCCTTGTCCTTTCATCCCATCCAGGATTGGCTTTCCTGTTACCCATACACAGAGCTATGCTACACCGCACATCCCTAATCCCAGTATGACACACCATAGTAGATCCAGCCAGCTCCAGAAAGCCCCAGCTAGGTGCATATGAGGCTTTGAGGGGACATCTAGACACAAGCTGTAACAATCCCACATTAAGTATGCCTCTTTTCATTACTAGGTATTAACCATGGGGGCTTCCACCGTGGTATTACTCCCACTCCCACTCACTTTTGTCTTTTGAGAAGGGTTTATATAATTCTGACTGTTTTGAACTTTCTCTGTAGTGTAGGTAACCCTGCAAGTTGTGAATTCCTGGCTGTGTGTGTACTACCATTCCTTTTTATCTTAATTTCTGTTTTAACTGTGAGTTGGGATCTTCCCATCTGAATTTCTCAGGCTGGCTTTAAAATTGAGACCCTCTTCCCTCAAGCTTTCAGTAGCTGAGGTTACAGTCATGGGCCACTCTGCCTGCTAATCCTATTGTTGTGATATTGATGATAGTTAAGTACTTTTCTAGAATCTTCCATTCACTTTTAAATAATTCTGGCAGCGAAGAAAAACTGTAGATCTGAAAATACTTTAAAAAGAGTTCTTCTACTGAATATTTGAAATCACTGACAATGTGCTATTCATTCTTTACAGAAGTCATATGTTGGAAAAACTTTATGAGCATAATGATCATCAGTGTGCAAAAAATATCTCAAATTCCACTCTCACCAAGGAAAGCCCTACTTGTATAACACCCTGTAAAGGCAGCTTGTGTGGAAAACTCATACATCCAGGATTCCTTAATGGGCAACCCAGCTCACTTCCTAGGCACAGACTACCTGAGAGTCAGGAATATGAAGAGAAGTCATATAAGTTGCATGATGACACATTCAGCTGTCACCAGTGGCTCCAGAAACACGAACAGCATCCTACTGAAGAAAAGCAGGGTGACAAATGCTTCAGATTTCTCAGTTTCTTACAGATGGATGAAAGAAGTCCTAGGGAGAAACCCCATGAATGTAAAGAATACAGAAAAGCATCCTTTACTTCCACAAGCTTGCAGGGTCATGTAAATCCTCAATCTACAGCAAAACAGTATGAATGCACAACATGTGGGAAAGCCTTTCTTCATCACATAACACTGAAGATACACATGAAACGGCATGCTGGAGGGATACAGTACCACTGTAAAACCTGTGGGATATTTTATTTATACTACTCAGCACTTAAGCAGCATGAAAGGAGTCACAGTGGAGAAGAACCACATGAATACAGTCTACATGGTAAGTCCTTCAGTGTTTCCACATATTCACGACATAACCCAAAGACTCCCAACACAGAAAATCCTTACACATGTACGGTATGTGGCAAAGACTTTAAACATTCCAGTAGCTTTCAGTTACATAAAAAAACTCATGCTGGAGAGAAACTTCACAAATGTCAGCAATGTGAGACTTCTTTCATTTGTTTTCGAGATCTTCAATCCCACCTAAAACTGCACACTGGGTATCGGCCTTACAAATGCAAGGATTGTGGGAAAACGTTCAAGAGTTCAAATGGCTGCACTGGACATGAAAGGACCCACACTGGGGAGAAACTCTATGAATGTAAGCAGTGTGGTAGGTCCTTTGCCTACTGTACTACGTTCCGAGTCCACCAGAGAACTCACACAGGAGAGAAACCCTATGAATGTAAGCAGTGCGGTAGCACCTTTGCTTACTACACTTCCTTTCGAGTGCACCAAAGATCTCACACTGGAGAAAAGCCGTACAAATGCAGGCAGTGTAGTAAGGCCTACTCTGCCTACAGTGGTCTCAGAAGGCATGAAGGGACGCACACCGGAGACAAACCTTATGAATGTAAACAGTGTGGGAAGGCTTATGTTTACTCCAGCAGTCTCCAGCGGCATGAGAAAACTCACACTGAAGAGAAACCTCATGAATGTAGGCAATGTGGTAAGTCCTTCTCTTGGTCCACTGCCCTCCAGTATCATGAAAGAACTCACACTGGAGAGAAACCGTATGAATGTAAACAGTGTGGTAAGACCTTTGCTTACTGCAGTGCCCTGAGAGGTCATGAAAGAACTCACAGTGGACAGAAACCCTACGAATGTAAACAGTGCAGCAAGACCTTTGCTTACAGTAGTGCACTGCGTGCCCATGAAAGAACTCACACTGGACAGAAACCTTATGAATGTAAAGAATGTGGGAAGGCATTTGGTACTTTTTACACCCTGCGAATACATGAAAGAATTCATACTGGACAGAAACCTTATGAGTGTAAACAGTGTGGTAAGTCCTTCTCTCAATCCAGCACCCTCCGAGGTCATGAAAGAATTCACACTGGACAGAAACCCTACAAATGTAAGCAGTGTGGGAGGGCCTTTTCTTTTTCTAGGTCCTGTAGAGACCATGAAAAAACGCACACAGGAGAGAAACCCTATGAATGTAAACAGTGTGGTAAGACCTTTATTTGTTGTAGTGCCCTACGAACACATGAAAGGAGAACTCACACTGGACAGAAATCTTACACATGTAAACAGTGTGGTAAGGCGTATGGTGATTTTAGCACCCTGCGAGCACATGAAAGGATTCACACTGGTCAGAAACCCTATGAATGTAAATGTGGTAAGACCTTTGCTTACTCCAGTGTTCTCCGAGTCCATCAAAGAACTCACACCGGAGAGAAACCCTATGAATGCAAACAGTGTGGTGAGGCCTATGCTTATGCCACATCCTTCCAACGACATCAGAGAATGCACGTTGGAGAAACCGTATGAGTGTAAGCCATGTTACAAACCCTCACTAACTCCTGTGGTTTTCAGCAGCATATTAACACTGAGGTGGAGGTTTATGAAGATACATAATACAGTAAAATCATTGGTTCCATTTAGACTTGAGTGCATGGGCCAAAATCAGTAGAGAGAATCTTTCTACCTGTGAACACTTGGGCAAGACCTTTAGATATTGAAGTAGCATTTAAGGACAAAGTACAAAAAAGTTAAAAGACCTGTGTGGTAAACAGTGTAATGAATTTAGGTGTGTCTGTTTTCTACTGTGTTAAAGATCCCATTATGGAAAGAAACCCTGTGAATTGGTATGTTGAAACATCTATCACATCACAACCTTTGAGGATTTAAAATGGACAGGAGCATATTAATACAAACTTCACATCTTCAGATATTTTCTTATTTTGAAATCATAACTCATCAAGAGAGACTTCTTTACTTTTTAATTTTTTAACTAGTTTTTGTCTCAGGATCTTCGTACTGAGCTAAATTTGAAGCCCTTTATCTCTTACTGAGATCATTTCTGAGTTGCTAATTTGCCCAGGCTGGGTTTGAAGTCGGTAAACTGGCCTAACACACATAGGGCTGTGTATATAGGTGTGTACACCATAGCCTTTTGCAAATTTTTTAAAAACAATATGGAGATACCATTAATTAGCTTGCCTCCTTAAAATATCATGTAGGATTGCACATTGGATAAAACTGTAGGGATGTGAAAACTTCTTGAATGTACTGTATTTTAATATTTTGGACATGTGAAGATTGCAACTGGGTAGAAGGCCAGTAAACATATAAAGCTGAATTCAGGTCTTTGCACATATAATGCTTTATAGAATTATCTGTATGCACTATTATTTTAAAGGTTTTAAATATATTGTTTTTACCTGGGAGACATTCTTATCTTTTGTTTGGCAGTTAAAATGTGACAAAAAAGTGAAAAATGTTTGACACATGCCTGTAATTCTAAGCATGAGAGGCTTAGGTAGGAGATTAGAAGCTCAAATCATGTCTTGATAACTTGTCTTAAAAAAAAGTAAAGTCCTGAGATTGTATCTCAGTGCAGGGGCTGTGTTCAGTGCTGTTTACCAAAAACGTGAAAGGAATGTTGTCACAGTTTAAACAATCAGGACATGCTGTGATAAAATCACTTTCTAGTTCCTGCTGACATCCCCCCCACAAAGAGTTGCTGGAGACAGCCCGATGCTTGAGGTGGCTCACAGACACCTTTAGGCACAGGTGAGTTAGCACTGGTGTCCCATTTTGTGTTTACAGCCTTTTGTTATGTGTCACATGGCTTCAGTTTGGGTTAAACAAATAAGAGCCTCCTTGCTTCACACTCAGAGCTGGTGTAGCATGGCATCAGTAAAGGTAGTTGGAGGTGATGTGTCATCTGGTTCTGTCAGTGTTTTCTTACTCAAGTACATTGTGGTACACAGGTTGACAACTCTGAATTATGTGAGGTTGACTCAGCACAATATGAAAAACCTGTTAGTCACTATGCTTCTAAACATACAGTGCAGTTATCCAAGAGCAGTGGCCCTGGAGGCCCATGACATAGACAAAGTGTCTGCCACCTCTTATGCTGTGTACAGTATTGGTCTGTGGCCTCTCAAGAACTAGTCCAAACAACAGGAAGTGATTATTGCAAGAAAAGAGGAAGATTTATCTGCACTGAGCAGCCGCTCCCCATAGTTTCTACTTCCAATCAGACTAGCAGCATCACTGGAGTGGCACAGAAGAGGAAACCTTCAGTTGTGCACGTGTGAGATACACATTGTCCATTCCTTATGAGAATCTAACACCTGGTCCAAGTCCTGGCTCAAGTGATTGTGTGTAAACACAGACTAATATCAAATTGATTTGCACAGAGATCATAAGTTGCTTATAGACTGATCAAATCTGTTAGTGGCAAGTGACAATCTGGTGACAGGCTTTATATCAGAAACCTCTTGTTTTCATCCACTTCTGGGACACCCATTTTATTTGCCACTTTGGCCAATACGTTTTTTTCCACAGGGTGCATTTGTTTCTGTCACACATTTGGTAAACCAGAAGCTAATCCGAGGCAAAAGAGTAAAATTCAGATATAACTGATGTAATTTTAAAAGGAAAATAGGTCCAATAGTGAGATACCAGAAGACTCTTTAGGACTGCCAACAAAAAGTTCTTAAGTTACAGTTTAATTACTAAGAATTGGACCCTCCTGAAGCAAAGACAATCAAGAAATAAGCAACTGAAATGAACTGACACTTCTCAAAGGACAAATGGCCTACAATGAAAAGTGTCCAACATCTCAGGGCACCATGGAAATGCAAACTCAACACTGAGTGTCTCACACCAGAAAGAATCACCATTGTCACCAAAGTTTATCAACAAATACCAACTGTTGGTTAGACTTCTAGGTGAAAGGGAAATCTGAATTTTGGTGTGAATGTAAATTGGTACAACTAGTGTGGAAACCACTAAGGAGATTCCTCAAAAAACTAAAGAAACTGCATGTGACCCACCTATTTTCCTTCTAGAGAACCTCCCAAAAGATTTCAAGATACTGTTCAGTGCATAATCTTGTATATAGCAGCATCCTAGCAAAACCACTGAAGTGATATAATGTCAACCAACAGATGAATGGATACAGAAAATGTGATTTTTATACAGAATGGAGTACTACCATGTCAAAGAACAGAAATAAATTTCAGACCTTTTTTGAAAAATAGATACATCTTGAGATCGTGATGTTAAGTGAACTAGGACACACCAGCTTAAGTATCTCATAACTTGTCTTTGAGAAACACACAAGTCTTATTAAATACATTTAGTAATAAAACAAGAAATGGAGAGATCTTTTTTAAATGGGAAAGGGATAAGTACATGGGATGGGCAAGTCGGGACAGGAGTGATAAAAAGAATTTTATGTTCATGTACCTGCCCGTAAGACAAATGTAAGCTTTATGTATTGCAGACATACTAATAAAATTACTTTTCCTGCTAGTCTTGACTTTTGGGATGATCTACAAATTACAGTGTTTCAGGACTGGTGAGTAATGAAGAAACATGATTTTTTACAAATAATTTTAACATGGTTTGCACACAGTATTTCACAATATTTTTCATCACATGTAAAACTACAGAAAAAGGCTTCCACATGACCCACAGGAAAGGGCCCAGTGACTGGCTCCTCCCTCTGTGTGCAAGACCCAGTGATTGGTGGGGAGGTCAATCACTCCTCTGTCAGTAAGACTGGCAACCTGAGGAAAGAAAGGGCCTCCGTGACAATGACTGTCAGAAAGACTAGTGGCTCCTTCCTCCCTTTATCAACAGGACCCAGTGACCAGCCAGAAAGGTCCTGGTGAAGTGACCTTAGTTGAGGGTAGGGACTTCTCCATCTAGTAGGCCCCACGGACCAGCAAGGATGCCAGCTACAGAGTAGGGCACACGTGATGGACAGGTGGAACTCAGAAATTTTAAAACCATAGTAACAGTGCAAGCCAGTAGGTGGTAAGAGGTGAAACTGTAATGCTTGGGTACAAATATATGTAGAATAGGAGCTGTGGGTAGGGCTGAGCCCTCTTTTTGGTTTGGTTTTGGTTTGGTTCCTGAATTGCTGGTAAGATCTCCAGCCACACAAAATAAATCCCATCCCCCAAATCCAGAGACCAAGATCAAACCTATACTCGGCACACATCTACCTGGAAACTTGGCTAGAATACACATTCTAGGAACTGACATGGGCCTATCACAGGGCTGTCAACACAAGTAATTTAACTACTTTCTCTGATTGATTTTGCACTTTATATTCAGCTGGGTTGATGGTTTTTTTGTGGGGAGTTTTGTTTTGTTTGGCAATGTTCTCTCTTGTTTTTGGTTCTGTGTTGTCTTTTGGTGTGTGTGCATGTGGTTTTTATTTCCAGGGTTTTTTTTTTTCTTCCATGATTTAGAGCCATAATGTTTCTTTTCATGTTACTCGCCTGGTCCTCTGCCTCTTTTGTCAACTGTCTTGCTTGATTTTAAGATATTTTCATGTGAGTAAACATTGTCTCTTCTCTTTCTGGTTCACTTGAACACTCATAGGCTTCCTTTTCCAGTCCTTCCCTATTGTGTCTTAAATTACTCAGAACTTGATCAACCTTTGACCTCTTAACCTTGTTTCTATTATATTTAACCTCATTTATCTCCATTATACTCCCTATTCCTCTTAAACCATACCCCTATGCACACACACACAAAATGGTAAAATCACTCTACTAAATGAAAAACTGCACAGAAGTTCCTGGTATAAATTGGATTCTACTGTATAAGTTTAGAACTCCTGTGGTGAAATGTATTAGGCTATTAGTTACCATAGTTCGTCCATGCTGTGCTTGAGCCTATTACTGCTAACTGTAACTACTTTAACGATATCACACCTGTTACCGCTGAGTTTTTGTCCCTTGTCTGACAATACCACAATTGTAAGGGATCATAACCATCTCCTTAGTCCTGTACTAAAAGAATGAGCCCTGATTCAAATAAATAACAATTTCACATTATTAATATATTGGGATGATAGGGCCTATGTACTAGAATACCAAGAACCACCTACATGTAAGACTTCTTAAATGAATAATTCTTAGGGTGGCCTTGATACCAGGAATAAAACTAACATAAGAAATCTGCAAGCATCAACAAAAAAATCAAAATGCCAAACCCACCCAGAACAAGTTCAGAGCATAATTACAGGATATCAGAAGCCAACCATGAAAACTGAAGTGATAGCAGCATAAATGAAAAACAAATGGGAGAGGCCATAGGAAAACATTTCTAGTGTACAAAAAGAAATGATAACTAAAATACTAAGAAAGACATGAAAAACTAGAGCTTAGGAAAATGATGGAAAACATGAATACCCAACATACAAAAAAAAATGGAATTTCTATGAAACATACAAATAAATCCAGGAGAGCAAAAATTCCATTGAAACTACATGCAACACATTAAACAAAAGCAAGGATCAAATATCAAATCTAGAAGACATAATTGTGACTAGAAAGCAGAAAAGGAAATTTTTAAAATAGGCCACAAAAAAAAAAATCCAATAGCTACAAGAAGAGGCAAAGAAGAACAACAAAGTTTGTAGCCAGTGAGAAAGCTGAAGAAAGCACAGAAGACATAACCTCTTCCAAAACATGGATAAACAATTGGACATACAAACAAATGGAAGCATTATAGGACTCCTAATAGCCATAACCAAAATAAATCTACATTAGGCATATAATAATCAAGATTTCAGAAATTTAGAATAAAAACATGTTAAAAGCAGCTAGAGAAAAAGTAATAAACTATAAAGGAAGGGTTATCAGAATCATAGCAGACTTCTCAACACAAACCCTCCAATCATGGAGAGCCCAGAATGAGGTATTTCAAGCCCTAAAGGAATATAATTTTCAACCCAGATTGATTTTACCCTGCAAAACTCTTTCAACATCAAAGGAGAAGTAAACATTTGATGAGAAGGAACAATTGGAAGAAATTTATGACCACAAAATCAGCCCTACAGAATGCTATGAAGGATATATTAGAAAAATAAGACCACAAACAAAAGAACAACAGAAAAAAGCCGCCAGGCAGGGCAAACAGGAGAAAGATAGAACCAACAACAGAAAAATAACATGAAAAAGATATGCTAATATGTAAGAGTTAGAAGCATCAATGTAAATGGTATCAACTCACCAGTCAAAAGATGCAAACTGGCAGAATGGATCAAGAAACAATATTCAACAATCTAGTGCATTCATTTAACACATGTAACCCAAAAAATTCATAGACTAAAACTCAACAGAAAACAATTCTCCATGCCACAGGAACCCAGATAAAAGCAGGGATAGAAACTCTATTTGCAGATGATGTAAACTTTGAGTGAAAACTGATCAACAGAGAAAAAGAAGGTCACTACATACTTGTTAAGGTAAAATTCCAAGAAATGATAAAAATTATAAATATATATGCACCAAACGTATGTAAAACAGATATTAACAGACATAAAACCAAGTAAGCATTAACACAATCGTATTGGGAAAACTTAATACCCAACTCACAAATATATCAACATGATAAAATTCAACCAAAAAAATCAGAATTAAATCAAGCCTGTAAACAAAAGAGCTTTGTAGATGTCAACAGATTTTTCCACCCCCAAAACATCAGAATATACATTTTGCTCAGCTGCACACATGACATTCTCCAAAATAAGTCACATATTACCCCCCCAAAAAAGTAAATACAGAGTAATTGAAGTCATCCTATGCATGCTGATCATCCCAAATCAGCATACTGTAGGGCTGGTATCATGGTCATGGGGTGCAGAGTAATCAAAATCATCCTATGATCTTATCTGATCATAGCACAATGAAACTAGAAATGACAAAAGACATCACAAAAACTGCATAAACACATGGAAATTACACAAACTCCCTCTAAACAACCAGTGAGTCACAGAGAAATTTAAAGATGAAGCTAACAGTATATGTAACTAAATGATAATGCCAGTACAACATACTAAAACTTATGGAATGCAATGACGGCAGTCCTAGGAGGAAAATTTATAGCCATGAACTCTCACACCAGGAAAACAGAACAAACTCAATTAAACAACCTAGTTTTGAACCTCAAAGTTCTAGAAAAAAAGAAGAACAAATCAAACCGAAAGTTCATAGCCCACCTCATCAAAAAGAGAAAACAAACCCCCACATATTCAAGCAATTAAGAAGGAACAGTGGGAAAACACATGGATCATTCAGAAAACTAGAAAATTATTAATACTATGAAAACCTATTATTTAAGTAAGATGGAAAATGCATGAGAAACGCATCAATACCTAGACACAATTGAATTAAACTAAAGAATATATATATTCCAAATAATTATCACCCAATGGAATTGAAAATAGTTTAAAACTTTAAAAAGCCAAGGTTTACAGTTTTAGAGAACTAATGCCACTAATGCTGAAACACTTTAAGGAACTTGAAAGGGAAGTAATACTTCCAGAATCATTCCTGGAATCAAGTGTTACCCTGTTTACAAAACAAGAGAAAGACCTAAACAATATATATATATATATATATATATATATATATATATATAATGAGCACAGATGCAAAAATCAATAGGGTCCTGGCAAACAGAATATAGCAAATCATGAAGATGATTATATACCATGACCACACAGGATTCACCCCAGGGATGTAAGGGCAGATCAATATATGCAAATCAATAACACCGTATTAACAGACCCAATGGATGTTCCAGGTGTTGCCACAAGGTTATCTGCATAGCCTAACTTTGTGTTATGGCCTGAAGGCCCAGGCCAGCTGGAACAAACCTCACTGTATGTCACTGTTTCATTATATTGATGATATTACATTGCCTTACAGATTGCCTTACAGATCTGGAAGCTGCTGTACATAACCTGAAGGAAGCTTTGCTGGCAGGCAGGGTGGGACATGAATGCAGACTAATTCAAGGGATCTGGCTTCTTGTCAAATTCTTGGATGTTATCTGGCTAGGTAAGATGAAAGTCATTCTCAATGCTGTTTTGTTTTTGTTTTTGTGTTTTGTTTTTGTTGTTGTTGTTGTTGTTTTGTCTTTTTGAGACAGGGTCTCTCTATGCAGTTCAGGCTGGCCTTGAGCTCACTTTGTAGCCCAGGCTGGTCTCAAACTTGCAACAATCCTCCTGTCTCAGCCTCCCGAGTGCTGGGATTACAGGAGTGAGCCACCAAGCCCAGCTTCAATGCTGTTATTGATGTGATCCAAGCATACCCTAGATCAATGACAGTAGGCCAATTAAAGGTGTACATGGGTTTGCTAGGGTTCCGGCAGACATTCATAGCACACCTAGCTAGTGCACCACACATTTTATACCACATGATCCCAAAGGGTGCCATTTAGGAAAAAACATCAAAAGGAAATGAAGATCAAAATAAAAGACATTAAAGCAGACACAGATTTTTTTTTTAAATGGAGACATATGGAACAACAATGGAAACTAAGAATACCCAGCATTCCCTTTCCAAAAGAAGTGGAATCTATGAAACATATCCAAACAGAAATCCAGGAGATGAAAAGCTCCACTGAAACTGTACACAACAGATTCAATGAAGGTGAGGATAGAATATCAGATGTAGAAGACAAGATGGTGACTACTGACCATGAAAAGAATGAAACATTAAAAATAGCAAGACAGGCAAGCCATGCGGGGCCCAGGAAGAGAGAAGTCAGTGCCTCCCGAGAATTGGCCATGCTGGGACTGGGAGGAACCCACCAAGAAGCCAACTAGCCAGTGTTTTTGGTAGGCCACCCAGGCCATGTGGGGCCCAGGAAGAAGTCAGATAGCACCTCCCACGCATCTACTATCACATGGCCTGAGAATCTAGAACTCCCCTCTCTCCTAAAGGAACCAGACAGCATCTAAGGTATCAAAACAATTTAATGCTTCTATTGTTTTATTGACTGCAAGCCTAAGGCTAGTAGTAGGCTGAGCATCTGTTAAGAGGGTAACAATACGCAAATATGGGGGATTTCCTTGTTTTTGAAATCCAATATTGTTCTGTTTTGTTTTGTTCCATTTTATTGTTTCATTATATTCAATGTTCTGATTGGTTTCACTGTTTTGATTTTGTGTCTGATGGCATGACAGCAATGTTGAAGATAACAAGAGGCATTACGGTAGCCATTGTTGATTTCCTACTATCCTGTTTTGAAATCTTGTTATCACTCACTGTTTTGATTGGCACTCAGTTTATTTTGTTTGGTTTTACTCTCTTTGGAATATACTTTCATTCTTTTGATTGGTTTTATTCTGTCTAGCTTGTTTGATTTTTCACTATGTCTGATAGTATAGACCTATTTTGAAAACAAGAGACATTATGGTAGCCATTGTTGATTTCCTATTATTCTGAGGTTCTGTATTGCTTTCATTGTTCTGTTGTGATTATTCTGTTTTGATTATTCTGTTTTGATTTTATTCTCTTTAAAAACAAAATTTCTGGCAAAAAAGAATTCCATTCTTGCTGGGAGGACTAGGAAACCAACTCTAAAGCCACAGAGATTGGACAGGTGCCTAGGCAGGCACATGAACCACTGAAGTTGGGACACATAAGGCGAAAAATTTGAATATAGGCTTTTGAAAAGATGTAATATCCAATCTTTCTGACACCATTAATGGCTTTGCAGTTGTGTCTTGTTTTGTTCTCCTCTTTTATTCACACATCTTAGATATAAATAACATTCACCAGGGTGGTGGCACACACCTGTGATCCCAGCACTGGGTAGGCTGAGGAACGAGGATCCCTGCAGTTGGAGGCCAGCCTGAGCTACACACTGAGTCCAGGCCAGCCTGAACTACATAGCAAGATCTTGTTTTAGACAGACAGACATGGATGGACAGAAGCTTGGGCAGGCAGACACACAGGCTATAGTAGTGTTCATCACAAGGAATTTGTATCTGTACATATCTTGATTTTTTTCCCATTCCCCCCACCCCAGCCCCTTTTCCCCTCCTTATTTAGAAAAGGTGTTTTCATCTATTCTCTTTTTTCCTGTCAGCGTTGGGGTGGGATGGGTTGCGCTGGGGTTGTGCAGAGGCTGGGCTGTAAATGACCCTTAGAACTACAGATGGCAGGAGTTCCTGCTTTTTGTCTACCTGAAAAGGCTGCTGTCAGGAAACGGGCTTCGTAACTATCATACAAACTGCTGGAAAACCTGTAGCCACGGAAGGCACAGCAGGTGGCATCAGCTTTGACGGAATCCACAGTGCAGCTGTCTACCAAGGAGGAAGGTCTCATCACTTCCTTACGTGTTGTCAGCACTGGACACATCCACCTGACACCAGTGCCTGCAGCTTGGCTTCACACCAGATGCAGCCAAAGCAGCAACATTTAATGAGGAATCCAAGGCACTCTGGACAGCCTGGCTTGAGGTCACCCAGGTGTGGGTCAGAGGACTCCGGCATACCCCAAGAACTGTACTTACAAATCTCTATTGTTGGACAGTTTAACAAAAAACACTGCTCCTTCCAAGTTCTCAGATCCCTTTCTTGGTGTCCTCAGTTTGAGGTCCAGCTTAGAGGTTAGAGGTCCTCCATTCCTTCAGCTATTAAACAGATCTGAACTGTACTACAGAAAACATTTTGCTGGCATGAACTGACCACTCCATGTGTGCCACCTCAGAGGTTCCAGTGGCACTAGGCTTGATGGCAGCATTGCAGCCGACACAATGTTGGTGATGGACACATTTCCAAATGGCTGCTCATTCATCAAATGAGTACGCAGCTCGGCAGTGGTAGAGCTTGGGAACAGTTTGTGTGAGCATAAAAAATGCTCAGCACATCCGGTAGGCACCATGACACTGAATTCCTCAGGTGCCCTTCCTGACTCCACCCTACATTAATCCAGGGTTAGGGTTAGGTTTAGAGTTAGGGCTACAGCACTGTCCCTAAATTAGGTTTGTCTTCATGCACTAACTGACCATCTGAATACCACAGCTGTCTCCAGCGCTGGCTATGCTGAGGACATATCTAGAAAACCAAAGAGAACCTAACCGTCACGTACACAGTTCTTTATGCAGGCTTCATGACATTGCTTTCAGTTTCTTGGGAAGATAATAACCAGGGGGAAAGAATGAGCCACAGATGAACACAGTGCCTATCATCTGCCTAACATCACTTTCATGGCATGCACTTCCCACTGCATCCTACATGCAATGATTCGCTCTGAGCCTCTCACAATACATTTATTGCATTTTTTTTATCCCATTGAAATATAGCATGGCAGAGTTTTTGTTGAAAGTTAAGATTTTCAGTGTCTATACGGGTGCACTGCTGAGTGGATAGTTACAGATGTCTCGTAAAACCATGTGGCTGGAGAAAATCAGGATTCTAGAAGACACCTGCATCTTCTAACTGGGAAAAGATGGGCAGTGTCTTGAAAAGAATGCGTGGAACATGTGATCCTGCCATGAAACTGTTTTTTTTACAGTTGGACAAATCCAGTGCCCTAGGGAAGAAGTCCACTATGCCAGACATTGGTGCACTCAGGTTTTTGTAAGAGCAGAGCTGGTTAATGTCTTTTTTTTTTTTTTTTTTTTTTTTTTGAGACAGGGTCTTGCTATGTAGTTCAGACTGGCCTTGGGCTCACTTCATAATGCGGGCTGGTCTCAAACTTGAAACGATCCTCCTGCCTCAGTCTCCTGAGTGGTGGGGTTACAGGAGTGCACTACCATGCCTGGCTGGTTAAGGTCTTTGAGGCAAGAGTAGGAGGGTTAATACATTCAGGATGGGACCAGAATTCATACATCTTACTGCTGGGCGGCTCTGATCTGAATTAAATCACCTGCATCTGTTTGAACTGCCAGGATCCCATCAGGCAGCCTGTACCACTTTCTCAGGGGGATCTTTGATCACAATAAGACGAAGGAAGGTGCTGACCAGATGTTGTCGTCTTGCAGTTCCTTCAGGAAAACTTTAAAGTGGTATAAAAAACTGTAATGCATCTCAGTTGTGGTACAGCAGTTGTAAATGCACATTTGATACACCAGCAATGGGTTACTTGTAAGATTTTCATATTAAAATTAATTACTGATAAACTTTCACAAACATAAATTTAATGAAATAAATGTATTGATTGTATTAATTTTAACTGGCATGCATAGTATTAATATTTATATTCAGGCAATTATTCAAGTAACTCAATACAGTCCATTTATAAATTTGTATCAACTTTGTTAGTTAAAAAGACTGATAAAAATGATTGGACCAATTTGTACTGCTAATGATACCAGGCACCCAGTGTGACAGTCAAGGATGTTCCACCACTGGTTCAAACCGACAAGAGCACATCAATGGGCCCAAATGCTTTTCCTCTTACCCAGACATGACAGTGTTAGAAATGCCCACTTAGGAATTACAAGCAACTAATAAGAACAGCTGTCTCTGTTCAGTATCTTAATGCAAGAGACTGAACAGGACACAATAGGAAAATGCTGTGGGAAAAACTGCAAGCTCATTTGTTCAGACAAAAGCCCTTGAACTGACTTTGTTGCACCTTAAAATGTAAAAAGAGCTGCAAGGGCCAGGGATTTAGCTCAGCGGCACAGCACCTGTCTGCAAGCGTGCAGTCATGAGTTTGATTCCCAGTTCCAAAAAAAGTAAAAAATAAAAAGCACTGCAGTACCCGATCATTATGTTTGGCAAACATATACTAGTAAAAAATAATAAAGAATTGCAATGGTTTAAAATTTTTTCACCTATTTTTCACATGCTTATGTTTGCACCCAAAGGCCCAACATATTTTTCTAAGGATGCAGGCCTCAAAAACATCACTGTTGGCCAAGTGGTGGCACACACCTGTAGACCCAGGACCACAAGAGGCTGAGGCAGGAGGATCACAAGTTCAAGCCCAGCCTGCAGTTTACCAACGAATGGAGACCCAGTCTCAAAAACACAGCAATCTCATAGTTTCAAAATGAACAAAAATGACTGAATTTTTTTTAATATTCTTTGTATTTATCAAGTTTCTCTCCATGATAAATTCTCAGGTATACTCAAAGAGTTGTGTGATGAGTTTTCCACATACCTTACAAAGAATTCAGAGAATTTCCTTCTATGAAGTGTTAGGCAATGAAGTGCAAATGAAACCCTTAGCTTTACAACATTCTTTTTATACATGGTGTCTTTCCCAGGAGTCTGGTTGGTTTGGGGTTTTTCTGTTTTATGTACTCAAAAATCACTTAACTAAGTGAAGGGCTTACCCTACTACACACATCCTTAGATTGTTCTCTGCAGTGAGATTCCCACATACTCCAGTATAACTGGAACAATTGAAGGCCTTCCGACCATATTTGCGTTAAATACATTCACAAAATTTCTCGATAGTGCGACCTTAGATGCACCTTAAGAGAGTGGGAATAAGTAAAGGCTTTATCACACTGTTCACACTCGTAGGGTTTCTCTCCACTGTGAATTCTCTCATGCACATGGAGAGCGCCGGAACAGGTGAAGGTCTTCCCACACTGTCGACACTCATAGGGCTTCTCCCCACTGTGAGTTCTTTCGTGGACTCGGAGAGAATTGGAGTAACTGAAGGCCTTCCCACATTGTTCACATTCGTAAGGTTTCTCTCCACGGTGAGTTCTCTCATGAACATGAAGGTAACAGGAGCTGGCAAAGGCCTTTCCACACTGCTGACACTCGTAGGGTTTCTGTCCACTGTGAGTCCTTTCATGTACACGGAAGGAATTGGAAGAATGGAAGGCCTTCCCACACTGTCGACACTCGTAGGGCTTCTCCCCACTGTGAATTCTTTCATGGACTCGGAGAGAATTAGAGTAATTGAAAGCCTTTCCACACTGTTGGCATTCATAAGGCTTCTCCCCACTGTGTATTTTTTCATGAGCACGTAAACCACTGGAATGAGTGAAAGCCTTTCCACACTGGTGACATTCATAGGGTTTCTCTCCACTGTGAGTTCGCTCATGGAGGCGGAGAGAATGAGAGTAATTAAAAGCCTTTCCACACTGTTCACATTTGTAGGGTTTCTCTCCACTGTGAATGCGTTCATGCATTCGCAGGACATTTGAACGGGTGAAGGTCTTTCCACACTGTTCACATTCATAGGGCTTCTCTCCGCTGTGAGTTCTTTCATGCACTTGAGCTGAATTTAAACTATTGAAGACTCTGTGACACACTTTACACTGATAGAGTTTCTCCCCAGTATGCATTCTCTCGTGATCTTCAAGGGTATTAGAATCCCTGAACGCTTCGCCACGCTGATTACAGGCGTAGGGTTTTTCTGCAATATGAGTTCTTGCATGCACTTCATAGAAGCTTGAAGTTCTGGAAGCCTTCCCACATTCCAGACGTTTATAAAGTCGTTCGCCAGTGTCCATTCTCCCATGCCCCTGCAGACAAACAGAGGAATTCCCACACTCCTGGCATTTATGAAGTTTCTCTCCAGGATGAGTATTTTTATGTAACTGAAAGACACATGGACATCTAAAGTCTTTCCCACATACTGTACACTGACAGGATTTTTCTGTAGTCTGAGTCCTTTCATATCGCAGATTTACGGGGACACTGAACAATTCGCCACACTGTCTCCCTTCATAAGAGCTCTCTGCAGTATGATTCTTTTCGTGAGTTTTATATGATGAGTAATACAGGAAGGGTTTCCCACAGTGTTTACACTGGTAGAATTTCATGCCACTGTGTACATTCATGTGTACCTTAAATGTCTGGCGACCAAAAAATGTTTCTCCACATTCTTTACACTGATAGCTCTTCTCCCTGATGTGACTTCTTTCATGTTTTTGACAGGAACTGAGAAATGTGAAACCTCTGCCACACTGCGTACATTTGTAAGGCTTCTCTGCAGTATGCGTACTCTCGTGGTTCCGAAGACACTGGTGATAAATGAAGGCCTTACCGCACTCCTTACATTCGTATGGCTTATTGCCATATGAATATTTCTGACTCCTGAATGCTCTGCAGATAGGATATGATCTGAAGTGCCTACTAAGGAATTTTGGATACATGGAGACTTTTTCACACAAGCTGCCCTTATGTATTACTCCACAGGTCTGAGTTTCCTTGATAAGAGTCAGATTTGAAACTCTGTTGTTTCTTCTACACTGAAGACTTGCTTTACTTTCACACAGTTGCTTGACTGTACAGCTTCTGTAAAGAACAAATGACATTTTAAAATTTGTACTGATTTTTAATAGGTACCAGAATCTATTTAGCCTGGCATGGTGGCACATGCCTGTAATCCCAACACTCAAGAGGATCACAGGAGGATCACCATGAGTCCAAGGCCAGCCTAGGCTATATAGTGAGTTTAAGGCAGGCTGGACTGCATAGCAAGACCCTGTCTCAAAAAAAAAAAAAAAAAAAAAGAATCACCCGCTCTCTGGAAAAATGCTGGCTTTCTTCCCTGTCTAAACATCCCTCAATGAATGTATAGAATGCCTTGGACAGGTATTTATTTGCCTGTTTCTATGAAAACAGTAATATTTACACATAAGGCTTGACACTGCTTCTTGTTTTTTTCAGTATGAAGGATTGAATACAAGGCATTTGACTTAGCTATACCCCAAGGCCTTTTTACATTTTTTAATTTTAGAAACAGGAGCTAAGTCACTAAATTAACCAGCTGGAATCCTGGCCCTCATATATACTGGACAAACACTACATCACTGAGTTATGTACCAGGCCAAAACCTTCTGCTAATATTTCAAAAAAATACAGAAGTAAATTACCCATCTATAAAGTGTGTGTGTGTGTGTGTGTGTGTATGTGTGCATGTTATTGAATACTGAACCCAGAGTCTTTGAACGAAGCTACATCCTTAGATTTTTTGATTTTTTTTTAAATTCTGAAACAGAGTCCCACAATTTTTTTTTCCTTCTTGAGAGAGTCTTACTATATAGTTCAGGCTGGCCCCCCTGCTGCTGGAAAGGTATGCACCACCATGAATGGCTTGGTCCCACAAATTTTTATTACTGTTTGGGTATCTTCGCAGAATTATTCACGCTGGGATTAAACTTTCAACCCTCTTGCTTACGCCTATCAAGAATCTGGGTTTAGTTATATGTCACAACAGCCAGCTCAGCAATATTCTGGGAGAAGATTTTTGACAAATTAATGAGAAGCTGGGCTGACTGTTTACTTTTCTTGCATTTGAAATGTCATAATAAAGGAAAATGCCTGAGGGCCCACTACCTCATCTTACGAGTACAACTCACCTAAGATTTCTCCGCGAATCCCAGTTATCATCTTCAGTGTTCCAGTCCTTCCATTTTCTCCCTAAAATTCATACCCACAAACAAGCTGTCATGAGTTTGGTATTATAGAAGACATCAGACAATGCAAGTACATGCTGCAGCGTGACTTGGCCTAACTTAGTCACCAAAGGAATACCATCCCCACCTTTAAACTCCCGGGACCCGGTTGGCAAGCACGAAATGCTTGTTCTTTAATTCACTAAATGAAGGGGGCTGGAGGTTTAGCTCAGCGGCATAAGCGTCTGCCTTGCAAGCAGGCAGTCGTGAGTTCGATCCCCGGTACCGATAAAAACCAAAAAGACAAAAAAAAAAAAAAATTTCACTAAATGAAGGAATGAGATCATCCTCACCCACAGTGGCCAGGTTCTGGATGGTCTCCCTCATCACATCGCAGTAGAGTCTCTTCTGGGATGGGTCCAGCAGAGCCCACTCTTCAAAGGTGAACCTCACAGCCACATCTTCAAAGTCCACTGAGTCCTAAGACATCCCACAGAGGGGCACAGGGGAGGCTAAGGCCGACAGCTCTGGGGAGCACTCAGCGCCTAAAGATGTTCCCACAACGCCTCTGAGGTGTCCAAATATTCGCTGCTCCCAGAATACCACATCTCACCTCCCCATAAAACGCAGCAGTCACATACACAGAAAAATCATATCATGTCTAATACTTAATGGGAAAAAAAGCTGAGAGTGAACAAAAGATTTTTGAAGCAGTTTGGAGAAAACAAGATAAGCACCAGAAATACTCAGATGTAGAAAAGAGACTTGAATCATCAGACTACAGAAATAAACAAGGCTTGAAGTTTTAATATGCTGAGGGATCTAGCAGCAAACAGTATGTAAGAATAGATAGATGATTTCAGGCAGAGATGTGAAAATTTTAAGAATCAAAAGGAAATATATAATTCTAATACTCTAGTTGGCTGAAGTAGTAAGATCACAAGTTCCAACTGAACCTGGTGAGGTCTTGTCTCAAAAACACATTTTTTAAAGGATTAGGATCAGAGTGAAGACCCTAAGTTCAGCCAGGCATGGTGATGCACACCAGAGGCTGAGGCAAAAGGATCACTCCGGGTTCAAGGCCAGCCTGGGCTACACGGTGAGACCCTGTCTCAAAAAAAAAAAGAAAAAAAAAAAAAAAAACCCCACAATATCCAAGACTTAGAACAAAATGAAAATAGAACATTCTAATTCTTGGAAGGCAGCAAGAGCAGTGACTACAGAGAAATTTACGCTATTGAACACATACACTCCCAAGGGACAGACATCTATAGCAATAACCACAGCGTCTACCTTAGAAAACAAAAGCAGAGCCAGGTGTGGTGAGGCACCCCTGGAACCCCAGAGATAAGAGGATCACAACTGTAAGCCAGACCTGGGATACCTGGTGAAATCCTGTCTCTGATTTGAAAACTTTAACAACAGCTGAAGATCTGCCTCTGTCCAGAGGCCCTGGGTTAGATTCCAGGAAGAGAGTGAGAAAAGAGGAAAGGGAACATCCAGGAGTGAGGGTGCATACCTGGGACCCCAGCACTCTGCAAGGCTAAGTCAGAAGGATCGAAAGGTCAAAATGACCACTTGGGTAAATCTGAGACTCCCTGTCTCAAAATAAAAAGAGATGGGGAGCGGTCAAGGGAATAGCTTAGTGGCACAAGTACCTGCCTGGCAAGCACAAGGTTGTGAGTTCGATCCTGGCACCAAAAAAAAAAAAAAAAAAAGTGAATGCCCTGGGATGTAACCCAGGGTGGCGGGGAACAGGAGCCAGTCAAGTTCCAGAGTAAAGCACAAACAAACACACAGAAGAGAAGGAATCAAAGTGGGCAACAAAAATCAAATGCTAGTCTTGTGAAGAGGCAATAAATGTGTATGATATGAAGCTACCCGGAAGAATTAAAAGTACAGAGGCAGAGGCCGTGGTGTCAGTCTGTTCTCCCACCTTTTGGGAGGTCCAGCAGGGACGATTACTTGATTCCAGGGTTTCAAGGTACAAAACCAGTTTGGGCAACTTAGAGATAGAAAACCTCAAGAGAAAAAAAGGGACAAGATACAAATTACACCAGAAAGGTAGCAGATTCCTTTAATCACAGCACTCTGGGAGGCTGAGGCAGGAGGACTACAAGTTCCAGCCCAGTCTGGACAACTTGGTGACTTAGAGAAGTTCAATCTCAAAATAAAACAAAACAAGCTAGCCACACACGTCAGTGTGAAGGTAGTGAGTACAATCCCTGGTACCAACAAATAGATTAGATTATAGATTAAATTAGATCAGGTAAGATGAGATACACACTACTAGGGGCTGGTTCTAGAGCTCAGTGGAGTAGCTAGCAGCAGCAAAGCCCTCAGGTCTATTCTCAGCACCGTAGAAAGGAGGTTTTAAAGCTCTGGGTACCCTTACACAGGACTTCCTCACACTAAACAAGCAATCTGTCAGAACCTGCAGTGCTTTTGTGTCTGTCCCCTTCTGTGTGTTTGTGTGTGTGTGCAGGACCCGTGACGGATCCCACCGCCTTCTCGCTGAGCTACATCCCTAGCCCTTTTTTATGTTTTACACTGAGACAGGGTCTCCCCAACTCACTAAATTGTCCAGGCTGGGCTCAAACTTGAATTCTTCCTGCCTCGACCTCCCAGCATGCAGAGAATACAGGCATGAGACATCGAGTGAGGGTTTTGTGGGGTTCATTTTGTGGGTTGTCTGTTCTTTTGTTTTGAGACAAGGGCTTGTTATCTATAGTCCAACCTGGCTTCAAACTTGCTCTGACGTCCAGGCTGGGCTTGAACATCCGATCTTCCTGCCTCAGCCTCCCAGAGTTCAGGGAATACAGATGTGCACCAACATGTCTAGGCTTTGAGTGTTTTGTTTTGTTTTTGAGGCACAGCCTGGCTCTCTATGCCCCAGGTTGGCATCAAACTTGCTCTGAAACCCAAAGTGGGCTCAAACATGAGCACTTCCTGCCTCTGCCTCCCAAATGCCAGGCTTACAGTCATGTCCATTTCCAGCTTCCTCATTCTGATATAATGAAATGACAGACTACTCAAGAAACTAGCCAAGCATGGTGGCATATGTCCAATCCCAGCCCTCTGGGAAGCTGAGACAGGAGGACTCTGTGTTCAAGCCCAGCGTAGGCAACACAACAACTCTTCCAATCTGTCTCAAAATAAAAAGGAACTCAGGGGCTGGGGGTGCAGCTCTGTGTGAAGGCACTGGGTCAAATAAATACCCACTCCAAAAAAAAGTGGCAGGGGAGGAAAGCAATTGTGGGAAGTGTATATTTGGGTTTGGTGGCCACACCAGCCCTGGAGTGGACCAGGTTATGTGGCTGGCAAGGAGTGGGCTGAAGTCAGACTGTTCTGTTTTGCAGATTTTCTTTCTAAAATAACAAAGATTCCCACAAGAACTCATTATATACTGCAAACTTGTACTAAGATTAATTTTTTAAATAAAATAAACTTTACTTTAAATTTTTTCTTAAAAAATCAGAAAGAACATCATCATTGTCCTTCAACTACATCTAACACTGGGGGATATTATCACAAACTGGTAGTGTGCTATTCATTAGGGTTTAGGAATCAATTCCTTAAAAATCTCATAATCTTCAAAGATACACGTTTAACTTTGGTAATTTTCATCATACCTTTTTTGTTTTTATTGGGGTTTGTTTATTTGTTTCTTTGAGACAGAGTCTCACTATGCAATTCAGGGTGCTTTTGAACTCACTGCTGTAGACTAGGCTGGTCATGAAATCCCGGCAACCCTCAAGCCTCAGCCTCCCACGTGGTGGGATGACAGGTTTGTACAATCATGCCTGGTTCATGATATCATTACAAAAATTAGAAACTGATGTCAGGTGTGGTGCCCTTGCAGTAATCCCAGCACTCTGGGATGCTGAGGGACAGAAGCCTTACAAATTCCAGGCCAACTGTTTCAAAACATAAAATAAAAAGAGAATTGGGGGTGACGCTCAGTGCAAAGGCCACGGGCGAGGAAGGGACATTCACTGACTGCACAGATCTTGCCTAGGCCAGGAAAGGCCCTGGGTCCAAACCCTGGCACAAAAACAGCGACAAAACCAAAACAAAATGACAAAGTGCACGAGAGATCTAGGACACCACGCTCTCACATCCTAATGTGAGGTCCTATCCTAAAAGAACAAAATTGCTATTTGTTCTAGAAGCTTCCCGTTTTGGGGACTCTAACCTCTTCATTGACTCTTACCTTTCCCCCGCCCCCACAAAAACTGGGAACAATACGCAACGACCAAGGAAAATTTTGCTGCAGGTTGGGAACGGTTCATTCCAGGATCTGAGGGGAAGCTGCAGGCGTCCCCTGAGGTCACGCCCCGCTCCCGTGCTCCACGCAGCCGCGGGGCCAGGGGAGGCCTCCCAGACCGCAGAGGAAGGGACCTGCCGCCGAGCGCCGGGACGCGCTCCACGCCAGGCCGCAGTTCGCGCCTCCTCGGGAGCCCGCGCACCTGACCCCTGCGGCCTGGGCCGCCCCCGCCGCCCCGCAGAAAGGGGCCCGGGCCGCCCGGCCACCGCGCAGGGACCCACAGCACCCGCAGGGGGCCGGGCCGAGCGCGCCCCTGGGGACCTCATTCGGCAGTGGACGCGGAGCCCGGGCCCGTCACGCGGCTCCGCGGCGCCCAGAGCCCGGCTCCCCTCCCCCCAGCCCCGCACTCACCGCTGCCATCGCCCCGCGGCCGTCGGCTCGCAGTCTCCCAGAGGAGGCTCAGTCAGCACCCGGGTGACAGCGCGACAAAGAACACAGCGCCATAACCACTGACACCCTGCCGGCGGAAGGCACAGCAACATCCACAGCGCAGGCGCAGTGCGTCCTCTGCGTCCGTCTCCCGACAGTGCTGATTGGACAGACTCCATAGCCCTGCCCCCTTTGCCTCTGAGTGACAGCAGGGTAGAAGGACACACGGTGAGTTTGAATTTAGCTTCTGCGCAAGGTTTTCTGAGCCAGATCATTTGCCTTTCAGTGAGATTCTCACCTCTAGAGAACACTGTCTCTGTGTGTGTGTGTGTGTGTTTTAACTTGCTGTGGAATTGAGGAACAGACCAGACAGAAGACAAAAGCACCAAAGGAACTTTGGAAGGCAAACAGGGTTATTAGGCTAGCAGGCTGATGGGAATCTCACTTCCAAATCATCAGTCCCGTCTTGAAGTTAGCAGTCACTTATATAGGGGATGTCAAGACTTAGCAGAGTTTTGTACCTTATTATGAGAAGAGGCTGCACTTCCCAGGCCCATCCTTGAATCGTATTGGAAATACAAGTTTTAAAACTTCCTTTACATTTAAAATAGCCTCTACAAACTCCCTATGTAGCCCAGGCTGGCCTCGAACTGGTGGCAGTCTTCTTGCCTCAGCCTCCCAAGTGCTGGAATTACAGGCAAGTGCCACCATGCCCGGCTAATTGTTCTTTCCTTCTGGTTTAATATATTCATATTGTGTAAATGTCCAGCCTGGAGCCCCCAGACTTAAAGAGAAACTGTCCACTTGGTCTGTGACTCAATGGTATTGCTTTGCCTCCTTGCTTGAGTTCCTGGCTCAACCCTGAGCATGCCAAATCTAGAAGTGAGGAGACTGCACTCCCCTTACCTTCTGTACCCCAATGTCACCCTAAGTGTGACTACGGGAGCTTCCTAGAAACACAATACATTTCACGTTTTCTGACTGGCTGATTTCCCTTGCTGCGCTGACCCTTCATGAGGGTATGGAGAGGGTCAGAACGTGCATCTTTTCTTTCCTCTCTCTGGTGGGGGAACCGTGTTCCACGTGTGCTTTATGACTTAGCTACATCACCCACCCTTTCTATTTTTTATTTTAACATGGAGTCTTCCTGAATTACCCAGCCTGCCTCAAACCTCCTGCCTCAACCTCTTGAGTGACTAAGATTACAGATGTGCACCAGCAGGTCTGGCAAAATGCACAGTGCTCCTTTTTAAAACTGAATATTCTGGGCTGGGGGTTTAGCTCAGTGGCTTAAGTACTTGCTTAGCAAATGTGAGGTTGTGAGTTCAATCCCCAGTAACAAAAACAAAAACTGAATATTCTGTGTGTATTGTTTTGATCCATTTAGACCTCGATGAGACCCCCTAGTGTGCTTTTACCTTTTAGTTCTTATGAATAGTGATACCATGAACAGGGGTGGACAGTGCTGGTTTGAGTTATTCCTGTCAGTTCTTTTTTGGGTTACTGGGAAGTGGATTTGATCCTCTGGTTACTTTATTTTTATTTTAAAGTTATTTATTTGCAGTGCAGGAGATCAAATCAAGTACCTCACTGGGAGACAAGTGCTCTACCACTGAGCTCTACTCTAAGTTCCACACATTTAGTATTTTTTGAGATGGGTCAATATGGTGCCCACCAGGTTCAGTTCCTTTTAATAATACTATCTCCCCATCCCCACCCTCCTGCAATGAGGACTGAATCCTGCACCTTCACACTGAGTTACAGACCTTGTCCCCTCCTCCCCCTTTTAGACAGGGTCATGCTACATTGTCAGTGCTGGGCTCAGTTTGGAATCCTCCCACCTCAGCCTCCCAGAGTGCTGATATTAGAGGTGTGCTGGGGTTACACGTGTTCTTTTTAGTTTTTCAGGCACCACCATGGTCTCTTCCCTAGTAGCTGTAGCTTGGTGCATTCCCACCAATACTGCACAAGGATCCAGTTGGTTCTTGATGATTTGCTTTGATTTTAGGAAATGAAAAAATGAATTAAGGTGTGTAATGTACCTGTACCAACTCGCACAGGGAATGCAAAACGTGTTAACAAAGAAGAAAACATGAAAAAATAAAAGGTGAATAATTTTTTAAAATAATTGATTTTTATAACATCCAAAACATCTGTGTTTCTTTGCTGTTTCCCTTTTGGTATCAAATCTAAGAATTTCTTGTCTTCTCCCAAGTCATGAATAGACTCCTTTGTTTCCTCTGAAAGTATTATCATTTAACCTCCCAAAGTTTAGGTCTTTATTCTAGTTTAGTAAATTACAGTTTATGGGTTGGGGTTCAACTTAATTATTTTGGTTTCATTTTCTCAACTAAATCCTTTATTTTGTATCCAGCTTCCCAGCCGTCACAGTAACAATTGATTTAAAAAGTGGTTTCCTCCCTTCTTCTCACTGCATATTGAATATCAGCTGACCATATACTCATCAGTTTATATCTGGAGTTTCAGCTCTTTTCCACTGATCTCTGTGTCTAAATTGTCTCGTGTATTTTACATTATAATTCTGCCACCTTTGGAGACCGAGTGAAATAAAGTGTTTATTGGAAAACTCAGGCTGGGGAGATAGCTGAGCAGCACAGCACCTGCCTGGCAAGTGCAAAGTCCTAAGTTTGATTCCCAGTACCACAAAAAGAAGAAGAAGGACAAGGGGAAGGAGGAGGAGGAAGGGGAGGAGGAGGAGTTAGAGGACGAGGAGGTGGAGGAGTTGGAGACAGAGGAGGAGATAGAGGAAGAGTAGATGGAGGAGGAGGAGGAGAAAACTGGGGTTCTTTCCAGTGACTGCCATCATCATGACATAGAGACCTAAAGTACCATGAGAACTAAAACCAAGAAACTAGATGTGGTGGGGCACATGTGGAAGCCTAGCGTTCAGGAGGCTGAGACAGGAGGATCACTGTAAGTTCAAAGCCAGCCTGGGCTACAGAGTGAGTTCAAATCCAGCTGGAATTGTACAGTGAGACCCTGTCTCAAAAAAAGAAAAGAAAACAGAGAACAGAGAAACTCCAGGGCCCTAAACCCGTTGTTCAACAAGAGTATAATTTGCAGGTGGGCATGGTGGCACATCCCCCTAATATCAGAGAGCAAGGGGTTGAGGCAGGAGGATTTCCGTGACTGCAGGCCATGCTGAAACACACAGTGAGCACAAGGCCAGCACAAACTGCATGCTAATACCATGCCTCAAAAAGAGAGCACAATTTGTGCTGTTTTCTGAAGCAGACAGGAACTTAAGAATGGTTTTTCCTACAAATAGTGATCCTTCAAGCTGAGGTCAGTGGCAGTTACTTAGTGTGACACCTTGTGTTCAATGCTCAGCATCACCAAAAACAGGCAGACAACAGCAATTCTTTACTAGGGCTTACAAATCCTTCGCTTAGGCAGGCTGGTCATTTAGGAAGTATCTATCAACATCGGCCAAATTCCCTTTAAGGTCCCTTAGCCTTTTATGTACCTAGCCTATGCCATAAGCCCTCAGGACACCCTTAGGTTTCTCCCTATCGCTTTCAGAAAGTTGTACCTGACATCCGCAAACAGGGAATTATTAAATTTTTTTGGTACCAGGGATTGAACTCACAACCTCACACTTTCCAGACAAGCACTTGAGCTGCTGAGCTAAATCCTCGGCACACAGGGAGCTTTTGATGTCTTTTTCATACAAAGGTGGCTGGAAGATGTGAGGAGCGTTGTGTGTTGATGTGTTGGGTACTACAGTTGGAACCCTGGGCCTGGGACAGCTAAGCAAAAAGTGCTTCTGCATTCTGATCTTAGATCCTTTCTAATCGCTGTGACGCAATACCCGACACCCACTACTTAAAGAAGGAAAGGTTTATTTACTCACAGTATGGAAGGTTTCAGCGCAGCATGGCAGAGGGCCAGGGAGAAGGACAGAGAGCACTGGGCATGGTGGCAGGAAGCAGGGAGTGATGTGGGGAGCTGGTAGGCTCACCCACAGATGGTATCACACTTCTGTGTTCCAGTCACCTCCTGAAACCACCACCCATGAGTGCAAGGGTGGGTGAAGAGCGGGCCCGGGAGGACGAGCCTTCAGAGAACCGGCGCACTGTTTGTTAGCCTGAGGACCGCTTTGGGGCCTCTGGCCGTAAGGGGGGGAATCTGTGCCAATGCTTTCCTAAGGAATTTAGTGATCGCCACTCTGGAGCGTGTGCGCCACAGCCCTGGCGCGGAGTTCCACGGAAAACATTTGTGGGAGATCTTGCTCCTGCCCGCGGAGCCCCGGAGTAGTCTGAGGAGGAGACAGATGACCTCCGCAGCAGTGCTGAGCGAATCTGTGGCGGTGGCATTTCATCTCCCCCGTTATTTAACTTTGTTGACCTGTGCTGCTTCTGTGGTAATAAGTTCCCTCCTTACACTCACAGGGAAAGGAAATGATTATTTATGTTCTGCATTGTTGTTAGAAAACTTAGTGATTTCTTTTGCCTTCCTTATTGTGGAGAGAGTATGGGTCAGGAGTTGTAACCTAACCAAAGTGCTGCCATCCTGTTCTGTAAGCATCCTTGCCCAGAGCTTTGTTCCAACTTCTTTTTCCCATAAACTACTCCCTTCCAAGAACAGCAGTGTGTTCCTGGAACTAGCTGACCACAAGTTACACAAGTTAATATCCTGTAGAGTTAAGAAATGTGTCTCCAGGCCAAATCAGGAGACAAAAGACCTTCTTCCCCCTCAGCCCACTCCCTTTGCTTGGCGGTTTTTCCCTTGTAAACCTCCCAGGAACCTAACCTAGTTGCACAGCTCTGCGGTTTCCAACGCGACTGTGCCTCTGGGTACCAGCTTCAATAAAGTGCTTCTTTTTCCTTTTGGATGACATCTTGCCTCGTTTTTGAGGTATATCATTGGGGTGCAACATCAGGAAATATGATACTCGAGGGTGTGGGGAGCAGCAGAGACCCCTCCTGGGCTCAGCCACCTGCTGTGTGAACTTGATCAGGTCACTGTTCTGAGTCTCTTCTTCTTCACCTATGAAAAAGCTGATGGAAATACAAAGCACATGAAGGATGGCTCTTGGACTGGATATTGAAGTCAGGACATCTCTCTACCCACACCAGTGGAGAGAAGAAACCTCTGGCTACACCCCCTTATATCTAGCTGGCTACTTACGTATTTATCAGAATTTTATTAAACACCCTTGTTATGCTAAAGCCCCTCCCCTGAGGCCTGGAAGCCAAGAAGAGCAAGACAGAAGATTTCTCATTTTCCACAGTTGATAGAAAAATAGTAAAATAGGTTCAGTTAGTGCTGAGCACTACAAAGAAATTAAGTACAAGGTGATACTATAAAGGTGCACTCAAAAGCAGCATGTGTGCATAGTCTGTGTGCACATGCACGTGGTACATGTGTGTGTGTTGCAGTGTTTTGGACTCTTGTCAAGTGGCAGATTTAGGGAGTGAGCTGAATCCTGAGTATTGAGTCATCATTTCCACGGCAGGGGAGCTAGCGATTACTAGGCACAGACTGATTAGGTAAGGCAAAGATGTCTCACCAAAGATACGTAGATTGACCTGCGAGCCTCCTTTAGAGACAGGGAGTAGGTGGTGCTCATCAGTCTTTGTCTGGGGATTGAGAACTAAAACAGGAAAGAACTTTTACCTTGGCAGAGGTAATTGAAGAGGCTGTGTGCAGACTAAAAGATCTGGATGGTCAGAAAATAGGAGTAGGCCTAGGAAGTCAGATTGGGGCTCCATCTGGCATCTGACTGGATAGCAGAATTATTTACAGTCCCCCATCTCTTCCCTCCCCAGTGCTTTAGAGTGAATGCAAGTGTTTATGCAGGCAAATGATCTACCTCTGAGCCACTGGTCCTGCCAGGAATTATTCTATTTCTTTTTTTAATTAATGAATTTTATTGGTGCATTTTAGATATGCATAATGCTGACATTCACGGTATAGAATTTGTGTCTGTGTGTGATATAACTTGATTCTTTTTTTCCTCTTTCCCTCTCTTCCCTTCAGCTGCTCATCTCTTCCTTATTTACAAAAGCTTTGTTTCCATTTTTCCTTCTCTTCTCCCTTTTTCTACTCCCAATCCTCTCCCAAGTTCCCCTTCTCATTTGAATATTTTCTTCCTATTTCACAATATCTAATACACATTTCAATCCAAGTATAAATATACACTTTCAGTTTCTCACAATGTATAAACGGTGCAATATTTAAGCACATGTGTCTGATTAATTTCACTTAATTTCACTATAGTCTGAGCATTCATCCATTACGTAGAAATTTCTCAAGCTTATCCTTTTTATGGCTGAGTAGCGCTCCATTATATTAAAAAAAAAACCCATACCTTCTGTATCCCTTCATCAGCTGATGGGCATTTGACTTGTTTCCAAGATTTAACTGTTACCAATTGCTACTCTAGACATGAGCATGCATATATTGCTGTGGTGATTCTTTTAATTCTTTTGGGAATATACCAAGAAGGGGGGAAACTGGGATAAGTGGGACCTCTAGACCTAGGTTTTGAGGAATTTCCACACTGATTTGCATAGTAGTTATACCAGTCTACATTCCCACCAGTAGGACAGAAGGGCTGCTTTTTCTCCACAGGCCTTCCAGCATTTGTTATTTGTTGATTTCTTGACAATAGCCACATTTTCTTGACAGTAACGAGATGGAATCTCAGTGTTTTTTTAATTTGCATCTTTCAAGTGACCAGTGATCTTGAACCTTTTTTACATGTATTTCTTGACCTGAGAAGTGTATATTCATTTCAGATGCCCATTTTTAGATTGGGACTTTAAATTTGAAAGGTCGGATTTTATTTGGGTTCTTTATATATTCTCAATATTAGTTGTTTGTCTGAGGAACAGATGATAAAATTTTTTCCGCCTCTGTGTGTTGTCTGTTTACTGTGTTGGTGATTTCTTTTGCTGTGCAAAACATTTTAGTATGACAGGATCCCAGTTGTTGATTGTTTTGTGAATTTTACTGTGAGATTAGAGTTTTGTTCATTAAGTGTTCACCTACACCTTTGTCTTCAGGAGTTCTACTTATTATCTCTTACAGCAAGTTTAGTGTTTCTTTTAATATTTATATCTTTGATCCATGCGATTTTAATTTAGCACATGGTGAGAGAGATACGGATCTAGTTTTAGTCTTTGGCATGTGGAAAAGCCAGCCTTCCCCCCACTATTTATTAAAGAGGCTTTCTTTCAATGATTATGTTTGAACATTTTGTGAAACATTATGGTTTAGTTTGTTTAGAATTGTTTCTATATCCTCTATGCTGTTCCATTGATCCTGGGTTCTGCTTTTCTTTTGTTGTTATTTTTTATTTATGTATGTATTTATTCTTGCTTATTTTTACTTCTCTTCTCAGTATTGTGCTGTTTTTGTCACAGTAGCTCTGAAGTATAACTTCAAGCCAGAGATTGTAATGCCACCCGCCTTGCTTTTGTTGTCCAGGATTCCTTTTGCTATTCTGTGTCTCTTCTGGTTCCAAATCAATTTTAGAAATGTTTCCTCTAACTCGGTGAGGTATGCTATAGGCATTTTCATCAGGATTGCATTAAATCCTTATAGCAGTTTTGGGAGTATGTGCAGTTTCACTATATTGGTTCTTCTTACCCCCAGAATAAGGAATAAGCTTCCATGTTCTGACATCCTCTTCAACCTCCCTTTTCCAACTACTGCAATTTTGGGTGGTAAATTCTTTTACTTCTTTCATTTGGTTAATTCCTAATTATTCCTTTTTGGGGTTTTTTGGATGCTATTGCAAAAGACATTGTTTCTCTAATTTCTCTCTCTGATTTCATTATTTGGATATAGGAATGCAATGAATTTTTAACCTAGATGTGGTACAAAATTTGGTTTTAAATCTAGGTGTCTTTTGGTGGACATTTTGGTGTTGTCAATGTAGAATATCATGTCTTGCACAAATAATTATTTATTCCTTTTCCATCTTTATTCCATTTATGTCTTTCCCTTCTCTATTTTCTCTGGCCATTATTTCCAGAACAACATTGAACAGGAGTAGTTATAGTGGACATCCTTGTCTTGTTCTTGATTTTAGAATGACAGCTTTCAGTGTTTGTCCATCTAGTATGATGCTGGCTGTTGGTTTGTCATAGATGGCTTTATCTGATTGACATAAAGATGATGTATTCCAACTTTCTATAGGGTTGTTATCATGAATGGGTATGGGAATTTGGACCCTATGGTCTGAGAGTATGCATGGAATAATTTCAGTTCCTTTGCATGTACTTAAGCATATTCTGTGGGTTAGTATGCATTCTGTTTTGGATAACATCCCATGAGTAGCTGAGAAAAATGTGTATTATGATGTTGTAGGGTGGAACACTCTGTACATATCTACTGAATCCATTTGTTCACAGGTTTGGTTCACTTCTGATACTTCTTTGTTGATTTCTTATCTAGTTGATGTGCCTGTTTTTGTCTGTGGGGTATTATGATCCCCTGTTACTATGATTATTCATGTCTGTTAATATGTTTTAATATAGTTGATGCACTGGCATTTGGTACATGCATATTTATGATCTTTCCCTCTTGCAGTTTTCTCTTAGCAAGTATGTAGTGCCTTCTTTGTCTCATTTAATCAGTCTTGGCTTGCAGTTCACCGTCTACAAATAAACTAGTTACTTGTGCCTTTTTCTGGGTTCGTTTTTCATCCTTTGAATTTCAGTCTCTTGATTTCTTTTTGAGTTTAAATGTGTTTCTTGTATGCAACATATTGTTGGATCTTTTTGTTCATCCATTTTGCCACTCTGCTTCTTTTGAATGGTGAATTGAGGCCATTTACATTGATAGTTATAAGTGGTATGTATTGATTTATCCTGTTGTATCTTCCTGTGGTTGGCTCCTTACCATTCCCCTCTGTTTAACTGATTGCTTTCCTGGTGGTTTCTTATCGTTGGTGTTCTTAGAATTGTACTCTTATCTCTTTCTAAAATATTTTTCAGAATATTTTGTAGAGCTAGTTTAGTGATCATGAATTTCTTCGGTTCTTTTTTGTGGAAGTATCTTATTTCTTTATCAACTTTAAAAGATAGCTTTGCAGGGTATATCAGTCTAGGTTGGAGGTTGTTTACTTTTGGGTCCTGAAATACTTCACTCCGAGCTTTCCTTGACTGAAGGGTTTGTATTGAAGCCTTCTGTGATTCTGATGGTCTTCCTTTATAGTTGATTTGTTTTTCTCTTAACAGCTTCTAGTATTGTATATTGTGCTGAATTTCTGGAATCTTGACTATTATATGCCTTAGGTTACATTTTGTTTACTTGTTTTTGCTTGTTTGGTTTTCATTTTGGTGCAGGGTCTTGCTTCCAGTGTAGATTGACTTTGAACTCACTCTGTAGCCCAGGCTGGCCTTGAACTCATGGTGATTCTCCTACATCCTGATCACTGGGACTATGGTGTGTGTCACCATGTCTGACTTAGCTAGATTTTTTAAATCATGGCTAATTGGAATTGTATATGCCTTATTATTTGTGTTTCAAATTGTTTTTTCATGTTTGAGAAGTTTTATGCCATTACTTTGGTAAATAGGTTTTTTATGTTGTTTGCAGTATCTCCTGAGTTGCTATTGACTCTGTTCAATCTTACTTTATTCTTCTTTGAAGCACCTAGCAGCTGGTGGATTGATGTTTCATGGTCCCTTTCTATTTTTAACAAATCTTTCTTTTCATGGTCACAAAC
Source organism: Cavia porcellus (assembly GCF_034190915.1). NCBI lineage: Eukaryota > Metazoa > Chordata > Mammalia > Rodentia > Caviidae > Cavia > Cavia porcellus. Next base: position 66,163,196 of record NW_026947500.1, read on the forward strand.
CAAAATTCTGTTTTCTAGATCTGATATTCTGTCCTCACATTGTCTCAGGCCCCTGTGTATCTTTTAAATGGAATTTTTAATCTCATAGGCATCTATTTGAATCTGTTTCATATTTTTCCTTATATGGAGAATTTATGGTTTCCATTTTCCTGGAGGTTACCATTTTCCTGAGGTACTCTATGCTTTTTATGTATATCTTGTCTAGAATCACTAATCATTCCCTTCATTATGCCCATCATCCCTGAAGTCATCTGAGAAATTATTTCAGATTTGACTTTTTCCTAGAGCCTCATTCATCTGCTTTGTTCCTTTTACTGATACCACTTCAGATAGTCCAGAAAGATTGCTTTCGAATCGTTCTGCCTCATCGTCCCTTGGATTTGCCTTTGGGGAACTACTGAGCAGGAGTTGCATCTGGCTTCTGTGTCTTCTCTTTTTCTGTTTTTTATTTCAGCATAATTCATGCATTGATGCTTGTAAATTGCTTGTGGTAAGCATCTTTGTTTCTATTCTCAAGAACTCTTAAGAAATGACTGCTTCTTAGAGATGTCTTCAAATTACAGCTGACTTTTGGGTGTTGAATCTGTTGTAAAATTCTACTGCTCAACTTATTGGGGATGAGAATTTGCTGCCTACTTGGCCTACTAGCTTGTGGTTCTTTGGCACTGGCCTGTAGTATTGTTTATGATCCTCAGGTAGTCTCCATCTTGGCATCTATGGAAGAACAGATGATTAGACCAGTTTTGTCACCTTGGGTAAAGTAGTACAATGAGTAATAATTGCATCCTACACCCCATAAAAAATGACAGCCTTGGGGCCAGGGATATAGCTCTGTGGCACAAGTGCCTGCCTAGAAAATGACAACCTTCGTAACTATTGATTTGCCACCTTTATACGTGTGAACAGAACTTGTAGTTACCTAAGCAAATCTAAAAGAAACCAGAAAGTTCTGTACAGTACATAGTCCCTTAAAAGGCAATTTTATCCTCGGGAAAGAAAATTAAAAACGAGTTAAGGGGAAAAATAGAGCAAGAAAAGAAGAGAAAGGGATTAGAAGCAAGGCTGGAGGACAAAGAAAGATTTGGAAAACTGGTGAAGAGCACAGGAGGGAACGGAAGAAAGACAGGTACAGTGGAAAAGAAACAAAAACCAGGTAGTATAAAAACAGGAACAATCAATCAATCAAGAAAGAGAGCAAAAATAAACAATAAAAATATAAAAATTTTTAAAAATTAAAAAGCAAAGGAAGGAAAGTAGAAACAAGAACTTTGGGTGTGTCTCTGCTGTCACTGATTGACGGGGGGCCAAACAGAGCCCAGATCCATGCTGACTGATCCCAGCAAACCAGCAGTAGGATTACGGTGGTGGTGGATAATCCCAGCAGACCTGGGCCTTTAGTTCCCCTGAAGTTCAGACTACTGCATTCTGGCTATGGCCTTGGGCCTGTTTTTCAGCCCACTACACCCCAAATGACTGCTGCTGACACTTGCTTTCTGGACCAACTTGAGCGTGGCTGCGCTTCACTCTGAGGCTTGTGGCCACTAGATGGCGCCAGGCCTCCAGGTATTCTGAGTTGTGACTTCTGTTGCCCTTTCCTGAAAGGCTGCTGACCAGTCATCCTTTCCTGGGGGACATCTGAACCTAAATAACTACCAGCCCCTGCAGTCCACAGCGTCCACTGCTCTGTTCTACCAGTGTGTTTCTCCATGGAAGCCCTTGGGGTCACAGATAGTCACTGTGCCTCTGGGGGTCCAAGCCGCCCCTCACTTTCCCAGAACATGGGCTCAGGGAGAAAACAGTGCTTGCCACCTCCCTGCTCTGCATTCTGGTCCCCTCTTCATTCTCCTTGTAGTCTGTAATTCTCACCTCAGATCCTTTCAGGGTCCCAGGAACCCACTTACCTCCTCCTCCTCCTCTTCACATTGGTGTATTCCGGTGTCCAGATTTCAAATATTGTAGGAGCCGGTTCTCTGCTGCTCACCACTCTGCCATCCTCCTGGATGTGCAGCAATTACTTAATTTCTATCATATTGCCATCAAACAGCTGCATTGTATTGTAGAGACCAATAGAATAAAGATGTGTGGGGCCGTGCTGCATGAGATGCCATCAGTCATCAGTTGCTCATGGAGTGTTCGCTGAAGTCTATTCCGTGTCGGTAATTTTGGAATTTTGTGCAGAGTTTTGTTTTATTTTTGGTTTGTTTACTTTTGGGTTTGGTGCTGGGGATTGAAAGCTGGGCCTTCTCCATGCCAGGCAGGCACCATCCTGTGGAGTGGCATCTGAAGCCTCAGCTTGCAGTCTGCACTCCCTCCTCCCTGGGCACAGGCTCTGTCTCCCACTGCGCATTCAGCTTGGATCAGGGTCGGAACCTGTACTGATGCTCTGAGATGTCACCTCGTTCCTGGGCAGAAAGGCTGAGGACCTGAACCAACCTGGTGCACCCAGAGGAGCGGCCTGTGGACTCGGTCTGTGTCAGAGACCTTGGGACCCGGAACCTCACCCCACACCTGAGGGGCTCACACAGCAGGACCTGCTGTCTTACACTTCTGCAGGTGGACTGCAAGGTGGCAGCAGGGCTGGCTTTTCCTAGGGCTGCAGTGAAAGGGTCTGTCCAGGTCCCTGACCGTTCTTCCAAGGACACAGTCTTGTGGCTGCATCTGGCCCCCACCCCAACGCACGGTCCTTGGGAAACACTAGTGCTCCCCTAGCCTCAGGTTCTCTAATTACATCTCTAGTGATCCTGTGCCCAAATAACATCACTTTGTGGGACAGGACAGGGACTTCCCCATCCCAGCTTTGGGGGGATTCATTTCAGCCTGCAGCGAGGGCCACAGGGAGAATTTTGATATTGAAATCACATCTCCAGAGCAGTGGACTGACTTTGGGGGGAAAAAACTAACAAAACCTTAAGCACTAGGACAGATGATGTTGCGTCTGCAATTGGTTGCTTTAAAGCTGAGGCTAACATGGCTTGGCAACTCTGCGGATTTGCTCTGCTAAAAAGCTCTGAATTCCTTTGTATCCAGTTTAGTTTTTATTAGTTCTTCTTTGCAGCACATAATGATTCCGCTCCCTTGGGGAGCTGGCACATGGACACAGCACATCTTAATTCCCTTTTCAGCCCCTTCTCCTCCCCTCCCTCTCTCCTCCCTCCATCTCTTGGTCTTCTTCCCATTTGCAAAAGAGCTGTCACACTAGTTCCTAGTTTCTGTCTTTTGATTTTCTCTTTATTTATATTTTGGGTTTTGTATGAGAAACCACATGATAGATAAGCTTTTGTGTCTGATTTATGTTACTTAACCTTATGAGTTCAAGCTATGTCCATTTTCTACAAATGACTAAGTTTACCCTTCTTTGTGGCAGAGTAGTACTCCCATGTCTGTAAATACCGCATTCTCTTTATCCAGTCATCTGTGGACGGACATAAAGGTTGTTTCCAAGATTTAGCTCCTGTGAATATGCTGCTGTGAAGTACACATGCATCACTGAAATGAGTAGACACTTCTCTGAAGAAGTAAAAGCGGCCAATAAACACATAAAAAATGTTCAGCATCACTGAGCATTAGAGGAATGCCAAATAGAACAATGCTGAGATTTCATCTTTTTCCAGAACAATTGGCTGTCAGGAAGAAGTCAAATAGTAGCAAATCCTGGTGAGGCTGGCGGGGAAAGGAATCCCTCTCCACTGGTGGTGGGAATGGAAACTGGTACAGCCACTGAGGAAGTCAGTGTGGAGATCCCTCAAAGCCCTAAAAGTAGAAATTCCATTTGACCCAGCTATTCCCCTTCTGGGTGTCTTCCCCAGAGAGTTAAGGATGTCGTACTACAGGACACAGACCTTGATTCTTTTGGCAGAGGTGCTAGTCTAGTTTTTTGTCGCTGGTTGTTACCATGCAGAATTTGTATGTACCCCACAAAGCCACCGTAAGTTGCTTTCGGAGTGCTGAGCATCATGATGAAAGCAGTTCTTTCCTGCTGCTGGGCCCCATGTCTGTTTCTTTCCTTTTTCGTGTTTGTCCTGGCTGTTGTATTGGCCGCTCCTTTCCTTTCCTTTCCTTGGTTGACTCAGGGAGCCCTTTAATTTGTAAAGCCAGAGCTTTGAAACTTTTACGAAAATGAGAAAAGTCCTCTAAATTTTAGCAGCTTAGAAGGCTGGGCTGGCTGGGTGGAAGGGGCCAGTCCAAACTGGCAAAATATCAAGACTCTGTTTCAAAATTAAAAGCAGACAACTGAAAAGGTCCAGTTTGCCACTCAGTGGTGTAGCGCTCACTGGAAGGAAGAAGGCGAGTTCACGTGGGGAGCACCGCCATCCAAAAGGAGAGAAGCTTGGGAGAAATGCTCAGCAAGGTGCCCTCTTTTCCTCAGGGAAAGTCCCTGAGTCTCATCTGCGGGGCTCTGACCTGGCTCCGTGACTTTGAACAGAAGAAACAGCAGGAAGAGGCGCGCTGCCTCCTGGCTCCTGGAACCCAGCCCCTGCCAGAGGGCCAGGACTTGCTTCCTGCAGCCCCATCTTCCTGCCCGGTGCCCCCCACTGCCCTGACGTCTGGAGGAGAGCCGGACTGGGTCACCCAGTTTGTGCAGAGGAAGGAGGAGAGGGAGCTGGCAGAGCGAGTGAAGGCGAGTCTGGGCGGGATCCTGGGGTTGGTGCAGTGGCCTCTGTCCTCCCCCAGCCACCTTGCACCCTGCACTGCTGGGTTCTCCTTGGCACTGGCCCGAGGCAGCAGAAGGAGGGGCTGCTGCGGCCCCGTGCTCTGGAGGCCAGTAGAGGTCCCCGCAGGAGGAGCAGAGCAAAAGGAGGAAGCCAGAGGAGCGGCTGCAGCAGACCCGCCACAGTGCACAGTTCAAGCACGCAGCCCAATGCTGGTTTCAGCTCAAGGCACAGTTTGTAGAGGCTGGGTCCAAGGCAGAGTAGCACGTCAGAAGAGAAGCCGTTCAGGGCAAGCAAAATATAGCAGAAACAAGCGGGGCAGGGAGAAGACAGCCTCTTTCTGTGCCTTGTGCTGTATCCTGGCTGCTGGGATTAGGATGGTGCTGAGCCAATCAATGGACGACTGACTTTGTGATCACCCACCCTCAGTTCAAGCATCGCACCATGGATCAGTCACACACTCTAGACCCAGCCACCTTTGGGAGAACAGCCAGACACAAGTCTGGGCTCCCCCCCTGCTGTCTTCCAATCCCATGGATTCGGTGCATTTCTTACTCTGGCATTTCTCTGCTCTGAACAGCACTTCTGTGGGAAGTGCAGCCAGGTCTCCGCCCAGGAGTTCTGTCCGCAGCCACACATCTGGCAGACACATGCTGTCCCGGGCTGCTGGGGTCCTGAGCCCTCCCCAGCCTCTGTGCCTGCTGCAGCCACCGTCCTGCTCTATTTATTTTTTATTGCCCAGATTTCTAGATTTTTATTCAATCTTTGCCTTAGAGTTCTCTTTGAGGATCACATGGTCTCTGAATCAGCATAGGAAGCCCTTGCCCACCCACTCTTGTCCTGTGGACCAGACCCCAGGCCTGGCTGCCTCATTTTCACACAGGGCAGAGCAATGCATCAGTGGAGGGCAGCACCTGGCACTTGGTGCTGGGTGACCCAGCTGCTCCCAGTTGTCACAGTGCCTAGGCTGTGTTTCAGGGACACCGAGGAGATGCATGTTGAAAAGCAACAGTGTGTATCGATATTTTCAAACCAAAATAAAAACTTAACTTCCTGGACCTTACATTTAGATCCCTTGGGGCAGGCAGAGCATGGGGGAGTAGATGAGTGTGTGTTCAGTGAAAATGACAGCCATAAAAATCCCGGGTATTTGGTTGCTGAATGAACGTGTAGTTTCTTGGTAGCGTAACGTAACTATTTAATCTCTCAGTATCCTTGAACAGCCTGAGAATCACATCCCTGCCCCAACAGGAAACCTGCCCAGGGAAGGGGCGCTGCTGTGCCTGCCAGCTCTGCCTGGCAGGATGCATTGCTGTCTGAAATCAGGGGTTCCTTCCAGTGCTTCTCTGGCTAGTGGAACCAGTCACTGGGAACTTTTGGGTTTCAGTGTGGTTAGAGCTTGCTTTTTTTCCCTGTTGACCTAATTTTTGTTTTTAAAACATGTAACCACTCATGCAGTTCAAAAGTTAGAACTCTTATTAATAAATATACAGCCGGGGACTCTCACCCTGTCCTCCAGCCTACTGGTCCCCGCCCGGTGAGGAATCCTTTTCCTTAGCTGAGGATGCAGCTTTCTCCTGGTTTTGCTGGGTGGCGCTGCCTGGTGTTTGGTTTGAGAGTTTGTTTTTTGTTGTTGTTGTTGTTTTTTTTTTTTTTTTTTTTTTTTTGCTAAAATAAACACCTGCCTGCTCTGTCCTGTGTCCCGGAGATAGCCTTGTGGTTTCTGGAGTGCGCTGGTGGTGGCTGGCCAGTGGCACGGTGAGGACGAGGTCTGTAGGCTGTAGGGGCCCCGGGTGCTGTGCCGGGTAGAGGTGGTGCTGCTCAGGCAGCAGGCAGCTTCCCTCCCTCCCCGGGTCCATCTCACTGTGCAGACGCACCCTGAGGAAGAAAAGCTGCCTGGCTAAGCTGCATCTGTCAGCTGTGCGAAGCTTAGACTCCTAGGTAACTGCTAGGTCTAGAAAAGTGGAACTGCTTGTCACTTGCTAACAGTGACATTTCCCTCCCTGGGGTCATGACCACTGTGTATCCCCCTCACCCAGGCAATGTCTGCGAGCTCAGTTCCTCACCAGTGGTTCAGCTTTAGGGACAGGCGGGAGCTGTATGGATCTAAAGACTTTCCTGTGATGATTTCGACCCAAAGCCAGGCTTGAAACCCCCTGTGCCAAATCGGCCACCTTTTTGTGTTCCTTCAGTCCTCTGAGGAGGCCGCCAGCAGGTCATTAATGGTTGTTTTCTTGTTGATAATTCTGCATCAGCCTTTCTGGGCTTATTTCCTATGCAGTGTCCCAGTGGCCACCCAGCCCAGACTTCTCCCTCTGTTCTCCCTGCCGAGCCTCTGTGCCCTCCATACCAAGCCTGAGGTCCCTTTCCCTAGCCCTCAGGATATCACACACCTCAAACCCTGCCTGCAGGTGTCTGACTTCCGGGAGCAGCTGCTGGCCTGGGCTGGGACGCAATCCGAGCGCGTGGTGGAGTTTTCCTGTGGTGAGCAGACCCTATGCCGTGACCTCTGCTCACTAGTTTTTGCCACTGGCCAGGCCCTGGGTGGGGACACCACAGGGCGGCTTGTCACCTGCTCCCTTCCTGCTTTCATGCTCTGTGACTTGCCATCTGCATCGCCCAGAGACCCTCAGGGAGGTCTATAGACCCCTTCCTGTGTGGAGATGGGTGGGGAACACCCTCCCTGGACCCCGCCTGCCTGCGGAGCAGTTTCCAACCCCTCCCTTTCTCACTAGGTCACGTTATCCCACCAGACAACATCCTGCCCCTGGTCCTCTGCAGTGGGCCCACCGGCCAGCAGCTGGAGTTCACCTTTCAGCAGAGAGAGCTGCCTGCAATGGTGGGTGCCTCTCTCAGTGCTCATAGCCCCCATGGTGTGGCACATCGCTCTGGGTCACCTGGCTGCTCCTGGCATTTGGAAAATCAGTATGAGGGCTCCCTTTCCAGCTGGGCTCCCAATGAGTGGAGTCTCTAGATATTTGTCATGAAGGTGTGGGCTAACCCCGCCCCTGGACCTTTAAGTGAGTTTCCTTCAGCCCTCCAGGTGCCCCTTGAGGACCAGTCGTCCTCGTCCTCCTCTCCCGGGGGTTGCTGTGGGGGCGGCAGTGGCGGGATGGACTCCGACATGTGGGTAAAGGCTCCTTCTGCACCTTCAGGGGCCCCTGGCCTAGGGCCTTTCCCAGAGATGCCTGGAAGGGAAGGGCTGGTGAGGGAGGGAGGCCAGGCCAGGTGCACCCTGCTCCTGGATAAGGGGACAGGCGGAGCACCCCAGGCGCCTGCCTACCTTTGCGCCTCAGGACCAGCTTGTTAAAGAGATCTGACATCAGACGAGGGGGCTGGGGATTTAGCTCAGCGGCATAAGCACCTGCCCTGCAAGTAGGCGGTCGTGAGTTCAATCCCCGGTACCGATAAAAATGAAAAAGACAAAAAAAAAAAAAAAAAGATCTGACATCAGGTCCCCGCCCTGGCCCGTGGCTCTCACTGCGGGAAGCACAGGTGAAGAAGTGCAGGACAGAGGAGGGGACCCCATTAGGGCCACAGGCTCTGGGCTCACTCCCCTGTCCATGACAGCAGTGGCCCCCAGAGGTTTAGAGACTTAGGCCTGGGCTTGCCTGAGTCCTGTGAGAGCACTGAGACTCCTTGGAAGCGCAGGAGGTGGGGGAACCCTCTGACGCAGCCTGAGCTGGCAGGGCCAAGCACAAAGCCCCAAGCAGAAGCCCAGGACAAGGGTGTTGGGGCCAGCCAGGCCTCCAAGAGCACCCCGCCTGCAGAGGGACAGCCTTGGGGCCCTGACAGGCCTCCACCGGGTGTCCTGGCTGCAGGGGGAGTGGGGCCTCACCTTGCTCCTGCTCCTTCTGCTTCTTCTTCTCCAACTTGCGCTCCTTGACGCTGCGCAGCTTGGCCTTGCCGATGCCCCCAGCTTGGCGGATGGACTCCAGCAAGGTGGCCCGGCCGCTGGAGGGGTCCACCACCTCCTTAGGAGCCACCTGGACAGGTGCTGACAGGGCGGAGGTGTGAGGAGTGGCCTTCCAGGCCCATGCTGAGTCAGTGCCTGGTGTCAGACACCTGCGTCCCCCCATTTCCCACCCCGATTGGGTGCTGCCCTGCAGCAGTGGACCTGAGACTCACTAATCACCCACAAAACCTCCAGGGACCTGTGGGCCAGCAGAGACTTCTGTGCCCCTTCTGGAAGCTGCACAGGGGCTGGAAGGTACAATATTAAAACCCGAGTTCTCAAGTCTCCCTTTGCAGTCGCCCTCGTTTCCAGTGGTTCAGCTGGGAGTGAGGCCATGGCCCCAACTTTGGGCTCCCCTACCTCTCCCCTGGGATCCAAGGCCCCGAGCTCTGCAGTCCTGAGAGCAGGGCGGGCCCAAAGGCTAGGCCATGTGAGGAGGAAACTGTACTATGGACCTCAGACGTGCAGCTGCTTCCCCTTGGGATGCCCGGCGCTGGCCCCTACCTGAAGCAGGGGTGCTGCTGCTACTTTCAGCAGGGCCTGCACTGGTCGTGGCTGCAGTCTGCAGGGGTAGGCCTGCAGGTGCGCTGGCCAGCACTGCAGGAGCTGGCGGAAGTGGAGGTGGTGGTGGCGGTGGCGGTGGTGGGGGGGGTGCTATGAGCACCCCACCCTCTAGGTCTGGAACACAGGCGTGAAGCTGAGCACGCGGGAAGCAGGCTGAGTTAAGGGAGCTCCCAGCCCGGTCCACTGCCCAGAACCCAGCTCACCAGCCTTGAAAGGTGTGTCCACCTCTGTCTGGAAGGCAGGGAGCTCCGGGATGGCACCAGGGGCAGAGGGGGCAATGCCTGGGCCCAGGTCGGCACTGTACATGAGGTCATTGGCAACGCCGGGCAGGTCAGGCAGGTAGGATGGCACATCAATCTCGGGCACCTGACCGAGGTCTGGCACATAGAAGTAGTTCTCAGGGACCTGTGGGGGAGCACATGCGCCATGGCTACAACATGAGGACATGGTCAGCAGGTCACCCTGGGCCCCACAGAGCCCTCTTCACCCCAGGACAGCTCGGAGCTCCCAGGACCCTGGCCTCTAGCACCCCCCACCTGCCGCTCAAGCTCCTCTCTCTTGCTGATGGACAGAGGGGCATCGAACAGCTTCTCCTCCTTCTCCAGCATCACATGGGTCCTAGTGACCGCCCCCGCCAGCGAGTCCAGGAAAACGTACTTCTTGTGCCGACAGGGTGAGTGGGGTTTAGTCAGGCTTCCTGCTTTGGGGTACATCCTGCTCTTTGATGCCTAGGGCTCACCAGCTCTCACACCCACGTTGCACCCGACCTAGTGTGCTTCTCCCCCAGCCCCCTCAGAGCCCCCTGGGCCCTACAGGTTCTCCGTGGTGTTGAACAGCAGCAGGGAGCTGACGGAGCTGATGTTGCTGGGGAGCCCGCCGAGCCCCTCCTCGGTCTCATCCTCAGGCTCTGGCTTGGTGTTCACACACAGAGGGAAGAACTTCAGCTTTTCCTGGGGTGACAGGGATGTGGGGGGCTCAGCACCCCGTTCTGTCCCAGCCTGAACCCTTGGGTATCAGCAGCCCATGTGGACCCGGTGGCGCACCCTGGCCTGGCTGTGGCCCGACCTGCAGGGCCCGCTCCTCCAGCGGCCAGTGCTTGCTCTGCATGTGGCAGCGCGGCCGTGGCTGGAGGCCCGGGTCCTGTGCGCCTGAGAAGACTGAGCTGTAGTCCTGCAGGCGCTCGGGCCGGGAACTTGGCGCTGGAAAACGCCCGCGGGCAGGGACCAAGGGCTGGGGAGTTGAGGGGCGTGGCAGGGGTGGTGGGGGCGGGGCTGATGGGCGTGTGCTCCCCATCTTGATGGCCTTCTTGCTCCCCTTGAGCTTCTCGATCTTGGCCTGGCTCTTGGAGATCCGCTCCCCAAGCACCTGCAGCTGCCTGTGGCTCAGCTCCACACGCTGGGAGATCCTGCCATGCAAAGGCCACGTCAGGGGCTGCACCAAGCCACTCCAGCCCAGCAGCCTGCAGAACAGCAGGCGCCCTCTAAGGACTCTGGGTCCGGCTCCCTCAGCCCCCGGGCTCCCTGTCGCTGTCCCAGGGACCCACTGTGACAGGCCTACAGGAGTGGTCCTCACTTCACAGGGCTCAGTTCCTTGGGGCCCACCGTGATCACCTGTGGCTGTGGCAGAGCTATCCGCACCCGCCCCGTGGGCCCGCGTAGGGTGCGTGAGAACCTGGGCTCTGTCAGAGGAGGAAACTGCGGGAAGCAGGGCTGCAGCCACTGCCAGCACCTGACCCGACTTGGCGAGAGTGGGGCGCGGGTCTGGGGGGCCCTGCTCCTCTCGCTTTACACCCTACAGCACGGGACCCTGCTGTCCCCCCGGGCCAGACACACACAGGCAGACTCAGGACCCACCCCTCTGCAGACACCCCAGTGACTGGGTCATGGCAGCCTCCTCGGAGAGCCGCCTGGGGTCTCCCTCTGCTGGTTGCAGGCGGAACTGCAAGAATAGCCTTTCCTTCCCTTAGGAAAGAGCAGAGCCAGAACTGGGGTGATGAGGGTCACAGTACTGGGGTTATGGAGCCCCTGGGCTATGCTGGACAGTTGGGGATGACCTCGGGCACTCGTGAGGGAAGCTTGCAGACCCGGAGCTGCTCCCACACAGCAGCCATCTGGGGCCCACAGGTCTGGGAGTCATTAAAGGGGCTGGGCTCAGAGAGGAATCCCGGGACAAGGTAGCCCTCCCTCCGCTGGGAAGGGCAGCACCCACCTGCTGAAGATGTCTCCTGAGACCTCATTCAGGTACTGCAGGGCATCGGCCACCTGCTGGATGGCTTCCTCCCGCCGCAGGTCTGGCTGGATGAGAGGGATGGCGTAGGTCTGGCCAGCTGAGGGGCCCGGGATCCTCACTGAGGCCATGGTGCTGTGGGTGGGGCCGGAGTGTCAGGACCATGGGCAGGGTGTTCGCATGGCAGTGTGCAGCAGCCAGGGACTCTCGGTACAACAGAGTCCAGGTCAGTGAGAAGAGGGCCTGAGGAACGAGGGTGCAGTAATGGAAGACCAGGAGGAAACACGATGAACAAACTGCAAGGCACAATGTGCTGCCCCTTGGAACCTCTGTTCTTTCCGTCTCCCATTCTACAGATGAAATATGCCTTGGGTCTTTTTTGCGGGGAAGGTGGTACTGGGAATCAAACTCAGGGCCTTGTGCTTGCCAGGCAGGCCTGCCTCTGCTCTTTAAGAAGTCTTCAGTTCCAAGGACAAAGCATTATGCACAACACATTGTGCCAACATCTTCCCCAAGCTGAAGCCACTCCTGGTGCCCCTGCAGTCTCCTGAGCTCTCCCTTCTCCCCACAATGACTCCTCCACACTCTGTGGCTGGTGCTTTCCTGAGATGATCTGTCTGTTCTTCCACTTCCCCAGCGGCCAGCTCCCCTCCACACTTACTCTTCCAGGAAAGCCAGGCCCAGTTTCCCAGACTGAGACCACCGTGACTCTGCAGGGCCTGGAGGTTACTCCACCCTCCCTCCTGCCTTCCTATGGAGCAACCCAAGGAGCCAGCAGATCCCCCAGCCTGGGAAAGGCCCTTGTGCCTCTCAGAGACCACCATAGCCTTTCAAGAGTGCCTGCCCTGTACTAATTCTGATGCGTCTGCCACCCTCTGACTTAGTTCAGTCCTTTGCTTCTCCCATCAGGAGAGGGGAAAAGAGAAAGTGCTTTCTGTGCTTGTCCTGGGTGAACCCTCCTTAGTTACACACCTGGGTGTGTGAGGGAGAAATCCAGGCTCAGGTCTCAGCAGGGACCTGCGGGAGTGAATGCGGCCACCCTGAGGCTTCCTCCTGCTGTCTGCAGACAGCTAGTGCTGAGCTGTTAAGGGGAGACCAGGACCACCACAACAAAGATGGGAAAGGCACTGCGAGGCAGGGACACAGCCTCAGAGACAGCAAAGCCCTCAGGATAAGCACCCAGTCCAGCCTCCTGTAAAGTGCTAAGGGAGAAAGTGCTTCTGAGCCAGGAGCCCAGAAAAGCCTCTTAGCCGACTGCACTGCTCTCCTTTATCTCTGCACTTCACATGGTCTCAGTGGTGATTGTGACAGCTCAGCACATCCTCTTCTCATTCGTGGACCATGCAAGTTCTTTGTCACCAAATCATCCAAAGTCCTATCTGAAGAAATATCTGATTTCCATTTAATGAAATATTTCTCTTGCATGGCTGCATAATTCTACACAGATCTTGTGGGTGGACACGTCGGCTGAATTCATGCCACCACTTACGATAGAGAAGAGAGATTAGTATGTTAGAGACACAGCACATGGCTTAAGCCTTGCTGATACTCATTGAGCAAATGGAATGAGACAAATAAGAGGAAACAAGGACTCTGGCAAAGTGTGTGTCATAGAACTGACATTTGAGAAGGCGACTCACATAGAAGACTGGGAATCGGAGTCCACAGATCAAAGAGGATGCTAACTCCTACATGCTCCCTGGGAAGATGCAAAGGTAAGAAAACCTTCTGCTTCTCAGCCCTTGCTTTGTCTCAAGGATGGTACCTAGTTGGAGGGTGTGGGGGCCTGGTCTGTGGGGAGGGTCAAGTAAAATGAGCTGGAGGAAACCACAAAATAGAGAACATCTTCTGTGGCACCTTGCTGTGTGTGAGCCTTGTGCACTTCTTCTGGACCCTAGGGGGAGCGCTCCCCATCTGATGCAAGGGAGACTGTGCTTCAAGATCAGGCACAATGCATGCACTTGAGTGAGGGAACGTGAAACCATCTGAGTTTCATTAGCAGTGACACTGAGGGAGATGTGAGGATGAGAATAAATGAAGAATTCACCCTGCTCTAAGAACACAGGGAGAAGTTAAATGTGATCCAGTCCTATAGTCCACAACTTCCCTGGGTTGAAGTGATGACCCTGAATATGGAGGACATTTGCACATGGACCTACAATGAGCAAGACTCTCTTCTTCTCTCCAGCAATGACTGGACACCACAGCCCGAGGACTCTTCTTCAGCTCTCTGGAGAGTGAGGACATCTTGCACCCAGGACAGCTGCAGAAGACTCTGTTGCCCTTCTTGAAAGGGCGGCACCAGACCCTGTGGGTGAAGAGGCCAAGGTGCTAGCAAAGCCTTGCGGCACAGAACTAGGGTGACCAGTATACTGGGGTCTCCAAGTCACCAATTTTTCCAATTCTGTTCTGAATTAAACTTAGGACATCAGTAAATAGATGAGTGGAATGGAGCTATTAACAATCAGCAGAAACTGCATTGTCTTTATTTAGCAGAGCATAGACGAACACATGCTTTAAAAACTAGAATCAGACATGTTTTAGGTTAAGAAAATTTTGATTAGGGAACATTTTGATGTGTAGACTTATTCTTGAAATCTGCCCTATTTGAAGTTTTCAAAGTGTGTTAAAATGCATTATGATGTTGGGAAATTTGTTTCCTCAGAGAAGCAACAACTACTCACAGGAAGTTCTTATCTTCCGGGTGGCCCTGATTCTCACTGAATTGACAGTGCTGTGCCTTGGGATGGTGATAGCCCCTTTTATTTCCATTACAGTGAGGTTTGCCCCTGTGATTGGTATTGATTGCTAACTGTGGGCACCTTTCCTTGTATCAGTAATGAGTCCCCTATCTCAAATGTCAGGTGTTGTCAGATACCTTTATCCCTCTCTCCGGGATAACTGTGTGGAGGAAGCAGCTGAAGCTGGAGAGCGACCATTTGTGTGGAGCAGTAGGAGGTCAGTGTGTGCCCCTGACAAGCTGCCCCAGCTCAGAGTGCACCAAAGTGCAAGGCTATCCAAACAATGCATCTCTAGGCAAGGATGTGCCATGTGACTTTATCTTGTAAATGTATCAATAAAAGCCACTATGGTGGTTGAGCACTTCCTTTCCTCCCATTAGGAGAGAGGGCTCCACTTGACCTCTGCTTTCATTTCTTTTCTTTATTTTCCCACCCTCTAGCCATCCTTAGTCTGGGAACATCTGGATCTGCACCGAGAGATGACACCTATGCAGTCCTCTTCTGGCCCTGAGTGTGGACTGTCTAGTTGGATGGTATTGACAAGGCAGTGAAGGCACTTACAGATTGTATAAGGACCAGAGGCAAAAGCCAGCTCTGAGTGGATTCTTTCTTTGATCAGTTCTTCATCTCTGGAGCACCATCTATTTATTGGTGCTGGAATGACAACCACCAATGGTAAGTGTCTCACTGTGGATACTTCAAGGACTGTAGTGAAAGAGGGCTTGTATGGTCACTTGGGTAAAATATAGGAACCTTCTCTGGTTACTCAGGGCAAGACTTTACTGCTATGTTGAAAATTAAGAAGGAATACCTGTCTTTTTAAGTGCTCTGTGAGATTCCATGTGAAATGTGATCCTGCCTGGGAGGGTCAAAGGTATTTTCTACCCCCTCCTGTGTTCTCCTTCATCTTCAGAGCAGGGAATCTCCCTTTGGAAATTTCCAGATTCAGCTCAGCTGAGATGCATGTATTTTTCTATTCATTCAAAGACAGTCCTAGGAAGACTGGGAACAAAGGCATTTGTTTTTACTGTATCAGGATTTGGAGTTTGTGAATTACTTTTTTGGCAGCATATTAAAGACTTCATATAAGTTTACATCATGTACTGATCACTGCTCTGGATGCATTATTTGTACTGTGAGTATTTCTTCTTCCAATATAGCAATTTGCAAATCATTTTAGTGTCTCTGATGGTGATTGTGAACTTGCACCTAGAACTTGATTAGGAGCCTTTGGTCCATGCATGATAAAGATCTTTAGCGATTACAGGTCAGGGTACTTTGCCGAGGGTTAAATTTTCCAAACTGCTTCCATGCTGACTGCCCTGTTGAGACTTTTTTTTTAGTAGAAAATTCTGCAAGAATGTATGTTCTCCCAGCAGTGCTCACTTCATGATGTTAATGTGACGCTGAAGGGGAACATGCAAAGCAGTACATTCAGGAACTTCATGGTCTGCAAGGATCCTCAGCACACAGCAGGGCTGACTGAAAAGGGAACATTCTTCCCGGTGCTAAGTGGTCTAGGCTATGAGGGAGGCTCATAGGGATAATGCCAGGCCTTGTTGTGTTAGAGACACCAGGGGACTGAAAGACAAGGGAGATTTGCATTTCTGGTTGCTCCTGTCTCCTAGAAATGGCTGATCACTGTGATATATATGGTAAGAACCAATCAAAGACAGCCAAGTACCCTGCTCTGTGCTCCCTCTTTGTAATCCCGTAAAAACTTCCCTCCCTGAGCCTTGCTCAACATTTTAGCACACAAAAGCCTATAATCATGTCACCTGACCTGCCTTCTCCCCCTCATGTGAAATCTGACCGTGCATCACAGTCTGGTGGCTATGCCCATCTCTCCTGATTCTCTTCTCACTTTCACAAAGTATCCACAATCAATTACATGTACTCTTGTTCACATCTTAGCATCAGCTTTTTGGAGGAAATGAATCTGAGCAAACACAGAGCTCCAAGGCAGAAGCAGGACTATCAGGGAGAGAGGGAAAATACTACAACCCAGGGGACAGGGAACAGTAGTGTGGAGCAGAGTGGGGACAATAGAGGTGGAGACAATCACATTTTACCTTTCTGTCAAAGATAGAGTGTCAAGAAGCAAGATACAAACCCACAGAAAGAAAGAATCCAGGCACTTGGCAGCTCAGTGCAAAAGCCCCGGGTTCAATCCTCAACATCATGATAAAGAAAGAGAAAGGTTACTAGACTGGCTGCTAGGATATGTGCTAAGAGAGGGAGTGGCCATCCAAGATGCCTCCATGGTTTTAGGGCTAAGAACTGGAAAGGTGGATCTCCTTCACCTGAGATGCTAAAGCCTGTGAGGAGCACACGTTCTAGGAGTGACACTAAAGGCTTAATCGGGATCTAGAAGGCTGGAGATAATAATAGCTATGCAAAAGGAAATGTCACAGGGACTGTTGCTTTCCTGAGCTTGATTCTGCAATAGGCTGTTGGTTAAAGACACAACTTTCGGAGTTGCTGTGTAGCTGGCATTTGATGGCACAGAACTGAAGGTGTTAACTAAGAGGTAAGAGATCATCAAAGGGAAAATCTAGGATCCAAGTCCTAGCACACTCTAGATTTGGCAGGTGAGAAGAATCCATCAGGTGACAAAGGTCAGACAAATGCAGATTTATCCTAAGTGCCTGATGAAGTTCACGTTTTAACCAAGTGTGTGGCCCCTTTTGAGATAAATACTGTTTGCCTCAAAGTCTGTTTTGTGTGACTATTTTAATTTTTGCAATAGGGTCTTGATAGGCAGCTCAGGCTCTTGAACCTACTATGGATTCCAGGCTGCCCTCAAACTCAGGGCGATCCTCCTGCCTCAGTCTCTGGAGTACTGGGATTACATGTGTACACCACCATGCCTGGCACTTATGTGAATTCAAAGGAGCTGTGTCGTGAGATTTTCCTTACTAGATGCCCTCACATCTTTCTCTGTGCTTTTACCGTTTTATTTCTGTTAGCTTAGTTTCCCTTCCTCCCGGTCCTCCTGTCATAGCTCCCTGGGGTGGCCTGAAAAGCGGTAGTCTGCAGCTTTAATGCCACTCCACCCATCCCCCACCCGCTGGAGGAGGCCTCACCAGGCCCCTTATGACGTCATAGTTTACTCAGCCAATGGGACGAGAGGTCTGGTCCCACGCCCACTGGTTTGAGTTTAGCATCTCCCTGGTTACACCTTTTGTGGGTAGTTGGTGGATGTGAGAGGAGTGTGTTTGAGAGTTTCCTTGTGATGGAAGGGACTGTCATGAAGTGGTCCCACCCCTTTCCCTGTCCATGTCTTCCTATTCCTGAAGAAATTCAAAGGCAGAAATTGGCTGCGGCCAAAAAAAAGGTAAACCGAACAGGGTCTCAGTTCCTGGACCCAGAGCAAGCCCCCAGCAAGCAGCTTCTTGGCAGTCTGTACCCCCCTGGGAGAAATGTGGAGGGACCCTCAGCACTCCGGTGCCCCCTTCAAGCCCTGTTACAGATCCTCTCCTCACACCCCGAATGCATCCACCTCCAGGGGGACTCTCCTTTAGGCCTCACATGGGGCTTGGCTCTTGCCTCACATACTTTGTCTTCCTGAGCCCTACATTGGAGGACCCCTTTCCCTTCAGCTGTCTGCACACAGAGGAGGGTGGGGGCACAGAGGGAGTCTGGGGACAGAGAGGGAGGAGCAGAGTGCACTTAAGACCCTTTCCATTGGACGCCCTCATCACTACCCCTCACCTGGCCCTTAATCTTCCCACTTGGATCCCTAAAGCAGCTTTAGCCCCCTTCTGGTTTCTCTGGTGAAGACACAGATTTCTCCCTGGAAGGGCATGTGAACATGGGAGCGGGTATAGAGGTTTTGGCCACTGGGCTCCTTAACTTAGACACTGACCACCTAAAACTTTCATCAGGGACCTCAAAAGGTTGACAGTCTCTCTGGGTGACCCGAGTAGATCAGATCTGTGTGAGCTTTTTCCCCAGGAGCTGACTCTACAGAGAGACTCAGAATGTTTTCTAATTGTCCCCTTTACCTTTGACTCTCCTGTGTGTGGTACTGATGATTACACCCACAGCCTTCAAAAGTACAGAGAGCTGTCTATTACTGAGCTGCACTCCAGTCTGTTACTGTCTGATTTCCCCCCATTACGTCTAGGGACTAAGTCCAGGGAGCACAGGGTTCCATGCTCAGCCCTTTTTAGTTTTTATTATTTCTATTTGAGGAAGTGTTTGACTACTTTTATGCCCTCAGGTTTCCCTCATTCTTATCCTGCTATTGCAACATCACCAGTATTTGGGGTTACAGGCCTACACCACAGTGACAAGTTTCTCTTTCTCTTTTCTTTCATTTCTTTCTTCCTGCTGTTCAGCCATGTTAACTTGTGTGTTTACTGACTGACTGACCATCACAGTGTGTTGTAGGGCCGTTGGCAGCATTAAGCAGATGGTGTGCATAAGAGTGTTGTATTGGAGGATGTGAACCAAGTGGCTTACTGTTTTCGTGAGTATCATTGCTCTTCTTTCCACAGTTAAGAGAATTCAAAAAGCAGAAGCGGCGTGATTGATTTCTGGTGGATAAAAGAGTAAGTTTTTAAAATGCATAAAACCTAAGACACCAGTGGTGGAGAATGTCACCCACATGAAGCTGTGTCACGGCTGGCCAGGCAGCTAAGGATGGGGCTGCAATGGCAGTAGAGGGTCAGAGTGCAGAGGAGAACAATGTCAGGTGCTAAGAATTCTGCATTTAGGGCTGGGCCTGTTATAGCTCAGTGGGAGGTTTCAGAGAGAGCACTGCAGCTTGGGGCCAGAGAAGGGAAAGGTGTCAGATACTAGGGTGATAGAAGGGTCTGAGGTCACTAGTCCCTCCCTCCATCTACTGTCCCCTGTGCTCTGGGCAGGTGCATGAGGTAAAGGAGGAGCGGGACAAGAGGGCTGATAAGCCTCCTGTCCAGCTGAGTGAACTGGAGAAACCCGTAGGTGAGTGGGGACAAGGGTGATCTGGGCAGAGCGGGGTACCCGGCTGTGGGTGGGGCTTACACTGCCCTAGGAGACAGGGTGGACTCAAGGGCACAGTGGTAAAGGGAAGGGCATCTGTGCCAGGAGCTGGCAATTTAGTCCTATCTCTGAGCCTCAGTGTCCCCACTTGCAGAGAGGGTATTGTGCCCCTGCCAACCCCCACCCAGGATCCATACAGGAGCATGGCTTCAGGCCTGGCCATGATGTGGTTGTGAGGAAACAGTCATGAGGAAGCCAAGGCCCAAGCAAGGAGCCTGGAGTGGGGGCTGAGCACTGAGAGCTTGTTCAGGGCCCAGAGACCTGGACCCTTTCCACTACCTCCTTGTCACCTGTGCCCCAGCCCTGCAGCCCCAAGCAGGGCCATGTCTGGAACATCAGCAGCTCCTGTGGGAGGTGCAGAAGGTGAAGAAGGAGCTGGAGGGCGCCTTGGGGCAGCTAAAGGAAGAAAACCTGGCTCTGCGGAACAAAATGAGGGAGCAGGAGGAGCGCCTTCTGCAGCTTGACACCAGGGCAGAGCTGTGCTCTGTGCAGGCAGAAGAGCACAAGAACATGGTGCACAACATGGAGGAGCAGCAGAGGATGATTGATGCCTTAGGGCTTCAGAACTGCCTGATAAAGGAGCAGCTGGCCCAGATGCAGGACGGCTTCCAGAGGCTGGTGCGTGTTCACTGCTCACCAGGCTCCTCACCACCAAGACCTTCTGCGCAGAGCAGCACCGGAACCCCTCTGGCTCCTTCCCCCTGCAACACATTGGGCCACTGTCTCCCTCAATTGGGAAAGTGTCGCATGAGTCAGAACCCTGTGGGGCTTCTCCTGCAGAGAGGGGATGATTATATGTCCTGCCTTGCACTGTAGACACCCAGGTGGGGTCTCGGGTCGGTCCGTGCTGGTGTCACTGATTACCATTCTCTGTAGAGAGAAGAGAACACCAATTTAGTGACCACCCTGAGCTCAGAGCAGCTCAGACACAAGGAGCTGACTTGGAAGCTGGGCCAGCTGCAGGAGGAGATCACGCAGCTCAAGGCAGTGGTAGGTGACTCCTGCCCCATGGGACTGGGCTAGGAGAGGTGCTCCCGATGGGGGTGGGAGGTGCTGGGGCCAGAACTGATCTCCCACAGCTGGACCACAAGTGACCCCAGAGTCCTGCAGTGTCTGGCAGAGCAGTTGTGTGTCTTTTGCTGTTGGTCTCTGAAATGTAGAGGTGTGTGGCTCTGGGGTCCTCCCAGGTCCTGATGTCATTTCCCTGCCAGAAGCCTGAGTTACCCTACTGCTAGGAGGAAACAGGGTAGCGGGGGGAGGCTCCTTGGTGCAAACTGAAGCCTAGAGATCACTTAACGCATGTGGCATGGCTCCATCTGATTCTCCGTAGATGTGGTGAGGTCCACATTCAAGAACAGAGGTTGTAGGACTGGAGACTGGGAACAGGAGGCCAGTGGTTCAGAGGAGCCCCTACTGAGCTCAGGCTGCTGAAGCCCCAGGGTATGCCTGCCCTCACTTCTCGGTCTCCTGCAGGTGGCGCTGAAGAGCCAGGAGGCCCAGGAGCTGCAGCAGCAGAGAGACCAGCTTATGCCAGAGTGCTGAGGCACCTTATGCCAGAGTGCTGAGGCCTGTTTACACCTGGCCTCTGCAAGACACGCTCTGCAACATCAGCATCTGCAGACCTTTAAACAAGCGATGAATGTACATCTGAAAGACCTGGAAGACCACAAGGCCCTGGTCAGCTTTTACGAAGACCTGAAGACCACCCAGGTGATGGAGGTGCTGAGGCCCGGCCCCTGCCTGGGAGGACCTGGCTGCCTCTGATGTCTCACTTTCCATCCTTACCTACAGGAGGTCCTGTCAGCTTCCAAGCTGCAGAAGCAGCAGACAGTCTCGCCTGAAGTTGTGGCACTGCCTGGGCAATGTGAATGGAGGTGTCAGTGTTGCATGGGCTGAGGAGCACTCTGAGAATGAGTGGAGGAGGACGAGATGGCAGAGGGCTGCTCATTCTCTCCCCGAGGGTGGTGGCCCAGGGTGACCTGGTGAGGTGGGTGGAGGGGAGCCTGGACTGCTCTGCCTCCCTCCCTCCTGACTGCTCCCAATATGAAATGAAGGGGAGGTGGAGGAAACAGAAATGGAGAGTCCTCAGCCCAACAGCACCAGTCCTGAAGACGCGAGAGGCTCAAAGGCTGCGGTGAGCTGGGCTCTGCTTTGATCCTTCCCTGGGTCTCCTTCCCTGCCTCTTGCCCTGAGGTCCCTTTGGACACCCCAATACTTTGGATTCCCCATGCCCTCATTTCCCTGGACCTTCCCTGGAAGCAGTGGTCATGCCCCATCCCTAGGAGGAACAGGTGCCAGTGGCAGAAGGAGGCTCCATGCATCCTGTTATGTGGAGAGCTCCCCCCACACAATCAGACCCTGCCTCCACAGATGGCATTTGTCAGCAAAGGTCCCACCTCTGTGCAGAAACAGTGGGCTCAGCCACCCAGCCACCTGAAGGATCAGAGGCAGCCAGGCCAGAGTTTGGCCTATGTGGCACTCCTGACCCAGGTCAAAGCTGATGATGTGGCTTCACCTCCCAGGAGCAGTGGTGACCATGTGACCATGGTGCAGCCTCAGGGGAGGCTGTTCCACCAGGCTGGGCAGGGTGGCCAGGGCAGGTGGCCACAGAGCCCTGACTCTGGTGCTCTGCTTCCTTTGTTGTACAGGTGTCACAGGGAAAGGCAGAGATTAAGGAGACAGTGCAGGAGCTGGAATGTCAAGGCCTGCTGCCCTCTGGTGATTGCAGCACCGCTGATAAGCTGGGCCAGGGCTCCTGCAGCAGAGGCTGTAAGGTGTGGGGTTTGGGGAGGCCTGCAAGTGACCTCTGACTATTGTTCTCCTTTGCACAGCAGGGCACACTGCGATCTGCCCCAAACAGGGGACAAACCTAACAATGAGACATTGTGAGGAGGAGGACACACAACAGGAGGAGGAGGAAGCACAAGAGGAGGAGGAGGAGGAGCAGAAGGAAGAGGAGGAGGAGGACTCGGAAGGAGTGGAAGAGGAGGACGAAGAGGAAAAGGAGCAGGCCGAGGAGCTGGAGGGGGAGGAGGAAGCAGAAATGGAGGAGGAGGAGCAAGAGGTGGAGGAGGAGGAGAAGAAGGAGCAGGAGGAGGAGGAAGAGCAGCAGGAGGAGGATGAACATATCACACAGCTCTTCTCAGGGAAGGGAGAGGAGCAGGTAGGTCTGCATGTCTCCTTAGGGCTGGGTCCCTAAGAAGCCCCCTCCCTGAGGGTAAAGCTGCTTGGGTTGCAGGAGGTGGTTCTCTGCCCGCAAGAAGACTGCAGGTCCTGTCAGGGCGAGTTTCAGGGCACTGCACAGAGCCGTGGTGAGGAGCCCACTGTGGGCTCCCCACACACCGAGGATGTTGCAGCCTCAGAGGAGCGGTGTGGTGAGTGCAGGCCTGGGAGGGGCGGGCAGGGGCAGGCATGGCAGGGGCGCACACTCAGTGCCTGCTGCTCTCTCCAAAGATCCTGCAGAGGGGAGCCCCGCACACACTGAACAGCCTCCAGTTGAAGAGGCTGTGGTCCAGTGCCCCCAGAACCCCAGCTGCTTGAGAATGGGAATCTGCACAGGGCCCTGGCTTGGGCCTTCACCCCTGAGTACGGTGATTTCTGCTTTGGAACAACGCTGAGGAGTAGGAAACCATAGAACCCAGTGCTCTGTGCCCTCTTTTCCCCCATTCAGTCCCTGCTTACCTATCCCTCCTCTCCTGACTCTTTTCCTGCCATGTCTAGAGGAGCAAGAAAAACTCCACCGATTTATCTCTTCCTAGAGATATTTGAACTCCAACAATTCTTTAAAATATCAAAAATGTACATTTATTTGAATACAAATGAAAAAAAATGAGAAAAATATTTCAATAAAAATTTTAATTGTTTTAAATTTTTAAATCTGTTTTGTACAGCAAAACAAGACAAATAATGAAACTGAGTTTAAAACAGGTTAGTAGGAGCGTGACAATACTTGAAATGCTGCACGCTGTTGTCTTCATAGTAGTCATTTGGAATACAGGATGTAGGCATGCTATTGCCTCTAAACAATATTAGCACAAAACATTGTTTTCAAGGAACAAATAGAAGCTAGCTGTGCAATTATCTTCACTATAATTTTTCTTTTCTTTCTTCTTTTCCCTATCACAGTTTGAATTTTAAAACTTATTTATGGTTCTGAAGGACAGAGGGAGGAAACAGGATGGGTTCCTGGTGACCTGGTCCTGATGGTCCCATTTATGCTGATTTTCATTTGACTGGGAATAAATGGATTCTATCAGTTTCCTGGCGAGGAAGGGCAAGGATCAGATGAAGCAGTGAGCAGATGCTACCCGCAGAGGGCACGTATTGGGCTGCGGCAGAGCCCATGTTTGAGCTGGTCCAGCAGGGCTGGAGGACATCTCCCTGCCTTGTCACCTGGATCCTGCTAGGCTGTGGTGAGGGGACTGCCGTGGAGGCTCCTGGGGAAGCCTGTTCTAAAGGGCCTCAACCCAGATCCTGATCTGGCAGTGGGGAGGGACAGGTTCAGGGGCCCGCCCTGCCCTGCAGTGCAGCATTACCAATTCATGCCCTGGCTGTGGCTCTGTCTGCACATGGGGCCTGTTCCTTCTGTTTAGCTTGGCCTGCTGCTGGCTGCTGCCCCTCTTCCTTGAGGTTCAGTTTGTGGCCCTGCTCCTTGGGGGTAAGAATGGCTGTTTTTGTTTTCTGATAGGAATACTCTATGGGACTTCAGTAACCCTGGAACTCCTATGCCATGTCAGTTTGGCTCTAAGTGAGGAACTCAATTCATTCTCATGAGATAGACATGAGACTCTGGGAACAAGGTGCGGGTGTAGTACCCTTTAACCTGAAATGCCCCTCTAAAGTCTGTGTGTGGAAATAGTTGGATGGGAAAGGGAGCATCCTCTGCAGAGGACTTTTCTTTTTTTTTTTTTTAATTTTATTTAAGGAGAAAAGAAAAAAAAAGCAGGGAAAGGGTACAAGTTATACAGATTTACAGAAAAAAAATGAACAGTAGGAAATCACTAGTTAATGGATTACATATTGTCATCTTAGAAATAATTGTTCAAGTCACAAAATTAAAGCTTGTAAAGTGGACATTCCATCAATGATACTGCAAACAGTTCTGTTCATTGATCCAATAAAACTCTGTGATATCATTTTCTATCTTATACACTTAAATATACATGCAGTTATATAGTTTAGAGTACTTTCTTTTCCTCTCTTTTGTACCATGACTATTACACATTTTGGGTTTCATTGCTCCCACGGTTCTTATTACTTTTTTGGAAGAGAGTAAAACCAAATGTGACATAACAGAACAGAATCGGTCAAGTCAAAAGGGTGGACATAATAGATAATGTAAAAACATAATACAGGTGATCAACAATGGTTACCATAATGTCTCCCGCTATCTCTAATAGAATTGCCTATATCATTAGTTATAATACAATTGAACAAAACAGTAAAGAATAAAACCGACAAAACCAAAACATTGGAGACATTGTAGGTCTTCAAAAGTAGCTAAAAGTCAACAAGAATGGGCGTCATAATGAATCTCATTATCTTCACAGCTGATGCCTAAACTTTCGAACCTGATACTATCCAGCAAAACAGAATAGGGGAACATCAGTTAAAAACCAGATGGTGAGAGTAATACAGGGCTTTAAATCAAGGTAATGAAAAGTCAAAATGGGTTACTATAATATATCCTGCTATTTTTTTCCTTTAATTAAAAGGATAAAGATAAAAAAGTAAATAATGGAGTGGAGATTGAGATAAAAGAGGGCATAACAACGAAACAGCGCAGATCAAAATATAACCATTTAAGCAGAATAGTGTTTCACCACCAGATAATCCTAACCTAAAAGTAGTTACCATATTGTTTCTTTCTTTGAAATCCTTGAGTACAACTTCCTATACTGTAGCATTAAGTATATCAAAACAATGTAAAACCATTCAAGAGAATGACAGCATTACAGACTATTTAGAATCGACTAACAGAAAATGAACAATGGTTTCTGTATAATCTCCTTGTCTTTAAAAGGTTTTTGCTTATACTATCGTACATAATAAAATCCAATAAGATACAGCCTATTTAGACCATTGGAGACAGAAGGACAAAAGCTAGATGAGACTTCAAAACAAGATGATACTAAATCAGTATTACCTATTAAGATGTCATTTTCTCCAAAATAGCTGTTCCTATCATCCAATCTTCTCTGCCTCATTTCTGTTAAGCTCTTTTTCTGTCAGTAGCTGTCAGTTTGTCTTCTTCATTTTGTTCTCTGCTCCATTTGTTGTGGCCTCCCCGCCACTATTTCTGGGTTCTTTGTATTTTTCTTTTTTAAGAATATCCTGCAATACTTTCTGTAGAGTTGAATTGGTGGTTGCAAATTCCCCCAGTTCCTCTTTATCCTGGAAGCACCTTGTTTTTCCATCAATTTCCAGGGACAGTTGTGCAGGATATCTCAATCTTGGCTGGAGATTATTATCTTTCAATGCTTGAATTATTTCCCCCCATGCTCTTCGTGATTTGATGGTTTGTGCAGAGAAATCTGCTGTAATTCTGATGGGTGTTCCCTTGTAAGTGGTCTGTTTCTTGTCTCTTACAGCTTTTAATATTCTGTTCTTGTATTGAATTTCTGGAATTTTTATTATTATATGCCTGGGTGTTGCTCTGTTTGGGTTGTAGGTAGCTGGGGTCCTGTATGCCTCATACATCTGAGTATCTTTACCTTTTGCTAAATTAGGAAAATTCTCCTGGATTATTTCTGTGAGTAGCTTTTGTAGTTCACTTGTTTGCATCCCTACTTCTTCTTTTATGTTCTTAATCCTTAAGTTATGGATCCTCTTATCATCTTCTTGTCTTTGTATTATTGCTGTTTGTTTCTTTGTTATTTTTAAGAAGTTTTTCATTTCATTCTCCCATATTACAAGTCTGCCCTCCAGTTCAGATAGTCTGTCCTTAGTTTCTTTCAAGCTGTTATGCCAGTCTTCGATAGACTTCTTAGTATCTTGGTAGTCCCTTTGAACCTGCTTCACGTATTCTATGCTTTCTCTGTTTTCTCCATCAAACAATTCTCCCCTTTTTTTCTGTTCTTCCATTCCATCACCTGTTTTTTCTTGGGTGGTGCTTAGCATTTCTCTAACTATTCTGCATACTTCTAGCTTCAGGTCGTTGATAACTTCATTCCTGAATTGGTCTATGAGGCTCTCTATATGGTGCCTTATGTGTATTGGTGCGGTGTCTGCTATTGCCTGTTTCTCAGAATTGGGGGCCGAGGAGACTTTCTTGTTGCTGCCTCTTCCCATGCTGCCTCTTCTTCTCTGTTCCTTATATATGCAAGCTTATATAAGAGGCCCAGCTTCTCTCCCATGCAGAGGACTTTTCCCCTGATGGGTTCAGGGAGTAGATGTGCTCTTAGGGTATGAGGCTGCTGGGAAGGGTGTTGCTGGCCACCGTGGCCCGAGCCCCTTTCCCTCGGCCATGTCCCTCTTCCCTCCTGTTTCTGCCTTGCAGCCAGTGCCCCAGAGACTAGAACTGTGACCCCAAAGAACCCCCTCCTCCTCTAAACTGCAGGTGTCAAGCATTTTGTCCCAGAGATGGAAAGTAAGAAAGACATGAAGGTTTCAGGACACGTGCCAAATGCAGACAAGTTCTTTCTGACCAGAATGTAGCATGCACAGGAAGTTCCCATTTGAAACCTCCCGAGACTTGGCTTCATTCTCTGCAGTTTGTCAGCAATCTGGCCATCTGAGCTCCCATCAGAAACACCCATTAGACTTTGCTGATGGCATTGCAGGGCTTCTCTAGCACACAGCTGTTAACATCCCCAAATCCCTTCCTCAGGACTGTTCCAGATGCACTGAGCAGCAGGGACTCATACAGTCACTGACGGGACTCCACTTCTGTAGTCCCAGTTCTTTGTGTTTGCTCACTGGATCCAGTATCTGGCACCCCCAATTGAAGGAGGACAGTTTTCTGTGGCCCACAGTTTCAGAAAACTCAGTCCATGTTTGGCTGGCTCTAAAGCAGATACATCATGGCAGAAGGGCAAAGCTGCTTACTTCATGGCAGCTGGGGGGAGGCGGAGCAGATTGATTTTCCCTGAGAAGATGGCGCCAGGTGTCTGATATAACACCATGTGTTACACTTCAAGGACGCATCAAGTGGTGTGGTTTCCTACGCTGCCTGTCAGTTCTAAAGTTAATGCAATCCATCTTTAGTGCCACTGTAAAGCTCCAGTGGGGTTCTTATTAGAAACAACACAACTTAGGACACAGATGAAATGACAAATGTTCATAGAACTAAGTTGGTTCATCAGCTTACCATTAGTGCTGATCAATGTCTTCCAAAATCAAAATGAAGTTCATGTTTCTGGTATACAAAAGTCAAAAAATGTGACAGCACCAGCTCTCCCTACATAGTGGATTCAAGTGAGTCCTATGTGCACAGGAAAATTAACTCTAAAACAGAAAATGTGTTAGTGTTGGGGCTGTAGCTAAGCTTAATGGTAGGGTTAGTGTTAGAGTAAATATTCCTGATTAGTTTTTGTGTGCTGATTTTGGCTGAGCAGTTGAGTGCAAATTTGGATGAGACCTCAAATAATACATTTCAGTTAACATTATTGATTTGTTCTGTCTTGAAGGAAAATTATCAAAATAATCAAACTAACTTCTCAAAATCTGCAACCAGTTGCAGACTTTATTATGAAGCTAATTACTTTTCTGAAAGGTCCTGATGCTGTGCTGTGAGGACTGGGATCCCCGCACTAATGACACAGTGCATGCATGAGAGCTAGAGCCACCCATGGGGTCAGAGCACCAGGGAAGCTGAGTCCACGCCCGCTCAGCGATGGGAGACAGGGCAAAGCTGCATCCGTGCACCCCTGAGGTCCACTGAAATGCCCTCTGCTGCTTCCTGGGAGGGTCTGAGCCCCCCCATCAGTGCAGCTAACATGTTTCCATGACACCGCTTCTCTGAAGGGCAAGAGGAACACCAAGACTGCAGCCCTGAGCACACATTCAACAAAACCCTTCATGCTCATGGTAGGAGAAAGGAACTGAAAGTTTGCTACTTTTTGAAGGCTAGGTTGTCTGTAAAATCACCAGAATTAACATTATATTGAATGTTTTCCTATTTCATTATTAAAAGCTCAGTATCTTCCTACCTACAAGGTTAGAGTGCGCTTTGGAGGGCCTGCTGGGATTATTTTTCTCTGATTGAGGGAGAGCAACCTCAAAAAGAAAGAAAATACATTGGGTTTCAGACTTGGCTCAGGCTGCCATGAACCTGTGCCTGGATGCCGGCCTTTTCCTCCCTCTACAGGCAGAATCCTTCACTCTCCCAAGGCATGAACTGGGCATTATCACATTCGGCCAGTAACTGCTGTTCATTGGTCTGGTATTCATTCTACACCCTATGATTAAAACCTCGGGTAAATCAAAGCTTCCTAATTCCATAAGTGAAGCAATGAGTTCATAGGGGAGTAGGATAACATTCCATGCTTTTTTGATTTAACATTTGCTTAGTGTGGTCTGCAGAAATATAAGAACTTTAAAAGAAGAGCAGCAGAGCCAAAGACACCCGGTGAGCCTACTGGCTTCTGAAGTTCCTTTTCCCCAGACACCACTCTCAAGGAGACTGTGCTATGGGAGTGAGCGCTCCTGCTTGGGTGGGGACAGCCAGGGACCAGGGCCCTGAGCACCAGAACAAACTCACAGCGATGCCAGGGAGCACATGGGACTTCCCAGATTCACTGCTCCTGGTTGAAGAACAGGAGGACAGGAGCAGCTGCACTCAGGCTGAGCTCTCTCCACTGCAGTGAGGCTCAGCCGGTCAGCGCCTCTGTCATCATCTGCCTCCCTCATCCATCTGAATTCCATCCCCACCCAAACCATCATCCCTGCCATCTCCAGACCCATGGCAAGGGCTCCACCTGCCATGCCTGGTGACCAGGGAGGATCAGGGTGGTTCCACTCACAAACTCACCCCACAGAAGTCAGACTGAGTCTGTTTCCACCATAGAGCAGCCACGAGCACAGCCAGGCAGAGCTCCAGCATCATGCAGATCAGCATCAAAAGCATGGTGTCCTGCAATGCAGGGTGGTGGAATTACCCATGGCTTCCCACCTAGGTGAAGGTGACCCCACCATCAGAGAAGGAGCGAGGCCATGGGGAGGGAGAGTGCTCCTCCCGCCCCAGTGGTTGGCTTGTTCTGTCCCTTTCTTTGTGAGCTCCCTAGAGAGGAAGACAGGATGAGGAGTCAACTTGTGCACACATTACACACTGGAGCCTTCCCCTTTGAGACCTGGCTGAAACTGCCCATATTGTTCACCCAGTCAGGGGCAGCGGGTGCAACACCTTCCAGGACCCACACTGAATAGCTCCCTTTCTGGCCTCAGTTTTGCTCCTCTGTGTGAACCTGGCCAAGGGTCCAAATTTCTCCAGCTTCTGTTTGCTTTGTTATCAAACACAGATGATAGCACTTGCTTCTCTAGATGTGTTTTGTAGCCTTCCCATGACTTTATGAGGTAGGAAAAATCATACAAATTAGTAAACTTCCTCCATTTCTATAACTCAGCGACTCAAAAGAGACTCAGGGCCAGGGGCACAGGGGCTCCCACATCTGTCCTGAGGCTCAGTGTGCGTCATGAGGGCCGAGGACAGGAAAGGGAGGCTGGATGTCACAGTTTCACCTCCAGTTCACAGACTCACAGTGAGGAGCAGCATAACCTGTGTGTTACCCACACCTGCCCTGGCAAGCACACTGGACTCAGTCTCTCTCATCTCATAAAATATTCCACCATGCATTCTTATTTCTGCACACACACATCGTCTTGTCCCTCCAGAATGGTTCCCAAGGCCACAGTTGTCTGTGACACGTGTAAGTATGTGCCATCCCCATGACACCTGTTTGCATGTACGTGTCTCAGAACTGTGTTGTAACTTAGGAGAGGAAGGTGGGGCAGTTTCTTAAGGAGTGGGGTGCAAGGAAGCGTGAGGCCCGGGCTTTCTCCCTGGCCATCCCCTCGCAGAGCCCGTGGCTCATCTCACTCGGACAACTGCAGGAAAGTAAAAGTGCTCCAGCCTCTTACTGGTTTGTCTTCTGCTTCTTTCCCAGTGTAGCGCTGGCCGTGCACACGCTCTGTGATATTCCAGCTGCAGAGGGGATTTCTGAGTCTCAAACTTCATTGCTTACCTTTATCCAGTAATCAATGTCCCTTCAGTCTCTACCACTCACATTCTCCACAGCCACACGCTTCTTACTGCTAATGTAACAGACACCATCGCTCAGCTGCAGCCAAAGCCAGCATGAGCACTGCGTTCCCTTATGTCCGGTGCTGCCCAACACTGTGGTCACCAGGAAGAGGAGAAGCCCTGGCCATCATGCCCTGTGTTTCCTGGTCTCGGGCCTCAGTGCTGGGTCTGAAGTCTGCCCAGGCCAAGTTCACCCCCACTGCCCCCCACACACCAGGGCTCCCGTGGGCATTCCCTGATCACCCAGTTCTCTCTCTTATGTCAGCGTCTCTTCATTCATTGTTCCATTCACTGAGGTTCTTGGCTTGAGAAACTCACTGTAACCTTGTAGAATTGAGTTTTGTTATCGCTAAGAAACACTGTGAACCGTAAGTTTTGTTTCACCACCAAACTTCTGTGCCTCAACACCACCCTATCAGCTTGCCAGCCCTGGTCCTGCCTTTCATCTGCAGCCTTGGTCCTGCCTTCCTCTACTCAGCCCTGTGACCCACTTCAGTGACCTAAGACGAGAGCAGATAGAAGCTGTCAAAAGAGAGGTGATAGCAAAGAATCAGGGCTTCCTGGGACTCCTCAAACCAGAGCATCCCACTTGGGAGCGTGTATCACGAGATGGTTTCTCAGTGGTGCAGGCACTGGCCCCACTGTATGAGTGCTCAAGTGCCACAGTATCCACTCACTTCACTGAGGCAGAAGCCAAAGCAGCCAGGGTGGCAAAGATGACACAGAGGCCAGCTGCGGCACACACACAGTGCTAGGTGCTGAGGGCCAGGTTACTTTGCCCTGGAAGAGAAGCACTGCATGAGGATCCCCATGGTGGGAACCAAGGCTTCTTAGCCCACAGCACTGCACTGTTTCCCCTGCTTGTCTCCCTTATGAGGTCCTGGGTGAAGAACTCGCTTCCGCATGTGACTCCAGTCCTACCCAGCAGCACCACTCTGAGTTTACAGGGGGCTTCAGTGCTGAGAAGCACGTGGCGTGTTCCCCTCCTGCCCCTTTCCTGATGGCCTCTCAGTGGAATGCAGAGAACATTCTCCTCCTAAAACCTTTTCCGGGATAACCAGGTCCCTGAGACTTGGGCTACAGATTCCCCAATACAGGCCAGAGAGGAGGTGCCAGGTGCAGGTTCCTCCTCCCTCTACACTGCACTGGAGCTCAGCTGGCACCTGTCCCCTGCAGGCCTCATGCTGGAGGCTGAATGTGCAGCTTGGTGCCATCAATATGGCAGAGCCGTTCCATGGGGCCCAGCTGGGGTCTGAGGTTGCCAAGGGAGTGTCCTTGAGGAGGACACGGGATGCTGGCCTTGCCTCTTCCTCCTTTGGTGTTCCTGCTGCCAGAAGCTGAAAGGGTTCACTCCTCACCTGCCCTCCAACATGATATGACACCTTGTCACCAGCCCAGAGCAAAGTGTCTGCCCTGTTGTGCACCAAACCTTCAGAACCACGAGCAGAAGGGAACCTGTGCTTCCAGCTGATTTTTCCCAGGATTCCCTCACAGGAATGGAAATGGACAGATACACTCAGGAAGCCCCCTGGAAGTGTCAGCTACTGGGAGGAGGCAGCAAGAAGCTCACCCCGCGTGCACACTCCCTCTCTACAAAGCACTCGGTGCAGAGCTGAGCGTGGAGCCCTGCCTGCTGCCCGGGCAGCCACATGCATGGCCATATAAAGGTCATGTAAGGATGATAGTTCTTCCTGTCCTCTGTGCAGGCCCAAGGTAGGTGTCATGAGTGGGAGAAAGCATCAGGGAAACAAAAAATATGAAGTGTGTAAGGAAACTGAGTCATGGTGCTTGATTATTCATTTTTTCTGTGTTCTTGAGCAGTCTGTTCCTGAGTTTTATTTCCCCTCTGGGTCTCATTTCTACATTTACAAACTGAGAATAAATAAAATGATTTCAGAAGTGGCTTCCAGTCTTTCCCAGCTCTGATAGGGAACAGGGTGCGCCTCTGAGGAGCGGACATCTCCTGTGATCCTGATCTCTGAGAGACCACACCCTGAGGTGCTGAGCTTCCCACAGGCTCATGCAGCAGCAGCCCAGTGCAGTCCTCTCTGAAAATCTGCAGCCAGCACTGTGGCACTGTGCTCCGCAGTAGGGGCTTCACCATATACATGAACTACTGATGCATGTAGTGAAGCCGACCT
The DNA here is from genome assembly GCF_034190915.1 of Cavia porcellus. Taxonomy (NCBI): domain Eukaryota; kingdom Metazoa; phylum Chordata; class Mammalia; order Rodentia; family Caviidae; genus Cavia; species Cavia porcellus. The sequence continues at coordinate 66,195,739 of NW_026947500.1, forward strand.
GAGACAAGGTGTCGGCTCTTGGTTATACCAGCTGCATTTCCAGGTACTCACGGCCACATGTGGCTGAGGCCTGCATCAGCACAGAGCAGTGATCTGCCACAAGGTCCTCACCTCAGAATATGTGCCAGCCAGCACTATGCATGGTGCTCAGGCTCAGGGGTCCAAAGAGCACTCCCTGATTTTCAGTGAGACAGAGACTGGCATTGCCGTGGGCACTTTTCCTCTCACTCCTCCCTCTCCTTGGGAGACATCTGTCCCCAACTTCCAAGCTGAGGTCTGTGCATCTCCCTGTGTGGCATCCTCTCGGGTGACTCCCTCCTACTTTGGGGGCTGTGAACTGAGTGGAGGCCAGGCGCACCTGTACAGAGGACAAAACCTTTTTCTCATAATGCAGCTGTCTCTTCCCTGCCACTTGGAGTTTAGAGTAAGCAGCGTTGGCTTCCTAGCCAATAGTAATGACTAATGACAACTTGGTGCCTCAAGAGTTTACACTCAAACCAAGGACAGAGTCAGCTTTCTGGGAGTAGGGTGGAGTAGTGGAAAGAATGAGAAAAAGCAGCATTTTAACTGAAGTTTCATGTGGCTTTGAGACATGATATGACACAAAGAAACTGCCAACTGCACCTTCTTATATAACACTGTTAGCATCCTCATCACTGAGGACCTGTGTGTGAAAGCCTGTTATTTTCACAACTGCGTGGTGAATAGCAGTTTGCTTATTTGTTTGTTTGGTTTTTTAAGGTAAGATAAGGCTGGCCTTAAACTCACTTTGTAGCCCGGGCTGGCTTCAAACTCTCAGCAATCCTCCTGCCTCAGCCTCCCAAATACTGGGATTACAGGTGTGTACCAACATTACTGGATGAGTGGCAGAGGTTTTAGTGTGAAATACTTGGGCATTGACCAAGTGTAAAGTGCAATGCTCTGATTGCAGCCTTCAATTTAGGACAGAGGTTAGACAGGGTGCTCTGGGGCTTCAGTCCTCCACTCTACAAGCAGGTTTATCAAAGAGTGCACTAGACAGAGTGCTCCGGACAGGGAGAGGGCAGACCCAGAGCGGGATGTTAACTGTAACTGTGCTGGGCTCTGGGATCGAGGCTCCTGCATTTCACAATGAGTAGATGACCGGAAGACCCCCATGTTTTATTTCTATCCCTCGGCTGTTGGTTGTGATTCTTGAACTCACTAAAGGCTTAGTTGACTTCTTCTTTGTGACAATGGATAGAGATGCAGAGAGAGTAAACTACCCAGGAAAGAGGAGAAAGTTGTCAGGTCAGTGTCTGTGTTCAGAGAAGACAGAAGTCTAGATGTTGTCCCTCATCTTCTGTCTTCCAGAGGAGGTAGAGAAGGCTTGACTCATTTCCTTAGTGATAAGGCTCTGGCAGATTTGCAGAGGGAAGATGGAGGTCAGACCCATCGGTCTTCAGGTAAACCTGTCACAGGTAAGTACTGGAGAATGAGTGGCCATTGATGAAGGACACAGTGACCAGCATCCACCTGTCTACCTGCTTACAGCAACTCAAAAGCACAAGTAAGGTGAATCAGAGCAGGGCTCCAGCCTGACACCCAAAGTGGGATGGTGCGGCCCTCAGGGAGGATTTCCTTTTCACTGGAGAGGAAGTCTGAGCTAGAGAAGCTCTGAAGAAGAGCATGAACCAAAGGTTTGGCAAGGAAGAAGGGGATATGCTTGCCTGACCTTTGACCTCCCTGTCACCAACACCGTGCATCATGTTTATTATTTTCATAGGTGACACCAGATTGCCAGCCCTGTGGTCAGCCCCACGTGGTCATGGGCACTTATCTTCCCCATGCACTGCTCCATCAGTTTTGGCTGAGTTTTGTGGGAGTCTTGCATCTGCCTTCTCAGGGCTGTCTTCCCCAAGCATCTTTGTCTGCCTTCAATGTGGTGCAGTTTACCTGAAGCCAGTCTAGATGGTGTCCCTCATCATCTGCCTTCCAGAGGAGTTAGAGAAGGCTTGGATCCTGTCCCTAAGTGATAGGGATCTGGCAGGTTTGCAGAGGGAAGACTGAGGTCAGACTCCATAGAGCTGCTGGTGATGCCACGGAGGAGGTGGGGTGAAGAGAAGGGGGCTGTGGGGGGAGCTGCTGTGGCAGGAAATGTTCATGGCTGTACTCAGAAAGGAAAGTCAGAGACACTGCTTTCATTCTCTGGGGTCTCTGTAGTCAAACAGAGTCATCCAGGCCAAGAGGCAGAAACTCCTCTGACTGTAAATCAAAGTAGAAGAAGATTTTGTTTCCAGGGCTCCCAGCATTAAGTAGTTTGTCTCCATAAATAAACACTGAGTCTTAAACAGATACAAAAGGCACCTTCAAATGTGGGTTGTGCTCAGGGAGCTGCTGGGAGGAGCAAGGGAGAGGAGGGAGGAGTTCACACAGCTGGAAGCCTGGAAGTCTCTCTTACCTGAACAAGGGAACTTCCTCAGCGAGGTGGTGCTCATGGCTCATGCAGGTCATATCACCTGCTGACAAAGGCATGGCCCCTGTCATTGTCACCTAAGTCCTCATCACCCGAGTCTAAATTTGAAAATGATCTCAGAGAAAATCTCAGAATTAGAAACAGTCAACAAAACTCCTGATTGGTGCTTCCCCAAAACAATCCATGTCAGGCGACGTGACGACGAAGAACTAGATCCGCACTGCACTCCTGCTTGGATGGTGGGCAGCAGAGGGGCAATGGAGGAGGCCTGGAGAAATCAAGTAAAATGAAGAAGGTAGTTAGAAAAATAAGAAAAGAGAGACTCAGAAATAGTGGGCTTTGGGAGGAGTCCCAGAAGGAAGGTGCAGGAGTCAGGTGATCGGCCCTGGTTGTGGGAAGGTGCTGACTCATGCAGACCAGTCCAGAAGAAAGCTGGGCTCGTGGTGCACATCTACCCAGAAGTGGATAGCTGGCATACAATTTAAGTGAGGGAGGACCCCCTCCAGGTGCCCACCCCTGCAGTGTGGACATCTGCTCAGGCTGCCTTACCTGTCTGCAAGTGCTCAGAGAAGAAAGTCCTCCTTCCTTGGTGCAGGCTCCTATGAAGGAGTGTGCATGTTTTAGTAAGGTGGAAAATGCTCCACACCATGGCAGCACACAGGGTCCGGATGAGCTGTGGGAAAGGGAAGGGAAGGTGAAGAGTGTGCATGTCTTCGCCTTTGCACTAGCCTGACCAGCACTGCCCTTTCGTCTTTTTGGTAACAGTCATTCCTTCTGCACTGAGGGGAAATGTATCACTTTGGTTTGAATTTACTTGAAGATTAGTGATCCCCAGGATTTTGCATAAATTTCTCTGCTACTTAGCTAGTCCTTGTCCTGCTTTTAAGTTGGCTCATTATTTTCCAAAATTAAACTCTATGCGCATGCTCTAAATTTTGGATATTAACCTCACCAGATACATGGTTTATGAACATGATTTACATCTCATGTGTTGTCATTGTGGTTGTTTTTCATAGTTTCCTTCTATGTACAAAAGCGAGTTTAGTTGCATTTATTTTTACCTTTTACTTTTCTAGCCTGAGATTTGATGTGGTTTCTAAAATCATTGCCAAGTCTAAGGTCAAGGAATTTCCCCCATTTTAATTCTATGAATCCTGATTTCAGGATTTATACTTAGTTCTCTTACACATTTTGAATTGCTTTGTGTAAGGTGTAAGATGAGAATCCATTTTTTTGTGTATGAATCTAGTATTGAAGACGTTACCCTTTCCTTACTATTTCTTCTTGGTGTTACTGCTGGAACTCAGTTAAATATTAGCTTACGCCTGTGCCACTATAATAACAGATTTGATAAGGGGGTATAAAGAGATGAAATTTGTTTGTCCCAGTATGAGAGGCTGGAAGTCCAAGATGAGAGACCACTAAAATAGGTTCTCAGTGAGGTCCGTGTCTTCGTATTCACTTTATTATTGTGAATGCTGAATCCTCACATGACAGGAGACCATAGGGGCCAAGTCCTGAGAGGCCAGGGTCACAGTCCCATTAGTGAGGGAGGAGCTGTCAGAACATGACCCCCTCCTGACACCTTCACCTGTGCAGACTAGCCTGGAGACCGAGCACCAGCAGGTCACAGACTTTCCACTTAGCTTGAAAAATACGCAATCTATTTTGATGATTTATTTGTTCATTTATATCCTGCTCCATGAAATTATAACTTAAAACAGTGGAAAGACATTTCCTTTCCTGAACATTAGTAGTGTCTCATATGCTTGGAATAATATCTGCCTCATTACACACTTTAGGAACATGTGTTGGATTAAATGATAAACGAGAGTAAATAATACATACATGTGTGCATATAGTCATGTATGTTTAATGTAAAGCTTTTTAGGATCAGTAGATGACAATCCAAGTACTGGTTGTCCTACTCATGTAACAGCAAGTTATCTCTATAGCTCTGTAAGCCTGATAGTATCTTTCTTCTTTTTACTGAGTAGAAATAGGATGCACAGGGAAATTTTCTATTATGTTCATGATTATACAGAAAGCAAATAACAGAGATGTGATTTTCAACTTAAAAATGCAGGACAGATGGGAAACCCATGTTCTTTAGTACATTTCTATATTTCCTGTTACCATTATCTTTTCTATGATATTCCATCAGGATGAGAAGTAGCTCGTACATGAATATAGCAATTCTGAATTTGTTTTACCATTTTGGCATAAAACTACAATGCTAAAACAAATTATTATAAATTTATAATTATATAAATTATTAATATATCATTGTATCATTTATATTATGTCAACAAAATAAAACATCCCTTGCTCATGGATAGGAAGAATAAATATTGTGAAAATGGCCATTCTCTCAAAACTTTTATACAGATTCAATGCAATCCCAATAAAAATACCATCAACATACCTCATAGAACTTGAGAAATCACTCCTAAAATTCATCTGGAGTGAGACGAGACCTAGAATAGCAAGGACAGTTCTAAGCAGCAAAGGCAAGGCAGGAGGCATCACAATCCCTGACTTGAACTTATACTACAAAGCAACCATAGTAAAATCAACATGGTACTGGAACCAAACCAGAGCCGAAGATCAGTGGAATAGATTAGAAGACACAACCACAACTACAAACACACTCAACCACCTTATCTTTGATAAAGGATTCAAACATGTTCACTGGGAGAACGACAGTCTCTTTAATAAATGGTGCTGGAAAAACTGGCTCTCCATATGTCGAAAACTAAAACTAGACCCATGCCTATCACCATGTACTAAAATAAAATCTAAATGGATCAAAGATCTAAATATTAAAACAGAAACACTAAATCTATTGGAAGACAATTGGGTAAAAACCATGAAGATATAGGAGTAGGTAGAGAATTCATGAACAGGACTCAAACCACACGGGATATACTTCCCAGAGTCAATAACTGGGATCACCTCTTATTAAAAAGTGTCTGCACATCAAAAGAAGTCTCCAGCATGGTGAGAAGAAAACCCACAAACTGGGAAAAAATCTTAGTGAATTGCCCCTCAGACAAAGGACTTCTGTCTAAAACATACAAAAAATTTAAAAAAATCAGACCCCCAAAATTCAAAGACCCAATCCAAAAATGGGCATCTGAGGTGAGTAAACAATTCTCAGGTAAAGAAATACAAATGGCAAATAAATATATGAAAAAATATTCATCATCATTGGTCATTAGAGAAATGCAAATCAAAACCACACTGAGATTTCATCTCACTCCTAAAAGAAAACCAACAACAACAAATGCTGGAGAGGGTGTGGGGAAAAAGGAACTCTCCTGCACTGTTGGTGGGAGTGTAGACTAGTGCAACCATTGTGGAGGTCAGTCTGGAGATTTCTCAGACAACTAGGACTGGAAGCCCCATATGACCAGCTATACCACTTCTAGGCATATTCCCAGAAGAACTGAAAGCATCATACCACAGTGATATATGTGCACCCATGTTTATAGCAGCACAATTTGTAATAGCCAGATCTTGGAAACAACCCAAGTGTCCATCGACTGAGGAATGGATAAAAGAGTTGTGGTATTTTTATACAATGGAGTACTACTCAGCTATAAAGAATGACCACATTGAGACATTTATAAATAAATGGACCCCGCTTGAGACCATCCTCATAAGTGAAATAAATCAAACTCACATGTATAAATACCAAATAGTTTCTCTAGTGTAAGAAATGATAAGAATACATAGAAGTATGTGGTAATCATGATTCCCAATCATATTGGTTTGAAGCCATATAATGTTTTCATTCATTAACCGCAATGGTTTTAACCTGGGTTGTTCGATTTTAGTATCTATGACAGCACGAATAGCTATTTTGAAGAAAGCAACACAACATAAAAGCTAGTGCTGATTTAATATCATCTTGTTTTGAAGTCCCATCAAGTGGTGGTACATCTGTTTCCACTGGTTTTAACATGTTGTATCTTACTATATTTCACTATATGCTATAGTATAAACAAAATTCTTTATAGGCAAAGAGATAATATAGAAACCATTGTTTGTTTTCTATTAGCAGGTTCTAAATACCCTGTAATTCTTGCATTCTCTTGAAAGGCTTCACACTGTCTAGATATGCTTGATATTACAGCATGCGAAGTTACACTCAAATAATTTAAGGAAAGAGGCACTACGGTGACTACTATTATGTTAGATTATCTGGTGGTGAAACACAGTGATGCTTGAATTGCTCAGTTCTATCCTGCGTTGTTCTATTACAATGTCCTCTCTTATCTCAATCTCCCCCCATTTTTAAATTAATCTATCTTCTCTCATTTTTTAATTAAGGGAAAACTAAATTAAAAATAACGGGACATATTATAGTAACTTTTTGTTGTCCTACTAACCTGACTTGAACCCCAGTATTGCTCTCCCCATCTTGTTCTGTCTGATTATTATATATTCTATTTTGTTTGATAGTATCAAGTTTGAGGGTATAGGCAACCACTTTGAAGGCAATAAGATATACTATGATGCCCAATATGGATTGACTATCATCCTTTTTTTTAAGTCCTGTAAGGTCCTTAGTGTAGATTTTATTGGTTTTGTTCCATATTGTTTTGATCAGTTCTATTATACCTGATGATATAGACAACTCAGTTTAAAAATAGCAAGAGGCACAATGGTAACCACCTTTGATCACCTGGTATTCTATTTTTGCATCACGTGCTATGCCCACCCTTGTGTTCTAACTGACTCTATTTTGCTTAGTCACATTTGGTTTTACTCTCTTCAAAAAAGTAATAAGAACTGTGAAAGTAATAAAACCCTAAAAGTCTAATTGTTACTGTAAAAAAGAGAGGAAAGTAAGGTGGACTAAGGGATATAACCGCAGGTATGTTCGAGTGTGTAGGATGGAAAACCATATTACTGAGCTTTTGTTGGATCATTGAACAGAACTGTCTCCAATTTCACTGTATGAATGTTCACTTTATATGCTTTAATTTAGTGATATGGACAACAGTTTCTGGGAAGATAATATGTAGCGTATTAACTGGTGATTTCGTACTGTATATATTTGTTTCTAGAAACACTGTATTATTTGTACCCTTTTACTGCATTGTTTTTTTTAATGTCCTTTTTTTTCTTTTTTTTTTCTTTTTAAATAAAAAAACAATAAAAACCTTATGAGTAGAGTGATCATCATAGTATTTATGCATAATTAAAAATATCATATTGATATATGTTAAAATAAATAAATAATAGACCACAGAGGAAACTTTATCTCAGGGCTGATGTTGGGTGTGAGTATATTGCATCACTGGAGCCAGAATACTCCATGGAGAAGAAGTAAGAAGACTGACCCACTTCACTTTTAATTTAGTGTCCTGGGACAGAAAATTCAGCAAGAAAAATTGCTCTGTGCAGAGGAAATTCCTTAGGGAGATGATGTGCTCAGGGAAGGAGTCACAAGAGAGTGCTGAGCCTAATGAACACACGGGCAGCTGCAAGCATCTCCTGCCCTAGGCTTTCGGCTTGTGCACCATTTTCTTAGATAGGATGTGGTCGCTGACTCTTGATTCCTGCGTCTACCTCAAGTCCCAGTGCTGGGCATTTTCCTCCTGTTGTGTTGGTGACGTATCTTCAGTCTCCACGTCAACTAACTGAGGTGGAATTTGGACAAGCACACCGAGAACTCCATTCGGAAACCCATCCAGGTGAGTCCTGCAGCACCTCTGGAAAAGCTCTTGAGAGACTGAGAGACACACACAAAAATTAACTGAGATGCTGAGACTTTAGATATTGCTGGGCTGTTTGCTTGTTTGTTTGATGAATGCACTGTTATAAATATTTCCCTTGCTGGAAAGAGGAGCAAACACTGAGCCAAGCAAGGTCAGGTTCATTTTAGACTTACGTGATGACAGCAGAAGATCAGTTAGGACAGGGGTTGAGAGGCTTCAAGTGATTTCATCATCAAATAGAGAACATTTCCAAGGGCATTTGCAACTAACCAGGGGGACAGGAAAAGGACACATTAGCCTGAGGTATCATAGGTGGGAGTGAGGTCATTGCTGATTTCTGGGATGAAATATCGTTTTGATTTTCTTTTTATTATCTCATGCCTATTTTTGTCCACATTTTAGTGGAATTTTTCAGTTTAGTTTTCTCTCTTTTTGGAATAACATTTTTGTCTGTAAAGTGTTTAAATTGCATCAGTGAAGTATTTTTATATTCTCAACTCCAAGTTTCTTGCCTTATATGAGACAAGCCTAACCATATGTGAACTTTATATCATTGTTGATGTTCCTGTAGTGACACAGTTTGCTTTCAAATGAAAGTGTTTAATTTTTCAGATTCTGCATACAATATATCAGCAAGTGTATCGATTAATTTCTCCCATGCAGATAGCCATGGATGCCAACTTTTACATTGTATTCGGGCTTTTCCACCTAAATTGAAATGCATCCTTGTCATGTACTATATACTGATGCCTAATCTCTGATTCATTGAAGAAATACAAACTGAGCAGTGACCATTTCCCCTGCCGGCCACAGCCTTCTGGAAATGATTTTATTAATCCTTCCTTCTTCTTTTAAGCAATGTCCTTTATTTCAGCTTTTTTTTTTTTTTTTTTTGAGACAGGGTCTTGCTATGCAGCCCAAGCTGGTCTCAAAATCTCAAACAACCTCCTGCCTCAGCCTCTCAGGTTCTGGGATTATAGGCATGTGCCACCACACCTGGCTTGGAAAGGTCTCCTTTCAAGTGTCACCTATCAGTCCATCTTACCTGAGGACCTAGTACAAAGTAAGACCCACAATGTACATTTTTCTGACTGCTTTTTTCCCGTTCATAGTACTGTCATTATCTGACATATGTAATTACTCCTTTCCTTAATTGTATTTCCTTCAATTCATTTTTATTCTTTCTCCTTATTTAATTTTAGGGACGTTAGGTTTATAAACAATGATCATTCGCATGTAGAGAATGCCCAAAACTTTATCATTATCAAATCACACACCTCAGAGGCATGAAAAAACTTAAACTTTTAATCTAAAATGTCTTGTGAAAAGATAGGAGTGAGACAAGAATTCAAATAAGTCATGTCAAGGGGATCCTGTTAAGAGAAACCAATTTATAAACAAAATGTAGCAATTAGAGTCTGGGCCATGGACTACCAGTGATAGCCTTTGTGTGTATACTAGGTTCTTGCCCTAGTATAAATTACTGGTCTAACATGGCGGGAGGCCAAAGCAGGAATGCCTACCACTTCCTGCTGCTTCTTCAGCCCTAATTGCAGCTCCCTGTTTGCACACACAGAGAATTCCAATCACTTCCTCCCACATCATCAATATCTGCTCATGCACCACTTTGGATCAGAGGTCATAGAACCCTCTGCCTCTCTGCATCTAGTCAAAGGAGACAGCCCGGCTGCCATGGGTCATGTGCTCCTTTCCACGTCCTCAGCTCAATAAACATATTTGTTTTGTACTTTTGCTTCTCCATTGCACCAGAATACTCTAACAAAGTGAATGCTCCATAACTGTGTCCCATTGTTTTTCTCCTAGTCACACCAACTCCATGGAACCCGAGAATAAAACACAAGCTTTCAAATTTTTTCTTCTTGGAATTTCAGAGGACTCCAGCTTACAGCCCTTCCTCTTTGGACTATTTCTGTTTATGTACCTGGTCACGGTGCTTGGGAACCTGCTCATCATCTTGGCCACAATCACAGACCCCCGCCTACACACCCCCATGTATTTGTTCCTCTCTAACCTGTCCTTTGCAGACATCTGTTTCACTTCTACCAGCGTCCCGAAGATGCTGGTGAACATTCACACACAAAGCAAGGTCATCCCCTACGAAGGCTGCATCACCCAGGTGTACTTTTCCATAGTCTTTGGGGTTTTGGACAATTTCCTCTTAGCTGTGATGGCCTATGACCGCTTGGTGGCCATCTGTCACCCCCTGCAGTACATGGTAATCATGAACTGCAGACTCTGTGGTTTGCTGGTCCTGGGGTGCTGGATCACCAGTGCCTTAAATTCCTTGTTACAAACCTTAATGGCATTGAGGCTGTCTTTCTGTGCAGATGTGGAGATCCCACACTTTGTGTGTGAGCTTAATCAGCTGATGCTTCTCGCCTGCTCTGACACCTTTGCTAATGACATGGTGATCTACCTTTCAGCCATGCTGCTGGGCGGTGGTCCCCTGGCTGGCATCCTCTACTCTTATGCTAAGATAGTTTCTGCCATCCGTGCCATCTCCTCTGCTGGGGGCAAGTACAAGGCATTTTCCACCTGTGCGTCTCACCTGTCTGTGGTCTCCTTATTTTATTGTACACTTCTGGGCGTCTACCTTAGTTCCTCAGTTACCCAAAACTTACAGGCGACTGCGAGAGCGTCAGTCCTGTACATCATGGTGACTCCCATGCTGAACCCTTTCATCTACAGTCTGAGGAATAAGGACATAGTGGGAGGGCTGAGAAGACTCTTCAGAGCGAAGCCATGAAAGGTTCATTGAAGAAGGCGCGTCACGGACACTAAGCCTCAGCTGCAGACATCCCTTTCAATCCGACTCTGAAGTGGAGCTTTCTGTTAACATTGATTTACAGAAAGTGTGATTTTTGAATTCCCCTATGGAATGTAACCTCCTCGTGAATCTTTTTGCTTTCTTGTCATCTAATATCTTCCCTCTCTGAACTTTCTCTTATTCCAGTGCTTTTTCTAAAGTGATTGGAAGGTTGGCATTAGTCTCATAGGATGATGCACTAGATCCTCCTATGGAAAAACAACAAACTATTTACAGAAGAAACTCAGAGATGACAGACTGTAAACGTTCTGCCACGGTTCCTTTTGATTAGCTATTGTTAGCCTTTTTATTGGTGCTGCAAATGTCAAAGTACTGGTGGTTTTGTATTTGATCACAGGATCCTGTTATTCACTTCAGCAAACACTTTTATTTAGTTTTGTTTTCACACTGCCTCTTATATTCCTGGGCACAACGTGAAATGGAAAAGAATAAGAAATAAGAAAGAAAACAGCAAACAAAAGGTGGAAAAGAGATATGACTTTACCATTTGTATATCTGGGCTGGTGAGTTTGTAGAGATGTGGTTTGTAAGGTGATTTGGGGGTACAGGGAGAAAGAAAGAAGATCATTAAAACTGAGGATTGAGAGAAGCTATGATTACACCAGAATCAATTAATACGTTGCTAGAAATCTTCTATTTGAATACTCTATACATATTTTTTGGTGAAGGTTAACACGGAAGATACTCTTTAAACCAGAGAACTGATTTATTACCATTTATCTTTTGGCATATACAAACATAACCCATTTACTTTACAGATGAAAAAGGAGAACAAAAACAAAAACAAAGTGAAAAAGAAAAAAATCAAGGCACGTGCCTACAATAATGCAGAAACTCAGGAGACTTCCCAGTCCTATGGACACTGCAGTCACGACTGGACCAGTCACAACTGTGGGAACTGAGCTGGGATCCACTGCGTGTGAGTTAAGGGAACTGGGAAGGTCGACCAGTTGCCCCGTATGATTTAGTTCCCCTCCTTCCCACAGAACACAGGAGCTTGGACCACTGAAACTATTTCTAGTTCCCTCTGCAGACAGTGCTGTGCCTGGTTTCAGCCGCCCTCTGATGGGCATCACTACCTAGAGGCATTTAGCTTTTGTTTTGTGACTGGGCACCTTCACACAGGGGAGCTGAAGGAGAGCAGCCTTCCCACTGTTCTCGGAAGGCTCTCCTTGATCTCCTGTCCTCCCTCGGGGTTATCTCCTTGATCTGTTGTCCATCCCTCGGGATGGACAGGAACCTGCTGGACATCTTCCTCACTGTACCCCTTGTATCCGACTCTTCACATATGCTGAGCTCATGCCCACCAGTCTGTGCACCCAGTGGTGCCAAGGGTTCCCAAAGCTATGGCACTTTTGGCTGGTGGTGCCTCTGAATGGTGGGCAGCAGGCTGGCTGTCGCAGTGGCCTAGAAGTCACCAATATTTGAGTGACCAAGGAGAGAGGGTCTACTCTGGTGCTGCTCTGGTGTCTTTTCTCCTCCCCCAAATCACACTGGTCACCACAACTCTCCCCCCTCTAACCTACTTGGTAACTGTGATAGTTTTTATTTTTTCTCAAAGGGTTGCTGATCCTAGCCTGGTCACTTCTCTCCAAATTATTCACGGGTTTTAAATTTCTCTAATCTTCTGAATATCTCACTGACCAGGATCCTTCTCCAGTGACAAGGGGAATAGAACAAGTGGGTCCTAGGGAGAGGCTCCAAGTTCTCACAGTGGTGAGCTCCTAACCTCAGAGGATTAGATCCCCTCCAAGATGGTGCTCCAAGATGGCACTCCAAGATGGTGCTCCAAGATGGCGCTCAGTGGAACTGGGATACAAGCAGAACCAGGATCAAGATGTTCCATGTCTAAGTACCCTTGCTATTGGGATTCGTCTTGGGGGTGTCTCCTTCAGGTTGCCTCTTACTGCTTGCATTTGTTTGCCCTTGTTTCAGAGTAGCTGTAACTCCCTGGGCTCATCTCCCCAACGTCCTGTGAGAACTGTGGTCTCTGGTCAGCCATGATGGAATTCCTCACATATTTCCTTGTCAGAGAAGCATGTGAGACATAGGCAAAATACCCCAAAACACAGAAATAATATGAAGAATCAACAAAGGGACCACAAAATATTTTTAAATTATTGAATTGAAGAGATTATCCAATCAAGAGAAAATCTTTGCTAGTGACTCTTTTGATGGAGGACTAATATCTAGAATATAAAGAACTTTAAAAACTAATATCAATAGGAGGCTGGGGATTTACCTCAGTGGCATAAGCCCCTGCGTAGAAAACATGAGGTCCTGAGTTCGATCCCTGTTACCCCCCTCAAAGAAGAAAAAAAACCCAAACAGCCATGAAGTAATAAACTCCACACTAACTAGGCAAATGAACTGAATAGATATTTCTCAAAATAAGAAATTCAAGTGACCAGAAAATATGTGAAAGTATTTAATATATCAAGTTATTAGTGAAATAAAAATTAAAACCACAAAGAGACTGCATTATTAACTCTGGTTAGAATAACTACCACCAAGAACACAAAAAATCAATGAATTCTGGCCAGGATTTAGTGGGAAAATAGAGAAAAGAATCCTCCTAGATTGTTAATAGGGAATGTAAACTATGCAAGTAAGTATGGAGAATCCTCAAAAGTGTACTAAACACTAAAAAGACTACACTTTTCAAAAGACTAAATAGAAATAAAATTTGACTCAGTTATACTTTCTGGGGTTATTTCTGATAAAAGAAAGGACTGGATAGATAGGTAGATGGCCATATTTATAGTAGAAAAATCACAATAATTAAGCTGTGGAAACAGTCTAGATGCCTGTCAGCAAAAGTAGTTTTTATTTAATTTCCAAGAACTTTTAGATATTGGTCTGTCTTTTTCTTGTTGATGCACAGTTTGAGACCATGCTTCGTACAATTTCCATCATTTCAAATTTAGTCATGTTTTTATCACTCAAAATGTGTCCGCTGTTACTGAATTTTCTACGTGTTTTGCCATTTGAGGATTAAGTGGTTTTTAGATGGTAGCGAGACTCAGCCTCAGTCAGTGGCTCTGTCTGCTGATGGACGGTGCTGCCCTGTAACCATACTCTGGGGATTTCTCCCCTGCTTGATCTGTCAATTATTGATGGGCTTTTAAATTTCTAAGAATCATCATAAATTTGTGTTTTACCCATGCTTGCCTGTCAATTCTTGTCTCACATACTTTGATGGTGAAGAGGAAATGGGTTACGGAGTTACTGTCTTACCGTGAACCTTTCACTTAACAGTTACGATGTCCTCCTTTATCCCTGAAACATTTTTTTTGGTCTGATATTGACTTTCTGGAACATTAATATAGTTACTCTGTCTTTTAAAATTGTGCCCCTTTTATCCAGAGGATTTATATTCCAAGATCCTCCCACTGCCCAGGTTCTGAAACCACAGAGAATGTGAAAGCCTCCATGTAGCATTTAATACGCACAGAAAACCATTCATGACCTCATTTAAATAACTCACTTTTGGGTTTCATGTTTGTCCATCCAGATTGCCAGCATCTCCAGTCTTGTGCTTTGGAGCCATTACTAAGTAAATAAAAACTACTTGAATAGATCCACTTGGGAGCTCGATTTGGTAATGGCAGTTTGGTTTAGTATCTAAAGAATTATAAATAGACTTCTGGGAGAACATGGTGAACAGATAGCAGCAGTTATGGAGGCTCTCTGAAAGACCCAGCTTAGAATTCAGGAATGGTGCGGAGTAAGGAATCATAAGCAAGTGGAGATATGCCCTGCTGACCCAAGAATGAACTGGGCTGAGAGAAACCAACTGGTGCTATAACAGGAACAGAAAAACCTCAGTGTGGAAGCTGGAGCCCACGCCATTGGAAGTCGCGATTTGGGTTTCCTGCCCCCGCCGCTGCTGCATCTACATCCGCTCGGCAGGGAGAGAGATGAGCAAAAGCTCTGAGAACGGGAATTGGTGAACGGAGTTGAAAGCAGGACAGGCGGGGAGCTGCGCATTGACCTGCAGTGAGTGAGAGAAACTGGGACTCTTCCACGGTCTAGGAGACTCCAACAGCTGACATTCTGGGACCAGGCCGACTTGCAGGAGCAGGGCGCTGCAGTGACTTCAGTCACATATCCCCCTCTCAAGCAGGATTGGTGAGCAGTGCCTAGCCTACGTGACACTGTTGGCTGAGACCCATTAGGCTAGCACAGCCCAGGTCCCAGCCCTTGAAGGTAGATTGACCTGGAGGGACAGGCCCCCCATAGGCTGCCTGGTCTGCAACTTCCTGGTGCGCTGCGGTGGGCAGGAACACCTAGCCGGCACAACTCAATCAGAGTGTGGCCAACAGCGAAGGAAGCTGGGCCTCCTATATATGCTTGCATATATAAGGAACAAAGAATATGGGAAGAGGGAGCAACAAGAAAGGCTCCTCGGCCCCCAATCCTGAGAAACAGGCAATAGCAGACACAGCACCAATAGACATAAAGCGCTATCTCCAGAGACTCATAGACAAGTTCAGGAATGAAGTTATTAATGACCTGAAGCTAGACATAAGCAGAATAGCTAGAGAAATACTAAGCACCACCCAAGAAAAAACAGATGGTGGAATGGAAGAACAGAAAAAGAGGGGAGAATTGTTTGATGGAGAAAATAGAGAAAGCATAGAATACGTGAAGCAGGTTCAAAGAGATTACCAGGAAACTAAAAACTCTATCGAAAACTGGCATAACAGCTTAAAAGAAACTAAGGACAGATTATCTGAACTGGAGGGAAGATTTGTAATATGGGAGAATGAAATGAAAAACTTACAAATAACAAAGAAACAAACAGCAATAATACAAAGACTAGAAGATGATAAAAGAATCTATAACTTAAGAATTAAGAACATAAAAGAATAGGGACACAAACAAATGAACTACAAAAGCTACTCACAGAAATAATCCAGGAGAATTTTCCTAATTTAGCAAAAGGTAAAGATATTCAGCTGTATGAAGCATACAGGACCCCAGCCATCTACAACCCAAACAGAGCAACACCCAGGCATATAATAATTAAAATTCCAGAAATCCAACACAAGAACAGAATATTAAAAGCCATCAGAGACAAGAAACAGATCACTTACAAGGGAACACCCATCAGAATTACAGCAGATTTCTCTGCACAAACCATCAAATCATGAAGAGCATGGGGGGAAATAATTCAAGCTTTGAAAGATAATAATCTCCAGCTAAGATTGATATATCCTGCACAACTATCCCTGGAAATTGATGGAAAAACAAGGTGCTTCCAGGATAAAGAGGAACTAGGGGAATATGCAACCACCAATTCAACTCTACGGAGAATACTGCAGGATAGTCTAAAAAAGAAAAATATGAAGAATCCAGAAATAGTGGCAGAGAGGCCACAATGAATGGAGTAGAAAACAAAATGAAGAAGACAAACTGACAACTAATGACAGAAAAAGAGCTCAACAGAAATGAGGCAGAGAAGATTGGATGATAGGAACAGCTATTTTGGAAAAAATGACATCTTAATAGGTAATACTGATTTAGTATCATCTTGTTGTGAAGTCTCATCAAGCTTTTATTCTTCTGTCTCCATTGGTCTAAATAGGTTGTATCTTATTGGATTTTATTAAGTATGATAATATAAGCAAAAACTTTTATAGACAAGGAATTATACAGAAACCGTTGTTCATTTTCTGTTAGTTGATTATAAATACCCTGTAATACTGTCATTCTCTTAAATGGTTTTACATTGTTTTGATATATTTGATGCTACAGTATATGAAGTTATGCTCAAAGATTTCAGGGAAAGAGACAATATGGTAGCTACTTTTATGTCAGGATTACCTTGTGGTGAAACACTATTCTGCTTAAATGGTTATGTTTTGATCTGTGCTGTTTTGCTATTATGCCCTCTTTTATCTCAATCTCCATTTTATTATTTACTTTTTTATTTTTATCCTTTTAATTAAGGGAAAAATAAATTAAAAAATAGCAGGATATACTATAGTAACCCACTTTGACTTTCCATTATCTTGATTTAAAGCCCTGTATTGCTCTCACCATCTTGTTTTTGACTGATGTCCCTCTATTCTGTTTTGCTTGATAGTACCAGGTTCAAAAGTTTAGGCAACAGCTGTGAAGATAGTGGGATTCATTATGATGCCCATTCTGGTTGACTGTTGTCTACTTTTGAAGGCCTATAATGTCTCCAATGTTTTGGTTTTGTCGGTTTTGTTCTTTACTGTTTTGTTCAATTTTATTATAACTGATGATATAGGCAATTCTATCAGAGATAGCGGGAGGCATTATGGTGACCATTGTTGATCAACTTGTATTATGCTTTTACATTATCTATTATATCCACCCTTTTGATTTGACTGACTCTGTTCTGTTATGTCACATTTGGTTCTACTCTCTTCCAAAAAAGTAATAAGAACTGTGGGAGCAACAAAACCCAAAATATGTAATTGTCATTGTACAAAAGAGAGGAAAAGAAAGTGCTCTAACGATATAACTGCGTGTATGTTTAAGTGTATAAGATAGAAAATGATATTACTGAGTTTTGTTGGATCATTGAACAGAACTGTTTGCAGTCTCACTATTGGAGTGTCTACTTTATAAGCTTTAATTTTGTAACTTGAACAA
Source organism: Cavia porcellus (assembly GCF_034190915.1). NCBI lineage: Eukaryota > Metazoa > Chordata > Mammalia > Rodentia > Caviidae > Cavia > Cavia porcellus. Next base: position 66,213,380 of record NW_026947500.1, read on the forward strand.
TTATTTCTAAGATGACAATATGTAATCCATTAACTAGTGAATTCCTACTGTTTATTTTTTTCTGTAAATCTGTATAACTTGTACCCTTTTGCTGCTTTTTTTCTTTTTCTCCTTAAATAAAATTTTTTTAAAAAGAATTATAAATAATATTTCCAAGAAATAGAAACACAAGGAGGAGAATTGAATGTGCTTGAGGGGAAAATAAATTTAATAATCTCAAATGGTCCCTAAGAGTCGGCAAGGAAGGAAAAGCTTTCTTGATTCTGGTGGTATAACCATCAACACTGAATTCTCTTAATTTTCAGGAAATGTCAGAAAAGAGCAAAGACTAATTTATCCAAAAGACCAAAGCAGTGGTGTATATATAATATTAAGATATGAGAAATCAAATACCCTAAATAAAAATAATGGAAGATGTTGTAGGCAGGGGGTGCAGGGATAACAATCACAGGACACAGAACTTATAATGCTATTTTATGATGATCACCCAGAGTTAAATACAAGAAAGTGCAGGAAATCTGTCCACAACACTAAAGACCCAGAATATTCAGCCAAGGGCCTGGGGCCCACAGCAATGTCCTGCATGAGTCCAGCTGAAGACCCAGAGCCCATGACAATGCCTCCCACGAGAAGAGCTGGAGGTCCAGAGCCCACAAGAAGGACTTATGCCAGTACCTTTTACAGATCCGTGCTGGGAAGGCTCAAAGGTCAACAGTGGAAGCCAAAAAGTCTATGCCAGTGAAGGAGCTGTGCTGATAGGTTGAAGGTTCTACACTGGAGCCGAGAAGTCATGCTCAAAATAATGATCAGGACTGTCCTGAAAAGCATCATAGCTGTCCTCAGCAACAGTCAGGTCCCGAGCTCCTCTGATGATGAGGACAGTCAAGTACGTGCCAGGAAGCCAGTGTGTGGACGAGTTCATCCTGGAGATTAAACAGCACACATCTTCCCCTCTAGAGCCAGGAAGTGATGCTCCATGTAAGGACCAGAGCTCCCCCAAAGTAGAACACAGCCACCCTCACCAACAAGGTCCTGAGCTCCTCCGATGATAATGGCTAAATTCATATTGGGGAAGCCAGCACAATGAGCTCCTCCAGGAGAACCAGCGGCTCAAACAGCATCATTCAGGAGAACCCACAACGCCCAGCTCTTCCTCTCCTTGTCTTTTTTATGCTGGCAACTTTCCTCAGCTGGGCCATCTACGCTCAGCACCGTGCTGATTTAATCCAGCTGGTGTTAAGTTGCCTACCAGTTCTTAATCCATAAAAGAAGAGCATGAAAAACCTTCAAATGGAGAATTGCAAAAATGGAATGTACACAGTCTAATAACTGACATCTTTTCATGCTTGAGAGCATTCTATAAGATTTTGGGTTTTGCTTATTCTGCATTTATTCAATATTTATTTTTCTCTGTTGCTTTTTGTATAGTACCCAACTGCATGGATCAGTCCATTTTCTCCTACTTCTTGTATGGAGTCCTTTGAATTCTTGGGTTTTGAACATCTTATTATATTTTATTGTCCTGCATTTTATCCATTTGTAAGTTTTGCATCTTTTTCAGTCATAATTTGCAGGCATTTTTATCATTTGACTAATGTTGATTTCATTTTCCATTAGCACATGTGGTCATTTGTATCTTTTATTTATTTTTTTTTATTTTAAAAAAAGATTAAAATAAAAGAGGACATAACAAAGCAGGTCAGAACAATTTAACCAACATAGTGTTTCACCACAGATAACCTGACATAATAGTAGTTACCATAGTGTCTCTTTCCTTGAAATATTTGAGTATAACTTTGTATACTATAGTATCAAACATAAAACAACAGTGTAAAACCATTCAAGGGAATGAAACTATTACATAGTATTCAGAACTAACAGAAAATGAACAATGGTTACTATATTATCTCATTGTCCATAAAAATTTTGTTTATACTATCACATATAATAAAACCCAATAAGATACAACATGATAAAACCGATGGAGACAGAAGAACAAAAGCTTGATGGGACTTCAAAACAATATGATATTAAGTCAGCACTAGCTATTATAATGTCTTGTTTTCTTCAAATGGGCTGTTCATACCATCACAGACAATAAAATCAAACAACCCCGGATAAAACCATTCCAACAAATGAATGCAAACATTGTAAGGCTTCAAAGCAATATGACTGGGAATCCTGATTACCACATACTTTTGTGTATTCTTACCATTTCTTACATTAGGGAAACTATTCGGTATTTATACATGGTAATTTATATGTAAAGATGAAGTTTAACCTTCTATTCCTCTTCACCCAACATTTAAATGTCTTTAAAGATTTGTACTCTGTCCTATTTCCACCTTTGGGATCACTTTGGTGCGAATGAATTACCCATAGGGGAGTCCTTAAATCCTTTGTTACACGCTTTCCCATAAAGTTTTGGACGTTTAATACATTTTGCTTCCTACAGCTGTTTTGAATCAAGTACAGTTAATTGCATTCTTGCTTCCACTCCTGATTCCGTAATATCTTAGCCCCTCACGATATATCTTTTTTTACGTGATGCACGCATTTCTACTTGTGATTTGTAGTCAAATAGGAGTTTTAGGAGGCACTCTGTTGCCTTGTGAAATTTTACTGTTTTGTTTATTTTGTGTTGCGCTGAGGTGTGTGGATGCTACAGCCTAAAACAGCATTGCTGTGTGAAGATCCCTTCACCTGCTTTTATTCACATACTTGGAGCCTGGATAACTATAACCCTCTGCCCCGGCCCAAGCTCTGACCACCTTGGTGAACATGGAGAGGAAGACGCAGTGGAGTTACGTCAGCAGCCAAGTTCTCTGGGGCTGAACTCTGGCTTCACTGAAGTCACAGAGATAATCTGAGTGTCACCATTTGTGATCTGGGCTCCAACCAGATTCCTAAGTGCTTCCTGCTCACAGCGAAGCCCTAGAAAATCTGGTCTAGGGTCGTGGTTGTTAGCCTCCTTGCTTTCCGCTGGCGTATGTGCCATGTTAAACTTGTGATGAGCTGATCTGAATGTGGAAGAATGTGGAACAGCATCTGTTTAGTGGAAACAATAAAACAAAAATTCATAACAAAATCTAGAGTAACAAGAGTTCATATGTTATGTATTGCTGTCTTCAAAAGTTTTTTGTCCATATTTTGCACTCTGAATGAGCAACGTTGTCATGGTGTATGCTGGTGGCCCCCAGGCCTCATGCATTTGCATTGTGCATTTGTGACGGTTCATTGTCTAGTGCTTGGATTGGGAGTGTGAGTGCTACACTGGCCTAGTGGTGGAGCCAGAATGTATGTAATGGCAGGAAGAAGGTGTGTCTTGTTCTTTGCTGGCTCCTTCCTGCTATTGGCAGCTGCCATGAACTGCGGCCCAGCCATGCCCGCCTGACTTGAGCCCACTGAGTGTGGACTGAAACCTCCAAAAAGTATAAGAAATAAATCTTTCCTTTCCTTTAGGTATTTTGTCTCAGCAATGAGTAAAAAATAACTAAGACAAACGTCTGTGACCTCAATTGAGCAGCTACTGTAAACCTTCCCAGCTGTGACAACCAAAGTTTTCCCCAGATATTCCCACATGTTTCATAATGGGATAATCATTCCTAATGGAGGACTGTTTCCGTAGAACGTGAGATCAGGGAACTGCTTGATGGATTTTCCATGAAAACTCAGGCCTTACTCAAATCACATAACCTGTCTGGGCTTCGCTCCTGCGAGTGTGAAGATTCTTGACTGTAATTGGCCTCATATGAAAAATCCTGGTGAGTTTCCATCACAGAACTAAGGGTGTAACTCAGTGGCAGACCTCTTACCTGGCATGGTTAGGGTCCTGGTTTTCATCTCCAGTACCACAAAAAATAAAAGCTTCCAACTTGAATCCATGGTGTCTAAGACAATTAAATATATCTCTTAGTATTACTGGGCATTTCAGGAACAAAGGGTAAGTAACAACTTCTAACTTGTGTTCCCAGCCTAAGCCTCATTGGGCTTTGAAGGAAGCACCACAAAGTAAATGATGTACAAACTTGCCATGGTTTTCTAACAAAGCTTTCTCCCTTGATAAAGACAGCAAATTTTTGAAGCCACCTGGAGCATGACTCCTTTACAAGTCAGGGCTTTTGCATTCCCAGGAGTCTTTTGTTTGTTTGGTTTGGTTCCAGGGATCAAACTCAGGAGCTTGGGCTTACCAGGCAGGTGCTGTGCCACTGGACTTTTTATCCAGCCCAATCCTAGAAACCTTGAAAATTGGGGGAGGGTGCAAAGATGGCAGATAGATAACAGCTGGCTACAGAGACTCCCTGAGATAGTCAACTTAGAATTAAACATAATACAGTACGGGGAGCCCCAAACAGAGGGAGATGAATTCTCTCATCCCAAGAAGAAATGAAGGTGAGAAGAACCAATCACACATACAGTCCTGGTGCTATTATTGGAACAGCTAAAGGTTCAGTGCTCCTGTAGCAGTGGGTGACTTGCTGAGCCATCCGAGGTCCTGCTGCTTTGAATCACTGGAGGCGCAGTCACACTGACGTCAGGGATGGCCAGCCAAACAGAGAGCAGAGCTGGTGGGGAGCCTGCAGCGAGCTGTGGTGAGTGATGGGAGTGGAGCCATTCCACAGAACGTTTTATTGGATCATTGAACAGAACTGTTTTCAGTATCATTGTTGGAATGTCCACTCTACAAGCTTTAATTTTGGGACTTGAACAATTATTTTTAAGATGCCAATATGTAATCCATTAACTAGTGATTTAGTACTGTTCATTTTTTTCATCTGTAAATCTGTATAACTTGTACCCTTTCACTTTTTTTTTCTTTTCTCCTTAAATAAAAAAAAAAAAAACAAATCTAGTTGTTTTGCAGGCCAAAAAAAAAAAAAAAAAAAAGAAAGGGGGCTCCAGCGGAGGACATTTTGGGGCCAGGCTGGACTGGCAAGTACAAGGGGCAGCAGTGACTCCAGTCAGTTGTTCCCTTCCCTAATGGGATTGGTGGATTGAGCTAGGCCTGGGTCACGTGACCTGGCTGAGACCCAATAGGTTATCTGAAATCAATTCCCTAAGGTGGCGGCACACACTAACCACGCAAGTGAAGCCTCAGAAGTTTGACCTGGAGGGGAGGCAGCGCATAGTAATACACTGCATGCCACAGCAGCTTGACTGATCCAGAGGGGAGGGGCCAGCATACACTGCCCCTGTTTGCAACTCACTAGCACACTGAAGAGGGAAGGGTCACCTAGCCAGCATGCTTCAGAAGAATTGTAACCAACAAAGAAAGAAACTGGCGCCTCCTGAAGAAACAAAAAAGATGGGAAGAGAAAGCAGCAACAAAAATTCCCTAGGTCCCAACCCTGAGAACATTGTCCCAGGACAGGTAAATATAAAGGAGAATGAGAACAGCAAACATGCAATATCAGACATGGCACCAGTGGACATAAAGAGATATCTTCAGGACCTCCTAGACTAGTTCAAAAGGGAAATATTTAGCCAAGTGAAGCAACATGTAAGAAGATTAATAGAAGACATATTAAGCACCCCTCAAGCAGACACAGACAGAAGGAGGGTGCATGCTTTAATTTTGTAACTTAAACAACTATTTCTAAGATGACAATATGTAAGCTATTAACTAGTGATTTCTTACTGTTTATGTTTTTGAAATTCTGTATTACTTGTACCCTTTTTCTGTTTTGTTTTGTTTTTCTCTTTAAATACAATAAAAAACCAACGGAGAGAACCATTTGATGAAGTATATAAGGAAAATGTAGAATACATGAAGCAGATTCAAAGAGATCACCAGGAAATTGAAAACTTTATGGAAATATGGCAAATCAGCTTGAAAGAAACTAAAGATGGATTAACCAAACTGGAGGACAGTTTTGCAATGTGGAAGTATGAAAGGGAAAACTTTAAAAATAACAAGGAAACAAGCAGTAACAATACAAAGGCTAGAAGATGACAAGAGGATCTATAACTTGAGAATAAAGAATGTGAATGAAGAAGCTGGGGTACAAACAAAGGAACTACAAAGGCTATTCACAGAAATAATTAAGGAAAACTTCCCAAACATAGGAAAATGTTATTTTGCTATATGAGGCATACAGAACTCCAGCCACTTACAACCAAAACAGAGCTACACCCAGGCATATAATAATCAAGATCCCAGAAATTCAATGTAAGAACAGAATATTAAAAGCTGTTAGAGACAAGAAACAGATAACCTATAAAGGAAGGCCCCTCAGAATAATGGCAGATTTCTCGACACAAGTCGAGAAGAGCTTGGAACAAAATATTCCAAGCCCTGAAAGAAAATAGCCTCCATCCCAGATTGATATTCTCTGCTAAACTGTCTCTAGAAATTAATGGAGAAACAAGATGCTTCCCAGACAAAGAGGAACTTGGGAAATTTGCAACTACCAATCCATCTCTACAGAGAATACTGCAGGGCATTCTAGAGAGAAAGAAAAGTACTAGGATTCCAGGAACAGTGGCAGAGAGGCCTCAATGAATGGAGCAGAAAACAGAATGAAGAAGATAAGCAGACAACTGATGGCAAAAAAAGAACATAACAGAAATGAGGCAGAGAAGGTTGGTTGTACTCACTAACATAGATGGCCTTGATACACTAAATTAAAAAAAAAAAAGATCCACACGTGGAGTAGATCAGGAGGGAGGGTCCACCGAGATAGTATTTATAGGAAATATAATTAACATGAAAAAGAGTACATGGACTGAAAATCAAATATGAGGAAACAATGCTCTACATGACAGAGAACCAGAGAGTAATAGGGGCAACTAGACCAGTATTTGTGGATAGGTTGGAAAGACAGGCTTTAACAGGTAAAGGAATACAATTAGAGATCAAGTCCAGGAGAGAGAGGGTTCAGAACCACTTATGTAAATAGCAGCCCCCCCCCTGCCCATTTTAAAACCAAGAGTCTTGGTCAGACCCAAAAATGTACAGTATACCCTGGGGAAATGAAAGGGGAGGGAGAGTCTTAAAAAAGATGGCAGAAGATATTGTTAATAGTGTATCAGGATTTAAAACCCACATTTCTTGCACCACTCTGCTTAGATAGATTTTATTCTCTCTCTCTTTTTTTTTTTTTGCTTTGATAGATTGTATTTTGTCCCAGTTTGTCTACTTGCATTAGATTTGAGGGACAGCTGTTGGGCGCAGGCGCTCAACATACCATACCCCACCTGGGACTAAGGACCATGCCAGATTCCGCAATGCGCTACGTCCCTCTTTAAATTAGCCAACCCGTGCGCACTTCGTGCTCACTCCGTACTCTGTGGCAACTCCTGATTGGCCACAGCTGGATATAGTAGCCAGAGCCTGCGTCCCATTCCTGCCCTGCTTCCTCGTGGCAGCCTGTGATTGGTCATGGCCAAATATATAAACCAGAGCCCGCATAAATAAACCAGCAGTTAACTGTCGCCCACAAGAGCATCTCCTGTCTCCTGTTTCATTGGGGCTGCACCGGTCAACAGCTATCCCCAAAACATAGGATATAGCACAGTAATCATCTTTAATTTCCTATCTTCTTAATCTGGAGCCCTGAATGACTTATACTGTTTTATCATGACTGATCTTAGTTAAATCTGGTTTATTTCTTTGCTGTTTGATATCAACAGATTTTATTCAAAACTGATATGATTGATAGTATCAAGTCTGAGAATATAGGCAACTACACTGAAGATGACAAGACTCACTATGATACACATTCTGGTTTGATAACTGCCTGCTTTTGAAGTTTTATACTATATACAAAGTTCTGTTTTTATTAATACTGTTATATACTGATATATTCAATTATACTATGTCTAATGATATAGCCAGTTCTATTGAAGATAACAAGAGACAACACACGAACTATGGTAGAACTCTTTGTACCATTGTACCATATGTCTTTTTCATTTCATGTGTTTATAGGAATATGTTTCATTTTGTCTTGCTTTGTCTTGTTTCTCCCTCTAATATAGAAAGGATAGAAATACATGGTGAGGGTCATGCATGTGTAGGATCTATAAACAATTTATGAGAGCTGATCTTATGACACATGATGAAATGAATAGATACTTTGAAGAAAAAGAGACACTAAAGTACCCAGTGCTGATCCTGGAGTGTCGTAATGTGAAACCCAGCAATAATACTATCCTTTGTTCAGAGTGATATTAGCCTGCTTGGGTTTGTTCAATCTCAAATGACAGCCATATATCTAAGTTTTTGTTGGATAGTTGAACAGAACTGGTTGCAGTCTCACTGTTTGAATCCCCACTTTATATGCTCCACTTTAGTATCTTGAATAACTATTTGCAAGAGGGCAATCTGTAATCATCCACTAGTGACTTCTTACTGTTTATTTTTTCTTTGAAAGTATGTATTATTTCTACTCATTTTCTATTTTGTTTAGTCTTTTTTTTAAATAAAATTTTTTAAAAAGACACTACAGTACCCAGTGCTGATCCCAGAGTGTCATGATGTGAAATCCAGCAATACTATTATTCTTTGTTCACAAGGATTTTAACCTGCTTTTTTAGTTTGTTTAATCTCAACATAAATGAAGATATGGATAACTGCATGTATGTGATTTTTTTTTGTCTTTTTTGAGAAGGGGTCTCGCTTTGCAGCCCATGCTGGCTTTGAGCTCACTTTGTAGCCCAGGCTGGTCTTGAACTCGAAACGTATCACCCCACTTCAGCCTTCCAAGTGCTAGGATTACAGGTGTGAGCCACCACGCCTGGCTCTGCATTGTATGTTTAAGTGTATAAGATTGACAACTATATCACTAAGTTTTTGTTGGATAGTTGAATAGAACTGTTTGCAGTCTTGCTGTTTGAATTACCACTTTATATGTTCCACTTTTGTATCTTGAACAACTAGTTGTAAAAGTTATAAATATCAACTAGTGATTTGTTAGTTTATTTTTTTCTCTGAATGAATGTATTATTTCTACCCATTATCTGTTTTCTTTAGTCTTTCTTTAAATAAAATTAAAAAAAAAGAAACCTTGATAATTCAGGAATCTAAAAAAAAAAAGGAAAATTCAGGAATCTCAAACTTTGGAGAAAACTGTAACTAAGGATTGCACCGAGGTGGTAGGTAGGTTAGGATTCTGGAAGACAGAAGGTTTCATGGGGAAGGTTAATAACATCTGGGCTCATCTGATGTTTAACCATGTCTCTTGAGTAAACAGAATAGGCAGGAAATTTTTTTTTTCTTTTGGCCCAGACCAAAGTCCCAGAGGGAAATCAGGGGCTCTGAGGCTGGAGCACCCAGAGGAACTGTGCATAAGGAGCAGAGATAGGAAATTGTAAGTTGCCCTGACGCTGTCTGCCTGAGCTAGAACCATGCTGGACAGGACATGATGGTGGTTTGGAAGCCTTAAGTCTGGCTAGGGGGTCAGTGCTTCCCTCCTGCCCGCTGCCTGGTCTGGGGCAGAGCTTCGGTGTCCACCACCAACCGTCCAGGGAGGAAGCCTTACACACTGCCCAGGTGAGTCCAAGGCTCCGCTAGGAAAGACTAGGAGAGGGCACAATTTGAGAAAGTTGCCGTGAGGTCGCTTGCGTTCAGCTAAGCTCAGTTGCTGTGTGGCTCACGCTGTCAGGGGGGTGCGATCATATTCCAGTTTTACAGTAAGGGAGTAAAACATGTCGAGTGAATTGCAGGGGCAGGAGGGTTTTAGCTTTTTAAATGTCAGTAGGTTTCTGTCTTTCAAAAGATCCAGGCAATAAACTGTTTGAAAATACTACCTTAAAGTTTGTGAGGCACATGTTTTACAAACTTTCCTTAGGATGCTAGATGAGGTCTGAAAACAACCTCTAATCTGCAGTTACTTCCTCACTCTGACACTGAATGTGTGCGTAGCATTTTTAGACTTTAACGCTCCCTTTTCAGTCTGGGAGAGATATTTGTTTTTGCAGAGTGAGTGTGCAATCTTTGTTCTTGTTGCTACTGCATGCCTTCCAATATGACAACTGATGTTTTTCAGCAACTCTGCCTTTAACATTTAGATTTTATTTTGAGAAATTATGTGTGAAAATTTACCAATGTCTTATGATCAGTGGGGTTTTTTTCATTTTTGTTAACTTTGTATCGGTATTGGGGATCAAACTCATGACCGCCTGCTTGCAAGGCAGGCGCTTATGCCACTGAGCTAAATCCCCAGCCCCATGATCAGTGTTTTATCAGCTGTCATACTGGGTACCCCACCTCAGTCACTTTTTAGCTGGAGATCATTTCAAATGCTTGCTGGATCCTTAGCTGCAGTAAATCTGTGCATGTTTTAACATCTTATTTTGTGCGTAGATTTTTATTTTTAAATGCCGTGTGCGGTTATCGGGATAATTAGCAATTCCTTCGCTTCCAGCATTTATGCTTTCTTTGCACTGGGAGTCTTCATGTCCTCTTTCTAAATCCTCATAAAATGCAGAATTAATTTTTGCACACTACAAATTTTAATCCCACTACGCTGTAGAATGCAAGAACTTACTCTTCCCGTGAAACCGCGTTTTCAGACCTGCTATCCAACCCCCCTCTGCCAGTCTCTCATCACCACTCTGCTCCTGTCTGCTTCTGTGAGATTTGGTTTCTCAGCTTCTGAGCACAACACACAGTACTGAGTTTCTGTGCCTGAAGTATTTTACTTAGTGTAATGTCTCTGAGCTCTGTCGGTGTTGCCCCATTGCACCTGACTGTTCCATTTAATACAGATGATTTTGATGCTCTGTATTTAGCCTGTGTCTTAGTTCCTCTGGCATAGTTTTTATTGATACACCCTTAATTCCTTAAAATTTGTTTCCATGCAGATGCACGGCTTTAGGAATGGCAAAGCAAGCTACAGGTATATTCCTTGCTTAATCAGTCTTACATCCTAATGGAAAAGGCAGAGGACAATTAAACACATTCACAGGCAACATAATGTTATTAGGGCTAAACTGTACAGAGAAACAGGATAGACAGTCGTGCCATGGGTGGAATGTCACACAGTGCTTTGTGGGCAGGACTTCGCATGTTGAATGAAGAACAGAAAGCTCTAACGTGTATCCATGGGGTTCATGAGGAAAGAAATCGAACTCCAAGAACCAGGAGAAGATGCCACCAACAAAAGTGAGGGCAGGACTTGCCTTATCTTCTAGAGACTTCACATATAAATAAATGTTTAAGAAAATGGGAATCTCATTAATCTTGATGTAGGCACTTTACAGTTGCATATGTTTATATTTTTTCAGTATGCCCCCAAAACACATGGATTTATTGTGCATCCATTAAAATTAAAAAATTAAAGATAGATATGGTTAAATAAATATGGAAGCAATATAAAAATAATAATTATATAATGAGACATGCTGTGGATATGATAGGGAGCAACAGCAGCATGACACACTCTAATATTTTCTTTTGTTTTATTTATCACCTTCCGTTGAATTCTTAACAAGCCGCAGTCTGAGCCCCTGATGGGCGCAGACCTTGCAATAGGGAGCATCTTCTCCACGGCTAGGTGGGCATTGCCTGCTTCTTTGCTTTCATTATCAGAAGTTTCTGTAACAACACATCATCTTTACGTCCATACATGCATCTCCAGCCACCTAGCTGGGGGTTGTGGACAGTGTGGTGATGTCTACAGGCATCGTGATATCGTCTAGGGGCTGGTGAGACCTGGGATTAAGTAAAATCAGCACCTCTGTCACCGCTAGGTGCAGTGGAATGCGTGGGGGAAGTGTTGCTTGTCTGTGGGGATGGTAACTTCTTTAAGAAGGGACTCAAGGGCCTGTTAAAGAGTAGGTAAAGTTTCTCAGACGGAGAAAGGGTAAAAATTCCCCATAAAGCAGTGTTTGAGGATCCCAGCAACGAGAAACCAGTGCTGAAGCCTGAGTTGCTCGGGAAGTGGAAATCTGGGAGAGCAGTGTAAGTGGGAGCGGGGTGCCTGAGGGCCAAGCCAGGGAGGCGGGCGCTGAGAGGGGACCCTGCATAATGTGCCACTGATTCTGCAAATGCTCCTAATGCAGACCAAGGGGGACTGAAGGAGAGAAGAAGGAAAGCTGACCACGCCTCTCACCTTAGGTAATTGTCCATTTCTGAACAAAAAGGAGCCATGCCAAGGTCCTGTGGGCATTGTCCGGGTCTCTGCATCACGTTAGGAGTATGGATATTGATATATAAATCTATAAATCAGGACACTAATCTGGATCAGGTTCCCAGCTTCAAACCACCAATATGTTTGGCAGACCTCAGACCGGCAGCCTGGTTTTCTGACTGCATATGTTACTCCTGTCACAGTGATTAGGAAAGCCTTTTAACAGTTCTTCTTTAAAGATTCTCTTCTTCGGGTGTAGATTATGTTCTGTGAATTTTGAGTTTCTCTTTTTTCTCCTACTTATACGAGGGGGTTAAATCTAAAAGTCCTGTCACTGTATAAACATCTCTTCTTTCTCTTTCAAATAATGGGTTTTTTGTTTTGTTTTGTTTTGTTTTTTTGCTTCTTTATGACATGACAGTTCCCTCTTTGCCACAGCCTCTCAGGAGTCCCTTGAGTGCACTCTGCATTTTAAACCCGCCTTGCCATTTCAGCCCTGTCTCTGCTGATTGAGCAGGTGTCTTGTTTTATGTGTCTCCAAATAGAGGCCCAAAACGGTCAGGATCAAGTTCACCCGGCCCAGGTTTCCCTCTCACAGGACTTTTGCCATCTGCAGGGGGAGAAAGCTGTCTGTGTTTTTAGGGGAAGCATAACCTGGTGCCCCTGCTCCCTCTGTGTTCAGACTTTTGCCAATCAGTGTGAGGTTTAGGGAAGCTTGGAAGTGACATGAATTTAGGAGGCTGCAGCGGTGTGTGTGTGTGTGTGTGTGTACACATGTGTGTCTGTGTTGTGGGGGTGAAGTGTCCTCAGGGAAAGGTTACCTACGGCCATACATTCCTTTATGTGACTCAGAATTCAGATGCTCGCGTGTTCAGGAGCAAACAGAGCTAAGCAAAGGCGTGTTCCGTTTATAGTGTCCTCCTTTGGAGGACAAGACAGCGGGAGCAGCAGCACGTGAGTGAGGGGCTTTGTATGTACTGAAATTTCAGCGAGGGCGGTGAGGGTGACGCTCCCTCACCTTCCCTGAGGTCCCCTGGCCGCGATCCCTGCAGATCCTCCCTCCGGCACGAAGGCTTCTTTTGACACTTAAATATCTGAAAGAAGTGCCCTCCTCAGGGCCATTGCACTGTCTGTACTCCTCCCAGACACCTCCCCCCGGGTAACTGTGGGGACTGCACCTCGTCTAATTTGCATCCTCTAACCAAATGTCATCCAGTCTACTGCTCTTGTCTGAAATCCCATAAAATCGCTTTCCTTTCCATCTTTTCCTTTTTATTTTGGGCACCTTTCCATTCTCTTCCTAGTCTTGTTATCTGCTTATATTCTTTCTCCCTAGTGGACTTTGGGATCTTCCATTTTTCTGCACCATACGACTGTCTTTCTACAGCGCCTGAGTGTCGGAGCGGCTGAAGTTGGAGGCCGATCACACTGTGCTGGGCTGGAGGAAGAAGAGTGCCTGGGGAGACACGTGGCCGGGCGGCTCCAGCCCAGAGGTCCCCAAACCCCGAGGCAAACCAAGCCCTGGGGCGCTGGGCAAAGGGGTGTCACGTGGCATCATCTTGCTAACCATGAAAACAAGCACCCTACAGGGGCTGAGTGTTCCTTTCCTCCCAGCCACACAGAGGGCTCCACCTGACCTCAGGTTTTTTCTCTTTTCTTTTTTTTCCCTTCCTCTCACCTCCCTTCCCCCCAGGAACCTCGAGGGCTGCAGCTGGTTGGTATATATTCCTTAGCTGCTCGGAAAATATGATCACAACTCTGTGGGGTGATGAGCTGATGCGGAAGGGGCTGAAGATGGACACAAATAATGTGATCGGAATCGTAAATGCAGTCCAGGAGATCACGCCCAATGCAAATACCCCGGCAAACTTATTAAAGTACAAATTGTGGCATTTCAGCTGTAGGAGCAGTATACCTGCCTATGCGGATGTTACTAATGTTGTTTTTCTTCTTTTTGGTACTTATATGCATCACATGGAACCAAGAAATAACACCCAAGTTTCAGAATTTCTGCTTCTGGGACTCTCAGAGGACCCAGAGCTGCAGCCCCTCCTCTACGGGCTCTTCCTCTCCATGTACCTGACCACGGTGCTCGGGAACCTGCTCATCCTCCTGGCCATCGTCTCCGACCCCCACCTGCACACGCCCATGTACTTCTTCCTCTCCAACCTGTCCTTTGTGGACGTCGGCTTCACCTCCACGAGCGTCCCCAGGATGCTGGTGAACATCCAGACCCACAGCAAGGCTATCAGCTACCCAGGCTGCATCGCCCAGATGTGCTTTTTATTGTTCTTTGCAGGCTTAGATGACTTCATTCTGGCAGCAATGGCCTATGACCGCTTGGTGGCCATCTGTCACCCCCTGCACTACAGAGTCATGATGGGCCCTCGGCGTTGTGCGCTGATGGTCCTGGTGTCCACCATCACCAGCACCCTGCATGCCTTGTTGCAGGGCTTCATGGTGCTGCGGCTGACCTTCTGTGCAGACGTGGAAATCCCGCACTTCATCTGTGAGCTTAATCAAGTGGTCCATCGTGCCTGCTCTGACACCTTCCTGAATGACGTGGTGATCTACTTTGCTGCCGTCTTACTGGCCCTTGGTCCCCTAGCCGGCATCCTCTACTCTTACTCCAAGATTGTCTCCTCCCTGCGTGCCATCTCTTCAGCCCAGGGGAGGCGCAAAGCCTTTTCCACCTGCGCGTCCCACCTCTCGGTGGTCTCCCTGTTCTACTGCACCTGCATCGGTGTGTACCTCAGTTCCGCCGTAACACACAACTCACACTCAACGGCGACAGCCTCCGTGATGTACACAGTGGTCACCCCCATGCTGAACCCCTTCATCTACAGCCTGAGGAATAAGGACATCAAGAGAGCCCTAAAACGACTGCTCGGGAGTGAGAGGAGAAGGCCTCTGGCTGAACTAAGACTGGACAAGTGAGGGGCTTGCAGGGCTCCACCTCGGAGCTGGGAATCGCCACTCTGTGGCCGGTTTGTGGCAGTGGCACTGGCTTTTTGCGTTTCTTGTAATTTGTATCTCTTTGATATCAGCTTCTGTGACTAACGCAACAACCAGAAAAATAATTGGTTAGTTAACTGCCCAGTGTACTCTACTGCATTTTCCTACCTTAAATTATTTTTTTGGTTTTTAGTTGATACTGAGTAAATGTACATAATACCGGGCCACAGTGCAGGAATTCAACATGCGTGCGCTACGTAAGCATCAAGTCAAGACTACTGGCTTTTCCACCTCTGTATCATTTTTCTTTTGTGTGGAGCCTTCAAATGACTCCTTCTTGTTCTTCATAAACTAACTAACATTGCTTTCAGACTTTCCATTCTTTCTAAGACTTAATAGTTTTTCCCCCTAATCATTTTCCATATTTCTCAGCATTTTCCCCAGTGCTGCATCAGAAACATTTAGAAACTGACACTGATATCATAAAACAGTGTGAATTTCATTTTGCCCTTCCTCGGGGATTGATGGAAAATTTTTTATTTGTTGTTTATGGAGCCAAACTTCAACATCCTATGATTGAAAAGGGCAAAGAATTATGAACATGCCAGAATCTCTTAAATATACTGCTAAAGAAATAAACTTATTCAATGCAAATAATACACTTCTGCATACATGACATTACTGTGCTCTCCTGGCATGCAGAACAGGGGGAAAAGGGAGAGGCTGGAACCTTGAATGTCTTAACAGCAAATTCTTCTCAAGCAGCATGTGGCATATCAATGGTTTTGCTCCTCAGTTTTGTCCCTCAGAAATATCCATGAGTTTTACTAATTCTCTGGAGAAAAACGATAGTTGGTAATGAAGGCAAATTTATCACAGGAATATCTGCAGGGAAGGGGGAGGGTTGGGAGGAAAGGGAACGACCGAGGAATTACAGTGCGTGTGTACACGTGCCAACGGCCCGCGAGGAGCGAGGACATTGTGTACTACAAGCATGGCCTCACATAAAGACATAACTAAGAAAATAAATGAGTAAATGGTTAGAAAAAGACAATCTGAGGGTCTCGGCTTTGCTTTTTTTTTTTTTTTTTTTTTTTTGTCATTTTCCTTTTTATCGGTACCGGGGATCAAACTCTAGACAGCCTGCTTGCAAGGCAGGCACTTATGCCGCTGAGCTAAATCTCCAGCCCCTCGTCTTTGCTTTTTTATTGTTAAGAGGAAAAAAACAATGGTATGAAATTTTGAAGCAAAATAACAAGAGTAACAATGGTTAATGCATTGCATGCTGTTATCTTCAATGTGGTCACTCAGATTAAAGAGGTAGGCATGAAAAATTGATCAAACAATACAAGCACAAACCTTATTTGCAATGAGCTAGTAGAAATTAATAGTATACTATTTTAAGTATCATATACGTGTGTGTGTTTCCTGTTTCCTTCTTTCTTTTCTCCCTTCTCCCATCCCCGTTTCTCTTTCATTTGAACAGTTTCTTCCCATTTCACAGTATCTATTGGATCCTATTTCCTCTTTTGGCTTCTGATACTAAGGAGACAATATGATGTTTACACATGCGAGTCTGATTTATTTCACTTGTGATTATAGTCTTGAGTTGCATCCATTTATCTAAATTTCGAGTTTATCCTCCTTATGGCTGCGTAGTACTCCATTCTAGAAAAATACCACATCTTTTTAATTCATTCCTTGGCTGGTGAGTATTTGGATTGTTTTAAAGATTTAGCTATAACAAATTGTGCTGCTATAAACATAGGCACACATAGAACACTGTGGCTGCGATATTTTTCATTCTTCTGGGAAAATACCCAGAAAGAAACAGCTGGATCGAATGGTAACTCGAATCCCAGTTTTCTGAGGAATCTCCATACTGATTTCCACAGTGGTTTCACCAATCTACACTCCACCACCACTGGAGAAGTTTCCTTTCCCCCTACAGCCCTTCCAGCATTTGTTGTGATTGGTTTCTGGAAGATGGCCACTGTTTCTGGGGTGAAAAGGAATCTCAGTGTGGTTTTAATTTCCATCTTCTGAATGATCAACGATATTAAACCTTTTCTCATGTATTTATGTGCTGTTTGTATTTCTTCATCTGAGAACTACGTATTCATTTCAGATACCCATTTTTGGGTTGGGTCTTTGACTTTTGGGGGGTCTGAGTTTTTTCAATTCTTTATGTGTTTTAGCTTAAGTACTTTATCTGGGGACAGTTGAAGGAAAATTTTGCTATTCTGTGGGCTGTCTCTCCACCATGTTGGCGATTGTGTGTGTGTGTGTGTGTGTGTGTGTGTGTGTGTGTGTGTGTAAAAGTTTTTTAGTAAGATGAAAGCCCAGTTGTTGATTCCTGGAAGCATTTCCTGTGCGGTTCGATTCCTGTTCATGAATTCTCTACCTACCCCTATGCCTCCAAGATTTCTGCCTACTTTCTCTTCCAGTTGATTTAGTGTTTTTATTTTAATATTTAGATGTTTGATCCACTTTGATTTTAGTTTATTGCATGGTAACAGACCTGGGTCTAGTTTTAGTCTTTGGAATGCAGAGAATCAGTTTTTCTGGCACCGTCTATTAAAGAGACTGTCTTTCTTCCAGTGAACGTGTTTGACCCTTGTCAAAGACAAGGTGACCTAGTGTGTTTGGAGCTGAGTCTGCATCTTCTAATCTGTTTCACTGATCCTGAGGGTCCAGTTTTAACTCTGTTTTTAACCTTCACTCCTCCTCCTGAAATTTAGACACTGGCATTGTATTATATTTTATATGGTCTTGGATTTTTATTGGCTCATGAGAATCCTATTTTTTAAGGATCCCTATGTCCTGTATTTACCACATTCTCTGATAAAAACCGGTCTTCACATACACGTCCCAATGCAGAGTGTACACACTACAATTTTGAGTGTGTCAGCGTCTGCTCTTAGAGTAACAGGTCAGTCAGAACATGAAGAAAGAGTTTTGAATCATGTATTTAACACACTGAACTATTAGGAAGAAGACATCTTTTTCATGTTACACATGCCCTGCTTGAAGTCTGAAAGATGGGAGTCCATGTGTGAGGACCTTATTCAGTGAGACACAAACTCGCGATGTTTGTTGTTTGCTTTTAGGGGATTGTATTCTTGTTTCTGCTTAAATGCTCCAGGGCTGTCTACCAATACAGATTCTTGTATTGCTCTTGTAGACCTGTAAGGTAAGTTGAGGCACACTGAATAGAAGAGAAAAGTTCCTTCAAGTAAACCGATCACTTGTATGTTCTCAGAGTTACTTAGAAATGTCATCTGACAGGGTTGTTTTTATAGATCAAAAAAGAGTGAGAAGGGCCATGAGGAATTGGGTGTTACAGTTATATTGATTAACAAACATAGTAGAGGTTGCTTGTGGGATTTTGGGTAAAAGCCAAGGAAAACATGGTGATGAATAGGGAAGGGTTGTTCGTGATCTTTGTGGTGTCAGAAACGCACCATGCAGCACGATGACACAGGTGACGCGTGTCATGACTGATTTGCTCCTGGGACTAAAGGGTCCTGGGACCTCATTTTTGTCATACTTTAAATCCTTTTTCATGCTCAGTAAACCATCACCCCCTTTTCCAGATTTCGTCATCATCTCTAAAGGGGCAGTGCATGAGGAAACTCAGTCTCATCCGTGTCAGATCCTTTGTGCCTGAGACTCAGTAAATGATTACTCCCTGGAGCAAGGCTGGTCCTCCTAATATAACCTACTTTGTAAAGCGCACTTTAACTGTCTTACACACAGAGCTGTCTTATTTCTAGATGTTCTAATTAAACATGTTACTTGTGACTTTAAATTCCTGTGAATCTGGATTTATTTTTTAAGTTTTTACTAGTACTAGCATGTGGTATACACTAATTACATTCATTGTTGGGAGTTGGTACACGTGCAGAGTACAACTTAGTTCCTTTTTTAGCATCTTAATTCTTTTTCTTATTTAAAGAGAAAAAAGAAAGGACATTAAAAAACAAAGCAGTAAAAGGGTACAAGTAATACAGAATTGCAAGAAAAAAATATACAGTAAGAAATCACTAGTTAATAGGTTACTTATAGTCTTCTTTTTTTAAAATTTTTTTTAAAAGGAAAAAGAGAAAAACACAAAACAAAACAAAGTGGTGTAAGGGTACAAGTAATACAGAACTACAAAAAAAAAACCAGTAGGAAATCACCAGTTAAGAGATTACATATTATCATCTTAGAGATAGTTGCTCAAATCACAGTATCAAAGCATACAAAGTGGACATTCAAACAGTGAGACTGAAAACAGTTGTGTTCAATGATCCAACCAAAAACATTAATATGGTCAGCTATTTAACACCCCTAAACACTCTTGCTGTTGTATCCTTTAGAGCTCTTTTTTCCCCTCTCTTTTTTACAACAAAATTTACACATTTTGGGTTTTATTACTCCTTAGTTCTTATTACTTTTGGGGGGGGGGAGAGAATAAAGTCAAATATGGCAAAACAAAGCTATCAGTCAAAACCAAGGATAGACATAGCACATGATGTAAAACAGAGTACAAGGTTATCAATAATGGTTATCAACGATATCTCTTGTTTTCTTAAAAAGAATTATCTATCTCATTAGATATTATAAAGTTGAACAAATCAGTAGAGAACAAGACCAATAAAACTTAAGCATTGTAAACATTACAGGACTTCCAAAGGAGACAATAGTCAAATCAGAATGGGCATCTTAGTGAATCTTATTGCCTTCAAAGTAGTTGCCTATACCCTCAAACTTGATACTATCATACAGAATGGAACAGATTGTCTTCTTAGAAACAGTTGTCCAAATTATAAAATTAAAGCATATAAAGTGGGCATTCATACAGTGATATTGGAGACAGTTCCGTTCAATGATCCAACAGAAGCTCAGTAATATGGTTTTTCATCCTACACACTCAAACATACCTGCGGTTATATCCCTTAGTCCACCTTCCTTTCCTTGCTTTAAGCATCTTAATTCTTCCCCTAGCATCTTAACTTCTTTTTCTCCTCTGTTCACTCCCTCCATCTCTTATAAGAGATTTATTTTCCTGTTTCCTATGATCTTTTATCTTGCCCTTTAATGTATTTATATTTTAGGTTTCTTGTAGAAGGGAAATTATGTACTGTTCAATCTCGGGTGTAGTTTGTACTGTAATACTATATCTAATAATTATGTACAGCTAATAATTATGTAAGACACACGGTGCTAACACATTTCCTTCCGTCCAAAGTTTGGGATCACTTTGGAAAAGCCTGATAATGGCAAAGTGAAGACAAAACATTGGCTCTCAGAGAGCAGAAAGGTATTGGATACCAGAGGAAGAGGCTTAAATTATATAAAGAAATGGAAGTCAAAGACATTGGTACTTGAGGAAATAAATAGGAGAAAGTTGCACTTCATCTATCTGATTAAAGATTTATAATTACTACTTCTGAGCCCTAGAACTTTGCATTCAACAGCACCAGTTTAAAAATAGACATTTTTATTCATACATGACTGCAGTGTGTGATTATGACATTCACTGTGGGCAGTCGGTGCAAGCACATAGTACATCTCAATTATTTCCGTCCATTTCCCCTATCCTAGCCCACTTTCTTTTCGGTCCATCTTTTAGTACATTTCCCAGATTTTTTTGTACAAATATCTTTTCACAGCTCTCTAGATGTCTTCATTCCTCAGACTGTAGATGGAGGGTTCAGCACGGGGGTGACCACATTGTACATCACAGAGGCTGTTGCACTGGAGTATGAGCTGTGGGTGGCTGCAGAACTGAGGTACACGCCTAGGATTGTACAGGAGGACAGGAGACCATGGAGAGGTGTGACGTGCCGGTGGAAATGCTTCATACCTCCCCTGAGCTGACCAGATTGCAGGATGGAAGAAACTATCTTGGCGGAAGAGTAAAGGGTGCTTGAAAGGGAAACATGGGCCAGCAGCACGGATGTAAAACACATCACTAGGCCGTTAGGGAAAGTGTGAGAACAAGCAAGCTGGACCACTTGATGAAGTGCACAGGGAAAGTGTCTCTACTGAAGGACGACGCAGCACCCTTAAGCTTTGTAGCAGGGCATGCAGGATGCTCATGATCCAAGATGCCACAACCATCAGCCCGCATATGTGAGGGTTCATGATGGCCATGTGGTGCAGGGAGGACAGGTGGCCACCAAGTGGTCATAGGCCATCATGGCCAGGAGGAAGTTTCCCAGGCTTCCACATCTGCGTGATGCAGCCTGCATAACTTAAGACTTTTCTCTGTGTCTGCATATTCTCCAGCATCTTGGGGGAAGTGGTGGAAGTGAGACAGATGTCAGAAAGGGACAGGCTGGAGAGGAAGAAGGATGTGGGCGTGTGCAGGTGGGGTCAGAGACGATGGCCAGGAGGAAGAGCCTGTAGACGAGGGGCTGCAGCTCTGGATCCTCTGAGAATCCCAGAAGAAGAAATTATGTAGTCCATGTGTCATTTTTCAGGTCCATGTGCCTACTGTGACTACGAGAGATAGAGAGACAGAGAGAGAGAGAGAGAGAGAGAGAGAGAGAGAGAGAGAGAGAGAGAGAGAGAGAAAGAGAGAGAGTGAGAGAGAGTGCATCAACCTTTCTGAAGTGCTATCAGAAAAATTATCCTTTGCATATGAATCTGTCCCCCTTTGAGAGCTCACCTGCCACCTCTGATGATAGATTCCTTTCCTACTCTCGTCTTCCTCCAGAGGTCATGTATTCTGCAAATATAATGATAAATATCTTTTCCCCCCTTATTTGCTATATTGCATATTGTCAACCTCCCAAGAGATGCTCAGATCTCTGGTTCCCATTTGCTAAAGGGGGGCAGGGGAAGTGGGATGTTTGACTCTAATCCCGTGCACTGGTAGGCTCACTATTATTAAACAGGGAGGCAGGCTGGTTGCTTGGTTTCCCAGCGCTCTAAGTTCCAACATGACGTGGATCTCAGGAGATGCTGGTGGTTCTCCCCCTGGAGGGGCCGCAGCCTGCCACACCACAGCTGCTTACCAGGGAGGTGAGCTGCTTGCTCAATGATAAATATCTTTAGACATTGAAGGCTACAAGTCAAATGAAAATCTTGTTCCAGAAGTCATAAGACAGTGTCTAAATAATGTAGAAACAGTATAATCCCTACAACCTAAAGACTGAAAGAGAAACTTAAGTAAACCAAGGCTCACATAATATGTTCAACGGTAGCAGATATTAAGGATGGAAAGAAAAGAGGCACAAAGAAGAAAAGGGATTGAGGCTGCTTTGTTTTCTGAACTGGGATTCAGGCGAGTTCAGTGTGCGGGCTGGCTTTTGAAGAAAGACCTCCAAGAAGAGAGGGCAGCACCCAAGTTTCTGCAGAGATGCGTGTGGGCCAGGGAGAGAGGCCGTGGGAAAGCCCCGAGGGAGGTGAGGCGGGCGGGTGTCACTCCACTGAGATGAGGTCTCACAGAAGCTGAGAGTCAAGTAGCAGTGACAGAGCCTGGGAAGGGGCCGAGGGAGGAGAGAAGCCAGGCGTTAGGGTGATCCAGACACAGAAGGGCAGACTATGCCCCTTCCCAGCAAAAAGGAATGGTACCTGCTGAAGAACGTGAATACACTGATTACCCCGCATTCTGTATGTGTGTCAAAAAACCACTGGCACCAGTAATGATCTGTTAATGAAAAATAAAAAGCTATCAGATAGTTTCTCGTTATAACTGCATCCACAGCATCAGTTTTTATAGCACGTATCAGGAGATATAATTCTGTGTTTGTGAAGAGAGGCAGAGGGAAAGACTTTGGATCATAGAGCTTGGAGAAAATTACTATGCTAAATGTGTCAGACCCACTAAGCGCCTTTATTGTTACTGCACACAGAGACAGTTAAACTCTTGGAGACTCGGTTTCTTTAGCTGTCAAATGTGATAAAAATGTCACCCAGCTCATAAGAACCTTTATGAGACATAAATGAAGAAAGATACACACATTAAATTTCATTTTTAAAATAGGAGAGTGCTGACAGATGATCTCAGCTCTCTGCTGATGAATTTTTGACTTAATCCAAAGGTAGTGAAATTATTATGCAAAATACACTCATGCTCCTATGATTCTTGCAGCACTAACACACAACAATCAAGGAGTCAACTGGGATGTGCATGTACAGAGGCCTGAGCAAAGAGCCCGCGTCCATCAAAGCTAGTGTACACAAGCAGGACAATACAGTGTTAGTCAGCCACACAACGAGTGACCTGTCATAATCTGCAGCAGCCTGGGTGAAGTGGAAGACAGTGAGGAAAGTTTAAAAACCCAGCCACAGAAAGGCAAATTGTGTGCTATCATTCATGTGCGGAAGCTGAAAAACTTGATCTTACAGGAAGAGAATGGAGTCCCGGTCCCGCGAGAAGGGGATGTGTAACAGCGAGGAAAGATGGGGAGAGTCAGACACGGAACACTGAAACCCCAAAACAACAGGAGATTGATCTTGTGTTCCACAGCACAGTAGGCAAACCTTAGTCCCGGCAGTCTATGACACATCGCAAAATAACTAGATGATTTCACGGCCTCTCAATGCAATAGAAATGGAATAAGTGCATGCTAATTACCATGGTGGGGCCATCATGCATTATATGCATGTATAATAACCAGGTGCAGTACCGGTGTTGTATGTCAGTTTTAAACTATGTTACAAACCAATTATAAGTAAATTAAAGATCAAAATAAAGGCAGACTTTTTCAAATAGAAATAGGGTATGAGGGGCTGGGAGGAGGGAAAAAAAGAATTGAGATTGATTAGTCTATTTTGAATATATGTACCATTCCCTAAAATGAATGCAAGTTTCATGTATTGAAAACACAAATCAGGAAAAATATTCAGGAAAGAAAGCCTTTTGCTGCTCGGATATCAAGACACAAAGACTGCCTGCATAATTGTCTTTGCATTTGCACTATATTAAGTTGGCTGTAAAATTTTCCCTTGAATTACAGAGGATTTCCTGTCCATTTATATCTGTTATCTTGATCTCTGGCCTCCCCAGTATGGATCACCATTTTAGGATCCAGGACTCAGGACCTGGCGCTTGCCAGGCAGATGCCACACAGCTGAGCTATGTCTCCATCCTCGGCGATGTTCTTTTAGGTAGGCGGTGTTATAGCCTGAGAATGCCCTTGCTTTATAATCCAGAAGTGCGTGTGACATGCCTGCCCTCCTGACAGCCCAGCAGCGCAGCCACTGCAAGGGCGGCTGTTTGCCCTCGTGATGATGTCTGACTCACCATCTGTGTCACCGTGTGGGAGTGTCACCTGTCACTTCTACATCACCACAGAGCAGCAAACAGGGACCCAGAGTTTCTGCAAGTGGGAAGAGGGCCAGGAAACAGAGGAAGACGATGCCAAAGTAAGAGAATTAAGGTGAGTGACATAATGGTACCAGGTCCCACAATGGATCAGTCATCAAGTCCTGCAAACCTGTGAACAACAACTCAGGAGGATTTTTTAATAAAAGAAAGATTTTAAGTCAAACCATATGTTGCAAAGTGTCTATGTATTAACCCCAGATATCCATTCTCTGACACCTGTTTTCATCCTTCTTAGTTACTTTTTACTCGTTGCTGAGACAAAATACCTGATGCCCAAAGTTGGGAAAGGAAAGGTTCATTTCTTACAGTTTTTGGAGGTTTCAGTCCATACTCAGTTGGCTCCAAGGCAGGGTGGTGTGGCGGGGCCACAGTTCATGGTGGCTGCAAACAGCAAGCCAGAAACCTGCAAGAGAGAGAGACACCTTCTTCCTGCCACTAGGTTACATCCTGGCTCCACACCTAGGCGGGTGTAGCACTGACACCATCAATCCAAGTGCTAGACAATGAACCCATCACAAATGCACAGTGCAAATACATGAGGCCTGGGGCCACCGACCTAAGCCATGACACATCCCTAAACACACACGCGCACACACACACACACACACACGCACACACACGCACACACACACCCCTAACCCAGGGAGGCTTGTGACATAATGTGTAATACCAAGCCCTTCTCATTTCCAGCTACGCTATTAGAAATAGATACAAACTGAACTATCAATATCACATTACTCCCCCCAAAATGCACAAATGGTACCCAGAAATGGTATTCACTCTGTCTACCTCCCATCAAATGGATTCTTGGTGTTTCAGTTTGCGATGGCCATTATCTGCCCTGGTTTTAAAGAAACCAAAAAATACACTCAGTAAACAGAACAGAAATAGTAAATGGCCCCGAGGGAGGAAGTGTCTAATAAGCTCAGGGCGCCCCGAGATGCTGTAAAGATGGAAAAACTTCCGTGTTTCTGGCAGTATTCCAACTCCTCTTGTATCCCCCGATATCCAGCAAAAACCATAAAATATTGAAAGTAAATGTACACAAAAGACAAAAGCAACGAAAGACGTGCGTCAAACACCCTAATAGGAAGACCTGAACACAGCAATTAATCCTGTTATTTACAAAAGGAAGCACATCAAGAAGAACACAAGGGTTTGAGCATTTTTCATGAGATCACAAAAGAATTCTCTTTGACGTGGCTGCACCTCATTTTTCTGGAAAATCTGTTTTTATACAGTTTGACAGTGGATAAGGTAGCTCTTGGTATTCTGTGATGCTTTTCCCAAGCTTTGGATACACATGGTAATTACACATCTTTATGCTGTATCATGGAGTACTTGAACCCAGGTATGTATCTGGTGATGATCACATGGCGGTGATTACCATATGTATCACCTTAAATGTGGGTCTTCTCTTTTGTGGGAAACATTTTAAAAATCCTTCCCACAAACACACAATTAGTTATTGTCGGGCGCAGGCGCTCAACACACCCCGCCCAGGACGATAAGACCACGTCAGCTTCCGCAATGCGCTACGTCCTTCTCTAAATTAGCCAACCCGTGCGCACCTCGTGCTCACTCCGTATTCACCCCGTGCCGACTCTGTGGCAACCCCTGATTTGCCACAGCTGGATATATTAGTCAGAGCCTGCGTCCCATTCCTGCCCTGCTTCCTCATGACAGCCTGTGATTGGTCACGGCCAAATATACAAACCAGAGCCCGCGTAAATAAAGCAGCAGTTAACTGTCACCCACAAGAGCGTCTCCTGTCTCATTGGGAGGCTGCGCTGGTCAACTGGTGGCCCGTTCGGGGAGCACTGAGACCCTCTCTCTGACAGTACGGGGAACCTCTCTCTCCGATGGAACAGAGACGTTAACAGGTAAAACCCTCAAGCGCCGATAGCGGGGGCTACTCGGCGGGCGGGGGCTGACAGGTTAAACTGCTCAACATTGGTAGCGGGTGCTACGCAACAGGCAGCGGGTGCTGCCGGGCCGGATGGCGGGGGCTATCAGGCAACCTTGGGTGGACGCGTCGCAAGGGTCGAGGAACTCATAAAGAGAATTCCAGGGGCCGTAAAGAGGCCAGTTTTGGGGGCGCCGTAAAGGGGCACGGGGACTAAGCTGTTCCTGTTTAAAAAAAAAAAAGGAAAAAGGAAACAAAAAGAAAAAGAAACTCTTGAAATTCCCGTTAACATGGGTAACACCGCTACTCAGCCACTGTCGGTCGCTTTGGGCGACTTACTGAGAGAAAAGGGATTACAAATGAAACGAAAACAAATTCAAAACTTCCTCGATCAGGTCGATAAGGTAGCACCTTGGTTTGGTCCCACAGGGTCCGTTACCATCCCCAGCTGGGATAAATTAGGGAGAGATCTTGACTTTGCAGCAGAAAATTGCCTCCTGGAGCCAGAAGTCAGACCCCTTTGGGCAGTAGTGAGGAGCTGCCTCGCAGACGCCTCTTGTCATGACCATATAAGGGCTGGCGCCATGGCGCTTGGTTACCATCAGGCAGAATCCTCCCGAGAGCAATCTCGCGAGCCCAGTGTCACAGGCGAGGCGACCCAACCCAGAGAGTGAGGACTCGTTAGATAGTGAAGAGGAAGAAGAGGCACACAAAATGGCGGATGCAGCGGCCGCTGGAAAGGAGGAAGTTAGACAACCAAAGTCAGGCGGGCCTTACTCGGAAGCTATAAATGGTTTAAAATGGTTTATAACTGGAAGCTCACTAATCGGGCCAGAGCAGCAGGAGATATATCAGCCCTTTTCCAATTAGGCCAGACTACAGAGACCCCAGTCCGTGTTTTTCATAGCAATGTTTCAGGGGTGAGGAGCAATGATTCCTTCACACCCTCCACCTACAAGTCTCAAAAGGTCTTCAATATCACAAAAACTCCAGTCTGCCTGCAAGCTCCCTACCTTTTTCTGTTGTTTGAAGCCACCACAAATATGACTTTTCTAAATTGCTCCACTGCAACCTATTATATGTTACAATGTTGGGATAACAGTACGCTTTCAGCTGTTGTTATGCAGGTACTCCAGTTCGTACCAATTCCAGTTATGGCGGACCCAGACAAGTTTCCTGTGATCCAGCTCGGGCCAACTCTCCAATTGGCTTTCATAAAGGAATGGGCAGGAATAGGGGCTCTGGCTACCATGACTACATTTGCCGCATTCGGCAGTCTACTTCTGCTCTGTCGGATTCGCAGACAAAGGAATAGGGACAAAGTAATTATCAAGCAAGCATTGCTGGCCGTAGAATCTGGTCAAAGCCCTGCAGCATGGCTCGCCATGCTGTGACGCAGGTGTGGAGCAAAGCATCGCAGGGGGTGTCATCCTTGGCCAGGAGACACACCGGTCTCCAAGTCGATGAGCATGCGGGTTGGGCTCATAAAACAATACTCCCACCCCCTCCAAAAGAGCACCAACGAGTAGTGAGGCACTGTCATGACTGCAGCGTGACACCTCACGAGGGGCACCGACCCCTGGAGACCCTGCATCAGTTATAAAGAAAGGGGGAGATGTCGGGTGCAGGCGCTCAACACACCCCGCCCGGGACGATAAGACCACATCAGCTTCCGCAATGCGCTACGTCCCTCTCTAAATTAGCCAACCCGTGCGCACCTCGTGCTCACTCCATATTCGCCCCATGCTGACTCTGTGGCAACCCCTGATTGGCCACAGCTGGATATATTAGCCAGAGCCTGCGTCCCATTCCTGCCCTGCTTCCTCGTGGCAGCCTGTGATTGGTCACGGCCAAATATATAAACCAGAGCCTGCGTAAATAAAGCAGCAGTTAACTGTCACCCACAAGAGCATCTCCTGTCTCATTGGGGGGCTGCGCCGGTCAAGTTATTTTTTTTTTTATTTTGAAGAGAATAAAACCAAATGAGACAAAGCAGACAGAGTCAGTCAAAACAAAAGGATGGACATAGTACATGACTTAAAAAAAATACAATGGCTACCATGATACCTCTTGTTATCTTCAATAGAATTGCCCACATCGTCAGGCATAATAAAATTGAACAAAACAGTACAGAACAAAACCAATAAAAACAAAACATTGGAGACATTATAGGACTTCAAAAGAAGATTATAGTCAAACCAAAACGGGTATCATAGTGAATCTTTTTGTCTTCAAAGTAGTTGCCTACACCCTCAGACTTGATACTGTCAAACAGAACAGAATAGAGTAAAATCAGTCAAAACAAGACAGTGAAATCAATACAGGGCTTCAAATCAAGTTAATAGGAAATCAAAACTGGTTACCGTAGTATATCCTGCTATCTGGACTTGACTGTGCAAGATCCAGGCCAGACTGGGCTACACAGAGAGACCCTGTGGAATAACAAAAACAAAACAAAACAAAACAAAATAAAAGAAATGCACTGTGGTTTCCAAAAGCAATTTTCCCCACATCTAAACAATTTAAGAATATTTTAGGAAATGCACAGGGAACGCTCGTGACCTCAAAGTGCCCCGAGGAGAGACACAGCAGTGGGAGGAGGAGGAGAGGCACTGGACCACGGTGCCGGGGGGCTGAGCTCAGGCGTCCCCCAGGCCGGGTGACTGACCAGTAGCCACCTTTGGGAGGGTCAGCCGAGCGCAGAACCCAGAGCAGCTGTGGGTCAGGTGCTGAGTGCAAGTCGGCAGGACGCTCATGGACTGCTGGAGGCTGAGCACATCTTTTTGCCACCTCACAGCCAGAAAGCAGCCTGAACTTCAGAGGAACGGAAGGTGCAGGCGTGCTGGGGTTACCCGCTACCCCGCTGTGAAGCTGTGACTGGCTTTCGGGGTAATCAGCTCAGACCCAACTCTGTCTGCTCACATTGTCTAGCGCAGACAGGCCAGGAAGTGGACTTTTTCCTCTCTCTCTCTCTCTTGTTGCTGTTGCTTGTTTTGTTTCTTTTCTTTTTCTATGAGTGTGAACACTTTCTGGTTTTTGCTGCTGTTGTGTTGTGTTCCTGTTGGTATTTTTCCTCCTTCCTTGTCCTGCTGTCTTCTGCACCAAGTTCCCCAAGTTCCCATGACCTCCCTGGTCCTCCAGCCGTGCTTCTAACATTTCCTCTTCTCCTAGTTCTCCATATTTTCCCCCAACCCTTTTTACATTTTACCCCTGGAGAGCAAAACTGCCATTTTGAGGGCTTATGTATTGCATACGACTTTCTGATTCATCTCAGATTTTTTAATACAACCACAAATCTAATTCATGTGATGAAAGGTGGCAAATTAATAGCCACTGCGGCCTGTCATTTTTGAGACTGTTGGATGTCATTGGTGTTGGTCATTGTACACTTCAACTAAGTGACATAATTGTTGTATCAGTTGCTCTTCCTACTATAACAAGACTGAGATTTCCAAGGGTCATAAAAATGCTACAGGCCGGTGGTGAAGAACCAGGGGCGGGGCCAAATTGGCAGCGACTTCTCATCCCCAATAAATTAAAGAATTAGGATCGTGCAACCCTCTCAAAACACAAGAGTCCTCTACACCTGGAAGACACACCTGAGAAGCAGTCATGTCGTAAGGGTTGTAAGTACTGGCGATAAACCTATTTGCCACACCGATTTGCAAGGATCGACCAGGAAATAAACTAGAAAGTGAGAAGGCGACTAACAAGCTGTGACCCCAAACCTCCAGCTCCCCAGTGCAAACCCAGGGGGCAGTGTGGTGGGACAACCTAAAAGCCCCCTGCCTGGGCTCTCTGAAGAGGGAGCAGTGGAAGTGACCAGGCAGATGAACAAAGCTGCAGGAAAGCAATCACCAGAAATCGTGTTTCAGAGAACCACAAAGATGGCGGCCACAATGAAGGCCATAAGCACCTGCAGTTACAAGGTACAGGAGCTTAGGAAAACGACGGAAACCGTGAACACCCAAAATAGTAAATATGGAGTGTGTGAAAGAGAGTCAAACAGATACCAAGACAGCAGACATTCCATTGGAAGTGTGAGCAGTGGCATGAGCTAGTCCAAGAGCAAAATCTCAGACACAGACGGCAGGATTGAGGTTAGTGGTCACTAAAGGAGGGATTTCTTCAAGGTAGCAAGGAACTGTGCAGAGTCTCCAGTGTGCATGATGATGCCTACCTGAAAACTAAGGCTCACTATAGTTTTGTTTTGGAAGGTGTCTGATACCAACATTTTCCCTCTCGTGATTTTCATTTCTTCACGTAGTGCTTTCTTGACTTCTCTTCCCAATGATGTTGACCTTAACGTGAAACAAAAGCAAAGAAGTCACCACAATCCCAAATACCAAACTATACTGCAAAGCTACGGTGATAAAAACAGTGTGTTATTGGCACCAAAAATGTCATGAAACAGATTAATGAAATAGAATGTAAAATGCATTTTTAAAACCCCTAGGCACAACTTCTCAGTGGGAGATTTTTGTATTTGTTCAGTCTTGCATGCCTGTATCTGGTAACATGAGCAATTACTCTGAGGATAACAATAAGCAAGATAACAACCATGGCTAAACTCCTATCACTTTGTTTTGAAACCCTGTATTGTCATTGTGTTGCCTGTTGGTTGTTGTTGTTATTGTCACTTTGCTTTTGCTGGTGTTTTTCAATTTTTGCATCTTGATTTTTCTGTTTTTTTTTAAAATTTTTTAAATAAAAGATAATTTTAAGAAACCCGGGCACATTCAGTCATCTGATCTTAGCAAAGAGGCCAGAAGCGCAGGGAAAAAGTACTGGAAAAACTGGCTGTTTACACGCAGAAGATTGCAGCGAGGCCCATGTCTTGTATAAACTAAAATCAAATAGATTAAGTTCTAAAAGTTAAAACAGAAACATTTAAGCCACTGGAAGCTAACGTAGGTAAAAAGGATTGCAGACATAGGAAGAGGTAAGGACTGTTTGAATAAAGCCCAAATTGTACAAGAAATGACATCAACAATCAGAAACTAGAATCAGCATCAAATTAAATAGATTCTGTGCAGTGAGATAACTAGCCAACAGAGTGATGTGATGGTTGACAGGATGGCAAAAACATTTTGCCAGCCAGCTGTCAGACAAAGCACCAATAGCTGGGGTATATAAAGAAGTCAAAGAAGAAAACCTTCAAAATGAACGACTCAGTTAACAAAATGAGGGATGAAATGCACAGCCACTGCTCAGGACAAGCACAAATGGTGAATAAGCTCAGGAAAATAAAGACTTCAACCTCACTAGCCGTTGCAGAAATGCAAATCAAAACAAGCCGAAGTTCTGTCTTGCTCCAGGGAAATGGCCACCATCTAGAAATCAAATAATAACAATTGGTTAGTATGGCAAGGCTCCAGGGAGAAAGGGATCTTTCTATATTGTTAGGGAAAATGCACACTAGTGCCACCGCTATGGAAATCGGGGTGGACAGCTTAAAATAGGTAAAAGCAGAAATTCCACTCAGGTCTGCTATTCGCCTTGTTGGTATCCTAGAGACATCATATTGCAGTAACATATCTATACTCACGTTCATAGTAGTACAGTTCATAATCACCAAATTTTGACAGTAGCCCACAGTCCATCGGCGATTGATAAATAAAGAAAATGTGATATTTGTCTGCAGTGGAGTATTACTCTGCCATGAAGAAAGATAAAACTTCAGTTATTTGAAGAAAAATGGACCCGGATACCATAATGTTCAGTGAAATAAATCAGACACAGAAGCATAAATATTGGATGATTTCTCTTATCTAAAAAGCCCAAAATATAAACAAGGAACAACTTAAAATATGAAAAATAAGAAAAAGGGGCAGAGAT
Source organism: Cavia porcellus (assembly GCF_034190915.1). NCBI lineage: Eukaryota > Metazoa > Chordata > Mammalia > Rodentia > Caviidae > Cavia > Cavia porcellus. Next base: position 66,245,481 of record NW_026947500.1, read on the forward strand.
CTTCAAAGGAAAGGGAACCAAAGGATGAAGTGAAGGTGAAGAGAGAGGAAGTAAAGGGGTACAAAGGGAATTAAGGTGAGTGATGTTTATGTAATGACACCCCACAAGGAATGGAAATAATTATGTACAGCAAAGTGCACTAATAAAAAATAAAAATTGAAAGACAATAAAAAGTAAATAAAGAAAAAAAGAAATAGAATCCAATGGCCAGAGGTAAAACACCTTCATATGTTAGGTTCCCTCATCAGGAAGCTGAGACAAGGACATGGAAGGAATTATAAACACACCTGAAACACTGTGGTCTCAAAGTTTCTTCCACAAACAATCTTAGTTTTCAAGTACAGCTTCACCCAGAGTTATAAAATTTAAGATTATTTTTAGTAAAAGCAAAAGAAATGCCTCTTAGCAGAGCATGTGTCATTTATGAGAAAACGTTCTTATTTAGGAGTTATTGCTTAAAAAGCTATGCACCATAAGAGAAAGGGGTATTTCCAGGTATTTGTGATCCACAGATGTCAATACTTTGGGAAAATTGCAAAATGACAAAGTCGGAGAACACCTGGTCCAATAGAATGCACCAAAAACAATCAACTCAGCATATTTAGCAAATAGATTGCATGGAGAAACTAACAATCAAAGAAATGTACACCTCAGGCTCAAAATGCAAGAACCCAGTCCCTGGTTCCCAATCCAGTTAAAGAAGTCAAGGTTCAGCCGCTGAGGTGCTGAGCTGTGCAACTATGGGCGTTTCTTCTGCTTCAGGACAATAGTCACTTTCACATTTCTCCCTCAAGGAGCCACTTCACAGGACTCTGCTCCACGCACTTGTTCCTGAGGCTGTGCACGCAGGAGCTCAGCTCTGCGATGAGTGTGAATTTTAGCAGAAGTGAGACCCACACACCAGCTTGTGCAGTAACATAGGAGTCAGCTGGGCGGTGGGAAACGCCTGACCTCCCCTGAGCGGAGGAACTGATGGTCTTGAAGTGAATGATTCCAGCAAGGGGAAGAGGAGCAGGTGTCGATGTCCGCTCCCGGCCGGCAGGAAAGACACACGACAAGGTCTGGCGGTGGTCAGGCTTTTCTTTATTCTCTCCTTATACAGTCTGCCCCGAAGCCTCTACCGGTCCGCTCTCCGCGACTCCTTCCGTGCTTCAGTCTGCCCCGAAGCCTCTACCGGTCCGCTCCCCGCGGCTCCTTTTGTGCTTCAGTCTCTCTCTCGAAGCCTCTACCGGTCCGCTCCCCGCGGCTCCTTTTGTGCTTCTCTCTCTCTCGGGGGTGGAGGCACTGGCTATATATAGGATTAATAGCTAGGCAGACTACCCTGTGAGGCGGGAACTTAGTGGGGTGATAAGAAACAGGTGCCACACAGGCGGGCTCGATGAGAGGGGCAATCCAGCCCAGGCTTTTGTACTTTCCCACAGGCCTCGCAATCACCGCGTCTGATGACTTGACAGTGCCACGGCTCCCAACATCTCCCCCTATTTTATTTTAAATGATGGCTACGCGCATCGCAGCCCGTCCTGGATAGAGTGCAGAGGCCTATGCCCCGAACTGAGGCCCACCGTAGGCCCTTAGCGTAGACCCTGGTCGGCCGTCCCAGGGTCCACCAAGGCCCTGAGGCCCTCGTCCTTTTTTCTAGGGCCAGGAATGAACCGGACGGAACCTGGTTGCACATAGGCATGCACTCATTTCTCTCCACGAATCCCCTCGGAGAGAAATTTATCTAACAATCCAGCGGCTTTCGAGCGGAACGGGGTAGGGCCTGGCTTAGGTTGAGTCGTGCTGGGGAGGCACGCTCTTACCCGTCATTGACTCACCCACCCTGCTACATGTTGTTGTCTAGGGAGGAGAATGTGGGAAGCCTGTCACTTTTAAACGCGGTCGTAGGCCATGCGAGCGAGCCATGCGTATACAAGGGTAGCACATAGGGGAGCAAGCCGTTCCAGGCCCCCAAAAAGGGATTGTCCTGCAGTTCTTTTAGGGCTCATCTTGTTGTTGGGTCTGCGGTTGGCCTCTGGTGGAACAGGCCTGATCTTCAGTCGAGGGACTTGTCGCGTCAACCTCTCTGGGACCCACATTGGTTCTCGTCCCGATTCCTGCGGAAAGACACAAACCGCGCCTCGGCTTCCTCTTTTGTATCTCTGCCCTCCTTGACGGACCCTTCTCGGTCGGGAGCTTCCTGACTGTGCCTGTTCAAACACCTCGCGTACTTCTACAAGTTCTTGAGAGCTCCCCCCGTAACTACCCTCACTCTTTAGGCACGTGTGTATCATTTCCCACAATGGACGAGCAGAGACTGAAGCTCTACCCTCCCGCTCTGCTAGGGAAAGGTCTCTGCCCAACTTTTCCCAGGAGGGCAGGTTTACATGCCCTGTAGGCAGAAACCAGGGAGCAAAGCTGTCAATCTCTGCAAGGAAATTTTCTAAAGTCTTACGCCCCACCTTGAGGTCCTTGGACTTTAGGAGTCTCCGAAGGACCAACACCAAGGCTGTGTATCTTTACTTGGCATGTTTCCCATTTTTAATATATCTTCTGTTATTTTTACTTCTATGTTTATGTTTTACACTCTTTTATTACCTTAAGTTCTGGTGTTATGTTTCATACTCACCGCGTGAGGCCCAAGAAACCCGCCACTTACGCGTGAGGTTGAGAGGAGTCTACAAACCCTGTAGGTGCGCGCCACCCAGGGCCCAGGCTTATCCTCTACTCACCTGTCCTGCAGCTGCAGCACTGTGTAGGAGAATGCAGTCCACCGCCGCGTCTCGGGGTTGATCAATCCCCGTGCGGGCCTCCAAATGTCGATGTCCGCTCCCGGCCGGCAGGAAAGACACACGACAAGGTCTGGCGGTGGTCAGGCTTTTCTTTATTCTCTCCTTATACAGTCTGCCCCGAAGCCTCTACCGGTCCGCTCTCCGCGACTCCTTCCGTGCTTCAGTCTGCCCCGAAGCCTCTACCGGTCCGCTCCCCGCGGCTCCTTTTGTGCTTCAGTCTCTCTCTCGAAGCCTCTACCGGTCCGCTCCCCGCGGCTCCTTTTGTGCTTCTCTCTCTCTCGGGGGTGGAGGCACTGGCTATATATAGGATTAATAGCTAGGCAGACTACCCTGTGAGGCGGGAACTTAGTGGGGTGATAAGAAACAGGTGCCACACAGGCGGGCTCGATGAGAGGGGCAATCCAGCCCAGGCTTTTGTACTTTCCCACAGGCCTCGCAATCACCGCGTCTGATGACTTGACAGTGCCACGGCTCCCAACAAGCAGGCAGCACCATTAAATAAATCTCCACCTCGTTATGGAGGATGTGAAGGCAGGCAGATGGCTCACCTGGCTAACTCACAGCAAAATGGGGGATTTCCAAATAAGCACAGAAGGGCCTCCCAGGGAGACCCACATCAGGCTTCTGACCTCCAGAAAAATGAGAAATAAATGATTGGAAGCAATTTAATGTCAATTTGTGATAGCATCAATAGGCATCAAATGCTGTGTAGCCATTACCAATAAAAATTATTTGGAAGAACCAAATTTTAGGCTTTCAAGTCAGTTTAGCCCTGATCGTGCAAGGGTGTTTTGTGCTGGCGGGCGCTATGCAAAATTTCCTGCTACAGAGAATTTCCCGTTTAATAAATATCCGTGTGCTTCTGCTCTAGACGCCTTGATACTGAACGAAAAAACATAATCCTCTGTTAACACTGGCAATGTCCGCTCCACTTTAAACTCTTACCTAAATTTCTACATTCTTTTCCATTTGTTTTCATTCATGATCTTTTAATTTTTATTCTCTTTCAAGTTTTCTCTCCCTGCAAAGGGTAGAATTGAACATGGTTCTGTGGATATATGTGGGAGGTGTGCCTATTTGGGTGAAAAAATGATTACAAACACACACAGGAGTTGGTGTTCCCTCTACTCACTACATACATTTTCTTAAGCTCAGGAAAACCATCTTACGTATTTCATTTATTTCTGGCAACATCTAAATTATATGCATTTTCCCCCACACCACCTTCCGAAAAGAAGTTAGCTGAGGCTCCAGGGTGTAAGCAAAAGAAGGGGAAAGCACCATTTTTAAGACAAAGTACTTAACGCTGAGTGGGAAATTAGTAGCAGTTAACGTTGCCTAGAAAGTCTTGGGGATGTGGCACAGGTCAGGCAGCTAGGAGGTGCCTAAGCAAACAGGACCTTAGACGGAGACAAACAGGGGTGGGAAATGTGTCCTCTTTTATCTCAATCTCCCCCTTTTTAAAAATTTATTTATTTTATTATTTTTTTAATTAAGGGGAAAATTTTGTAACTTTTTTGATTTCCTATTAACTAGATTTGAAGCCCTGTATTGCTCCCACCATCTTGTTTTGACTGATTTTACTCTCTTGCATTTTGTTTGATAGTATCAATTTTGAGGAGATAGGCAACTACTTTGAAGGCAATAAGATTCACTATGACGCCCATGCTGGTTTGACCATTGTCTTCTTTTGAAGTCTAGTAATGTCTCCAAAGTTTAGGTTTTATTGGGTTTGTTCTGTACTGTTTTGTTCAATTTTATTATACCTGATGATATAGACAACTCTTTTTAAGGTAGCAAGGGGCATTATGGTAACCATTGTTGATCACCTTGTATTCTGTTTTTACATCATGTACTATGCCCATCCTTTGTTTTCACTGACTGCTTTGTTTTGTCACATTTGGTTTTATTCTCTTCCAAAAAAAAAAACCTAATAAGAGCTGTGGGAGTAATAAAACCCAAAATGTGTAAATGTTATTGTAAAAAAGAGAAGAAAAGGAAGTGCTCTAAAGGACACAACTGCAGGTGTATTTACGTGTGTAAGATAGATGACCATATTACTGTTTTTGTTAGATCATTGAACACAACTGTTTGCAGTCTCACTGTTTGAATGTCCACTTTGTATGTTCAATTTTGTAAGCTGAACAACTATTTCTAGGATGACAATATGTAATCTATTAACTAGTGATTTCTTACTGTTTATTTTTGTTTGAAGTTCTGTATTACTTGTACCCTTTTACTGTTTTGTTTTCTTTCTTTAAATAAAATTTTTATAAAAGAGAGAAATGTAGGCAGCAGCAGGAAGGGGAAAAGGAAAGCAGAGACATTCCATCTGCATGAAAACTAGCTAAGGTTAGTGGGGAGCAGGCAGCAAGATGGCACACAGCTTCTCAGTCAGCTTCTGAGGAGCGCCAGCTTCTGAGAAAGTCTAAGAGAAGAAAACTCAGATGTTATTCTGAGGAAATCTAATCATGCGCTAGGGAAGTAGTTTGCAAAGAGACAAAGAAACCTCAGCCGCCTCTGGGAAGGCTGTGGGCTCACAGTACCTGGCCATAAGGCCTTGGGGGGACCCGCTGAGCTGCAGGCTGTGACCGCCCAGGGTGCCCCAGCCCTGTGAGACTGATTCCAGAGCCCCTGTGCCTGCAGCTTGTGCTGTGCGTCCATTCCTTGCTGCATCCGTGAACACCTTTCCCACAGGGACATGATGCTTTTGAAGGGAATGATTAAAGCAATTAAACGAACGCATAAAAATTACATCCATTGGGGCTGGGGATTTAGCTCAGCGGCATAAGTGCCTGCCTTGCAAGCAGGCAGTCGTGAGTTCAATCCCTGGTACCGATAAAAATAAAATAAAATAATAAAAAAAATTTAAAAATTACATTCAGCCATGGCCGACCATCTGAGGTTGTAATGCAACGTGGAAGTTTCTAATCAGAGAAATGCGTATCTACCTCCTCACATGCAAGTTATTCCTTTGTGGTGAAAGGTAAGTCTTTCTTCTAGATTCTTAAAAAATGGACAGCATGGTGTTATTGCCGAGCGTTGTGTCACAAGCAGCAGCAGACTATTAGAAAAGGGGACCAAGCCCGTTAAGTTTCCAGCAATTGTATTAAAAATCCGTTAAACTTTATTGGACACTTTCTCAGATGGGGCAAAAACCACACCATGCCGTGTGCTCACTTCCGTGTGGCTCTTCAGTTCAGCACACTGAGCTCTTTAAATCTGTATAATTATCCTTTGTCACTATTCTCTCACTATTCTAACCTAGTTAAAATTTTAAACATTGAGTGGTGAGGGTCACAGAGCCAGTTGCATTTAATAAAGATACAGCTATCTTCTCTAACCGGGTTAGAAAACAAATATGACTGTAGGAATAAAAAATATAATCAACAGTAATCAATTCTTCCTTCGATATAGTCCATAAAGTTAATCTTAGTGTAGAAACAAAGTAAACCGAGTGAGCCAGCAGAAGCCACAAGGGCCAGGAGGAAACCCAACAAGTTAACCCGAAAAGGAACGCTCCTGCACTGTTGGTGGGCGTGCAGACTGGTGCAACCACTGTGGAGGTCAGTCTGGAGATTGCTCAGAAACCTGGGATTGGAAGTGAAGTCCCATTCGACCCACCTATCCCACTTCTGGGCATATTTCCAGAACTGAAAACATCATACCACAGTGATATATGTGCACCTATGTTTATAGCAGCACCATTTGTAATAGCCAGATCTTAGAAACAAACTAAGTGTCCATCTACTGAGGGATGGATAAAAAAGTTGTATTTTTATACAATGGAGTACTACTCAGCTATAAAGAATGATCACACTGAGATATTTACAAATAAATGGATGCAACTTGAGACCATATTCATAAGTGAAATAAATCAAACTCACATGTATAAATACCGTATAGTCTCCCTTGTGTAAGAATGGTAAGAGTACTCAATATTTTATGGTAATCATGGTTTCCCATTATATTGTTTGAAGTCTTACAATGTTTTCATTCATTGGTTGGAATGGTTTTATTTGATCTTGTTATGTGTGATGGTATGAACAGCCACTTTGAAGAAAACAAGACATTATGGCAGCTTTGCTGTTTTAATATAATCTTGCTTTGAAGTCCTACCATGCTTTTGTTCTTCTGTTTCAATTGGTTCTATCATATTGTATCTTATTGGATTTTAATATGTGTGATAGTATAAACAAAATTATCATGGAAAATTAGATATTACTGTAGCCATTGTTCTTTTCCAGTTATTTAGTTCTGAATGCCCTGTAATACTTTCATTCTCTTGAATGGTTTATATACTATTTTGTTATGTTTGATATTATTGTGTGTGAAGGTATGCTCAACTATTTCAAAGAAAGAGACATTATGGTAGCGTCTGTTGATATCTGGTTGTCTTGTTGAAGAAGAGCTGTGTTGCTTGCATTGCTCTGTTCTGATTTGCTTTTTTGTGTTCTCTTTTGTTTTATTATCTTTAAAATAGAATTAAAAAAAAGAAGTTAACCTACCCGTCCCAACAACAAGGTAACACGAGGACTGGGATGCAAGAGGCTTGACCCCCTCCCACCAGGCAGGCAACTGGCTGAACACAGGAACACAGGTAGAGCTGACAGCAACCGAGGCACAAAAAGAGTTCGGTGCTTGTCTTGTTGGATTGACTTTCTAGGCCTACAGCCAATAGTCTGAGCATCTAGAGGATAACAGTATGCAAATAGCAGCCACGGGGGATTTCTTTCTGTCTTGTTTTTGAAATGCAATATTGTTTTCACTGTTGGTTCCATTCTCTTTTATTAGAATTCCTATTTTTTTTTCTGGAGTATGTTTTTCATAGTTATTTGTTTAAGGAGGTTTAAAAACCATTGTACTTTGGTCAGAAAAATAATAAGTGTATCTTATAAAGTTAAAAAAAAAACCCTTGATGTTTTGTTGGCTATTTCGTGACTGCGTTCGTCATTACCCTGCTATTCAGCTATTTGACATAACTATTGCAAGGTGACCGCAGTGAGATTGCACACCAGACGTGTGGGAAGGACACGCATGCGTGCACCGGAAGTTGCTGATTGAGTGACGTGGCTGGGCCGGAAGTCACACTCCCCTCTGGACCAGCAACAGAGCAAAGACTGAACTGATTCCTGGGGGTAAAAGAGATGTACAGGGCTCCGGATCTAGCTGAGTCATACAGTATTTGCAAGCGCACAGAAAGCTCTTGGTTTGATCATTGCCTACTGGTAAGGAAAAAAATGATACATATGCAAGATGATATGGATGAGACTAGATTTGGGGGGTGGGGTAATATTTTAATGTAGAGCTAGACATTCTGAACAACCTTGTCAACAAGATAAGTCAATGAAAGAAGACAGTGTATCAACCAAGATACCAATTCTCAAACCAAATCAATAAATTCTCTTCAAATGGACAACTCTTCACAATACACTGGGTAGGAACAGAATACAGAAAGAAAATAATTTTCCAAAGCAATAAACTTACTGATTTCAAAACTAAATTGGTCATATTAAAGGTCATTCCTGACTCTAAGGTCACATGGAATCAACCTATTTATTCAAATTTGTAGCTGACTTTAATTGCCAATATAATTGTCCTATACCAACAGTATAACCAAAGTAAAACCTTGGACTCTTTTATTAGCACATAAATGAAAAATAAGTCAATGTGACATGTTACCCTACAATACTTATTAATACAAAATCTGATTGTTCCATGGGAGAAATGAGAATTTCCAAACACTTCCTGTCCAAGGACGGGAACAAGTTTGGGGGAGTAATAAATGACAAAAAAAAACCTGAAATCACTAGAAAGAAGAGACAATCCAATAAAGTGACTTAAGTAAATTATTTAGAGAACTACATCAAAGAAGGGGAAATGGAAGACAGTAAAGGAAAAAACATCTTGTTGTACAATCTGATCAAAGAATCAAAATTCTGAATCCAAAATTTCGGCCCCGAAATGAGAAGCATTTCTACCGAGGCGGGCCAGCTGGTCCTCTGCTCGTTGCCCTCCCGAGAAGTCCTCTCAGCGCTCTCTTGATGTCTTCATTCCTCAGACTGTAGATGAAGGGGTTCAGCATGGGGGTGACCACGGTGTACATCAGCGAGGCTACTGCAGTAGAGCACCAGTCTTGGGTGACAGCAGAACTCAGGTACACGCCCAGCCCTAAGGTATATTTCTTCTTTAGCAAAATACAGTTACAGACTTTATCTGCAATCAAACAAATAGAGTTTGACCTCAGGGCTGTCTGCATTCTAGGCAAATACTCTGTCCCTCAGATCAGTCCTGGCTTTTTAATAAAACATCATGACCGTACATGACAATGAGGGGCGGAGTCACAGCACAGCATACATGTGCAGTATTTAATCAACAACATTGGAACACTGGGAAATCTTTTGTGTCGAGAAAGTTAGTGTCTTGTCTTCTAATTCCTTATTAGAATATGTGCAATTAAAAACCCAAGAGAGCACTTTGGAAGACCTTTAGTGTGATTCTTAAGATTATGAATATCATGTGGTAAAAATACACAGATACTTGGGTGAGCTGTAACCCCTGAATCATGCTGTGACACATAAACATGTCTTCCTCCTGTGAAATTGTGCTTGGTTCCCATTCATCAACAAACCCTATCTCCCCTCCCTTACCATTCCAGCAAACATTATTCTACCTCTGGCAGTGACTTTTTAATTTTTAAATTTTGATATGCGTGTCTTCATTCTTTGATATGGTTTTAATATTAGTGTGTGCTTGGAATGCATAATGATTACATTCATCTGCAGAAATTTATCCACCTACAATCAAATCCAGTCAGCTTATTTCCGTGTCCCCTTCCTGTCCTCCAGGCTCCCCTGATGCCCAGACACCACCCTATATCCACAGTGTCACCCTCATTTCTTATCATCTTTTATTTGCTATTCAGATCATATATATTTCAGATTTAACATGATATCTATATGGATAAATATAGTACACACTGATTGAAACAGTTGAAAAGATAATCTGAAACATGAATCAGAAAAGACACAGAATATAAAGTATTTTGCAGGTTATCAGTTCACGGTAAAATTGTCACACGCTTGTGGAAGCAGCAGAATGTGACGGGAAGTCTTCAAAAATCACACAAGGAACAGTCTCTAAATTTTTAGCTTGTTTTATATAAACAAATGACCTTAATGCAGATTAAATGTGTCTTAATCAAATCAAAAGGAATGAAGCCTTCCAGATCCTGGCTGAATGGAGGAATTGTATAAAAATGTATCAAATCATAGCAAGCCAAGGACAATCAAAAAGCACAGAATTGCATAAAGGAGCTGGAAATCCACGTGTTTAAGTGTGTGAAATGCTTTGCTGAGCAAAGATGCGGAATCTCACTTTATATTGCTTATTTAAAGCAAAGACTTGCAGGTGGATAATGTGAATTAGACCATTCTTCCAAAAGGAAGAGAGCATACAGGGCGCACTCTGATGGCTTCTCTGCTTCCCCTCACAGGGGCGTCTGTGACTTCGGCTCCCTGAGGGCAGGCGCCTGGGCTTCTCCTTCAGGCTCCTGCTGCGCTGTCTCTCGTCCTCCCTCTGGTCAGCAGCAAACCCCGGGGCACTGGGCGCACTGTTCACCGCTCCTGCCAGCAGCAGGAGTAAACAGAGCATAGTGGATAATCTCAGGGCTGTGGCTGGGTGGCTGGGAGACAGCAGCCAGGTCACCACCTGCTCCCGCTGGGCACACTGGCTCTCGGGGGACCTCGGGCCCAGCGCTCTGCCACCTTGTGCTGCAGCATCTGCTGAGCTCCCAGACACACCTGGATGCCATCACGGGAAAGGAGGTCCTGTGTCACCGTGCAGATGCCCCTTCACTGGGTACTGCTGGACACTCAGCTGTGAGGGAGGAAAGCCGGTGGGCAGGAGCTGGGCGTCAGTCTCCAGGCAGAGTTCAGATCTCAGTAACCGCCGTGTCCTTCTACGCAGGCTGCACAGCTGAGGGCCACCCGGGGGGCATTCGGGCACCCATATGGGCTCGGTGGCCCTATGTCCCTCTCCTTAACGGTGGTTTAGGCACCAGTAAATCTGCTTTCTATTCCCGTTCTCCGTTCTCCCTCCTGCCTTTCAGGAGTAAAACCTTTTAGCGCTTTATCTTTCCTATAAATTAGAGAGCTTTTATTTTTTTTTTATTTAAAGAAAGCCAGAAAAAAAACAAAATAGAAAAGAAGGATAGTACAATACAGAATTCAATAAAAAATTTTTAAAATTTAATACTAAGGAATCAGTAGTTGATACTGACATATTATCATCTTAGAAATTGTTTTTCAAGTTAAAAATCAAAGCATAAAAACTGGCCAAACATTCAGACATTGACAGTGTGAGTGTAAGTGTGTAAGATAGATGACCTTATGACTATTTTTGTCAGACCATTGAACAGAATGGTTTTTTAAAAAGTCCAGCACTGATGAGTTATTCTGATGAGGTCTCCTACTGAGATATCTGTTCTGATCACACTGCCTGGTATAAAAATCATGCCATGCCTGTGCCATAGCTCAGAGGGCCAGTACACACGCAGAGCTCCTGAACCGACCAGGAGGAGCCGCTGGGAGCCGCTCGTACTGCACAGCAGCTGAAGGCCTGGGCCGGTGACGGGGAGGGCTGGACACAAGGATCTTCTGCAAGGCTGACTGGGGGGGTTCTTGGGTGAATAAGGTTCTCTGTTTTCGTTCTATCAAATGCCCTTCCTCTTCTCGCAAAGGCCATCACAGCAGCACCAGAGAAGTGGAGGGAAGTGACGCTGAAGCCTGCACTCAGGCTGATGGTCATCAGGACACTGCTGGGCAGCCAGGGGACACGGAAGCAGAGCGTCCCAGGGCCTGGAGGCAGAGAGGGAGCAAAGAGGGGCCCAAGGAAGGAGCCCAGCCACCCCCTCCAGCTGGTGCTGTGGAAGGGGAGTCAGATGCTCCTGGCCTTTCTCTGTTCCTGTAAATCAGTTTCCAGTTTTAATACAATGGCACAAAATGGCTCTGCACAGCGGGGCAGACAGGGCACCCCGGAAATAGAGAAGAGGACATGGAAATAATCCCACGCCACTAAAGCCCTCCGGGTTCCTGGTGAAGATTGCAAAAGTGAACTTGGGAGAAAAGAGAGCCTTTGAACAGCTGCTGCGGGGCACACTGGAATTCACAGGCAGAAGCAACCACGTGTGGGGCTGGGGATTTAGATCAGCGACCTAAGTGCCTGCCTTGCAAGCGCAAGTCCTGAGTTTGATCCCTGTTACCGATTAAAAAGAATAAGAAGAAGAAACCATGTGTACTAAAATTATCTTTAAAATGTCAAAGACCTCAGTGTAAGACCGGAAGCTTTGAAATTAGTAGCAAAAATGTAGGAAAAGCCTTTCAGGTTATGAGCTCAGGGAGGGACGTCTCCAAAGAGTTCCAGCAGCACAAAAATATCAGCAAGAGTCAGCAAGTGGGAATCCATGAAATTAAAGGGTTTATGCACAGCCAAGACATGGCGGAAACATTCCACAAAACAGCACGCCGGCTACGCTGGTGAAAGAATACATAAAGATCCCCGAAAATTAACATCAAATCTAATAATGAACAGGCACTGAGCAGGACAAGTGCAAATGGGCAAGAACTGTACAGAATGTGGTTGATATTTTCGCTATTACAAAATGCAAATCTATAGTATGTTGAGGTTCATTTTACCCCCGTCATCATAGCAGAATCAAGAGCACACATGTGGGTGAAGAAGAAAATAATTTTATTTTAATCGGAGGGAACGTTCGGCAGCACATCTACTGTGAAAGTCAGTGCAGAGGTTCCAGAAAAACTACCACATGGCCGCCATGGGAACCAACGGCAAACATCCTCAGTGTATAATCAGAGCATGAAAATTATTCTGCTCCACAGGCACCCGTGTAACCGTGCTTGTCGGGGTGCCCAGTACCCAGGAATGGGACTAGCCAAGGCTCCAATCAGAAGACGTGATGTGGATGAAATGCATACTCAGGGAGGTCAGTGACAGACAGATGGACAGGGAGACACAAAGATTACACAGACAGACTGATGGCAGGTATACTGATTAGCTGACTGACATATAAAATGAATAAAATGATGTCATTTGGAGAAAAATGGGTGGAACAGGAGAGATTATGTTATGCAAACTAAACTGGACTCAGAAGAAAACTGTGTCATGTTTTCCTCTCCTCAATGGAACTGCAAATAGAAACGGATGACGTGAGAGGAGAAAGGAGACCAGGAGCGGAACAGGAATAGGAAGGAATCGGGGGGAAAGAGCGGGGTCAGGACATGGAGAGTAATAAGAACAGTAACGCAGAGCAAAGCACATCGCTGCTGGGACGATTGTGCAGAAGGAAATGCCTTACGGTGTGTAACTGATCTGCATTGATAAAGGTAATTAATTAAAACTTAGCTGCTTATATCTTCAGAAACATTGAAATCAGAGGAACGGGAATTCCAAGTAAACCAGGGCAATGGTGAGTTTCATTCTCAGCTGGGCAAAGCATCCCAGCCTGAGGCCCGAGGTTTGGGTCCCGTGATGGCAGACACCCCTCCAGCCTGAGACAGCAGATTCTTTCAGAGTTTTCTTCCAAAGAGTCTCAGCAGAGCCCTCTTGACATCTCTGTTCCTCAGGCTGTAGATGAAGGGGTTCAGCATGGGGGTGACCACGGTGTACATCACAGAGGCTGTGGCGCTCGCGTGTGAGCTGTGGGCTGAGACAGAACCGATGTACACGCCCAGGCCTGTGCCATACAATACAGAGACAGCCAAGAGGTGGGACGCACAGGTGGAGAGGGCTTTCTTCTTGCCCCCAGCTGAGGACAGCCCACGGATGGAGGAAGCAATCTTAGCATAAGAACAAAGGATGCCAGTGAGGCAAACCGTAGCCAGCAGCACGGGGGCGAAATACATCACGAGGTCATTCAGAAGGTTTTTGGAGCAGGCAATCTGGGCCACTTGATTGAGTTCACAGAAGAAGTGAGGGATTTGGGGGTCAGTAGAGAAAGACAGGTGCAGAGCCATTAAGCTTTGCAGCAAAGCATGCAGAACACTCAGAATCCAGGACCCCAGAATGAGGAAGCCACACCGCCAGGGGTTCAGAATGACCGTGTAGCGGAGGGGGTGACAGATGGCCACGAAGCGGTCGTAGGCCATGACAGCCAGGAGGAAGTTGTCCAGCTCTCCAAAGAGCAAGAAAAAGGACATCTGGGTGATGCAGCCTGCGTAGGTAATGAGCTGGCTGTGGGTCTGGATGTTCACCAGCATCTTGGGCACAGTGGTGGAGGTGAAGCCCACGTCCACAAAGGACAGGTTGGAGAGGAAGAAGTACATGGGCGTGTGCAGGTGGGGGTCGGAGACGATGGCCAGGAGGATGAGCAGGTTCCCGAGCACCGTGGTCAGGTACATGGAGAGGAAGAGCCCGTAGACCAGGGGCTGCAGCTCTGGGTCCTCTGAGAGTCCCAGAAGGAGAAATTCTGAAATTCTGGTGCTGTTTTCTGCTTCCATATGGTGGATGCAACTATCAGTGAAAAAGAAAAGTCACATAAGTCCTCTTTGAGCAAAAGGACATTACTAGTTTTGTCGAATTTCCACAAATTAAGTTTTGCAGTCTATAAATTGCAGTCATTGTATAACTTAAGGTCCCCTGGGGAAATTCCTCGTGCCATTCCTGATTGGAAATTTCTGTGCCTCTCTGAGGTTTCTCCCCTAAAATCGTGTCTTTTGTAGATTTCCTATGAAATTATTTCTCACAATTGAGAAATATATATGGGGCGATGACCATGTTGTATGAACTGTTTGGAAAATGATGAGCAGAAGCTGAAAACTAAAATTTCTACCTCCCAATGGTTGAGAAAGAATATATTCAAAAAAGAACATCATATATTATTGCTAGTTTTTGGTGAGGGATTGTGTAGACTTGCAAATGCATACTCACAGAAATCAACGTATAGAATATGTGTAACCGTTTAGATATCAATTATACCTCAATAAGTGAACCTCTGTTGGAAAACAGAGATGATCATGTAACATCCAATGGGATCAAGGCTCCATAAAGAAAATAAAAGTTTTGAAAGAGAGAACAGTCAGGAGATTGTATGTGTGTGCCTGTGTGTGTGGGTATTGGCACACACAAGTGTGAATATTATGCTGGGCATGGAATCCTGGACCTTATTCATGCTAACTACATTCTCTGCCCACAAGTGCAAGGCTGTGAGTTCAAACCCTGGTTCCAAAAAACCCAAGATCCCAATGCATGTGTTACCCTCAAGTCTACATTCTGATCATTCTCAATTAGCAAATGTTTCCTGCTGTTCTATATAAATTCTGTAGGGTAACACCCGGGAGTCTGCTCTCCTACACTGAAAAATATCCTCTGTGTGACTGATCCAGAGAGCACTAGGTCACACACACACACCTCACCTACACGGACTTTACCCTTAGATTTCATGACTCAGGTGAAGAGATTTCACATTCCTTGTTCACTTTTATGCTTGCACAACAGTGTGTAAATACATGTACTTCGTATAGAGTCGGATTTAAAGAAAATAAGAAGCTATCAGATAAAAGGTGTGGTGGGGAAGAGACTGAAACCAGGCTAGATAGAACAATCTGAGAGGTGTTAGTAAAAAATCAAAAGCAGCCTAACAAAGACTCGAAATAGGATGCGAGACAGGAATGATTTAATGACTTCAACAGGGAATAATAACTCAATTTACAAAGATCTATAAGAGATTAACATATAATTGAGGTAAAACATCTGCATATATCCTTTTAGACAGGGATGGAGTTCAGGTGCACAGAAGGCATACACGGGGCTCTGGTTCAATCTCCAGCATCACAAAAAAATAAACTCTTTCTAAATATGTATGTGTGAAATACATTCAAGAAAATAAAAGGCGATCTTCAGTCAGATGAATATAGTAT
Source organism: Cavia porcellus (assembly GCF_034190915.1). NCBI lineage: Eukaryota > Metazoa > Chordata > Mammalia > Rodentia > Caviidae > Cavia > Cavia porcellus. Next base: position 66,261,187 of record NW_026947500.1, read on the forward strand.
GTTCTAAGTGATGACCAGAAATAATGTGCTTTGTAGAACTAGATCAGAAAAGATAAAATAATGTATATTCCCCAACATACTTACATACAAATTTTTAAAAACTACATGCAATAGTGAATGTGGATAATAACTGTAATTCTTATATCTGGAAAAAATGCCATCTGTTAATATCTCTTCATTCCTTTTGTGTAAGTATCTAGTTCATGTCTTGTACTCTGAGTAACAACTAGAAATAATGATACATGGCATATTAGTTATTGTCTTATGTTTTGTTATGAAATTTTGTTTTCTTATAAAGTAAGAAGAGAAAAGTCTAATTAAAAACAATACTCTGACCACATTGCATAAATGCAAAGAACTACATAGGCAATGTAAAAAAAACAATTATTGAAAACAATAACACAAATACATTCGGATGCACTGGTAAGAAAAAAATTGCAAGCAAACTTCATTACAGTAATACCCTTTTTAATCTATCAAAGGTTTTCATCTGCGTGTCTCCATGAGGGGAAATAACTGAAAATGTGTGCAGTACCTCCTGTACTGGTACTGCAAGGTCGTATATTCAGGAAATACTCGGGTCCAGAACTCTCCGATGTAAAGATGCTGCAAATGGAAACACACCCTACAGTGTGCATCATCAAGAAGAGGAGACACAGCCCACATCAGCGTCTGTCCCCTCACAGCTGAGGTCCTGTGTCTGTGCTCCAGGTTCGCAGAAACATATTCTCACAGTAACCTGGAGCCACTCTGGTCCTATTGCTTCCTCTTGTAGCTAAGTTTCCACTGTCCCTCAGCTGTGAGCTGTGGCAGTGCTGAGCTCCAGGGATGCCTCTGTGTTTACCATGTAACTGAACACTGAAGTTAACTGAGCAGGAAGAGTCTGCAGCATTGCCTGCTCTCTACCCTAAAGCAAATTCGCCCTGAAGTGAGCAAATTCAAGCAAGTCCCTCAAGCAAACTCTGCTAGCTTTCAGTCCCTCTGAGCCTTTCCTTCAGCACCCCCGGAATTCTTGGGGTCACCTGGATGGAATCTTTCAAAAAAAGGTCTCTGTGTAAGCACCTCGAACACAGGCTGGAGACTTGGTGATGGGAGCTCTATCCCAGACAGGACAGCAGCCTTAATGAAGCCTCAGACCCCAACCCAGGGCAATTTATTTAGAAAAGCACCTTGCCCAGCTCAGCACTGCACATTCTGAAAGACAATTAGTGCAGGACACATTCGCATCTCCCAGTAGATTCTCCCTCAGGCATTAGTCCCTCCCTCTTGCCTTTCCAAACCTTATGGGACTCTGCTCTCCACAGAAAATTTTTCCTGCTGATTCCTTGTTATACAGCTCAGATTAAAAATCCAGGGGAATCCAGGATCAGAATTCCTTCCCAGTAAAGCTGCACAAAGTACAAATATGTACTAATAAAATGAATAATATCTAAAAATCATCAAATAAATTATCTGACTCAGAAAATCCCAAAAAGAATGAAAGACAAATTGGGAACATAGGAAGATTCTGGGTCGCTTTACATATTCTGTATTTGGGTCAGTGTTCTGATTATGTGGAGAAATTTTCAGATCTGAAACTTCACTGAACCTTTGAAATGGTGCTTGGCCTGTGTATTTTCCAATTCATTTGTACTTTTAGCAAAGTTTCCTCTAGTATCTTCTCCCCACTATCCTTCACCCTTGAGAAACTGGTAACAAAAGCAAAATCCTTGGGCTCACCCCAGCACCTAGCAAGTGGACACAAATGAAATTAAAAGGCTATTTAAAGAAGTCATAGAAAAAAACTTTCCAAACATTGGGAAATGGATCTGGCATGCTTATAAGTGAGGCATATAGGACTTCACCTGGCCATAACCAAAGTAAATCTACATCCTGACATATAATAATCAAGATCCCAGAAATTCAGCCCAAGAACAGAATATTAAAAGCTGCTAGAGAAAAGAGACAGATCACCTATAAAGGAAAACCCATCAGAATCACGGCAGACTTGTCAGCACAAAGCATCCAGTCAAGGAGAGGTTGGAGGGAAGTGTTTCAAACCCTCAAAGAAAACAACTTCCAACCCAGATTGATGTACCTTGAAAAACTATCTTTCAAAGTTGATGGAAAAAAGATACTTCCATGATAAAGAACACCTGAAGGAATTCATGACTACCAAACCAACCCTACAGAGAGTGCTGAAGAATATTCTAGAGGGAGATAAAGCATGATTCAAGGAACAGCAGCAGAGGAGGATCCCTAGACAAGACAGGCAACTGAATGAAGGGAAAAGTGGGGGGCCAATAGCAGGAGGACAGCAGGGCAGAGGCAGACCAGTGTGTGCTGGTTGTAACCATTAATGTAGATGGCCTCAGATCAGCAATAAAAAGAAACACAGGGAGAGGGCATCAGGAATCAAGATCCATTGATATGCTCTATATAAGAAACACATCTAACTGGAAAGGAAATTCATAGACTGAAAATCAAAGGAGAGAAAACAATTGTTCCATGTGACAGGAGACCAAAACAAACAAACAAAAAAAAAACACAAACAAAAACCAAGAGTAACTTTCCCATTAACTACAGAATGCATAAGAAAGATATGGTATTATTAGGCAGTGGAAAGCTTCCCAGCAATAAAGTAGAATAATCTCAGGGCTCCTGTAGGTAAATGGACGCAACTGGAGATCATGTTCATGGCCAAAACAGTTCGAACTCACACGCGTGACCCCGAGCATAAGAAACAGAAGGAGGTGGTGGTATCCAAAAGCAAATGGAGGAAACCCCTGGGAGGGAAACGTGCAAACTACTGGTAATTTCTTACTGTCTTGTCTTGAACTCTTGCATTGTTTACACCATTTTGCTAGGTTTGGCTTTGTTCTGTCTTGTTTTGTTAGGCTTTACACTGTGTGATGGTAGGGGCAGCTATTTTAAATATAAAGGGATAAAGTACGGTAATCTTAGTTTCCTATTATTATGCTGTGAAGCCTGATAACACTTTCATTCATTTGTTTAATTGGTTTTATTCTGTTTTGTTTGATTTTTTTATGTGTGATGGTATGAACACCTATTCTGAAGAAAATGAGACATTTTGACAGCCACTGCTGATTTCCTGTCATCTTATTTCAAAGTCCTACCATGCTTTGTACTTTTGTTTTGATTGGTTCTATCTTGTTGTGTTTGATTTTATTATGTGTGACGGTATGGACAACTTTTAAGGAAAATGAGATATTGTAGTAACCATTGTTCATTTCCTGTTATCTGGTTTTGCAGTCCTGTAATGCTTTCATCCTTTTGAATGGTTTTATACTATTTTGTTTGCTATTATTGTGTGTGAAGGCATGGTCAACTATTTCAAAGAAACCAAAAGACATTATAGTAGCCACTGTTGGTGACCTGTTGTCTGGTTGTGAAGCTTGGTATTGCTTGCATTGTTCTGTTCTGATTTGTTTTCTTTTATTTTATTCTCTTTAAAATAAAAAAATGAGAATCTGCATTTAAACAAAATTCCCACACAAATCCTCTGCACACTGAACCTGGAAGAGTCTTGATTAGTACGGGATCTCCTGGGGTCCTTTCTCCTTCTGCTTGTGCTGGGCGTTGGTGGGGGACACTGTCCTGTGCTCTGTCCAATGCTGAGCAGCGTCCTTGGTCTCCACTCTCATGGCGCCAGATGGACCTCCCTCCAGGGGACAAGGGGGTTTCTCAAAGTATTCCCAAGTGTTCTTTGGAGAGAAAATCATTCTGGTCATGGAGCACAGTTTAGGGCATGAGAGCTGGGAATATCTGGAGAGGTTCCAATGAGAGCCCATCGGTTTACCATTTGTTACTTTTGACAGATCCACATAGACCCTGTAAGCCCAAGAGCTGCAAAGTTAGAAAAAGGTTCTTAGTGGTAGTGGCCACTAGAATGGACATTTATAAAACTTAAATGATGTCATGATCAATTGCATTATCAAGGAAGTGTGGCTAAAAGTCTGAAAATTGCTTATAATTGCCACACACTTGATAAGCGATTTTCTTCTCTACTGAATATGTTGTAAGCTGTGGAAGACATGAACTTGTCCTTGGGAAAAATGGAAGCTTCGGTGATGTCGGACAGGCTCCTTGATTTTAGACTTTGACTGGAACCCACACACAGGATTGGGACAAGATGTAACTTTAGACCTCTCAAAAGCGAGAGAGTTTACGGCAAAGGGGGAGTGAAGTCTGCATTCACCTCGATTTTACACCTGAGCTCTTGTCACAAAGCATCTTCAGAGAACATTTTCTGTGCGGAGCAGCATCCCACGGGGGTTGGAATGACTAGAGGGAATTTGCTGATGCCCAAGGGAGAATCTGCTGGGAGACAGGAACATCTCCTGCGCTGACCGTCTTGCAGAATGTGCAGCCCTGAGCGGGCAGGGTGCTTTTCTAAACGGATTGTCCTGGTTTGGGGATCTAGGCTTCACTTTTGTGTCTTTCTTGTCTGGGGCCAGAGCTTCAGTCTCCATCTCCAGGTCTCCAGCCTGTGTCCGAAGTAAAGGGTAATTGCTGACCTTTAAGAATAGGCGTGGAAGCTGAATTAAAAGTGGGATGGAAGAAATAAGGAGGCTCCAGTTTACTGTGAGAATATGTCCGGAGGTCCCTGCCATCCCTGGAGTGTAGACACAGGCCATCAGCTGTGCCGGGACAGAGTCTGACGTGTGCTGTGTCTCCTCGTGTTTATGATGGACACTGTAGGCTGTGTTTCTATTTGCAGCAGCTTTGCATCAGAGAGTTCTGGACCAGAGTTATCCTTGAAGATCCAACCTGGCAGTACCAGTACAGGAGGTACTGTCCACATTTTCAGTTATTTCCCTCATGTGAGAAGTCAGATGAGAACCTTTAGTAGATTAAAAAGGATATTGTAGTAATAAACTTTGCTGGAAGTTATTTTCTTGCTGCTGACTCTGAATGTATTTGTGGGTTTGTTAGCAATTCCCTGTATAGCAGACTGTCCATGTAAAATCTTCGCTTTTGCACAGTGAGGTGTGTGTGGGGGGGGGTGAGTACTCTTTTTAATGACGCTTCTGTTTTTATTTTATGAAAAACTAAAATTCATAACAAAATGATTTTAGGATAACAATAGTCAGTATACTACGTGCTATATTTTCAGTTATTCAGGGCAGAAGGTGTAAACCAAAGAGAGTCTTACAAAAAAAGGAACAAACAGAGAATACCACAACTACATTTCTCTACACATAGGAATTGGGGATTTTTACCACCTTCACTGTTTGCCATTTAGCTTTTAAATTTGTGTGTAAGTTGCTGGTGGAAATATATACATATTTGAATTTTTACAAGGCACATTATTCTGGTCATCACCTAGAAGACATTGCATTCATTTGAATAAAGCTTATGTTTGTTTCTGAAATACATTTAACACATACACAGAAAGAATTTAGCTATTGATTTTTGTGGTGTTGGAGATTGAATCAGAGCCTGTGTACCCCTGAAATACATCCGCCTAAAATGATATATGCAGATACTTTAACTCAGCTGTATGTTAGTTTCTTACAGGTCTTTGGTTACTGTGGTTCTTATCCATAACCATTTTGCATCTTTAATAGCAATGTTTTTACACTGCTCTGTGTGACCTGCTTTAGTCTCCCCGTCTCACTGTTTCTCTCATAGCTTCTCCTTTTCCTTAAATTTGCTTTGTACACAGCACCTGTATTCCTGGCACCCAGGAGTTACTTGTGGAAATACAAAACAGAACATGTGTGTAAAATTCTCTCATTTGAATCTAGAAGTGTAAAGGCAGAGCCACTCTGTGAGGGGATGGGTGTGTGTGCCCTGATGTCCTCCGGGCTTAATCACACTGAGGAAGGTTTTCAGTGTGAAGGAACAGACTCCAGGGTGCCACCACATAGAAGTTATGCAGAACACGGGGAAACACATGCTCTTTGGGAATGATCAGAATGCAGACTTCAGTGCAGCACATCGATGAGCATTTGCAAAAATAGAGACAGAGACAGAAAGAGAGCGAGACAGAGACATAGAGAGAGGAAGACAGACAGATCAAAACCCAAAGCCTCACAAGGACAGGGAGTAAATGCTGGAAGTAAAAATTCACAGATGGGATTCTTGAGTTACAATGGGACCAGATACACACGAGTCCTCCAGACAAACGCGGAACGGACAGAGGAGCTCTGTCTTCATTTCTTATGAAATGCTTAAAACCAGAAGCTCTTCGTCCGTTTTCTCTTCTGAATGGTTGGCTTATTCCTTTTGCCCACTTTTCTCCTGAGCTGTTCAGTCTGTAGACGCTGGACACTAAAAGCACAGTAGAACCGTTTCTCCTGGAAGCCTTTGTTGCTGCCCTTTGTCTCTGGTCCTGGGTTAAGGCGAGCGGGAAGGTTGCACAGCTGAGGAAGAGGCTTCCTGCTCCCGCCCTCCCAGGAGTCCCCTGAATCTTAACACCGTTTTAATCCCTCAGGTTCATTCCGTTCTGTGTGCTCTGTTGGTTGAGTGGATGTTTTATGCTTTTAAAATGTTTCTGTAGACAGAGGGCAAACCACAGCCCTCTGGAATGGAAAATGAATGGAAATTCATCTGATGGCAACAGCTTGCTGAATGTCTGTCCCTCTGTAATATGTAATATGTGCCCGGTGTGAGAAAACCGTGTTATTTACACAGGAGTCCTCACTGTGATTCCTGCATCTAAGCCTGATGTGCTCAGTGTGTGTGTGTGTGTGTGTGTGTGTGTGTGTGTGTGTGTGTGTGAACTAGTAACTCAGGAGTGAGTGCAGGCTTCCGAGGAGAGGGGCTGGTCCCCCCTTCACAACACAGAAGCCAGAACTGAAGGCAGCACAGGAGGTAACCAAGGGCGTATGTCAGAGCCTGGGGGATTTTGACTCTACCAATCAAAGCAAACATTACAGCAGCTGGAAAGAGAGCCGCCTCTTGTCCTGAACATTCAGCAGCAATAAGGCTGCACACTGTTCTGGGTGCCAGGAGTCAAAAGCAGGAGTTGGGTGCAGGAGTGAAGGCCTCAGGCACCCCAATAAACACCAGCACAGACCCACACCTGCGACCTTTTTCTCTCCCAGAGACGAGGTCTCGCTTGCAGCAGAGCTGGCCTCTCACCCTGGAATCAGTGACCTTTCCACTTCCACGTCCAGTGGAGGAGCAGACGCCTCTGCACACAGGTCAGTCCTCGTTCTGTGTCACAGGTGGCCCCTCTCACTCCCTGGTCACAGGGCTTCCTTGTTAGTGATGAGCTCCTGAGAGAAGCATCTTCTCCAGCGCCTTTGACCCTCTGCTCCTCCTGGGAGCAGTGCACAGCCCCCGAAGCCCTCCTGCTCCCCACCTGTCTTTCTGGGTGTTTCTGTGCAAATGTCACTTTGTCCCTGGTCTTCTGGGAATAATCAGCAAACACAGAACCCCACCAACTCTCCTTTCCATCTGTTTTCACCACATTTTCTACAATTGGATCTTGAAGCGTCCTGTAACCAACATGCATTACAGGGGTGATCCCCACGGTAGAGCTACTGGGAGGTGGTACAGTGGGTGGAGATGGGCTTCGGGAGAGGTCTTTATACTCCTAGGGGGGCACATCCTTGAAGGAGACTTCAGACCTGCAGCCCACTTTCCACTTTCTTTTCCCTCCTGCTCATGATGTGGTGTGGATATTCTCTCCCATTCACTCCTGCTGAGAATTCTGTGCTTCCCAGTGTTGTGGGGCCAGCGCGTCATTCAAAACCCTAGCCAGCATCATCTTCTCTCTTTACAAGCTGACTGTTCCTGGGAAAAGGTCAGGAAAACAGCACTTAGCATCATCAGACATAAGAGTTTTACAAAACTGTTTATACCCCGTCTATCATTTTACTGTAGAGATTTTGCTTTCCTTCATTGTTTTTTTAACCTTCTCTTATTTTGAAGGGAGTAAAATACAACAGGAAAAGACAGAATAAAGCCAATTGAGACAATGCAGTGAAATTGTTCCACAACTTTAGAGCAGGATACGGGGATAACAGGAATAGGTACCATAGTATATCTCCTTATCTTCACAATAGTTGTTCTTTCAATCAGGTACAACAAAATCATACCAAATACAGAACATTATAAAACCTATCAAAACAGAGTATTGAATAGAGCCATGCAATTAATCAAAACAAAGCAAAACACTGATAACAATATTTGCATTCAAAGAGATAATAGAAGGAAATCCCCCGTGTTTGCTGTATTGCATGTGGTCAACCTCCCAAGAGGTGCGCAGACCTCTGGCTCTTGTTTGCTAACCTGGCGGGGATGTTTGATTCTCAGCCCACACACCAGTAGGTTCACGGCTGCCTACCAGGGAGGCGAGCAGGTTCCTTTGTTTCCCAGCACCCTAAGTACCAACATAGTGTGGATCTTGGGAGACGCTGGCTGTTCTCTCCCTGGGGCATGCACCTCTTGCTGGAGCCATGGCTCCTTCATTGTTCATTGATTTTCGACACAATGCCTTGAACATGGGCCATTGTCAATTTATATTCCTCAAACATATGTTTTTTTCAATAAATTCTTACAATATTGACACTTTGCTCATGAGATAGAACTTCTTAATGAGACATTATACTGTAGCTGGAATCTGCTAAAGGGTAAAAATCTATGCAAAACACAGAAATTATTTTCCTGACTCTAGGAGATCTGGATGGAAGTGTAGCTCAGTAGCAAGAGCCCCTAACTTGCAAGTGAGAGGCCCTGAGTTCTACCCACCTTAGTGCAAAAAGGCTAACATTCATGTCAGGTGAGTCATGCATCCTTTGGTAATGCTGCTTTTCTCACTCCATTCTTATTTTGGAAGTTATACCCAAAGCATGGAACCAGGAAATGTTACGTGGCCTTCAGAATTTCTCCTTCTGGGACTCTCAGAGGACCCAGAGCTGCAGCCCCTCCTCTACGGGCTCTTCCTCTCCATGTACCTGACCACGGTGCTCGGGAACCTGCTCATCCTCCTGGCCATCGTCTCCGACCCCCACCTGCACACGCCCATGTACTTCTTCCTCTCCAACCTGTCCTCTGTGGATGTGGGCTTCACCTCCACCACTGTGCCCAAGATGCTGGTGAACACCCAGACCCACAGCCAGCTCATTTCCTACGCAGGCTGCATCACCCAGATGTACTTTTGGATGCTTTTTTCAGGGCTGGACATCTTTCTGCTGACGGTGATGGCCTATGACCGCTACGTGGCCATCTGCTACCCCCTGCACTACACGGTTATCATGCACCGCTGGCTCTGTTTGTTGTTGGTTCTAGCCTGCTGGATCATGGGTGTCCTGATTTCCCTGTTACACACCCTCATGGCTTTGCGTCTGTCCTTCTGCAGCCACTTGGAAATCCCACACTTCTTCTGTGAACTGGATCAGGTGGTCCACCGTGCCTGTTCTGACACCTTTCTCAATGACATGGCCATATATGTTACTGCAGTGCTGCTGGCTATCTGTCCCCTCGCTGGCATCCTGTTCTCTTACTCTAAGATAATTTCCTCCATACGTGCAGTTCCGTCAGCTCGGGGGAAGAACAAAGCGTTTTCCACCTGCACCTCTCACCTCTCGGTGGTCTCCCTGTTTTACTGCACGCTCCTGGGCGTGTACCTGAGTTCTGCTGTCACCCAAGACTGGCGCTCTACTGCAGTCCCCTCGCTGATGTACACCGTGGTCACCCCCATGCTGAACCCCTTCATCTACAGTCTGAGGAACGAAGACATCAAGAGAGCGCTGAGAGGACTTCTTGGGAGGGCAACGAGCAGAGGACCAGCTGGCCCACCTCGGTAGAAATGCTTCTCATTTCGGGCCTCAAATTTTGGAGTCAGAATTTTGATCCTTTGATCAGATTGTGCAAGACGTTTTTCCCTTTACCGCCTGTAATTTCCATTTCTTTGATGTAGTTCTCTAGATAATTTAATTAAATCACTTTATTAAGTGTTCTCTTCTTTCTAGTGCCTTTTATTACTCCCCCAAACTTGTTCCCCTTCTTGGATCGGAAGTGTTTGGAAATTCTCATGTCTGCCCTGGAACAAAGCAGACTGCTTATGAAAAATTGTTATACAATAGCGTATCATGTTCAATTTATATCTTTTGTGTTCTACAGCAACTTTGAAGGATTTTGCTGTTAGTAGAGGACAATTATACTTGGCAATTAAAGTCAGCTACAAATTTGAATAAATTGATTGATTCCATATGACTTTAGAGTCTGGAATGACCTCTAATATGACCAATAAATTTTTGAAGTCGGTGAGTGTATTGCTTTGGAAAATGATTTTGAGTCTGTATTCTGTTCCTTCCCGGTGTATTGTGAAGCATTGTCCAGGTGAAGAGAATTTAATAATCTGACTTCACAGTTGGTTGGTACACATTATTGTTACACTGAGTTACCTTCTTTGTTCTGTTGGTCAGAATGTCTAGATCTGAATACAGATACTGTCCCTCACTCTAAATGAGAACCCTCATCAATATTATCCTGTATATATTCTTTTTTTCCCCCTTTCCAGTGCTGGTGATCAAACCCAGGGCTTCATGCATGCTAGCAGTGCCCTGTCACTGAGCTAACCCCGGCCCTGTGCATCTCCTTTCCCCCAGGAATAGTCCAGTCTTTATGTTCTGGCTGACACAGGACTGTGTCTTCAGCCCAGTCGTGGGACTCAGAGTCACCCACTCCCTGTGCACACAGGCGTGTCCTTCCACCGTGTCTGGGGTGGAATCTCACTGCAGTCACCATGTAGTACAGTTACTTTAAATAAGCTGCATAGCAGGGTCATTATGAATCTTGTCACTAAATATACAAATAAATTTCAAGATTATTGGCGTATGGTTTTAATTATCCTCAGTTCCTTTTTCTTTTGATTATTGTATCACTTGACTATTGCTGTACAGGAAGCTGTGCTAAAATTCAGTAGTTAGGTGTGACACCATTTTCATCAAAAATGCAAGCGCACAGTTGGGGGCTCCTCTGACCACTGCTGGGCACCGCCCAAGTCTGAATCCAGGTGTGAGTTGCTACTTGGTGTTTTCAGGATCCTCCATGACATGGCAGGCAAATCTAGCGTTTCCCCTGAGCAAATGACTTCTGGCCAGTTTTTGACATTTCTGCACTGAGATTTGCTTTCAGGGCAGGCCTTCCCGGGATTCTGGTGCAGAGGTAAGTTTGGGGAGCCCTGTCCCAGGGCTTCGTTGCATCCCACACACTGTCCTTCCTTTTGCACAATCTCTGATGCCTGCTTTTGCAGTTTCTGTTCAAGGTCCACAAGAAGGAGAAGGCTCGAGACAGAAATTTGTGTGTATATACATATGAGAGCTAAGAGGAGTGCACCACAGACGGTGTTAGTTCTTGGAAGAGAACAGTTGGTGCTCCCAGGATTAGCCTTACTTTACGTGTCTGCATCTGGTAATCTAAGAACCCATTTGGAGGTCACAATATGCAATATTACACCTGTTATTAAATTCCCATCATCTGGATTTGAAAATCTATACTGTGACTGTTTAGGGTTTGTTGTTATTGTTGCTTGTCTGTTTTGCTTTTTGTCTCTCTTTTCCAAGTATTTTTTCTATTAAATATGTAAATGAGGAAACTTTAAACAGAGAAAAAGAATGAAAAGTTTCTAACTCAAGAAAAATCTTTCAAGGCTTTGGCTCAAGCCAGATCTCCAGAGAAACACCGTGTTACTTAACCAGTTTTCCATCTCAGTTTATTTAGGGTGCTCCTGCATGGGTTGTCAAACAAATCTGGGGTGTGTGTGAGTGTGGGTGTGATGGCCCCTGGGAACGTCTATGATTAGTCAGAATGTCACCTTAACACACATAATCAGTTTCAAAACACAATTAGTTGAATGTTCCAGGCAAAATTGTGCAGACAGGATGGATTGCGGTCTTTATGAACCTAGCATTGTTTGACCTTCATAAAGAAGGGAAAGTACTCAGTGTCCTAAAAGAAAGCGACTGGGAATATGAAGTAATCTCAGTGGAGGAGAAAAGGAGGTAATTCCCACAGTGCAGTGGCATCCAGAGGGAGCTGACGAGATGAAGGGCGGAGGGGGAGGTGCTCGGTTACTGCAGAAGTCTCCCTTCTACAGTTCTCATGTGTGCCATTTCCCTCTTTGCCTCCCCAAAACAGAAAAAGCGGTAACAATGGAATACCAGAAGTCACTGTTTTCTCAGTTGTCGAAATTCTGTTTATTTTATCGCCCAGTATTCTAACACAGATGAGATAAACAAGCTCCATCGTAAGGACCTGTATTGTACCACACTGTCTAGAAGGACACAAGGTACAACATCATTTTTAGTGGATGAAATCATTCACTTTTCCTTCTTTGCTTTAACTATAATAAAATATGTGAATATTAATTTAAACATAAGGTAGGTTAGTCTCTGTGTCTTAAAATATATAAAAGAAATAAGTTCAAAGGGGAAAAGAAAGATGTCGTAATCTCTATATGTCAAGAAAACCTTCGTGAATGTTTACTGTATCATTGATAATTCTTATTAAACTTTAATTTGGGGATCATTGTAGGTTAACATGCATATGTACAAACTAAGCCTGAGAGATCCATGAATGGTTTACTCAGTTTTCCCAACAGTAACATCTCATAACACTGTGGTACAATGTCACACCCAAGGTACAGACGCTGATTACAGTCACCACACAGGACAGCTCTGCAGAGAGGCTCAGCGCTGGCCTTTGGAGAGCCTCCCTGCCTTCTTCCCTTTCCTGTCCTTGACCTAAAAGAACCACCAATCCACTCCCTGTTCCCACACTGTTATGAGGGCAGAAATGTCATCTAGCATTCAAAGCCCTCTGCCCCAGAAAAATGGAGGAGTCGGTGTCTCTAGAGGCTTGTTTTGCTCATGGCTCTGGTCAGCGCTTTGGACATGGAGCTGAAAAACTAGCCAGGTCCTGAGTGTGAGAACCATGGGACGGTCAGATGGAAGGCAGAATTCTGGTGCTCCACTGCGCCCTGGGGTGACCACAGTCAGCAGTAAAGCACTGTATGTATCAAAATCGTTAGACAGAGGACCCTAGAACTAACTCACTATAAAGACATGATTAAGACTGAAAGTGACAGATATGTCAACAAGCCGGGCTCACCGCTCTTTAACATATGCATGAGTCATACGCCGTGTTGTCTCTCATAAATATGCATTGATACTATGTAGTGTTCTAAAACTAAAAAGTGTAAAGCCCCAAACGAGTACCCATACAATGCACTAACATGTTGAAGTCCACATTATCAAAAAGAGCAATTAAAGCCCTGATACACACAGGCATGACTCCCGAAGAAGCAAAGTACTGACCTCAGCTTTAGATAAATTGCACCAGTTTCCAAGGTAACTTTTTCCAGATGTGAAGCAAATCCCATCACGAGCTCTTCAGTAAAATGAAAGAAACATTATGCAATAAGAGATGCAATACAGGAAGAAGTTGCCTCTAAGACATCCTTGCTGATTACTCAGGTATGTGAGAATTTCCAAATACTTCTGGTGCAATGCTTGGAATAATGCTGGGAATCTGGAAAAGCAAAAGGAAAAAACCATGAGCTTTTAGAAAATCTGAAAGCACTAGTTGACTAAGTCACACGGGGACGTTGGAATTGTAGCAGTCGAAGTCCTGGGAGAAATACCTTGAGCGATTCCTGTGCTCATGATCTGATCCGTGAATCAGGTTTAGACTTGGAAGCTTCCAAAGTCCTGCAGCCAAGAGCATTGCTCAGGCTCTGGGCAGCATCTTCTTTTACAGGTTTTATTCAGAAAGTCTTTTCAGAGCTCTCTTGACATCCTTATTCCTCAAGCTGTAGATGAAGGGATTCAGCATGGGGCTGACCACAGTGTACATCTCCGAGGCTGTTGCACTTGAGTGTGAGCTCCTGTGTGCAGAGCTAAGGTACACACCTAGACCTGAGCAATAACATAAGGAGACCACTGCGAGGTGAGATGTGCAGGTGGAAAAGGCTTTATGCCCCCCTGAGCTGAAGTGACAGCACATATGGAGGAGACGATCTTAGGGTAAGAGTACAGGATGCCAGCCGGGGAGCCAGTCCCCAACAGCACAGGTACCAAGTGCACCACAAGGTCACTGAGAACATTCTCAGCACAGGCAAGCTGGGCCACCTGGTTGAGTTCACAGGAGAAGTGTGGGACTTCCAGCTCTGTGCAGAAGGACAGATGCAGCACCACGAGGCTTTTCCATGAGGTGTGCAAGAAGCTCGCCATCCAGGACACCAGCACCAGCACCACACAGAGCAATGGGTGCATGACGACCGTGTAACTCAGGGGATGACAGATGGCTACGAACCTGTAATAGCCATGACACCCAGGAAGAAGTTGTCCAGCTCTGCAAAGAGAAATACAAAGTATATCTGGGCGATGCAACCTGCATAGGTAATGACCTGGCTGTGGGTCTGGATGCTCACCAACGTTCTGGGCACATGGGTGCACATGAAGCTGATGTCCACAGAGGACAGGTTGGAGAGGAAGAAGGATATGGGCATATACAGTTGAGGTTTGGAGATGATGGCCAGGAGGATGAGCAGGTTCCCGAGCACTGTGGTCAGGAACCCGGAGAGAAAGAGCCCACAGATGAGGGGCTGCAGCTCTGGGTCCTCTGAGTGCCCCAGAAGAAGAAATTCTGAAATTCTGGTGCTGTTTCCTGCTTCCTCATTGGGGATGCAATACTGTAAATACAAATCGACTTAGTAGGTGCCGTTGCGTGGATGGGTGGTAGTTTCAGGGAAAGCAGGTCGCATCAGTGCTCTGTACACAGATGCATGCTACCCGTATAGTTGAAGTGCTCTTATTTACATGCTTGTGTTTACAGATAATTCTTATGCTTTGATATCTCATACCCACAGGATTTGGAATTTCTGCTCTGCTCTACACCTTTTCCTGTGAGGTCATGCGTTTCACAGTTTTAATGAGAAAGTACTTGTTACATTTGTGTACTGGCCATGTTCAGACCCCTGTCTGTACAATGATTCACTCCCGCAGATGAAGAAACATTCCTACTTCCCAGTCATGGACACAGAATCCAGGGAGAGAAGAAAACCACATGTCTATGACCTGTTTTCCTTGAAACTATCACCAATCCACACAATGGCACATACTAAGTGGACTTTTATTATCAATTACACCTCAGTAAAACCGCTTGAAAAAGAAATAGTCACAGAAGACCCCACGGGGTGAACACATCATGAAAACAAGGTATGGATAGGAGGTGTGTGTACGTGTGTGTGTCTGTGTGTTGCTAGCAATGAAAGCTGGAATCTGGGGCATGCTAGGCAGGTGCTCTGCCAGTAAGCTACACCCTCAAGCCCACAGTCAGGCAGGAATAGGCGACATGTGAACAGAAGCCAGGAGGTCACCTGTTGGAATTTTACCTGGCAGAGAGAACAGCCAGTGCAAATGCCCTGAGACAGGTTCAGATTTTCCAGGCCATCAAGGAACCAGTGTGTGGAGGTCAGCAAGAAGGGCAGGGTGCTGGGAGACAGCAGACAGATGCGCTGAAGAGTGAGGTGCTGAGAATGCTGGACCCCAGGAACCCCTCTTTTGTGGTGTGCACTTCTTGCACATTGTTCATGTTTGTTGCAAAGGCATCCTGTGGACTCAGAGGGAAACTGCTCCCTGCCCTTCCTGGTTGAGTTTTCCTCTGTGTTGTGAGAGTGACTCCAGGTCCTCAGCTCTGAGGCATGTGCTCCTGGGTGTGCACCGCCACAGCACCCCGACACACCCAGCACACCCACAGGGCCAGCACTGTGCACACTGGGAGCCCAGGGGACCAGGTAACTGCCCCTTTGCTGTGCCAGGCTGAGAATCTGCGCTCTGTAACTGTGCAGAATAATAAATAAGCAGGGAGACAAACTTTGTTGCCTTTTTGTTCTAGTTTGCATTTGAAGAAACAAACGTCAAGAGACACAGAAATGAAAGGGAAGAAAGAAAGCCAGTGAGATAACAGACTCATACGGAGCCCGAGGAAGCGGAAGGAAGCCAGTGTGTCTACCTTTCCAAAAACAAGAAAAAAGCCAAAAGAAATAAAAGTATCCACAGTCAAAGGCAGTGATGCCATCAGGCTTTCAAACGCCTCATGGAAAGGTAGTCCCGAGACCAAAGGGACTCAAGGGACTCAAGAAACAATCAACCACGGGGTACACAGACACCCCAGTAACAGCTAAGCGCGTTTAATGTGAGAGAGAAGCATTCCCTCTGCTTAGTCCATAGTTTCTGGCCGGTCTGTGTCGCCGTGGTCCAGCGACAGCAGAGGCCTCTGTGTACCTCGGAGCCCTCTGAGGGCAGCTGGCAACGAGCAGTGCAGGTGCCTCTGCTCAGGGTTTGCACTTTGCCCCTGACCCTCTGCACCCAAGGGCTCAGTCCAGGGAGGGCTGCCTCCTGGTGAGGGATGAGACCCCTCCTGGTGTGGCAGCCTGCTCTGTTCCCTGGACACCTCTCAGTGGGACCAGGGGGCTAAGCGGCTCCTGGGTGAGTAGCGTTTCACAGCAACATGCGAGCTTCACAGGCGAGCGAGGAAGAATATAATAGTCACCCACAGCGTGCAAGCTCAGCCCCATGGGGAGAGGAGAGGCATGCTGTGAAATATTTCATCTGCTGTGCTAAGGGATTAGAGGGGAGTCTGGAAGGAATTACGGAGGGGGAGAGAGAGAGATTAGGGAGATGCGCTACCAGAGAATTCTGCAGTATGCGTAATAGCATTCACAGGGTCTGATTCTGCACACGAAGTGTGCGAGCTTGCAGACATGCAAAATGCAGAAAGAACTTTTAAACAAGCGACACTTAGAAATGAAAGAGTTACAGTGTTGCATTGGTAAAGGTATATTTCTTCTTTAGCGAAATATAGTTACAGATTTGCAGATTTTATTTATCTGCAATCAAACAAATAGAGATTGACCTCACGGCTGTCTGCATTCTAGGCAAATACTCTGTCCCTCAGATCAGTCCTGGATTTTTAATAAAACATCATGACTGTACATGATAATGAGGGACCGTGTCATAGCACAACACACACGTGCAGTATTTAATCAGTAAAATTGAAACACTGGTAAATCTTTTCTCTTGAAAAACATAGATTCTTGTCTTCTAATGTCTTATTAGCACATGTGCAATTAAAAACCCAGGATAGCACTTTGGAAGCCCTTTAGTGTGATTCTTATGATTATGAATATCATGTGGTAAAAATTCACAGCTAGTGGAGTGAGCTTTAATCCCTGAATCATGCTGTGACACATAAACATGTCTTCCTCCTGTGAAGTTGTATTTGGTTCCCATTCATCAACAAACCAGGTCTCCTCTCCCTTATACTTACAACAAACATTATTCTACCTCTGGCAGTGACTTTTTAATTTTGATGGACGTGTCTTCATTCTTTGATATGGTTTTAATATTACTGTGTGCTTGGGATGCATAATGATTACCTTCATCTGGAGAAATATATCCACCTACAGTCACACCCAGTCAGCTTATTTCCCTGTCCCCTTCCTGTCCTCCAGGCTCCCCTGATGCCCAGACATCACCCCATATCCACAGTGTCACCATCATTTCTTATCATTTTTTCTTTGCTGTTCAGATCATTTAAAATTTGGATTTAATGTGATATCTATATGCATGAATATAGTACACACTGATTGAAAAAAGTTGAAAAGATAATCTGAAACATGAGTCAGACAAGACACAAAACACAAATTATTTTACAGATTATCAGTTCACGGTAAAATTGTCAAAGACTTTTGTAAGCAGCAGAATGTGACGGGAAGTCTTCAAAAATCATACAAGTAACAGTCTCTAATTTTTTATGTGGTTTTATATAAACAAATGAGCTTAATTCAGATTAAATCAGTTTTAATCAAATCAAAAAGAATCAAGTCTTCCAGTTCCTGGCTGAACACAGGAATTGTATAAAAATGTATGAAGTCACAGCAATCCAAGGACAATCAAAAAGCACAGAAATGCGGGAAGAGCTGGAAATCCACGTGTTTAAGGGCCTGCAATGCTTTGCTGAGCAAAGATGCGGACCCTCACTTTGTATTTCTTATTTAAAGCAAGGACTTGCAGGTGGATAATGTGAATTAGAGCATTCTTCCAAAAGGAAGAGAGCATACAGGGCGCACTCTGATGGCTTCTCTGCTTCCCCTCACAGGGGCGTCTGTGACTCAGGCTCCCTGAGTGCAGGCGCCTGGGCTTCTCCTTCAGGCTCCTGCTGCGCTGGCTCTCGTCCTCCCTCTGGTCAGCAGCAAACCCGGGCACTGGGCGCACTGTTCACCACTCCTGCCAGCAGCAGGAGTAAACAGAGCATAGTGGATAATCTCAGGACTGTGTCTGGATGGCTGGGAGACAGCAGCCAGGTCACCGCCTGCTCCCACGGGGCACACTGGCTCTCGGGGGACCTCGGGCCCAGCCTCTGCCACCTTGTGCTGCAGCATCTGCTGAGCCCCCAGACACACCTGGACACAATCACGAGAAAGGAGGTCCTGTGTCACCGTGCAGATGCCCCTTCACTGGGTAGCGCTGGACACTCAGCTGTGAGGGAGGAAAGCCGGTGGGCAGGAGCTGAGCATCAGTCTCCCAGGCAGAGTTCAGATCTCAGTAACCGCCGTGTCCTTCTACGCAGGCTGCACAGCTGAGGGCCACCCGAGGGCGGGCATTCGGGCACCTATATGGGCTCGGTGGCCCTATGTCCCTCTCCTTACCTCTTGGGCTCCTCACTTTGCTGTCCTGTGGGACACTGGCCTGCTGTGACAAGATACTCTTCCTGCTGATTCTTTTACTGAGACGGTGGTTTATGCAGCAGTAAATCTGCTTTCTATTCTCCTTCTCCATTCTCCCTCCTGCCTTTCAGGAGTAAAACTTTTTAGCGCTTTATCTTTCCTATAAGTTACAGAGCTTTTATTATTTTTTTTTATTTAAAGAAAGCAAGAAAAAACAAAATAGAAAAGAAGGGTAGTACAATACACAATTCAATGAAAAACTTTTAAAAATTTAATACTAAGAAATCGCTAGTTGACACATTACATATTGTCATTTTAGAAATTGTTGTTCAAGTTACAAAATCAAAGCATAAAATGTGGACAGACATTCAAACACGGACAGTGCGAGCATAAGTGTGTAAGATTGATGACCATCTTACTATTTTTCTTGTGCCATTCAATGGAATGTTTTTTTTCTGGAAGGCTGACTGGGGGGTTCCGTGTGTAAATAAGGGGCCCTGTTTTAGTTCTATCAAATGCCCTTCCTCTGCTCACAAAGGCCATCGCAGCAGCACCAGAGAAGCGGAGGGAAGTGACCATGAAGCCTGCACTCAGGCTGATGGCCAGCAGGGCACGGAAGGAGAGCGTCCCAGGGCCTGGAGGCAGAGAGGGAGCAAAGAGGGGCCGAGGGAAGGAGCCCAGCCACCCCTCCAGCTGGTGCTGGGGAAGGGGAGTCAGATGCTCCTGGCCTTTCTCTGTTCCTGTAAATCAGTTTCCAGTTTTACTACAATGGCACAAAACAGCTCTGCACAGCGGGGCAGACAGGGCACCCCGGAAATAGAGAAGAGGACATGGAAATAATCTCACGCCACTAAAGCCCTCCGGGTTCCTGGTGAAGATTGCAAAAGTGAACTTGGGAGAAAAGAGAGCCTTTGAAGAGCTGCTGCGGGGCACACTGGAATTCACAGGCAGAAGAAACCACGTGTGGGGCTGGGGATTTAGCTCAGCGGCATTAGTGCCTGCCTTGCAAGCACAGAGTCGTGAGTTCAATCCCTGGTATTGATTTAGAAAAAAAAAGAAGAAGAAGGAGCAACCACGTGTACGAAAATTATCTTTAAACACTTCAAAGTCATCAATGTAAGACTGGACGCTTTGAAATTAGCAGGAAAAATGTAGGAAAAGCCTTTCTGGGTATGAGTCAGGGAGGGACGTCTCAAAAAGAGTTCCAGCAGCACAAAAATAACAGCAAGAGTCAGCAAGTGGGAATCCATGAAATTAAAGGGTTTATGCACAGCCAAGACATGGCGGAAACATTCCACAAAACAGCACGCCGGCTACGCTGGTGAAATAATACATCAAGATCCCCGAAAATGAACATCAAATCTAATAATGAACAGGCACTGAGCAGAATAAGTGCAAATGGGCGTACTGAACGTGGTGGATATTTTCACTATTACAAAATGCAAATCTAAAGTATATTGAGGTTCGTTTTACCCCCGGTTTCATAGGAGCATCGAGAGCACACAGGTGGGCGTGGGAGAAAATAATTTTATTTTCTTTGGAGGGAACGTACAGAATCATGGCTACTGTGGGAATCAGTGCAGAGGTTCCAGAAAAAGTACCACGCGGCCGCCATGGGAACCAACCGCAAACATCCTCAGTATATAATCAAAGGCATGAAAATTATTCTATTCCACAGGCACCCGAGTAACAGAGTGCTTGTCGGGGTGCAACTCTCAGTAGCCAGGAATGGAATGAGCCAAGGCTCCAATCAGAAGGCCTGATGTGGATGAAATGCATACTCAGGGAGGTGGGTGACAGACAGATGGATAGAGAGGCAGATGAAACACGGGCAGTCACAATGATTAGACAGACAGACCGATGGCAGGTATATTGATTAACTGAATGACAAATATAACAAACAAAATGATGTCATTTGGAGAAAAATGGATAGAACGGGAGAGATTATGTTAAGCAAACTAAACCAGACTCTAAAAAACACTACGTCATGTTTTCCTCTCCTCAAAGGAACTTCAAAAAGAAACAGATGTCATGAGAGGAGAAAGGAGACCAGGAGCGGAACAGGAATAGGAAGGAATCGGGGAAAGAGCGGGGTCAGGACATGGAGAGTAATAAGAACAGTAACGCAGAGCAAACCACAACGCTGCTCCGACGATTGTGCAGAAGGAAATGCCTTACAGTGTGTAACTGATCTGCACTGATAAAGGTAATTAATTAAACGGAGCTGCTTATATCTTCAGAAACATTGAAATCAGAGGAACGGGAATTCCAAGTAAACCAGGGCAACAGTGAGTTTCATTCTCAGCTGCACAAAGCATCCCAGCCTGAGGCCCGAGGTTTGGGTCCCGTGATGGCAGACACCCCTCCAGCCTGAGACAGCGGATTCTTTCAGAGTTTCCTTCCAAAGAGGCTCAGCAGAGCCCTCTTGACATCTCTGTTCCTCAGGCTGTAGATGAAGGGGTTCAGCATGGGGGTGACCACGGTGTAAATCACAGAGGCTGTGGCACTGTCGTGGGAGCTGTGGGCTGAGACAGAACCGATGTACACGCCCAGGCCTGTGCCATAAAACACACAGACAGCAGAGAGGTGGGATGCACAGGTGGAGAGGGCTTTCTTCTTCCCCCCAGCTGAGGACAGTTCACAAATGGAGGAAGCGATCTTAGCATAAGAATAAAGGATGCCAGTGAGGGAAGCCTTACCCAGTAACACCGGGGCCAAATACATCACGAGGTCATTCAGAAGGTTTTTGGAGCAGGCAATCTGGGCCACTTGATTGAGTTCACAGAAGAAGTGAGGGATTTGGGGGTCAGTAGAGAAAGACAGCTGCAGAGCCATTAAGCTTTGCAACAAAGTATGCAGGACACTCAGAATCCAGGACCCCAGAATGAGGAAGCCACACCGCCAGGGGTTCAGAATGACCGTGTAGCGGAGGGGGTGACAGATGGCCACGAAGCGGTCATAGGCCATGTTGGCCAGAAGGAAGTTGTCCAGCTCTCCAAAGAGCAAGAAAAAGGACATCTGGGTGATGCAGCCTGCGTAGGTAATGACCTGGCTGTGGGTCTGGATGTTCACCAGCATCTTGGGCACAGTGGTGGAGGTGAAGCCGACGTCCACAGAGGACAGGTTGGAGAGGAAGAAGTACATGGGCGTGTGCAGGTGGGGGTCGGAGACGATGGCCAGGAGGATGAGCAGGTTCCCGAGCACCGTGGTCAGGTACATGGAGAGGAAGAGCCCGTAGACCAGGGGCTGCAGCTCTGGGTCCTCTGAGAGTCCCAGAAGGAGAAATTCTGAAATTCTGGTGCTGTTTTCTGCTTCCATATGGTGGATGCAACTATCAGGGAAAAAGAAAAGTCACATGAGTCCTCTTTGAGCAAAAGGACATTACTAGTTTGGTTGAATTTCCGCAAATTAAGTTTTGCAGTCTATAAATTGCAGTCATTGTATAACTTAAGGTCCCCTGGGGAAATCCTCCTGCCATTCCTGATTGGAAATTTCTATGCCTCTCTGAGGTTTCGCCCTTAAAATCGTGTCTTTTGTAGATTTCCTATGAAATTATTTCTCACAATTGAGAAATATATATGGGGTGATGACCATGTTGTATGAACTGTTTGGAAAATGATGAGCAGAAGCTGAAAACTAAAATTTCTACCTCCCAATGGTTGAGAAAGAATATATTCAAAAAAGAACATCATATATTATTACTAGTTTTTGGTGAGGGATTGTGTAGATTTGCAAATGCATACTCACAGAAATCAACGTATAGAATATGTGTAACCGTTTAGATATCAATTATACCTCAACAAGTGAACCTCTGTTGGAAAACAGAGATGATCATGTAACATGCAATGGGGTCAAGGCTCCATAAAGAAAATAAAAGTTTTGAAAGAGAGAACAGACAGGAGTTGTATGTGTGTGCCTGTGTGTGGGTATTGGCACACACAAGTGTGAATATTATGCTGGGCATGGAATCCTGGACCTTATTCATGCTAACTAGGTTCTCTGCCCCAACCTACAAAAATTACTCCTAACCAAGAACTACAGTGTGAACCTAACAAGAAGGGAATATTCTTGTCGTGATGATAGAAGATGTAAGATGTTCCCTGTACAAGAACTTAACAGTCACAATAAATGTGCAATTGTAACAAGTTCTATTCATATGCTCATTTAATAAGTGTGTTAGCATGGGTGAATATATAATGTAAAAAACAATTCCTAAGCTAAGAACTCACACAATAATGACTGTGTTATTTAAAGTAGTAAAAGCACCCTGATTTTCAGTTAAATTTTACTCACAGATAAAACAGAATGCACCTGAGTCATTTGCAGGATGCTGGGTGATCTTGAGAACACAATAGAAAGAGGAATAGGTCTGATCTAGAAAGGTAAATGTCTTATAGGGTAAGCCCAATTAGAAATAAACTGTGAAATAAGGCAGAATTCTTGGAATAGGAGAAGGGGTGAAAAGGTATGGAGAGGGGAAAGAGGGAAAACCATCAAGATAGGATTTCTGTTAACCTCCAGGGACAGTATTCCACCCTGTACCTCAGTGATTTCTAATTTTTGCTTTTTTCTGACTATGCATCGATTGCCCGTGTTAATCAAGTTCCCTGTGTTGTTGAACACATGCATGAAGTATGCACTGCTTAACACAAATGAGAATCTAAAATATGTAAAGGAGACATAAAATCCTAAGAACTTTATGATAGGAATCTGGGTTTCTAAGTCAAGATTATATTACCAGAGAGCTGGAAATGATTTACTACCAGAAGAAGTCTTCCAAAATACGTAGAAGGAACATCACGTAGCGTTACAATTTTTCCCTTAGGAAGTTTTGGATCCAAACACATTCTCCCCTGAAATGGTGACACAGAGGGACAGCCTTCCAGACGGTGATGACCCTGACACCGCAGAAGTGTGTCCACTCAGGGAAAGTCAGGGGCGCAATAAGGCAGAACAGAGAGGGGAAAAAAGTTGGGCTCATGTGCAAACTAGGATTTCCTACTCAGAAACATACAGAAGAATCTTCACTAGGTTTTTATTAAAATGAAGGACTCACAACTATTGAATTAGTTCTTTCAGAAAAATAGGCAATGTGGGAATAATGTATATGACCCAAGATACATCCAATCCCAAAAAGTATAAATTTTCATGCCCCGCAAATGCATCTGTACATACACAAAAGAAGTGAAGATCAAAAGGTTTGTGAAGGGCAATTTTAAAACTCCAATGCTTCACTGGAAAACAAATCAAAATCCTCCCACAGAGTACGGGAGGGAACGGCTGGCAGGGATGTTTTGTAATAATAGAGAGGAGACTTCACCACCAAACTCTCAGCACGTTCAGCCTCACAAGTGTTACAGTCACTGCAAAGAAGGCTCTAGGCAAACCTTCCCCCTGGCTAAACGGTTTCTATGCGAGTGCCCAGTGATGGAGATAAAGCTTGAAAAATGGGGTCCCACGAACTGCTACTGCAAGATGTGACAGGGACAGGTATTTCCTCTGCATCTTTCTCAACAATGCAGAAACAAAGTCCACTCCATTTCAACTTAAGCATAAGGCCAACCAGGTTCCCTTTCATTTCCCTCCTAACCTACACCCCACTCACCTGTGCCCCTAACTGTCAGGTCCTTGGATTTACATTCCTTTCCTGGAAACACTGTTAGGGACCTGTCTCTCTTCTCTTTGTGTTCCTGTTGCCTCCAAGTCATTGTTGACAATGAACCCAACTTAGTCAGATCTGTTTTAAGATCAGGAATTAACACCGCAGTGTTAATTGTTCAGCAGAGCAGCTAACAGCCACAGCAGGATCCACTCCAGTTTAGGTCAGGATGAATCTCAGGTGCCTTTACAGACCCACTTTTGGGTCCTGTATCTTCCCCCGCAATCCCTACTGTAATCCCAGACTCACCTGGATGCAGTCTTTAGGAGAAGTTCTCAGGTTGAAAGTACAAGTCCTTCTCTGGATGACTGAGTTGGGGACAGAAGCTCTGTCTCCCAAAAAGATGCAGCCAAACCAAAAGGGTGATTCCCCTACAGAAACCTGAGATCTCAGAAAGAAACCACTAGTGTCCTTGTCGGCTCGGATCTGTAGACTCTGAGGAGCAACCCAGGGAAGGTCTCGGCTGCCTGTACCTGCTTGCGGGCCCTCACCTCCTGGTTACACCCCCTCTAAATCCCTGATTGCCCGTGGGCAACTGGCCTGGAAAGACAGGCGATTATTCCCGCTGAGTCTGTGTCCCGTGTCCCTGGTCTGTGGTCCAGGAGGACTACTTAGTGTTTCCCTCTCCGATAAGCCTCACGCCTTCCAGAGGAATGATCTCCTAGTGCATTATCCTCCTTAGGGGTAGAGTGTGTTTAAGGTGGACACTGGGGGATCCTCTTGCCTGGCGCTTCCTGGGTCTTCAAAGCCCTGACCTGTGATGTGTAGAAATCTCCTGACACCTCCAGAAACTCCAGTGCTGAGCTGAGCTGGCAGGGTTCCTTCACTCTCAGTCTCCTGACTGATAGGTTAAATAGGCCTCTATCTTCTCAAAGGCTGTGGTATCTCTGTGCTTTCCCCCAACAAGTAAAAAGGACTTCAAGACAAAAATTTTCAAGGAGAATAAACAATTCAAAAAAAAATCTATACAAATGAAAGCAAAAGTTGAGCACATTTTTGTGTGAATGAAACTTTTTTTTTTTTTTTTTTTTTGGCCCTGGGAATTGAACCCACAACCTCACACTTTCCAGGCAGGAGCTGTGACCCTGAGCTTTATCCCCGGCCCTGAAACATTTTTTCTTACACGTATTCTTTATGTATCTGACCGTTCAGTTTTGATACGGTCCACTGGTGACTGAGGCAGGTCTTTGTCTCAATTTTTATTCGTACGTATTTGCGATGCAGAGTGAATGGAATCAGCAAGGCCTGCGGGGCGTCTCCTGAGGCATCTGTTCTTTGTGATTTTAGGGCTTTCAGTTCTCTTTTTAAGCCTATCCTGCTGTGTACCTGTGCCATCTTCAGGGTCTCTGCCCAACATTCAGCTCTCTTCCCATGACAGTCTTTACGATGTCACGCACACATCACGCCCGTGACACCGTGACCTTCTAGTTTCTGCCTGGGCTTTGGGGTCGTTCACAAATGCTTCAAAGTGCTCCATCTATGCCATTATGTTACAGCACCCCAATGGCTGGAGCGGTCACCCGTGTCCTTCAGTTCTGTGTTTTCACAAAGCAATGGAAATGTGAGACTCTCACACAGAAACAAGCTTAAGGCGATGAACAGAGACGTGAAAGAGCCAGGTTAGAGCTGATTCAGAACAAGTGTGCCACATAAACTGTCTGCAGCCTCAAACCCGCTGAGATGGGGCCGTGAGTACAGAGCGCCTTCCTAGTATAAGGGAGGCTCTGGGTTCTCTCAGTGCCACAGCTCTTCTTAAAAAACAACGTGAAACACATTAGAAAATATTAATGCAAACTAACAATGACATTAATTCAAGCTGTAAAATATGAATATATTTTATATTTAAATATATTTATTTAATCTATTAACATATTTAATATATTATACTATATTATTATATACATATTTTATATTTAAATATCTTTATATATTAATGTGATGATCCTATGATTCTGGCTTGTCATAAATAGTGCTCTTATTTATTGAAAATAGCACCAGTTGAATCTCCATCTGCCAGGCTTTTACCATGTGAAAGGTTTACATTTCAGTGTAAGAAAAACAAACAGAGAGGCCTGTAAGCCTTGAATGAGTGCTTTGAAAAATATGACTCATCCATTTTTGTTGCAAGATAAAATTTCCAAAGACTTCTTTCTCTGCATCTTTCTCATTAATACGGAAACACCGGAGAATATGATGTTGGCTCGGGTTTTGAATGACGCTCTGGCCCCCCAACACTGGGAGTGACGTAATGCCACATGTCATGGCAGGAGTGCATGGCAGAGAATATCGACACCCCATCATGACCAGGAGGCAGAAGAAAGAGGAAAGTGGGCTGCAGGTCCCAAGTCTCCTTCAAGAATGTGCGCCCCAGTAGTCTGAAGACCTCTCCCGAAGCCCGTCTCCACCCACTCTACCACCTCCCAGTAGCTCTACCTTGGGGACCACCGCTGTAATGCATGTTGCTTACAGGACGCTTCAAGATCTAGTTGTAGAAAATGTGTGAAAAAAGATGGAAAGGAGAGAGTTGGTGGGGTGCTGAGTCTGCTGGTTATGCCCAGAAGACCAGGGACAAAGCGCAAGAAAAACGCAGAAAGACAGGTGGGAGCAGGAGGTGTCGGGGCGGTGCGCAGCTCCCAGGAGGAGCAGGGGGTCAAAGGCCCTGGAGAAGATGCTTCTCTCAGGAGCTCAGCACTAACAAGGAAGCCCTGTGACCAGGGGTAAGAGGGGCCACGTGTGATACAGAACGATGAGCAAATGTGTGCAGAGGTGTCTGCTCCTCCGCTGCACATTGAAGTGGAAAGGACACTGATTCCAAGGTGAGAGGCCAGCTCTGCTGCAAGCGAGACCTTGTCTCTGGGAGAGAATAAGGTCGCAGGTGTGGGTCTGTGCTGGTGTTTATTGGGGAGCCTGAGGCCTTCACTCCTGTACCTAACTCCTGCTTTTGACTCCTGGCACCCAGAACAGTGTGCAGCCTTAGTGCTGCTGAAAGTTCAGGACAAGAGGCGTCTCTCTTTCCAGCTGCTGTAATGTTTGCTTTAATCAGTTGAGTCAAAATCCCCCAGGCTCTGACATACGCCCTTGGTTACCTCCTGTGCTGCCTTCAGTTCTGGCTTCTGTGCTGTGTAGGGGGGACCAGCCCCTCTCCTCGGAAGCCTGCACTCACTCCTGAGTTACTTGTTCACACACACACACACACACACACTGAGCACATCAGGCTTAGATGCAGGAATCACAGTGAGGACTCCTGGGACCGTGTAAATAACACGGTTTTCTCACACCGTGTACACATTAGAGAGGGACGGACACACAGCAAGCTGTCTCCATCAGATTAATTTCCATTTTGGTCCGGCTGTGGTCTGCCCTCCGTCTACAGAAACATTTTAGAAGCATAAAACATCCACTCATGCAGCAGAGCACACAGAACAGAATGAACCTGAGGGATTAAAAACGTGTAAAGATTCAGGGGACTCCCGGGAGGGCGGGAGCAGGAAGCCCCTCCTCAGCTGTGCAACCTTCCCGCTCGCCTTAACCCAGGACCAGAGACAAAGGGCAGCAGCAAAGGCTTCCAGGAGAAAAGGTGCTACTGTCCTTTTAGTGTCCAACATCTACAGAGGGAACAGCTCAGGAGAAAAGTGGGCAAAAGGAATAAGCCAACCATTCAGAAGAGAAAATGGACAAAGAGCTCCTGGTTTTAGGCATTTTACAGGAAAAAATGAAGCATTGTTTCTTCTGTCCATTCCAAATTTATCTGGAGTACTGGTTTTTATACTGTCTTATTGTAGATCAAGAACAATTCCCTTAGATTATTTTCCTTCTGGTATTCCTTGTTATTCAGAAGTTTTGGGTTTTCATTTCTCTCTCTCTCTCTCTCTCTCTCTCTCTCTCTCTCTCTCTTTCTCCCCTTCTGTCTCTATGTCTCTGCCTCTCTGTGTGTCTCTATGTCTCTCTCTGTGTCTCTGTCTGTGTCTCTCTCTATGTCTCTGTCTCTTTGTGTCTCTGTCTCTGTCTGTGTCTCTCTGTAATCCTGAAGGGGCTGGGGATGTAGCTCAGCAATATACTGCCTGCCCACAAGTGCAAGGCTGTGAGTTCAAACCCTGGTTCCAAAAAACCCAAGATCCCAATGCATGTGTTACCCTCAAGTCTACATTCTGATCATTCTCAATTAGCAAATATTTCCTGCTGTTCTATATAAATTCTGTAGGGTAACACCCCGGGAGTCTGCTCTCCTACACTGAGAAATATCCTCTGTGTAATTGATCCAGAGAGCACTAGGTCACACACACACACTTCACCTACACGGACTTTACCCTTAGATTTCATGACTCAGGTGAAGAGATTTCACATTCCTTGTTCAGTTTTATGCTTGCACAACAGTGTGTACATACACGTACTTTGTATAGAGTCGGATTTAAAGAAAATAAGAAGCGATCAGATAAAAGGTGTGGTGGGGAAGAGACTGAAACCAGGCTGGATAGAACAGTCTGAGAGGTGTTAGTAAAAAATCCAAAAGGAGCCTAACAAAGACTCGAAATAGGATGCGAGACAGGAATGATTTAATGATTTCAACAGGGAATAATAACTCAGTTTACAAAGATCTACAAGAGATTAACATATAATTGAGATAAAGCATCTGCATATCCTTTTAGACAGGGATGGAGTTCAGGTGCACACAAGGCATACACGGGGCTCTGGGTCAATCTCCAGCATCACAAAAAAATAAACTCTTTCTAAATATGTATGTGTGAAATACATTCAAGAAAATAAAAGGTGATCTTCAGTCAGATGAATATAGTATGTTCTAAGTGATGACCAGAAATAATGTGCTTTGTAGAACTACATCAGAAAAGATAAAATAATGTATATTCCCCAACATACTTACATACAAAGTTTTAAAAACTACATGGCAATAGTGAATGTGGATAATAACTCTAATTCTTATATTTGGAAACAATGCCATCTGTTAATATCTCTTCATTCCTTTTGTGTAAGTATCTAGTTCATGTCTTGTACTCTGAGTAACAACTGAAAGTAATGATACATGGCATATTCGTTATTGTCTTATGTTTTGTTATGAAATTTTGTTTTCTTATAAAGTAAGAAGAGAAAAGTCTAATTAAAAACAATACTCTGACCACATTGCATAAATGCAAAGAACTACATAGGCAATGTAAAAACAAAATTATTGAAAACAATAACACAAATACATTCGGATGCACCAGTAAGAAAAAAATTGCAAGCAAACTTCATTACAGTAATACCCTTTTTAATCTATCAAAGGTTTTCATCTGCGTGTCTCCCATGAGGGGAAATAACTGAACATGTGTACAGTGTCTCCTGTACTGATACTGCAAGGTCGGATATTCAGGAAGTACTCGGGTCCAGAACTCTCTGATGGAAAGATGCTGCAAATGGAAACACACGCTACAGTGTCCATCATCAAGAAGAGGAGACACAGCCCACATCAGAGTGTGTCCCCTCACAGCTGAGGTCCTGTGTCTGTGCTCCAGGTTCGCAGAAACATATTCTCACAGTAACCTGGAGCCACTCTGGTCCTATTGCTTCCTCTTGTAGCTAAGCTTCCACTGTCCCTCAGCTGTGAGCTGTGGCAGTGCTGAGCTCCAGGGATGCCTCTGTGTTTACCATGTAACTGAACACTGAAGTTAACTGAGCAGGAAGAGTCTGCAGCATTGTCTGCTCTCTACCCTAAAGCAAATTCGCCCTGAAGTGAGCAAATTCAAGCGAGTCCCTCAAGCAAAGTCTGCTAGCTTTCAGTCCCTCTGAGCCTTTTCTTCAGCACCCCCAGAATTCTTGGGGTCACCTGGATGGAATCTTTAAAAAAAAGGTCTCTGTCTAAGCACCTCGAACACAGGCTGGAGACTTGGTCATGGAGATGGGAGTTCTGTCCCCAGACAAGACAGCAGCCTTAATGAAGCCTCAGACCCCAACCTAGGGCAATTTATTTAGAAAAGCACCTTGCCCAGATCAGTACTGCACGTTCTGAAAGACAATTAGTGCAGGACACATTCACATCTCCTAGTACATTCTCCCTTAGGCATTAGTGCCTCCCTCTTGCCTTTCCAAACCTTATGGGACTCTGCTCTCCACAGAAAATTTTTCCTGCGGATTCCTTGTTATACAGCTCAGATTAAAAATCCAGGGGAATCCAGGCTTCAGAACTCCTTCCCAGTAAAGCTGCACAAAGTACAAATATGTACTAATAAAAAGAAAAATATCTAAAAATCATCAAATAAATTATCTGACTCAGAAAATCCCGAAAAGAATGAAAGACAAATTGGGAACATAGGAAGATTCTGGGTCGCTTTACATATTCTGTATTTGGGTCAGTGTTCTAATTATGTGGAGAAATTTTCAGATCTGAAACTTCACTGAACCTTTGAAATGGTGCTTGGCCTGTGTATTTTCCAATTCATTTGTACTTTTAGCAAAGTTTCCTCTAGTATCTTCTCCCCACTATCCTTCACCCTTGAGAAACTGGTAACAAAAGCAAAATTCTTGGGCTTACCCCAGCACCTAGCAAGTGGACACAAATGAAATTAAAAGGCTATTTAAAGAAGTCATAGAAAAAAACTTTCCAAACATTGGGAAATGGATCTGGCATGCTTATAAGTAAGGCATATAGGACTTCACCTGGCCATAACCAAAGTAAATCTACATCCTGACATATAATAATCAAGATCCCAGAAATTCAGCCCAAGAACAGAATATTAAAAGCTGCTAGAGAAAAGAGACAGATCACCTATAAAGGAAAACCCATCAGAATCACGGCAGACTTGTCAGCACAAAGCATCCAGTCAAGGAGAGGTTGGCGGGAAGTGTTTCAAACCCTCAAAGAAAACAACTTCCAACCCAGATTGATGTACCTTTAAAAACTATCTTTCAAAGTTGATGGAAAAAAGATACTTCCATGATAAAGAACACCTGAAGGAATTCATGACTACCAAACCAACCCTACAGAGAGTGCTGAAGAATATTCTAGAGAGAGATAAAGATGACCATGATTCAAGGAACAGCAGCGGAGGAGGATCGGCAAACCAGACAGGCAACTGAATGAAGGGAAAAGTGGGGGGCCAACAGCAGGAGGACAGCAGGGCGGAGACAGACCAGTGTGTGCTGGTGGTAACCATTAATGTAGATGTTCCCAGGTCAGCAATAAAAAGAAACACAGGGAGAGGGCATCAGGAATCAAGATCCACTGATATGCTCTATACAAGAAACACATCTAACTGGAAAGGAAATTCGTAGACTGAAAATTAAAGGAGAGAAAACAATTGTTCCATGTGATAGGAGACCAAAACAAACAAACAAACAAAAAAAACACAAACAAAAACCAAGAGTAACTTTCCCATTAACTACAGAATGCATAAGAAAGATACGGCATTATTATGCAGTGGAAAGCTACCCAGCTATAAAGTAGAATAATCTCAGGGCTCCTGTAGGTAAATGGACGCAACTGGAGATCATGTTCATGGCCAAAAGAGTTCGAACTCACACGCGTGACCCCGAGCATAAGAAACAGAAGGAGTTGGTGGGATCCAAAAGCAAAGGGAGGAAACACCTGGGAGGGAAACGTGCAAACTACCGGTAATTTCTTATTGTCTTGTCTTGAACTCTTGCATTGTTTACACAATTTTGCTAGATTTGGCTTTGTTCTGTCTGTTTTGTTAGACTTTACACTGTGTGATGGTAGGGGCAGCTATTTTAAATATAAAGGGATAAAGTACGGTAATCTTAGTTTCCTAGTATTATGCTGTGAAGCCTCATAACACTTTCATTCATTTGTTTAATTGGTTTTATTTGGTTTTGTTTGATTTTTTTATGTGTGATGGTATGAACACCTATTCTGAAGAAAATGAGACATTTTGACAGCCACTGCTGATTTCCTATCATCTTATTTCAAAGTCCTACCATGCTTTGTACTTTTGTTTTGATTGGTTCTATCTTGTTCTGTTTGATTTTATTATGTGTGATGGTATGGACAACTTTTAAGGAAAATGAGATATTGTAGTAACCATTTTTCATTTCCTATTATCTGGTTTTGCAGTCCTGTAATGCTTTCATCTTTTTGAACGGTTTTATACTATTTTGTTTGCTATTATTGTGTGTGAGGGCATGGTCTACTATTTCCAAGAAACCAAGAGACATTATAGTAGCCACTGTTGGTGACCTGTTGTCTGGTTGTGAGGCTCGGTGTTGCTTGCATTGTTCTGTTCTGATTTGTTTTCTTTTGTTTTATTCTCTTTAAAATAAAAAAAGAATCTGCATTTAAACAAAATTCCCACACAAATCCTCTGCACACTGAACCTGGAAGAGTCTTGAATAGTACGGGATCTCCTGAGGTCCTTTCTCCTTCTGCTTGTGCTGGGCGTTGGTGGGGGACATTGTCCTGTGCTCTCTACCATGCTGAGCAGCGTCCTTGGTCTCCACTCTCATGGCGCCAGATGCACCTCCCTCCAGGGGACAAGGGGGTTTCTCAAAGTATTCCCAAGTGTTCTTTGGAGAGAAAATCATTCTGGTCATGGAGCACAGTTTAGGGCATGAGAGCTGGGAATATCTGGAGGGGTTCCAGTGAGAGCCCATCGGTTTACCATTTGTTACTTTCCACAGATCCACATAGATCGTGTAAGCCCAAGAGCTGCAAAGTTAGAAAAAGGTTCTTAGTGGTATTGGCCACTAGAATGGACATTTATAAAACTTAAATGATGTCATTATCAGTTGCAATATCAAGGAAGTGTGGCTAAAAGTCTGAAAATTGCTTATAATTGCCACACACTTGATAAGCGATTTTCTTCTCTACTGAATATGTTGTAAGCTGTGGAAGACATGAACGTGTCCATGGCAAAAATGGAAGCTTCAGTGATGTCGGACAGGCTCCTTGATTTTAGACTTTGACTGGAACCCGCACACAGGATTGGGACAAGGTGTTAGTTTAGACCTCTCAAAAGTGAGAGAGTTTACTGCAAAGGGGCAGTGAAGTCTATATTCACCTCGATTTTTTTTTTCACCTGAGCTCTTGTCACAAAGAATCTTCAGAGAACATTTTCTGTATGGAGCAGCGTCTCACGGGGGTTGGAAGGACAAGAGGGAGCTGCTGATGCCCAAGGGAGAATCTGCTGGGAGACATGAACATCTCCTGCGCTGACCGTCTTGCAGAATGTGCAGCCCTGAGCGGGCAGGGTGCTTTTCTAAACGGATTGTCCTGGTTTGGGGACCTTGGCTTCACTTTTGCTGCCGTCTTGTCTGGGGCCAGAGCTTCAGTCTCCATCTCCAGGTCTCCAGCCTGTGTCCAAGGTGAAGGGTAATCGCTCACCTTTAAGTGGTAGACGCGGAAGCTGAATTAAAAGTGGGATGGAAGAAATAACGATGCTCCAGTTAACTCTGAGAATATGTCCAGGGATCCCTGCCATCCCTGGAGTGTAGACACAGGCCGTCCCCTGTGCGGGGACAGAGTCTGACGTGTGCTGTTTCTCCTCGTCTTTATGATGTGCACTGTAGGCTGTGTTTCATTTGTAGCAGCTTTGCATCGGAGAGTTCTGGACCAGAGTTATCCTTGAAGATCCAACCTTGCAGTATCGGTACAGCAGGTACTGTCCACATTTTCAGTTATTTCCCTCATGTGAGAAGTCAGATGAGAACCTTTAGTAGATTAAAAAGGATATTGTGGTAATAAACTTTGCTGGAAGTTATTTTCTCGCTGCTGACCCTGAATGTATCTGTGGGTTTGTTAGCAATTCCCTGTATAGCAGACTGTCCCTGTAAAATCTTCGCTTTTGCACAGTGGGGGGGGAGTACTCTTTTTAATGACACTTCTGGTTTTATTTTATGAAAAACTAAAATTCATAACAAAATGATTTTAGGATAACAATACTCAGTATACTACGTATTATATTTTCAGTTATTCAGGGGAGAAGGTGTAAACCAAAGAGAGTCTTACAAAAAAAGGAAGAAACACACAATACCACAACTGCTTTTCTCCACACATATGAATTGGGGATTTTTACCACCTTCACTGTTTGCCTTTTAGCTTTTAAAATTGTGTGTAAGTTGCTGGTGGAAATATATACATATTTGAATTTTTCCTGATCTATTTTTACAAGGCACATTATTCTGGTCATCACCTAGAAGACATTGCATTCATTTGAATAAAGCTTGTGTTTGTTTCTGAAATACATTTAACACATACACAGTTAGAAAGAATTATTGATTTTTCTGGTGTTGGAGATTGAATCGGAGCCTGTGTACCCCTGAAATACATCCGCCTAAAATGATATATGCAGATACTTTAACTCAGCTGTATGTTAGTTTCTTACAGGTCTTTGGTTACTGTGGTTCTTATCCATAACCATTTTGCATCTTTAATAGCAATGTTTTTACACTGCTCTGTGTGACCTGCTTTAGTCTCCCCGTCTCACTGTTTCTCTCATAGCTTCTCCTTTTCCTTAAATTTGCTTTGTACACAGCACCTGTATTCCTGGCACCCAGGAGTTACTTGTGGAAATACAAAACAGAACATGTGTGTAAAATTCTCTCATTTGAATCTAGAAGTGTAAAGGCAGAGCCACTGTGTGAGGGGATGGGTGTGTGTGCCCTGATGTCCTCCGGGCTTAATCACACTGAGGAAGGTTTTCAGTGTGAAGGAACAGACTCCAGGGTGCCACCACATAGAAGTTATGCAGAACACGGGGAAACACATGCTCTTTGGGAATGATCAGAATGCAGACTTCAGTGCAGCACATCGATGAGCATTTGCAAAAATAGAGACAGAGACAGAAAGAGAGCGAGACAGAGACATAGAGAGAGGAAGACAGACAGATCAAAACCCAAAGCCTCACAAGGACAGGGAGTAAATGCTGGAAGTAAAAATTCACAGATGGGATTCTTGAGTTACAATGGGACCAGATACACACGAGTCCTCCAGACAAACGCGGAACGGACAGAGGAGCTCTGTCTTCATTTCTTATGAAATGCTTAAAACCAGAAGCTCTTCGTCCGTTTTTCCCTTGTGAATGCTTGGCTTATTCCTTTTGCCCACTTTTCTCCTGAGCTGTTCAGTCTGTAGACGCTGGACACTAAAAGCACAGTAGAACCGTTTCTCCTGGAAACCTTTGTTGCTGCCCTTTGTCTCTGGTCCTGGGTTAAGGCGAGCGGGAAGGTTGCACAGCTGAGGAAGAGGCTTCCTGCTCCTGCCCTCCCATAAGTCACCTGAATCTTTACACCGTTTTAATCCCTCAGGTTCATTCCGTTCTGTGTGCTCTGTTGGTTGAGTGGATGTTTTATGCTTTTAAAATGTTTCTGTAGACAGAGGGCAAACCACAGCCCTCTGGAATGGAAAATGAATGGAAATTCATCTGATGGCGACAGCTTGCTGAATGTCAGTCCCTCTGTAATATGTAATATGTGCCCGGTGTGAGAAAACCGTGTTATTTACACAGGAGTCCTCACTGTGATTCCTGCATCTAAGCCTGATGTGCTCAGTGTGTGTGTGTGTGTGTGTGTGTGTGTGTGTGTGTGTGTGTGTGAACTAGTAACTCAGGAGTGAGTGCAGGCTTCCGAGGAGAGGGGCTGGTCCACCCTTCACAAACAGAAGCCAGAACTGAAGGCAGCACGGGAGGTAACCAAGGGCGTATGTCAGAGCCTGGGGGATTTTGACTCTACCAATCAAAGCAAACATTACAGCAGCTGGAAAGAGAGCCGCCTCTTGTCCTGAACTTTCAGCAGCAATAAGGCTGCACACTGTTCTGGGTGCCAGGAGTCAAAAGCAGGAGTTGGGTGCAGGAGTGAAGGCCTCAGGCACCCCAATAAACACCAGCACAGACCCACACCTGCGACCTTTTTCTCTCCCAGAGACGAGGTCTCGCTTGCAGCAGAGCTGGCCTCTCACCCTGGAATCAGTGACCTTTCCACTTCCACGTCCAGTGGAGGAGCAGACGCCTCTGCACACAGGTCAGTCCTCGTTCTGTGTCACAGGTGGCCCCTCTCACTCCCTGGTCACAGGGCTTTCTTGTTAGTGATGAGCTCCTGAGAGAAGCATCTTCTCCAGCGCCTTTGACCCTCTGCTCCTCCTGGGAGCAGTGCACAGCCCCCGAAGCCCTCCTGCTCCCCACCTGTCTTTCTGGGTGTTTCTGTGCAAATGTCACTTTGTCCCTGGTCTTCTGGGAATAACCAGCAAACACAGAACCCCACCAACTCTCCTTTCCATCTGTTTTCACCACATTTTCTACAATTGGATCTTGAAGCGTCCTGTAACCAACATGCATTACAGGGGTGATCCCCAAGGTAGAGCTACTGGGAGGTAGTACAGTGGGTGGAGATGGGCTTCGGGAGAGGTCTTTATACTCCTAGGGGGGCACATCCTTGAAGGAGACTTCAGACCTGCAGCCCACTTTCCACTTTCTTTTCCCTCCTGCTCATGATGTGGTGTGGATATTCTCTCCCATTCACTCCTGCTGAGAATTCTGTGCTTCCCAGTGTTGTGGGGCCAGCGCGTCATTCAAAACCCGAGCCAACATCATCTTCTCTCTTTACAAGCTGACTGTTCCTGGGAAAAGGTCAGGAAAACAGCACTTAGCATCATCAGACATAAGAGTTTTACAAAACTGTTTATACCCCGTCTATCATTTTACTGTAGAGATTTTGCTTTCCTTCATTGTTTTTTTAACCTTCTCTTATTTTGAAGGGAGTAAAATACAACAGGAAAAGACAGAATAAAGCCAATTGAGACAATGCAGTGAAATTGTTCCACAACTTTAGAGCAGGATACGGGGATAACAGGAATAGGTACCATAGTATATCTCCTTATCTTCACAATAGTTGTTCTTTCAATCAGGTACAACAAAATCATACCAAATACAGAACATTATAAAACCTATCAAAACAGAGTATTGAATAGAGCCATGCAATTAATCAAAACAAAGCAAAACAGTGATAACAATATTTGCCTTCAAAGAGATGGTAGAAGGAAATCCCCCGTGTTTGCTGTATTGCATGTGGTCAACCTCCAAAGAGGTGCGCAGACCTCTGGCTCTTGTTTGCTAACCTGGCGGGGATGTTTGATTCTCAGCCCACACACCGGTAGGTTCACGGCTGCCTACCAGGGAGGCGAGCAGGTTCCTTTGTTTCCCAGCACCCTAAGTTCCAACATAGTGTGGATCTTGGGAGATGCTGGCTGTTCTCTCCCTGGGGCATGCACCTCTTGCTGGAGCCATGGCTCCTTCATTGTTCATTGATTTTCGACACAATGCCTTGAACATGGGCCATTGTCAATTTATATTCCTCAAACATATGTTTTTTTCAATAAATTCTTACAATATTGACACTTTACTCATGAGATAGAACTTCTTAATGAGACATTATACTGTAGCTGGAATCTGCTAAAGGGTAAAAATCTATGCAAAACACAGAAATTATTTTCCTGACTCTAGGAGATCTGGATGGAAGTGTAGCTCAGTAGCAAGAGCCCCTAACTTGCAAGTGAGAGGCCCTGAGTTCTACCCACCTTAGTGCAAAAAGGCTAACATTCATGGGAGGTGAGTCATGCATCCTTTGGTAATGCTGCTTTTCTCACTCCATTCTTATTTTGGAAGTTATACCCAAAGCATGGAACCAGGAAATGTTACGTGGCCTTCAGAATTTCTCCTTCTGGGACTCTCAGAGGACCCAGAGCTGCAGCCCCTGGTCTACGGGCTCTTCCTCTCCATGTACCTGACCACGGTGCTCGGGAACCTGCTCATCCTCCTGGCCATCGTCTCCGACCCCCACCTGCACACGCCCATGTACTTCTTCCTCTCCAACCTGTCCTCTGTGGATGTGGGCTTCACCTCCACCACTGTGCCCAAGATGCTGGTGAACACCCAGACCCACAGCCAGCTCATTTCCTACGCAGGCTGCATCACCCAGATGTACTTTTGGATGCTTTTTTCAGGGCTGGACATCTTTCTGCTGACGGTGATGGCCTATGACCGCTACGTGGCCATCTGCTACCCCCTGCACTACACGGTTATCATGCACCGCTGGCTCTGTTTGTTGTCGGTTCTAGCCTGCTGGATCGTGGGTGTCCTGATTTCCCTGTTACACACCCTCATGGCTTTGCGTCTGTCCTTCTGCAGCCACTTGGAAATCCCACACTTCTTCTGTGAACTGGATCAGGTGGTCCACCGTGCCTGTTCTGACACCTTTCTCAATGACATGGCCATATATGTTACTGCAGTGCTGCTGGCTATCTGTCCCCTCGCTGGCATCCTGTTCTCTTACTCTAAGATAATTTCCTCCATACGTGCAGTTCCGTCAGCTCGGGGGAAGAACAAAGCATTTTCCACCTGCACCTCTCACCTCTCGGTGGTCTCCCTGTTTTACTGCATGCTCCTGGGCGTGTACCTGAGTTCTGCTGTCACCCAAGACTGGCGCTCTACTGCAGTCCCCTCGCTGATGTACACCGTGGTCACCCCCATGCTGAACCCCTTCATCTACAGTCTGAGGAACGAAGACATCAAGAGAGCGCTGAGAGGACTTCTTGGGAGGGCAACGAGCAGAGGACCAGCTGGCCCACCTCGGTAGAAATGCTTCTCATTTCGGGCCTCAAATTTTGGAGTCAGAATTTTGATCCTTTGATCAGATTGTGCAAGACGTTTTTCCCTTTACCGCCTGTAATTTCCATTTCTTTGATGTAGTTCTCTAGATAATTTAATTAAATCAATTTATTAAGTGTTCTCTTCTTTCTAGTGCCTTTTATTACTCCCCCAAACTTGTTCCCCTTCTTGGATCGGAAGTGTTTGGAAATTCTCATGTCTGCCCTGGAACAAAGCAGACTGCTTATGAAAAATTGTTATACAATAGCGTATCATGTTCAATTTATATCTTTTGTGTTCTACAGCAACTTTGAAGGATTTTGCTGTTAGTAGAGGACAATTATACTTGGCAATTAAAGTCAGCTACAAATTTGAATAAATTGATTGATTCCATATGACTTTAGAGTCTGGAATGACCTCTAATATGACCAATAAATTTTTGAAGTCGGTGAGTGTATTGCTTTGGAAAATGATTTTGAGTCTGTATTCTGTTCCTTCCCGGTGTATTGTGAAGCATTGTCCAGGTGAAGAGAATTTAATAATCTGACTTCACAGTTGGTTGGTACACATTATTGTTACACTGAGTTACCTTCTTTGTTCTGTTGGTCAGAATGTCTAGATCTGAATACAGATACTGTCCCTCACTCTAAATGAGAACCCTCATCAATATTATCCTGTATATATTCTTTTTTTCCCCCTTTCCAGTGCTGGTGATCAAACCCAGGGCTTCATGCATGCTAGCAGTGCCCTGTCACTGAGCTAACCCCGGCCCTATGCATCTCCTTTCCCCCAGGAATAGTCCAGTCTTTATGTTCTGGCTGACACAGGACTGTGTCTTCAGCCCAGTCGTGGGACTCAGAGTCACCCACTCCCTGTGCACACAGGCGTGTCCTTCCACCGTGTCTGGGGTGGAATCTCACTGCAGTCACCATGTAGTACAGTTACTTTAAATAAGCTGCATAGCAGGGTCATTATGAATCTTGTCACTAAATATACAAATAAATTTCAAGATTATTGGCGTATGGTTTTAATTATCCTCAGTTCCTTTTTCTTTTGATTATTGTATCACTTGACTATTGCTGTACAGGAAGCTGTGCTAAAATTCAGTAGTTAGGTGTGACACCATTTTCATCAAAAATGCAAGCGCACAGTTGGGGGCTCCTCTGACCACTGCTGGGCACCGCCCAAGTCTGAATCCAGGTGTGAGTTGCTACTTGGTGTTTTCAGGATCCTCCATGACATGGCAGGCAAATCTAGCGTTTCCCCTGAGCAAATGACTTCTGGCCAGTTTTTGACATTTCTGCACTGAGATTTGCTTTCAGGGCAGGCCTTCCCGGGATTCTGGTGCAGAGGTAAGTTTGGGGAGCCCTGTCCCAGGGCTTCGTTGCATCCCACACACTGTCCTTCCTTTTGCACAATCTCTGATGCCTGCTTTTGCAGTTTCTGTTCAAGGTCCACAAGAAGGAGAAGGCTCGAGACAGAAATTTGTGTGTATATACATATGAGAGCTAAGAGGAGTGCACCACAGACGGTGTTAGTTCTTGGAAGAGAACAGTTGGTGCTCCCAGGATTAGCCTTACTTTACGTGTCTGCATCTGGTAATCTAAGAACCCATTTGGAGGTCACAATATGCAATATTACACCTGTTATTAAATTCCCATCATCTGGATTTGAAAATCTATACTGTGACTGTTTAGGGTTTGTTGTTATTGTTGCTTATTTGTCTGTTTTGCTTTTTGTCTCTCTTTTCCAAGTATTTTTTCTATTAAATATGTAAATGAGGAAACTTTAAACAGAGAAAAAGAATGAAAAGTTTCTAACTCAAGAAAAATCTTTCAAGGCTTTGGCTCAAGCCAGATCTCCAGAGAAACACCGTGTTACTTAACCAGTTTTCCATCTCAGTTTATTTAGGGTGCTCCTGCATGGGTTGTCAAACAAATCTGGGGTGTGTGTGAGTGTGGGTGTGATGGCCCCTGGGAACGTCTATGATTAGTCAGAATGTCACCTTAACACACATAATCAGTTTCAAAACACAATTAGTTGAATGTTCCAGGCAAAATTGTGCAGACAGGATGGATTGCGGTCTTTATGAACCTAGCATAGTTTGACCATCATAAAGAAAGGAAAGTACCCAGTGTCCTAAAAGAAAGCGACTGGGAATACAAAATAATCTCAGAGAAAGAGAAAAGGAGGTAATTCGCACAGTGCAGTGGCATCCAGAGGGAGCTGGCGAGATGAAGGGCGGAGGGGGAGGTGCTCGGTTACTGCAGAAGTCTCCCTTCTACAGTTCTCATGTGTGCCATTTCCCTCTTTGCCTCCCCAAAACAGAAAAAGCGGTAACAATGGAATCCAGAGGGTACTGTTTTCTTAGTAGTCCAAATTCCATTTATTTTATCACCCAGTATTTTAACATAGATGAGAAAAACAAACTCCATTGTAAGGACCTATATTGTACCACACTGTCTAGAAGGACGCAAGGGTACAGCACCATTTTTAATGGATGAAATCATTCACTTTTCCTTATTTGCTTTAACTGTAATAAAATATGTGAAGATTACTTTAAGCATAAGATAGGACAGTCTCTGTGTCTTAAAATATATAAAGGAAATAAGTTCAAAGGGGAAAAGAATGATGTCATAATCTCTACATGTCAAGAAAATCTTGTTCATGAATGTTTAATGTATCATTGATAATTCCTATGAAACTTTAATTTGGGGATAATTGTAGGTTAACATGCATATGGAAGAAATAAGCCAGACAGATCCATGAATCCTTTATTCAGTTTTCCCAACAGTAACATCTCATAACACTGTGGTACAATGTCACACCCAAGGTACAGACGCTGGTTACAGTCAACACACAGGACAGCTCTGCAGAGATGCTCAGCGCTGGCCTTTGGAGAGCCTCCCTGCTTTCTTCCCTTTCCTGTCCTTGACCTAAAAGAATCACCAATCTACTCCCCGTTCCCACACTGTTATGACAGCAGAAATGTCATCTAGCATTCAAAGCCCTCTGCCCCAGAGAAATGCAGGAGTCAGTATCTCTAGAGGCTTGTTTTGCTCATGGCTCTGGTCAGCGCTTTGGACATGAGCTGAAATAAAAGCCAGGTTCTGACTGTGAGAATCATGAGTTGGTCAGATCAAAGGCAGAATTCTGGTGCTCGATTGGGCCCTGGGGTGACCACAGTCAGCAGGAAAGCACTGTACGTATCACAATTGTTAGACAGAGGACTCTAGAACTAGCTCACCATAAAGACATGATTAAGACTGAAAGTCACAGATATGTCAACAAGCCGGGCTCACGGCTCTCTAACATATGCATGAGTCAAACACCATGTTGTCTCTCATAAATATGCATTGATATTAGGTAGTGCTATAAAAATAAAAATTATAAAAATTGTAAAAATTATAAAAACCCAAGTGACTAGGCATAAAATGCACTAGCATGTTGAAGTCCACATTATCAAAAAGAGCAGTTGAGGCACTGATACACACAGGCATGACTCCCGAAGAAGCAAAGTATTGACCTCAGCTTTAGATAAATTGCACCGGTTTCCAAGGTAACTTTTTCCATATATGAAGCAAATCCCGTCACGAGCTCTTCAGTAAAATGAAAGAAACATTATGCAATAAGAGATGCAATACAGGAAGAAGCTATCTTTAAGACATTCTTGCTGATGGGTCAGGTAAGTGAGAATTTCCAAATATTTCTGGTGCAATGTTGGGAATAACATTGGGAATTTCGAAAAGCAAAAGGAAAAAACCGTGAGCTATCAGAGCAGAAAATCTAAAAGCTCGAGTTGACTAAGTCACATGGGGGGGTTGGAATCGTAGAAAAGGCAAGTCTCGGGAGTAAATACTGTGAGCAGTTCCTATGCTCATGATCTGATCTGTGAATCAGGTTTACACTTGAAGGCTTTCAAAGTCCTGCAGCCAAGAGCGTTGTCAGGCTCTGGGCAGAGTCTTCTTTTACAGGTTTTATCCAGAAAGTCTTTTTAGAGCTCTCTTGACCTCTTTATTCCTCAAGCTGTAGATGAAGGGATTCAGTGTACATCACCGAGGCTGATGCACATGAGTATGACTCCTGTGTGCAGAGCTAAGGTACACACCTAAGGCCGTGCAATAAAATAAGGAGACCACTGCGAGGTAAGATGCGCAGGTGGAAAAGGCTTTATGCCCCGCTGAGCTGAAGAGATGGCACACATGGAGGAGACGATCTTAGGGTAAGAGTACAGGATGCCAGCCGGGGAGCCAGTCCCCAACAGCACAGGTGCCAAGTGCACCACAAGGTCATTGAGTACATTCTCAGCACAGGCAAGCTGGGCCACCTGACTGTTCACAGGAGAAGTGTGGCCCTTCCAGCTCCGTGCAAAAGGACAGACACAGCACCAAGAGGCTTTGGAATGAGGTGTGCAGGATGCTCGCCATCCAGGACACCAGCACCAGCACCACACAGAGCAATGGGTACATGACGACCATGTAACTCAGGGGGTGACAGATAGCCATGAGATGGTCATAGACCATGACACCCAGGCAGAAGTTGTCCAGCTCTGCAAAGAGCAAGAGAAAGCACATCTGGGCGATGCAGCCTGGGTAGCTGATAGCCTTGCTGTGGGTCTGGATGTTCACCAGCATCCTGGGGACGCTCGTGGAGGTGAAGCCGACGTCCACAGAGGACAGGTTGGAGAGGAAGAAGTAATGGGCGTGTGCAGGTGGGGGTCGGAGACGATGGCCAGGAGGATGAGCAGGTTCCCGAGCACCGTGGTCAGGTACATGGAGAGGAAGAGCCCGTAGAGGAGGGGCTGCAGCTCTGGGTCCTCTGAGAGTCCCAGAAGGAGAAATTCTGAAGTTCTGGTGCTGTTTCCTGCTTCCTCATGGTGGGTGCAACACTGTAAGTAAAAGTCCACTTAGTAGGTGCCGTTGTGTGGATGGGTGGTAGTTTCAGGGAAAGCAGGTCGCATCAGTGCTCTGCACACAGATGCATGCTACCCATATAGTTGAAGTGCTCTTATTTACATGCTTATGTTTAGAGATAATTCTGTATGCTTTAATATCTCATACCCACAGGATTTGAAATTTCTGCTCAGCTCTACACCTTTCCCTATGAGGCCATGCGTTTCACAGTTTTAATGAGAAAGTACTTAATACATTTGTGTACTGGCCATGTTCCGACCCCTGTCTGTAAAATGATTCGCTCCTGCGGATAAACAAACATTCCTACTTCCCAGTCATGGACATAGAACACAGGGAGAGAAGAAAACCACATATCTATGACCTGTTTTCCGTGAAACTACCACCCAGCCATGCAATGGCATGTACTAAGTGGATTTTATTATCAATTACGCCTCAATAAAACTGCTTGAAAAAGAAATAGTCACAGAAGACCCCACGGGGTGAACACATCATGAAAACAATGCAGGTAGGTGTGGATAGGAGGTGTGTGTATGTGTGTGT
The DNA here is from genome assembly GCF_034190915.1 of Cavia porcellus. NCBI lineage: Eukaryota > Metazoa > Chordata > Mammalia > Rodentia > Caviidae > Cavia > Cavia porcellus. Next base: position 66,305,569 of record NW_026947500.1, read on the forward strand.
GTCTGTGTGTTGCTCTCGATGAAACCTAGAATCTGGGGCATGCTAGGCTGTTCTTCTGCCACTGAGCTACACCTGAAAGTTCACAGTCAGGCAGGAATAGGTGACATGTGAACAGAAGCCAGGAGGCCACCTGTGGGAATTTTACCTGGCAGAGAGCAAAACCAGTGCAAATGCCCTGAGACACGTTCAGATTCTCGAGGCCATCAAGGAACCAGTGTGTGGAGGTCAGCGAGAGGGGCAGGGTGCTGAGAGACAGCAGACAGGGGCACTGAAGAGTGAGGTGCTGAGAATGCTGGACCCCAGGAACCCCTGTTTTGTGGTGCGCACTTCTTGCACATTGTTAATGTTTGTTGCAAAGGCATCCTGTGGACTCAGAGGGAAACTGCTCCCTGCCCTTCCTGGTTGACTTTTCCTCTGTGTTGTGAGAGTAACTCCAGGTCCTCCGCTCTGAGGCTTGTGCTCTTGGGGGTGCACACTGCCACAGCACCCCGACATTCCCAGCACACCCACGGGGCCAGCACTGTGCACACTGGGAGCCCAGGGGACCAGGTAACTGCCCCTTTGCTGTGCCAGGCTGAGAATCTGCGCTCTGTAACTGTGCAGAATAATAAATAAGCAGGGAGACAAAGTTTGTTGCTTTTTTTTTCTAGTTTGCATTTGAAGAAACAAACGTCAAGAGACACAGAAATGAAAGGGAAGAGAGAAAGCCAGTGAGATAATAAACTCAGACGGAGCCCGAGGAAGCGGAAGGAAGCCAGTGTGTCTACGTTTCCAAAAACAAAAAAAGCCAAAAGACATAAAAGTATCCACGGTCACAGGCAGTGATGCCATCAGGCTTACAAAAGCCACATGGAAAGGTAGTCCCCAGACCAAAGGGACTCAAGGGACTCAACAAACAATCAACCATGGGGTACACAGACACCCCAGTAACAGCTAAGCGCGTTTAATGTGAGAGAGAAGCATTCCCTCCGCTTAGTCCATAGTTTCTGGCCGGTCTGTCTCGCTGTGCTCCAGGGCAGCAGAGGCCTCTGTGCACCTCGGAGCCCTCTGAGGGCAGCTGGCAATGAGCAGCGCAGGTGCCTCTGCTCAGGGCTTGCACGTTGCCCCTGACCCTCTGCACCCAAGGGCTCAGTCCAGGGAGGGCTGCCTCCTCGCGTGTGGTGAGACCCCTCCGGGTGTGCAGCCTGTTGCGGTCCCTGGACACCTCTCGGTGTGACCTGAGGTGCTAAGGGTCTCCTGGGTGAGGAGCGCGGTTTGAGCTTCACAGCAGCACGCGAGCGAGGAAGAATATAAAAGTCACCCGCAGCGGGCGAGCACAGCCCCATGGGGTGAGGAGAGGGGTGCTGTGAAATAGTTCATCTGGGGAGTATTACAGGACTTCAAAACAAGTTAATAGGAAATCAAAAAAAGTTACTATTATACCTCCTGCTAATTTTTAAAAATTTTCCCCTTAATTAAAACTACCATAAGAAATAACTAAATAATTTGTTTTTAAAGAATAAGGGAGAGATTGAGATAAAACAGGACATAACAATATAACAATACGGGTCAAAGCATGACTGTTTCAGCAACCTAGTGCTTCACCACCACATAACCCGACTTAATAGTAGTTACCATAGTGTCTGTCTTTTTCCTTGAAATATTTGAATAAAACTTCATATACTATAGCTTCAAATATTTCCATATCAAGAAGCCCAGAATAAAGACTTTCCAATTAATAAGTGAAAACTTTATAAGGCTTCAAGGCCACATAATGGGGAATCATGATTACCACATATTTTTATATATTTGAATCATTACTTACATTAGGGAAACTATTCGGTATTCACACATGCGAGATTGATTTATTTCACTTATGAGTATGGTCTCAAGCTGCGCCCATTTATTGATAAATATCTCAATGTGATCCTTCTTTATAGCTGAATAATACTCCATTGTATAGAAATACCACAACTTTTTTATCCATTCCTCAGTTGATGGACACTTGGATTGTTTCCAAGATCTGGCGATTACAAATTGTGCTGCTATAAACATAGGTGCACATATATCCCTGTGGTATGATGCTTTCAGTTCTTCTGGGAATATGCCTAGAAGTGGAATAGCTGGAATAAACGGGATTTCCAATCCCAACTTTTTGAGAAATCTCCAGACAGACCTCCACAAAGGCTGTACCAGTCTACACTCCCACCAACAGTGCAGGAGAGTTCCTTTTTCCCCACATCCTCTCCAGCATTTGTTGTTGTTGGTTTTCTTGATCCTGGCCATTCTTTCAGGAGTGAGATGGTATCTCAGTGTGGTTTTAATTTGCATTTCTCTAAGGACCAAAGATGATGAACATTTTTTCATGTCTTTATTTGCCATTTGTATTTCTTCATCTGGGAAGTGCGTATTCATCTCAGATGCCCATTTTTGGATTGGATCTTTGAATTTTGGAGGTCTGAGTTTCTTTAATTCTTTATATGTTTTAGACAAGAGGCCCTTGTCTGAGAGAGAGTTCACTAAAATCTTTTCCCATTTTGTGGGTTTTCTTTTCACTATGCTAGAGATTTCTTTTGACATGCAGAAACTTTTTAATAAGAAGTGGTCCCAGTTATTGATTCTGGGAAGTATTTCCCGTGCGATTTGAGTCCTGTTCATGAATTCTCTACCTACTCCTATGTCTTCAAGGTTTCTACCTAATTTGTCTTCCAATAGATTTAATGTTTCTGTTTTAATATTCAGATCTTTGACCCATTTAGATTTTAATTTAGTACATGGTGATAGACATGGGTCTAGCTTTAGTTTTCGGCAAATGGAGAGCCAGTTTTTCCAGCACCATTTATTAAAGAGACTGTCGTTCTTCCAGTGAACCTGCTTGGCTCCTTTATCAAAGATAAGGTGGTTGAGTGTGTTTGTAGTTGTGGTTGTATCTTCTAATCTATTCCATTGATCTTCAGCTCTGTTTTGATTCCAATACCATGTTGATTTTACTACTGTTGCTTTGTAGTATAACTTCAAGTCAGGGATTTTGATGCCTCCTGCTTTGTCTTTGCTGCTTAGAATTGCCTTTGCGATTCTAGGTCTCTTCTGGTTCCAGATGAAATTTAGGAGTGATTTCTCTAGATCTATAAGGTATGTTGACAGTATTTTTATTGGGATTGCATTGAATCTGTATAACAGTTTTGGGAGAATGGCCATTTTCAAATGTTTGTTCTTCCTATCCATGAGCAAGGGATGTCTTTCCATTTTCTGAGATCATCTTCAATTTCGTTTTTCAGTGTATTATAATTTTCACTGTATAAGTCTTTCACTTGCTTCGTAAGAGTAATTCCTAAATATTTCATTTTTTTGCTTGCTAATATGAAGAGTGTATTTTCTCTTATTTTCCTCTCTGTGATTTTGTTGTTCGTGTATAGGAATGCTATTGATTTCTGAGTATTGATTTTGTATCCAGCCACATTACTGAATTTATTTATTGTATCTAAGAGTCTTTCCATGGAGTTTAGGGGGTCTTCTATGTAGAGAATCATGTCATCTGCAAACAATGATAATTTAACTTCTTCTTTTCTTATCTTTACCCCTTTTATTTCTCTCTCTCTTGCTTAATTGCTCTGGCTAGTACTTCCAGTACTATATTAAATAGGAGTAGTGATAAAGGACATCCTTGTCTTGTGCCTGATTTTAAAGTAAAGGCTTTCAATTTTTGGCCATTTAGTATGATGCTGGCTGTTGGTTTGTCATAAATGGCCTTTATTATATTGAGGTAAAGACCATCTATTCCAACTTTCTGTAAAGTTCTTATCATGAATAAATGTTGGACCTTATCGAAGGCTTTTTCTGCATCTATAGAAATGATCATGTGATTCATATTTTTGGCTTTATTGATATGGTGGATTACATTTATTGATTTGCGTATGTTGAACCATCCTTGAATTCCTGGGATGAATCCCACTTGGTCATGGTGTATAATCTTCTTGATGATTTGCTGGATCCTATTTGCCAATATTTTATTGAGGATTTTTGCATCTGTGTTCATTAGGGAGATCGGTCTATAGTTCTCTTTTTTAGTTGGGTCTTTCTCAGGTTTTGGTACTAGAGTAATATTTCCTTCCAGGAATGACTTAGGAAGGATTGCTTCCCTTTCAATTTCATTGAATTGTTTGAGGAGTGTCAGCATTAGGTCTTCTTTGTATTTCTTGTAGAATTCTGCAGTGAATCCATCTGGGCCTGGGCTCTTCTTGGTGGGTAAGGACTTAATTACATTTTCAATTTCATTAACAGAGATTGGGTTATTCAACAGTTTTACATCCTCTTGATCTAGCTTTGGTACTTCATATGTTTCTAAGAATCTGTCTATTTCTTCTGTGTTATCAAACTTTTGAGAGTAGAGGTTTTCGAAATAGGTGTTGATGATCTTCTGTATTTCTATTGGGTCTGTAGTGATTTCACCTTTTCATTTCTTATTGCATGAATTTGAGCTTTTTCTTCCCTTTTTTAATAAGGTTGACTAGGGGCTTATCAATTTTATTTATTCTTTCAAAGAACCAACTCTTTGATTCATTGATTCTTTGGATGGTTTTCTTAGTCTCTATTGCATTGATTTCTGCTCTGATTTTTATAATTTCCTCTCTTCTTTTGGCTTTGGGCTTGACTTGCTCTTCTTTTTCTAGCTGTTTGAGGTGTAGCATCAAGTTATTTATTTGTATTCATTCTGTTTTCCTGATGTGGGAACTCAGTGCAATAAATTTTCCTCTCAGAACAGCTTTCATTGCATCCCACAGATTCCAGTAAGTTGTATCTGCATTTTCATTTTCTTTTAGGCATTGTTTAATCTCTTCTTTAATTTCTTCTGTGACCCACTGGTTACTCAAGAGTGTGTTATTCAGTTTCCATGTGTTTGCGGGATTTTTGCAGTATCTTTTATCATTAATTTCTAATTTCAGAGCACTATGATCCGATAACATGTAAGGGATGATTGCAACTCTTTTGCATTTGTTTAAATATGTTCTGTGAGCTAATATATGGTCTGTTTTAGAGAATGATCCATGTACTGCTGAGAAGAATATGTATTCTGATGTTGTTGGGTGGAACATTCTGTATATGTCTATCAAATCCATTTGTTCGCAGGTGTGATTCAGTTCTGTTATTTCTTTGCTCAGTTTCTGTCTGGTTGATCTGTCCCTTGGTGTCAATGGCGTATTAAGGTCTCCTGTTACAATTGTGTTACTGATAATTTGACTTTTCATTTCTGTTAATAGTTGTTTTATATAACTGGGTGCTCTGGAGTTTGGTGCATATATATTTAAGATAGTTATCTCTTCCTCTTGGAGTTTTCCCCTTACGAGTATGTAGTGACCTTCTTTGTCCTTTATGGTCATTGTTGGTTTAAAGTTCACGTTGTCTGCAAACAGAATGGCTACTCCTGCCTTTTTTTGGATTCCTGCTGCATGAAGAATTGTTTTCCATCCTTTGACTTTCAGTCTGTGAATATCTTTCTGGGTTAGATGGGTTTCCTGTAAACAGCATATGGTTGGATTTTGTTTCTTGATCCATTCTGCTAGTCTGTTTCTTTTGATTGGTGCATTGAGACCATTTACATTAATGGTTATTACTGTTAAATGCTGGTTTATTATTGACATGTTATCTCTCTGCTGTTGCATCTTTATCTTTCTGTTCTGTTTAATTATCTGCTTTGCTTAGTGGTTTTTTCCTTTGTGTATCTAAACTGTCTTTCAATATTTTTTGCAGGGTTGGTTTGGTGTTCATGAAGTTCTTCATCTGTTCTTTGTCATGGAAGTATCGTATTTCCCTTCAATTTTGAATGATAGTTTTGCAGGATACATCAGTCTAGGTTGGAAATCATTTTGCTTTAGGATCTGGAATACTTCACTCCATGCTCTTCTTGACTTTATCGTTTGTGCTGAGAAGTCTGCTGTGATTCTGATAGGTTTTCCTTTATAAGTGATCTGTCTTTTCTCTCTGACAGCTTTTAATAATCTATTCTTGTGTTGGATTTCTGGGATGGTGATTATTATATGTCTGGGTGTAGTTTTATTTTGGTTATGACTATTTGGAGTTCTATGTGCTTCACTGATCCTGATGTCAGTTTCTGATCTCATGCTTGGGAAATTTTCAGCTATTACTTCTCTAAATATCCTCTTGACATCCTTTATGTTGTCTCCTTCTTTTTCATTAATCCCTATCATTCTTATGTTATTCTTCTTTGCATCGTCTTGCAATTGTTGAATTGTTGTTTCCTGATTCCTTGTTATTTTTAAAAGATCTTTCCTTTCCTGTTCACTAGCTGCAATCCTGTCTTCAAGGTCTGAAATTCTATCTTCACTTTCATTAAGGCAGTTTTTACAACTTTCAGTGGAGTTTTTCATTTCCTGTATATCTCTGTGCATCTGCATTATGTATTCTGTTTGTTTCTTATATTGCTCGTCTAGGGATTCTATCTTTTTGTTTAGTTCCTCCAAATTTTTATCTGTGTTTTCTTTAGATATATTCAGAATCTCTTTCATTTCTTTTATCTGGGAGATTATTTCGAGTTTGAATTTCTTTAAAGCTTCCTGGAGTTGCTTGTCAATTTCAGTAGCTATTGTGTCTGATATTTGAGGTGAATGGCATATATTTTCTTCTATATACATTGCTCCTAGAGTTTCTTGAGATGGGCTGGAGGTTTGAGGTTGTAATTTGGTCTTTCGTTTTGTCATTTTCCTATATTTCTGTGTTTCAAGTGTTATTTGAAAGCTTCCTCAGGATCTGTTGAAAATCCCCTTGTATGTTTGCAGCTACTGAGACTCTGGCACCACGCTACCCCAAGCCACTGGGCCTGCAGAACCAATGGCCCTCCTCTGCCTGCTCAGAACTCCGCAGTTCCAGACAAGCTGGGCCTCAGGGACACTGTGCACCCACCTGCCCCTTGGAAGCTCCACAGCTCTCCAATTGCTGCCGGGATGTGGAGGCGGATGTAGATGCCTCAAGCCCACCTCTCCACTTCACTGCACCGAGAAGCCTGGAGGGACCCAAACAGTCCGGGCTGAGATATCCACAGTCCTCCAGACACACAGGGAGGCCAACGCAGGCACCTCAGATCCGCCCTGCCCCTCCTCTGCACACCGATGGCCAGGCGCGGCAGCGAAACAGGCTGGGCTCCGGGGATAGTGTGGGCCCGCCCACCTGTCGGAAGCTCAGCAGTTCTCCAAGTGCAACCGGGATGGGGAGGCGGATGTAGAGGCCTCAAACCCAGCTCTCCACTTCACTGCACCTGGAAGCCTGGAGGGACCCAAACAGTCCGGCGGAGATATCCACAGTCCTCCAGACACACAGGGAGGCCGATGCAGGCACCTTAGATCTGCCCAGCCCCTTTGACTGATTAGACTCTGTTGCATTCTGTATGATAGTATCAAGTTTGAGGGTATAGGCAACTACTTTGAAGGCAATAAGATTCACTAAGAAGCCCATGCTGGTTTGACTATTGTCTCCTTTGGACGTCCTGTAATGTTTACAATGCCTAAGTTTTATTGGTCTTTTTCTCTACTGTTTTGTTCAACTTTATAATATCTAATGAGATAGACAATTCTTTTTAAGGAAACAAGAGACATCGTTGATAACCATTGTTGATAACCTTGTACTCTGTTTTACATCATGTGCTATGTCTATCCTTGGTTTTGACTGACAGCTTTGTTTTGCCATATTTGACTTTATTCTCTCCCCCCCCCCAAAAAGTAATAAGAACTAAGGAGTAATAAAACCCAAAATGTGTAAATTTTGTTGTAAAAAAGAGAGGGAAAAAAAGAGCTCTAAAGATACAACAGCAAGTGTGTTTAGGGGTGTTAAATAGCTGACCATATTAATGTTTTTGGTTGGATCATTGAACACAACTGTTTGTAGTCTCACTGTTTGAATGTCCACTTTGTATTCTTTGATACTGTGATTTGAGCAACTATTTCTAAGATGATAATATGTAATCTATTAACTGGTGATTTCTTACTGTCTTTTTTTTTCTTTTTTCTTTTTTTTTTTTTTTTTTTTTTTTTTTTTGTAGTTCTGTATTAGGTGTACCCTTACACCGCTTTGTTTTGTTTTGTGCTTTTCTCTTTTTCCTTTTAAATAAAATTTTAAAAAAAAGAAATATTTAATCTGATGTGCTAAGGGATTAGAGGGGAGTCTGGAAGGAATTACGGAGGGGGAGAGAGAGAGATTAGGGAGATGCGCTACCAGACAATTCTGTAGTATAGGTAAAAAGCGTTTATAGCATTCACAGGGTCTGATTCTGCACTCGAAGTGTGCGAGCTTGCAGACACACAAAACGCGGAAAGAACTTTTAAACAAGCTACACTTAAAAATCAACGAGTTACAGTGTTGCATTGGTAAAGGTATATTTCTTCTTTAGCAAAATATAGTTACAGATTTTATTTATCTGCAATCAAACAGAGTTTGACCTCAGGGCTGTCAGCATTCTAGGCAAATACTCTGTCCCTCAGATCAGTCCTGGATTTTTAATAAAACATCATGACAGTACATGACAATGAGGGGCGGAGTCACAGCACAGCACACATGTGCAGTATTTAATCAACAACATTGAAACACTGGGAAATCTTTTGTGTTGAGAAAGATAGTGTCTTCTCTTCTAATTCCTTATTAGAATATGTGCAATTAAAAACCCAAGATAGCACTTTGGAAGCCCTTTAGTGTGATTCTTAAGATTTATGAATATCATGTGGTAAAAATACACAGCTACTTGGGTGAGCTGTAATCCCTGAATCATGCTGTGACACATAAACATGTCTTCCTCCTGGGAAGTTGTGCTTGGTTCCCATTCATCAACAAACCCTATCTCCCCTCCCTTACCATTCCAGCAAACATTATTCTACCTCTGGCAGTGACTTCTTAATTTTTTAAATTTTGATGTGCGTGTCTTCATTCTTTGATATGGTTTTAATATTAGTGTGTGCTTGGGATGCATAATGATTACCTTCATGTGGAGAAATTTATCCAACTACAGTTACATCCAGTCAGCTTATTTCCCTGTCCCCTTCCTGTCCTCCAGGCTCCCCTGATGCCCAGACATCACCCCATATCCACAGTGTCACCCTCATTTCTTATCATCTTTTATTTGCTATTCAGATCATTTATATTTCAGATTTAACATGATATCTATATGGATGAATATAGTACACACTGATTGAAACAGTTGAAAAGATAATCTGAAACATGAATCAGAAAAGACACAGAACACGAATTATTTCACAGGTTATCAGTTCACAGTAAAATTGTCAAAGGCTTGTGGGAGCAGCAGAATGTGACGGGAAGTCTTCAAAAATCACACAAGTAACAGTCTCTAAATTTTTAGCTTGTTTTACATAAACAAATGAACTTAATGCAGATTAAATGTGTCTTAATCAAAGTGAAAAGAATGAAGCCTTCCAGATCCTGGCTGAATGGAGGAATTGTACAAAAATGTATCAAATCACAGCAAGCCAAGGACAATCAAAAAGCACAGAAATGCGGGAAGAGCTGGAAATCCACGTGTTTAAGTGTCTGAAATGCTTTGCTGAGCAAAGATGCAGAATCTCACTTTATATTGCTTATTTAAAGCAAAGACTTGCAGGTGGATAATGTGAATTAGACCATTCTTCCAAAAGGAAAGGAAGAGAGCATACAGGGCGCACTCTGATGGCTTCTCTGCTTCCCCTCACAGGGGCGTCTGTGACTCAGGCTCCCTGAGTGCAGGCGCCTGGGCTTCTCCTTCAGGCTCCTGCTGCGCTGTCTCTCGTCCTCCCTCTGGTCAGCAGCAAACCCGGGCGCTGGGCGCACTGTTCACCGCTCCTGCCAGCATCAGGAGTAAACAGAGCATAGTGGATAATCTCAGGGCTGTGGCTGGATGGCTGGGAGCCTGCAGCCAGGTCACCGCCTGCTGCCGCTGGGCACACTGGTTCTCGGGGGACCTCGGACCCAGCCTCTGCCACCTTGTGCTGCAGCATCTGCTGAGCTCCCAGACACACCTGGATGCCGGGAAAGGAGGTCCTGTGTCACCGTGCAGATGCCCCTTGACTGGGTACTGCTGGACACTCAGCTGTGAGGGAGGAAAGCCGGTGGGCAGGAGCTGAGCGTCAGTCTCCAGGCAGAGTTCAGATCTCAGTAACCGCCGTGTCCTTCTACCCAGGCTGCACAGCTGAGGGCCACCCAGGGGGCATTCGGGCACCTATATGGGCTCGGTGGCCCTATGTCCCTCTCCTTACCTCGTGGGCTCCTCACTTTGCTGTCCCATGGGACACTGGCCTGCTGTGACAAGATACTCTTCGTGCGGATTCTGCTCCTGAGACGGTGTTTTAGGCACCAGTAAATCTGCTTTCTATTCCCGTTCTCCATTCTCCCTCCTGCCTTTCAGGAGTAAAACCTTTTAGCGCATTATCTTTCTTATAAATTACAGAGCTTTTATTTTTTATTTAAAGAAAGCAAGAAAAAAAACAAAATACAAAAGAAGGGCAGTACAATACAGAATTCAATAAAAAAATTTTTAAAATTTAATACTAAGGAATCAGTAGTTGATACTGACATATTATCATCTTAGAAATTGTTTTTCAAGTTAAAAATCAAAGCATAAAAACTGGCCAAACATTCAGACATTGACAGTGTGAGTGTAAGTGTGTAAGATAGATGACCTTATGACTATTTTTGTCAGACCATTGAATAGAATGGTTATTTAAAAAGTCCAGCACTGATGAGTTATTCTGATGAGGTCTCCTACTGAGATGTCCGTTCTGATCACACTGCCTGGTATAAAAATCATGCCATGCCTGTGCCGCAGCTCAGAGGGTCAGTACACACGCAGAGCTCCTGAACTGAGCAGGAGGAGCCGCTGGGAGCCGCTCTTGCTACACAGCAGCTGAAGGCCTGGGCTGGTGACGGGGAGGGCTGGAAACAAGGATCTTCTGCAAGGCTGACTGGGGGGGTTCTTGGGTGAATAAGGGTCTCTGTTTTCGTTCTATCAAATGCCCTTCCTCTTCTCGCAAAGGCCATCACAGCAGCACCAGAGAAGCGGAGGGAAGTGACGCGGCAGCCTGCACTCAGGCTGATGGCCAGCAGGACACTGCTGGGCAGCCAGGGGACACGGAGGCAGAGCGTCCCAGGGCCTGGAGGCAGAGAGGGAGCAAAGAGGGGCCGAGGGAAGGAGCCTAGCCACCCCTCCAGCTGGTGCTGGGGAAGGGGAGTCAGATGCTCATGGCCGTTCTCTGTTCCCTGTGACTCATTTTCCAGTTTTAATACAATGGCACAAAACGGCTCTGCACAGCGGGGCAGACAGGGCACCCCGGAAATAGAGAAGAGGACATGGAAATAATCCCACGCCACTAAAGCCCTCCGGGTTCCTGGTGAAGATTGCAAAAGTGAACTTGGGAGAAAAGAGAGCCATTGAACAGCTGCTGCTGGGCACACTGGAATTCACACGCAGAAGCAACCACCTGTGGGGCTGGGGATTTAGCTCAGCGACCTAAGTGCCTGCCTTGCAAGCGCAAGTCCTGAGTTTGATCCCTGTTACCGATTAAAAAGAATAAGAAGAAGAAACCACGTGTACTAAAATTATCTTTAAAATGTCAAAGTCCTCAGTGTAAGACCGGAAGCTTTGAAATTAGTAGCAAAAATGTAGGAAAAGCCTTTCAGGTTATGAGCTCAGGGAGGGACGTCTCCAAAGAGTTCCAGCAGCACAAAAATATCAGCAAGAGTCAGCAAGTGGGAATCCATGAAATTAAAGGGTTTATGCACAGCCAAGACATGGCGGAAACATTCCACAAAACAGCACGCCGGCTACACTAGTGAAAGAATACATAAAGATCCCCGAAAATTAACATCAGATTTAATAATGAACAGGCACTGAGCAGGACGAGTGCAAATAGGCAGGAATTGCAAAGAACGTGGTCGATATTTTCGCTATTAAAAAATGCAAATCTAAAGTATACTGAGGTTTGTTTCACCCTGTCATCATAGGAGCATCGAGAGCACACATGTGGGCGTGGGAGAAAATAATTTTATTTTCATCGGCGGGAACGTTCGGCAGCATAGCTGCTGTGCGAATCAGTGCAGAGGTTCCAGAAAAACTACCACATGGCCGCCATGGGAACCAACGGCAAACATCCTCAGTGTATAATCAGAGCATGAAAATTATTCTGCTCCACAGGCACCCGTGTAACCGTGCTTGTCGGGGTGCCCAGTACCCAGGAATGGGACTAGCCAAGGCTCCAATCAGAAGACGTGATGTGGATGAAATGCATACTCAGGGAGGTCAGTGACAGACAGATGGACAGGGAGACACAAAGATTACACAGACAGACTGATGGCAGGTATACTGATTAGGTGACTGACATATAAAATGAATAAAATGATGTCATTTGGAGAAAAATGGGTGGAACAGGAGAGATTATGTTATGCAAACTAAACTGGACTCAGAAGAAAACTGTGTCATGTTTTCCTCTCCTCAATGGAACTGCAAATAGAAACGGATGACGTGAGAGGAGAAAGGAGACCAGGAGCAGAACAGGAATAGGAAGGAATCGGGGGAAAGAGCGGGGTCAGGACATGGAGAGTAATAAGAACAGTAACGCAGAGCAAAGCACATCGCTGCTCCGACGATTGTGCAGAAGGAAATGCCTTACAGTGTGTAACTGATCTGCATTGATAAAGGTAATTAATTAAAACTTAGCTGCTTATATCTTCAGAAACATTGAAATCAGAGGAACGGGAATTCCAAGTAAACCAGGGCAATGGTGAGTTTCATTCTCAGCTGGGCAAAGCATCCCAGCCTGAGGCCCGAGGTTTGGGTCCCGTGATGGCAGACACCCCTCCAGCCTGAGACAGCAGATTCTTTCAGAGTTTTCTTCCAAAGAGTCTCAGCAGAGCCCTCTTGACATCTCTGTTCCTCAGGCTGTAGATGAAGGGGTTCAGCATGGGGGTGACCACGGTGTACATCACAGAGGCTGTGGCGCTCGCGTGTGAGCTGTGGGCTGAGACAGAACCGATGTACACGCCCAGGCCTGTGCCATACAATACAGAGACAGCCAAGAGGTGGGACGCACAGGTGGAGAGGGCTTTCTTCTTGCCCCCAGCTGAGGACAGCCCACGGATGGAGGAAGCAATCTTAGCATAAGAACAAAGGATGCCAGTGAGGCAAACCGTAGCCAGCAGCACGGGGGCGAAATACATCACGAGGTCATTCAGAAGGTTTTTGGAGCAGGCAATCTGGGCCACTTGATTGAGTTCACAGAAGAAGTGAGGGATTTGGGGGTCAGTAGAGAAAGACAGGTGCAGAGCCATTAAGCTTTGCAGCAAAGCATGCAGAACACTCAGAATCCAGGACCCCAGAATGAGGAAGCCACACCGCCAGGGGTTCAGAATGACCGTGTAGCGGAGGGGGTGACAGATGGCCACGAAGCGGTCGTAGGCCATGACAGCCAGGAGGAAGTTGTCCAGCTCTCCAAAGAGCAAGAAAAAGGACATCTGGGTGATGCAGCCTGCGTAGGTAATGAGCTGGCTGTGGGTCTGGATGTTCACCAGCATCTTGGGCACAGTGGTGGAGGTGAAGCCCACGTCCACAAAGGACAGGTTGGAGAGGAAGAAGTACATGGGCGTGTGCAGGTGGGGGTCGGAGACGATGGCCAGGAGGATGAGCAGGTTCCCGAGCACCGTGGTCAGGTACATGGAGAGGAAGAGCCCGTAGACCAGGGGCTGCAGCTCTGGGTCCTCTGAGAGTCCCAGAAGGAGAAATTCTGAAATTCTGGTGCTGTTTTCTGCTTCCATATGGTGGATGCAACTATCAGTGAAAAAGAAAAGTCACATAAGTCCTCTTTGAGCAAAAGGACATTACTAGTTTTGTCGAATTTCCACAAATTAAGTTTTGCAGTCTATAAATTGCAGTCATTGTATAACTTAAGGTCCCCTGGGGAAATTCCTCGTGCCATTCCTGATTGGAAATTTCTGTGCCTCTCTGAGGTTTCTCCCCTAAAATCGTGTCTTTTGTAGATTTCCTATGAAATTATTTCTCACAATTGAGAAATATATATGGGGCGATGACCATGTTGTATGAACTGTTTGGAAAATGATGAGCAGAAGCTGAAAACTAAAATTTCTACCTCCCAATGGTTGAGAAAGAATATATTCAAAAAAGAACATCATATATTATTGCTAGTTTTTGGTGAGGGATTGTGTAGACTTGCAAATGCATACTCACAGAAATCAACGTATAGAATATGTGTAACCGTTTAGATATCAATTATACCTCAATAAGTGAACCTCTGTTGGAAAACAGAGATGATCATGTAACATCCAATGGGATCAAGGCTCCATAAAGAAAATAAAAGTTTTGAAAGAGAGAACAGTCAGGAGATTGTATGTGTGTGCCTGTGTGTGTGGGTATTGGCACACACAAGTGTGAATATTATGCTGGGCATGGAATCCTGGACCTTATTCATGCTAACTACATTCTCTGCCCACAAGTGCAAGGCTGTGAGTTCAAACCCTGGTTCCAAAAAACCCAAGATCCCAATGCATGTGTTACCCTCAAGTCTACATTCTGATCATTCTCAATTAGCAAATGTTTCCTGCTGTTCTATATAAATTCTGTAGGGTAACACCCGGGAGTCTGCTCTCCTACACTGAAAAATATCCTCTGTGTGACTGATCCAGAGAGCACTAGGTCACACACACACACCTCACCTACACGGACTTTACCCTTAGATTTCATGACTCAGGTGAAGAGATTTCACATTCCTTGTTCACTTTTATGCTTGCACAACAGTGTGTAAATACATGTACTTCGTATAGAGTCGGATTTAAAGAAAATAAGAAGCTATCAGATAAAAGGTGTGGTGGGGAAGAGACTGAAACCAGGCTAGATAGAACAATCTGAGAGGTGTTAGTAAAAAATCAAAAGCAGCCTAACAAAGACTCGAAATAGGATGCGAGACAGGAATGATTTAATGACTTCAACAGGGAATAATAACTCAATTTACAAAGATCTATAAGAGATTAACATATAATTGAGGTAAAACATCTGCATATATCCTTTTAGACAGGGATGGAGTTCAGGTGCACAGAAGGCATACACGGGGCTCTGGTTCAATCTCCAGCATCACAAAAAAATAAACTCTTTCTAAATATGTATGTGTGAAATACATTCAAGAAAATAAAAGGCGATCTTCAGTCAGATGAATATAGTATGTTCTAAGTGATGACCAGAAATAATGTGCTTTGTAGAACTAGATCAGAAAAGATAAAATAATGTATATTCCCCAACATACTTACATACAAATTTTTAAAAACTACATGCAATAGTGAATGTGGATAATAACTGTAATTCTTATATCTGGAAAAAATGCCATCTGTTAATATCTCTTCATTCCTTTTGTGTAAGTATCTAGTTCATGTCTTGTACTCTGAGTAACAACTAGAAATAATGATACATGGCATATTAGTTATTGTCTTATGTTTTGTTATGAAATTTTGTTTTCTTATAAAGTAAGAAGAGAAAAGTCTAATTAAAAACAATACTCTGACCACATTGCATAAATGCAAAGAACTACATAGGCAATGTAAAAAAAACAATTATTGAAAACAATAACACAAATACATTCGGATGCACTGGTAAGAAAAAAATTGCAAGCAAACTTCATTACAGTAATACCCTTTTTAATCTATCAAAGGTTTTCATCTGCGTGTCTCCATGAGGGGAAATAACTGAAAATGTGTGCAGTACCTCCTGTACTGGTACTGCAAGGTCGTATATTCAGGAAATACTCGGGTCCAGAACTCTCCGATGTAAAGATGCTGCAAATGGAAACACACCCTACAGTGTGCATCATCAAGAAGAGGAGACACAGCCCACATCAGCGTCTGTCCCCTCACAGCTGAGGTCCTGTGTCTGTGCTCCAGGTTCGCAGAAACATATTCTCACAGTAACCTGGAGCCACTCTGGTCCTATTGCTTCCTCTTGTAGCTAAGTTTCCACTGTCCCTCAGCTGTGAGCTGTGGCAGTGCTGAGCTCCAGGGATGCCTCTGTGTTTACCATGTAACTGAACACTGAAGTTAACTGAGCAGGAAGAGTCTGCAGCATTGCCTGCTCTCTACCCTAAAGCAAATTCGCCCTGAAGTGAGCAAATTCAAGCAAGTCCCTCAAGCAAACTCTGCTAGCTTTCAGTCCCTCTGAGCCTTTCCTTCAGCACCCCCGGAATTCTTGGGGTCACCTGGATGGAATCTTTCAAAAAAAGGTCTCTGTGTAAGCACCTCGAACACAGGCTGGAGACTTGGTGATGGGAGCTCTATCCCAGACAGGACAGCAGCCTTAATGAAGCCTCAGACCCCAACCCAGGGCAATTTATTTAGAAAAGCACCTTGCCCAGCTCAGCACTGCACATTCTGAAAGACAATTAGTGCAGGACACATTCGCATCTCCCAGTAGATTCTCCCTCAGGCATTAGTCCCTCCCTCTTGCCTTTCCAAACCTTATGGGACTCTGCTCTCCACAGAAAATTTTTCCTGCTGATTCCTTGTTATACAGCTCAGATTAAAAATCCAGGGGAATCCAGGATCAGAATTCCTTCCCAGTAAAGCTGCACAAAGTACAAATATGTACTAATAAAATGAATAATATCTAAAAATCATCAAATAAATTATCTGACTCAGAAAATCCCAAAAAGAATGAAAGACAAATTGGGAACATAGGAAGATTCTGGGTCGCTTTACATATTCTGTATTTGGGTCAGTGTTCTGATTATGTGGAGAAATTTTCAGATCTGAAACTTCACTGAACCTTTGAAATGGTGCTTGGCCTGTGTATTTTCCAATTCATTTGTACTTTTAGCAAAGTTTCCTCTAGTATCTTCTCCCCACTATCCTTCACCCTTGAGAAACTGGTAACAAAAGCAAAATCCTTGGGCTCACCCCAGCACCTAGCAAGTGGACACAAATGAAATTAAAAGGCTATTTAAAGAAGTCATAGAAAAAAACTTTCCAAACATTGGGAAATGGATCTGGCATGCTTATAAGTGAGGCATATAGGACTTCACCTGGCCATAACCAAAGTAAATCTACATCCTGACATATAATAATCAAGATCCCAGAAATTCAGCCCAAGAACAGAATATTAAAAGCTGCTAGAGAAAAGAGACAGATCACCTATAAAGGAAAACCCATCAGAATCACGGCAGACTTGTCAGCACAAAGCATCCAGTCAAGGAGAGGTTGGAGGGAAGTGTTTCAAACCCTCAAAGAAAACAACTTCCAACCCAGATTGATGTACCTTGAAAAACTATCTTTCAAAGTTGATGGAAAAAAGATACTTCCATGATAAAGAACACCTGAAGGAATTCATGACTACCAAACCAACCCTACAGAGAGTGCTGAAGAATATTCTAGAGGGAGATAAAGCATGATTCAAGGAACAGCAGCAGAGGAGGATCCCTAGACAAGACAGGCAACTGAATGAAGGGAAAAGTGGGGGGCCAATAGCAGGAGGACAGCAGGGCAGAGGCAGACCAGTGTGTGCTGGTTGTAACCATTAATGTAGATGGCCTCAGATCAGCAATAAAAAGAAACACAGGGAGAGGGCATCAGGAATCAAGATCCATTGATATGCTCTATATAAGAAACACATCTAACTGGAAAGGAAATTCATAGACTGAAAATCAAAGGAGAGAAAACAATTGTTCCATGTGACAGGAGACCAAAACAAACAAACAAAAAAAAAACACAAACAAAAACCAAGAGTAACTTTCCCATTAACTACAGAATGCATAAGAAAGATATGGTATTATTAGGCAGTGGAAAGCTTCCCAGCAATAAAGTAGAATAATCTCAGGGCTCCTGTAGGTAAATGGACGCAACTGGAGATCATGTTCATGGCCAAAACAGTTCGAACTCACACGCGTGACCCCGAGCATAAGAAACAGAAGGAGGTGGTGGTATCCAAAAGCAAATGGAGGAAACCCCTGGGAGGGAAACGTGCAAACTACTGGTAATTTCTTACTGTCTTGTCTTGAACTCTTGCATTGTTTACACCATTTTGCTAGGTTTGGCTTTGTTCTGTCTTGTTTTGTTAGGCTTTACACTGTGTGATGGTAGGGGCAGCTATTTTAAATATAAAGGGATAAAGTACGGTAATCTTAGTTTCCTATTATTATGCTGTGAAGCCTGATAACACTTTCATTCATTTGTTTAATTGGTTTTATTCTGTTTTGTTTGATTTTTTTATGTGTGATGGTATGAACACCTATTCTGAAGAAAATGAGACATTTTGACAGCCACTGCTGATTTCCTGTCATCTTATTTCAAAGTCCTACCATGCTTTGTACTTTTGTTTTGATTGGTTCTATCTTGTTGTGTTTGATTTTATTATGTGTGACGGTATGGACAACTTTTAAGGAAAATGAGATATTGTAGTAACCATTGTTCATTTCCTGTTATCTGGTTTTGCAGTCCTGTAATGCTTTCATCCTTTTGAATGGTTTTATACTATTTTGTTTGCTATTATTGTGTGTGAAGGCATGGTCAACTATTTCAAAGAAACCAAAAGACATTATAGTAGCCACTGTTGGTGACCTGTTGTCTGGTTGTGAAGCTTGGTATTGCTTGCATTGTTCTGTTCTGATTTGTTTTCTTTTATTTTATTCTCTTTAAAATAAAAAAATGAGAATCTGCATTTAAACAAAATTCCCACACAAATCCTCTGCACACTGAACCTGGAAGAGTCTTGATTAGTACGGGATCTCCTGGGGTCCTTTCTCCTTCTGCTTGTGCTGGGCGTTGGTGGGGGACACTGTCCTGTGCTCTGTCCAATGCTGAGCAGCGTCCTTGGTCTCCACTCTCATGGCGCCAGATGGACCTCCCTCCAGGGGACAAGGGGGTTTCTCAAAGTATTCCCAAGTGTTCTTTGGAGAGAAAATCATTCTGGTCATGGAGCACAGTTTAGGGCATGAGAGCTGGGAATATCTGGAGAGGTTCCAATGAGAGCCCATCGGTTTACCATTTGTTACTTTTGACAGATCCACATAGACCCTGTAAGCCCAAGAGCTGCAAAGTTAGAAA
The DNA here is from genome assembly GCF_034190915.1 of Cavia porcellus. NCBI lineage: Eukaryota > Metazoa > Chordata > Mammalia > Rodentia > Caviidae > Cavia > Cavia porcellus. The sequence continues at coordinate 66,324,625 of NW_026947500.1, forward strand.
AAGGTTCTTAGTGGTAGTGGCCACTAGAATGGACATTTATAAAACTTAAATGATGTCATGATCAATTGCATTATCAAGGAAGTGTGGCTAAAAGTCTGAAAATTGCTTATAATTGCCACACACTTGATAAGCGATTTTCTTCTCTACTGAATATGTTGTAAGCTGTGGAAGACATGAACTTGTCCTTGGGAAAAATGGAAGCTTCGGTGATGTCGGACAGGCTCCTTGATTTTAGACTTTGACTGGAACCCACACACAGGATTGGGACAAGATGTAACTTTAGACCTCTCAAAAGCGAGAGAGTTTACGGCAAAGGGGGAGTGAAGTCTGCATTCACCTCGATTTTACACCTGAGCTCTTGTCACAAAGCATCTTCAGAGAACATTTTCTGTGCGGAGCAGCATCCCACGGGGGTTGGAATGACTAGAGGGAATTTGCTGATGCCCAAGGGAGAATCTGCTGGGAGACAGGAACATCTCCTGCGCTGACCGTCTTGCAGAATGTGCAGCCCTGAGCGGGCAGGGTGCTTTTCTAAACGGATTGTCCTGGTTTGGGGATCTAGGCTTCACTTTTGTGTCTTTCTTGTCTGGGGCCAGAGCTTCAGTCTCCATCTCCAGGTCTCCAGCCTGTGTCCGAAGTAAAGGGTAATTGCTGACCTTTAAGAATAGGCGTGGAAGCTGAATTAAAAGTGGGATGGAAGAAATAAGGAGGCTCCAGTTTACTGTGAGAATATGTCCGGAGGTCCCTGCCATCCCTGGAGTGTAGACACAGGCCATCAGCTGTGCCGGGACAGAGTCTGACGTGTGCTGTGTCTCCTCGTGTTTATGATGGACACTGTAGGCTGTGTTTCTATTTGCAGCAGCTTTGCATCAGAGAGTTCTGGACCAGAGTTATCCTTGAAGATCCAACCTGGCAGTACCAGTACAGGAGGTACTGTCCACATTTTCAGTTATTTCCCTCATGTGAGAAGTCAGATGAGAACCTTTAGTAGATTAAAAAGGATATTGTAGTAATAAACTTTGCTGGAAGTTATTTTCTTGCTGCTGACTCTGAATGTATTTGTGGGTTTGTTAGCAATTCCCTGTATAGCAGACTGTCCATGTAAAATCTTCGCTTTTGCACAGTGAGGTGTGTGTGGGGGGGGGTGAGTACTCTTTTTAATGACGCTTCTGTTTTTATTTTATGAAAAACTAAAATTCATAACAAAATGATTTTAGGATAACAATAGTCAGTATACTACGTGCTATATTTTCAGTTATTCAGGGCAGAAGGTGTAAACCAAAGAGAGTCTTACAAAAAAAGGAACAAACAGAGAATACCACAACTACATTTCTCTACACATAGGAATTGGGGATTTTTACCACCTTCACTGTTTGCCATTTAGCTTTTAAATTTGTGTGTAAGTTGCTGGTGGAAATATATACATATTTGAATTTTTACAAGGCACATTATTCTGGTCATCACCTAGAAGACATTGCATTCATTTGAATAAAGCTTATGTTTGTTTCTGAAATACATTTAACACATACACAGAAAGAATTTAGCTATTGATTTTTGTGGTGTTGGAGATTGAATCAGAGCCTGTGTACCCCTGAAATACATCCGCCTAAAATGATATATGCAGATACTTTAACTCAGCTGTATGTTAGTTTCTTACAGGTCTTTGGTTACTGTGGTTCTTATCCATAACCATTTTGCATCTTTAATAGCAATGTTTTTACACTGCTCTGTGTGACCTGCTTTAGTCTCCCCGTCTCACTGTTTCTCTCATAGCTTCTCCTTTTCCTTAAATTTGCTTTGTACACAGCACCTGTATTCCTGGCACCCAGGAGTTACTTGTGGAAATACAAAACAGAACATGTGTGTAAAATTCTCTCATTTGAATCTAGAAGTGTAAAGGCAGAGCCACTCTGTGAGGGGATGGGTGTGTGTGCCCTGATGTCCTCCGGGCTTAATCACACTGAGGAAGGTTTTCAGTGTGAAGGAACAGACTCCAGGGTGCCACCACATAGAAGTTATGCAGAACACGGGGAAACACATGCTCTTTGGGAATGATCAGAATGCAGACTTCAGTGCAGCACATCGATGAGCATTTGCAAAAATAGAGACAGAGACAGAAAGAGAGCGAGACAGAGACATAGAGAGAGGAAGACAGACAGATCAAAACCCAAAGCCTCACAAGGACAGGGAGTAAATGCTGGAAGTAAAAATTCACAGATGGGATTCTTGAGTTACAATGGGACCAGATACACACGAGTCCTCCAGACAAACGCGGAACGGACAGAGGAGCTCTGTCTTCATTTCTTATGAAATGCTTAAAACCAGAAGCTCTTCGTCCGTTTTCTCTTCTGAATGGTTGGCTTATTCCTTTTGCCCACTTTTCTCCTGAGCTGTTCAGTCTGTAGACGCTGGACACTAAAAGCACAGTAGAACCGTTTCTCCTGGAAGCCTTTGTTGCTGCCCTTTGTCTCTGGTCCTGGGTTAAGGCGAGCGGGAAGGTTGCACAGCTGAGGAAGAGGCTTCCTGCTCCCGCCCTCCCAGGAGTCCCCTGAATCTTAACACCGTTTTAATCCCTCAGGTTCATTCCGTTCTGTGTGCTCTGTTGGTTGAGTGGATGTTTTATGCTTTTAAAATGTTTCTGTAGACAGAGGGCAAACCACAGCCCTCTGGAATGGAAAATGAATGGAAATTCATCTGATGGCAACAGCTTGCTGAATGTCTGTCCCTCTGTAATATGTAATATGTGCCCGGTGTGAGAAAACCGTGTTATTTACACAGGAGTCCTCACTGTGATTCCTGCATCTAAGCCTGATGTGCTCAGTGTGTGTGTGTGTGTGTGTGTGTGTGTGTGTGTGTGTGTGTGTGAACTAGTAACTCAGGAGTGAGTGCAGGCTTCCGAGGAGAGGGGCTGGTCCCCCCTTCACAACACAGAAGCCAGAACTGAAGGCAGCACAGGAGGTAACCAAGGGCGTATGTCAGAGCCTGGGGGATTTTGACTCTACCAATCAAAGCAAACATTACAGCAGCTGGAAAGAGAGCCGCCTCTTGTCCTGAACATTCAGCAGCAATAAGGCTGCACACTGTTCTGGGTGCCAGGAGTCAAAAGCAGGAGTTGGGTGCAGGAGTGAAGGCCTCAGGCACCCCAATAAACACCAGCACAGACCCACACCTGCGACCTTTTTCTCTCCCAGAGACGAGGTCTCGCTTGCAGCAGAGCTGGCCTCTCACCCTGGAATCAGTGACCTTTCCACTTCCACGTCCAGTGGAGGAGCAGACGCCTCTGCACACAGGTCAGTCCTCGTTCTGTGTCACAGGTGGCCCCTCTCACTCCCTGGTCACAGGGCTTCCTTGTTAGTGATGAGCTCCTGAGAGAAGCATCTTCTCCAGCGCCTTTGACCCTCTGCTCCTCCTGGGAGCAGTGCACAGCCCCCGAAGCCCTCCTGCTCCCCACCTGTCTTTCTGGGTGTTTCTGTGCAAATGTCACTTTGTCCCTGGTCTTCTGGGAATAATCAGCAAACACAGAACCCCACCAACTCTCCTTTCCATCTGTTTTCACCACATTTTCTACAATTGGATCTTGAAGCGTCCTGTAACCAACATGCATTACAGGGGTGATCCCCACGGTAGAGCTACTGGGAGGTGGTACAGTGGGTGGAGATGGGCTTCGGGAGAGGTCTTTATACTCCTAGGGGGGCACATCCTTGAAGGAGACTTCAGACCTGCAGCCCACTTTCCACTTTCTTTTCCCTCCTGCTCATGATGTGGTGTGGATATTCTCTCCCATTCACTCCTGCTGAGAATTCTGTGCTTCCCAGTGTTGTGGGGCCAGCGCGTCATTCAAAACCCTAGCCAGCATCATCTTCTCTCTTTACAAGCTGACTGTTCCTGGGAAAAGGTCAGGAAAACAGCACTTAGCATCATCAGACATAAGAGTTTTACAAAACTGTTTATACCCCGTCTATCATTTTACTGTAGAGATTTTGCTTTCCTTCATTGTTTTTTTAACCTTCTCTTATTTTGAAGGGAGTAAAATACAACAGGAAAAGACAGAATAAAGCCAATTGAGACAATGCAGTGAAATTGTTCCACAACTTTAGAGCAGGATACGGGGATAACAGGAATAGGTACCATAGTATATCTCCTTATCTTCACAATAGTTGTTCTTTCAATCAGGTACAACAAAATCATACCAAATACAGAACATTATAAAACCTATCAAAACAGAGTATTGAATAGAGCCATGCAATTAATCAAAACAAAGCAAAACACTGATAACAATATTTGCATTCAAAGAGATAATAGAAGGAAATCCCCCGTGTTTGCTGTATTGCATGTGGTCAACCTCCCAAGAGGTGCGCAGACCTCTGGCTCTTGTTTGCTAACCTGGCGGGGATGTTTGATTCTCAGCCCACACACCAGTAGGTTCACGGCTGCCTACCAGGGAGGCGAGCAGGTTCCTTTGTTTCCCAGCACCCTAAGTACCAACATAGTGTGGATCTTGGGAGACGCTGGCTGTTCTCTCCCTGGGGCATGCACCTCTTGCTGGAGCCATGGCTCCTTCATTGTTCATTGATTTTCGACACAATGCCTTGAACATGGGCCATTGTCAATTTATATTCCTCAAACATATGTTTTTTTCAATAAATTCTTACAATATTGACACTTTGCTCATGAGATAGAACTTCTTAATGAGACATTATACTGTAGCTGGAATCTGCTAAAGGGTAAAAATCTATGCAAAACACAGAAATTATTTTCCTGACTCTAGGAGATCTGGATGGAAGTGTAGCTCAGTAGCAAGAGCCCCTAACTTGCAAGTGAGAGGCCCTGAGTTCTACCCACCTTAGTGCAAAAAGGCTAACATTCATGTCAGGTGAGTCATGCATCCTTTGGTAATGCTGCTTTTCTCACTCCATTCTTATTTTGGAAGTTATACCCAAAGCATGGAACCAGGAAATGTTACGTGGCCTTCAGAATTTCTCCTTCTGGGACTCTCAGAGGACCCAGAGCTGCAGCCCCTCCTCTACGGGCTCTTCCTCTCCATGTACCTGACCACGGTGCTCGGGAACCTGCTCATCCTCCTGGCCATCGTCTCCGACCCCCACCTGCACACGCCCATGTACTTCTTCCTCTCCAACCTGTCCTCTGTGGATGTGGGCTTCACCTCCACCACTGTGCCCAAGATGCTGGTGAACACCCAGACCCACAGCCAGCTCATTTCCTACGCAGGCTGCATCACCCAGATGTACTTTTGGATGCTTTTTTCAGGGCTGGACATCTTTCTGCTGACGGTGATGGCCTATGACCGCTACGTGGCCATCTGCTACCCCCTGCACTACACGGTTATCATGCACCGCTGGCTCTGTTTGTTGTTGGTTCTAGCCTGCTGGATCATGGGTGTCCTGATTTCCCTGTTACACACCCTCATGGCTTTGCGTCTGTCCTTCTGCAGCCACTTGGAAATCCCACACTTCTTCTGTGAACTGGATCAGGTGGTCCACCGTGCCTGTTCTGACACCTTTCTCAATGACATGGCCATATATGTTACTGCAGTGCTGCTGGCTATCTGTCCCCTCGCTGGCATCCTGTTCTCTTACTCTAAGATAATTTCCTCCATACGTGCAGTTCCGTCAGCTCGGGGGAAGAACAAAGCGTTTTCCACCTGCACCTCTCACCTCTCGGTGGTCTCCCTGTTTTACTGCACGCTCCTGGGCGTGTACCTGAGTTCTGCTGTCACCCAAGACTGGCGCTCTACTGCAGTCCCCTCGCTGATGTACACCGTGGTCACCCCCATGCTGAACCCCTTCATCTACAGTCTGAGGAACGAAGACATCAAGAGAGCGCTGAGAGGACTTCTTGGGAGGGCAACGAGCAGAGGACCAGCTGGCCCACCTCGGTAGAAATGCTTCTCATTTCGGGCCTCAAATTTTGGAGTCAGAATTTTGATCCTTTGATCAGATTGTGCAAGACGTTTTTCCCTTTACCGCCTGTAATTTCCATTTCTTTGATGTAGTTCTCTAGATAATTTAATTAAATCACTTTATTAAGTGTTCTCTTCTTTCTAGTGCCTTTTATTACTCCCCCAAACTTGTTCCCCTTCTTGGATCGGAAGTGTTTGGAAATTCTCATGTCTGCCCTGGAACAAAGCAGACTGCTTATGAAAAATTGTTATACAATAGCGTATCATGTTCAATTTATATCTTTTGTGTTCTACAGCAACTTTGAAGGATTTTGCTGTTAGTAGAGGACAATTATACTTGGCAATTAAAGTCAGCTACAAATTTGAATAAATTGATTGATTCCATATGACTTTAGAGTCTGGAATGACCTCTAATATGACCAATAAATTTTTGAAGTCGGTGAGTGTATTGCTTTGGAAAATGATTTTGAGTCTGTATTCTGTTCCTTCCCGGTGTATTGTGAAGCATTGTCCAGGTGAAGAGAATTTAATAATCTGACTTCACAGTTGGTTGGTACACATTATTGTTACACTGAGTTACCTTCTTTGTTCTGTTGGTCAGAATGTCTAGATCTGAATACAGATACTGTCCCTCACTCTAAATGAGAACCCTCATCAATATTATCCTGTATATATTCTTTTTTTCCCCCTTTCCAGTGCTGGTGATCAAACCCAGGGCTTCATGCATGCTAGCAGTGCCCTGTCACTGAGCTAACCCCGGCCCTGTGCATCTCCTTTCCCCCAGGAATAGTCCAGTCTTTATGTTCTGGCTGACACAGGACTGTGTCTTCAGCCCAGTCGTGGGACTCAGAGTCACCCACTCCCTGTGCACACAGGCGTGTCCTTCCACCGTGTCTGGGGTGGAATCTCACTGCAGTCACCATGTAGTACAGTTACTTTAAATAAGCTGCATAGCAGGGTCATTATGAATCTTGTCACTAAATATACAAATAAATTTCAAGATTATTGGCGTATGGTTTTAATTATCCTCAGTTCCTTTTTCTTTTGATTATTGTATCACTTGACTATTGCTGTACAGGAAGCTGTGCTAAAATTCAGTAGTTAGGTGTGACACCATTTTCATCAAAAATGCAAGCGCACAGTTGGGGGCTCCTCTGACCACTGCTGGGCACCGCCCAAGTCTGAATCCAGGTGTGAGTTGCTACTTGGTGTTTTCAGGATCCTCCATGACATGGCAGGCAAATCTAGCGTTTCCCCTGAGCAAATGACTTCTGGCCAGTTTTTGACATTTCTGCACTGAGATTTGCTTTCAGGGCAGGCCTTCCCGGGATTCTGGTGCAGAGGTAAGTTTGGGGAGCCCTGTCCCAGGGCTTCGTTGCATCCCACACACTGTCCTTCCTTTTGCACAATCTCTGATGCCTGCTTTTGCAGTTTCTGTTCAAGGTCCACAAGAAGGAGAAGGCTCGAGACAGAAATTTGTGTGTATATACATATGAGAGCTAAGAGGAGTGCACCACAGACGGTGTTAGTTCTTGGAAGAGAACAGTTGGTGCTCCCAGGATTAGCCTTACTTTACGTGTCTGCATCTGGTAATCTAAGAACCCATTTGGAGGTCACAATATGCAATATTACACCTGTTATTAAATTCCCATCATCTGGATTTGAAAATCTATACTGTGACTGTTTAGGGTTTGTTGTTATTGTTGCTTGTCTGTTTTGCTTTTTGTCTCTCTTTTCCAAGTATTTTTTCTATTAAATATGTAAATGAGGAAACTTTAAACAGAGAAAAAGAATGAAAAGTTTCTAACTCAAGAAAAATCTTTCAAGGCTTTGGCTCAAGCCAGATCTCCAGAGAAACACCGTGTTACTTAACCAGTTTTCCATCTCAGTTTATTTAGGGTGCTCCTGCATGGGTTGTCAAACAAATCTGGGGTGTGTGTGAGTGTGGGTGTGATGGCCCCTGGGAACGTCTATGATTAGTCAGAATGTCACCTTAACACACATAATCAGTTTCAAAACACAATTAGTTGAATGTTCCAGGCAAAATTGTGCAGACAGGATGGATTGCGGTCTTTATGAACCTAGCATTGTTTGACCTTCATAAAGAAGGGAAAGTACTCAGTGTCCTAAAAGAAAGCGACTGGGAATATGAAGTAATCTCAGTGGAGGAGAAAAGGAGGTAATTCCCACAGTGCAGTGGCATCCAGAGGGAGCTGACGAGATGAAGGGCGGAGGGGGAGGTGCTCGGTTACTGCAGAAGTCTCCCTTCTACAGTTCTCATGTGTGCCATTTCCCTCTTTGCCTCCCCAAAACAGAAAAAGCGGTAACAATGGAATACCAGAAGTCACTGTTTTCTCAGTTGTCGAAATTCTGTTTATTTTATCGCCCAGTATTCTAACACAGATGAGATAAACAAGCTCCATCGTAAGGACCTGTATTGTACCACACTGTCTAGAAGGACACAAGGTACAACATCATTTTTAGTGGATGAAATCATTCACTTTTCCTTCTTTGCTTTAACTATAATAAAATATGTGAATATTAATTTAAACATAAGGTAGGTTAGTCTCTGTGTCTTAAAATATATAAAAGAAATAAGTTCAAAGGGGAAAAGAAAGATGTCGTAATCTCTATATGTCAAGAAAACCTTCGTGAATGTTTACTGTATCATTGATAATTCTTATTAAACTTTAATTTGGGGATCATTGTAGGTTAACATGCATATGTACAAACTAAGCCTGAGAGATCCATGAATGGTTTACTCAGTTTTCCCAACAGTAACATCTCATAACACTGTGGTACAATGTCACACCCAAGGTACAGACGCTGATTACAGTCACCACACAGGACAGCTCTGCAGAGAGGCTCAGCGCTGGCCTTTGGAGAGCCTCCCTGCCTTCTTCCCTTTCCTGTCCTTGACCTAAAAGAACCACCAATCCACTCCCTGTTCCCACACTGTTATGAGGGCAGAAATGTCATCTAGCATTCAAAGCCCTCTGCCCCAGAAAAATGGAGGAGTCGGTGTCTCTAGAGGCTTGTTTTGCTCATGGCTCTGGTCAGCGCTTTGGACATGGAGCTGAAAAACTAGCCAGGTCCTGAGTGTGAGAACCATGGGACGGTCAGATGGAAGGCAGAATTCTGGTGCTCCACTGCGCCCTGGGGTGACCACAGTCAGCAGTAAAGCACTGTATGTATCAAAATCGTTAGACAGAGGACCCTAGAACTAACTCACTATAAAGACATGATTAAGACTGAAAGTGACAGATATGTCAACAAGCCGGGCTCACCGCTCTTTAACATATGCATGAGTCATACGCCGTGTTGTCTCTCATAAATATGCATTGATACTATGTAGTGTTCTAAAACTAAAAAGTGTAAAGCCCCAAACGAGTACCCATACAATGCACTAACATGTTGAAGTCCACATTATCAAAAAGAGCAATTAAAGCCCTGATACACACAGGCATGACTCCCGAAGAAGCAAAGTACTGACCTCAGCTTTAGATAAATTGCACCAGTTTCCAAGGTAACTTTTTCCAGATGTGAAGCAAATCCCATCACGAGCTCTTCAGTAAAATGAAAGAAACATTATGCAATAAGAGATGCAATACAGGAAGAAGTTGCCTCTAAGACATCCTTGCTGATTACTCAGGTATGTGAGAATTTCCAAATACTTCTGGTGCAATGCTTGGAATAATGCTGGGAATCTGGAAAAGCAAAAGGAAAAAACCATGAGCTTTTAGAAAATCTGAAAGCACTAGTTGACTAAGTCACACGGGGACGTTGGAATTGTAGCAGTCGAAGTCCTGGGAGAAATACCTTGAGCGATTCCTGTGCTCATGATCTGATCCGTGAATCAGGTTTAGACTTGGAAGCTTCCAAAGTCCTGCAGCCAAGAGCATTGCTCAGGCTCTGGGCAGCATCTTCTTTTACAGGTTTTATTCAGAAAGTCTTTTCAGAGCTCTCTTGACATCCTTATTCCTCAAGCTGTAGATGAAGGGATTCAGCATGGGGCTGACCACAGTGTACATCTCCGAGGCTGTTGCACTTGAGTGTGAGCTCCTGTGTGCAGAGCTAAGGTACACACCTAGACCTGAGCAATAACATAAGGAGACCACTGCGAGGTGAGATGTGCAGGTGGAAAAGGCTTTATGCCCCCCTGAGCTGAAGTGACAGCACATATGGAGGAGACGATCTTAGGGTAAGAGTACAGGATGCCAGCCGGGGAGCCAGTCCCCAACAGCACAGGTACCAAGTGCACCACAAGGTCACTGAGAACATTCTCAGCACAGGCAAGCTGGGCCACCTGGTTGAGTTCACAGGAGAAGTGTGGGACTTCCAGCTCTGTGCAGAAGGACAGATGCAGCACCACGAGGCTTTTCCATGAGGTGTGCAAGAAGCTCGCCATCCAGGACACCAGCACCAGCACCACACAGAGCAATGGGTGCATGACGACCGTGTAACTCAGGGGATGACAGATGGCTACGAACCTGTAATAGCCATGACACCCAGGAAGAAGTTGTCCAGCTCTGCAAAGAGAAATACAAAGTATATCTGGGCGATGCAACCTGCATAGGTAATGACCTGGCTGTGGGTCTGGATGCTCACCAACGTTCTGGGCACATGGGTGCACATGAAGCTGATGTCCACAGAGGACAGGTTGGAGAGGAAGAAGGATATGGGCATATACAGTTGAGGTTTGGAGATGATGGCCAGGAGGATGAGCAGGTTCCCGAGCACTGTGGTCAGGAACCCGGAGAGAAAGAGCCCACAGATGAGGGGCTGCAGCTCTGGGTCCTCTGAGTGCCCCAGAAGAAGAAATTCTGAAATTCTGGTGCTGTTTCCTGCTTCCTCATTGGGGATGCAATACTGTAAATACAAATCGACTTAGTAGGTGCCGTTGCGTGGATGGGTGGTAGTTTCAGGGAAAGCAGGTCGCATCAGTGCTCTGTACACAGATGCATGCTACCCGTATAGTTGAAGTGCTCTTATTTACATGCTTGTGTTTACAGATAATTCTTATGCTTTGATATCTCATACCCACAGGATTTGGAATTTCTGCTCTGCTCTACACCTTTTCCTGTGAGGTCATGCGTTTCACAGTTTTAATGAGAAAGTACTTGTTACATTTGTGTACTGGCCATGTTCAGACCCCTGTCTGTACAATGATTCACTCCCGCAGATGAAGAAACATTCCTACTTCCCAGTCATGGACACAGAATCCAGGGAGAGAAGAAAACCACATGTCTATGACCTGTTTTCCTTGAAACTATCACCAATCCACACAATGGCACATACTAAGTGGACTTTTATTATCAATTACACCTCAGTAAAACCGCTTGAAAAAGAAATAGTCACAGAAGACCCCACGGGGTGAACACATCATGAAAACAAGGTATGGATAGGAGGTGTGTGTACGTGTGTGTGTCTGTGTGTTGCTAGCAATGAAAGCTGGAATCTGGGGCATGCTAGGCAGGTGCTCTGCCAGTAAGCTACACCCTCAAGCCCACAGTCAGGCAGGAATAGGCGACATGTGAACAGAAGCCAGGAGGTCACCTGTTGGAATTTTACCTGGCAGAGAGAACAGCCAGTGCAAATGCCCTGAGACAGGTTCAGATTTTCCAGGCCATCAAGGAACCAGTGTGTGGAGGTCAGCAAGAAGGGCAGGGTGCTGGGAGACAGCAGACAGATGCGCTGAAGAGTGAGGTGCTGAGAATGCTGGACCCCAGGAACCCCTCTTTTGTGGTGTGCACTTCTTGCACATTGTTCATGTTTGTTGCAAAGGCATCCTGTGGACTCAGAGGGAAACTGCTCCCTGCCCTTCCTGGTTGAGTTTTCCTCTGTGTTGTGAGAGTGACTCCAGGTCCTCAGCTCTGAGGCATGTGCTCCTGGGTGTGCACCGCCACAGCACCCCGACACACCCAGCACACCCACAGGGCCAGCACTGTGCACACTGGGAGCCCAGGGGACCAGGTAACTGCCCCTTTGCTGTGCCAGGCTGAGAATCTGCGCTCTGTAACTGTGCAGAATAATAAATAAGCAGGGAGACAAACTTTGTTGCCTTTTTGTTCTAGTTTGCATTTGAAGAAACAAACGTCAAGAGACACAGAAATGAAAGGGAAGAAAGAAAGCCAGTGAGATAACAGACTCATACGGAGCCCGAGGAAGCGGAAGGAAGCCAGTGTGTCTACCTTTCCAAAAACAAGAAAAAAGCCAAAAGAAATAAAAGTATCCACAGTCAAAGGCAGTGATGCCATCAGGCTTTCAAACGCCTCATGGAAAGGTAGTCCCGAGACCAAAGGGACTCAAGGGACTCAAGAAACAATCAACCACGGGGTACACAGACACCCCAGTAACAGCTAAGCGCGTTTAATGTGAGAGAGAAGCATTCCCTCTGCTTAGTCCATAGTTTCTGGCCGGTCTGTGTCGCCGTGGTCCAGCGACAGCAGAGGCCTCTGTGTACCTCGGAGCCCTCTGAGGGCAGCTGGCAACGAGCAGTGCAGGTGCCTCTGCTCAGGGTTTGCACTTTGCCCCTGACCCTCTGCACCCAAGGGCTCAGTCCAGGGAGGGCTGCCTCCTGGTGAGGGATGAGACCCCTCCTGGTGTGGCAGCCTGCTCTGTTCCCTGGACACCTCTCAGTGGGACCAGGGGGCTAAGCGGCTCCTGGGTGAGTAGCGTTTCACAGCAACATGCGAGCTTCACAGGCGAGCGAGGAAGAATATAATAGTCACCCACAGCGTGCAAGCTCAGCCCCATGGGGAGAGGAGAGGCATGCTGTGAAATATTTCATCTGCTGTGCTAAGGGATTAGAGGGGAGTCTGGAAGGAATTACGGAGGGGGAGAGAGAGAGATTAGGGAGATGCGCTACCAGAGAATTCTGCAGTATGCGTAATAGCATTCACAGGGTCTGATTCTGCACACGAAGTGTGCGAGCTTGCAGACATGCAAAATGCAGAAAGAACTTTTAAACAAGCGACACTTAGAAATGAAAGAGTTACAGTGTTGCATTGGTAAAGGTATATTTCTTCTTTAGCGAAATATAGTTACAGATTTGCAGATTTTATTTATCTGCAATCAAACAAATAGAGATTGACCTCACGGCTGTCTGCATTCTAGGCAAATACTCTGTCCCTCAGATCAGTCCTGGATTTTTAATAAAACATCATGACTGTACATGATAATGAGGGACCGTGTCATAGCACAACACACACGTGCAGTATTTAATCAGTAAAATTGAAACACTGGTAAATCTTTTCTCTTGAAAAACATAGATTCTTGTCTTCTAATGTCTTATTAGCACATGTGCAATTAAAAACCCAGGATAGCACTTTGGAAGCCCTTTAGTGTGATTCTTATGATTATGAATATCATGTGGTAAAAATTCACAGCTAGTGGAGTGAGCTTTAATCCCTGAATCATGCTGTGACACATAAACATGTCTTCCTCCTGTGAAGTTGTATTTGGTTCCCATTCATCAACAAACCAGGTCTCCTCTCCCTTATACTTACAACAAACATTATTCTACCTCTGGCAGTGACTTTTTAATTTTGATGGACGTGTCTTCATTCTTTGATATGGTTTTAATATTACTGTGTGCTTGGGATGCATAATGATTACCTTCATCTGGAGAAATATATCCACCTACAGTCACACCCAGTCAGCTTATTTCCCTGTCCCCTTCCTGTCCTCCAGGCTCCCCTGATGCCCAGACATCACCCCATATCCACAGTGTCACCATCATTTCTTATCATTTTTTCTTTGCTGTTCAGATCATTTAAAATTTGGATTTAATGTGATATCTATATGCATGAATATAGTACACACTGATTGAAAAAAGTTGAAAAGATAATCTGAAACATGAGTCAGACAAGACACAAAACACAAATTATTTTACAGATTATCAGTTCACGGTAAAATTGTCAAAGACTTTTGTAAGCAGCAGAATGTGACGGGAAGTCTTCAAAAATCATACAAGTAACAGTCTCTAATTTTTTATGTGGTTTTATATAAACAAATGAGCTTAATTCAGATTAAATCAGTTTTAATCAAATCAAAAAGAATCAAGTCTTCCAGTTCCTGGCTGAACACAGGAATTGTATAAAAATGTATGAAGTCACAGCAATCCAAGGACAATCAAAAAGCACAGAAATGCGGGAAGAGCTGGAAATCCACGTGTTTAAGGGCCTGCAATGCTTTGCTGAGCAAAGATGCGGACCCTCACTTTGTATTTCTTATTTAAAGCAAGGACTTGCAGGTGGATAATGTGAATTAGAGCATTCTTCCAAAAGGAAGAGAGCATACAGGGCGCACTCTGATGGCTTCTCTGCTTCCCCTCACAGGGGCGTCTGTGACTCAGGCTCCCTGAGTGCAGGCGCCTGGGCTTCTCCTTCAGGCTCCTGCTGCGCTGGCTCTCGTCCTCCCTCTGGTCAGCAGCAAACCCGGGCACTGGGCGCACTGTTCACCACTCCTGCCAGCAGCAGGAGTAAACAGAGCATAGTGGATAATCTCAGGACTGTGTCTGGATGGCTGGGAGACAGCAGCCAGGTCACCGCCTGCTCCCACGGGGCACACTGGCTCTCGGGGGACCTCGGGCCCAGCCTCTGCCACCTTGTGCTGCAGCATCTGCTGAGCCCCCAGACACACCTGGACACAATCACGAGAAAGGAGGTCCTGTGTCACCGTGCAGATGCCCCTTCACTGGGTAGCGCTGGACACTCAGCTGTGAGGGAGGAAAGCCGGTGGGCAGGAGCTGAGCATCAGTCTCCCAGGCAGAGTTCAGATCTCAGTAACCGCCGTGTCCTTCTACGCAGGCTGCACAGCTGAGGGCCACCCGAGGGCGGGCATTCGGGCACCTATATGGGCTCGGTGGCCCTATGTCCCTCTCCTTACCTCTTGGGCTCCTCACTTTGCTGTCCTGTGGGACACTGGCCTGCTGTGACAAGATACTCTTCCTGCTGATTCTTTTACTGAGACGGTGGTTTATGCAGCAGTAAATCTGCTTTCTATTCTCCTTCTCCATTCTCCCTCCTGCCTTTCAGGAGTAAAACTTTTTAGCGCTTTATCTTTCCTATAAGTTACAGAGCTTTTATTATTTTTTTTTATTTAAAGAAAGCAAGAAAAAACAAAATAGAAAAGAAGGGTAGTACAATACACAATTCAATGAAAAACTTTTAAAAATTTAATACTAAGAAATCGCTAGTTGACACATTACATATTGTCATTTTAGAAATTGTTGTTCAAGTTACAAAATCAAAGCATAAAATGTGGACAGACATTCAAACACGGACAGTGCGAGCATAAGTGTGTAAGATTGATGACCATCTTACTATTTTTCTTGTGCCATTCAATGGAATGTTTTTTTTCTGGAAGGCTGACTGGGGGGTTCCGTGTGTAAATAAGGGGCCCTGTTTTAGTTCTATCAAATGCCCTTCCTCTGCTCACAAAGGCCATCGCAGCAGCACCAGAGAAGCGGAGGGAAGTGACCATGAAGCCTGCACTCAGGCTGATGGCCAGCAGGGCACGGAAGGAGAGCGTCCCAGGGCCTGGAGGCAGAGAGGGAGCAAAGAGGGGCCGAGGGAAGGAGCCCAGCCACCCCTCCAGCTGGTGCTGGGGAAGGGGAGTCAGATGCTCCTGGCCTTTCTCTGTTCCTGTAAATCAGTTTCCAGTTTTACTACAATGGCACAAAACAGCTCTGCACAGCGGGGCAGACAGGGCACCCCGGAAATAGAGAAGAGGACATGGAAATAATCTCACGCCACTAAAGCCCTCCGGGTTCCTGGTGAAGATTGCAAAAGTGAACTTGGGAGAAAAGAGAGCCTTTGAAGAGCTGCTGCGGGGCACACTGGAATTCACAGGCAGAAGAAACCACGTGTGGGGCTGGGGATTTAGCTCAGCGGCATTAGTGCCTGCCTTGCAAGCACAGAGTCGTGAGTTCAATCCCTGGTATTGATTTAGAAAAAAAAAGAAGAAGAAGGAGCAACCACGTGTACGAAAATTATCTTTAAACACTTCAAAGTCATCAATGTAAGACTGGACGCTTTGAAATTAGCAGGAAAAATGTAGGAAAAGCCTTTCTGGGTATGAGTCAGGGAGGGACGTCTCAAAAAGAGTTCCAGCAGCACAAAAATAACAGCAAGAGTCAGCAAGTGGGAATCCATGAAATTAAAGGGTTTATGCACAGCCAAGACATGGCGGAAACATTCCACAAAACAGCACGCCGGCTACGCTGGTGAAATAATACATCAAGATCCCCGAAAATGAACATCAAATCTAATAATGAACAGGCACTGAGCAGAATAAGTGCAAATGGGCGTACTGAACGTGGTGGATATTTTCACTATTACAAAATGCAAATCTAAAGTATATTGAGGTTCGTTTTACCCCCGGTTTCATAGGAGCATCGAGAGCACACAGGTGGGCGTGGGAGAAAATAATTTTATTTTCTTTGGAGGGAACGTACAGAATCATGGCTACTGTGGGAATCAGTGCAGAGGTTCCAGAAAAAGTACCACGCGGCCGCCATGGGAACCAACCGCAAACATCCTCAGTATATAATCAAAGGCATGAAAATTATTCTATTCCACAGGCACCCGAGTAACAGAGTGCTTGTCGGGGTGCAACTCTCAGTAGCCAGGAATGGAATGAGCCAAGGCTCCAATCAGAAGGCCTGATGTGGATGAAATGCATACTCAGGGAGGTGGGTGACAGACAGATGGATAGAGAGGCAGATGAAACACGGGCAGTCACAATGATTAGACAGACAGACCGATGGCAGGTATATTGATTAACTGAATGACAAATATAACAAACAAAATGATGTCATTTGGAGAAAAATGGATAGAACGGGAGAGATTATGTTAAGCAAACTAAACCAGACTCTAAAAAACACTACGTCATGTTTTCCTCTCCTCAAAGGAACTTCAAAAAGAAACAGATGTCATGAGAGGAGAAAGGAGACCAGGAGCGGAACAGGAATAGGAAGGAATCGGGGAAAGAGCGGGGTCAGGACATGGAGAGTAATAAGAACAGTAACGCAGAGCAAACCACAACGCTGCTCCGACGATTGTGCAGAAGGAAATGCCTTACAGTGTGTAACTGATCTGCACTGATAAAGGTAATTAATTAAACGGAGCTGCTTATATCTTCAGAAACATTGAAATCAGAGGAACGGGAATTCCAAGTAAACCAGGGCAACAGTGAGTTTCATTCTCAGCTGCACAAAGCATCCCAGCCTGAGGCCCGAGGTTTGGGTCCCGTGATGGCAGACACCCCTCCAGCCTGAGACAGCGGATTCTTTCAGAGTTTCCTTCCAAAGAGGCTCAGCAGAGCCCTCTTGACATCTCTGTTCCTCAGGCTGTAGATGAAGGGGTTCAGCATGGGGGTGACCACGGTGTAAATCACAGAGGCTGTGGCACTGTCGTGGGAGCTGTGGGCTGAGACAGAACCGATGTACACGCCCAGGCCTGTGCCATAAAACACACAGACAGCAGAGAGGTGGGATGCACAGGTGGAGAGGGCTTTCTTCTTCCCCCCAGCTGAGGACAGTTCACAAATGGAGGAAGCGATCTTAGCATAAGAATAAAGGATGCCAGTGAGGGAAGCCTTACCCAGTAACACCGGGGCCAAATACATCACGAGGTCATTCAGAAGGTTTTTGGAGCAGGCAATCTGGGCCACTTGATTGAGTTCACAGAAGAAGTGAGGGATTTGGGGGTCAGTAGAGAAAGACAGCTGCAGAGCCATTAAGCTTTGCAACAAAGTATGCAGGACACTCAGAATCCAGGACCCCAGAATGAGGAAGCCACACCGCCAGGGGTTCAGAATGACCGTGTAGCGGAGGGGGTGACAGATGGCCACGAAGCGGTCATAGGCCATGTTGGCCAGAAGGAAGTTGTCCAGCTCTCCAAAGAGCAAGAAAAAGGACATCTGGGTGATGCAGCCTGCGTAGGTAATGACCTGGCTGTGGGTCTGGATGTTCACCAGCATCTTGGGCACAGTGGTGGAGGTGAAGCCGACGTCCACAGAGGACAGGTTGGAGAGGAAGAAGTACATGGGCGTGTGCAGGTGGGGGTCGGAGACGATGGCCAGGAGGATGAGCAGGTTCCCGAGCACCGTGGTCAGGTACATGGAGAGGAAGAGCCCGTAGACCAGGGGCTGCAGCTCTGGGTCCTCTGAGAGTCCCAGAAGGAGAAATTCTGAAATTCTGGTGCTGTTTTCTGCTTCCATATGGTGGATGCAACTATCAGGGAAAAAGAAAAGTCACATGAGTCCTCTTTGAGCAAAAGGACATTACTAGTTTGGTTGAATTTCCGCAAATTAAGTTTTGCAGTCTATAAATTGCAGTCATTGTATAACTTAAGGTCCCCTGGGGAAATCCTCCTGCCATTCCTGATTGGAAATTTCTATGCCTCTCTGAGGTTTCGCCCTTAAAATCGTGTCTTTTGTAGATTTCCTATGAAATTATTTCTCACAATTGAGAAATATATATGGGGTGATGACCATGTTGTATGAACTGTTTGGAAAATGATGAGCAGAAGCTGAAAACTAAAATTTCTACCTCCCAATGGTTGAGAAAGAATATATTCAAAAAAGAACATCATATATTATTACTAGTTTTTGGTGAGGGATTGTGTAGATTTGCAAATGCATACTCACAGAAATCAACGTATAGAATATGTGTAACCGTTTAGATATCAATTATACCTCAACAAGTGAACCTCTGTTGGAAAACAGAGATGATCATGTAACATGCAATGGGGTCAAGGCTCCATAAAGAAAATAAAAGTTTTGAAAGAGAGAACAGACAGGAGTTGTATGTGTGTGCCTGTGTGTGGGTATTGGCACACACAAGTGTGAATATTATGCTGGGCATGGAATCCTGGACCTTATTCATGCTAACTAGGTTCTCTGCCCCAACCTACAAAAATTACTCCTAACCAAGAACTACAGTGTGAACCTAACAAGAAGGGAATATTCTTGTCGTGATGATAGAAGATGTAAGATGTTCCCTGTACAAGAACTTAACAGTCACAATAAATGTGCAATTGTAACAAGTTCTATTCATATGCTCATTTAATAAGTGTGTTAGCATGGGTGAATATATAATGTAAAAAACAATTCCTAAGCTAAGAACTCACACAATAATGACTGTGTTATTTAAAGTAGTAAAAGCACCCTGATTTTCAGTTAAATTTTACTCACAGATAAAACAGAATGCACCTGAGTCATTTGCAGGATGCTGGGTGATCTTGAGAACACAATAGAAAGAGGAATAGGTCTGATCTAGAAAGGTAAATGTCTTATAGGGTAAGCCCAATTAGAAATAAACTGTGAAATAAGGCAGAATTCTTGGAATAGGAGAAGGGGTGAAAAGGTATGGAGAGGGGAAAGAGGGAAAACCATCAAGATAGGATTTCTGTTAACCTCCAGGGACAGTATTCCACCCTGTACCTCAGTGATTTCTAATTTTTGCTTTTTTCTGACTATGCATCGATTGCCCGTGTTAATCAAGTTCCCTGTGTTGTTGAACACATGCATGAAGTATGCACTGCTTAACACAAATGAGAATCTAAAATATGTAAAGGAGACATAAAATCCTAAGAACTTTATGATAGGAATCTGGGTTTCTAAGTCAAGATTATATTACCAGAGAGCTGGAAATGATTTACTACCAGAAGAAGTCTTCCAAAATACGTAGAAGGAACATCACGTAGCGTTACAATTTTTCCCTTAGGAAGTTTTGGATCCAAACACATTCTCCCCTGAAATGGTGACACAGAGGGACAGCCTTCCAGACGGTGATGACCCTGACACCGCAGAAGTGTGTCCACTCAGGGAAAGTCAGGGGCGCAATAAGGCAGAACAGAGAGGGGAAAAAAGTTGGGCTCATGTGCAAACTAGGATTTCCTACTCAGAAACATACAGAAGAATCTTCACTAGGTTTTTATTAAAATGAAGGACTCACAACTATTGAATTAGTTCTTTCAGAAAAATAGGCAATGTGGGAATAATGTATATGACCCAAGATACATCCAATCCCAAAAAGTATAAATTTTCATGCCCCGCAAATGCATCTGTACATACACAAAAGAAGTGAAGATCAAAAGGTTTGTGAAGGGCAATTTTAAAACTCCAATGCTTCACTGGAAAACAAATCAAAATCCTCCCACAGAGTACGGGAGGGAACGGCTGGCAGGGATGTTTTGTAATAATAGAGAGGAGACTTCACCACCAAACTCTCAGCACGTTCAGCCTCACAAGTGTTACAGTCACTGCAAAGAAGGCTCTAGGCAAACCTTCCCCCTGGCTAAACGGTTTCTATGCGAGTGCCCAGTGATGGAGATAAAGCTTGAAAAATGGGGTCCCACGAACTGCTACTGCAAGATGTGACAGGGACAGGTATTTCCTCTGCATCTTTCTCAACAATGCAGAAACAAAGTCCACTCCATTTCAACTTAAGCATAAGGCCAACCAGGTTCCCTTTCATTTCCCTCCTAACCTACACCCCACTCACCTGTGCCCCTAACTGTCAGGTCCTTGGATTTACATTCCTTTCCTGGAAACACTGTTAGGGACCTGTCTCTCTTCTCTTTGTGTTCCTGTTGCCTCCAAGTCATTGTTGACAATGAACCCAACTTAGTCAGATCTGTTTTAAGATCAGGAATTAACACCGCAGTGTTAATTGTTCAGCAGAGCAGCTAACAGCCACAGCAGGATCCACTCCAGTTTAGGTCAGGATGAATCTCAGGTGCCTTTACAGACCCACTTTTGGGTCCTGTATCTTCCCCCGCAATCCCTACTGTAATCCCAGACTCACCTGGATGCAGTCTTTAGGAGAAGTTCTCAGGTTGAAAGTACAAGTCCTTCTCTGGATGACTGAGTTGGGGACAGAAGCTCTGTCTCCCAAAAAGATGCAGCCAAACCAAAAGGGTGATTCCCCTACAGAAACCTGAGATCTCAGAAAGAAACCACTAGTGTCCTTGTCGGCTCGGATCTGTAGACTCTGAGGAGCAACCCAGGGAAGGTCTCGGCTGCCTGTACCTGCTTGCGGGCCCTCACCTCCTGGTTACACCCCCTCTAAATCCCTGATTGCCCGTGGGCAACTGGCCTGGAAAGACAGGCGATTATTCCCGCTGAGTCTGTGTCCCGTGTCCCTGGTCTGTGGTCCAGGAGGACTACTTAGTGTTTCCCTCTCCGATAAGCCTCACGCCTTCCAGAGGAATGATCTCCTAGTGCATTATCCTCCTTAGGGGTAGAGTGTGTTTAAGGTGGACACTGGGGGATCCTCTTGCCTGGCGCTTCCTGGGTCTTCAAAGCCCTGACCTGTGATGTGTAGAAATCTCCTGACACCTCCAGAAACTCCAGTGCTGAGCTGAGCTGGCAGGGTTCCTTCACTCTCAGTCTCCTGACTGATAGGTTAAATAGGCCTCTATCTTCTCAAAGGCTGTGGTATCTCTGTGCTTTCCCCCAACAAGTAAAAAGGACTTCAAGACAAAAATTTTCAAGGAGAATAAACAATTCAAAAAAAAATCTATACAAATGAAAGCAAAAGTTGAGCACATTTTTGTGTGAATGAAACTTTTTTTTTTTTTTTTTTTTTGGCCCTGGGAATTGAACCCACAACCTCACACTTTCCAGGCAGGAGCTGTGACCCTGAGCTTTATCCCCGGCCCTGAAACATTTTTTCTTACACGTATTCTTTATGTATCTGACCGTTCAGTTTTGATACGGTCCACTGGTGACTGAGGCAGGTCTTTGTCTCAATTTTTATTCGTACGTATTTGCGATGCAGAGTGAATGGAATCAGCAAGGCCTGCGGGGCGTCTCCTGAGGCATCTGTTCTTTGTGATTTTAGGGCTTTCAGTTCTCTTTTTAAGCCTATCCTGCTGTGTACCTGTGCCATCTTCAGGGTCTCTGCCCAACATTCAGCTCTCTTCCCATGACAGTCTTTACGATGTCACGCACACATCACGCCCGTGACACCGTGACCTTCTAGTTTCTGCCTGGGCTTTGGGGTCGTTCACAAATGCTTCAAAGTGCTCCATCTATGCCATTATGTTACAGCACCCCAATGGCTGGAGCGGTCACCCGTGTCCTTCAGTTCTGTGTTTTCACAAAGCAATGGAAATGTGAGACTCTCACACAGAAACAAGCTTAAGGCGATGAACAGAGACGTGAAAGAGCCAGGTTAGAGCTGATTCAGAACAAGTGTGCCACATAAACTGTCTGCAGCCTCAAACCCGCTGAGATGGGGCCGTGAGTACAGAGCGCCTTCCTAGTATAAGGGAGGCTCTGGGTTCTCTCAGTGCCACAGCTCTTCTTAAAAAACAACGTGAAACACATTAGAAAATATTAATGCAAACTAACAATGACATTAATTCAAGCTGTAAAATATGAATATATTTTATATTTAAATATATTTATTTAATCTATTAACATATTTAATATATTATACTATATTATTATATACATATTTTATATTTAAATATCTTTATATATTAATGTGATGATCCTATGATTCTGGCTTGTCATAAATAGTGCTCTTATTTATTGAAAATAGCACCAGTTGAATCTCCATCTGCCAGGCTTTTACCATGTGAAAGGTTTACATTTCAGTGTAAGAAAAACAAACAGAGAGGCCTGTAAGCCTTGAATGAGTGCTTTGAAAAATATGACTCATCCATTTTTGTTGCAAGATAAAATTTCCAAAGACTTCTTTCTCTGCATCTTTCTCATTAATACGGAAACACCGGAGAATATGATGTTGGCTCGGGTTTTGAATGACGCTCTGGCCCCCCAACACTGGGAGTGACGTAATGCCACATGTCATGGCAGGAGTGCATGGCAGAGAATATCGACACCCCATCATGACCAGGAGGCAGAAGAAAGAGGAAAGTGGGCTGCAGGTCCCAAGTCTCCTTCAAGAATGTGCGCCCCAGTAGTCTGAAGACCTCTCCCGAAGCCCGTCTCCACCCACTCTACCACCTCCCAGTAGCTCTACCTTGGGGACCACCGCTGTAATGCATGTTGCTTACAGGACGCTTCAAGATCTAGTTGTAGAAAATGTGTGAAAAAAGATGGAAAGGAGAGAGTTGGTGGGGTGCTGAGTCTGCTGGTTATGCCCAGAAGACCAGGGACAAAGCGCAAGAAAAACGCAGAAAGACAGGTGGGAGCAGGAGGTGTCGGGGCGGTGCGCAGCTCCCAGGAGGAGCAGGGGGTCAAAGGCCCTGGAGAAGATGCTTCTCTCAGGAGCTCAGCACTAACAAGGAAGCCCTGTGACCAGGGGTAAGAGGGGCCACGTGTGATACAGAACGATGAGCAAATGTGTGCAGAGGTGTCTGCTCCTCCGCTGCACATTGAAGTGGAAAGGACACTGATTCCAAGGTGAGAGGCCAGCTCTGCTGCAAGCGAGACCTTGTCTCTGGGAGAGAATAAGGTCGCAGGTGTGGGTCTGTGCTGGTGTTTATTGGGGAGCCTGAGGCCTTCACTCCTGTACCTAACTCCTGCTTTTGACTCCTGGCACCCAGAACAGTGTGCAGCCTTAGTGCTGCTGAAAGTTCAGGACAAGAGGCGTCTCTCTTTCCAGCTGCTGTAATGTTTGCTTTAATCAGTTGAGTCAAAATCCCCCAGGCTCTGACATACGCCCTTGGTTACCTCCTGTGCTGCCTTCAGTTCTGGCTTCTGTGCTGTGTAGGGGGGACCAGCCCCTCTCCTCGGAAGCCTGCACTCACTCCTGAGTTACTTGTTCACACACACACACACACACACACTGAGCACATCAGGCTTAGATGCAGGAATCACAGTGAGGACTCCTGGGACCGTGTAAATAACACGGTTTTCTCACACCGTGTACACATTAGAGAGGGACGGACACACAGCAAGCTGTCTCCATCAGATTAATTTCCATTTTGGTCCGGCTGTGGTCTGCCCTCCGTCTACAGAAACATTTTAGAAGCATAAAACATCCACTCATGCAGCAGAGCACACAGAACAGAATGAACCTGAGGGATTAAAAACGTGTAAAGATTCAGGGGACTCCCGGGAGGGCGGGAGCAGGAAGCCCCTCCTCAGCTGTGCAACCTTCCCGCTCGCCTTAACCCAGGACCAGAGACAAAGGGCAGCAGCAAAGGCTTCCAGGAGAAAAGGTGCTACTGTCCTTTTAGTGTCCAACATCTACAGAGGGAACAGCTCAGGAGAAAAGTGGGCAAAAGGAATAAGCCAACCATTCAGAAGAGAAAATGGACAAAGAGCTCCTGGTTTTAGGCATTTTACAGGAAAAAATGAAGCATTGTTTCTTCTGTCCATTCCAAATTTATCTGGAGTACTGGTTTTTATACTGTCTTATTGTAGATCAAGAACAATTCCCTTAGATTATTTTCCTTCTGGTATTCCTTGTTATTCAGAAGTTTTGGGTTTTCATTTCTCTCTCTCTCTCTCTCTCTCTCTCTCTCTCTCTCTCTCTCTCTCTCCCTTCTGTCTCTATGTCTCTGCCTCTCTGTGTGTCTCTATGTCTCTCTCTGTGTCTCTGTCTGTGTCTCTCTCTATGTCTCTGTCTCTTTGTGTCTCTGTCTCTGTCTGTGTCTCTCTGTAATCCTGAAGGGGCTGGGGATGTAGCTCAGCAATATACTGCCTGCCCACAAGTGCAAGGCTGTGAGTTCAAACCCTGGTTCCAAAAAACCCAAGATCCCAATGCATGTGTTACCCTCAAGTCTACATTCTGATCATTCTCAATTAGCAAATATTTCCTGCTGTTCTATATAAATTCTGTAGGGTAACACCCCGGGAGTCTGCTCTCCTACACTGAGAAATATCCTCTGTGTAATTGATCCAGAGAGCACTAGGTCACACACACACACTTCACCTACACGGACTTTACCCTTAGATTTCATGACTCAGGTGAAGAGATTTCACATTCCTTGTTCAGTTTTATGCTTGCACAACAGTGTGTACATACACGTACTTTGTATAGAGTCGGATTTAAAGAAAATAAGAAGCGATCAGATAAAAGGTGTGGTGGGGAAGAGACTGAAACCAGGCTGGATAGAACAGTCTGAGAGGTGTTAGTAAAAAATCCAAAAGGAGCCTAACAAAGACTCGAAATAGGATGCGAGACAGGAATGATTTAATGATTTCAACAGGGAATAATAACTCAGTTTACAAAGATCTACAAGAGATTAACATATAATTGAGATAAAGCATCTGCATATCCTTTTAGACAGGGATGGAGTTCAGGTGCACACAAGGCATACACGGGGCTCTGGGTCAATCTCCAGCATCACAAAAAAATAAACTCTTTCTAAATATGTATGTGTGAAATACATTCAAGAAAATAAAAGGTGATCTTCAGTCAGATGAATATAGTATGTTCTAAGTGATGACCAGAAATAATGTGCTTTGTAGAACTACATCAGAAAAGATAAAATAATGTATATTCCCCAACATACTTACATACAAAGTTTTAAAAACTACATGGCAATAGTGAATGTGGATAATAACTCTAATTCTTATATTTGGAAACAATGCCATCTGTTAATATCTCTTCATTCCTTTTGTGTAAGTATCTAGTTCATGTCTTGTACTCTGAGTAACAACTGAAAGTAATGATACATGGCATATTCGTTATTGTCTTATGTTTTGTTATGAAATTTTGTTTTCTTATAAAGTAAGAAGAGAAAAGTCTAATTAAAAACAATACTCTGACCACATTGCATAAATGCAAAGAACTACATAGGCAATGTAAAAACAAAATTATTGAAAACAATAACACAAATACATTCGGATGCACCAGTAAGAAAAAAATTGCAAGCAAACTTCATTACAGTAATACCCTTTTTAATCTATCAAAGGTTTTCATCTGCGTGTCTCCCATGAGGGGAAATAACTGAACATGTGTACAGTGTCTCCTGTACTGATACTGCAAGGTCGGATATTCAGGAAGTACTCGGGTCCAGAACTCTCTGATGGAAAGATGCTGCAAATGGAAACACACGCTACAGTGTCCATCATCAAGAAGAGGAGACACAGCCCACATCAGAGTGTGTCCCCTCACAGCTGAGGTCCTGTGTCTGTGCTCCAGGTTCGCAGAAACATATTCTCACAGTAACCTGGAGCCACTCTGGTCCTATTGCTTCCTCTTGTAGCTAAGCTTCCACTGTCCCTCAGCTGTGAGCTGTGGCAGTGCTGAGCTCCAGGGATGCCTCTGTGTTTACCATGTAACTGAACACTGAAGTTAACTGAGCAGGAAGAGTCTGCAGCATTGTCTGCTCTCTACCCTAAAGCAAATTCGCCCTGAAGTGAGCAAATTCAAGCGAGTCCCTCAAGCAAAGTCTGCTAGCTTTCAGTCCCTCTGAGCCTTTTCTTCAGCACCCCCAGAATTCTTGGGGTCACCTGGATGGAATCTTTAAAAAAAAGGTCTCTGTCTAAGCACCTCGAACACAGGCTGGAGACTTGGTCATGGAGATGGGAGTTCTGTCCCCAGACAAGACAGCAGCCTTAATGAAGCCTCAGACCCCAACCTAGGGCAATTTATTTAGAAAAGCACCTTGCCCAGATCAGTACTGCACGTTCTGAAAGACAATTAGTGCAGGACACATTCACATCTCCTAGTACATTCTCCCTTAGGCATTAGTGCCTCCCTCTTGCCTTTCCAAACCTTATGGGACTCTGCTCTCCACAGAAAATTTTTCCTGCGGATTCCTTGTTATACAGCTCAGATTAAAAATCCAGGGGAATCCAGGCTTCAGAACTCCTTCCCAGTAAAGCTGCACAAAGTACAAATATGTACTAATAAAAAGAAAAATATCTAAAAATCATCAAATAAATTATCTGACTCAGAAAATCCCGAAAAGAATGAAAGACAAATTGGGAACATAGGAAGATTCTGGGTCGCTTTACATATTCTGTATTTGGGTCAGTGTTCTAATTATGTGGAGAAATTTTCAGATCTGAAACTTCACTGAACCTTTGAAATGGTGCTTGGCCTGTGTATTTTCCAATTCATTTGTACTTTTAGCAAAGTTTCCTCTAGTATCTTCTCCCCACTATCCTTCACCCTTGAGAAACTGGTAACAAAAGCAAAATTCTTGGGCTTACCCCAGCACCTAGCAAGTGGACACAAATGAAATTAAAAGGCTATTTAAAGAAGTCATAGAAAAAAACTTTCCAAACATTGGGAAATGGATCTGGCATGCTTATAAGTAAGGCATATAGGACTTCACCTGGCCATAACCAAAGTAAATCTACATCCTGACATATAATAATCAAGATCCCAGAAATTCAGCCCAAGAACAGAATATTAAAAGCTGCTAGAGAAAAGAGACAGATCACCTATAAAGGAAAACCCATCAGAATCACGGCAGACTTGTCAGCACAAAGCATCCAGTCAAGGAGAGGTTGGCGGGAAGTGTTTCAAACCCTCAAAGAAAACAACTTCCAACCCAGATTGATGTACCTTTAAAAACTATCTTTCAAAGTTGATGGAAAAAAGATACTTCCATGATAAAGAACACCTGAAGGAATTCATGACTACCAAACCAACCCTACAGAGAGTGCTGAAGAATATTCTAGAGAGAGATAAAGATGACCATGATTCAAGGAACAGCAGCGGAGGAGGATCGGCAAACCAGACAGGCAACTGAATGAAGGGAAAAGTGGGGGGCCAACAGCAGGAGGACAGCAGGGCGGAGACAGACCAGTGTGTGCTGGTGGTAACCATTAATGTAGATGTTCCCAGGTCAGCAATAAAAAGAAACACAGGGAGAGGGCATCAGGAATCAAGATCCACTGATATGCTCTATACAAGAAACACATCTAACTGGAAAGGAAATTCGTAGACTGAAAATTAAAGGAGAGAAAACAATTGTTCCATGTGATAGGAGACCAAAACAAACAAACAAACAAAAAAAACACAAACAAAAACCAAGAGTAACTTTCCCATTAACTACAGAATGCATAAGAAAGATACGGCATTATTATGCAGTGGAAAGCTACCCAGCTATAAAGTAGAATAATCTCAGGGCTCCTGTAGGTAAATGGACGCAACTGGAGATCATGTTCATGGCCAAAAGAGTTCGAACTCACACGCGTGACCCCGAGCATAAGAAACAGAAGGAGTTGGTGGGATCCAAAAGCAAAGGGAGGAAACACCTGGGAGGGAAACGTGCAAACTACCGGTAATTTCTTATTGTCTTGTCTTGAACTCTTGCATTGTTTACACAATTTTGCTAGATTTGGCTTTGTTCTGTCTGTTTTGTTAGACTTTACACTGTGTGATGGTAGGGGCAGCTATTTTAAATATAAAGGGATAAAGTACGGTAATCTTAGTTTCCTAGTATTATGCTGTGAAGCCTCATAACACTTTCATTCATTTGTTTAATTGGTTTTATTTGGTTTTGTTTGATTTTTTTATGTGTGATGGTATGAACACCTATTCTGAAGAAAATGAGACATTTTGACAGCCACTGCTGATTTCCTATCATCTTATTTCAAAGTCCTACCATGCTTTGTACTTTTGTTTTGATTGGTTCTATCTTGTTCTGTTTGATTTTATTATGTGTGATGGTATGGACAACTTTTAAGGAAAATGAGATATTGTAGTAACCATTTTTCATTTCCTATTATCTGGTTTTGCAGTCCTGTAATGCTTTCATCTTTTTGAACGGTTTTATACTATTTTGTTTGCTATTATTGTGTGTGAGGGCATGGTCTACTATTTCCAAGAAACCAAGAGACATTATAGTAGCCACTGTTGGTGACCTGTTGTCTGGTTGTGAGGCTCGGTGTTGCTTGCATTGTTCTGTTCTGATTTGTTTTCTTTTGTTTTATTCTCTTTAAAATAAAAAAAGAATCTGCATTTAAACAAAATTCCCACACAAATCCTCTGCACACTGAACCTGGAAGAGTCTTGAATAGTACGGGATCTCCTGAGGTCCTTTCTCCTTCTGCTTGTGCTGGGCGTTGGTGGGGGACATTGTCCTGTGCTCTCTACCATGCTGAGCAGCGTCCTTGGTCTCCACTCTCATGGCGCCAGATGCACCTCCCTCCAGGGGACAAGGGGGTTTCTCAAAGTATTCCCAAGTGTTCTTTGGAGAGAAAATCATTCTGGTCATGGAGCACAGTTTAGGGCATGAGAGCTGGGAATATCTGGAGGGGTTCCAGTGAGAGCCCATCGGTTTACCATTTGTTACTTTCCACAGATCCACATAGATCGTGTAAGCCCAAGAGCTGCAAAGTTAGAAAAAGGTTCTTAGTGGTATTGGCCACTAGAATGGACATTTATAAAACTTAAATGATGTCATTATCAGTTGCAATATCAAGGAAGTGTGGCTAAAAGTCTGAAAATTGCTTATAATTGCCACACACTTGATAAGCGATTTTCTTCTCTACTGAATATGTTGTAAGCTGTGGAAGACATGAACGTGTCCATGGCAAAAATGGAAGCTTCAGTGATGTCGGACAGGCTCCTTGATTTTAGACTTTGACTGGAACCCGCACACAGGATTGGGACAAGGTGTTAGTTTAGACCTCTCAAAAGTGAGAGAGTTTACTGCAAAGGGGCAGTGAAGTCTATATTCACCTCGATTTTTTTTTTCACCTGAGCTCTTGTCACAAAGAATCTTCAGAGAACATTTTCTGTATGGAGCAGCGTCTCACGGGGGTTGGAAGGACAAGAGGGAGCTGCTGATGCCCAAGGGAGAATCTGCTGGGAGACATGAACATCTCCTGCGCTGACCGTCTTGCAGAATGTGCAGCCCTGAGCGGGCAGGGTGCTTTTCTAAACGGATTGTCCTGGTTTGGGGACCTTGGCTTCACTTTTGCTGCCGTCTTGTCTGGGGCCAGAGCTTCAGTCTCCATCTCCAGGTCTCCAGCCTGTGTCCAAGGTGAAGGGTAATCGCTCACCTTTAAGTGGTAGACGCGGAAGCTGAATTAAAAGTGGGATGGAAGAAATAACGATGCTCCAGTTAACTCTGAGAATATGTCCAGGGATCCCTGCCATCCCTGGAGTGTAGACACAGGCCGTCCCCTGTGCGGGGACAGAGTCTGACGTGTGCTGTTTCTCCTCGTCTTTATGATGTGCACTGTAGGCTGTGTTTCATTTGTAGCAGCTTTGCATCGGAGAGTTCTGGACCAGAGTTATCCTTGAAGATCCAACCTTGCAGTATCGGTACAGCAGGTACTGTCCACATTTTCAGTTATTTCCCTCATGTGAGAAGTCAGATGAGAACCTTTAGTAGATTAAAAAGGATATTGTGGTAATAAACTTTGCTGGAAGTTATTTTCTCGCTGCTGACCCTGAATGTATCTGTGGGTTTGTTAGCAATTCCCTGTATAGCAGACTGTCCCTGTAAAATCTTCGCTTTTGCACAGTGGGGGGGGAGTACTCTTTTTAATGACACTTCTGGTTTTATTTTATGAAAAACTAAAATTCATAACAAAATGATTTTAGGATAACAATACTCAGTATACTACGTATTATATTTTCAGTTATTCAGGGGAGAAGGTGTAAACCAAAGAGAGTCTTACAAAAAAAGGAAGAAACACACAATACCACAACTGCTTTTCTCCACACATATGAATTGGGGATTTTTACCACCTTCACTGTTTGCCTTTTAGCTTTTAAAATTGTGTGTAAGTTGCTGGTGGAAATATATACATATTTGAATTTTTCCTGATCTATTTTTACAAGGCACATTATTCTGGTCATCACCTAGAAGACATTGCATTCATTTGAATAAAGCTTGTGTTTGTTTCTGAAATACATTTAACACATACACAGTTAGAAAGAATTATTGATTTTTCTGGTGTTGGAGATTGAATCGGAGCCTGTGTACCCCTGAAATACATCCGCCTAAAATGATATATGCAGATACTTTAACTCAGCTGTATGTTAGTTTCTTACAGGTCTTTGGTTACTGTGGTTCTTATCCATAACCATTTTGCATCTTTAATAGCAATGTTTTTACACTGCTCTGTGTGACCTGCTTTAGTCTCCCCGTCTCACTGTTTCTCTCATAGCTTCTCCTTTTCCTTAAATTTGCTTTGTACACAGCACCTGTATTCCTGGCACCCAGGAGTTACTTGTGGAAATACAAAACAGAACATGTGTGTAAAATTCTCTCATTTGAATCTAGAAGTGTAAAGGCAGAGCCACTGTGTGAGGGGATGGGTGTGTGTGCCCTGATGTCCTCCGGGCTTAATCACACTGAGGAAGGTTTTCAGTGTGAAGGAACAGACTCCAGGGTGCCACCACATAGAAGTTATGCAGAACACGGGGAAACACATGCTCTTTGGGAATGATCAGAATGCAGACTTCAGTGCAGCACATCGATGAGCATTTGCAAAAATAGAGACAGAGACAGAAAGAGAGCGAGACAGAGACATAGAGAGAGGAAGACAGACAGATCAAAACCCAAAGCCTCACAAGGACAGGGAGTAAATGCTGGAAGTAAAAATTCACAGATGGGATTCTTGAGTTACAATGGGACCAGATACACACGAGTCCTCCAGACAAACGCGGAACGGACAGAGGAGCTCTGTCTTCATTTCTTATGAAATGCTTAAAACCAGAAGCTCTTCGTCCGTTTTTCCCTTGTGAATGCTTGGCTTATTCCTTTTGCCCACTTTTCTCCTGAGCTGTTCAGTCTGTAGACGCTGGACACTAAAAGCACAGTAGAACCGTTTCTCCTGGAAACCTTTGTTGCTGCCCTTTGTCTCTGGTCCTGGGTTAAGGCGAGCGGGAAGGTTGCACAGCTGAGGAAGAGGCTTCCTGCTCCTGCCCTCCCATAAGTCACCTGAATCTTTACACCGTTTTAATCCCTCAGGTTCATTCCGTTCTGTGTGCTCTGTTGGTTGAGTGGATGTTTTATGCTTTTAAAATGTTTCTGTAGACAGAGGGCAAACCACAGCCCTCTGGAATGGAAAATGAATGGAAATTCATCTGATGGCGACAGCTTGCTGAATGTCAGTCCCTCTGTAATATGTAATATGTGCCCGGTGTGAGAAAACCGTGTTATTTACACAGGAGTCCTCACTGTGATTCCTGCATCTAAGCCTGATGTGCTCAGTGTGTGTGTGTGTGTGTGTGTGTGTGTGTGTGTGTGTGTGTGTGAACTAGTAACTCAGGAGTGAGTGCAGGCTTCCGAGGAGAGGGGCTGGTCCACCCTTCACAAACAGAAGCCAGAACTGAAGGCAGCACGGGAGGTAACCAAGGGCGTATGTCAGAGCCTGGGGGATTTTGACTCTACCAATCAAAGCAAACATTACAGCAGCTGGAAAGAGAGCCGCCTCTTGTCCTGAACTTTCAGCAGCAATAAGGCTGCACACTGTTCTGGGTGCCAGGAGTCAAAAGCAGGAGTTGGGTGCAGGAGTGAAGGCCTCAGGCACCCCAATAAACACCAGCACAGACCCACACCTGCGACCTTTTTCTCTCCCAGAGACGAGGTCTCGCTTGCAGCAGAGCTGGCCTCTCACCCTGGAATCAGTGACCTTTCCACTTCCACGTCCAGTGGAGGAGCAGACGCCTCTGCACACAGGTCAGTCCTCGTTCTGTGTCACAGGTGGCCCCTCTCACTCCCTGGTCACAGGGCTTTCTTGTTAGTGATGAGCTCCTGAGAGAAGCATCTTCTCCAGCGCCTTTGACCCTCTGCTCCTCCTGGGAGCAGTGCACAGCCCCCGAAGCCCTCCTGCTCCCCACCTGTCTTTCTGGGTGTTTCTGTGCAAATGTCACTTTGTCCCTGGTCTTCTGGGAATAACCAGCAAACACAGAACCCCACCAACTCTCCTTTCCATCTGTTTTCACCACATTTTCTACAATTGGATCTTGAAGCGTCCTGTAACCAACATGCATTACAGGGGTGATCCCCAAGGTAGAGCTACTGGGAGGTAGTACAGTGGGTGGAGATGGGCTTCGGGAGAGGTCTTTATACTCCTAGGGGGGCACATCCTTGAAGGAGACTTCAGACCTGCAGCCCACTTTCCACTTTCTTTTCCCTCCTGCTCATGATGTGGTGTGGATATTCTCTCCCATTCACTCCTGCTGAGAATTCTGTGCTTCCCAGTGTTGTGGGGCCAGCGCGTCATTCAAAACCCGAGCCAACATCATCTTCTCTCTTTACAAGCTGACTGTTCCTGGGAAAAGGTCAGGAAAACAGCACTTAGCATCATCAGACATAAGAGTTTTACAAAACTGTTTATACCCCGTCTATCATTTTACTGTAGAGATTTTGCTTTCCTTCATTGTTTTTTTAACCTTCTCTTATTTTGAAGGGAGTAAAATACAACAGGAAAAGACAGAATAAAGCCAATTGAGACAATGCAGTGAAATTGTTCCACAACTTTAGAGCAGGATACGGGGATAACAGGAATAGGTACCATAGTATATCTCCTTATCTTCACAATAGTTGTTCTTTCAATCAGGTACAACAAAATCATACCAAATACAGAACATTATAAAACCTATCAAAACAGAGTATTGAATAGAGCCATGCAATTAATCAAAACAAAGCAAAACAGTGATAACAATATTTGCCTTCAAAGAGATGGTAGAAGGAAATCCCCCGTGTTTGCTGTATTGCATGTGGTCAACCTCCAAAGAGGTGCGCAGACCTCTGGCTCTTGTTTGCTAACCTGGCGGGGATGTTTGATTCTCAGCCCACACACCGGTAGGTTCACGGCTGCCTACCAGGGAGGCGAGCAGGTTCCTTTGTTTCCCAGCACCCTAAGTTCCAACATAGTGTGGATCTTGGGAGATGCTGGCTGTTCTCTCCCTGGGGCATGCACCTCTTGCTGGAGCCATGGCTCCTTCATTGTTCATTGATTTTCGACACAATGCCTTGAACATGGGCCATTGTCAATTTATATTCCTCAAACATATGTTTTTTTCAATAAATTCTTACAATATTGACACTTTACTCATGAGATAGAACTTCTTAATGAGACATTATACTGTAGCTGGAATCTGCTAAAGGGTAAAAATCTATGCAAAACACAGAAATTATTTTCCTGACTCTAGGAGATCTGGATGGAAGTGTAGCTCAGTAGCAAGAGCCCCTAACTTGCAAGTGAGAGGCCCTGAGTTCTACCCACCTTAGTGCAAAAAGGCTAACATTCATGGGAGGTGAGTCATGCATCCTTTGGTAATGCTGCTTTTCTCACTCCATTCTTATTTTGGAAGTTATACCCAAAGCATGGAACCAGGAAATGTTACGTGGCCTTCAGAATTTCTCCTTCTGGGACTCTCAGAGGACCCAGAGCTGCAGCCCCTGGTCTACGGGCTCTTCCTCTCCATGTACCTGACCACGGTGCTCGGGAACCTGCTCATCCTCCTGGCCATCGTCTCCGACCCCCACCTGCACACGCCCATGTACTTCTTCCTCTCCAACCTGTCCTCTGTGGATGTGGGCTTCACCTCCACCACTGTGCCCAAGATGCTGGTGAACACCCAGACCCACAGCCAGCTCATTTCCTACGCAGGCTGCATCACCCAGATGTACTTTTGGATGCTTTTTTCAGGGCTGGACATCTTTCTGCTGACGGTGATGGCCTATGACCGCTACGTGGCCATCTGCTACCCCCTGCACTACACGGTTATCATGCACCGCTGGCTCTGTTTGTTGTCGGTTCTAGCCTGCTGGATCGTGGGTGTCCTGATTTCCCTGTTACACACCCTCATGGCTTTGCGTCTGTCCTTCTGCAGCCACTTGGAAATCCCACACTTCTTCTGTGAACTGGATCAGGTGGTCCACCGTGCCTGTTCTGACACCTTTCTCAATGACATGGCCATATATGTTACTGCAGTGCTGCTGGCTATCTGTCCCCTCGCTGGCATCCTGTTCTCTTACTCTAAGATAATTTCCTCCATACGTGCAGTTCCGTCAGCTCGGGGGAAGAACAAAGCATTTTCCACCTGCACCTCTCACCTCTCGGTGGTCTCCCTGTTTTACTGCATGCTCCTGGGCGTGTACCTGAGTTCTGCTGTCACCCAAGACTGGCGCTCTACTGCAGTCCCCTCGCTGATGTACACCGTGGTCACCCCCATGCTGAACCCCTTCATCTACAGTCTGAGGAACGAAGACATCAAGAGAGCGCTGAGAGGACTTCTTGGGAGGGCAACGAGCAGAGGACCAGCTGGCCCACCTCGGTAGAAATGCTTCTCATTTCGGGCCTCAAATTTTGGAGTCAGAATTTTGATCCTTTGATCAGATTGTGCAAGACGTTTTTCCCTTTACCGCCTGTAATTTCCATTTCTTTGATGTAGTTCTCTAGATAATTTAATTAAATCAATTTATTAAGTGTTCTCTTCTTTCTAGTGCCTTTTATTACTCCCCCAAACTTGTTCCCCTTCTTGGATCGGAAGTGTTTGGAAATTCTCATGTCTGCCCTGGAACAAAGCAGACTGCTTATGAAAAATTGTTATACAATAGCGTATCATGTTCAATTTATATCTTTTGTGTTCTACAGCAACTTTGAAGGATTTTGCTGTTAGTAGAGGACAATTATACTTGGCAATTAAAGTCAGCTACAAATTTGAATAAATTGATTGATTCCATATGACTTTAGAGTCTGGAATGACCTCTAATATGACCAATAAATTTTTGAAGTCGGTGAGTGTATTGCTTTGGAAAATGATTTTGAGTCTGTATTCTGTTCCTTCCCGGTGTATTGTGAAGCATTGTCCAGGTGAAGAGAATTTAATAATCTGACTTCACAGTTGGTTGGTACACATTATTGTTACACTGAGTTACCTTCTTTGTTCTGTTGGTCAGAATGTCTAGATCTGAATACAGATACTGTCCCTCACTCTAAATGAGAACCCTCATCAATATTATCCTGTATATATTCTTTTTTTCCCCCTTTCCAGTGCTGGTGATCAAACCCAGGGCTTCATGCATGCTAGCAGTGCCCTGTCACTGAGCTAACCCCGGCCCTATGCATCTCCTTTCCCCCAGGAATAGTCCAGTCTTTATGTTCTGGCTGACACAGGACTGTGTCTTCAGCCCAGTCGTGGGACTCAGAGTCACCCACTCCCTGTGCACACAGGCGTGTCCTTCCACCGTGTCTGGGGTGGAATCTCACTGCAGTCACCATGTAGTACAGTTACTTTAAATAAGCTGCATAGCAGGGTCATTATGAATCTTGTCACTAAATATACAAATAAATTTCAAGATTATTGGCGTATGGTTTTAATTATCCTCAGTTCCTTTTTCTTTTGATTATTGTATCACTTGACTATTGCTGTACAGGAAGCTGTGCTAAAATTCAGTAGTTAGGTGTGACACCATTTTCATCAAAAATGCAAGCGCACAGTTGGGGGCTCCTCTGACCACTGCTGGGCACCGCCCAAGTCTGAATCCAGGTGTGAGTTGCTACTTGGTGTTTTCAGGATCCTCCATGACATGGCAGGCAAATCTAGCGTTTCCCCTGAGCAAATGACTTCTGGCCAGTTTTTGACATTTCTGCACTGAGATTTGCTTTCAGGGCAGGCCTTCCCGGGATTCTGGTGCAGAGGTAAGTTTGGGGAGCCCTGTCCCAGGGCTTCGTTGCATCCCACACACTGTCCTTCCTTTTGCACAATCTCTGATGCCTGCTTTTGCAGTTTCTGTTCAAGGTCCACAAGAAGGAGAAGGCTCGAGACAGAAATTTGTGTGTATATACATATGAGAGCTAAGAGGAGTGCACCACAGACGGTGTTAGTTCTTGGAAGAGAACAGTTGGTGCTCCCAGGATTAGCCTTACTTTACGTGTCTGCATCTGGTAATCTAAGAACCCATTTGGAGGTCACAATATGCAATATTACACCTGTTATTAAATTCCCATCATCTGGATTTGAAAATCTATACTGTGACTGTTTAGGGTTTGTTGTTATTGTTGCTTATTTGTCTGTTTTGCTTTTTGTCTCTCTTTTCCAAGTATTTTTTCTATTAAATATGTAAATGAGGAAACTTTAAACAGAGAAAAAGAATGAAAAGTTTCTAACTCAAGAAAAATCTTTCAAGGCTTTGGCTCAAGCCAGATCTCCAGAGAAACACCGTGTTACTTAACCAGTTTTCCATCTCAGTTTATTTAGGGTGCTCCTGCATGGGTTGTCAAACAAATCTGGGGTGTGTGTGAGTGTGGGTGTGATGGCCCCTGGGAACGTCTATGATTAGTCAGAATGTCACCTTAACACACATAATCAGTTTCAAAACACAATTAGTTGAATGTTCCAGGCAAAATTGTGCAGACAGGATGGATTGCGGTCTTTATGAACCTAGCATAGTTTGACCATCATAAAGAAAGGAAAGTACCCAGTGTCCTAAAAGAAAGCGACTGGGAATACAAAATAATCTCAGAGAAAGAGAAAAGGAGGTAATTCGCACAGTGCAGTGGCATCCAGAGGGAGCTGGCGAGATGAAGGGCGGAGGGGGAGGTGCTCGGTTACTGCAGAAGTCTCCCTTCTACAGTTCTCATGTGTGCCATTTCCCTCTTTGCCTCCCCAAAACAGAAAAAGCGGTAACAATGGAATCCAGAGGGTACTGTTTTCTTAGTAGTCCAAATTCCATTTATTTTATCACCCAGTATTTTAACATAGATGAGAAAAACAAACTCCATTGTAAGGACCTATATTGTACCACACTGTCTAGAAGGACGCAAGGGTACAGCACCATTTTTAATGGATGAAATCATTCACTTTTCCTTATTTGCTTTAACTGTAATAAAATATGTGAAGATTACTTTAAGCATAAGATAGGACAGTCTCTGTGTCTTAAAATATATAAAGGAAATAAGTTCAAAGGGGAAAAGAATGATGTCATAATCTCTACATGTCAAGAAAATCTTGTTCATGAATGTTTAATGTATCATTGATAATTCCTATGAAACTTTAATTTGGGGATAATTGTAGGTTAACATGCATATGGAAGAAATAAGCCAGACAGATCCATGAATCCTTTATTCAGTTTTCCCAACAGTAACATCTCATAACACTGTGGTACAATGTCACACCCAAGGTACAGACGCTGGTTACAGTCAACACACAGGACAGCTCTGCAGAGATGCTCAGCGCTGGCCTTTGGAGAGCCTCCCTGCTTTCTTCCCTTTCCTGTCCTTGACCTAAAAGAATCACCAATCTACTCCCCGTTCCCACACTGTTATGACAGCAGAAATGTCATCTAGCATTCAAAGCCCTCTGCCCCAGAGAAATGCAGGAGTCAGTATCTCTAGAGGCTTGTTTTGCTCATGGCTCTGGTCAGCGCTTTGGACATGAGCTGAAATAAAAGCCAGGTTCTGACTGTGAGAATCATGAGTTGGTCAGATCAAAGGCAGAATTCTGGTGCTCGATTGGGCCCTGGGGTGACCACAGTCAGCAGGAAAGCACTGTACGTATCACAATTGTTAGACAGAGGACTCTAGAACTAGCTCACCATAAAGACATGATTAAGACTGAAAGTCACAGATATGTCAACAAGCCGGGCTCACGGCTCTCTAACATATGCATGAGTCAAACACCATGTTGTCTCTCATAAATATGCATTGATATTAGGTAGTGCTATAAAAATAAAAATTATAAAAATTGTAAAAATTATAAAAACCCAAGTGACTAGGCATAAAATGCACTAGCATGTTGAAGTCCACATTATCAAAAAGAGCAGTTGAGGCACTGATACACACAGGCATGACTCCCGAAGAAGCAAAGTATTGACCTCAGCTTTAGATAAATTGCACCGGTTTCCAAGGTAACTTTTTCCATATATGAAGCAAATCCCGTCACGAGCTCTTCAGTAAAATGAAAGAAACATTATGCAATAAGAGATGCAATACAGGAAGAAGCTATCTTTAAGACATTCTTGCTGATGGGTCAGGTAAGTGAGAATTTCCAAATATTTCTGGTGCAATGTTGGGAATAACATTGGGAATTTCGAAAAGCAAAAGGAAAAAACCGTGAGCTATCAGAGCAGAAAATCTAAAAGCTCGAGTTGACTAAGTCACATGGGGGGGTTGGAATCGTAGAAAAGGCAAGTCTCGGGAGTAAATACTGTGAGCAGTTCCTATGCTCATGATCTGATCTGTGAATCAGGTTTACACTTGAAGGCTTTCAAAGTCCTGCAGCCAAGAGCGTTGTCAGGCTCTGGGCAGAGTCTTCTTTTACAGGTTTTATCCAGAAAGTCTTTTTAGAGCTCTCTTGACCTCTTTATTCCTCAAGCTGTAGATGAAGGGATTCAGTGTACATCACCGAGGCTGATGCACATGAGTATGACTCCTGTGTGCAGAGCTAAGGTACACACCTAAGGCCGTGCAATAAAATAAGGAGACCACTGCGAGGTAAGATGCGCAGGTGGAAAAGGCTTTATGCCCCGCTGAGCTGAAGAGATGGCACACATGGAGGAGACGATCTTAGGGTAAGAGTACAGGATGCCAGCCGGGGAGCCAGTCCCCAACAGCACAGGTGCCAAGTGCACCACAAGGTCATTGAGTACATTCTCAGCACAGGCAAGCTGGGCCACCTGACTGTTCACAGGAGAAGTGTGGCCCTTCCAGCTCCGTGCAAAAGGACAGACACAGCACCAAGAGGCTTTGGAATGAGGTGTGCAGGATGCTCGCCATCCAGGACACCAGCACCAGCACCACACAGAGCAATGGGTACATGACGACCATGTAACTCAGGGGGTGACAGATAGCCATGAGATGGTCATAGACCATGACACCCAGGCAGAAGTTGTCCAGCTCTGCAAAGAGCAAGAGAAAGCACATCTGGGCGATGCAGCCTGGGTAGCTGATAGCCTTGCTGTGGGTCTGGATGTTCACCAGCATCCTGGGGACGCTCGTGGAGGTGAAGCCGACGTCCACAGAGGACAGGTTGGAGAGGAAGAAGTAATGGGCGTGTGCAGGTGGGGGTCGGAGACGATGGCCAGGAGGATGAGCAGGTTCCCGAGCACCGTGGTCAGGTACATGGAGAGGAAGAGCCCGTAGAGGAGGGGCTGCAGCTCTGGGTCCTCTGAGAGTCCCAGAAGGAGAAATTCTGAAGTTCTGGTGCTGTTTCCTGCTTCCTCATGGTGGGTGCAACACTGTAAGTAAAAGTCCACTTAGTAGGTGCCGTTGTGTGGATGGGTGGTAGTTTCAGGGAAAGCAGGTCGCATCAGTGCTCTGCACACAGATGCATGCTACCCATATAGTTGAAGTGCTCTTATTTACATGCTTATGTTTAGAGATAATTCTGTATGCTTTAATATCTCATACCCACAGGATTTGAAATTTCTGCTCAGCTCTACACCTTTCCCTATGAGGCCATGCGTTTCACAGTTTTAATGAGAAAGTACTTAATACATTTGTGTACTGGCCATGTTCCGACCCCTGTCTGTAAAATGATTCGCTCCTGCGGATAAACAAACATTCCTACTTCCCAGTCATGGACATAGAACACAGGGAGAGAAGAAAACCACATATCTATGACCTGTTTTCCGTGAAACTACCACCCAGCCATGCAATGGCATGTACTAAGTGGATTTTATTATCAATTACGCCTCAATAAAACTGCTTGAAAAAGAAATAGTCACAGAAGACCCCACGGGGTGAACACATCATGAAAACAATGCAGGTAGGTGTGGATAGGAGGTGTGTGTATGTGTGTGTGTCTGTGTGTTGCTCTCGATGAAACCTAGAATCTGGGGCATGCTAGGCTGTTCTTCTGCCACTGAGCTACACCTGAAAGTTCACAGTCAGGCAGGAATAGGTGACATGTGAACAGAAGCCAGGAGGCCACCTGTGGGAATTTTACCTGGCAGAGAGCAAAACCAGTGCAAATGCCCTGAGACACGTTCAGATTCTCGAGGCCATCAAGGAACCAGTGTGTGGAGGTCAGCGAGAGGGGCAGGGTGCTGAGAGACAGCAGACAGGGGCACTGAAGAGTGAGGTGCTGAGAATGCTGGACCCCAGGAACCCCTGTTTTGTGGTGCGCACTTCTTGCACATTGTTAATGTTTGTTGCAAAGGCATCCTGTGGACTCAGAGGGAAACTGCTCCCTGCCCTTCCTGGTTGACTTTTCCTCTGTGTTGTGAGAGTAACTCCAGGTCCTCCGCTCTGAGGCTTGTGCTCTTGGGGGTGCACACTGCCACAGCACCCCGACATTCCCAGCACACCCACGGGGCCAGCACTGTGCACACTGGGAGCCCAGGGGACCAGGTAACTGCCCCTTTGCTGTGCCAGGCTGAGAATCTGCGCTCTGTAACTGTGCAGAATAATAAATAAGCAGGGAGACAAAGTTTGTTGCTTTTTTTTTCTAGTTTGCATTTGAAGAAACAAACGTCAAGAGACACAGAAATGAAAGGGAAGAGAGAAAGCCAGTGAGATAATAAACTCAGACGGAGCCCGAGGAAGCGGAAGGAAGCCAGTGTGTCTACGTTTCCAAAAACAAAAAAAGCCAAAAGACATAAAAGTATCCACGGTCACAGGCAGTGATGCCATCAGGCTTACAAAAGCCACATGGAAAGGTAGTCCCCAGACCAAAGGGACTCAAGGGACTCAACAAACAATCAACCATGGGGTACACAGACACCCCAGTAACAGCTAAGCGCGTTTAATGTGAGAGAGAAGCATTCCCTCCGCTTAGTCCATAGTTTCTGGCCGGTCTGTCTCGCTGTGCTCCAGGGCAGCAGAGGCCTCTGTGCACCTCGGAGCCCTCTGAGGGCAGCTGGCAATGAGCAGCGCAGGTGCCTCTGCTCAGGGCTTGCACGTTGCCCCTGACCCTCTGCACCCAAGGGCTCAGTCCAGGGAGGGCTGCCTCCTCGCGTGTGGTGAGACCCCTCCGGGTGTGCAGCCTGTTGCGGTCCCTGGACACCTCTCGGTGTGACCTGAGGTGCTAAGGGTCTCCTGGGTGAGGAGCGCGGTTTGAGCTTCACAGCAGCACGCGAGCGAGGAAGAATATAAAAGTCACCCGCAGCGGGCGAGCACAGCCCCATGGGGTGAGGAGAGGGGTGCTGTGAAATAGTTCATCTGGGGAGTATTACAGGACTTCAAAACAAGTTAATAGGAAATCAAAAAAAGTTACTATTATACCTCCTGCTAATTTTTAAAAATTTTCCCCTTAATTAAAACTACCATAAGAAATAACTAAATAATTTGTTTTTAAAGAATAAGGGAGAGATTGAGATAAAACAGGACATAACAATATAACAATACGGGTCAAAGCATGACTGTTTCAGCAACCTAGTGCTTCACCACCACATAACCCGACTTAATAGTAGTTACCATAGTGTCTGTCTTTTTCCTTGAAATATTTGAATAAAACTTCATATACTATAGCTTCAAATATTTCCATATCAAGAAGCCCAGAATAAAGACTTTCCAATTAATAAGTGAAAACTTTATAAGGCTTCAAGGCCACATAATGGGGAATCATGATTACCACATATTTTTATATATTTGAATCATTACTTACATTAGGGAAACTATTCGGTATTCACACATGCGAGATTGATTTATTTCACTTATGAGTATGGTCTCAAGCTGCGCCCATTTATTGATAAATATCTCAATGTGATCCTTCTTTATAGCTGAATAATACTCCATTGTATAGAAATACCACAACTTTTTTATCCATTCCTCAGTTGATGGACACTTGGATTGTTTCCAAGATCTGGCGATTACAAATTGTGCTGCTATAAACATAGGTGCACATATATCCCTGTGGTATGATGCTTTCAGTTCTTCTGGGAATATGCCTAGAAGTGGAATAGCTGGAATAAACGGGATTTCCAATCCCAACTTTTTGAGAAATCTCCAGACAGACCTCCACAAAGGCTGTACCAGTCTACACTCCCACCAACAGTGCAGGAGAGTTCCTTTTTCCCCACATCCTCTCCAGCATTTGTTGTTGTTGGTTTTCTTGATCCTGGCCATTCTTTCAGGAGTGAGATGGTATCTCAGTGTGGTTTTAATTTGCATTTCTCTAAGG
Source organism: Cavia porcellus (assembly GCF_034190915.1). Classification (NCBI taxonomy): domain Eukaryota; kingdom Metazoa; phylum Chordata; class Mammalia; order Rodentia; family Caviidae; genus Cavia; species Cavia porcellus. The sequence goes on from NW_026947500.1 coordinate 66,367,467, forward strand.
ACCAAAGATGATGAACATTTTTTCATGTCTTTATTTGCCATTTGTATTTCTTCATCTGGGAAGTGCGTATTCATCTCAGATGCCCATTTTTGGATTGGATCTTTGAATTTTGGAGGTCTGAGTTTCTTTAATTCTTTATATGTTTTAGACAAGAGGCCCTTGTCTGAGAGAGAGTTCACTAAAATCTTTTCCCATTTTGTGGGTTTTCTTTTCACTATGCTAGAGATTTCTTTTGACATGCAGAAACTTTTTAATAAGAAGTGGTCCCAGTTATTGATTCTGGGAAGTATTTCCCGTGCGATTTGAGTCCTGTTCATGAATTCTCTACCTACTCCTATGTCTTCAAGGTTTCTACCTAATTTGTCTTCCAATAGATTTAATGTTTCTGTTTTAATATTCAGATCTTTGACCCATTTAGATTTTAATTTAGTACATGGTGATAGACATGGGTCTAGCTTTAGTTTTCGGCAAATGGAGAGCCAGTTTTTCCAGCACCATTTATTAAAGAGACTGTCGTTCTTCCAGTGAACCTGCTTGGCTCCTTTATCAAAGATAAGGTGGTTGAGTGTGTTTGTAGTTGTGGTTGTATCTTCTAATCTATTCCATTGATCTTCAGCTCTGTTTTGATTCCAATACCATGTTGATTTTACTACTGTTGCTTTGTAGTATAACTTCAAGTCAGGGATTTTGATGCCTCCTGCTTTGTCTTTGCTGCTTAGAATTGCCTTTGCGATTCTAGGTCTCTTCTGGTTCCAGATGAAATTTAGGAGTGATTTCTCTAGATCTATAAGGTATGTTGACAGTATTTTTATTGGGATTGCATTGAATCTGTATAACAGTTTTGGGAGAATGGCCATTTTCAAATGTTTGTTCTTCCTATCCATGAGCAAGGGATGTCTTTCCATTTTCTGAGATCATCTTCAATTTCGTTTTTCAGTGTATTATAATTTTCACTGTATAAGTCTTTCACTTGCTTCGTAAGAGTAATTCCTAAATATTTCATTTTTTTGCTTGCTAATATGAAGAGTGTATTTTCTCTTATTTTCCTCTCTGTGATTTTGTTGTTCGTGTATAGGAATGCTATTGATTTCTGAGTATTGATTTTGTATCCAGCCACATTACTGAATTTATTTATTGTATCTAAGAGTCTTTCCATGGAGTTTAGGGGGTCTTCTATGTAGAGAATCATGTCATCTGCAAACAATGATAATTTAACTTCTTCTTTTCTTATCTTTACCCCTTTTATTTCTCTCTCTCTTGCTTAATTGCTCTGGCTAGTACTTCCAGTACTATATTAAATAGGAGTAGTGATAAAGGACATCCTTGTCTTGTGCCTGATTTTAAAGTAAAGGCTTTCAATTTTTGGCCATTTAGTATGATGCTGGCTGTTGGTTTGTCATAAATGGCCTTTATTATATTGAGGTAAAGACCATCTATTCCAACTTTCTGTAAAGTTCTTATCATGAATAAATGTTGGACCTTATCGAAGGCTTTTTCTGCATCTATAGAAATGATCATGTGATTCATATTTTTGGCTTTATTGATATGGTGGATTACATTTATTGATTTGCGTATGTTGAACCATCCTTGAATTCCTGGGATGAATCCCACTTGGTCATGGTGTATAATCTTCTTGATGATTTGCTGGATCCTATTTGCCAATATTTTATTGAGGATTTTTGCATCTGTGTTCATTAGGGAGATCGGTCTATAGTTCTCTTTTTTAGTTGGGTCTTTCTCAGGTTTTGGTACTAGAGTAATATTTCCTTCCAGGAATGACTTAGGAAGGATTGCTTCCCTTTCAATTTCATTGAATTGTTTGAGGAGTGTCAGCATTAGGTCTTCTTTGTATTTCTTGTAGAATTCTGCAGTGAATCCATCTGGGCCTGGGCTCTTCTTGGTGGGTAAGGACTTAATTACATTTTCAATTTCATTAACAGAGATTGGGTTATTCAACAGTTTTACATCCTCTTGATCTAGCTTTGGTACTTCATATGTTTCTAAGAATCTGTCTATTTCTTCTGTGTTATCAAACTTTTGAGAGTAGAGGTTTTCGAAATAGGTGTTGATGATCTTCTGTATTTCTATTGGGTCTGTAGTGATTTCACCTTTTCATTTCTTATTGCATGAATTTGAGCTTTTTCTTCCCTTTTTTAATAAGGTTGACTAGGGGCTTATCAATTTTATTTATTCTTTCAAAGAACCAACTCTTTGATTCATTGATTCTTTGGATGGTTTTCTTAGTCTCTATTGCATTGATTTCTGCTCTGATTTTTATAATTTCCTCTCTTCTTTTGGCTTTGGGCTTGACTTGCTCTTCTTTTTCTAGCTGTTTGAGGTGTAGCATCAAGTTATTTATTTGTATTCATTCTGTTTTCCTGATGTGGGAACTCAGTGCAATAAATTTTCCTCTCAGAACAGCTTTCATTGCATCCCACAGATTCCAGTAAGTTGTATCTGCATTTTCATTTTCTTTTAGGCATTGTTTAATCTCTTCTTTAATTTCTTCTGTGACCCACTGGTTACTCAAGAGTGTGTTATTCAGTTTCCATGTGTTTGCGGGATTTTTGCAGTATCTTTTATCATTAATTTCTAATTTCAGAGCACTATGATCCGATAACATGTAAGGGATGATTGCAACTCTTTTGCATTTGTTTAAATATGTTCTGTGAGCTAATATATGGTCTGTTTTAGAGAATGATCCATGTACTGCTGAGAAGAATATGTATTCTGATGTTGTTGGGTGGAACATTCTGTATATGTCTATCAAATCCATTTGTTCGCAGGTGTGATTCAGTTCTGTTATTTCTTTGCTCAGTTTCTGTCTGGTTGATCTGTCCCTTGGTGTCAATGGCGTATTAAGGTCTCCTGTTACAATTGTGTTACTGATAATTTGACTTTTCATTTCTGTTAATAGTTGTTTTATATAACTGGGTGCTCTGGAGTTTGGTGCATATATATTTAAGATAGTTATCTCTTCCTCTTGGAGTTTTCCCCTTACGAGTATGTAGTGACCTTCTTTGTCCTTTATGGTCATTGTTGGTTTAAAGTTCACGTTGTCTGCAAACAGAATGGCTACTCCTGCCTTTTTTTGGATTCCTGCTGCATGAAGAATTGTTTTCCATCCTTTGACTTTCAGTCTGTGAATATCTTTCTGGGTTAGATGGGTTTCCTGTAAACAGCATATGGTTGGATTTTGTTTCTTGATCCATTCTGCTAGTCTGTTTCTTTTGATTGGTGCATTGAGACCATTTACATTAATGGTTATTACTGTTAAATGCTGGTTTATTATTGACATGTTATCTCTCTGCTGTTGCATCTTTATCTTTCTGTTCTGTTTAATTATCTGCTTTGCTTAGTGGTTTTTTCCTTTGTGTATCTAAACTGTCTTTCAATATTTTTTGCAGGGTTGGTTTGGTGTTCATGAAGTTCTTCATCTGTTCTTTGTCATGGAAGTATCGTATTTCCCTTCAATTTTGAATGATAGTTTTGCAGGATACATCAGTCTAGGTTGGAAATCATTTTGCTTTAGGATCTGGAATACTTCACTCCATGCTCTTCTTGACTTTATCGTTTGTGCTGAGAAGTCTGCTGTGATTCTGATAGGTTTTCCTTTATAAGTGATCTGTCTTTTCTCTCTGACAGCTTTTAATAATCTATTCTTGTGTTGGATTTCTGGGATGGTGATTATTATATGTCTGGGTGTAGTTTTATTTTGGTTATGACTATTTGGAGTTCTATGTGCTTCACTGATCCTGATGTCAGTTTCTGATCTCATGCTTGGGAAATTTTCAGCTATTACTTCTCTAAATATCCTCTTGACATCCTTTATGTTGTCTCCTTCTTTTTCATTAATCCCTATCATTCTTATGTTATTCTTCTTTGCATCGTCTTGCAATTGTTGAATTGTTGTTTCCTGATTCCTTGTTATTTTTAAAAGATCTTTCCTTTCCTGTTCACTAGCTGCAATCCTGTCTTCAAGGTCTGAAATTCTATCTTCACTTTCATTAAGGCAGTTTTTACAACTTTCAGTGGAGTTTTTCATTTCCTGTATATCTCTGTGCATCTGCATTATGTATTCTGTTTGTTTCTTATATTGCTCGTCTAGGGATTCTATCTTTTTGTTTAGTTCCTCCAAATTTTTATCTGTGTTTTCTTTAGATATATTCAGAATCTCTTTCATTTCTTTTATCTGGGAGATTATTTCGAGTTTGAATTTCTTTAAAGCTTCCTGGAGTTGCTTGTCAATTTCAGTAGCTATTGTGTCTGATATTTGAGGTGAATGGCATATATTTTCTTCTATATACATTGCTCCTAGAGTTTCTTGAGATGGGCTGGAGGTTTGAGGTTGTAATTTGGTCTTTCGTTTTGTCATTTTCCTATATTTCTGTGTTTCAAGTGTTATTTGAAAGCTTCCTCAGGATCTGTTGAAAATCCCCTTGTATGTTTGCAGCTACTGAGACTCTGGCACCACGCTACCCCAAGCCACTGGGCCTGCAGAACCAATGGCCCTCCTCTGCCTGCTCAGAACTCCGCAGTTCCAGACAAGCTGGGCCTCAGGGACACTGTGCACCCACCTGCCCCTTGGAAGCTCCACAGCTCTCCAATTGCTGCCGGGATGTGGAGGCGGATGTAGATGCCTCAAGCCCACCTCTCCACTTCACTGCACCGAGAAGCCTGGAGGGACCCAAACAGTCCGGGCTGAGATATCCACAGTCCTCCAGACACACAGGGAGGCCAACGCAGGCACCTCAGATCCGCCCTGCCCCTCCTCTGCACACCGATGGCCAGGCGCGGCAGCGAAACAGGCTGGGCTCCGGGGATAGTGTGGGCCCGCCCACCTGTCGGAAGCTCAGCAGTTCTCCAAGTGCAACCGGGATGGGGAGGCGGATGTAGAGGCCTCAAACCCAGCTCTCCACTTCACTGCACCTGGAAGCCTGGAGGGACCCAAACAGTCCGGCGGAGATATCCACAGTCCTCCAGACACACAGGGAGGCCGATGCAGGCACCTTAGATCTGCCCAGCCCCTTTGACTGATTAGACTCTGTTGCATTCTGTATGATAGTATCAAGTTTGAGGGTATAGGCAACTACTTTGAAGGCAATAAGATTCACTAAGAAGCCCATGCTGGTTTGACTATTGTCTCCTTTGGACGTCCTGTAATGTTTACAATGCCTAAGTTTTATTGGTCTTTTTCTCTACTGTTTTGTTCAACTTTATAATATCTAATGAGATAGACAATTCTTTTTAAGGAAACAAGAGACATCGTTGATAACCATTGTTGATAACCTTGTACTCTGTTTTACATCATGTGCTATGTCTATCCTTGGTTTTGACTGACAGCTTTGTTTTGCCATATTTGACTTTATTCTCTCCCCCCCCCCAAAAAGTAATAAGAACTAAGGAGTAATAAAACCCAAAATGTGTAAATTTTGTTGTAAAAAAGAGAGGGAAAAAAAGAGCTCTAAAGATACAACAGCAAGTGTGTTTAGGGGTGTTAAATAGCTGACCATATTAATGTTTTTGGTTGGATCATTGAACACAACTGTTTGTAGTCTCACTGTTTGAATGTCCACTTTGTATTCTTTGATACTGTGATTTGAGCAACTATTTCTAAGATGATAATATGTAATCTATTAACTGGTGATTTCTTACTGTCTTTTTTTTTCTTTTTTCTTTTTTTTTTTTTTTTTTTTTTTTTTTTTGTAGTTCTGTATTAGGTGTACCCTTACACCGCTTTGTTTTGTTTTGTGCTTTTCTCTTTTTCCTTTTAAATAAAATTTTAAAAAAAAGAAATATTTAATCTGATGTGCTAAGGGATTAGAGGGGAGTCTGGAAGGAATTACGGAGGGGGAGAGAGAGAGATTAGGGAGATGCGCTACCAGACAATTCTGTAGTATAGGTAAAAAGCGTTTATAGCATTCACAGGGTCTGATTCTGCACTCGAAGTGTGCGAGCTTGCAGACACACAAAACGCGGAAAGAACTTTTAAACAAGCTACACTTAAAAATCAACGAGTTACAGTGTTGCATTGGTAAAGGTATATTTCTTCTTTAGCAAAATATAGTTACAGATTTTATTTATCTGCAATCAAACAGAGTTTGACCTCAGGGCTGTCAGCATTCTAGGCAAATACTCTGTCCCTCAGATCAGTCCTGGATTTTTAATAAAACATCATGACAGTACATGACAATGAGGGGCGGAGTCACAGCACAGCACACATGTGCAGTATTTAATCAACAACATTGAAACACTGGGAAATCTTTTGTGTTGAGAAAGATAGTGTCTTCTCTTCTAATTCCTTATTAGAATATGTGCAATTAAAAACCCAAGATAGCACTTTGGAAGCCCTTTAGTGTGATTCTTAAGATTTATGAATATCATGTGGTAAAAATACACAGCTACTTGGGTGAGCTGTAATCCCTGAATCATGCTGTGACACATAAACATGTCTTCCTCCTGGGAAGTTGTGCTTGGTTCCCATTCATCAACAAACCCTATCTCCCCTCCCTTACCATTCCAGCAAACATTATTCTACCTCTGGCAGTGACTTCTTAATTTTTTAAATTTTGATGTGCGTGTCTTCATTCTTTGATATGGTTTTAATATTAGTGTGTGCTTGGGATGCATAATGATTACCTTCATGTGGAGAAATTTATCCAACTACAGTTACATCCAGTCAGCTTATTTCCCTGTCCCCTTCCTGTCCTCCAGGCTCCCCTGATGCCCAGACATCACCCCATATCCACAGTGTCACCCTCATTTCTTATCATCTTTTATTTGCTATTCAGATCATTTATATTTCAGATTTAACATGATATCTATATGGATGAATATAGTACACACTGATTGAAACAGTTGAAAAGATAATCTGAAACATGAATCAGAAAAGACACAGAACACGAATTATTTCACAGGTTATCAGTTCACAGTAAAATTGTCAAAGGCTTGTGGGAGCAGCAGAATGTGACGGGAAGTCTTCAAAAATCACACAAGTAACAGTCTCTAAATTTTTAGCTTGTTTTACATAAACAAATGAACTTAATGCAGATTAAATGTGTCTTAATCAAAGTGAAAAGAATGAAGCCTTCCAGATCCTGGCTGAATGGAGGAATTGTACAAAAATGTATCAAATCACAGCAAGCCAAGGACAATCAAAAAGCACAGAAATGCGGGAAGAGCTGGAAATCCACGTGTTTAAGTGTCTGAAATGCTTTGCTGAGCAAAGATGCAGAATCTCACTTTATATTGCTTATTTAAAGCAAAGACTTGCAGGTGGATAATGTGAATTAGACCATTCTTCCAAAAGGAAAGGAAGAGAGCATACAGGGCGCACTCTGATGGCTTCTCTGCTTCCCCTCACAGGGGCGTCTGTGACTCAGGCTCCCTGAGTGCAGGCGCCTGGGCTTCTCCTTCAGGCTCCTGCTGCGCTGTCTCTCGTCCTCCCTCTGGTCAGCAGCAAACCCGGGCGCTGGGCGCACTGTTCACCGCTCCTGCCAGCATCAGGAGTAAACAGAGCATAGTGGATAATCTCAGGGCTGTGGCTGGATGGCTGGGAGCCTGCAGCCAGGTCACCGCCTGCTGCCGCTGGGCACACTGGTTCTCGGGGGACCTCGGACCCAGCCTCTGCCACCTTGTGCTGCAGCATCTGCTGAGCTCCCAGACACACCTGGATGCCGGGAAAGGAGGTCCTGTGTCACCGTGCAGATGCCCCTTGACTGGGTACTGCTGGACACTCAGCTGTGAGGGAGGAAAGCCGGTGGGCAGGAGCTGAGCGTCAGTCTCCAGGCAGAGTTCAGATCTCAGTAACCGCCGTGTCCTTCTACCCAGGCTGCACAGCTGAGGGCCACCCAGGGGGCATTCGGGCACCTATATGGGCTCGGTGGCCCTATGTCCCTCTCCTTACCTCGTGGGCTCCTCACTTTGCTGTCCCATGGGACACTGGCCTGCTGTGACAAGATACTCTTCGTGCGGATTCTGCTCCTGAGACGGTGTTTTAGGCACCAGTAAATCTGCTTTCTATTCCCGTTCTCCATTCTCCCTCCTGCCTTTCAGGAGTAAAACCTTTTAGCGCATTATCTTTCTTATAAATTACAGAGCTTTTATTTTTTATTTAAAGAAAGCAAGAAAAAAAACAAAATACAAAAGAAGGGCAGTACAATACAGAATTCAATAAAAAAATTTTTAAAATTTAATACTAAGGAATCAGTAGTTGATACTGACATATTATCATCTTAGAAATTGTTTTTCAAGTTAAAAATCAAAGCATAAAAACTGGCCAAACATTCAGACATTGACAGTGTGAGTGTAAGTGTGTAAGATAGATGACCTTATGACTATTTTTGTCAGACCATTGAATAGAATGGTTATTTAAAAAGTCCAGCACTGATGAGTTATTCTGATGAGGTCTCCTACTGAGATGTCCGTTCTGATCACACTGCCTGGTATAAAAATCATGCCATGCCTGTGCCGCAGCTCAGAGGGTCAGTACACACGCAGAGCTCCTGAACTGAGCAGGAGGAGCCGCTGGGAGCCGCTCTTGCTACACAGCAGCTGAAGGCCTGGGCTGGTGACGGGGAGGGCTGGAAACAAGGATCTTCTGCAAGGCTGACTGGGGGGGTTCTTGGGTGAATAAGGGTCTCTGTTTTCGTTCTATCAAATGCCCTTCCTCTTCTCGCAAAGGCCATCACAGCAGCACCAGAGAAGCGGAGGGAAGTGACGCGGCAGCCTGCACTCAGGCTGATGGCCAGCAGGACACTGCTGGGCAGCCAGGGGACACGGAGGCAGAGCGTCCCAGGGCCTGGAGGCAGAGAGGGAGCAAAGAGGGGCCGAGGGAAGGAGCCTAGCCACCCCTCCAGCTGGTGCTGGGGAAGGGGAGTCAGATGCTCATGGCCGTTCTCTGTTCCCTGTGACTCATTTTCCAGTTTTAATACAATGGCACAAAACGGCTCTGCACAGCGGGGCAGACAGGGCACCCCGGAAATAGAGAAGAGGACATGGAAATAATCCCACGCCACTAAAGCCCTCCGGGTTCCTGGTGAAGATTGCAAAAGTGAACTTGGGAGAAAAGAGAGCCATTGAACAGCTGCTGCTGGGCACACTGGAATTCACACGCAGAAGCAACCACCTGTGGGGCTGGGGATTTAGCTCAGCGACCTAAGTGCCTGCCTTGCAAGCGCAAGTCCTGAGTTTGATCCCTGTTACCGATTAAAAAGAATAAGAAGAAGAAACCACGTGTACTAAAATTATCTTTAAAATGTCAAAGTCCTCAGTGTAAGACCGGAAGCTTTGAAATTAGTAGCAAAAATGTAGGAAAAGCCTTTCAGGTTATGAGCTCAGGGAGGGACGTCTCCAAAGAGTTCCAGCAGCACAAAAATATCAGCAAGAGTCAGCAAGTGGGAATCCATGAAATTAAAGGGTTTATGCACAGCCAAGACATGGCGGAAACATTCCACAAAACAGCACGCCGGCTACACTAGTGAAAGAATACATAAAGATCCCCGAAAATTAACATCAGATTTAATAATGAACAGGCACTGAGCAGGACGAGTGCAAATAGGCAGGAATTGCAAAGAACGTGGTCGATATTTTCGCTATTAAAAAATGCAAATCTAAAGTATACTGAGGTTTGTTTCACCCTGTCATCATAGGAGCATCGAGAGCACACATGTGGGCGTGGGAGAAAATAATTTTATTTTCATCGGCGGGAACGTTCGGCAGCATAGCTGCTGTGCGAATCAGTGCAGAGGTTCCAGAAAAACTACCACATGGCCGCCATGGGAACCAACGGCAAACATCCTCAGTGTATAATCAGAGCATGAAAATTATTCTGCTCCACAGGCACCCGTGTAACCGTGCTTGTCGGGGTGCCCAGTACCCAGGAATGGGACTAGCCAAGGCTCCAATCAGAAGACGTGATGTGGATGAAATGCATACTCAGGGAGGTCAGTGACAGACAGATGGACAGGGAGACACAAAGATTACACAGACAGACTGATGGCAGGTATACTGATTAGCTGACTGACATATAAAATGAATAAAATGATGTCATTTGGAGAAAAATGGGTGGAACAGGAGAGATTATGTTATGCAAACTAAACTGGACTCAGAAGAAAACTGTGTCATGTTTTCCTCTCCTCAATGGAACTGCAAATAGAAACGGATGACGTGAGAGGAGAAAGGAGACCAGGAGCAGAACAGGAATAGGAAGGAATCGGGGGGAAAGAGCGGGGTCAGGACATGGAGAGTAATAAGAACAGTAACGCAGAGCAAAGCACGTCGCTGCTGGGACGATTGTGCAGAAGGAAATGCCTTACAGTGTGTAACTGATCTGCATTGATAAAGGTAATTAATTAAAACTTAGCTGCTTATATCTTCAGAAACATTGAAATCAGAGGAACGGGAATTCCAAGTAAACCAGGGCAATGGTGAGTTTCATTCTCAGCTGGGCAAAGCATCCCAGCCTGAGGCCCGAGGTTTGGGTCCCGTGATGGCAGACACCCCTCCAGCCTGAGACAGCAGATTCTTTCAGAGTTTTCTTCCAAAGAGTCTCAGCAGAGCCCTCTTGACATCTCTGTTCCTCAGGCTGTAGATGAAGGGGTTCAGCATGGGGGTGACCACGGTGTACATCACAGAGGCTGTGGCGCTCGCGTGTGAGCTGTGGGCTGAGACAGAACCGATGTACACGCCCAGGCCTGTGCCATACAATACAGAGACAGCCAAGAGGTGGGACGCACAGGTGGAGAGGGCTTTCTTCTTGCCCCCAGCTGAGGACAGCCCACGGATGGAGGAAGCAATCTTAGCATAAGAACAAAGGATGCCAGTGAGGCAAACCGTAGCCAGCAGCACGGGGGCGAAATACATCACGAGGTCATTCAGAAGGTTTTTGGAGCAGGCAATCTGGGCCACTTGATTGAGTTCACAGAAGAAGTGAGGGATTTGGGGGTCAGTAGAGAAAGACAGGTGCAGAGCCATTAAGCTTTGCAGCAAAGCATGCAGAACACTCAGAATCCAGGACCCCAGAATGAGGAAGCCACACCGCCAGGGGTTCAGAATGACCGTGTAGCGGAGGGGGTGACAGATGGCCACGAAGCGGTCGTAGGCCATGACAGCCAGGAGGAAGTTGTCCAGCTCTCCAAAGAGCAAGAAAAAGGACATCTGGGTGATGCAGCCTGCGTAGGTAATGAGCTGGCTGTGGGTCTGGATGTTCACCAGCATCTTGGGCACAGTGGTGGAGGTGAAGCCCACGTCCACAAAGGACAGGTTGGAGAGGAAGAAGTACATGGGCGTGTGCAGGTGGGGGTCGGAGACGATGGCCAGGAGGATGAGCAGGTTCCCGAGCACCGTGGTCAGGTACATGGAGAGGAAGAGCCCGTAGACCAGGGGCTGCAGCTCTGGGTCCTCTGAGAGTCCCAGAAGGAGAAATTCTGAAATTCTGGTGCTGTTTTCTGCTTCCATATGGTGGATGCAACTATCAGTGAAAAAGAAAAGTCACATAAGTCCTCTTTGAGCAAAAGGACATTACTAGTTTTGTCGAATTTCCACAAATTAAGTTTTGCAGTCTATAAATTGCAGTCATTGTATAACTTAAGGTCCCCTGGGGAAATTCCTCGTGCCATTCCTGATTGGAAATTTCTGTGCCTCTCTGAGGTTTCTCCCCTAAAATCGTGTCTTTTGTAGATTTCCTATGAAATTATTTCTCACAATTGAGAAATATATATGGGGCGATGACCATGTTGTATGAACTGTTTGGAAAATGATGAGCAGAAGCTGAAAACTAAAATTTCTACCTCCCAATGGTTGAGAAAGAATATATTCAAAAAAGAACATCATATATTATTGCTAGTTTTTGGTGAGGGATTGTGTAGACTTGCAAATGCATACTCACAGAAATCAACGTATAGAATATGTGTAACCGTTTAGATATCAATTATACCTCAATAAGTGAACCTCTGTTGGAAAACAGAGATGATCATGTAACATCCAATGGGATCAAGGCTCCATAAAGAAAATAAAAGTTTTGAAAGAGAGAACAGTCAGGAGATTGTATGTGTGTGCCTGTGTGTGTGGGTATTGGCACACACAAGTGTGAATATTATGCTGGGCATGGAATCCTGGACCTTATTCATGCTAACTACATTCTCTGCCCACAAGTGCAAGGCTGTGAGTTCAAACCCTGGTTCCAAAAAACCCAAGATCCCAATGCATGTGTTACCCTCAAGTCTACATTCTGATCATTCTCAATTAGCAAATGTTTCCTGCTGTTCTATATAAATTCTGTAGGGTAACACCCGGGAGTCTGCTCTCCTACACTGAAAAATATCCTCTGTGTGACTGATCCAGAGAGCACTAGGTCACACACACACACCTCACCTACACGGACTTTACCCTTAGATTTCATGACTCAGGTGAAGAGATTTCACATTCCTTGTTCACTTTTATGCTTGCACAACAGTGTGTAAATACATGTACTTCGTATAGAGTCGGATTTAAAGAAAATAAGAAGCTATCAGATAAAAGGTGTGGTGGGGAAGAGACTGAAACCAGGCTAGATAGAACAATCTGAGAGGTGTTAGTAAAAAATCAAAAGCAGCCTAACAAAGACTCGAAATAGGATGCGAGACAGGAATGATTTAATGACTTCAACAGGGAATAATAACTCAATTTACAAAGATCTATAAGAGATTAACATATAATTGAGGTAAAACATCTGCATATATCCTTTTAGACAGGGATGGAGTTCAGGTGCACAGAAGGCATACACGGGGCTCTGGTTCAATCTCCAGCATCACAAAAAAATAAACTCTTTCTAAATATGTATGTGTGAAATACATTCAAGAAAATAAAAGGCGATCTTCAGTCAGATGAATATAGTATGTTCTAAGTGATGACCAGAAATAATGTGCTTTGTAGAACTAGATCAGAAAAGATAAAATAATGTATATTCCCCAACATACTTACATACAAATTTTTAAAAACTACATGCAATAGTGAATGTGGATAATAACTGTAATTCTTATATCTGGAAAAAATGCCATCTGTTAATATCTCTTCATTCCTTTTGTGTAAGTATCTAGTTCATGTCTTGTACTCTGAGTAACAACTAGAAATAATGATACATGGCATATTAGTTATTGTCTTATGTTTTGTTATGAAATTTTGTTTTCTTATAAAGTAAGAAGAGAAAAGTCTAATTAAAAACAATACTCTGACCACATTGCATAAATGCAAAGAACTACATAGGCAATGTAAAAAAAACAATTATTGAAAACAATAACACAAATACATTCGGATGCACTGGTAAGAAAAAAATTGCAAGCAAACTTCATTACAGTAATACCCTTTTTAATCTATCAAAGGTTTTCATCTGCGTGTCTCCATGAGGGGAAATAACTGAAAATGTGTGCAGTACCTCCTGTACTGGTACTGCAAGGTCGTATATTCAGGAAATACTCGGGTCCAGAACTCTCCGATGTAAAGATGCTGCAAATGGAAACACACCCTACAGTGTGCATCATCAAGAAGAGGAGACACAGCCCACATCAGCGTCTGTCCCCTCACAGCTGAGGTCCTGTGTCTGTGCTCCAGGTTCGCAGAAACATATTCTCACAGTAACCTGGAGCCACTCTGGTCCTATTGCTTCCTCTTGTAGCTAAGTTTCCACTGTCCCTCAGCTGTGAGCTGTGGCAGTGCTGAGCTCCAGGGATGCCTCTGTGTTTACCATGTAACTGAACACTGAAGTTAACTGAGCAGGAAGAGTCTGCAGCATTGCCTGCTCTCTACCCTAAAGCAAATTCGCCCTGAAGTGAGCAAATTCAAGCAAGTCCCTCAAGCAAACTCTGCTAGCTTTCAGTCCCTCTGAGCCTTTCCTTCAGCACCCCCGGAATTCTTGGGGTCACCTGGATGGAATCTTTCAAAAAAAGGTCTCTGTGTAAGCACCTCGAACACAGGCTGGAGACTTGGTGATGGGAGCTCTATCCCAGACAGGACAGCAGCCTTAATGAAGCCTCAGACCCCAACCCAGGGCAATTTATTTAGAAAAGCACCTTGCCCAGCTCAGCACTGCACATTCTGAAAGACAATTAGTGCAGGACACATTCGCATCTCCCAGTAGATTCTCCCTCAGGCATTAGTCCCTCCCTCTTGCCTTTCCAAACCTTATGGGACTCTGCTCTCCACAGAAAATTTTTCCTGCTGATTCCTTGTTATACAGCTCAGATTAAAAATCCAGGGGAATCCAGGATCAGAATTCCTTCCCAGTAAAGCTGCACAAAGTACAAATATGTACTAATAAAATGAATAATATCTAAAAATCATCAAATAAATTATCTGACTCAGAAAATCCCAAAAAGAATGAAAGACAAATTGGGAACATAGGAAGATTCTGGGTCGCTTTACATATTCTGTATTTGGGTCAGTGTTCTGATTATGTGGAGAAATTTTCAGATCTGAAACTTCACTGAACCTTTGAAATGGTGCTTGGCCTGTGTATTTTCCAATTCATTTGTACTTTTAGCAAAGTTTCCTCTAGTATCTTCTCCCCACTATCCTTCACCCTTGAGAAACTGGTAACAAAAGCAAAATCCTTGGGCTCACCCCAGCACCTAGCAAGTGGACACAAATGAAATTAAAAGGCTATTTAAAGAAGTCATAGAAAAAAACTTTCCAAACATTGGGAAATGGATCTGGCATGCTTATAAGTGAGGCATATAGGACTTCACCTGGCCATAACCAAAGTAAATCTACATCCTGACATATAATAATCAAGATCCCAGAAATTCAGCCCAAGAACAGAATATTAAAAGCTGCTAGAGAAAAGAGACAGATCACCTATAAAGGAAAACCCATCAGAATCACGGCAGACTTGTCAGCACAAAGCATCCAGTCAAGGAGAGGTTGGAGGGAAGTGTTTCAAACCCTCAAAGAAAACAACTTCCAACCCAGATTGATGTACCTTGAAAAACTATCTTTCAAAGTTGATGGAAAAAAGATACTTCCATGATAAAGAACACCTGAAGGAATTCATGACTACCAAACCAACCCTACAGAGAGTGCTGAAGAATATTCTAGAGGGAGATAAAGCATGATTCAAGGAACAGCAGCAGAGGAGGATCCCTAGACAAGACAGGCAACTGAATGAAGGGAAAAGTGGGGGGCCAATAGCAGGAGGACAGCAGGGCAGAGGCAGACCAGTGTGTGCTGGTTGTAACCATTAATGTAGATGGCCTCAGATCAGCAATAAAAAGAAACACAGGGAGAGGGCATCAGGAATCAAGATCCATTGATATGCTCTATATAAGAAACACATCTAACTGGAAAGGAAATTCATAGACTGAAAATCAAAGGAGAGAAAACAATTGTTCCATGTGACAGGAGACCAAAACAAACAAACAAAAAAAAAACACAAACAAAAACCAAGAGTAACTTTCCCATTAACTACAGAATGCATAAGAAAGATATGGTATTATTAGGCAGTGGAAAGCTTCCCAGCAATAAAGTAGAATAATCTCAGGGCTCCTGTAGGTAAATGGACGCAACTGGAGATCATGTTCATGGCCAAAACAGTTCGAACTCACACGCGTGACCCCGAGCATAAGAAACAGAAGGAGGTGGTGGTATCCAAAAGCAAATGGAGGAAACCCCTGGGAGGGAAACGTGCAAACTACTGGTAATTTCTTACTGTCTTGTCTTGAACTCTTGCATTGTTTACACCATTTTGCTAGGTTTGGCTTTGTTCTGTCTTGTTTTGTTAGGCTTTACACTGTGTGATGGTAGGGGCAGCTATTTTAAATATAAAGGGATAAAGTACGGTAATCTTAGTTTCCTATTATTATGCTGTGAAGCCTGATAACACTTTCATTCATTTGTTTAATTGGTTTTATTCTGTTTTGTTTGATTTTTTTATGTGTGATGGTATGAACACCTATTCTGAAGAAAATGAGACATTTTGACAGCCACTGCTGATTTCCTGTCATCTTATTTCAAAGTCCTACCATGCTTTGTACTTTTGTTTTGATTGGTTCTATCTTGTTGTGTTTGATTTTATTATGTGTGACGGTATGGACAACTTTTAAGGAAAATGAGATATTGTAGTAACCATTGTTCATTTCCTGTTATCTGGTTTTGCAGTCCTGTAATGCTTTCATCCTTTTGAATGGTTTTATACTATTTTGTTTGCTATTATTGTGTGTGAAGGCATGGTCAACTATTTCAAAGAAACCAAAAGACATTATAGTAGCCACTGTTGGTGACCTGTTGTCTGGTTGTGAAGCTTGGTATTGCTTGCATTGTTCTGTTCTGATTTGTTTTCTTTTATTTTATTCTCTTTAAAATAAAAAAATGAGAATCTGCATTTAAACAAAATTCCCACACAAATCCTCTGCACACTGAACCTGGAAGAGTCTTGATTAGTACGGGATCTCCTGGGGTCCTTTCTCCTTCTGCTTGTGCTGGGCGTTGGTGGGGGACACTGTCCTGTGCTCTGTCCAATGCTGAGCAGCGTCCTTGGTCTCCACTCTCATGGCGCCAGATGGACCTCCCTCCAGGGGACAAGGGGGTTTCTCAAAGTATTCCCAAGTGTTCTTTGGAGAGAAAATCATTCTGGTCATGGAGCACAGTTTAGGGCATGAGAGCTGGGAATATCTGGAGAGGTTCCAATGAGAGCCCATCGGTTTACCATTTGTTACTTTTGACAGATCCACATAGACCCTGTAAGCCCAAGAGCTGCAAAGTTAGAAAAAGGTTCTTAGTGGTAGTGGCCACTAGAATGGACATTTATAAAACTTAAATGATGTCATGATCAATTGCATTATCAAGGAAGTGTGGCTAAAAGTCTGAAAATTGCTTATAATTGCCACACACTTGATAAGCGATTTTCTTCTCTACTGAATATGTTGTAAGCTGTGGAAGACATGAACTTGTCCTTGGGAAAAATGGAAGCTTCGGTGATGTCGGACAGGCTCCTTGATTTTAGACTTTGACTGGAACCCACACACAGGATTGGGACAAGATGTAACTTTAGACCTCTCAAAAGCGAGAGAGTTTACGGCAAAGGGGGAGTGAAGTCTGCATTCACCTCGATTTTACACCTGAGCTCTTGTCACAAAGCATCTTCAGAGAACATTTTCTGTGCGGAGCAGCATCCCACGGGGGTTGGAATGACTAGAGGGAATTTGCTGATGCCCAAGGGAGAATCTGCTGGGAGACAGGAACATCTCCTGCGCTGACCGTCTTGCAGAATGTGCAGCCCTGAGCGGGCAGGGTGCTTTTCTAAACGGATTGTCCTGGTTTGGGGATCTAGGCTTCACTTTTGTGTCTTTCTTGTCTGGGGCCAGAGCTTCAGTCTCCATCTCCAGGTCTCCAGCCTGTGTCCGAAGTAAAGGGTAATTGCTGACCTTTAAGAATAGGCGTGGAAGCTGAATTAAAAGTGGGATGGAAGAAATAAGGAGGCTCCAGTTTACTGTGAGAATATGTCCGGAGGTCCCTGCCATCCCTGGAGTGTAGACACAGGCCATCAGCTGTGCCGGGACAGAGTCTGACGTGTGCTGTGTCTCCTCGTGTTTATGATGGACACTGTAGGCTGTGTTTCTATTTGCAGCAGCTTTGCATCAGAGAGTTCTGGACCAGAGTTATCCTTGAAGATCCAACCTGGCAGTACCAGTACAGGAGGTACTGTCCACATTTTCAGTTATTTCCCTCATGTGAGAAGTCAGATGAGAACCTTTAGTAGATTAAAAAGGATATTGTAGTAATAAACTTTGCTGGAAGTTATTTTCTTGCTGCTGACTCTGAATGTATTTGTGGGTTTGCTAGCAATTCCCTGTATAGCAGACTGTCCATGTAAAATCTTCGCTTTTGCACAGTGAGGTGTGTGTGGGGGGGGGTGAGTACTCTTTTTAATGACGCTTCTGTTTTTATTTTATGAAAAACTAAAATTCATAACAAAATGATTTTAGGATAACAATAGTCAGTATACTACGTGCTATATTTTCAGTTATTCAGGGCAGAAGGTGTAAACCAAAGAGAGTCTTACAAAAAAAGGAACAAACAGAGAATACCACAACTACATTTCTCTACACATAGGAATTGGGGATTTTTACCACCTTCACTGTTTGCCATTTAGCTTTTAAATTTGTGTGTAAGTTGCTGGTGGAAATATATACATATTTGAATTTTTACAAGGCACATTATTCTGGTCATCACCTAGAAGACATTGCATTCATTTGAATAAAGCTTATGTTTGTTTCTGAAATACATTTAACACATACACAGAAAGAATTTAGCTATTGATTTTTGTGGTGTTGGAGATTGAATCAGAGCCTGTGTACCCCTGAAATACATCCGCCTAAAATGATATATGCAGATACTTTAACTCAGCTGTATGTTAGTTTCTTACAGGTCTTTGGTTACTGTGGTTCTTATCCATAACCATTTTGCATCTTTAATAGCAATGTTTTTACACTGCTCTGTGTGACCTGCTTTAGTCTCCCCGTCTCACTGTTTCTCTCATAGCTTCTCCTTTTCCTTAAATTTGCTTTGTACACAGCACCTGTATTCCTGGCACCCAGGAGTTACTTGTGGAAATACAAAACAGAACATGTGTGTAAAATTCTCTCATTTGAATCTAGAAGTGTAAAGGCAGAGCCACTCTGTGAGGGGATGGGTGTGTGTGCCCTGATGTCCTCCGGGCTTAATCACACTGAGGAAGGTTTTCAGTGTGAAGGAACAGACTCCAGGGTGCCACCACATAGAAGTTATGCAGAACACGGGGAAACACATGCTCTTTGGGAATGATCAGAATGCAGACTTCAGTGCAGCACATCGATGAGCATTTGCAAAAATAGAGACAGAGACAGAAAGAGAGCGAGACAGAGACATAGAGAGAGGAAGACAGACAGATCAAAACCCAAAGCCTCACAAGGACAGGGAGTAAATGCTGGAAGTAAAAATTCACAGATGGGATTCTTGAGTTACAATGGGACCAGATACACACGAGTCCTCCAGACAAACGCGGAACGGACAGAGGAGCTCTGTCTTCATTTCTTATGAAATGCTTAAAACCAGAAGCTCTTCGTCCGTTTTCTCTTCTGAATGGTTGGCTTATTCCTTTTGCCCACTTTTCTCCTGAGCTGTTCAGTCTGTAGACGCTGGACACTAAAAGCACAGTAGAACCGTTTCTCCTGGAAGCCTTTGTTGCTGCCCTTTGTCTCTGGTCCTGGGTTAAGGCGAGCGGGAAGGTTGCACAGCTGAGGAAGAGGCTTCCTGCTCCCGCCCTCCCAGGAGTCCCCTGAATCTTAACACCGTTTTAATCCCTCAGGTTCATTCCGTTCTGTGTGCTCTGTTGGTTGAGTGGATGTTTTATGCTTTTAAAATGTTTCTGTAGACAGAGGGCAAACCACAGCCCTCTGGAATGGAAAATGAATGGAAATTCATCTGATGGCAACAGCTTGCTGAATGTCTGTCCCTCTGTAATATGTAATATGTGCCCGGTGTGAGAAAACCGTGTTATTTACACAGGAGTCCTCACTGTGATTCCTGCATCTAAGCCTGATGTGCTCAGTGTGTGTGTGTGTGTGTGTGTGTGTGTGTGTGTGTGAACTAGTAACTCAGGAGTGAGTGCAGGCTTCCGAGGAGAGGGGCTGGTCCCCCCTTCACAACACAGAAGCCAGAACTGAAGGCAGCACAGGAGGTAACCAAGGGCGTATGTCAGAGCCTGGGGGATTTTGACTCTACCAATCAAAGCAAACATTACAGCAGCTGGAAAGAGAGCCGCCTCTTGTCCTGAACATTCAGCAGCAATAAGGCTGCACACTGTTCTGGGTGCCAGGAGTCAAAAGCAGGAGTTGGGTGCAGGAGTGAAGGCCTCAGGCACCCCAATAAACACCAGCACAGACCCACACCTGCGACCTTTTTCTCTCCCAGAGACGAGGTCTCGCTTGCAGCAGAGCTGGCCTCTCACCCTGGAATCAGTGACCTTTCCACTTCCACGTCCAGTGGAGGAGCAGACGCCTCTGCACACAGGTCAGTCCTCGTTCTGTGTCACAGGTGGCCCCTCTCACTCCCTGGTCACAGGGCTTCCTTGTTAGTGATGAGCTCCTGAGAGAAGCATCTTCTCCAGCGCCTTTGACCCTCTGCTCCTCCTGGGAGCAGTGCACAGCCCCCGAAGCCCTCCTGCTCCCCACCTGTCTTTCTGGGTGTTTCTGTGCAAATGTCACTTTGTCCCTGGTCTTCTGGGAATAATCAGCAAACACAGAACCCCACCAACTCTCCTTTCCATCTGTTTTCACCACATTTTCTACAATTGGATCTTGAAGCGTCCTGTAACCAACATGCATTACAGGGGTGATCCCCACGGTAGAGCTACTGGGAGGTGGTACAGTGGGTGGAGATGGGCTTCGGGAGAGGTCTTTATACTCCTAGGGGGGCACATCCTTGAAGGAGACTTCAGACCTGCAGCCCACTTTCCACTTTCTTTTCCCTCCTGCTCATGATGTGGTGTGGATATTCTCTCCCATTCACTCCTGCTGAGAATTCTGTGCTTCCCAGTGTTGTGGGGCCAGCGCGTCATTCAAAACCCTAGCCAGCATCATCTTCTCTCTTTACAAGCTGACTGTTCCTGGGAAAAGGTCAGGAAAACAGCACTTAGCATCATCAGACATAAGAGTTTTACAAAACTGTTTATACCCCGTCTATCATTTTACTGTAGAGATTTTGCTTTCCTTCATTGTTTTTTTAACCTTCTCTTATTTTGAAGGGAGTAAAATACAACAGGAAAAGACAGAATAAAGCCAATTGAGACAATGCAGTGAAATTGTTCCACAACTTTAGAGCAGGATACGGGGATAACAGGAATAGGTACCATAGTATATCTCCTTATCTTCACAATAGTTGTTCTTTCAATCAGGTACAACAAAATCATACCAAATACAGAACATTATAAAACCTATCAAAACAGAGTATTGAATAGAGCCATGCAATTAATCAAAACAAAGCAAAACACTGATAACAATATTTGCATTCAAAGAGATAATAGAAGGAAATCCCCCGTGTTTGCTGTATTGCATGTGGTCAACCTCCCAAGAGGTGCGCAGACCTCTGGCTCTTGTTTGCTAACCTGGCGGGGATGTTTGATTCTCAGCCCACACACCAGTAGGTTCACGGCTGCCTACCAGGGAGGCGAGCAGGTTCCTTTGTTTCCCAGCACCCTAAGTACCAACATAGTGTGGATCTTGGGAGACGCTGGCTGTTCTCTCCCTGGGGCATGCACCTCTTGCTGGAGCCATGGCTCCTTCATTGTTCATTGATTTTCGACACAATGCCTTGAACATGGGCCATTGTCAATTTATATTCCTCAAACATATGTTTTTTTCAATAAATTCTTACAATATTGACACTTTGCTCATGAGATAGAACTTCTTAATGAGACATTATACTGTAGCTGGAATCTGCTAAAGGGTAAAAATCTATGCAAAACACAGAAATTATTTTCCTGACTCTAGGAGATCTGGATGGAAGTGTAGCTCAGTAGCAAGAGCCCCTAACTTGCAAGTGAGAGGCCCTGAGTTCTACCCACCTTAGTGCAAAAAGGCTAACATTCATGTCAGGTGAGTCATGCATCCTTTGGTAATGCTGCTTTTCTCACTCCATTCTTATT
Source organism: Cavia porcellus (assembly GCF_034190915.1). Taxonomy (NCBI): domain Eukaryota; kingdom Metazoa; phylum Chordata; class Mammalia; order Rodentia; family Caviidae; genus Cavia; species Cavia porcellus. Next base: position 66,389,119 of record NW_026947500.1, read on the forward strand.
TTGGAAGTTATACCCAAAGCATGGAACCAGGAAATGTTACGTGGCCTTCAGAATTTCTCCTTCTGGGACTCTCAGAGGACCCAGAGCTGCAGCCCCTCCTCTACGGGCTCTTCCTCTCCATGTACCTGACCACGGTGCTCGGGAACCTGCTCATCCTCCTGGCCATCGTCTCCGACCCCCACCTGCACACGCCCATGTACTTCTTCCTCTCCAACCTGTCCTCTGTGGATGTGGGCTTCACCTCCACCACTGTGCCCAAGATGCTGGTGAACATCCAGACCCACAGCCAGCTCATTACCTACGCAGGCTGCATCACCCAGATGTACTTTTGGATGCTTTTTTCAGGGCTGGATATCTTTCTGCTGACGGTGATGGCCTATGACCGCTACGTGGCCATCTGCTACCCCCTGCACTACACGGTTATCATGCACCGCTGGCTCTGTTTGTTGTTGGTTCTAGCCTGCTGGATCATGGGTGTCCTGATTTCCCTGTTACACACCCTCATGGCTTTGCGTCTGTCCTTCTGCAGCCACTTGGAAATCCCACACTTCTTCTGTGAACTGGATCAGGTGGTCCACCGTGCCTGTTCTGACACCTTTCTCAATGACATGGCCATATATGTTACTGCAGTGCTGCTGGCTATCTGTCCCCTCGCTGGCATCCTGTTCTCTTACTCTAAGATAATTTCCTCCATACGTGCAGTTCCGTCAGCTCGGGGGAAGAACAAAGCGTTTTCCACCTGCACCTCTCACCTCTCGGTGGTCTCCCTGTTTTACTGCACGCTCCTGGGCGTGTACCTGAGTTCTGCTGTCACCCAAGACTGGCGCTCTACTGCAGTCCCCTCGCTGATGTACACCGTGGTCACCCCCATGCTGAACCCCTTCATCTACAGTCTGAGGAACGAAGACATCAAGAGAGCGCTGAGAGGACTTCTTGGGAGGGCAACGAGCAGAGGACCAGCTGGCCCACCTCGGTAGAAATGCTTCTCATTTCGGGCCTCAAATTTTGGAGTCAGAATTTTGATCCTTTGATCAGATTGTGCAAGACGTTTTTCCCTTTACCGCCTGTAATTTCCATTTCTTTGATGTAGTTCTCTAGATAATTTAATTAAATCACTTTATTAAGTGTTCTCTTCTTTCTAGTGCCTTTTATTACTCCCCCAAACTTGTTCCCCTTCTTGGATCGGAAGTGTTTGGAAATTCTCATGTCTGCCCTGGAACAAAGCAGACTGCTTATGAAAAATTGTTATACAATAGCGTATCATGTTCAATTTATATCTTTTGTGTTCTACAGCAACTTTGAAGGATTTTGCTGTTAGTAGAGGACAATTATACTTGGCAATTAAAGTCAGCTACAAATTTGAATAAATTGATTGATTCCATATGACTTTAGAGTCTGGAATGACCTCTAATATGACCAATAAATTTTTGAAGTCGGTGAGTGTATTGCTTTGGAAAATGATTTTGAGTCTGTATTCTGTTCCTTCCCGGTGTATTGTGAAGCATTGTCCAGGTGAAGAGAATTTAATAATCTGACTTCACAGTTGGTTGGTACACATTATTGTTACACTGAGTTACCTTCTTTGTTCTGTTGGTCAGAATGTCTAGATCTGAATACAGATACTGTCCCTCACTCTAAATGAGAACCCTCATCAATATTATCCTGTATATATTCTTTTTTTCCCCCTTTCCAGTGCTGGTGATCAAACCCAGGGCTTCATGCATGCTAGCAGTGCCCTGTCACTGAGCTAACCCCGGCCCTGTGCATCTCCTTTCCCCCAGGAATAGTCCAGTCTTTATGTTCTGGCTGACACAGGACTGTGTCTTCAGCCCAGTCGTGGGACTCAGAGTCACCCACTCCCTGTGCACACAGGCGTGTCCTTCCACCGTGTCTGGGGTGGAATCTCACTGCAGTCACCATGTAGTACAGTTACTTTAAATAAGCTGCATAGCAGGGTCATTATGAATCTTGTCACTAAATATACAAATAAATTTCAAGATTATTGGCGTATGGTTTTAATTATCCTCAGTTCCTTTTTCTTTTGATTATTGTATCACTTGACTATTGCTGTACAGGAAGCTGTGCTAAAATTCAGTAGTTAGGTGTGACACCATTTTCATCAAAAATGCAAGCGCACAGTTGGGGGCTCCTCTGACCACTGCTGGGCACCGCCCAAGTCTGAATCCAGGTGTGAGTTGCTACTTGGTGTTTTCAGGATCCTCCATGACATGGCAGGCAAATCTAGCGTTTCCCCTGAGCAAATGACTTCTGGCCAGTTTTTGACATTTCTGCACTGAGATTTGCTTTCAGGGCAGGCCTTCCCGGGATTCTGGTGCAGAGGTAAGTTTGGGGAGCCCTGTCCCAGGGCTTCGTTGCATCCCACACACTGTCCTTCCTTTTGCACAATCTCTGATGCCTGCTTTTGCAGTTTCTGTTCAAGGTCCACAAGAAGGAGAAGGCTCGAGACAGAAATTTGTGTGTATATACATATGAGAGCTAAGAGGAGTGCACCACAGACGGTGTTAGTTCTTGGAAGAGAACAGTTGGTGCTCCCAGGATTAGCCTTACTTTACGTGTCTGCATCTGGTAATCTAAGAACCCATTTGGAGGTCACAATATGCAATATTACACCTGTTATTAAATTCCCATCATCTGGATTTGAAAATCTATACTGTGACTGTTTAGGGTTTGTTGTTATTGTTGCTTGTCTGTTTTGCTTTTTGTCTCTCTTTTCCAAGTATTTTTTCTATTAAATATGTAAATGAGGAAACTTTAAACAGAGAAAAAGAATGAAAAGTTTCTAACTCAAGAAAAATCTTTCAAGGCTTTGGCTCAAGCCAGATCTCCAGAGAAACACCGTGTTACTTAACCAGTTTTCCATCTCAGTTTATTTAGGGTGCTCCTGCATGGGTTGTCAAACAAATCTGGGGTGTGTGTGAGTGTGGGTGTGATGGCCCCTGGGAACGTCTATGATTAGTCAGAATGTCACCTTAACACACATAATCAGTTTCAAAACACAATTAGTTGAATGTTCCAGGCAAAATTGTGCAGACAGGATGGATTGCGGTCTTTATGAACCTAGCATTGTTTGACCTTCATAAAGAAGGGAAAGTACTCAGTGTCCTAAAAGAAAGCGACTGGGAATATGAAGTAATCTCAGTGGAGGAGAAAAGGAGGTAATTCCCACAGTGCAGTGGCATCCAGAGGGAGCTGACGAGATGAAGGGCGGAGGGGGAGGTGCTCGGTTACTGCAGAAGTCTCCCTTCTACAGTTCTCATGTGTGCCATTTCCCTCTTTGCCTCCCCAAAACAGAAAAAGCGGTAACAATGGAATACCAGAAGTCACTGTTTTCTCAGTTGTCGAAATTCTGTTTATTTTATCGCCCAGTATTCTAACACAGATGAGATAAACAAGCTCCATCGTAAGGACCTGTATTGTACCACACTGTCTAGAAGGACACAAGGTACAACATCATTTTTAGTGGATGAAATCATTCACTTTTCCTTCTTTGCTTTAACTATAATAAAATATGTGAATATTAATTTAAACATAAGGTAGGTTAGTCTCTGTGTCTTAAAATATATAAAAGAAATAAGTTCAAAGGGGAAAAGAAAGATGTCGTAATCTCTATATGTCAAGAAAACCTTCGTGAATGTTTACTGTATCATTGATAATTCTTATTAAACTTTAATTTGGGGATCATTGTAGGTTAACATGCATATGTACAAACTAAGCCTGAGAGATCCATGAATGGTTTACTCAGTTTTCCCAACAGTAACATCTCATAACACTGTGGTACAATGTCACACCCAAGGTACAGACGCTGATTACAGTCACCACACAGGACAGCTCTGCAGAGAGGCTCAGCGCTGGCCTTTGGAGAGCCTCCCTGCCTTCTTCCCTTTCCTGTCCTTGACCTAAAAGAACCACCAATCCACTCCCTGTTCCCACACTGTTATGAGGGCAGAAATGTCATCTAGCATTCAAAGCCCTCTGCCCCAGAAAAATGGAGGAGTCGGTGTCTCTAGAGGCTTGTTTTGCTCATGGCTCTGGTCAGCGCTTTGGACATGGAGCTGAAAAACTAGCCAGGTCCTGAGTGTGAGAACCATGGGACGGTCAGATGGAAGGCAGAATTCTGGTGCTCCACTGCGCCCTGGGGTGACCACAGTCAGCAGTAAAGCACTGTATGTATCAAAATCGTTAGACAGAGGACCCTAGAACTAACTCACTATAAAGACATGATTAAGACTGAAAGTGACAGATATGTCAACAAGCCGGGCTCACCGCTCTTTAACATATGCATGAGTCATACGCCGTGTTGTCTCTCATAAATATGCATTGATACTATGTAGTGTTCTAAAACTAAAAAGTGTAAAGCCCCAAACGAGTACCCATACAATGCACTAACATGTTGAAGTCCACATTATCAAAAAGAGCAATTAAAGCCCTGATACACACAGGCATGACTCCCGAAGAAGCAAAGTACTGACCTCAGCTTTAGATAAATTGCACCAGTTTCCAAGGTAACTTTTTCCAGATGTGAAGCAAATCCCATCACGAGCTCTTCAGTAAAATGAAAGAAACATTATGCAATAAGAGATGCAATACAGGAAGAAGTTGCCTCTAAGACATCCTTGCTGATTACTCAGGTATGTGAGAATTTCCAAATACTTCTGGTGCAATGCTTGGAATAATGCTGGGAATCTGGAAAAGCAAAAGGAAAAAACCATGAGCTTTTAGAAAATCTGAAAGCACTAGTTGACTAAGTCACACGGGGACGTTGGAATTGTAGCAGTCGAAGTCCTGGGAGAAATACCTTGAGCGATTCCTGTGCTCATGATCTGATCCGTGAATCAGGTTTAGACTTGGAAGCTTCCAAAGTCCTGCAGCCAAGAGCATTGCTCAGGCTCTGGGCAGCATCTTCTTTTACAGGTTTTATTCAGAAAGTCTTTTCAGAGCTCTCTTGACATCCTTATTCCTCAAGCTGTAGATGAAGGGATTCAGCATGGGGCTGACCACAGTGTACATCTCCGAGGCTGTTGCACTTGAGTGTGAGCTCCTGTGTGCAGAGCTAAGGTACACACCTAGACCTGAGCAATAACATAAGGAGACCACTGCGAGGTGAGATGTGCAGGTGGAAAAGGCTTTATGCCCCCCTGAGCTGAAGTGACAGCACATATGGAGGAGACGATCTTAGGGTAAGAGTACAGGATGCCAGCCGGGGAGCCAGTCCCCAACAGCACAGGTACCAAGTGCACCACAAGGTCACTGAGAACATTCTCAGCACAGGCAAGCTGGGCCACCTGGTTGAGTTCACAGGAGAAGTGTGGGACTTCCAGCTCTGTGCAGAAGGACAGATGCAGCACCACGAGGCTTTTCCATGAGGTGTGCAAGAAGCTCGCCATCCAGGACACCAGCACCAGCACCACACAGAGCAATGGGTGCATGACGACCGTGTAACTCAGGGGATGACAGATGGCTACGAACCTGTAATAGCCATGACACCCAGGAAGAAGTTGTCCAGCTCTGCAAAGAGAAATACAAAGTATATCTGGGCGATGCAACCTGCATAGGTAATGACCTGGCTGTGGGTCTGGATGCTCACCAACGTTCTGGGCACATGGGTGCACATGAAGCTGATGTCCACAGAGGACAGGTTGGAGAGGAAGAAGGATATGGGCATATACAGTTGAGGTTTGGAGATGATGGCCAGGAGGATGAGCAGGTTCCCGAGCACTGTGGTCAGGAACCCGGAGAGAAAGAGCCCACAGATGAGGGGCTGCAGCTCTGGGTCCTCTGAGTGCCCCAGAAGAAGAAATTCTGAAATTCTGGTGCTGTTTCCTGCTTCCTCATTGGGGATGCAATACTGTAAATACAAATCGACTTAGTAGGTGCCGTTGCGTGGATGGGTGGTAGTTTCAGGGAAAGCAGGTCGCATCAGTGCTCTGTACACAGATGCATGCTACCCGTATAGTTGAAGTGCTCTTATTTACATGCTTGTGTTTACAGATAATTCTTATGCTTTGATATCTCATACCCACAGGATTTGGAATTTCTGCTCTGCTCTACACCTTTTCCTGTGAGGTCATGCGTTTCACAGTTTTAATGAGAAAGTACTTGTTACATTTGTGTACTGGCCATGTTCAGACCCCTGTCTGTACAATGATTCACTCCCGCAGATGAAGAAACATTCCTACTTCCCAGTCATGGACACAGAATCCAGGGAGAGAAGAAAACCACATGTCTATGACCTGTTTTCCTTGAAACTATCACCAATCCACACAATGGCACATACTAAGTGGACTTTTATTATCAATTACACCTCAGTAAAACCGCTTGAAAAAGAAATAGTCACAGAAGACCCCACGGGGTGAACACATCATGAAAACAAGGTATGGATAGGAGGTGTGTGTACGTGTGTGTGTCTGTGTGTTGCTAGCAATGAAAGCTGGAATCTGGGGCATGCTAGGCAGGTGCTCTGCCAGTAAGCTACACCCTCAAGCCCACAGTCAGGCAGGAATAGGCGACATGTGAACAGAAGCCAGGAGGTCACCTGTTGGAATTTTACCTGGCAGAGAGAACAGCCAGTGCAAATGCCCTGAGACAGGTTCAGATTTTCCAGGCCATCAAGGAACCAGTGTGTGGAGGTCAGCAAGAAGGGCAGGGTGCTGGGAGACAGCAGACAGATGCGCTGAAGAGTGAGGTGCTGAGAATGCTGGACCCCAGGAACCCCTCTTTTGTGGTGTGCACTTCTTGCACATTGTTCATGTTTGTTGCAAAGGCATCCTGTGGACTCAGAGGGAAACTGCTCCCTGCCCTTCCTGGTTGAGTTTTCCTCTGTGTTGTGAGAGTGACTCCAGGTCCTCAGCTCTGAGGCATGTGCTCCTGGGTGTGCACCGCCACAGCACCCCGACACACCCAGCACACCCACAGGGCCAGCACTGTGCACACTGGGAGCCCAGGGGACCAGGTAACTGCCCCTTTGCTGTGCCAGGCTGAGAATCTGCGCTCTGTAACTGTGCAGAATAATAAATAAGCAGGGAGACAAACTTTGTTGCCTTTTTGTTCTAGTTTGCATTTGAAGAAACAAACGTCAAGAGACACAGAAATGAAAGGGAAGAAAGAAAGCCAGTGAGATAACAGACTCATACGGAGCCCGAGGAAGCGGAAGGAAGCCAGTGTGTCTACCTTTCCAAAAACAAGAAAAAAGCCAAAAGAAATAAAAGTATCCACAGTCAAAGGCAGTGATGCCATCAGGCTTTCAAACGCCTCATGGAAAGGTAGTCCCGAGACCAAAGGGACTCAAGGGACTCAAGAAACAATCAACCACGGGGTACACAGACACCCCAGTAACAGCTAAGCGCGTTTAATGTGAGAGAGAAGCATTCCCTCTGCTTAGTCCATAGTTTCTGGCCGGTCTGTGTCGCCGTGGTCCAGCGACAGCAGAGGCCTCTGTGTACCTCGGAGCCCTCTGAGGGCAGCTGGCAACGAGCAGTGCAGGTGCCTCTGCTCAGGGTTTGCACTTTGCCCCTGACCCTCTGCACCCAAGGGCTCAGTCCAGGGAGGGCTGCCTCCTGGTGAGGGATGAGACCCCTCCTGGTGTGGCAGCCTGCTCTGTTCCCTGGACACCTCTCAGTGGGACCAGGGGGCTAAGCGGCTCCTGGGTGAGTAGCGTTTCACAGCAACATGCGAGCTTCACAGGCGAGCGAGGAAGAATATAATAGTCACCCACAGCGTGCAAGCTCAGCCCCATGGGGAGAGGAGAGGCATGCTGTGAAATATTTCATCTGCTGTGCTAAGGGATTAGAGGGGAGTCTGGAAGGAATTACGGAGGGGGAGAGAGAGAGATTAGGGAGATGCGCTACCAGAGAATTCTGCAGTATGCGTAATAGCATTCACAGGGTCTGATTCTGCACACGAAGTGTGCGAGCTTGCAGACATGCAAAATGCAGAAAGAACTTTTAAACAAGCGACACTTAGAAATGAAAGAGTTACAGTGTTGCATTGGTAAAGGTATATTTCTTCTTTAGCGAAATATAGTTACAGATTTGCAGATTTTATTTATCTGCAATCAAACAAATAGAGATTGACCTCACGGCTGTCTGCATTCTAGGCAAATACTCTGTCCCTCAGATCAGTCCTGGATTTTTAATAAAACATCATGACTGTACATGATAATGAGGGACCGTGTCATAGCACAACACACACGTGCAGTATTTAATCAGTAAAATTGAAACACTGGTAAATCTTTTCTCTTGAAAAACATAGATTCTTGTCTTCTAATGTCTTATTAGCACATGTGCAATTAAAAACCCAGGATAGCACTTTGGAAGCCCTTTAGTGTGATTCTTATGATTATGAATATCATGTGGTAAAAATTCACAGCTAGTGGAGTGAGCTTTAATCCCTGAATCATGCTGTGACACATAAACATGTCTTCCTCCTGTGAAGTTGTATTTGGTTCCCATTCATCAACAAACCAGGTCTCCTCTCCCTTATACTTACAACAAACATTATTCTACCTCTGGCAGTGACTTTTTAATTTTGATGGACGTGTCTTCATTCTTTGATATGGTTTTAATATTACTGTGTGCTTGGGATGCATAATGATTACCTTCATCTGGAGAAATATATCCACCTACAGTCACACCCAGTCAGCTTATTTCCCTGTCCCCTTCCTGTCCTCCAGGCTCCCCTGATGCCCAGACATCACCCCATATCCACAGTGTCACCATCATTTCTTATCATTTTTTCTTTGCTGTTCAGATCATTTAAAATTTGGATTTAATGTGATATCTATATGCATGAATATAGTACACACTGATTGAAAAAAGTTGAAAAGATAATCTGAAACATGAGTCAGACAAGACACAAAACACAAATTATTTTACAGATTATCAGTTCACGGTAAAATTGTCAAAGACTTTTGTAAGCAGCAGAATGTGACGGGAAGTCTTCAAAAATCATACAAGTAACAGTCTCTAATTTTTTATGTGGTTTTATATAAACAAATGAGCTTAATTCAGATTAAATCAGTTTTAATCAAATCAAAAAGAATCAAGTCTTCCAGTTCCTGGCTGAACACAGGAATTGTATAAAAATGTATGAAGTCACAGCAATCCAAGGACAATCAAAAAGCACAGAAATGCGGGAAGAGCTGGAAATCCACGTGTTTAAGGGCCTGCAATGCTTTGCTGAGCAAAGATGCGGACCCTCACTTTGTATTTCTTATTTAAAGCAAGGACTTGCAGGTGGATAATGTGAATTAGAGCATTCTTCCAAAAGGAAGAGAGCATACAGGGCGCACTCTGATGGCTTCTCTGCTTCCCCTCACAGGGGCGTCTGTGACTCAGGCTCCCTGAGTGCAGGCGCCTGGGCTTCTCCTTCAGGCTCCTGCTGCGCTGGCTCTCGTCCTCCCTCTGGTCAGCAGCAAACCCGGGCACTGGGCGCACTGTTCACCACTCCTGCCAGCAGCAGGAGTAAACAGAGCATAGTGGATAATCTCAGGACTGTGTCTGGATGGCTGGGAGACAGCAGCCAGGTCACCGCCTGCTCCCACGGGGCACACTGGCTCTCGGGGGACCTCGGGCCCAGCCTCTGCCACCTTGTGCTGCAGCATCTGCTGAGCCCCCAGACACACCTGGACACAATCACGAGAAAGGAGGTCCTGTGTCACCGTGCAGATGCCCCTTCACTGGGTAGCGCTGGACACTCAGCTGTGAGGGAGGAAAGCCGGTGGGCAGGAGCTGAGCATCAGTCTCCCAGGCAGAGTTCAGATCTCAGTAACCGCCGTGTCCTTCTACGCAGGCTGCACAGCTGAGGGCCACCCGAGGGCGGGCATTCGGGCACCTATATGGGCTCGGTGGCCCTATGTCCCTCTCCTTACCTCTTGGGCTCCTCACTTTGCTGTCCTGTGGGACACTGGCCTGCTGTGACAAGATACTCTTCCTGCTGATTCTTTTACTGAGACGGTGGTTTATGCAGCAGTAAATCTGCTTTCTATTCTCCTTCTCCATTCTCCCTCCTGCCTTTCAGGAGTAAAACTTTTTAGCGCTTTATCTTTCCTATAAGTTACAGAGCTTTTATTATTTTTTTTTATTTAAAGAAAGCAAGAAAAAACAAAATAGAAAAGAAGGGTAGTACAATACACAATTCAATGAAAAACTTTTAAAAATTTAATACTAAGAAATCGCTAGTTGACACATTACATATTGTCATTTTAGAAATTGTTGTTCAAGTTACAAAATCAAAGCATAAAATGTGGACAGACATTCAAACACGGACAGTGCGAGCATAAGTGTGTAAGATTGATGACCATCTTACTATTTTTCTTGTGCCATTCAATGGAATGTTTTTTTTCTGGAAGGCTGACTGGGGGGTTCCGTGTGTAAATAAGGGGCCCTGTTTTAGTTCTATCAAATGCCCTTCCTCTGCTCACAAAGGCCATCGCAGCAGCACCAGAGAAGCGGAGGGAAGTGACCATGAAGCCTGCACTCAGGCTGATGGCCAGCAGGGCACGGAAGGAGAGCGTCCCAGGGCCTGGAGGCAGAGAGGGAGCAAAGAGGGGCCGAGGGAAGGAGCCCAGCCACCCCTCCAGCTGGTGCTGGGGAAGGGGAGTCAGATGCTCCTGGCCTTTCTCTGTTCCTGTAAATCAGTTTCCAGTTTTACTACAATGGCACAAAACAGCTCTGCACAGCGGGGCAGACAGGGCACCCCGGAAATAGAGAAGAGGACATGGAAATAATCTCACGCCACTAAAGCCCTCCGGGTTCCTGGTGAAGATTGCAAAAGTGAACTTGGGAGAAAAGAGAGCCTTTGAAGAGCTGCTGCGGGGCACACTGGAATTCACAGGCAGAAGAAACCACGTGTGGGGCTGGGGATTTAGCTCAGCGGCATTAGTGCCTGCCTTGCAAGCACAGAGTCGTGAGTTCAATCCCTGGTATTGATTTAGAAAAAAAAAGAAGAAGAAGGAGCAACCACGTGTACGAAAATTATCTTTAAACACTTCAAAGTCATCAATGTAAGACTGGACGCTTTGAAATTAGCAGGAAAAATGTAGGAAAAGCCTTTCTGGGTATGAGTCAGGGAGGGACGTCTCAAAAAGAGTTCCAGCAGCACAAAAATAACAGCAAGAGTCAGCAAGTGGGAATCCATGAAATTAAAGGGTTTATGCACAGCCAAGACATGGCGGAAACATTCCACAAAACAGCACGCCGGCTACGCTGGTGAAATAATACATCAAGATCCCCGAAAATGAACATCAAATCTAATAATGAACAGGCACTGAGCAGAATAAGTGCAAATGGGCGTACTGAACGTGGTGGATATTTTCACTATTACAAAATGCAAATCTAAAGTATATTGAGGTTCGTTTTACCCCCGGTTTCATAGGAGCATCGAGAGCACACAGGTGGGCGTGGGAGAAAATAATTTTATTTTCTTTGGAGGGAACGTACAGAATCATGGCTACTGTGGGAATCAGTGCAGAGGTTCCAGAAAAAGTACCACGCGGCCGCCATGGGAACCAACCGCAAACATCCTCAGTATATAATCAAAGGCATGAAAATTATTCTATTCCACAGGCACCCGAGTAACAGAGTGCTTGTCGGGGTGCAACTCTCAGTAGCCAGGAATGGAATGAGCCAAGGCTCCAATCAGAAGGCCTGATGTGGATGAAATGCATACTCAGGGAGGTGGGTGACAGACAGATGGATAGAGAGGCAGATGAAACACGGGCAGTCACAATGATTAGACAGACAGACCGATGGCAGGTATATTGATTAACTGAATGACAAATATAACAAACAAAATGATGTCATTTGGAGAAAAATGGATAGAACGGGAGAGATTATGTTAAGCAAACTAAACCAGACTCTAAAAAACACTACGTCATGTTTTCCTCTCCTCAAAGGAACTTCAAAAAGAAACAGATGTCATGAGAGGAGAAAGGAGACCAGGAGCGGAACAGGAATAGGAAGGAATCGGGGAAAGAGCGGGGTCAGGACATGGAGAGTAATAAGAACAGTAACGCAGAGCAAACCACAACGCTGCTCCGACGATTGTGCAGAAGGAAATGCCTTACAGTGTGTAACTGATCTGCACTGATAAAGGTAATTAATTAAACGGAGCTGCTTATATCTTCAGAAACATTGAAATCAGAGGAACGGGAATTCCAAGTAAACCAGGGCAACAGTGAGTTTCATTCTCAGCTGCACAAAGCATCCCAGCCTGAGGCCCGAGGTTTGGGTCCCGTGATGGCAGACACCCCTCCAGCCTGAGACAGCGGATTCTTTCAGAGTTTCCTTCCAAAGAGGCTCAGCAGAGCCCTCTTGACATCTCTGTTCCTCAGGCTGTAGATGAAGGGGTTCAGCATGGGGGTGACCACGGTGTAAATCACAGAGGCTGTGGCACTGTCGTGGGAGCTGTGGGCTGAGACAGAACCGATGTACACGCCCAGGCCTGTGCCATAAAACACACAGACAGCAGAGAGGTGGGATGCACAGGTGGAGAGGGCTTTCTTCTTCCCCCCAGCTGAGGACAGTTCACGAATGGAGGAAGCGATCTTAGCATAAGAATAAAGGATGCCAGTGAGGGAAGCCTTACCCAGTAACACCGGGGCCAAATACATCACGAGGTCATTCAGAAGGTTTTTGGAGCAGGCAATCTGGGCCACTTGATTGAGTTCACAGAAGAAGTGAGGGATTTGGGGGTCAGTAGAGAAAGACAGCTGCAGAGCCATTAAGCTTTGCAACAAAGTATGCAGGACACTCAGAATCCAGGACCCCAGAATGAGGAAGCCACACCGCCAGGGGTTCAGAATGACCGTGTAGCGGAGGGGGTGACAGATGGCCACGAAGCGGTCATAGGCCATGTTGGCCAGAAGGAAGTTGTCCAGCTCTCCAAAGAGCAAGAAAAAGGACATCTGGGTGATGCAGCCTGCGTAGGTAATGACCTGGCTGTGGGTCTGGATGTTCACCAGCATCTTGGGCACAGTGGTGGAGGTGAAGCCGACGTCCACAGAGGACAGGTTGGAGAGGAAGAAGTACATGGGCGTGTGCAGGTGGGGGTCGGAGACGATGGCCAGGAGGATGAGCAGGTTCCCGAGCACCGTGGTCAGGTACATGGAGAGGAAGAGCCCGTAGACCAGGGGCTGCAGCTCTGGGTCCTCTGAGAGTCCCAGAAGGAGAAATTCTGAAATTCTGGTGCTGTTTTCTGCTTCCATATGGTGGATGCAACTATCAGGGAAAAAGAAAAGTCACATGAGTCCTCTTTGAGCAAAAGGACATTACTAGTTTGGTTGAATTTCCGCAAATTAAGTTTTGCAGTCTATAAATTGCAGTCATTGTATAACTTAAGGTCCCCTGGGGAAATCCTCCTGCCATTCCTGATTGGAAATTTCTATGCCTCTCTGAGGTTTCGCCCTTAAAATCGTGTCTTTTGTAGATTTCCTATGAAATTATTTCTCACAATTGAGAAATATATATGGGGTGATGACCATGTTGTATGAACTGTTTGGAAAATGATGAGCAGAAGCTGAAAACTAAAATTTCTACCTCCCAATGGTTGAGAAAGAATATATTCAAAAAAGAACATCATATATTATTACTAGTTTTTGGTGAGGGATTGTGTAGATTTGCAAATGCATACTCACAGAAATCAACGTATAGAATATGTGTAACCGTTTAGATATCAATTATACCTCAACAAGTGAACCTCTGTTGGAAAACAGAGATGATCATGTAACATGCAATGGGGTCAAGGCTCCATAAAGAAAATAAAAGTTTTGAAAGAGAGAACAGACAGGAGTTGTATGTGTGTGCCTGTGTGTGGGTATTGGCACACACAAGTGTGAATATTATGCTGGGCATGGAATCCTGGACCTTATTCATGCTAACTAGGTTCTCTGCCCCAACCTACAAAAATTACTCCTAACCAAGAACTACAGTGTGAACCTAACAAGAAGGGAATATTCTTGTCGTGATGATAGAAGATGTAAGATGTTCCCTGTACAAGAACTTAACAGTCACAATAAATGTGCAATTGTAACAAGTTCTATTCATATGCTCATTTAATAAGTGTGTTAGCATGGGTGAATATATAATGTAAAAAACAATTCCTAAGCTAAGAACTCACACAATAATGACTGTGTTATTTAAAGTAGTAAAAGCACCCTGATTTTCAGTTAAATTTTACTCACAGATAAAACAGAATGCACCTGAGTCATTTGCAGGATGCTGGGTGATCTTGAGAACACAATAGAAAGAGGAATAGGTCTGATCTAGAAAGGTAAATGTCTTATAGGGTAAGCCCAATTAGAAATAAACTGTGAAATAAGGCAGAATTCTTGGAATAGGAGAAGGGGTGAAAAGGTATGGAGAGGGGAAAGAGGAAAAACTATCAAGATAGGATTTCTGTTAACCTCCAGGGACAGTATTCCACCCTGTACCTCAGTGATTTCTAATTTTTGCTTTTTTCTGACTATGCATCGATTGCCCGTGTTAATCAAGTTCCCTGTGTTGTTGAACACATGCATGAAGTATGCACTGCTTAACACAAATGAGAATCTAAAATATGTAAAGGAGACATAAAATCCTAAGAACTTTATGATAGGAATCTGGGTTTCTAAGTCAAGATTATATTACCAGAGAGCTGGAAATGATTTACTACCAGAAGAAGTCTTCCAAAATACGTAGAAGGAACATCACGTAGCGTTACAATTTTTCCCTTAGGAAGTTTTGGATCCAAACACATTCTCCCCTGAAATGGTGACACAGAGGGACAGCCTTCCAGACGGTGATGACCCTGACACCGCAGAAGTGTGTCCACTCAGGGAAAGTCAGGGGCGCAATAAGGCAGAACAGAGAGGGGAAAAAAGTTGGGCTCATGTGCAAACTAGGATTTCCTACTCAGAAACATACAGAAGAATCTTCACTAGGTTTTTATTAAAATGAAGGACTCACAACTATTGAATTAGTTCTTTCAGAAAAATAGGCAATGTGGGAATAATGTATATGACCCAAGATACATCCAATCCCAAAAAGTATAAATTTTCATGCCCCGCAAATGCATCTGTACATACACAAAAGAAGTGAAGATCAAAAGGTTTGTGAAGGGCAATTTTAAAACTCCAATGCTTCACTGGAAAACAAATCAAAATCCTCCCACAGAGTACGGGAGGGAACGGCTGGCAGGGATGTTTTGTAATAATAGAGAGGAGACTTCACCACCAAACTCTCAGCACGTTCAGCCTCACAAGTGTTACAGTCACTGCAAAGAAGGCTCTAGGCAAACCTTCCCCCTGGCTAAACGGTTTCTATGCGAGTGCCCAGTGATGGAGATAAAGCTTGAAAAATGGGGTCCCACGAACTGCTACTGCAAGATGTGACAGGGACAGGTATTTCCTCTGCATCTTTCTCAACAATGCAGAAACAAAGTCCACTCCATTTCAACTTAAGCATAAGGCCAACCAGGTTCCCTTTCATTTCCCTCCTAACCTACACCCCACTCACCTGTGCCCCTAACTGTCAGGTCCTTGGATTTACATTCCTTTCCTGGAAACACTGTTAGGGACCTGTCTCTCTTCTCTTTGTGTTCCTGTTGCCTCCAAGTCATTGTTGACAATGAACCCAACTTAGTCAGATCTGTTTTAAGATCAGGAATTAACACCGCAGTGTTAATTGTTCAGCAGAGCAGCTAACAGCCACAGCAGGATCCACTCCAGTTTAGGTCAGGATGAATCTCAGGTGCCTTTACAGACCCACTTTTGGGTCCTGTATCTTCCCCCGCAATCCCTACTGTAATCCCAGACTCACCTGGATGCAGTCTTTAGGAGAAGTTCTCAGGTTGAAAGTACAAGTCCTTCTCTGGATGACTGAGTTGGGGACAGAAGCTCTGTCTCCCAAAAAGATGCAGCCAAACCAAAAGGGTGATTCCCCTACAGAAACCTGAGATCTCAGAAAGAAACCACTAGTGTCCTTGTCGGCTCGGATCTGTAGACTCTGAGGAGCAACCCAGGGAAGGTCTCGGCTGCCTGTACCTGCTTGCGGGCCCTCACCTCCTGGTTACACCCCCTCTAAATCCCTGATTGCCCGTGGGCAACTGGCCTGGAAAGACAGGCGATTATTCCCGCTGAGTCTGTGTCCCGTGTCCCTGGTCTGTGGTCCAGGAGGACTACTTAGTGTTTCCCTCTCCGATAAGCCTCACGCCTTCCAGAGGAATGATCTCCTAGTGCATTATCCTCCTTAGGGGTAGAGTGTGTTTAAGGTGGACACTGGGGGATCCTCTTGCCTGGCGCTTCCTGGGTCTTCAAAGCCCTGACCTGTGATGTGTAGAAATCTCCTGACACCTCCAGAAACTCCAGTGCTGAGCTGAGCTGGCAGGGTTCCTTCACTCTCAGTCTCCTGACTGATAGGTTAAATAGGCCTCTATCTTCTCAAAGGCTGTGGTATCTCTGTGCTTTCCCCCAACAAGTAAAAAGGACTTCAAGACAAAAATTTTCAAGGAGAATAAACAATTCAAAAAAAAATCTATACAAATGAAAGCAAAAGTTGAGCACATTTTTGTGTGAATGAAACTTTTTTTTTTTTTTTTTTTGGCCCTGGGAATTGAACCCACAACCTCACACTTTCCAGGCAGGAGCTGTGACCCTGAGCTTTATCCCCGGCCCTGAAACATTTTTTCTTACACGTATTCTTTATGTATCTGACCGTTCAGTTTTGATACGGTCCACTGGTGACTGAGGCAGGTCTTTGTCTCAATTTTTATTCGTACGTATTTGCGATGCAGAGTGAATGGAATCAGCAAGGCCTGCAGGGCGTCTCCTGAGGCATCTGTTCTTTGTGATTTTAGGGCTTTCAGTTCTCTTTTTAAGCCTATCCTGCTGTGTACCTGTGCCATCTTCAGGGTCTCTGCCCAACATTCAGCTCTCTTCCCATGACAGTCTTTACGATGTCACGCACACATCACACCCGTGACACCGTGACCTTCTAGTTTCTGCCTGGGCTTTGGGGTCGTTCACAAATGCTTCAAAGTGCTCCATCTATGCCATTATGTTACAGCACCCCAATGGCTGGAGCGGTCACCCGTGTCCTTCAGTTCTGTGTTTTCACAAAGCAATGGAAATGTGAGACACTCACACAGAAACAAGCTTAAGGCGATGAACAGAGACGTGAAAGAGCCAGGTTAGAGCTGATTCAGAACAAGTGTGCCACATAAACTGTCTGCAGCCTCAAACCCGCTGAGATGGGGCCGTGAGTACAGAGCGCCTTCCTAGTATAAGGGAGGCTCTGGGTTCTCTCAGTGCCACAGCTCTTCTTAAAAAACAACGTGAAACACATTAGAAAATATTAATGCAAACTAACAATGACATTAATTCAAGCTGTAAAATATGAATATATTTTATATTTAAATATATTTATTTAATCTATTAACATATTTAATATATTATACTATATTATTATATACATATTTTATATTTAAATATCTTTATATATTAATGTGATGATCCTATGATTCTGGCTTGTCATAAATAGTGCTCTTATTTATTGAAAATAGCACCAGTTGAATCTCCATCTGCCAGGCTTTTACCATGTGAAAGGTTTACATTTCAGTGTAAGAAAAACAAACAGAGAGGCCTGTAAGCCTTGAATGAGTGCTTTGAAAAATATGACTCATCCATTTTTGTTGCAAGATAAAATTTCCAAAGACTTCTTTCTCTGCATCTTTCTCATTAATACGGAAACACCGGAGAATATGATGTTGGCTCGGGTTTTGAATGACGCTCTGGCCCCCCAACACTGGGAGTGACGTAATGCCACATGTCATGGCAGGAGTGCATGGCAGAGAATATCGACACCCCATCATGACCAGGAGGCAGAAGAAAGAGGAAAGTGGGCTGCAGGTCCCAAGTCTCCTTCAAGAATGTGCGCCCCAGTAGTCTGAAGACCTCTCCCGAAGCCCGTCTCCACCCACTCTACCACCTCCCAGTAGCTCTACCTTGGGGACCACCGCTGTAATGCATGTTGCTTACAGGACGCTTCAAGATCTAGTTGTAGAAAATGTGTGAAAAAAGATGGAAAGGAGAGAGTTGGTGGGGTGCTGAGTCTGCTGGTTATGCCCAGAAGACCAGGGACAAAGCGCAAGAAAAACGCAGAAAGACAGGTGGGAGCAGGAGGTGTCGGGGCGGTGCGCAGCTCCCAGGAGGAGCAGGGGGTCAAAGGCCCTGGAGAAGATGCTTCTCTCAGGAGCTCAGCACTAACAAGGAAGCCCTGTGACCAGGGGTAAGAGGGGCCACGTGTGATACAGAACGATGAGCAAATGTGTGCAGAGGTGTCTGCTCCTCCGCTGCACATTGAAGTGGAAAGGACACTGATTCCAAGGTGAGAGGCCAGCTCTGCTGCAAGCGAGACCTTGTCTCTGGGAGAGAATAAGGTCGCAGGTGTGGGTCTGTGCTGGTGTTTATTGGGGAGCCTGAGGCCTTCACTCCTGTACCTAACTCCTGCTTTTGACTCCTGGCACCCAGAACAGTGTGCAGCCTTAGTGCTGCTGAAAGTTCAGGACAAGAGGCGTCTCTCTTTCCAGCTGCTGTAATGTTTGCTTTAATCAGTTGAGTCAAAATCCCCCAGGCTCTGACATACGCCCTTGGTTACCTCCTGTGCTGCCTTCAGTTCTGGCTTCTGTGCTGTGTAGGGGGGACCAGCCCCTCTCCTCGGAAGCCTGCACTCACTCCTGAGTTACTTGTTCACACACACAC
Source organism: Cavia porcellus (assembly GCF_034190915.1). Classification (NCBI taxonomy): domain Eukaryota; kingdom Metazoa; phylum Chordata; class Mammalia; order Rodentia; family Caviidae; genus Cavia; species Cavia porcellus. The sequence goes on from NW_026947500.1 coordinate 66,407,870, forward strand.
ACACACACACACTGAGCACATCAGGCTTAGATGCAGGAATCACAGTGAGGACTCCTGGGACCGTGTAAATAACACGGTTTTCTCACACCGTGTACACATTAGAGAGGGACGGACACACAGCAAGCTGTCTCCATCAGATTAATTTCCATTTTGGTCCGGCTGTGGTCTGCCCTCCGTCTACAGAAACATTTTAGAAGCATAAAACATCCACTCATGCAGCAGAGCACACAGAACAGAATGAACCTGAGGGATTAAAAACGTGTAAAGATTCAGGGGACTCCCGGGAGGGCGGGAGCAGGAAGCCCCTCCTCAGCTGTGCAACCTTCCCGCTCGCCTTAACCCAGGACCAGAGACAAAGGGCAGCAACAAAGGCTTCCAGGAGAAAAGGTGCTACTGTCCTTTTAGTGTCCAACATCTACAGAGGGAACAGCTCAGGAGAAAAGTGGGCAAAAGGAATAAGCCAACCATTCAGAAGAGAAAATGGACAAAGAGCTCCTGGTTTTAGGCATTTTACAGGAAAAAATGAAGCATTGTTTCTTCTGTCCATTCCAAATTTATCTGGAGTACTGGTTTTTATACTGTCTTATTGTAGATCAAGAACAATTCCCTTAGATTATTTTCCTTCTGGTATTCCTTGTTATTCAGAAGTTTTGGGTTTTCATTCTCTCTCTCTCTCTCTCTCTCTCTCTCTCTCTCTCTCTCTCTCTCTCTCTCTCTCTTTCTCCCCTTCTGTCTCTATGTCTCTGCCTCTCTGTGTGTCTCTATGTCTCTCTCTGTGTCTCTGTCTGTGTCTCTCTCTATGTCTCTGTCTCTTTGTGTCTCTGTCTCTGTCTGTGTCTCTCTGTAATCCTGAAGGGGCTGGGGATGTAGCTCAGCAATATACTGCCTGCCCACAAGTGCAAGGCTGTGAGTTCAAACCCTGGTTCCAAAAAACCCAAGATCCCAATGCATGTGTTACCCTCAAGTCTACATTCTGATCATTCTCAATTAGCAAATATTTCCTGCTGTTCTATATAAATTCTGTAGGGTAACACCCCGGGAGTCTGCTCTCCTACACTGAGAAATATCCTCTGTGTAATTGATCCAGAGAGCACTAGGTCACACACACACACCTCACCTACACGGACTTTACCCTTAGATTTCATGACTCAGGTGAAGAGATTTCACATTCCTTGTTCAGTTTTATGCTTGCACAACAGTGTGTACATACACGTACTTTGTATAGAGTCGGATTTAAAGAAAATAAGAAGCGATCAGATAAAAGGTGTGGTGGGGAAGAGACTGAAACCAGGCTGGATAGAACAGTCTGAGAGGTGTTAGTAAAAAATCCAAAAGGAGCCTAACAAAGACTCGAAATAGGATGCGAGACAGGAATGATTTAATGATTTCAACAGGGAATAATAACTCAGTTTACAAAGATCTACAAGAGATTAACATATAATTGAGATAAAGCATCTGCATATCCTTTTAGACAGGGATGGAGTTCAGGTGCACACAAGGCATACACGGGGCTCTGGGTCAATCTCCAGCATCACAAAAAAATAAACTCTTTCTAAATATGTATGTGTGAAATACATTCAAGAAAATAAAAGGTGATCTTCAGTCAGATGAATATAGTATGTTCTAAGTGATGACCAGAAATAATGTGCTTTGTAGAACTACATCAGAAAAGATAAAATAATGTATATTCCCCAACATACTTACATACAAAGTTTTAAAAACTACATGGCAATAGTGAATGTGGATAATAACTCTAATTCTTATATTTGGAAACAATGCCATCTGTTAATATCTCTTCATTCCTTTTGTGTAAGTATCTAGTTCATGTCTTGTACTCTGAGTAACAACTGAAAGTAATGATACATGGCATATTCGTTATTGTCTTATGTTTTGTTATGAAATTTTGTTTTCTTATAAAGTAAGAAGAGAAAAGTCTAATTAAAAACAATACTCTGACCACATTGCATAAATGCAAAGAACTACATAGGCAATGTAAAAACAAAATTATTGAAAACAATAACACAAATACATTCGGATGCACCGGTAAGAAAAAAATTGCAAGCAAACTTCATTACAGTAATACCCTTTTTAATCTATCAAAGGTTTTCATCTGCGTGTCTCCCATGAGGGGAAATAACTGAACATGTGTACAGTGTCTCCTGTACTGATACTGCAAGGTCGGATATTCAGGAAGTACTCGGGTCCAGAACTCTCTGATGGAAAGATGCTGCAAATGGAAACACACGCTACAGTGTCCATCATCAAGAAGAGGAGACACAGCCCACATCAGAGTGTGTCCCCTCACAGCTGAGGTCCTGTGTCTGTGCTCCAGGTTCGCAGAAACATATTCTCACAGTAACCTGGAGCCACTCTGGTCCTATTGCTTCCTCTTGTAGCTAAGCTTCCACTGTCCCTCAGCTGTGAGCTGTGGCAGTGCTGAGCTCCAGGGATGCCTCTGTGTTTACCATGTAACTGAACACTGAAGTTAACTGAGCAGGAAGAGTCTGCAGCATTGTCTGCTCTCTACCCTAAAGCAAATTCGCCCTGAAGTGAGCAAATTCAAGCGAGTCCCTCAAGCAAAGTCTGCTAGCTTTCAGTCCCTCTGAGCCTTTTCTTCAGCACCCCCAGAATTCTTGGGGTCACCTGGATGGAATCTTTAAAAAAAAGGTCTCTGTCTAAGCACCTCGAACACAGGCTGGAGACTTGGTCATGGAGATGGGAGTTCTGTCCCCAGACAAGACAGCAGCCTTAATGAAGCCTCAGACCCCAACCTAGGGCAATTTATTTAGAAAAGCACCTTGCCCAGATCAGTACTGCACGTTCTGAAAGACAATTAGTGCAGGACACATTCACATCTCCTAGTACATTCTCCCTTAGGCATTAGTGCCTCCCTCTTGCCTTTCCAAACCTTATGGGACTCTGCTCTCCACAGAAAATTTTTCCTGCGGATTCCTTGTTATACAGCTCAGATTAAAAATCCAGGGGAATCCAGGCTTCAGAACTCCTTCCCAGTAAAGCTGCACAAAGTACAAATATGTACTAATAAAATGAAAAATATCTAAAAATCATCAAATAAATTATCTGACTCAGAAAATCCCGAAAAGAATGAAAGACAAATTGGGAACATAGGAAGATTCTGGGTCGCTTTACATATTCTGTATTTGGGTCAGTGTTCTAATTATGTGGAGAAATTTTCAGATCTGAAACTTCACTGAACCTTTGAAATGGTGCTTGGCCTGTGTATTTTCCAATTCATTTGTACTTTTAGCAAAGTTTCCTCTAGTATCTTCTCCCCACTATCCTTCACCCTTGAGAAACTGGTAACAAAAGCAAAATTCTTGGGCTTACCCCAGCACCTAGCAAGTGGACACAAATGAAATTAAAAGGCTATTTAAAGAAGTCATAGAAAAAAACTTTCCAAACATTGGGAAATGGATCTGGCATGCTTATAAGTAAGGCATATAGGACTTCACCTGGCCATAACCAAAGTAAATCTACATCCTGACATATAATAATCAAGATCCCAGAAATTCAGCCCAAGAACAGAATATTAAAAGCTGCTAGAGAAAAGAGACAGATCACCTATAAAGGAAAACCCATCAGAATCACGGCAGACTTGTCAGCACAAAGCATCCAGTCAAGGAGAGGTTGGCGGGAAGTGTTTCAAACCCTCAAAGAAAACAACTTCCAACCCAGATTGATGTACCTTTAAAAACTATCTTTCAAAGTTGATGGAAAAAAGATACTTCCATGATAAAGAACACCTGAAGGAATTCATGACTACCAAACCAACCCTACAGAGAGTGCTGAAGAATATTCTAGAGAGAGATAAAGATGACCATGATTCAAGGAACAGCAGCGGAGGAGGATCGGCAAACCAGACAGGCAACTGAATGAAGGGAAAAGTGGGGGGCCAACAGCAGGAGGACAGCAGGGCAGAGACAGACCAGTGTGTGCTGGTGGTAACCATTAATGTAGATGTTCCCAGGTCAGCAATAAAAAGAAACACAGGGAGAGGGCATCAGGAATCAAGATCCACTGATATGCTCTATACAAGAAACACATCTAACTGGAAAGGAAATTCGTAGACTGAAAATTAAAGGAGAGAAAACAATTGTTCCATGTGATAGGAGACCAAAACAAACAAACAAACAAAAAAAACACAAACAAAAACCAAGAGTAACTTTCCCATTAACTACAGAATGCATAAGAAAGATACGGCATTATTATGCAGTGGAAAGCTACCCAGCTATAAAGTAGAATAATCTCAGGGCTCCTGTAGGTAAATGGACGCAACTGGAGATCATGTTCATGGCCAAAAGAGTTCGAACTCACACGCGTGACCCCGAGCATAAGAAACAGAAGGAGTTGGTGGGATCCAAAAGCAAAGGGAGGAAACACCTGGGAGGGAAACGTGCAAACTACCGGTAATTTCTTATTGTCTTGTCTTGAACTCTTGCATTGTTTACACAATTTTGCTAGATTTGGCTTTGTTCTGTCTGTTTTGTTAGACTTTACACTGTGTGATGGTAGGGGCAGCTATTTTAAATATAAAGGGATAAAGTACGGTAATCTTAGTTTCCTAGTATTATGCTGTGAAGCCTCATAACACTTTCATTCATTTGTTTAATTGGTTTTATTTGGTTTTGTTTGATTTTTTTATGTGTGATGGTATGAACACCTATTCTGAAGAAAATGAGACATTTTGACAGCCACTGCTGATTTCCTATCATCTTATTTCAAAGTCCTACCATGCTTTGTACTTTTGTTTTGATTGGTTCTATCTTGTTGTGTTTGATTTTATTATGTGTGATGGTATGGACAACTTTTAAGGAAAATGAGATATTGTAGTAACCATTTTTCATTTCCTATTATCTGGTTTTGCAGTCCTGTAATGCTTTCATCTTTTTGAACGGTTTTATACTATTTTGTTTGCTATTATTGTGTGTGAGGGCATGGTCTACTATTTCCAAGAAACCAAGAGACATTATAGTAGCCACTGTTGGTGACCTGTTGTCTGGTTGTGAGGCTCGGTGTTGCTTGCATTGTTCTGTTCTGATTTGTTTTCTTTTGTTTTATTCTCTTTAAAATAAAAAAAGAATCTGCATTTAAACAAAATTCCCACACAAATCCTCTGCACACTGAACCTGGAAGAGTCTTGAATAGTACGGGATCTCCTGAGGTCCTTTCTCCTTCTGCTTGTGCTGGGCGTTGGTGGGGGACATTGTCCTGTGCTCTCTACCATGCTGAGCAGCGTCCTTGGTCTCCACTCTCATGGCGCCAGATGCACCTCCCTCCAGGGGACAAGGGGGTTTCTCAAAGTATTCCCAAGTGTTCTTTGGAGAGAAAATCATTCTGGTCATGGAGCACAGTTTAGGGCATGAGAGCTGGGAATATCTGGAGGGGTTCCAGTGAGAGCCCATCGGTTTACCATTTGTTACTTTCCACAGATCCACATAGATCGTGTAAGCCCAAGAGCTGCAAAGTTAGAAAAAGGTTCTTAGTGGTATTGGCCACTAAAATGGACATTTATAAAACTTAAATGATGTCATTATCAATTGCAATATCAAGGAAGTGTGGCTAAAAGTCTGAAAATTGCTTATAATTGCCATATACTTGATAAGCGATTTTCCTCTCTACTGAATATGTTGCAAGCTGTGGAAGACATGAACGTGTCCATGGCAAAAATGGAAGCTTCGGTGATGTCGGACAGGCTCCTTGATTTTAGACTTTGACTGGAACCCGCACACAGGATTGGGACAAGGTTTAGTTTAGACCTCTCAAAAGTGAGAGAGTTTACTGCAAAGGGGGAGTGAAGTCTGCATTCACCTGGATTTTTTTTTTCACCTGAGCTCTTGTCACAAAGCATCTTCAGAGAACATTTTCTGTATGGAGCAGCGTCCCACGGGGGTTGGAAGGACAAGAGGGAGCTGCTGATGCCCAAGGGAGAATCTGCTGGGAGACATGAACATCTCTGGCGCTGACTGTCTTGCAGAATATGCAGCCCTGAGCGGGCAAGGTGCTTTTCTAAACGGATTGTCCTGGTTTGCGGATCTTGGCTTCACTTTTGCTGCCGTCTTGTCTGGGGCCAGAGCTTCAGTCTCCATCTCCAGGTCTCCAGCCTGTGTCCAAGGTGAAGGGTAATCGCTCACCTTTAAGTGGTAGACGCGGAAGCTGAATTAAAAGTGGGATGGAAGAAATAACGATGCTCCAGTTAACTCTGAGAATATGTCCAGGGATCCCTGCCATCCCTGGAGTGTAGACACAGGCCGTCCCCTGTGCGGGGACAGAGTCTGACGTGTGCTGTTTCTCCTCGTCTTTATGATGTGCACTGTAGGCTGTGTTTCATTTGTAGCAGCTTTGCATCGGAGAGTTCTGGACCAGAGTTATCCTTGAAGATCCAACCTTGCAGTATCGGTACAGCAGGTACTGTCCACATTTTCAGTTATTTCCCTCATGTGAGAAGTCAGATGAGAACCTTTAGTAGATTAAAAAGGATATTGTGGAAATAAACTTTGCTGGAAGTTATTTTCTCGCTGCTGACCCTGAATGTATCTGTGGGTTTGTTAGCAATTCCCTGTATAGCAGACTGTCCCTGTAAAATCTTCGCTTTTGCACAGTGGGGGGGGAGTACTCTTTTTAATGACACTTCTGGTTTTATTTTATGAAAAACTAAAATTCATAACAAAATGATTTTAGGATAACAATACTCAGTATACTACGTATTATATTTTCAGTTATTCAGGGGAGAAGGTGTAAACCAAAGAGAGTCTTACAAAAAAAGGAAGAAACACACAATACCACAACTGCTTTTCTCCACACATATGAATTGGGGATTTTTACCACCTTCACTGTTTGCCTTTTAGCTTTTAAAATTGTGTGTAAGTTGCTGGTGGAAATATATACATATTTGAATTTTTCCTGATCTATTTTTACAAGGCACATTATTCTGGTCATCACCTAGAAGACATTGCATTCATTTGAATAAAGCTTGTGTTTGTTTCTGAAATACATTTAACACATACACAGTTAGAAAGAATTATTGATTTTTCTGGTGTTGGAGATTGAATCGGAGCCTGTGTACCCCTGAAATACATCCGCCTAAAATGATATATGCAGATACTTTAACTCAGCTGTATGTTAGTTTCTTACAGGTCTTTGGTTACTGTGGTTCTTATCCATAACCATTTTGCATCTTTAATAGCAATGTTTTTACACTGCTCTGTGTGACCTGCTTTAGTCTCCCCGTCTCACTGTTTCTCTCATAGCTTCTCCTTTTCCTTAAATTTGCTTTGTACACAGCACCTGTATTCCTGGCACCCAGGAGTTACTTGTGGAAATACAAAACAGAACATGTGTGTAAAATTCTCTCATTTGAATCTAGAAGTGTAAAGGCAGAGCCACTCTGTGAGGGGATGGGTGTGTGTGCCCTGATGTCCTCCGGGCTTAATCACACTGAGGAAGGTTTTCAGTGTGAAGGAACAGACTCCAGGGTGCCACCACATAGAAGTTATGCAGAACACGGGGAAACACATGCTCTTTGGGAATGATCAGAATGCAGACTTCAGTGCAGCACATCGATGAGCATTTGCAAAAATAGAGACAGAGACAGAAAGAGAGCGAGACAGAGACATAGAGAGAGGAAGACAGACAGATCAAAACCCAAAGCCTCACAAGGACAGGGAGTAAATGCTGGAAGTAAAAATTCACAGATGGGATTCTTGAGTTACAATGGGACCAGATACACACGAGTCCTCCAGACAAACGCGGAACGGACAGAGGAGCTCTGTCTTCATTTCTTATGAAATGCTTAAAACCAGAAGCTCTTCGTCCGTTTTTCCCTTGTGAATGCTTGGCTTATTCCTTTTGCCCACTTTTCTCCTGAGCTGTTCAGTCTGTAGACGCTGGACACTAAAAGCACAGTAGAACCGTTTCTCCTGGACGCCTTTGTTGCTGCCCTTTGTCTCTGGTCCTGGGTTAAGGCGAGCGGGAAGGTTGCACAGCTGAGGAAGAGGCTTCCTGCTCCTGCCCTCCCATAAGTCACCTGAATCTTTACACCGTTTTAATCCCTCAGGTTCATTCCGTTCTGTGTGCTCTGTTGGTTGAGTGGATGTTTTATGCTTTTAAAATGTTTCTGTAGACAGAGGGCAAACCACAGCCCTCTGGAATGGAAAATGAATGGAAATTCATCTGATGGCGACAGCTTGCTGAATGTCAGTCCCTCTGTAATATGTAATATGTGCCCGGTGTGAGAAAACCGTGTTATTTACACAGGAGTCCTCACTGTGATTCCTGCATCTAAGCCTGATGTGCTCAGTGTGTGTGTGTGTGTGTGTGTGTGTGTGTGTGTGTGTGTGTGTGTGTGTGAACTAGTAACTCAGGAGTGAGTGCAGGCTTCCGAGGAGAGGGGCTGGTCCACCCTTCACAAACAGAAGCCAGAACTGAAGGCAGCACGGGAGGTAACCAAGGGCGTATGTCAGAGCCTGGGGGATTTTGACTCTACCAATCAAAGCAAACATTACAGCAGCTGGAAAGAGAGCCGCCTCTTGTCCTGAACTTTCAGCAGCAATAAGGCTGCACACTGTTCTGGGTGCCAGGAGTCAAAAGCAGGAGTTGGGTGCAGGAGTGAAGGCCTCAGGCACCCCAATAAACACCAGCACAGACCCACACCTGCGACCTTTTTCTCTCCCAGAGACGAGGTCTCGCTTGCAGCAGAGCTGGCCTCTCACCCTGGAATCAGTGACCTTTCCACTTCCACGTCCAGTGGAGGAGCAGACGCCTCTGCACACAGGTCAGTCCTCGTTCTGTGTCACAGGTGGCCCCTCTCACTCCCTGGTCACAGGGCTTTCTTGTTAGTGCTGAGCTCCTGAGAGAAGCATCTTCTCCAGCGCCTTTGACCCTCTGCTCCTCCTGGGAGCAGTGCACAGCCCCCGAAGCCCTCCTGCTCCCCACCTGTCTTTCTGGGTGTTTCTGTGCAAATGTCACTTTGTCCCTGGTCTTCTGGGAATAACCAGCAAACACAGAACCCCACCAACTCTCCTTTCCATCTGTTTTCACCACATTTTCTACAATTGGATCTTGAAGCGTCCTGTAACCAACATGCATTACAGGGGTGATCCCCAAGGTAGAGCTACTGGGAGGTGGTACAGTGGGTGGAGATGGGCTTCGGGAGAGGTCTTTATACTCCTAGGGGGGCACATCCTTGAAGGAGACTTCAGACCTGCAGCCCACTTTCCACTTTCTTTTCCCTCCTGCTCATGATGTGGTGTGGATATTCTCTCCCATTCACTCCTGCTGAGAATTCTGTGCTTCCCAGTGTTGTGGGGCCAGCGCATCATTCAAAACCCGAGCCAACATCATCTTCTCTCTTTACAAGCTGACTGTTCCTGGGAAAAGGTCAGGAAAACAGCACTTAGCATCATCAGACATAAGAGTTTTACAAAACTGTTTATACCCCGTCTATCATTTTACTGTAGAGATTTTGCTTTCCTTCATTGTTTTTTTAACCTTCTCTTATTTTGAAGGGAGTAAAATACAACAGGAAAAGACAGAATAAAGCCAATTGAGACAATGCAGTGAAATTGTTCCACAACTTTAGAGCAGGATACGGGGATAACAGGAATAGGTACCATAGTATATCTCCTTATCTTCACAATAGTTGTTCTTTCAATCAGGTACAACAAAATCATACCAAATACAGAACATTATAAAACCTATCAAAACAGAGTATTGAATAGAGCCATGCAATTAATCAAAACAAAGCAAAACAGTGATAACAATATTTGCCTTCAAAGAGATGGTAGAAGGAAATCCCCCGTGTTTGCTGTATTGCATGTGGTCAACCTCCAAAGAGGTGCGCAGACCTCTGGCTCTTGTTTGCTAACCTGGCGGGGATGTTTGATTCTCAGCCCACACACCGGTAGGTTCACGGCTGCCTACCAGGGAGGCGAGCAGGTTCCTTTGTTTCCCAGCACCCTAAGTTCCAACATAGTGTGGATCTTGGGAGATGCTGGCTGTTCTCTCCCTGGGGCATGCACCTCTTGCTGGAGCCATGGCTCCTTCATTGTTCATTGATTTTCGACACAATGCCTTGAACATGGGCCATTGTCAATTTATATTCCTCAAACATATGTTTTTTTCAATAAATTCTTACAATATTGACACTTTGCTCATGAGATAGAACTTCTTAATGAGACATTATACTGTAGCTGGAATCTGCTAAAGGGTAAAAATCTATGCAAAACACAGAAATTATTTTCCTGACTCTAGGAGATCTGGATGGAAGTGTAGCTCAGTAGCAAGAGCCCCTAACTTGCAAGTGAGAGGCCCTGAGTTCTACCCACCTTAGTGCAAAAAGGCTAACATTCATGGGAGGTGAGTCATGCATCCTTTGGTAATGCTGCTTTTCTCACTCCATTCTTATTTTGGAAGTTATACCCAAAGCATGGAACCAGGAAATGTTACGTGGCCTTCAGAATTTCTCCTTCTGGGACTCTCAGAGGACCCAGAGCTGCAGCCCCTCCTCTACGGGCTCTTCCTCTCCATGTACCTGACCACGGTGCTCGGGAACCTGCTCTTCCTCCTGGCCATCGTCTCCGACCCCCACCTGCACACGCCCATGTACTTCTTCCTCTCCAACCTGTCCTCTGTGGATGTGGGCTTCACCTCCACCACTGTGCCCAAGATGCTGGTGAACACCCAGACCCACAGCCAGCTCATTTCCTACGCAGGCTGCATCACCCAGATGTACTTTTGGATGCTTTTTTCAGGGCTGGACATCTTTCTGCTGACGGTGATGGCCTATGACCGCTACGTGGCCATCTGCTACCCCCTGCACTACACGGTTATCATGCACCGCTGGCTCTGTTTGTTGTTGGTTCTAGCCTGCTGGATCATGGGTGTCCTGATTTCCCTGTTACACACCCTCATGGCTTTGCGTCTGTCCTTCTGCAGCCACTTGGAAATCCCACACTTCTTCTGTGAACTGGATCAGGTGGTCCACCGTGCCTGTTCTGACACCTTTCTCAATGACATGGCCATATATGTTACTGCAGTGCTGCTGGCTATCTGTCCCCTCGCTGGCATCCTGTTCTCTTACTCTAAGATAATTTCCTCCATACGTGCAGTTCCGTCAGCTCGGGGGAAGAACAAAGCGTTTTCCACCTGCACCTCTCACCTCTCGGTGGTCTCCCTGTTTTACTGCACGCTCCTGGGCGTGTACCTGAGTTCTGCTGTCACCCAAGACTGGCGCTCTACTGCAGTCCCCTCGCTGATGTACACCGTGGTCACCCCCATGCTGAACCCCTTCATCTACAGTCTGAGGAACGAAGACATCAAGAGAGCGCTGAGAGGACTTCTTGGGAGGGCAACGAGCAGAGGACCAGCTGGCCCACCTCGGTAGAAATGCTTCTCATTTCGGGCCTCAAATTTTGGAGTCAGAATTTTGATCCTTTGATCAGATTGTGCAAGACGTTTTTCCCTTTACCGCCTGTAATTTCCATTTCTTTGATGTAGTTCTCTAGATAATTTAATTAAATCACTTTATTAAGTGTTCTCTTCTTTCTAGTGCCTTTTATTACTCCCCCAAACTTGTTCCCCTTCTTGGATCGGAAGTGTTTGGAAATTCTCATGTCTGCCCTGGAACAAAGCAGACTGCTTATGAAAAATTGTTATACAATAGCGTATCATGTTCAATTTATATCTTTTGTGTTCTACAGCAACTTTGAAGGATTTTGCTGTTAGTAGAGGACAATTATACTTGGCAATTAAAGTCAGCTACAAATTTGAATAAATTGATTGATTCCATATGACTTTAGAGTCTGGAATGACCTCTAATATGACCAATAAATTTTTGAAGTCGGTGAGTGTATTGCTTTGGAAAATGATTTTGAGTCTGTATTCTGTTCCTTCCCGGTGTATTGTGAAGCATTGTCCAGGTGAAGAGAATTTAATAATCTGACTTCACAGTTGGTTGGTACACATTATTGTTACACTGAGTTACCTTCTTTGTTCTGTTGGTCAGAATGTCTAGATCTGAATACAGATACTGTCCCTCACTCTAAATGAGAACCCTCATCAATATTATCCTGTATATATTCTTTTTTTCCCCCTTTCCAGTGCTGGTGATCAAACCCAGGGATTCATGCATGCTAGCAGTGCCCTGTCACTGAGCTAACCCCGGCCCTGTGCATCTCCTTTCCCCCAGGAATAGTCCAGTCTTTATGTTCTGGCTGACACAGGACTGTGTCTTCAGCCCAGTCGTGGGACTCAGAGTCACCCACTCCCTGTGCACACAGGCGTGTCCTTCCACCGTGTCTGGGGTGGAATCTCACTGCAGTCACCATGTAGTACAGTTACTTTAAATAAGCTGCATAGCAGGGTCATTATGAATCTTGTCACTAAATATACAAATAAATTTCAAGATTATTGGCGTATGGTTTTAATTATCCTCAGTTCCTTTTTCTTTTGATTATTGTATCACTTGACTATTGCTGTACAGGAAGCTGTGCTAAAATTCAGTAGTTAGGTGTGACACCATTTTCATCAAAAATGCAAGCGCACAGTTGGGGGCTCCTCTGACCACTGCTGGGCACCGCCCAAGTCTGAATCCAGGTGTGAGTTGCTACTTGGTGTTTTCAGGATCCTCCATGACATGGCAGGCAAATCTAGCGTTTCCCCTGAGCAAATGACTTCTGGCCAGTTTTTGACATTTCTGCACTGAGATTTGCTTTCAGGGCAGGCCTTCCCGGGATTCTGGTGCAGAGGTAAGTTTGGGGAGCCCTGTCCCAGGGCTTCGTTGCATCCCACACACTGTCCTTCCTTTTGCACAATCTCTGATGCCTGCTTTTGCAGTTTCTGTTCAAGGTCCACAAGAAGGAGAAGGCTCGAGACAGAAATTTGTGTGTATATACATATGAGAGCTAAGAGGAGTGCACCACAGACGGTGTTAGTTCTTGGAAGAGAACAGTTGGTGCTCCCAGGATTAGCCTTACTTTACGTGTCTGCATCTGGTAATCTAAGAACCCATTTGGAGGTCACAATATGCAATATTACACCTGTTATTAAATTCCCATCATCTGGATTTGAAAATCTATACTGTGACTGTTTAGGGTTTGTTGTTATTGTTGCTTGTCTGTTTTGCTTTTTGTCTCTCTTTTCCAAGTATTTTTTCTATTAAATATGTAAATGAGGAAACTTTAAACAGAGAAAAAGAATGAAAAGTTTCTAACTCAAGAAAAATCTTTCAAGGCTTTGGCTCAAGCCAGATCTCCAGAGAAACACCGTGTTACTTAACCAGTTTTCCATCTCAGTTTATTTAGGGTGCTCCTGCATGGGTTGTCAAACAAATCTGGGGTGTGTGTGAGTGTGGGTGTGATGGCCCCTGGGAACGTCTATGATTAGTCAGAATGTCACCTTAACACACATAATCAGTTTCAAAACACAATTAGTTGAATGTTCCAGGCAAAATTGTGCAGACAGGATGGATTGCGGTCTTTATGAACCTAGCATTGTTTGACCTTCATAAAGAAGGGAAAGTACTCAGTGTCCTAAAAGAAAGCGACTGGGAATATGAAGTAATCTCAGTGGAGGAGAAAAGGAGGTAATTCCCACAGTGCAGTGGCATCCAGAGGGAGCTGACGAGATGAAGGGCGGAGGGGGAGGTGCTCGGTTACTGCAGAAGTCTCCCTTCTACAGTTCTCATGTGTGCCATTTCCCTCTTTGCCTCCCCAAAACAGAAAAAGCGGTAACAATGGAATACCAGAAGTCACTGTTTTCTCAGTTGTCGAAATTCTGTTTATTTTATCGCCCAGTATTCTAACACAGATGAGATAAACAAGCTCCATCGTAAGGACCTGTATTGTACCACACTGTCTAGAAGGACACAAGGTACAACATCATTTTTAGTGGATGAAATCATTCACTTTTCCTTCTTTGCTTTAACTATAATAAAATATGTGAATATTAATTTAAACATAAGGTAGGTTAGTCTCTGTGTCTTAAAATATATAAAAGAAATAAGTTCAAAGGGGAAAAGAAAGATGTCGTAATCTCTATATGTCAAGAAAACCTTCGTGAATGTTTACTGTATCATTGATAATTCTTATTAAACTTTAATTTGGGGATCATTGTAGGTTAACATGCATATGTACAAACTAAGCCTGAGAGATCCATGAATGGTTTACTCAGTTTTCCCAACAGTAACATCTCATAACACTGTGGTACAATGTCACACCCAAGGTACAGACGCTGATTACAGTCACCACACAGGACAGCTCTGCAGAGAGGCTCAGCGCTGGCCTTTGGAGAGCCTCCCTGCCTTCTTCCCTTTCCTGTCCTTGACCTAAAAGAACCACCAATCCACTCCCTGTTCCCACACTGTTATGAGGGCAGAAATGTCATCTAGCATTCAAAGCCCTCTGCCCCAGAAAAATGGAGGAGTCGGTGTCTCTAGAGGCTTGTTTTGCTCATGGCTCTGGTCAGCGCTTTGGACATGGAGCTGAAAAACTAGCCAGGTCCTGAGTGTGAGAACCATGGGACGGTCAGATGGAAGGCAGAATTCTGGTGCTCCACTGCGCCCTGGGGTGACCACAGTCAGCAGTAAAGCACTGTATGTATCAAAATCGTTAGACAGAGGACCCTAGAACTAACTCACTATAAAGACATGATTAAGACTGAAAGTGACAGATATGTCAACAAGCCGGGCTCACCGCTCTTTAACATATGCATGAGTCATACGCCGTGTTGTCTCTCATAAATATGCATTGATACTATGTAGTGTTCTAAAACTAAAAAGTGTAAAGCCCCAAACGAGTACCCATACAATGCACTAACATGTTGAAGTCCACATTATCAAAAAGAGCAATTAAAGCCCTGATACACACAGGCATGACTCCCGAAGAAGCAAAGTACTGACCTCAGCTTTAGATAAATTGCACCAGTTTCCAAGGTAACTTTTTCCAGATGTGAAGCAAATCCCATCACGAGCTCTTCAGTAAAATGAAAGAAACATTATGCAATAAGAGATGCAATACAGGAAGAAGTTGCCTCTAAGACATCCTTGCTGATTACTCAGGTATGTGAGAATTTCCAAATACTTCTGGTGCAATGCTTGGAATAATGCTGGGAATCTGGAAAAGCAAAAGGAAAAAACCATGAGCTTTTAGAAAATCTGAAAGCACTAGTTGACTAAGTCACACGGGGACGTTGGAATTGTAGCAGTCGAAGTCCTGGGAGAAATACCTTGAGCGATTCCTGTGCTCATGATCTGATCCGTGAATCAGGTTTAGACTTGGAAGCTTCCAAAGTCCTGCAGCCAAGAGCATTGCTCAGGCTCTGGGCAGCATCTTCTTTTACAGGTTTTATTCAGAAAGTCTTTTCAGAGCTCTCTTGACATCCTTATTCCTCAAGCTGTAGATGAAGGGATTCAGCATGGGGCTGACCACAGTGTACATCTCCGAGGCTGTTGCACTTGAGTGTGAGCTCCTGTGTGCAGAGCTAAGGTACACACCTAGACCTGAGCAATAACATAAGGAGACCACTGCGAGGTGAGATGTGCAGGTGGAAAAGGCTTTATGCCCCCCTGAGCTGAAGTGACAGCACATATGGAGGAGACGATCTTAGGGTAAGAGTACAGGATGCCAGCCGGGGAGCCAGTCCCCAACAGCACAGGTACCAAGTGCACCACAAGGTCACTGAGAACATTCTCAGCACAGGCAAGCTGGGCCACCTGGTTGAGTTCACAGGAGAAGTGTGGGACTTCCAGCTCTGTGCAGAAGGACAGATGCAGCACCACGAGGCTTTTCCATGAGGTGTGCAAGAAGCTCGCCATCCAGGACACCAGCACCAGCACCACACAGAGCAATGGGTGCATGACGACCGTGTAACTCAGGGGATGACAGATGGCTACGAACCTGTAATAGCCATGACACCCAGGAAGAAGTTGTCCAGCTCTGCAAAGAGAAATACAAAGTATATCTGGGCGATGCAACCTGCATAGGTAATGACCTGGCTGTGGGTCTGGATGCTCACCAACGTTCTGGGCACATGGGTGCACATGAAGCTGATGTCCACAGAGGACAGGTTGGAGAGGAAGAAGGATATGGGCATATACAGTTGAGGTTTGGAGATGATGGCCAGGAGGATGAGCAGGTTCCCGAGCACTGTGGTCAGGAACCCGGAGAGAAAGAGCCCACAGATGAGGGGCTGCAGCTCTGGGTCCTCTGAGTGCCCCAGAAGAAGAAATTCTGAAATTCTGGTGCTGTTTCCTGCTTCCTCATTGGGGATGCAATACTGTAAATACAAATCGACTTAGTAGGTGCCGTTGCGTGGATGGGTGGTAGTTTCAGGGAAAGCAGGTCGCATCAGTGCTCTGTACACAGATGCATGCTACCCGTATAGTTGAAGTGCTCTTATTTACATGCTTGTGTTTACAGATAATTCTTATGCTTTGATATCTCATACCCACAGGATTTGGAATTTCTGCTCTGCTCTACACCTTTTCCTGTGAGGTCATGCGTTTCACAGTTTTAATGAGAAAGTACTTGTTACATTTGTGTACTGGCCATGTTCAGACCCCTGTCTGTACAATGATTCACTCCCGCAGATGAAGAAACATTCCTACTTCCCAGTCATGGACACAGAATCCAGGGAGAGAAGAAAACCACATGTCTATGACCTGTTTTCCTTGAAACTATCACCAATCCACACAATGGCACATACTAAGTGGACTTTTATTATCAATTACACCTCAGTAAAACCGCTTGAAAAAGAAATAGTCACAGAAGACCCCACGGGGTGAACACATCATGAAAACAAGGTATGGATAGGAGGTGTGTGTACGTGTGTGTGTCTGTGTGTTGCTAGCAATGAAAGCTGGAATCTGGGGCATGCTAGGCAGGTGCTCTGCCAGTAAGCTACACCCTCAAGCCCACAGTCAGGCAGGAATAGGCGACATGTGAACAGAAGCCAGGAGGTCACCTGTTGGAATTTTACCTGGCAGAGAGAACAGCCAGTGCAAATGCCCTGAGACAGGTTCAGATTTTCCAGGCCATCAAGGAACCAGTGTGTGGAGGTCAGCAAGAAGGGCAGGGTGCTGGGAGACAGCAGACAGATGCGCTGAAGAGTGAGGTGCTGAGAATGCTGGACCCCAGGAACCCTTCTTTTGTGGTGTGCACTTCTTGCACATTGTTCATGTTTGTTGCAAAGGCATCCTGTGGACTCAGAGGGAAACTGCTCCCTGCCCTTCCTGGTTGAGTTTTCCTCTGTGTTGTGAGAGTGACTCCAGGTCCTCAGCTCTGAGGCATGTGCTCCTGGGTGTGCACCGCCACAGCACCCCGACACACCCAGCACACCCACAGGGCCAGCACTGTGCACACTGGGAGCCCAGGGGACCAGGTAACTGCCCCTTTGCTGTGCCAGGCTGAGAATCTGCGCTCTGTAACTGTGCAGAATAATAAATAAGCAGGGAGACAAACTTTGTTGCCTTTTTGTTCTAGTTTGCATTTGAAGAAACAAACGTCAAGAGACACAGAAATGAAAGGGAAGAAAGAAAGCCAGTGAGATAACAGACTCATACGGAGCCCGAGGAAGCGGAAGGAAGCCAGTGTGTCTACCTTTCCAAAAACAAGAAAAAAGCCAAAAGAAATAAAAGTATCCACAGTCAAAGGCAGTGATGCCATCAGGCTTTCAAACGCCTCATGGAAAGGTAGTCCCGAGACCAAAGGGACTCAAGGGACTCAAGAAACAATCAACCACGGGGTACACAGACACCCCAGTAACAGCTAAGCGCGTTTAATGTGAGAGAGAAGCATTCCCTCTGCTTAGTCCATAGTTTCTGGCCGGTCTGTGTCGCCGTGGTCCAGCGACAGCAGAGGCCTCTGTGTACCTCGGAGCCCTCTGAGGGCAGCTGGCAACGAGCAGTGCAGGTGCCTCTGCTCAGGGTTTGCACTTTGCCCCTGACCCTCTGCACCCAAGGGCTCAGTCCAGGGAGGGCTGCCTCCTGGTGAGGGATGAGACCCCTCCTGGTGTGGCAGCCTGCTCTGTTCTCTGGACACCTCTCAGTGGGACCAGGGGGCTAAGCGGCTCCTGGGTGAGTAGCGTTTCACAGCAACATGCGAGCTTCACAGGCGAGCGAGGAAGAATATAATAGTCACCCACAGCGTGCAAGCTCAGCCCCATGGGGAGAGGAGAGGCATGCTGTGAAATATTTCATCTGCTGTGCTAAGGGATTAGAGGGGAGTCTGGAAGGAATTACGGAGGGGGAGAGAGAGAGATTAGGGAGATGCGCTACCAGAGAATTCTGCAGTATGCGTAATAGCATTCACAGGGTCTGATTCTGCACACGAAGTGTGCGAGCTTGCAGACATGCAAAATGCAGAAAGAACTTTTAAACAAGCGACACTTAGAAATGAAAGAGTTACAGTGTTGCATTGGTAAAGGTATATTTCTTCTTTAGCGAAATATAGTTACAGATTTGCAGATTTTATTTATCTGCAATCAAACAAATAGAGATTGACCTCACGGCTGTCTGCATTCTAGGCAAATACTCTGTCCCTCAGATCAGTCCTGGATTTTTAATAAAACATCATGACTGTACATGATAATGAGGGACCGTGTCATAGCACAACACACACGTGCAGTATTTAATCAGTAAAATTGAAACACTGGTAAATCTTTTCTCTTGAAAAACATAGATTCTTGTCTTCTAATGTCTTATTAGCACATGTGCAATTAAAAACCCAGGATAGCACTTTGGAAGCCCTTTAGTGTGATTCTTATGATTATGAATATCATGTGGTAAAAATTCACAGCTAGTGGAGTGAGCTTTAATCCCTGAATCATGCTGTGACACATAAACATGTCTTCCTCCTGTGAAGTTGTATTTGGTTCCCATTCATCAACAAACCAGGTCTCCTCTCCCTTATACTTACAACAAACATTATTCTACCTCTGGCAGTGACTTTTTAATTTTGATGGACGTGTCTTCATTCTTTGATATGGTTTTAATATTACTGTGTGCTTGGGATGCATAATGATTACCTTCATCTGGAGAAATATATCCACCTACAGTCACACCCAGTCAGCTTATTTCCCTGTCCCCTTCCTGTCCTCCAGGCTCCCCTGATGCCCAGACATCACCCCATATCCACAGTGTCACCATCATTTCTTATCATTTTTTCTTTGCTGTTCAGATCATTTAAAATTTGGATTTAATGTGATATCTATATGCATGAATATAGTACACACTGATTGAAAAAAGTTGAAAAGATAATCTGAAACATGAGTCAGACAAGACACAAAACACAAATTATTTTACAGATTATCAGTTCACGGTAAAATTGTCAAAGACTTTTGTAAGCAGCAGAATGTGACGGGAAGTCTTCAAAAATCATACAAGTAACAGTCTCTAATTTTTTATGTGGTTTTATATAAACAAATGAGCTTAATTCAGATTAAATCAGTTTTAATCAAATCAAAAAGAATCAAGTCTTCCAGTTCCTGGCTGAACACAGGAATTGTATAAAAATGTATGAAGTCACAGCAATCCAAGGACAATCAAAAAGCACAGAAATGCGGGAAGAGCTGGAAATCCACGTGTTTAAGGGCCTGCAATGCTTTGCTGAGCAAAGATGCGGACCCTCACTTTGTATTTCTTATTTAAAGCAAGGACTTGCAGGTGGATAATGTGAATTAGAGCATTCTTCCAAAAGGAAGAGAGCATACAGGGCGCACTCTGATGGCTTCTCTGCTTCCCCTCACAGGGGCGTCTGTGACTCAGGCTCCCTGAGTGCAGGCGCCTGGGCTTCTCCTTCAGGCTCCTGCTGCGCTGGCTCTCGTCCTCCCTCTGGTCAGCAGCAAACCCGGGCACTGGGCGCACTGTTCACCACTCCTGCCAGCAGCAGGAGTAAACAGAGCATAGTGGATAATCTCAGGACTGTGTCTGGATGGCTGGGAGACAGCAGCCAGGTCACCGCCTGCTCCCACGGGGCACACTGGCTCTCGGGGGACCTCGGGCCCAGCCTCTGCCACCTTGTGCTGCAGCATCTGCTGAGCCCCCAGACACACCTGGACACAATCACGAGAAAGGAGGTCCTGTGTCACCGTGCAGATGCCCCTTCACTGGGTAGCGCTGGACACTCAGCTGTGAGGGAGGAAAGCCGGTGGGCAGGAGCTGAGCATCAGTCTCCCAGGCAGAGTTCAGATCTCAGTAACCGCCGTGTCCTTCTACGCAGGCTGCACAGCTGAGGGCCACCCGAGGGCGGGCATTCGGGCACCTATATGGGCTCGGTGGCCCTATGTCCCTCTCCTTACCTCTTGGGCTCCTCACTTTGCTGTCCTGTGGGACACTGGCCTGCTGTGACAAGATACTCTTCCTGCTGATTCTTTTACTGAGACGGTGGTTTATGCAGCAGTAAATCTGCTTTCTATTCTCCTTCTCCATTCTCCCTCCTGCCTTTCAGGAGTAAAACTTTTTAGCGCTTTATCTTTCCTATAAGTTACAGAGCTTTTATTATTTTTTTTTATTTAAAGAAAGCAAGAAAAAACAAAATAGAAAAGAAGGGTAGTACAATACACAATTCAATGAAAAACTTTTAAAAATTTAATACTAAGAAATCGCTAGTTGACACATTACATATTGTCATTTTAGAAATTGTTGTTCAAGTTACAAAATCAAAGCATAAAATGTGGACAGACATTCAAACACGGACAGTGCGAGCATAAGTGTGTAAGATTGATGACCATCTTACTATTTTTCTTGTGCCATTCAATGGAATGTTTTTTTTCTGGAAGGCTGACTGGGGGGTTCCGTGTGTAAATAAGGGGCCCTGTTTTAGTTCTATCAAATGCCCTTCCTCTGCTCACAAAGGCCATCGCAGCAGCACCAGAGAAGCGGAGGGAAGTGACCATGAAGCCTGCACTCAGGCTGATGGCCAGCAGGGCACGGAAGGAGAGCGTCCCAGGGCCTGGAGGCAGAGAGGGAGCAAAGAGGGGCCGAGGGAAGGAGCCCAGCCACCCCTCCAGCTGGTGCTGGGGAAGGGGAGTCAGATGCTCCTGGCCTTTCTCTGTTCCTGTAAATCAGTTTCCAGTTTTACTACAATGGCACAAAACAGCTCTGCACAGCGGGGCAGACAGGGCACCCCGGAAATAGAGAAGAGGACATGGAAATAATCTCACGCCACTAAAGCCCTCCGGGTTCCTGGTGAAGATTGCAAAAGTGAACTTGGGAGAAAAGAGAGCCTTTGAAGAGCTGCTGCGGGGCACACTGGAATTCACAGGCAGAAGAAACCACGTGTGGGGCTGGGGATTTAGCTCAGCGGCATTAGTGCCTGCCTTGCAAGCACAGAGTCGTGAGTTCAATCCCTGGTATTGATTTAGAAAAAAAAAGAAGAAGAAGGAGCAACCACGTGTACGAAAATTATCTTTAAACACTTCAAAGTCATCAATGTAAGACTGGACGCTTTGAAATTAGCAGGAAAAATGTAGGAAAAGCCTTTCTGGGTATGAGTCAGGGAGGGACGTCTCAAAAAGAGTTCCAGCAGCACAAAAATAACAGCAAGAGTCAGCAAGTGGGAATCCATGAAATTAAAGGGTTTATGCACAGCCAAGACATGGCGGAAACATTCCACAAAACAGCACGCCGGCTACGCTGGTGAAATAATACATCAAGATCCCCGAAAATGAACATCAAATCTAATAATGAACAGGCACTGAGCAGAATAAGTGCAAATGGGCGTACTGAACGTGGTGGATATTTTCACTATTACAAAATGCAAATCTAAAGTATATTGAGGTTCGTTTTACCCCCGGTTTCATAGGAGCATCGAGAGCACACAGGTGGGCGTGGGAGAAAATAATTTTATTTTCTTTGGAGGGAACGTACAGAATCATGGCTACTGTGGGAATCAGTGCAGAGGTTCCAGAAAAAGTACCACGCGGCCGCCATGGGAACCAACCGCAAACATCCTCAGTATATAATCAAAGGCATGAAAATTATTCTATTCCACAGGCACCCGAGTAACAGAGTGCTTGTCGGGGTGCAACTCTCAGTAGCCAGGAATGGAATGAGCCAAGGCTCCAATCAGAAGGCCTGATGTGGATGAAATGCATACTCAGGGAGGTGGGTGACAGACAGATGGATAGAGAGGCAGATGAAACACGGGCAGTCACAATGATTAGACAGACAGACCGATGGCAGGTATATTGATTAACTGAATGACAAATATAACAAACAAAATGATGTCATTTGGAGAAAAATGGGTAGAACGGGAGAGATTATGTTAAGCAAACTAAACCAGACTCTAAAAAACACTACGTCATGTTTTCCTCTCCTCAAAGGAACTTCAAAAAGAAACAGATGTCATGAGAGGAGAAAGGAGACCAGGAGCGGAACAGGAATAGGAAGGAATCGGGGAAAGAGCGGGGTCAGGACATGGAGAGTAATAAGAACAGTAACGCAGAGCAAACCACAACGCTGCTCCGACGATTGTGCAGAAGGAAATGCCTTACAGTGTGTAACTGATCTGCACTGATAAAGGTAATTAATTAAACGGAGCTGCTTATATCTTCAGAAACATTGAAATCAGAGGAACGGGAATTCCAAGTAAACCAGGGCAACAGTGAGTTTCATTCTCAGCTGCACAAAGCATCCCAGCCTGAGGCCCGAGGTTTGGGTCCCGTGATGGCAGACACCCCTCCAGCCTGAGACAGCGGATTCTTTCAGAGTTTCCTTCCAAAGAGGCTCAGCAGAGCCCTCTTGACATCTCTGTTCCTCAGGCTGTAGATGAAGGGGTTCAGCATGGGGGTGACCACGGTGTAAATCACAGAGGCTGTGGCACTGTCGTGGGAGCTGTGGGCTGAGACAGAACCGATGTACACGCCCAGGCCTGTGCCATAAAACACACAGACAGCAGAGAGGTGGGATGCACAGGTGGAGAGGGCTTTCTTCTTCCCCCCAGCTGAGGACAGTTCACAAATGGAGGAAGCGATCTTAGCATAAGAATAAAGGATGCCAGTGAGGGAAGCCTTACCCAGTAACACCGGGGCCAAATACATCACGAGGTCATTCAGAAGGTTTTTGGAGCAGGCAATCTGGGCCACTTGATTGAGTTCACAGAAGAAGTGAGGGATTTGGGGGTCAGTAGAGAAAGACAGCTGCAGAGCCATTAAGCTTTGCAACAAAGTATGCAGGACACTCAGAATCCAGGACCCCAGAATGAGGAAGCCACACCGCCAGGGGTTCAGAATGACCGTGTAGCGGAGGGGGTGACAGATGGCCACGAAGCGGTCATAGGCCATGTTGGCCAGAAGGAAGTTGTCCAGCTCTCCAAAGAGCAAGAAAAAGGACATCTGGGTGATGCAGCCTGCGTAGGTAATGACCTGGCTGTGGGTCTGGATGTTCACCAGCATCTTGGGCACAGTGGTGGAGGTGAAGCCGACGTCCACAGAGGACAGGTTGGAGAGGAAGAAGTACATGGGCGTGTGCAGGTGGGGGTCGGAGACGATGGCCAGGAGGATGAGCAGGTTCCCGAGCACCGTGGTCAGGTACATGGAGAGGAAGAGCCCGTAGACCAGGGGCTGCAGCTCTGGGTCCTCTGAGAGTCCCAGAAGGAGAAATTCTGAAATTCTGGTGCTGTTTTCTGCTTCCATATGGTGGATGCAACTATCAGGGAAAAAGAAAAGTCACATGAGTCCTCTTTGAGCAAAAGGACATTACTAGTTTGGTTGAATTTCCGCAAATTAAGTTTTGCAGTCTATAAATTGCAGTCATTGTATAACTTAAGGTCCCCTGGGGAAATCCTCCTGCCATTCCTGATTGGAAATTTCTATGCCTCTCTGAGGTTTCGCCCTTAAAATCGTGTCTTTTGTAGATTTCCTATGAAATTATTTCTCACAATTGAGAAATATATATGGGGTGATGACCATGTTGTATGAACTGTTTGGAAAATGATGAGCAGAAGCTGAAAACTAAAATTTCTACCTCCCAATGGTTGAGAAAGAATATATTCAAAAAAGAACATCATATATTATTACTAGTTTTTGGTGAGGGATTGTGTAGATTTGCAAATGCATACTCACAGAAATCAACGTATAGAATATGTGTAACCGTTTAGATATCAATTATACCTCAACAAGTGAACCTCTGTTGGAAAACAGAGATGATCATGTAACATGCAATGGGGTCAAGGCTCCATAAAGAAAATAAAAGTTTTGAAAGAGAGAACAGACAGGAGTTGTATGTGTGTGCCTGTGTGTGGGTATTGGCACACACAAGTGTGAATATTATGCTGGGCATGGAATCCTGGACCTTATTCATGCTAACTAGGTTCTCTGCCCCAACCTACAAAAATTACTCCTAACCAAGAACTACAGTGTGAACCTAACAAGAAGGGAATATTCTTGTCGTGATGATAGAAGATGTAAGATGTTCCCTGTACAAGAACTTAACAGTCACAATAAATGTGCAATTGTAACAAGTTCTATTCATATGCTCATTTAATAAGTGTGTTAGCATGGGTGAATATATAATGTAAAAAACAATTCCTAAGCTAAGAACTCACACAATAATGACTGTGTTATTTAAAGTAGTAAAAGCACCCTGATTTTCAGTTAAATTTTACTCACAGATAAAACAGAATGCACCTGAGTCATTTGCAGGATGCTGGGTGATCTTGAGAACACAATAGAAAGAGGAATAGGTCTGATCTAGAAAGGTAAATGTCTTATAGGGTAAGCCCAATTAGAAATAAACTGTGAAATAAGGCAGAATTCTTGGAATAGGAGAAGGGGTGAAAAGGTATGGAGAGGGGAAAGAGGAAAAACTATCAAGATAGGATTTCTGTTAACCTCCAGGGACAGTATTCCACCCTGTACCTCAGTGATTTCTAATTTTTGCTTTTTTCTGACTATGCATCGATTGCCCGTGTTAATCAAGTTCCCTGTGTTGTTGAACACATGCATGAAGTATGCACTGCTTAACACAAATGAGAATCTAAAATATGTAAAGGAGACATAAAATCCTAAGAACTTTATGATAGGAATCTGGGTTTCTAAGTCAAGATTATATTACCAGAGAGCTGGAAATGATTTACTACCAGAAGAAGTCTTCCAAAATACGTAGAAGGAACATCACGTAGCGTTACAATTTTTCCCTTAGGAAGTTTTGGATCCAAACACATTCTCCCCTGAAATGGTGACACAGAGGGACAGCCTTCCAGACGGTGATGACCCTGACACCGCAGAAGTGTGTCCACTCAGGGAAAGTCAGGGGCGCAATAAGGCAGAACAGAGAGGGGAAAAAAGTTGGGCTCATGTGCAAACTAGGATTTCCTACTCAGAAACATACAGAAGAATCTTCACTAGGTTTTTATTAAAATGAAGGACTCACAACTATTGAATTAGTTCTTTCAGAAAAATAGGCAATGTGGGAATAATGTATATGACCCAAGATACATCCAATCCCAAAAAGTATAAATTTTCATGCCCCGCAAATGCATCTGTACATACACAAAAGAAGTGAAGATCAAAAGGTTTGTGAAGGGCAATTTTAAAACTCCAATGCTTCACTGGAAAACAAATCAAAATCCTCCCACAGAGTACGGGAGGGAACGGCTGGCAGGGATGTTTTGTAATAATAGAGAGGAGACTTCACCACCAAACTCTCAGCACGTTCAGCCTCACAAGTGTTACAGTCACTGCAAAGAAGGCTCTAGGCAAACCTTCCCCCTGGCTAAACGGTTTCTATGCGAGTGCCCAGTGATGGAGATAAAGCTTGAAAAATGGGGTCCCACGAACTGCTACTGCAAGATGTGACAGGGACAGGTATTTCCTCTGCATCTTTCTCAACAATGCAGAAACAAAGTCCACTCCATTTCAACTTAAGCATAAGGCCAACCAGGTTCCCTTTCATTTCCCTCCTAACCTACACCCCACTCACCTGTGCCCCTAACTGTCAGGTCCTTGGATTTACATTCCTTTCCTGGAAACACTGTTAGGGACCTGTCTCTCTTCTCTTTGTGTTCCTGTTGCCTCCAAGTCATTGTTGACAATGAACCCAACTTAGTCAGATCTGTTTTAAGATCAGGAATTAACACCGCAGTGTTAATTGTTCAGCAGAGCAGCTAACAGCCACAGCAGGATCCACTCCAGTTTAGGTCAGGATGAATCTCAGGTGCCTTTACAGACCCACTTTTGGGTCCTGTATCTTCCCCCGCAATCCCTACTGTAATCCCAGACTCACCTGGATGCAGTCTTTAGGAGAAGTTCTCAGGTTGAAAGTACAAGTCCTTCTCTGGATGACTGAGTTGGGGACAGAAGCTCTGTCTCCCAAAAAGATGCAGCCAAACCAAAAGGGTGATTCCCCTACAGAAACCTGAGATCTCAGAAAGAAACCACTAGTGTCCTTGTCGGCTCGGATCTGTAGACTCTGAGGAGCAACCCAGGGAAGGTCTCGGCTGCCTGTACCTGCTTGCGGGCCCTCACCTCCTGGTTACACCCCCTCTAAATCCCCGATTGCCCGTGGGCAACTGGCCTGGAAAGACAGGCGATTATTCCCGCTGAGTCTGTGTCCCGTGTCCCTGGTCTGTGGTCCAGGAGGACTACTTAGTGTTTCCCTCTCCGATAAGCCTCACGCCTTCCAGAGGAATGATCTCCTAGTGCATTATCCTCCTTAGGGGTAGAGTGTGTTTAAGGTGGACACTGGGGGATCCTCTTGCCTGGCGCTTCCTGGGTCTTCAAAGCCCTGACCTGTGATGTGTAGAAATCTCCTGACACCTCCAGAAACTCCAGTGCTGAGCTGAGCTGGCAGGGTTCCTTCACTCTCAGTCTCCTGACTGATAGGTTAAATAGGCCTCTATCTTCTCAAAGGCTGTGGTATCTCTGTGCTTTCCCCCAACAAGTAAAAAGGACTTCAAGACAAAAATTTTCAAGGAGAATAAACAATTCAAAAAAAAATCTATACAAATGAAAGCAAAAGTTGAGCACATTTTTGTGTGAATGAAACTTTTTTTTTTTTTTTTTTTGGCCCTGGGAATTGAACCCACAACCTCACACTTTCCAGGCAGGAGCTGTGACCCTGAGCTTTATCCCCGGCCCTGAAACATTTTTTCTTACACGTATTCTTTATGTATCTGACCGTTCAGTTTTGATACGGTCCACTGGTGACTGAGGCAGGTCTTTGTCTCAATTTTTATTCGTACGTATTTGCGATGCAGAGTGAATGGAATCAGCAAGGCCTGCAGGGCGTCTCCTGAGGCATCTGTTCTTTGTGATTTTAGGGCTTTCAGTTCTCTTTTTAAGCCTATCCTGCTGTGTACCTGTGCCATCTTCAGGGTCTCTGCCCAACATTCAGCTCTCTTCCCATGACAGTCTTTACGATGTCACGCACACATCACACCCGTGACACCGTGACCTTCTAGTTTCTGCCTGGGCTTTGGGGTCGTTCACAAATGCTTCAAAGTGCTCCATCTATGCCATTATGTTACAGCACCCCAATGGCTGGAGCGGTCACCCGTGTCCTTCAGTTCTGTGTTTTCACAAAGCAATGGAAATGTGAGACACTCACACAGAAACAAGCTTAAGGCGATGAACAGAGACGTGAAAGAGCCAGGTTAGAGCTGATTCAGAACAAGTGTGCCACATAAACTGTCTGCAGCCTCAAACCCGCTGAGATGGGGCCGTGAGTACAGAGCGCCTTCCTAGTATAAGGGAGGCTCTGGGTTCTCTCAGTGCCACAGCTCTTCTTAAAAAACAACGTGAAACACATTAGAAAATATTAATGCAAACTAACAATGACATTAATTCAAGCTGTAAAATATGAATATATTTTATATTTAAATATATTTATTTAATCTATTAACATATTTAATATATTATACTATATTATTATATACATATTTTATATTTAAATATCTTTATATATTAATGTGATGATCCTATGATTCTGGCTTGTCATAAATAGTGCTCTTATTTATTGAAAATAGCACCAGTTGAATCTCCATCTGCCAGGCTTTTACCATGTGAAAGGTTTACATTTCAGTGTAAGAAAAACAAACAGAGAGGCCTGTAAGCCTTGAATGAGTGCTTTGAAAAATATGACTCATCCATTTTTGTTGCAAGATAAAATTTCCAAAGACTTCTTTCTCTGCATCTTTCTCATTAATACGGAAACACCGGAGAATATGATGTTGGCTCGGGTTTTGAATGACGCTCTGGCCCCCCAACACTGGGAGTGACGTAATGCCACATGTCATGGCAGGAGTGCATGGCAGAGAATATCGACACCCCATCATGACCAGGAGGCAGAAGAAAGAGGAAAGTGGGCTGCAGGTCCCAAGTCTCCTTCAAGAATGTGCGCCCCAGTAGTCTGAAGACCTCTCCCGAAGCCCGTCTCCACCCACTCTACCACCTCCCAGTAGCTCTACCTTGGGGACCACCGCTGTAATGCATGTTGCTTACAGGACGCTTCAAGATCTAGTTGTAGAAAATGTGTGAAAAAAGATGGAAAGGAGAGAGTTGGTGGGGTGCTGAGTCTGCTGGTTATGCCCAGAAGACCAGGGACAAAGCGCAAGAAAAACGCAGAAAGACAGGTGGGAGCAGGAGGTGTCGGGGCGGTGCGCAGCTCCCAGGAGGAGCAGGGGGTCAAAGGCCCTGGAGAAGATGCTTCTCTCAGGAGCTCAGCACTAACAAGGAAGCCCTGTGACCAGGGGTAAGAGGGGCCACGTGTGATACAGAACGATGAGCAAATGTGTGCAGAGGTGTCTGCTCCTCCGCTGCACATTGAAGTGGAAAGGACACTGATTCCAAGGTGAGAGGCCAGCTCTGCTGCAAGCGAGACCTTGTCTCTGGGAGAGAATAAGGTCGCAGGTGTGGGTCTGTGCTGGTGTTTATTGGGGAGCCTGAGGCCTTCACTCCTGTACCTAACTCCTGCTTTTGACTCCTGGCACCCAGAACAGTGTGCAGCCTTAGTGCTGCTGAAAGTTCAGGACAAGAGGCGTCTCTCTTTCCAGCTGCTGTAATGTTTGCTTTAATCAGTTGAGTCAAAATCCCCCAGGCTCTGACATACGCCCTTGGTTACCTCCTGTGCTGCCTTCAGTTCTGGCTTCTGTGCTGTGTAGGGGGGACCAGCCCCTCTCCTCGGAAGCCTGCACTCACTCCTGAGTTACTTGTTCACACACACACACACACACACACTGAGCACATCAGGCTTAGATGCAGGAATCACAGTGAGGACTCCTGGGACCGTGTAAATAACACGGTTTTCTCACACCGTGTACACATTAGAGAGGGACGGACACACAGCAAGCTGTCTCCATCAGATTAATTTCCATTTTGGTCCGGCTGTGGTCTGCCCTCCGTCTACAGAAACATTTTAGAAGCATAAAACATCCACTCATGCAGCAGAGCACACAGAACAGAATGAACCTGAGGGATTAAAAACGTGTAAAGATTCAGGGGACTCCCGGGAGGGCGGGAGCAGGAAGCCCCTCCTCAGCTGTGCAACCTTCCCGCTCGCCTTAACCCAGGACCAGAGACAAAGGGCAGCAACAAAGGCTTCCAGGAGAAAAGGTGCTACTGTCCTTTTAGTGTCCAACATCTACAGAGGGAACAGCTCAGGAGAAAAGTGGGCAAAAGGAATAAGCCAACCATTCAGAAGAGAAAATGGACAAAGAGCTCCTGGTTTTAGGCATTTTACAGGAAAAAATGAAGCATTGTTTCTTCTGTCCATTCCAAATTTATCTGGAGTACTGGTTTTTATACTGTCTTATTGTAGATCAAGAACAATTCCCTTAGATTATTTTCCTTCTGGTATTCCTTGTTATTCAGAAGTTTTGGGTTTTCATTTCTCTCTCTCTCTCTCTCTCTCTCTCTCTCTCTCTCTCTCTCTCTCTCTCTCTTTCTCCCCTTCTGTCTCTATGTCTCTGCCTCTCTGTGTGTCTCTATGTCTCTCTCTGTGTCTCTGTCTGTGTCTCTCTCTATGTCTCTGTCTCTTTGTGTCTCTGTCTCTGTCTGTGTCTCTCTGTAATCCTGAAGGGGCTGGGGATGTAGCTCAGCAATATACTGCCTGCCCACAAGTGCAAGGCTGTGAGTTCAAACCCTGGTTCCAAAAAACCCAAGATCCCAATGCATGTGTTACCCTCAAGTCTACATTCTGATCATTCTCAATTAGCAAATATTTCCTGCTGTTCTATATAAATTCTGTAGGGTAACACCCCGGGAGTCTGCTCTCCTACACTGAGAAATATCCTCTGTGTAATTGATCCAGAGAGCACTAGGTCACACACACACACCTCACCTACACGGACTTTACCCTTAGATTTCATGACTCAGGTGAAGAGATTTCACATTCCTTGTTCAGTTTTATGCTTGCACAACAGTGTGTACATACACGTACTTTGTATAGAGTCGGATTTAAAGAAAATAAGAAGCGATCAGATAAAAGGTGTGGTGGGGAAGAGACTGAAACCAGGCTGGATAGAACAGTCTGAGAGGTGTTAGTAAAAAATCCAAAAGGAGCCTAACAAAGACTCGAAATAGGATGCGAGACAGGAATGATTTAATGATTTCAACAGGGAATAATAACTCAGTTTACAAAGATCTACAAGAGATTAACATATAATTGAGATAAAGCATCTGCATATCCTTTTAGACAGGGATGGAGTTCAGGTGCACACAAGGCATACACGGGGCTCTGGGTCAATCTCCAGCATCACAAAAAAATAAACTCTTTCTAAATATGTATGTGTGAAATACATTCAAGAAAATAAAAGGTGATCTTCAGTCAGATGAATATAGTATGTTCTAAGTGATGACCAGAAATAATGTGCTTTGTAGAACTACATCAGAAAAGATAAAATAATGTATATTCCCCAACATACTTACATACAAAGTTTTAAAAACTACATGGCAATAGTGAATGTGGATAATAACTCTAATTCTTATATTTGGAAACAATGCCATCTGTTAATATCTCTTCATTCCTTTTGTGTAAGTATCTAGTTCATGTCTTGTACTCTGAGTAACAACTGAAAGTAATGATACATGGCATATTCGTTATTGTCTTATGTTTTGTTATGAAATTTTGTTTTCTTATAAAGTAAGAAGAGAAAAGTCTAATTAAAAACAATACTCTGACCACATTGCATAAATGCAAAGAACTACATAGGCAATGTAAAAACAAAATTATTGAAAACAATAACACAAATACATTCGGATGCACTGGTAAGAAAAAAATTGCAAGCAAACTTCATTACAGTAATACCCTTTTTAATCTATCAAAGGTTTTCATCTGCGTGTCTCCCATGAGGGGAAATAACTGAACATGTGTACAGTGTCTCCTGTACTGATACTGCAAGGTCGGATATTCAGGAAGTACTCGGGTCCAGAACTCTCTGATGGAAAGATGCTGCAAATGGAAACACACGCTACAGTGTCCATCATCAAGAAGAGGAGACACAGCCCACATCAGAGTGTGTCCCCTCACAGCTGAGGTCCTGTGTCTGTGCTCCAGGTTCGCAGAAACATATTCTCACAGTAACCTGGAGCCACTCTGGTCCTATTGCTTCCTCTTGTAGCTAAGCTTCCACTGTCCCTCAGCTGTGAGCTGTGGCAGTGCTGAGCTCCAGGGATGCCTCTGTGTTTACCATGTAACTGAACACTGAAGTTAACTGAGCAGGAAGAGTCTGCAGCATTGTCTGCTCTCTACCCTAAAGCAAATTCGCCCTGAAGTGAGCAAATTCAAGCGAGTCCCTCAAGCAAAGTCTGCTAGCTTTCAGTCCCTCTGAGCCTTTTCTTCAGCACCCCCAGAATTCTTGGGGTCACCTGGATGGAATCTTTAAAAAAAAGGTCTCTGTCTAAGCACCTCGAACACAGGCTGGAGACTTGGTCATGGAGATGGGAGTTCTGTCCCCAGACAAGACAGCAGCCTTAATGAAGCCTCAGACCCCAACCTAGGGCAATTTATTTAGAAAAGCACCTTGCCCAGATCAGTACTGCACGTTCTGAAAGACAATTAGTGCAGGACACATTCACATCTCCTAGTACATTCTCCCTTAGGCATTAGTGCCTCCCTCTTGCCTTTCCAAACCTTATGGGACTCTGCTCTCCACAGAAAATTTTTCCTGCGGATTCCTTGTTATACAGCTCAGATTAAAAATCCAGGGGAATCCAGGCTTCAGAACTCCTTCCCAGTAAAGCTGCACAAAGTACAAATATGTACTAATAAAATGAAAAATATCTAAAAATCATCAAATAAATTATCTGACTCAGAAAATCCCGAAAAGAATGAAAGACAAATTGGGAACATAGGAAGATTCTGGGTCGCTTTACATATTCTGTATTTGGGTCAGTGTTCTAATTATGTGGAGAAATTTTCAGATCTGAAACTTCACTGAACCTTTGAAATGGTGCTTGGCCTGTGTATTTTCCAATTCATTTGTACTTTTAGCAAAGTTTCCTCTAGTATCTTCTCCCCACTATCCTTCACCCTTGAGAAACTGGTAACAAAAGCAAAATTCTTGGGCTTACCCCAGCACCTAGCAAGTGGACACAAATGAAATTAAAAGGCTATTTAAAGAAGTCATAGAAAAAAACTTTCCAAACATTGGGAAATGGATCTGGCATGCTTATAAGTAAGGCATATAGGACTTCACCTGGCCATAACCAAAGTAAATCTACATCCTGACATATAATAATCAAGATCCCAGAAATTCAGCCCAAGAACAGAATATTAAAAGCTGCTAGAGAAAAGAGACAGATCACCTATAAAGGAAAACCCATCAGAATCACGGCAGACTTGTCAGCACAAAGCATCCAGTCAAGGAGAGGTTGGCGGGAAGTGTTTCAAACCCTCAAAGAAAACAACTTCCAACCCAGATTGATGTACCTTTAAAAACTATCTTTCAAAGTTGATGGAAAAAAGATACTTCCATGATAAAGAACACCTGAAGGAATTCATGACTACCAAACCAACCCTACAGAGAGTGCTGAAGAATATTCTAGAGAGAGATAAAGATGACCATGATTCAAGGAACAGCAGCGGAGGAGGATCGGCAAACCAGACAGGCAACTGAATGAAGGGAAAAGTGGGGGGCCAACAGCAGGAGGACAGCAGGGCAGAGACAGACCAGTGTGTGCTGGTGGTAACCATTAATGTAGATGTTCCCAGGTCAGCAATAAAAAGAAACACAGGGAGAGGGCATCAGGAATCAAGATCCACTGATATGCTCTATACAAGAAACACATCTAACTGGAAAGGAAATTCGTAGACTGAAAATTAAAGGAGAGAAAACAATTGTTCCATGTGATAGGAGACCAAAACAAACAAACAAACAAAAAAAACACAAACAAAAACCAAGAGTAACTTTCCCATTAACTACAGAATGCATAAGAAAGATACGGCATTATTATGCAGTGGAAAGCTACCCAGCTATAAAGTAGAATAATCTCAGGGCTCCTGTAGGTAAATGGACGCAACTGGAGATCATGTTCATGGCCAAAAGAGTTCGAACTCACACGCGTGACCCCGAGCATAAGAAACAGAAGGAGTTGGTGGGATCCAAAAGCAAAGGGAGGAAACACCTGGGAGGGAAACGTGCAAACTACCGGTAATTTCTTATTGTCTTGTCTTGAACTCTTGCATTGTTTACACAATTTTGCTAGATTTGGCTTTGTTCTGTCTGTTTTGTTAGACTTTACACTGTGTGATGGTAGGGGCAGCTATTTTAAATATAAAGGGATAAAGTACGGTAATCTTAGTTTCCTAGTATTATGCTGTGAAGCCTCATAACACTTTCATTCATTTGTTTAATTGGTTTTATTTGGTTTTGTTTGATTTTTTTATGTGTGATGGTATGAACACCTATTCTGAAGAAAATGAGACATTTTGACAGCCACTGCTGATTTCCTATCATCTTATTTCAAAGTCCTACCATGCTTTGTACTTTTGTTTTGATTGGTTCTATCTTGTTGTGTTTGATTTTATTATGTGTGATGGTATGGACAACTTTTAAGGAAAATGAGATATTGTAGTAACCATTTTTCATTTCCTATTATCTGGTTTTGCAGTCCTGTAATGCTTTCATCTTTTTGAACGGTTTTATACTATTTTGTTTGCTATTATTGTGTGTGAGGGCATGGTCTACTATTTCCAAGAAACCAAGAGACATTATAGTAGCCACTGTTGGTGACCTGTTGTCTGGTTGTGAGGCTCGGTGTTGCTTGCATTGTTCTGTTCTGATTTGTTTTCTTTTGTTTTATTCTCTTTAAAATAAAAAAAGAATCTGCATTTAAACAAAATTCCCACACAAATCCTCTGCACACTGAACCTGGAAGAGTCTTGAATAGTACGGGATCTCCTGAGGTCCTTTCTCCTTCTGCTTGTGCTGGGCGTTGGTGGGGGACATTGTCCTGTGCTCTCTACCATGCTGAGCAGCGTCCTTGGTCTCCACTCTCATGGCGCCAGATGCACCTCCCTCCAGGGGACAAGGGGGTTTCTCAAAGTATTCCCAAGTGTTCTTTGGAGAGAAAATCATTCTGGTCATGGAGCACAGTTTAGGGCATGAGAGCTGGGAATATCTGGAGGGGTTCCAGTGAGAGCCCATCGGTTTACCATTTGTTACTTTCCACAGATCCACATAGATCGTGTAAGCCCAAGAGCTGCAAAGTTAGAAAAAGGTTCTTAGTGGTATTGGCCACTAAAATGGACATTTATAAAACTTAAATGATGTCATTATCAATTGCAATATCAAGGAAGTGTGGCTAAAAGTCTGAAAATTGCTTATAATTGCCATATACTTGATAAGCGATTTTCCTCTCTACTGAATATGTTGCAAGCTGTGGAAGACATGAACGTGTCCATGGCAAAAATGGAAGCTTCGGTGATGTCGGACAGGCTCCTTGATTTTAGACTTTGACTGGAACCCGCACACAGGATTGGGACAAGGTTTAGTTTAGACCTCTCAAAAGTGAGAGAGTTTACTGCAAAGGGGGAGTGAAGTCTGCATTCACCTGGATTTTTTTTTTCACCTGAGCTCTTGTCACAAAGCATCTTCAGAGAACATTTTCTGTATGGAGCAGCGTCCCACGGGGGTTGGAAGGACAAGAGGGAGCTGCTGATGCCCAAGGGAGAATCTGCTGGGAGACATGAACATCTCTGGCGCTGACTGTCTTGCAGAATATGCAGCCCTGAGCGGGCAAGGTGCTTTTCTAAACGGATTGTCCTGGTTTGCGGATCTTGGCTTCACTTTTGCTGCCGTCTTGTCTGGGGCCAGAGCTTCAGTCTCCATCTCCAGGTCTCCAGCCTGTGTCCAAGGTGAAGGGTAATCGCTCACCTTTAAGTGGTAGACGCGGAAGCTGAATTAAAAGTGGGATGGAAGAAATAACGATGCTCCAGTTAACTCTGAGAATATGTCCAGGGATCCCTGCCATCCCTGGAGTGTAGACACAGGCCGTCCCCTGTGCGGGGACAGAGTCTGACGTGTGCTGTTTCTCCTCGTCTTTATGATGTGCACTGTAGGCTGTGTTTCATTTGTAGCAGCTTTGCATCGGAGAGTTCTGGACCAGAGTTATCCTTGAAGATCCAACCTTGCAGTATCGGTACAGCAGGTACTGTCCACATTTTCAGTTATTTCCCTCATGTGAGAAGTCAGATGAGAACCTTTAGTAGATTAAAAAGGATATTGTGGAAATAAACTTTGCTGGAAGTTATTTTCTCGCTGCTGACCCTGAATGTATCTGTGGGTTTGTTAGCAATTCCCTGTATAGCAGACTGTCCCTGTAAAATCTTCGCTTTTGCACAGTGGGGGGGGAGTACTCTTTTTAATGACACTTCTGGTTTTATTTTATGAAAAACTAAAATTCATAACAAAATGATTTTAGGATAACAATACTCAGTATACTACGTATTATATTTTCAGTTATTCAGGGGAGAAGGTGTAAACCAAAGAGAGTCTTACAAAAAAAGGAAGAAACACACAATACCACAACTGCTTTTCTCCACACATATGAATTGGGGATTTTTACCACCTTCACTGTTTGCCTTTTAGCTTTTAAAATTGTGTGTAAGTTGCTGGTGGAAATATATACATATTTGAATTTTTCCTGATCTATTTTTACAAGGCACATTATTCTGGTCATCACCTAGAAGACATTGCATTCATTTGAATAAAGCTTGTGTTTGTTTCTGAAATACATTTAACACATACACAGTTAGAAAGAATTATTGATTTTTCTGGTGTTGGAGATTGAATCGGAGCCTGTGTACCCCTGAAATACATCCGCCTAAAATGATATATGCAGATACTTTAACTCAGCTGTATGTTAGTTTCTTACAGGTCTTTGGTTACTGTGGTTCTTATCCATAACCATTTTGCATCTTTAATAGCAATGTTTTTACACTGCTCTGTGTGACCTGCTTTAGTCTCCCCGTCTCACTGTTTCTCTCATAGCTTCTCCTTTTCCTTAAATTTGCTTTGTACACAGCACCTGTATTCCTGGCACCCAGGAGTTACTTGTGGAAATACAAAACAGAACATGTGTGTAAAATTCTCTCATTTGAATCTAGAAGTGTAAAGGCAGAGCCACTCTGTGAGGGGATGGGTGTGTGTGCCCTGATGTCCTCCGGGCTTAATCACACTGAGGAAGGTTTTCAGTGTGAAGGAACAGACTCCAGGGTGCCACCACATAGAAGTTATGCAGAACACGGGGAAACACATGCTCTTTGGGAATGATCAGAATGCAGACTTCAGTGCAGCACATCGATGAGCATTTGCAAAAATAGAGACAGAGACAGAAAGAGAGCGAGACAGAGACATAGAGAGAGGAAGACAGACAGATCAAAACCCAAAGCCTCACAAGGACAGGGAGTAAATGCTGGAAGTAAAAATTCACAGATGGGATTCTTGAGTTACAATGGGACCAGATACACACGAGTCCTCCAGACAAACGCGGAACGGACAGAGGAGCTCTGTCTTCATTTCTTATGAAATGCTTAAAACCAGAAGCTCTTCGTCCGTTTTTCTCTTGTGAATGGTTGGCTTATTCCTTTTGCCCACTTTTCTCCTGAGCTGTTCAGTCTGTAGACGCTGGACACTAAAAGCACAGTAGAACCGTTTCTCCTGGAAACCTTTGTTGCTGCCCTTTGTCTCTGGTCCTGGGTTAAGGCGAGCGGGAAGGTTGCACAGCTGAGGAGGGGCTTCCTGCTCCCGCCCTCCCAGGAGTCCCCTGAATCTTAACACCGTTTTAATCCCTCAGGTTCATTCCGTTCTGTGTGCTCTGTTGGTTGAGTGGATGTTTTATGCTTTTAAAATGTTTCTGTAGACAGAGGGCAAACCACAGCCCTCTGGAATGGAAAATGAATGGAAATTCATCTGATGGCGACAGCTTGCTGAATGTCAGTCCCTCTGTAATATGTAATATGTGCCCGGTGTGAGAAAACCGTGTTATTTACACAGGAGTCCTCACTGTGATTCCTGCATCTAAGCCTGATGTGCTCAGTGTGTGTGTGTGTGTGTGTGTGTGTGTGTGTGTGTGTGTGTGTGTGTGTGAACTAGTAACTCAGGAGTGAGTGCAGGCTTCCGAGGAGAGGGGCTGGTCCACCCTTCACAAACAGAAGCCAGAACCGAAGGCAGCACGGGAGGTAACCAAGGGCGTATGTCAGAGCCTGGGGGATTTTGACTCTACCAATCAAAGCAAACATTACAGCAGCTGGAAAGAGAGCCGCCTCTTGTCCTGAACTTTCAGCAGCAATAAGGCTGCACACTGTTCTGGGTGCCAGGAGTCAAAAGCAGGAGTTGGGTGCAGGAGTGAAGGCCTCAGGCACCCCAATAAACACCAGCACAGACCCACACCTGCGACCTTTTTCTCTCCCAGAGACGAGGTCTCGCTTGCAGCAGAGCTGGCCTCTCACCCTGGAATCAGTGACCTTTCCACTTCCACGTCCAGTGGAGGAGCAGACGCCTCTGCACACAGGTCAGTCCTCGTTCTGTGTCACAGGTGGCCCCTCTCACTCCCTGGTCACAGGGCTTCCTTGTTAGTGATGAGCTCCTGAGAGAAGCATCTTCTCCAGCGCCTTTGACCCTCTGCTCCTCCTGGGAGCAGTGCACAGCCCCCGAAGCCCTCCTGCTCCCCACCTGTCTTTCTGGGTGTTTCTGTGCAAATGTCACTTTGTCCCTGGTCTTCTGGGAATAATCAGCAAACACAGAACCCCACCAACTCTCCTTTCCATCTGTTTTCACCACATTTTCTACAATTGGATCTTGAAGCGTCCTGTAACCAACATGCATTACAGGGGTGATCCCCACGGTAGAGCTACTGGGAGGTGGTACAGTGGGTGGAGATGGGCTTCGGGAGAGGTCTTTATACTCCTAGGGGGGCACATCCTTGAAGGAGACTTCAGACCTGCAGCCCACTTTCCACTTTCTTTTCCCTCCTGCTCATGATGTGGTGTGGATATTCTCTCCCATTCACTCCTGCTGAGAATTCTGTGCTTCCCAGTGTTGTGGGGCCAGCGCGTCATTCAAAACCCTAGCCAGCATCATCTTCTCTCTTTACAAGCTGACTGTTCCTGGGAAAAGGTCAGGAAAACAGCACTTAGCATCATCAGACATAAGAGTTTTACAAAACTGTTTATACCCCGTCTATCATTTTACTGTAGAGATTTTGCTTTCCTTCATTGTTTTTTTAACCTTCTCTTATTTTGAAGGGAGTAAAATACAACAGGAAAAGACAGAATAAAGCCAATTGAGACAATGCAGTGAAATTGTTCCACAACTTTAGAGCAGGATACGGGGATAACAGGAATAGGTACCATAGTATATCTCCTTATCTTCACAATAGTTGTTCTTTCAATCAGGTACAACAAAATCATACCAAATACAGAACATTATAAAACCTATCAAAACAGAGTATTGAATAGAGCCATGCAATTAATCAAAACAAAGCAAAACAGTGATAACAATATTTGCCTTCAAAGAGATGGTAGAAGGAAATCCCCCGTGTTTGCTGTATTGCATGTGGTCAACCTCCAAAGAGGTGCGCAGACCTCTGGCTCTTGTTTGCTAACCTGGCGGGGATGTTTGATTCTCAGCCCACACACCGGTAGGTTCACGGCTGCCTACCAGGGAGGCGAGCAGGTTCCTTTGTTTCCCAGCACCCTAAGTTCCAACATAGTGTGGATCTTGGGAGATGCTGGCTGTTCTCTCCCTGGGGCATGCACCTCTTGCTGGAGCCATGGCTCCTTCATTGTTCATTGATTTTCGACACAATGCCTTGAACATGGGCCATTGTCAATTTATATTCCTCAAACATATGTTTTTTTCAATAAATTCTTACAATATTGACACTTTGCTCATGAGATAGAACTTCTTAATGAGACATTATACTGTAGCTGGAATCTGCTAAAGGGTAAAAATCTATGCAAAACACAGAAATTATTTTCCTGACTCTAGGAGATCTGGATGGAAGTGTAGCTCAGTAGCAAGAGCCCCTAACTTGCAAGTGAGAGGCCCTGAGTTCTACCCACCTTAGTGCAAAAAGGCTAACATTCATGGGAGGTGAGTCATGCATCCTTTGGTAATGCTGCTTTTCTCACTCCATTCTTATTTTGGAAGTTATACCCAAAGCATGGAACCAGGAAATGTTACGTGGCCTTCAGAATTTCTCCTTCTGGGACTCTCAGAGGATCCAGAGCTCCAACCCCTCATCTACGGGCTCTTCCTCTCCATGTACCTGACCACGGTGCTCGGGAACCTGCTCTTCCTCCTGGCCATCGTCTCCGACCCCCACCTGCACACGCCCATGTACTTCTTCCTCTCCAACCTGTCCTCTGTGGATGTGGGCTTCACCTCCACCACTGTGCCCAAGATGCTGGTGAACACCCAGACCCACAGCCAGCTCATTTCCTACGCAGGCTGCATCACCCAGATGTACTTTTGGATGCTTTTTTCAGGGCTGGACATCTTTCTGCTGACGGTGATGGCCTATGACCGCTACGTGGCCATCTGCTACCCCCTGCACTACACGGTTATCATGCACCGCTGGCTCTGTTTGTTGTCGGTTCTAGCCTGCTGGATCGTGGGTGTCCTGATTTCCCTGTTACACACCCTCATGGCTTTGCGTCTGTCCTTCTGCAGCCACTTGGAAATCCCACACTTCTTCTGTGAACTGGATCAGGTGGTCCACCGTGCCTGTTCTGACACCTTTCTCAATGACATGGCCATATATGTTACTGCAGTGCTGCTGGCTATCTGTCCCCTCGCTGGCATCCTGTTCTCTTACTCTAAGATAATTTCCTCCATACGTGCAGTTCCGTCAGCTCGGGGGAAGAACAAAGCATTTTCCACCTGCACCTCTCACCTCTCGGTGGTCTCCCTGTTTTACTGCATGCTCCTGGGCGTGTACCTGAGTTCTGCTGTCACCCAAGACTGGCGCTCTACTGCAGTCCCCTCGCTGATGTACACCGTGGTCACCCCCATGCTGAACCCCTTCATCTACAGTCTGAGGAACGAAGACATCAAGAGAGCGCTGAGAGGACTTCTTGGGAGGGCAACGAGCAGAGGACCAGCTGACCCGCCTCGGTAGAAATGCTTCTCATTTCGGGCCTCAAATTTTGGAGTCAGAATTTTGATCCTTTGATCAGATTGTGCAAGACGTTTTTCCCTTTACCGCCTGTAATTTCCATTTCTTTGATGTAGTTCTCTAGATAATTTAATTAAATCAATTTATTAAGTGTTCTCTTCTTTCTAGTGCCTTTTATTACTCCCCCAAACTTGTTCCCCTTCTTGGATCGGAAGTGTTTGGAAATTCTCATGTCTGCCCTGGAACAAAGCAGACTGCTTATGAAAAATTGTTATACAATAGCGTATCATGTTCAATTTATATCTTTTGTGTTCTACAGCAACTTTGAAGGATTTTGCTGTTAGTAGAGGACAATTATACTTGGCAATTAAAGTCAGCTACAAATTTGAATAAATTGATTGATTCCATATGACTTTAGAGTCTGGAATGACCTCTAATATGACCAATAAATTTTTGAAGTCGGTGAGTGTATTGCTTTGGAAAATGATTTTGAGTCTGTATTCTGTTCCTTCCCGGTGTATTGTGAAGCATTGTCCAGGTGAAGAGAATTTAATAATCTGACTTCACAGTTGGTTGGTACACATTATTGTTACACTGAGTTACCTTCTTTGTTCTGTTGGTCAGAATGTCTAGATCTGAATACAGATACTGTCCCTCACTCTAAATGAGAACCCTCATCAATATTATCCTGTATATATTCTTTTTTTCCCCCTTTCCAGTGCTGGTGATCAAAC
The DNA here is from genome assembly GCF_034190915.1 of Cavia porcellus. Lineage (NCBI taxonomy): Eukaryota > Metazoa > Chordata > Mammalia > Rodentia > Caviidae > Cavia > Cavia porcellus. The sequence goes on from NW_026947500.1 coordinate 66,449,173, forward strand.
CCAGGGCTTCATGCATGCTAGCAGTGCCCTGTCACTGAGCTAACCCCGGCCCTATGCATCTCCTTTCCCCCAGGAATAGTCCAGTCTTTATGTTCTGGCTGACACAGGACTGTGTCTTCAGCCCAGTCGTGGGACTCAGAGTCACCCACTCCCTGTGCACACAGGCGTGTTCTTCCACCGTGTCTGGGGTGGAATCTCACTGCAGTCACCATGTAGTACAGTTACTTTAAATAAGCTGCATAGCAGGGTCATTATGAATCTTGTCACTAAATATACAAATAAATTTCAAGATTATTGGCGTATGGTTTTAATTATCCTCAGTTCCTTTTTCTTTTGATTATTGTATCACTTGACTATTGCTGTACAGGAAGCTGTGCTAAAATTCAGTAGTTAGGTGTGACACCATTTTCATCAAAAATGCAAGCGCACAGTTGGGGGCTCCTCTGACCACTGCTGGGCACCGCCCAAGTCTGAATCCAGGTGTGAGTTGCTACTTGGTGTTTTCAGGATCCTCCATGACATGGCAGGCAAATCTAGCGTTTCCCCTGAGCAAATGACTTCTGGCCAGTTTTTGACATTTCTGCACTGAGATTTGCTTTCAGGGCAGGCCTTCCCGGGATTCTGGTGCAGAGGTAAGTTTGGGGAGCCCTGTCCCAGGGCTTCGTTGCATCCCACACACTGTCCTTCCTTTTGCACAATCTCTGATGCCTGCTTTTGCAGTTTCTGTTCAAGGTCCACAAGAAGGAGAAGGCTCGAGACAGAAATTTGTGTGTATATACATATGAGAGCTAAGAGGAGTGCACCACAGACGGTGTTAGTTCTTGGAAGAGAACAGTTGGTGCTCCCAGGATTAGCCTTACTTTACGTGTCTGCATCTGGTAATCTAAGAACCCATTTGGAGGTCACAATATGCAATATTACACCTGTTATTAAATTCCCATCATCTGGATTTGAAAATCTATACTGTGACTGTTTAGGGTTTGTTGTTATTGTTGCTTATTTGTCTGTTTTGCTTTTTGTCTCTCTTTTCCAAGTATTTTTTCTATTAAATATGTAAATGAGGAAACTTTAAACAGAGAAAAAGAATGAAAAGTTTCTAACTCAAGAAAAATCTTTCAAGGCTTTGGCTCAAGCCAGATCTCCAGAGAAACACCGTGTTACTTAACCAGTTTTCCATCTCAGTTTATTTAGGGTGCTCCTGCATGGGTTGTCAAACAAATCTGGGGTGTGTGTGAGTGTGGGTGTGATGGCCCCTGGGAACGTCTATGATTAGTCAGAATGTCACCTTAACACACATAATCAGTTTCAAAACACAATTAGTTGAATGTTCCAGGCAAAATTGTGCAGACAGGATGGATTGCGGTCTTTATGAACCTAGCATTGTTTGACCTTCATAAAGAAGGGAAAGTACTCAGTGTCCTAAAAGAAAGTGACTGGGAATATGAAGTAATCTCAGTGGAGGAGAAAAGGAGGTAATTCCCACAGTGCAGTGGCATCCAGAGGGAGCTGGCGAGATGAGGGGCGGAGGGGGAGGTGCTCGGTTACTGCAGAAGTCTCCCTTCTACAGTTCTCATGTGTGCCATTTCCCTATTTGCCTCCCCAAAACAGAAAAAGCAGTAACAATGGAATCCAGAGGGTACTGTTTTCTTAGTAGTCCAAATTCCATTTATTTTATCACCCAGTATTTTAACATAGATGAGAAAAACAAACTCCATTGTAAGGACCTATATTGTACCACACTGTCTAGAAGGACGCAAGGGTACAGCACCATTTTTAATGGATGAAATCATTCACTTTTCCTTATTTGCTTTAACTGTAATAAAATATGTGAAGATTACTTTAAGCATAAGATAGGACAGTCTCTGTGTCTTAAAATATATAAAGGAAATAAGTTCAAAGGGGAAAAGAATGATGTCATAATCTCTACATGTCAAGAAAATCTTGTTCATGAATGTTTAATGTATCATTGATAATTCCTATGAAACTTTAATTTGGGGATAATTGTAGGTTAACATGCATATGGAAGAAATAAGCCAGACAGATCCATGAATCCTTTATTCAGTTTTCCCAACAGTAACATCTCATAACACTGTGGTACAATGTCACACCCAAGGTACAGACGCTGGTTACAGTCAACACACAGGACAGCTCTGCAGAGATGCTCAGCGCTGGCCTTTGGAGAGCCTCCCTGCTTTCTTCCCTTTCCTGTCCTTGACCTAAAAGAATCACCAATCTACTCCCCGTTCCCACACTGTTATGACAGCAGAAATGTCATCTAGCATTCAAAGCCCTCTGCCCCAGAGAAATGCAGGAGTCAGTATCTCTAGAGGCTTGTTTTGCTCATGGCTCTGGTCAGCGCTTTGGACATGAGCTGAAATAAAAGCCAGGTTCTGACTGTGAGAATCATGAGTTGGTCAGATCAAAGGCAGAATTCTGGTGCTCGATTGGGCCCTGGGGTGACCACAGTCAGCAGGAAAGCACTGTACGTATCACAATTGTTAGACAGAGGACTCTAGAACTAGCTCACCATAAAGACATGATTAAGACTGAAAGTCACAGATATGTCAACAAGCCGGGCTCACGGCTCTCTAACATATGCATGAGTCAAACACCATGTTGTCTCTCATAAATATGCATTGATATTAGGTAGTGCTATAAAAATAAAAATTATAAAAATTGTAAAAATTATAAAAACCCAAGTGACTAGGCATAAAATGCACTAGCATGTTGAAGTCCACATTATCAAAAAGAGCAGTTGAGGCACTGATACACACAGGCATGACTCCCGAAGAAGCAAAGTATTGACCTCAGCTTTAGATAAATTGCACCGGTTTCCAAGGTAACTTTTTCCATATATGAAGCAAATCCCGTCACGAGCTCTTCAGTAAAATGAAAGAAACATTATGCAATAAGAGATGCAATACAGGAAGAAGCTATCTTTAAGACATTCTTGCTGATGGGTCAGGTAAGTGAGAATTTCCAAATATTTCTGGTGCAATGTTGGGAATAACATTGGGAATTTCGAAAAGCAAAAGGAAAAAACCGTGAGCTATCAGAGCAGAAAATCTAAAAGCTCGAGTTGACTAAGTCACATGGGGGGGTTGGAATCGTAGAAAAGGCAAGTCTCGGGAGTAAATACTGTGAGCAGTTCCTATGCTCTTGATCTGATCTGTGAATCAGGTTTACACTTGAAGGCTTTCAAAGTCCTGCAGCCAAGAGCGTTGTCAGGCTCTGGGCAGAGTCTTCTTTTACAGGTTTTATCCAGAAAGTCTTTTTAGAGCTCTCTTGACCTCTTTATTCCTCAAGCTGTAGATGAAGGGATTCAGTGTACATCACCGAGGCTGATGCACATGAGTATGACTCCTGTGTGCAGAGCTAAGGTACACACCTAAGGCCGTGCAATAAAATAAGGAGACCACTGCGAGGTGAGATGCGCAGGTGGAAAAGGCTTTATGCCCCGCTGAGCTGAAGAGATGGCACACATGGAGGAGACGATCTTAGGGTAAGAGTACAGGATGCCAGCCGGGGAGCCAGTCCCCAACAGCACAGGTGCCAAGTGCACCACATGGTCATTGAGTACATTCTCAGCACAGGCAAGCTGGGCCACCTGACTGTTCACAGGAGAAGTGTGGCCCTTCCAGCTCCGTGCAAAAGGACAGACACAGCACCAAGAGGCTTTGGAATGAGGTGTGCAGGATGCTCGCCATCCAGGACACCAGCACCAGCACCACACAGAGCAATGGGTACATGACGACCATGTAACTCAGGGGGTGACAGATAGCCATGAGATGGTCATAGACCATGACACCCAGGCAGAAGTTGTCCAGCTCTGCAAAGAGCAAGAGAAAGCACATCTGGGCGATGCAGCCTGGGTAGCTGATAGCCTTGCTGTGGGTCTGGATGTTCACCAGCATCCTGGGGACGCTCGTGGAGGTGAGGCCGATGTCCACAGAGGACAGGTTGGAGAGGAAGAAGTACATGGGCGTGTGCAGGTGGGGGTCGGAGACGATGGCCAGGAGGATGAGCAGGTTCCCGAGCACCGTGGTCAGGTACATGGAGAGGAAGAGCCCGTAGACCAGGGGCTGCAGCTCTGGGTCCTCTGAGAGTCCCAGAAGCAGAAATTCTGAAGTTCTGGTGCTGTTTCCTGCTTCCTCATGGTGGGTGCAACACTGTAAGTAAAAGTCCACTTAGTAGGTGCCGTTGTGTGGATGGGTGGTAGTTTCAGGGAAAGCAGGTCGCATCAGTGCTCTGCACACAGATGCATGCTACCCATATAGTTGAAGTGCTCTTATTTACATGCTTATGTTTAGAGATAATTCTGTATGCTTTAATATCTCATACCCACAGGATTTGAAATTTCTGCTCAGCTCTACACCTTTCCCTATGAGGCCATGCGTTTCACAGTTTTAATGAGAAAGTACTTAATACATTTGTGTACTGGCCATGTTCCGACCCCTGTCTGTAAAATGATTCGCTCCTGCGGATAAACAAACATTCCTACTTCCCAGTCATGGACATAGAACACAGGGAGAGAAGAAAACCACATATCTATGACCTGTTTTCCGTGAAACTACCACCCAGCCATGCAATGGCATGTACTAAGTGGATTTTATTATCAATTACGCCTCAATAAAACTGCTTGAAAAAGAAATAGTCACAGAAGACCCCACGGGGTGAACACATCATGAAAACAATGCAGGTAGGTGTGGATAGGAGGTGTGTGTATGTGTGTGTGTCTGTGTGTTGCTCTCGATGAAACCTAGAATCTGGGGCATGCTAGGCTGTTCTTCTGCCACTGAGCTACACCTGAAAGTTCACAGTCAGGCAGGAATAGGTGACATGTGAACAGAAGCCAGGAGGCCACCTGTGGGAATTTTACCTGGCAGAGAGCAAAACCAGTGCAAATGCCCTGAGACACGTTCAGATTCTCGAGGCCATCAAGGAACCAGTGTGTGGAGGTCAGCGAGAGGGGCAGGGTGCTGAGAGACAGCAGACAGGGGCACTGAAGAGTGAGGTGCTGAGAATGCTGGACCCCAGGAACCCCTGTTTTGTGGTGCGCACTTCTTGCACATTGTTAATGTTTGTTTCAAAGGCATCCTGTGGACTCAGAGGGAAACTGCTCCCTGCCCTTCCTGGTTGACTTTTCCTCTGTGTTGTGAGAGTGACTCCAGGTCCTCCACTCTGAGGCTTGTGCTCTTGGGGGTGCACACTGCCACAGCACCCCGACATTCCCAGCACACCCACGGGGCCAGCACTGTGCACACTGGGAGCCCAGGGGACCAGGTAACTGCCCCTTTGCTGTGCCAGGCTGAGAATCTGCGCTCTGTAACTGTGCAGAATAATAAATAAGCAGGGAGACAAAGTTTGTTGCTTTTTTTTTCTAGTTTGCATTTGAAGAAACAAACGTCAAGAGACACAGAAATGAAAGGGAAGAGAGAAAGCCAGTGAGATAATAAACTCAGACGGAGCCCGAGGAAGCGGAAGGAAGCCAGTGTGTCTACGTTTCCAAAAACAAAAAAAGCCAAAAGACATAAAAGTATCCACGGTCACAGGCAGTGATGCCATCAGGCTTACAAAAGCCACATGGAAAGGTAGTCCCCAGACCAAAGGGACTCAAGGGACTCAACAAACAATCAACCATGGGGTACACAGACACCCCAGTAACAGCTAAGCGCGTTTAATGTGAGAGAGAAGCATTCCCTCCGCTTAGTCCATAGTTTCTGGCCGGTCTGTCTCGCTGTGCTCCAGGGCAGCAGAGGCCTCTGTGCACCTCGGAGCCCTCTGAGGGCAGCTGGCAATGAGCAGCGCAGGTGCCTCTGCTCAGGGCTTGCACGTTGCCCCTGACCCTCTGCACCCAAGGGCTCAGTCCAGGGAGGGCTGCCTCCTCGCGTGTGGTGAGACCCCTCCGGGTGTGCAGCCTGTTGCGGTCCCTGGACACCTCTCGGTGTGACCTGAGGTGCTAAGGGTCTCCTGGGTGAGGAGAGCGGTTTGAGCTTCACAGCAGCACGCGAGCGAGGAAGAATATAAAAGTCACCCGCAGCGGGCGAGCACAGCCCCATGGGGTGAGGAGAGGGGTGCTGTGAAATAGTTCATCTGGGGAGTATTACAGGACTTCAAAACAAGTTAATAGGAAATCAAAAAAAGTTACTATTATACCTCCTGCTAATTTTTAAAAATTTTCCCCTTAATTAAAACTACCATAAGAAATAACTAAATAATTTGTTTTTAAAGAATAAGGGAGAGATTGAGATAAAACAGGACATAACAATATAACAATACGGGTCAAAGCATGACTGTTTCAGCAACCTAGTGCTTCACCACCACATAACCCGACTTAATAGTAGTTACCATAGTGTCTGTCTTTTTCCTTGAAATATTTGAATAAAACTTCATATACTATAGCTTCAAATATTTCCATATCAAGAAGCCCAGAATAAAGACTTTCCAATTAATAAGTGAAAACTTTATAAGGCTTCAAGGCCACATAATGGGGAATCATGATTACCACATATTTTTATATATTTGAATCATTACTTACATTAGGGAAACTATTCGGTATTCACACATGCGAGATTGATTTATTTCACTTATGAGTATGGTCTCAAGCTGCGCCCATTTATTGATAAATATCTCAATGTGATCCTTCTTTATAGCTGAATAATACTCCATTGTATAGAAATACCACAACTTTTTTATCCATTCCTCAGTTGATGGGCACTTGGGTTGTTTCCAAGATCTGGCGATTACAAATTGTGCTGCTATAAACATAGGTGCACATATATCCCTGTGGTATGATGCTTTCAGTTCTTCTGGGAATATGCCTAGAAGTGGAATAGCTGGAATAAACGGGATTTCCAATCCCAACTTTTTGAGAAATCTCCAGACAGACCTCCACAAAGGCTGTACCAGTCTACACTCCCACCAACAGTGCAGGAGAGTTCCTTTTTCCCCACATCCTCTCCAGCATTTGTTGTTGTTGGTTTTCTTGATCCTGGCCATTCTTTCAGGAGTGAGATGGTATCTCAGTGTGGTTTTAATTTGCATTTCTCTAAGGACCAAAGATGATGAACATTTTTTCATGTCTTTATTTGCCATTTGTATTTCTTCATCTGGGAAGTGCGTATTCATCTCAGATGCCCATTTTTGGATTGGATCTTTGAATTTTGGAGGTCTGAGTTTCTTTAATTCTTTATATGTTTTAGACAAGAGGCCCTTGTCTGAGAGAGAGTTCACTAAAATCTTTTCCCAGTTTGTGGGTTTTCTTTTCACTATGCTAGAGATTTCTTTTGACATGCAGAAACTTTTTAATAAGAAGTGGTCCCAGTTATTGATTCTGGGAAGTATTTCCCGTGCGATTTGAGTCCTGTTCATGAATTCTCTACCTACTCCTATGTCTTCAAGGTTTCTACCTAATTTGTCTTCCAATAGATTTAATGTTTCTGTTTTAATATTCAGATCTTTGACCCATTTAGATTTTAATTTAGTACATGGTGATAGACATGGGTCTAGCTTTAGTTTTCGGCAAATGGAGAGCCAGTTTTTCCAGCACCATTTATTAAAGAGACTGTCGTTCTTCCAGTGAACCTGCTTGGCTCCTTTATCAAAGATAAGGTGGTTGAGTGTGTTTGTAGTTGTGGTTGTATCTTCTAATCTATTCCATTGATCTTCAGCTCTGTTTTGATTCCAATACCATGTTGATTTTACTACTGTTGCTTTGTAGTATAACTTCAAGTCAGGGATTTTGATGCCTCCTGCTTTGTCTTTGCTGCTTAGAATTGCCTTTGCGATTCTAGGTCTCTTCTGGTTCCAGATGAAATTTAGGAGTGATTTCTCTAGATCTATAAGGTATGTTGACAGTATTTTTATTGGGATTGCATTGAATCTGTATAACAGTTTTGGGAGAATGGCCATTTTCAAATGTTTGTTCTTCCTATCCATGAGCAAGGGATGTCTTTCCATTTTCTGAGATCATCTTCAATTTCGTTTTTCAGTGTATTATAATTTTCACTGTATAAGTCTTTCACTTGCTTCGTAAGAGTAATTCCTAAATATTTCATTTTTTTGCTTGCTAATATGAAGAGTGTATTTTCTCTTATTTTCCTCTCTGTGATTTTGTTGTTCGTGTATAGGAATGCTATTGATTTCTGAGTATTGATTTTGTATCCAGCCACATTACTGAATTTATTTATTGTATCTAAGAGTCTTTCCATGGAGTTTAGGGGGTCTTCTATGTAGAGAATCATGTCATCTGCAAACAATGATAATTTAACTTCTTCTTTTCTTATCTTTACCCCTTTTATTTCTCTCTCTCTTGCTTAATTGCTCTGGCTAGTACTTCCAGTACTATATTAAATAGGAGTGGTGATAAAGGACATCCTTGTCTTGTGCCTGATTTTAAAGTAAAGGCTTTCAATTTTTGGCCATTTAGTATGATGCTGGCTGTTGGTTTGTCATAAATGGCCTTTATTATATTGAGGTAAAGACCATCTATTCCAACTTTCTGTAAAGTTCTTATCATGAATAAATGTTGGACCTTATCGAAGGCTTTTTCTGCATCTATAGAAATGATCATGTGATTCTTATTTTTGGCTTTATTGATATGGTGGATTACATTTATTGATTTGCGTATGTTGAACCATCCTTGAATTCCTGGGATGAATCCCACTTGGTCATGGTGTATAATCTTCTTGATGATTTGCTGGATCCTATTTGCCAATATTTTATTGAGGATTTTTGCATCTGTGTTCATTAGGGAGATCGGTCTATAGTTCTCTTTTTTAGTTGGGTCTTTCTCAGGTTTTGGTACTAGAGTAATATTTCCTTCCAGGAATGACTTAGGAAGGATTGCTTCCCTTTCAATTTCATTGAATTGTTTGAGGAGTGTCAGCATTAGGTCTTCTTTGTATTTCTTGTAGAATTCTGCAGTGAATCCATCTGGGCCTGGGCTCTTCTTGGTGGGTAAGGACTTAATTACATTTTCAATTTCATTAACAGAGATTGGGTTATTCAACAGTTTTACATCCTCTTGATCTAGCTTTGGTACTTCATATGTTTCTAAGAATCTGTCTATTTCTTCTGTGTTATCAAACTTTTGAGAGTAGAGGTTTTCGAAATAGGTGTTGATGATCTTCTGTATTTCTATTGGGTCTGTAGTGATTTCACCTTTTCATTTCTTATTGCATGAATTTGAGCTTTTTCTTCCCTTTTTTAATAAGGTTGACTAGGGGCTTATCGATTTTATTTATTCTTTCAAAGAACCAACTCTTTGATTCATTGATTCTTTGGATGGTTTTCTTAGTCTCTATTGCATTGATTTCTGCTCTGATTTTTATAATTTCCTCTCTTCTTTTGGCTTTGGGCTTGACTTGCTCTTCTTTTTCTAGCTGTTTGAGGTGTAGCATCAAGTTATTTATTTGTATTCATTCTGTTTTCCTGATGTGGGAACTCAGTGCAATAAATTTTCCTCTCAGAACAGCTTTCATTGCATCCCACAGATTCCAGTAAGTTGTATCTGCATTTTCATTTTCTTTTAGGCATTGTTTAATCTCTTCTTTAATTTCTTCTGTGACCCACTGGTTACTCAAGAGTGTGTTATTCAGTTTCCATGTGTTTGCGGGATTTTTGCAGTATCTTTTATCATTAATTTCTAATTTCAGAGCACTATGATCCGATAACATGTAAGGGATGATTGCAACTCTTTTGCATTTGTTTAAATATGTTCTGTGAGCTAATATATGGTCTGTTTTAGAGAATGATCCATGTACTGCTGAGAAGAATATGTATTCTGATGTTGTTGGGTGGAACATTCTGTATATGTCTATCAAATCCATTTGTTCGCAGGTGTGATTCAGTTCTGTTATTTCTTTGCTCAGTTTCTGTCTGGTTGATCTGTCCCTTGGTGTCAATGGCGTATTAAGGTCTCCTGTTACAATTGTGTTACTGATAATTTGACTTTTCATTTCTGTTAATAGTTGTTTTATATAACTGGGTGCTCTGGAGTTTGGTGCATATATATTTAAGATAGTTATCTCTTCCTCTTGGAGTTTTCCCCTTACGAGTATGTAGTGACCTTCTTTGTCCTTTATGGTCATTGTTGGTTTAAAGTTCACGTTGTCTGCAAACAGAATGGCTACTCCTGCCTTTTTTTGGATTCCTGCTGCATGAAGAATTGTTTTCCATCCTTTGACTTTCAGTCTGTGAATATCTTTCTGGGTTAGATGGGTTTCCTGTAAACAGCATATGGTTGGATTTTGTTTCTTGATCCATTCTGCTAGTCTGTTTCTTTTGATTGGTGCATTGAGACCATTTACATTAATGGTTATTACTGTTAAATGCTGGTTTATTATTGACATGTTATCTCTCTGCTGTTGCATCTTTATCTTTCTGTTCTGTTTAATTATCTGCTTTGCTTAGTGGTTTTTTCCTTTGTGTATCTAAACTGTCTTTCAATATTTTTTGCAGGGTTGGTTTGGTGTTCATGAAGTTCTTCATCTGTTCTTTGTCATGGAAGTATCGTATTTCCCTTCAATTTTGAATGATAGTTTTGCAGGATACATCAGTCTAGGTTGGAAATCATTTTGCTTTAGGATCTGGAATACTTCACTCCATGCTCTTCTTGACTTTATCGTTTGTGCTGAGAAGTCTGCTGTGATTCTGATAGGTTTTCCTTTATAAGTGATCTGTCTTTTCTCTCTGACAGCTTTTAATAATCTATTCTTGTGTTGGATTTCTGGGATGGTGATTATTATATGTCTGGGTGTAGTTTTATTTTGGTTATGACTATTTGGAGTTCTATGTGCTTCACTGATCCTGATGTCAGTTTCTGATCTCATGCTTGGGAAATTTTCAGCTATTACTTCTCTAAATATCCTCTTGACATCCTTTATGTTGTCTCCTTCTTTTTCATTAATCCCTATCATTCTTATGTTATTCTTCTTTGCATCGTCTTGCAATTGTTGAATTGTTGTTTCCTGATTCCTTGTTATTTTTAAAAGATCTTTCCTTTCCTGTTCACTAGCTGCAATCCTGTCTTCAAGGTCTGAAATTCTATCTTCACTTTCATTAAGGCGGTTTTTACAACTTTCAGTGGAGTTTTTCATTTCCTGTATATCTCTGTGCATCTGCATTATGTATTCTGTTTGTTTCTTATATTGCTCGTCTAGGGATTCTATCTTTTTGTTTAGTTCCTCCAAATTTTTATCTGTGTTTTCTTTAGATATATTCAGAATCTCTTTCATTTCTTTTATCTGGGAGATTATTTCGAGTTTGAATTTCTTTAAAGCTTCCTGGAGTTGCTTGTCAATTTCAGTAGCTATTGTGTCTGATATTTGAGGTGAATGGCATATATTTTCTTCTATATACATTGCTCCTAGAGTTTCTTGAGATGGGCTGGAGGTTTGAGGTTGTAATTTGGTCTTTCGTTTTGTCATTTTCCTATATTTCTGTGTTTCAAGTGTTATTTGAAAGCTTCCTCAGGATCTGTTGAAAATCCCCTTGTATGTTTGCAGCTACTGAGACTCTGGCACCACGCTACCCCAAGCCACTGGGCCTGCAGAACCAATGGCCCTCCTCTGCCTGCTCAGAACTCCGCAGTTCCAGACAAGCTGGGCCTCAGGGACACTGTGCACCCACCTGCCCCTTGGAAGCTCCACAGCTCTCCAATTGCTGCCGGGATGTGGAGGCGGATGTAGATGCCTCAAGCCCACCTCTCCACTTCACTGCACCGAGAAGCCTGGAGGGACCCAAACAGTCCGGGCTGAGATATCCACAGTCCTCCAGACACATAGGGAGGCCAACGCAGGCACCTCAGATCCGCCCTGCCCCTCCTCTGCACACCGATGGCCAGGCGCGGCAGCGAAACAGGCTGGGCTCCGGGGATAGTGTGGGCCCGCCCACCTGTCGGAAGCTCAGCAGTTCTCCAAGTGCAACCGGGATGGGGAGGCGGATGTAGAGGCCTCAAACCCAGCTCTCCACTTCACTGCACCTGGAAGCCTGGAGGGACCCAAACAGTCCGGCGGAGATATCCACAGTCCTCCAGACACACAGGGAGGCCGATGCAGGCACCTTAGATCTGCCCAGCCCCTTTGACTGATTAGACTCTGTTGCATTCTGTATGATAGTATCAAGTTTGAGGGTATAGGGAACTACTTTGAAGGCAATAAGATTCACTAAGAAGCCCATGCTGGTTTGACTATTGTCTCCTTTGGACGTCCTGTAATGTTTACAATGCCTAAGTTTTATTGGTCTTTTTCTCTACTGTTTTGTTCAACTTTATAATATCTAATGAGATAGACAATTCTTTTTAAGGAAACAAGAGACATCGCTGATAACCATTGTTGATAAGCTTGTACTCTGTTTTACATCATGTGCTATGTCTATCCTTGGTTTTGACTGACAGCTTTGTTTTGCCATATTTGACTTTATTCTCTCCCCCCCCCAAAAAGTAATAAGAACTAAGGAGTAATAAAACCCAAAATGTGTAAATTTTGTTGTAAAAAAGAGAGGGAAAAAAAGAGCTCTAAAGATACAACAGCAAGTGTGTTTAGGGGTGTTAAATAGCTGACCATATTAATGTTTTTGGTTGGATCATTGAACACAACTGTTTGTAGTCTCACTGTTTGAATGTCCACTTTGTATTCTTTGATACTGTGATTTGAGCAACTATTTCTAAGATGATAATATGTAATCTATTAACTGGTGATTTCTTACTGTCTTTTTTTTTTTCTTTTTTCTTTTTTTTTTTTTTTTTTTTTTTGTAGTTCTGTATTAGGTGTACCCTTACACCGCTTTGTTTTGTTTTGTGCTTTTCTCTTTTTCCTTTTAAATAAAATTTTAAAAAAAAGAAATATTTAATCTGATGTGCTAAGGGATTAGAGGGGAGTCTGGAAGGAATTACGGAGGGGGAGAGAGAGAGATTAGGGAGATGCGCTACCAGACAATTCTGTAGTATAGGTAAAAAGCGTTTATAGCATTCACAGGGTCTGATTCTGCACTAGAAGTGTGCGAGCTTGCAGACACACAAAACGCGGAAAGAACTTTTAAACAAGCTACACTTAAAAATTAACGAGTTACAGTGTTGCATTGGTAAAGGTATATTTCTTCTTTAGCAAAATATAGTTACAGATTTTATTTATCTGCAATCAAACAGAGTTTGACCTCAGGGCTGTCAGCATTCTAGGCAAATACTCTGTCCCTCAGATCAGTCCTGGATTTTTAATAAAACATCATGACAGTACATGACAATGAGGGGCGGAGTCACAGCACAGCACACATGTGCAGTATTTAATCAACAACATTGAAACACTGGGAAATCTTTTGTGTTGAGAAAGATAGTGTCTTCTCTTCTAATTCCTTATTAGAATATGTGCAATTAAAAACCCAAGATAGCACTTTGGAAGCCCTTTAGTGTGATTCTTAAGATTTATGAATATCATGTGGTAAAAATACACAGCTACTTGGGTGAGCTGTAATCCCTGAATCATGCTGTGACACATAAACATGTCTTCCTCCTGGGAAGTTGTGCTTGGTTCCCATTCATCAACAAACCCTATCTCCCCTCCCTTACCATTCCAGCAAACATTATTCTACCTCTGGCAGTGACTTCTTAATTTTTTAAATTTTGATGTGCGTGTCTTCATTCTTTGATATGGTTTTAATATTAGTGTGTGCTTGGGATGCATAATGATTACATTCATCTGCAGAAATTTATCCACCTACAATCAAATCCAGTCAGCTTATTTCGGTGTCCCCTTCCTGTCCTCCAGGCTCCCCTGATGCCCAGACACCACCCCATATCCACAGTGTCACCCTCATTTCTTATCATCTTTTATTTGCTATTCAGATCATTTATATTTCAGATTTAACATGATATCTATATGGATGAATATAGTACACACTGATTGAAACAGTTGAAAAGATAATCTGAAACATGAATCAGAAAAGACACAGAACACGAATTATTTCACAGGTTATCAGTTCACAGTAAAATTGTCAAAGGCTTGTGGGAGCAGCAGAATGTGACGGGAAGTCTTCAAAAATCACACAAGTAACAGTCTCTAAATTTTTAGCTTGTTTTACATAAACAAATGAACTTAATGCAGATTAAATGTGTCTTAATCAAAGTGAAAAGAATGAAGCCTTCCAGATCCTGGCTGAATGGAGGAATTGTACAAAAATGTATCAAATCACAGCAAGCCAAGGACAATCAAAAAGCACAGAAATGCGGGAAGAGCTGGAAATCCACATGTTTAAGTGTCTGAAATGCTTTGCTGAGCAAAGATGCAGAATCTCACTTTATATTGCTTATTTAAAGCAAAGACTTGCAGGTGGATAATGTGAATTAGACCATTCTTCCAAAAGGAAAGGAAGAGAGCATACAGGGCGCACTCTGATGGCTTCTCTGCTTCCCCTCACAGGGGCGTCTGTGACTCAGGCTCCCTGAGTGCAGGCGCCTGGGCTTCTCCTTCAGGCTCCTGCTGCGCTGGCTCTCGTCCTCCCTCTGGTCAGCAGCAAACCCGGGCGCTGGGCGCACTGTTCACCGCTCCTGCCAGCATCAGGAGTAAACAGAGCATAGTGGATAATCTCAGGGCTGTGGCTGGATGGCTGGGAGCCTGCAGCCAGGTCACCGCCTGCTGCCGCTGGGCACACTGGTTCTCGGGGGACCTCGGACCCAGCCTCTGCCACCTTGTGCTGCAGCATCTGCTGAGCTCCCAGACACACCTGGATGCCATCACGGGAAAGGAGGTCCTGTGTCACCGTGCAGATGCCCCTTGACTGGGTACTGCTGGACACTCAGCTGTGAGGGAGGAAAGCCGGTGGGCAGGAGCTGAGCGTCAGTCTCCAGGCAGAGTTCAGATCTCAGTAACCGCCGTGTCCTTCTACCCAGGCTGCACAGCTGAGGGCCACCCGGGGGGCATTCGGGCACCTATATGGGCTCGGTGGCCCTATGTCCCTCTCCTTACCTCGTGGGCTCCTCACTTTGCTGTCCCATGGGACACTGGCCTGCTGTGACAAGATACTCTTCCTGCGGATTCTGCTCCTGAGACGGTGTTTTAGGCACCAGTAAATCTGCTTTCTATTCCCGTTCTCCATTCTCCCTCCTGCCTTTCAGGAGTAAAACCTTTTAGCGCATTATCTTTCTTATAAATTACAGAGCTTTTATTTTTTATTTAAAGAAAGCAAGAAAAAAAACAAAATACAAAAGAAGGGCAGTACAATACAGAATTCAATAAAAAAATTTTTAAAATTTAATACTAAGGAATCAGTAGTTGATACTGACATATTATCATCTTAGAAATTGTTTTTCAAGTTAAAAATCAAAGCATAAAAACTGGCCAAACATTCAGACATTGACAGTGTGAGTGTAAGTGTGTAAGATAGATGACCTTATGACTATTTTTGTCAGACCATTGAATAGAATGGTTATTTAAAAAGTCCAGCACTGATGAGTTATTCTGATGAGGTCTCCTACTGAGATGTCCGTTCTGATCACACTGCCTGGTATAAAAATCATGCCATGCCTGTGCCGCAGCTCAGAGGGTCAGTACACACGCAGAGCTCCTGAACTGAGCAGGAGGAGCCGCTGGGAGCCGCTCTTGCTACACAGCAGCTGAAGGCCTGGGCTGGTGACGGGGAGGGCTGGAAACAAGGATCTTCTGCAAGGCTGACTGGGGGGTTCTGTGTGTAAATAAGGGTCTCTGTTTTCGTTCTATCAAATTCCCTTCCTCTTCTCGCAAAGGCCATCACAGCAGCACCAGAGAAGCGGAGGGAAGTGACGCGGCAGCCTGCACTCAGGCTGATGGCCAGCAGGACACTGCTGGGCAGCCAGGGGACACGGAGGCAGAGCGTCCCAGGGCCTGGAGGCAGAGAGGGAGCAAAGAGGGGCCGAGGGAAGGAGCCCAGCCACCCCCTCCAGCTGGTGCTGGGGAAGGGGAGTCAGATGCTCATGGCCGTTCTCTGTTCCCTGTGACTCATTTTCCAGTTTTAATACAATGGCACAAAACGGCTCTGCACAGCGGGGCAGACAGGGCACCCCGGAAATAGAGAAGAGGACATGGAAATAATCCCACGCCACTAAAGCCCTCCGGGTTCCTGGTGAAGATTGCAAAAGTGAACTTGGGAGAAAAGAGAGCCATTGAACAGCTGCTGCTGGGCACACTGGAATTCACACGCAGAAGCAACCACCTGTGGGGCTGGGGATTTAGCTCAGCGACCTAAGTGCCTGCCTTGCAAGCGCAAGTCCTGAGTTTGATCCCTGTTACCGATTAAAAAGAATAAGAAGAAGAAACCACGTGTACTAAAATTATCTTTAAAATGTCAAAGTCCTCAGTGTAAGACCGGAAGCTTTGAAATTAGTAGCAAAAATGTAGGAAAAGCCTTTCAGGTTATGAGCTCAGGGAGGGACGTCTCCAAAGAGTTCCAGCAGCACAAAAATATCAGCAAGAGTCAGCAAGTGGGAATCCATGAAATTAAAGGGTTTATGCACAGCCAAGACATGGCAGAAACATTCC
The DNA here is from genome assembly GCF_034190915.1 of Cavia porcellus. Lineage (NCBI taxonomy): Eukaryota > Metazoa > Chordata > Mammalia > Rodentia > Caviidae > Cavia > Cavia porcellus. Next base: position 66,465,681 of record NW_026947500.1, read on the forward strand.
ACAAAACAGCACGCCGGCTACACTAGTGAAAGAATACATAAAGATCCCCGAAAATTAACATCAGATTTAATAATGAACAGGCACTGAGCAGGACAAGTGCAAATAGGCAGGAATTGCAAAGAACGTGGTCGATATTTTCGCTATTAAAAAATGCAAATCTAAAGTATACTGAGGTTTGTTTCACCCTGTCATCATAGGAGCATCGAGAGCACACATGTGGGCGTGGGAGAAAATAATTTTATTTTCATCGGCGGGAACGTTCGGCAGCATAGCTACTGTGCGAATCAGTGCAGAGGTGCCAGAAAAACTACCACATGGCCGCCATGGGAACCAACCACAAACATCCTCAGTGTATAATCAAAGCATGAAAATTATTCTACTCCACAGGCACCCGCGTAACCGTGCTTGTCGGGGTACCCAGTACCCAGGAATGGGACGAGCCAAGGCTCCAATCAGAAGACGTGCTGTGGATGAAATCCATACTCAGGGAGGTCAGTGACAGACAGATGGACAGGGAGACACAATGATTACACAGACAGACTGATGGCAGGTATACTGATTAGGTGACTGACATATAAAATGAATAAAATGATGTCATTTGGAGAAAAATGGGTGGAACAGGAGAGATTATGTTATGCAAACTAAACTAGACTCAGAAGAAAACTGTGTCATGTTTTCCTGTCATCAATGGAACTTCAAAAAGAAACAGATGTCATGAGAGAAGAAAGGAGACCAGGAGCGGAACAGGAATAGGAAGGAATCGGGGGGAAAGAGCGGGGTCAGGACATGGAGAGTAATAAGAACAGTAACGCAGAGCAAAGCACGTCGCTGCTGGGACGATTGTGCAGAAGGAAATGCCTTACAGTGTGTAACTGATCTGCACGAATAAAGGTAATCAATTAAAACTGAGCGGCTTATATCTTCAGAAACATTGAAATCAGAGTAACTGGAATTCCAAGTGAACCAAGGCAATGGTGAGTTTCATTCTCAGCTGGGCAAAGCATCCCAGCCTGAGGCCCGAGGTTTGGGTCCCGTGATGGCAGACACCCCTCCAGCCTGAGACAGCAGATTCTTTCAGAGTTTTCTTCCAAAGAGTCTCAGCAGAGCCCTCTTGACATCTCTGTTCCTCAGGCTGTAGATGAAGGGGTTCAGCATGGGGGTGACCACGGTGTACATCACAGAGGCTGTGGCGCTCGCGTGTGAGCTGTGGGTTGAGACAGAACTGATGTACACGCCCAGGCCTGTGCCATACAATACAGAGACAGCCAAGAGGTGGGACGCACAGGTGGAGAGGGCTTTCTTCTTGCCCCCAGCTGAGGACAGCCCACGGATGGAGGAAGCAATCTTAGCATAAGAACAAAGGATGCCAGTGAGGCAAACCTTAGCCAGCAGCACGGGGGCGAAATACATCACGAGGTCATTCAGAAGGTTTTTGGAGCAGGCAATCTGGGCCACTTGATTGAGTTCACAGAAGAAGTGAGGGATTTGGGGGTCAGTAGAGAAAGACAGCTGCAGAGCCATTAAGCTTTGCAACAAAGCATGCAGAACACTCAGAATCCAGGACCCCAGAATGAGGAAGCCACACCGCAGGGGTTCAGAATGACCGTGTAGCGGAGGGGGTGACAGATGGCCACGATGCGGTCATAGGCCATGATGGCCAGGAGGAGGTTGTCCAGCTCTCCAAAGAGCAAGAAAAAGGACATCTGGGTGATGCAGCCTGCGTAGGTAATGAGCTGGCTGTGGGTCTGGATGTTCACCAGCATCTTGGGCACAGTGGTGGAGGTGAAGCCGACGTCCACAGAGGACAGGTTGGAGAGGAAGAAGTACATGGGCGTGTGCAGGTGGGGGTCGGAGACGATGGCCAGGAGGATGAGCAGGTTCCCGAGCACCGTGGTCAGGTACATGGAGAGGAAGAGCCCGTAGACCAGGGGCTGCAGCTCTGGGTCCTCTGAGAGTCCCAGAAGGAGAAATTCTGAAATTCTGGTGCTGTTTTCTGCTTCCATATGGTGGATGCAACTATCAGGGAAAAAGAAAAGTCACATGAGTCCTCTTTGAGCACAAGGACATTACTAGTTTTATTGAATTTCCACAAATTAAGTTTTGCAGTCTATAAATCACATTGTACAATTTAAGGTCCCCTGGGGAAATCCCTCCTGCCATTCCTGATTTGAAATTTCTGTCCCACTCTGAAGTTTCCCCCCCAAATCATGTCTTTTTTAGATTTCCTATGAAATTTTTTCTCACAATTGAGGAATATATATGGGGTGATGACCATGTTCTATGAACTGTTTGGAAAATGATGAGCAGAAGCTGAAAACTAAAATTTTTACCTCCCAATGGTAGGGAAAGAATATATGCAAACAAGAACATCATATATTATTGCTGGTTTTTGGTGAAGGACCGTGTAGATTTGCAAAAGCATACTCACAAAAATTAACGTACTGAATATGTGTAACCTTTTAGATATCAGTAACATCTCAACAAGTGAACCTCTATTGGAAAACAGAGATGATCGTGTAGCATGCAATGGGATCAAGGCTCCATAAAGAAAATCAAAATTTTGAAAGAGAGAACAGATAGGAGATGGTGTGTGTGTGCCTGAGTGTGTGTGTATTTGCACACACAAGTGTGAGAATTATGCTGGGCATGAAATTCTGGACCTTGTTCATGCTAACTAGGTTCTCCACCTCAACCTACAAAATTACTCCTAACCAAGAACTGCAGTGTGAACCCAACAAGAAGGGAATATTCTTGTGTTGATGACAGAAGACATAAGATGTGCCCTGTACAAGAAATTAACAGTCACAATAAATGTGCAATTGTAATGGGTTCTATTCATATACTCATTTAATAAGTGTGTTAGCATGGGTGAATATATAATGTAAAAAATAAATCATCAGCTAAGAACTCACACAGCAATGACTGTGTTATTTAAAGTAGTACAAGCACCCCAATTTTCAGTTAAATTTTACTCACAGATAAAACAGAATGGACCTGAGTCATTTGCAGGATGCTGGGTGATCTTGAGAACACAACAGAAAGAGAAATAAGTCAGATCTAGAAAGGTAAATATCTTATAGGATAAGCCCAATTAAAAATAAACAGTGACATAAGGCAGAATTCTTGGAATAGGAGAAGGGGTGAAAAGGTATGGAGAGGGGAAAGAGGAAAAAATATCAAGAGAGGATTTCTGTTAACCTGCAGGGACATTATTCCACCCTGTATGACAGTGATTTCTAATTTTTGCTTTTTTCTGACTATGCATCGATTGCCCGTGTTAATCAAGTTCCCTGTGTTGTTGAACACATGCATGAAGTATGCACTGCTTAACACAAATGAAAATCTAAAACATGTAAAACAGACATAAAATCGTAAGAACTTTATGATAGGAATCTGGGTTTCTAAGTCAAGATTATATTTCCGGAGAGCTGGAAATCATTTACTACTGGAAGAAGGCTTTCAAAATACGTAGAACGAACATCACGTAGCATTATAATTTTTCCCTTAGGAAGTTTTGGATCCAAACACATTCTCCCCTGAAATGGTGACACAGAGGGACAGCCTTCCAGACGGTGGTGGCCCTGACACCGCAGAAGCGTGTCCCCCACAGAAAGTCAGGGATGCAATAAGGCAGAACAGAGATGGAAAAAAAGTTGGGCACATTTGCAAACTAGGATTTCCTACTCAGAAACATGCAGAAGAATCTTCACTAGGTTTTTATTAAAATGAAGGACTCACAACTATTAGTTCTTTCAGAAAAATAGGCAATGTGGGAATAATGTATATGACCCAAGATACATCCAATCCCAAAAAGTATAAATTTTCATGCCCCGCAAATGCATCTGTACATACACAAAAGAAGTGAAGATCAAAAGGTTTGAGAAGGGAAATTTTAAAACTCCAATGCTTCACTGGAAAACAAATCAAAATCCTCCCACAGAGTACGGGAGGGAAAGGCTGGCAGGGATGTTTCGTAATAATAGAGAGGAGACTTCACCACCAAACTCTCAGCACGTTCAGCCTCACAAGTGTTACAGTCACTTCAAAGAAGGCTCTAGGCAAACCTTCCCCCTGGCTAAACGGTTTCTATGCGAGTGACCAGTGACAGAGATAAAGCTTGAAAAGTGGGGTCCCACGAACTGCTACTGCAAGATGTGACAGGGACAGGTATTTCCTCTGCATCTTTCTCATCAATGCAGAGACAAAGTCCACTCCATTTCAACTTAAGCATAAGGCCAACCAGGTTCCCTTTCATTTCTCTCCTAACCAACACCCCACTCACCTGTGCCCCTAACTGTCAGGTCCTTGGATTTACATTCCTTTCCTGGAAACACTGTTAGGGATGGTCTCTCTTCCCTTTGAGTTCCTGTTGCCTCCAAGTCATTGTTGACAATGAACCCAACTTAGTCAGACACCTGTTTTAAGATCAGGAATTAACACCACAGTGTTAATTGTTCAGCAGAGCAGCTAACAGCCACAGCAGGATCCACTCCAGTTTAGGTCAGGATGAATCTCAGGTGCCTTCACAGACCCACTTTTGGGTCGTGTATCTTCCCCCGCAATCCCTACTGTAATCCCAGACTCATCTGGATGCAGTCTTTAGGAGAAGTTCTCAGGTTGCAAGTACAAGTCCTTCTCTGGATGACTGAGTTGGGGACAGAAGCTCTGTCTCCCAAAAAGATGCAGCCAAACCAAAAGGGTGATTCCCCTACAGAAACCTGAGATCTCAGAAAGAAACCACTAGTGTCCTTGTCGGCTCGGATCTGTAGACTCTGAGGAGCAACCCAGGGAAGGTCTCGGCTGCCTGTACCTGCTTGCGGGCCCTCACCTCCTGGTTACACCCCCTCTAAATCCCTGATTGCCCGTGGGCAACTGGCCTGGAAAGACAGGCGATTATTCCCGCTGAGTCTGTGTCCCGTGTCCCTGGTCTGTGGTCCAGGAGGACTACTTAGTGTTTCCCTCTCCGATAAGCCTCACGCCTTCCAGAGGAATGATCTCCTAGTGCATTATCCTCCTTAGGGGTAGAGTGTGTTTAAGGTGGACACTGGGGGATCCTCTTGCCTGGCGCTTCCTGGTCTTCAAAGCCCTGACCTGTGATGTGTAGAAATCTCCTGACACCTCCAGAAAATCCAGTGCTGAGCTGAGCTGGCAGGGTTCCTTCACTCTCAGTCTCCTGACTGATAGGTTAAATAGGCCTCTATCTTCTCAAAGGCCGTGGTATCTCTGTGCTTTCCCCCAACAAGTAAAAAGGACTTCAAGACAAAAATTTTCAAGGAGAATAAACAATTCAAAAAAAATCTATACAAATGAAAACAAAATGGCTGAATTCATATTGGGGAAGCCAGCACGACGAGCTCCTCCAGGAGAACCAGCGGCTCAAACAGCATCATGTAGGAGAACCCACAACGCCCAGCTCTCCCTCTCCATGTCTTTTTTACGCTGGCAACTTTCCTCAGCTGGGCCATCTATGCTCAGCACCATGCTGATGTAATCTAGCTGGTGTTAAGTTGCCCACCATTTTTTTTTTGTTTTTTTTTTTTGTTTTTTTTTTTTTTTTTTGTCTTTTTTCGGTACCTGGGATCGAACTTAGGACTGCCTGCTTGCAAAGCAGGCGCTTATGCTGCTGAGCTAAATCTCCAGCCCCTCCCACCAGTTCTTAATCCATAAAAGAAGAGCATGAAAAACCTTCAAATGGAGAACTGCAAAAATGGAATGTACACAGTCTAATACCTGGCATCTTTTCATGCTTTAGAGCATTCTATAAGATTTTGAGTTTTGCTTAACCTGCATTTATTCAGTATTTATTTTCTCTGTTGCTTTTTGTACAGTACCCAACTGCATGAAGCAGTCCATTTTCTCCTCTTTCTTGTATGGAGTCCTTTGAATTCTTGGGTTTTGAACGTCTTATTATATTTTATTGTCCTGTATTTTATCCATTTGTAAGTTTTGCATCTTTTTCAGTCATAACTTGCAGGCATTTTTATCATTTGACTAATGTTGATTTCATTTTCCCTTAGCACATGTGGTCATTTATATCTTATATCTTTTATTTATTTTTTTATTTTAAAAAAAGATTAAAATAAAAGAGGACATAACAAAGCAGGTCAGAACAGAGCCTTTTAAGCCACATAGTGTTTCACCACAAGATAACCCGACATAATAGTAGTTACCATAGTGTCTTTTTCCTTGACATATTTGAGTATAACTTTGTATACTACAGTATCAAACATAAACAACAGTGTAAAACCATTCAAGAGAATGAAGAAACTATTACATAGTATTCAGAACTAACAGAAAATAAACAATGTTACTCTATTATCTCAGAGTGTGACCCTCTCCTGACAGCTTCACCTGTGCAGACTAGCCTGGAGACCGAGCACCAGCAGGTCACAGACTTTACACTTAGCTTGAAAAATACACAATCTATTTTGATGATTTATTTGTTCATTTATATCCTGCTCCATGAAATTATAACTTAAAACAGTGGAAAGACATTTCCTTTCCTGGACATCAGTAGTGTCTCATATGCTTAAAATAATATCTGCCTCATTATACACACTTTAGGAACATATGTTGGATAAAATGATAAATGAGGGTAAATAATACATACATGTGTGCATATATTCATGTATGTGTTTAATGTAAAGCTTTTTAGGATCAGTAGATGACAATCCAAGTACTGGTTGTCCTACTCATGTAACAGCAAGTTATCTCTATAGCTCTGTAAGCCTGATAGTATCTTTCTTCCTTTTACTGAGTAGAAAAAGGATGCACAGAAAAATTTTCCATTATGTTCATAATTATACAGAAAGCAAATAACAGAGATGTGATTTTCCATATAAAAATGCAGAACAGATGGGAAACCCATGTTCTTCAGTAAATTGCTATGTTTCCTGTTACCATTATGTTTTCTATGATATTCCATCAGAATGAGAAGTAGCTCATACATGGATATAGCAATTCTGAATTTGTTTTACCATTGTAGCATACAAACTACAATGCTGAAACAAATTATTATAAATTTATAGTTATATAAATTATTAATATATCATTATATCATTTATATAATGTCAATAAAATAAATATAAATTTATATCAAATTATATATTTCACGTATAACTAATAAATACCACACATTATACCATCGTGTATATATGGCCCTGGATACATACTTTATTAGGATATAATCCTGCCCAGTAGTTTACAAAGATTCATTCATACTCAAAGGCTGCCTACACTCTTCCATGTACTTTTTTGTGAAAAAGGAAACAAATGGGGGCATATATTTAATTTTCTGGATGGAAATATTCTCCATCTGTGGGTTAAAAAGAAAGAAATGAGACAAGCAGTGCTGTGAGACAGGGAAGCGGGTACAGAGCCTGAAGGAGGCCTCATTTCAGAAACATCACTTCACCCATTTGTTGCCAAAGGTTTCGCATCAATCTAATTCTCTTACATCGAGGCCTGCACATGAATAAAAGTCATTCAGGTGCTGATGTCCAATTACATAAATACACGGTTTTTATTCAGTATCTGGTGTTCTGTTTAAGATTGTAGAAAAATATTTGTCAAGTTCCTGGGAAACAAGAGAACATAATTCTGAACTCACAGAGATGCACACACTTACCCCAGAGGTGGATTCAGGTGGTTTTCTACACATAGTTTTTGCATTAAAGTCAGGAGCATTTCCAGGGACATTTTACTCTGGATCTGTTGGAGCCAGTGAATCTCTTCCCAGTGGTGCTGCGGATGCTGTTTCTGTGGTGGGAGGATATTGTGGTAGAACTAGCATACCCAACCACAGTGTCATAGGTGAGTTACCAAAAACCTCAAGGTTTCCCCTCCCTATTTAATATCTTTGTGATTGCATCCTGAATTCAATCTCAGGACCTATGAAGTGGACTTCTTAGGTTTCCCTTAGCTTAGACTATGTTATGGCTTGTGTTTGGATTCCTCCCACCCCCAAGCCTCATGCAGTCGTGGAGGCTGTTGAGTCTAGCATTTGTGATTGGCTCACTGTCTGGCACTGGGATTGGCAGTGTGAGTGCTGCACCTACCCAGAAGTGGATAGCTGGCCTACAATGTAAGTGAGGGAAGGAGGCGTGCTTTTTGCTTTTTGTCTGTTTTGCTCTTGTTGCTTGATTCCACCATGAATGGCTGCCCCTCAACCACACCACCCTGCCTTGGAGCCAGCTGAGTATGGACTGAAACCTCCAAAGAAGCAGCAATCAGTCCCTCCTCATTTGCCTTTTATTGTATACAGACTACTCCCATGGGGTGGGTGTAGCACTCCTCACACCATCTGGTTCCCTCCTCTTGCACAGGCTGAGGATGTTACAAACTAGCAACCCTCGCTTCCTGCTGAATTACTTGGTTAAACTTCTGACCTTCTCAAATTGGCACAATGAACAATATCCTAGAACAGTAATAGCTTGCCTTTTACATCCTAGGAAGCAAAGCTGCTGAGTCACTTAGTTAAGTTTCTAGAATTCTCAAATTGACACAATGTATAAACCATCACAGGCTTTCTAGGTCATACTTTCAGTGACAGATGGCAGTCTGAGAAGCTGGTGGCTCAAGCTGAGACTCAGTGGATCAATCTAACTTGTGACATTGACGCCTATCAGTTCTGCAGGAACCAGGACTGGTTGCTGTAATAGTGTGATGGGGTCACAGCTGAACCAGTCTAAGGACACCTCCACGTGAGATGTGCATTGATGTGGTCTCAGAGGGAAGAGCATCAGGTAGTGAAGACAGGAAAAGAGCTTTCTTTGGCCATTCCAATAGGCATAATTCTAATGACCCTCAAGGCATCAGAGTCTTGGGACTGCCTGCTCCTGGGTGTGGATGGATGCACGGATGTGGTGGGGTTTCTCTCCTGTGAGCAGGTTACCCATCGGGTGATTTTGAGAATACTAAAGGGACATTGTCCTCTCTTTTTTACAATAACAATTAGACTTTTTGGGTTTTATTACTCCCATGGTTCTTAATACTTTTTTTGAACAGAGTAAAACCAAATGTGACTAAGCAAAACAGAGTTAGAACAGAAGGGTGGGCATAGCACATGATGCAAAAATAGAATACCAGGTGATCAAAAGTCGTTCCCATTGTGCCTCTTCCTATTTTTAAATTGAGTTGTCTATATCATCAGGTATAATAGAATTGATCAAAACAGTACAAAACAAGACCAATAAAACCTACACTGAAGACCTTGAAAAACTAAAAAAAAAAAGGATACTAGTCAAATGATAATGGGCATTATACTGTATCTTATTGCCTTCAAAGTGGTTGCCTATACCCTTAAACTTGATACTATCAAACAAAATAGAATATAGAATAATCAGACAGAACAAGATGGGGAGAGCAATACTGGGGTTCAAATCAGGTTAATAGGAAAACCAAGAAAGTTACTATAATATGTCCCACTATTTTTAATTTAGTTATCCCTTAATTAAAAAAATGAGAGGTAATAGATCAATTTAAAAAAGAGGGGGGAGACTGAGATAAGAGAGGACATTGTAACAGAACAATGCAGGGAAGAACCAAACAATTCAAGCATCATTGTGTTTCACCACCAGATAATCTAACATAATAGTAGTCGCCATAGTGCCTCTTTCCTTGAATTATTTGAGTGTAACTTCACATGCTATAACATCAAGAGCATCAAGACAGTGTGAAGCCACTCAAGAGAATACAAGAATTGCAGGGTATTTAGAACCAGCTAATAGAAAACGAACAATGGGTTTCTTTATTATCTCTTTGCCTATAAAGAATTTTGTTTATACTATAGCATATAATGAAATATAATAAGACACAACATGTTAAAACCAGTGGAAACAGATGTACTGCAGCTTGATGGGACTTCAAAACAAGATGATATTAAATCAGCACTAGCTTTTATGTTGTGTTGTTTTCTTCAGAATAGCTATTTGTACTATCATAGATACTAAAATCTAATAACCCAGGTTAAAACCATTGCGGTTAATGAGTGAAAACATTATATGGCTTCAAACCAATATGATTGGGAATCATGATTACCACATACTTTTATATATTCTTATCATTTCTTACACTAGGGAAACTATTCGGTATTTATACATGTGAGTTTGATTTATTTCACTTATGAGTATGGTCTCAAGCTGCATCCATTTATTTATAAATGTCTCAAAGTGATCATTCTTTATAGCTGAGTAGTACTCCATTGCATAAAAATACCACAACTTTTTTATCCATTCTTCAGTTGATGGACACTTAGATTGTTTACAAGATCTGGCTATTACAAATTGTGCTGCTATAAACATGGGTGCACATATATCACTGTGGTATGATGCTTTCAGTTCTTCTGGGAATATGCCTAGAAGTGGTATAGCTGGGTCAAATGGGGCTTCCAATCCCAGCTTTCTGAGAAATCTCCAGACTGACCTCCACAATGGTTGCACCAGTCTACACTCCCACCAACAGTGCAGGAGATTCCTTTTTCCCCACAGCCTCTCCAGCATTTGCTGTTGGTGGTTTTCTTGATCTTGGCCATTCTTTCAGGAGTGAGATGAAATCTCAGTGTGGTTTTGATTTGCATTTCTCTAATGACTAATGATGATGAACATTTTTTCATATATGTATTTGCCACTTGTATTTCTTCATCAGAGAATTGTTTATTCATCTCAGATGCCCACTTTTGGATTGGGCCTTTGAATTTTGGGGGTCTGATTTCTTTAAATTCTTTATGTTTTAGACAAAAGTCCTTTGTCTGAGGGGCAGTTTACTAAGATTTTTTCCCAGTTTGTGGGTTTTCTTTTCACTATGATGGATATTTCTTTTGATGTGCAGAAGTTTTTAATAAGAGGTGATCCCAGTTATTGATTCTGGGAAGTATTTCCCATGTGGTTTGAGTCCTGTTCATGAATTTTCTACCTACTCCTATATCTTCAAGGTTTTAGCCAATTTGTCTTCCAATAGATTTAGTGTTTCTGTTTTAATATTCACATCTTTGATCCATTTAGATTTTATTTTAGTACATGGTGATAGGCATGGGTCTAGTTTTAGTTTTCAGCATATGGAGAGCCAGTTTTTCCAGCACCATTTATTAAAGAGACTGTCATTCTCCCAGTGAACATGTTTGGCCCATTTATCAAACATAAGGTGGTTGAAGGTGTTTGTAGTTCAGGTTGTATCTTCTAATCTATTCCACTGATCTTCAGCTCTGTTTTGGTTCCAGTACCATGTTGATTTTACTATGGTTGCTTTGTAGTATAATGTGATATCTCCTGCCTTGCCTTTGCTGCTTAGAACTGTCCTTGCTATTCTAGGTCTCTTCTCACTCCAGATGAATTTTAGGAGTGATTTCCTGAGTTCTGTGAGGTATGTTGATGGTATTTTTATTGGGATTGCATTGAATCTGTATAACAGTTTTGGGAGAATGGCCATTTTCACAATATTTATTCTTCCTATCCATGAGCAAGGGATGTCTTTCCATTTTCTGAGATCATCTTCAATTTCATTTTTCAGTGTATTATAATTTTCCTTGTACAGTTTTTTCATTTCTTTTGTGACAGTAATTCCTACATATTTCATTTTTTGATTGATAGTGTGAAGGGTGTGGCTTCCCTTATTTCTCTCTCTCTGAATTTATTGCTAGTGTATAGGAATGATATTGATTTTTGAGTATTGATTTTATATCCAACTACATTACTGAATTTATTTATTATATCTTGTAGTCTTTCAATGGAGTTTTGGGGATCTTCTATATAGAGTATCATGTCATCTGCAAATAATGATAGCTTAACTTCTTCTTTTCCTGTCTAATTGCTCTGGCTAGTATTTCTAGCACTATATTATAAAGGAGTGGTGATAAGGGACATCCTTGACTTGTGCCTGATTTTAAAGTAAAGGCCTTCAATTTTTGGCCATTTAGTATGATATTGGCTGTTGGTTTGTCATAGATGGCCTTTATTATATTGAGGTAAAGAACATCTATTCCAATTTTCTGCAAGGTTCTTATCATGAATGTATGTTGGACCTTGTCAAAAGCTTTTTCTGCATCTATAGAAATGATCATGTGGTTCTTACTTTTGGCTCTATTGATATGGTGTATTACATTTATTGATTTCCGTATATTGAACCATCCTTGCATTCCTGGGATGAATCCCACTTGGTCATGGTGTATGATCTTCTTGATGATTTGCTGCATCCTATTTGCCAATATTTTATTGAGGATTTTTGCATCTGTGTTCATTAGGGAGACTGGTCTGTAGTTCTCTTTTTTCTGTTGGGTCCTTTTCAGGTTTTGGTACTAAGGTAATATTTGCTTCTAGGAACGATTTAGGAATGATTGCTTTCCTTTCAATTTCATTGAAGAGTCTGAGGAGTGTTGGCATTAGGTCTTCTTTGTATTTCTTGTAGAATTCTGCAGTGAATCCGTCTGGGCCTGGGCTCTTTTTGTAGGTAAGGATTTAATTACATTTTCAATTTCATTAATAGAAATTGGGTTTTTCAGTAGTTTTCCATCTTCATGACCTAGCTTTGGTACTTTGTATGCTTCTAGGAATCTGTCCATTTCCTCTGTGTTATCAAACTTTTGAGAGTAGAGCTTTTCGAAATAGGTGTTAATGATTTTCTGTATTTCTGTAGGGTCTGTAGTGATTTCTCCTCTTTCGTTCCTTATTGCATGAATTTGAGCTTTTTCTTTCCTTTTTTAATAAGGTTGGCTAGGGGCTTATCGACTTTATTTATTCTTTCAAAGAACCAACTTTTTGCTTCATTGATTCTTTGGATTATTTTCTTAGTCTCTGTTGCATTGTTTTCTGCTCTAATTTTTATAATTTCCTCTCTTCTTTTGGCTTTGGGCTTGACTTGCTCTTCTTTTTCTAGCTGTTTGAGGTGTAGCATCAGGTTATTTATTTGTACTCGTTCTGTTTTCCTGATGTGGGTACTCAGTGCAATGAATTTTCCTCTGAGGAAGGCTTTCATTGCATTCCACAGATGCCGGTAAATTGTATTTGTGTTTTCATTTTCTTGTGGGTAGTGTTTAATTTCTTCTTTAATTTCCTCTGTGACCCACTGATTACTCAAGAGTGTGTTGTTCAGTTTCCATGTGTTTGTGGGATTTTTGCAGTATCTTTTATCATTAATTTCTAATTTCATAGCGCTATGATCCGAAAGCATGCAAGGGATGATTTCAACCCTTTTGCATTTATTTAGATATGTTCTGTGAATTAATATATGGTTAATTTTAGAAAATGTCCCATGCACTGCTGAGAAGAATGTGTATTCTGTTGTTGTTGGGTAGAATGCTCTCTATATGTCTATTAAGTCTATTTGTTCACAGGTGTGATTCAGTTCTTTTATTTCTTTGCTGATTTTCTGTCTGGTTGATCTGCCCATTGGTGTCAGTGGTGTATTAAGGTCTCCTGTTAGAATTGTGTCACTGCTAATTTGGTTTTTCATTTCTGTTAGTACTTTTTTTATATAACTGGGTGCTCTGGAATTTGGTGCATATATATTTAAGATAGTTATCTCTTCCTCTTGGAGTTTTCCCCTAACAACTATGTAGTGACCTTCTTTATCCCTTCTGATCATTATTGGCTTGAAGTTCACATTGTCTGCAAACAGAATAGCCACCCTCAATAGCTTTTTTTCTGGTTCCTGTTGCATGAAGTATTGTTTTCCATTCTCTGACTTTCAGTCTGTGGGTATCCTTTTGTGTTAGATGGGTTTCTTGTAGACAGCATATGGTTGGATTTTGTTTCTTGATCCATTCTGCCAGTTTGTTTCTTTTAATTGGTGCATTGAGACCGTTTACATTAATAGTTATAACTGTTATATATTTGTTTATTGTTGACATGTTATCTTTCTGCTGTTGCATTTTATCTTTCTGTTCTGTTTAATTGTCTGCTTTGTTTAGTGGTTTTTTCCTAAATGTATTTAGGCTGTTTTTCAGTATTCTTTGCAGGGTTGGCTTGGTGATCATGTAGTTTTTCAGCTGTTCTTTGTCATGGAAGTATCTTATTTCTCCATCCATTTTGAAGGTCAGTTTTTCAGGGTATATCAGTCTAGGTTGGAAAATCATTTTCCTTTAGGATCTGAAATACTTCACTCCATGCTCTTCTTGACTTTATTGTTTGTGCTGAGAAGTCTGCTGTGATTCTGATAGGTTTTCCCTTTTAGGTGATCTGTCTTTTCTCTCTGACAGCTTTTGATATTCTATTCTTTTGTTCGATTTCTGGGATGGCCATTATTATGTGTCTGGGTGTAGTTTTATTTTGATTATGGCTATTTGGAGTTCTATATGCTTCATTGATCTTGATAACAGTTTCCAATCTCATGTTTGGGAAATTGTCAGCTATTACTTCTCTAAATACCCTCTTGACATCCTTTATGTTGTTCCCTTCTTTTTCATTTATCCCTATTAACCTTATGTTGTTCCTTATTGCATCATCTTGCAGGTGGTAAATTGTTATTTCCTGATTTCTTGTTAGTTGTTAAAGATCTTTCCTTTCCTGTTCACTGGCTGCAATCTTGTCTTCGAGGTCTAAAATTCTATCTTCACATTCATTGAGGTGGTTTTTACTGCTTTCAGTGGAGTTTTTTATTTCCTGTGTAACTCTTTGTATCTTCTTTATATATTCTGTTTGTTTCTTATATTGTTCATCCAGGGATTCTATCTTTTTGTTTATCTCCTCTAATTTTTTAACTGTGTCTTCTTTATATATGTTCAGAATCTCCTTCATTTCTATCATTTCTTCTTTTACCTGAGAGATTATTTCTAGTTTGAATTCCTTTAAGGCTTCCCAGAGTTGCTGCTTTATTTCATTTACTATTATTTCAGGTATTTCAGTTATGTGGCATGTATTTTCTTCTATGCACATGGCTCCTAGGCTTTCTTGGGATGGGCTGGATGGTTGAGACTGCATTTTGGTCTTTCATTTTGTCATTTTCCTATATTTTTGACCTTCAAGTGTTGTTCCAAGTGAGGGAGAGAGGTCAGCCAGGCTGGGACGGAATTCCCTGCCCCCTCCTTACTCACTGATCTTGATAGGAAGTCTGGGCCTGGTCCCCAGGCAAAGAAGAGAGCTCCACGGGGCTGAGACATGGCTCCTCACCTCCTCTGGACCCACTTGACCTGACAGGAAGCTGGATCCTGGCCCCCAGGTGAAGAAAAGAGTCTGCCAGACTGGAGTGGGGTTCCCTGCCTCTGATGGACTCCTCCGACAGGGAGCCAGAGCCTGGCCCCCAGGTGAAGAAGAGTACCGCGCCTCCTCTGGACCCACTCTTCCCAACAGGGAGCAGGAGCCTGATCCCCAGGAGAAGAAAAGAGTTCACTGGGCTGGGGCAGGGTTCCCTGCCTCCGCGGGACTCACTCATCTGACAGGAATCCAGATCCTAGGCCCCAGGCAGAGAAGACAGTTCCTGGCCTCGGCTGGACTTACCCGTCCAACAGGAAGCCAGGGCCTGGCCTACAGGCGAAGAAGACAGTTCTGGGCCTCTGCTGGACTCACTCGATGGACAGGAAGCTGGAGCCTGGTCCCCAGGCGAAGAAGAGAGTTCCCGCTGATGCCTATTAATCTTACATTGTTTCTCTTGGTGTCATCTTGGAGCTGCTGGATTGTCATTTCAGGCTGCTTTGATGTTTTTATAAGTTCTTTCCTTTCATGATTGATAGCTGTCTTCAAGTTTTGAAAACTTATCTTCAGTTTCATTCAAGCAGTTTCACCAGCTGGCAATGGAATTTTTAATTTCATGGACGTCTCATTGAATGGGTTTCATGCATTCTGTTTTTTTCTGTGTTGTTCATTCATGGTTTCTGTCATTTTATCATGCTTTTGTACTTTTTTATCAGTGTCTTCTCTAGTTAGGCTGAGCAACTTCGTTATTAAGGTTGTCATTTTTTCTTTATCTGGGAGATTATTTCTAACCTGATTTCCTCTATAGCCTCTTGGAGTTGTTTCTTTACTTTGCTTGCTATCTTTTCAAGAATTTCAGGTGTGTGATGTCCAGTATCCTCCATTCAATGTCTTCTGTACTGGCTCCTGATGGTCTGGGCATTTCAGATTGCATTTTGCTTTTTTTGTTTAAATCATTTTCACCTTTTGAGTTAATATTTGATTTTTTCAATGCCACTAGTCTCAACTGTTCATCTTGTGTATGTTAGGATCCTACTATGGGTCCTACAGTGTAGGGGAGGAGCAGTCACCCGAATTCCTCCTGCAGGGCCTGTTGGGTGAGTCCTGTATTCTTCTTAGGTAGGCTAACCTAGGAGTACTGATGGAAGCCAACCCTTATCTCCTTTTGTTACCGCAGCTGCAGGCTGTTCCAGGCTGCCTGATGTACCTGTCTATAGCATTTGATCCGTCTGGGACCCCACTGTGTCACTGGGGGTTTTGTAGATCCTTTGCAGTTACTCTGGGTGGGAGATGGTCTCATCAACACTCACCAACCCACCTGCGGTTCTCTGTATAGAAAGACACTCACAATATTGCCAGCTCAACAAGGTTCTAAAGTTGGAAGGAGGGTTTGCTGAGGTCCCTGTTGACCCACTGAGGTCCTCTACTTGAGTGAGGAATGCACCACACTGTCACAAGCCCTCTGAGGTCCTCTGTGGGGGGGAGGGTCTTCTGAGGCTCCCACCAGCCCACCAAGGTACTGCAGGTGGTGCAAGGGGTCCCTGATGGTCTGTGGGCAGCTGAGGTCTTTTGCGTGGGAGGAAATGGCAGTCCACCAGCCTGTGAGTGGCTGAGGTCCCTCAGGTGTGGGAGAAGTGCGCCAAAGGCTCCCCTCAGCCACTGAAATTATTGGGGTGTGACGGAAGGGAGGTCGACAATCTGTTGTAAATATTGCTGTTCTTAAAAATCTTTTTATTTTTGAGTACTGCAAATCAAGCTTAGGACCTTGAACTTGCCAGACAGGTGCTCGCATTGCTGATCTGTATCCCTGACCCTAGTCCTTAAAACCTTATGAGTAGAGTGATCATCATAGTATTTATGCAAAATTAAAAATATCATATTGATATATGTTAAAATAAATAAATAATAGACCTCAGAGGAAACTTTATCTCAAGGCTGATGTTAGGTGTCAGTATATTGCATCACTGGAGCTAGAATATTCCATGGAGAAGAAGTAAGAAGACTGACCCACTTCACTTTTAATTTAGTGTCCTGGGGACAGAAAATTCAGCAAGAAAAATTTCTCTGTGCAGAGGAAATTCCTTAGGGAGATGATGTGCTCAGGGAAGGAGTCACAAGAGAGTGCCGAGCCTAACGAACACACGGGCAGCTGCAAGCATCTCCTGCCCTAGGCTTTCGGCTTGTGCACCTTTTCTTAGATAGGATGTGGTCGCTGACTCTTGATTCCTGCGTCTACCTCAAGTCCCAGTGCTGGGCATTTTCCTCCTGTTGTGTTGGTGACGTATCTTCAGTCTCCACGTCAACTAACTGAGGTGGAATTTGGACAAGCACACCGAGAACTCCATTCGGAAACCCATCCAGGTGAGTCCTGCAGCACCTCTGGAAAAGCTCTTGAGAGACTGAGAGACACACACAAAAATTAACCGAGATGCTGAGACTTTAGGTACTGCTGGGCTGTGTGCTTGCTTGTTTGACGAGTTCACTGATATAAATATTTCCCTTGCTGGAAAGAGGAGCAAACACTGAGCCAAGCAAGGTCAGGTTCATTTTAGACACTCACGTGATGACAGCAGAAGATCAGTTAGGACAGGGGTTGAGAGGCTTCAAGTGATTTCATCATCAAATAGAGAACATTTCCAAGGACCTTTGCAACTAACCAGGGGGACAGGAAAAGGACACATTAGCCTGAGGCATCATAGGTGGGAGTGAGGTCATTGCTGATTTCTGGGATGGAATATCATTTTGATTTTCTTTTTATTATCTCATGCCTATTTTTGTCCACATTTTAGTGGAATTTTTCAGTTTAGTTTTCTCTCTTTTTGGAATAACATTTTTGTCTGTAAAGTGTTTAAATTGCATCAGTGAAGTATTTTTATATTCTCAACTCCAAGTTTCTTGCCTTATATGAGACAAGCCTAACCATACGTGAACTTTATATCATTGTTGATGTTCCTGTAGTGACACAGTTTGCTTTCAAATGAAAGTGTTTAATTTTTCAGATTCTGCATACAATATATCAGCAAGTGTATCGATTAATTTCTCCCATGCAGATAGCCATGGATGCCAACATTTACATTGTATTCGGGCTTTTCCACCTAAATTGAAATGCATCCTTGTCATGTACTATATACTGATGCCTAATCTCTGATTCATTGAAGAAATACAAACTGAGCAGTGACCATTTCCCCTGCCCGCCACAGCCCTCTGGAAATGATTTTATTAATCCTTCCTTCTTCTTTTAAGCAATGTCCTTTATTTCAGCTTTTTTTTTTTTTTTTTTTTGAGACAGGGTCTTGCTATGCAGCCCAAGCTGGTCTCAAAGTCTCAAACAACCTCCTGCCTCAGCCTCTCAGGTGCTGGGATTATAGGCATGTGCCACCACACCTGGCTTGGAAAGGTCTCCTTTCAAGTGTCACCTATCAGTCCATCTTACCTGAGGACCTAGTACAAAGTAAGTCCCACAATGTACATTTTTCTGACTGCTTTTTTCCCGTTCATAGTACTGTCATTATCTGACATATGTAATTATTCCTTTCCTTAATTGTATTTCCTTCAATTCATTTTTATTCTTTCTCCTTATTTAATTTTAGGGATGTTAGGTTTTTAAACAGTGATCATTCGCATGTAGAGAATGCCCAAAACTTTATCATTATCAAATCACACTCCTCAGAGGCATGAAAAAACTTAAACTTTTAATCTAAAATGTCTTGTGAAAAGATAGGAGTGAGACAAGAATTCAAATAAGTCATGTCAAGAGGATCCTGTTAAGAGAAACCAATTTATAAACAAAATGTAGCAATTAGAGTCTGGGCCATGGACTACGAGTGATAGCCTTTGTGTGTATACTAGGTTCTTGCCCTAGTATAAATTACTGGTCTAAAGTGGCGGAAGGCCAAAGCAGGAATGCCTACCACTTCCTGCTGCTTCTTCAGCCCTAATGGCAGCTCCCTGTTTGCACACACAGAGAATTCCAATCAGTTCCTCCCACATCATCAATATCCGCCCATGCACCACTTTGGATCAGAGGTCATAGAACCCTCTGCCTCTCTGCATCTAGTCAAAGGAGACAGCCCGGCTGCCATGGGTCATGTGCTCCTTTCCATGTCCTCAGCTCAATAAACATATTTGTTTTGTACTTTTGCTTCTCCATTGCACCAGAATACTCTAACAAAGTGAATGCTCCATAACTGTGTCCCATTGTTTTTCTCCTAGTCACACCAACTCCATGGAACCCGAGAATAAAACACAAGCTTTCAAATTTTTTCTTCTTGGAATTTCAGAGGACTCCAGCTTGCAGCCCTTCCTCTTTGGACTATTTCTGTTTATGTACCTGGTCACGGTGCTTGGGAACCTGCTCATCATCTGGGCCACGATCACAGACCCCCGCCTGCACACCCCCATGTATTTGTTCCTCTCTAACCTGTCCTTTGCAGACATCTGTTTCACTTCTACCAGCATCCCGAAGATGCTGGTGAACATTCACACACAAAGCAAGGTCATCCCCTACAAAGGCTGCATCACCCAGGTGTCCTTTTTCATAGTCTTTGGGGTTTTGGACAATTTCCTCTTAGCTGTGATGGCCTATGACCGCTTGGTGGCCATCTGTCACCCCCTGCAGTACATGGTAATCATGAACTGCAGACTCTGTGGTTCTCTGGTCCTGGGGTGCTGGATCACCAGTGCCTTAAATTCCTTGTTACAAACCTTAATGGCATTGAGGCTGTCTTTCTGTGCAGACGTGGAGATCCCACACTTTATGTGTGAGCTTTATCAGCTGGTGCTTCTCGCCTGCTCTGACACGTTTGCTAATGACGTGGTGATCTACTTTGCAGCCATGCTCCTGGTCGTTGGTCCCCTGGCTGGCATCCTTTACTCTTATGCTAAGATAGTTTCTGCCATCTGTGCCATCTCCTCTGCTCGGGGCAAGTACAAAGCATTTTCTACCTGTGTGTCTCACCTGTCTGTGGTCTCCTTATTTTATTGTACAGTTCTGGGTGTCTACCTTAGTTCCTCAGTTACCCAGAACTCACAGGCAACTGTGAGAGCGTCAGTCATGTACAGCATGGTGACTCCCATGCTGAACCCTTTCATCTACAGTCTGAGGAATAAGGACATAGTGCGAGGGCTGAGAAGACTCTTCAGAGCGAAGCCATGAAAGGTTCATTGAAGAAGTGCGTCACGGACACCAAGCCTCAGCTGCAGACATCCCTTTCAATCCGACTCTGAAGTGGAACTTTCTGTTAACATTGATTTACAGAAAGTGTGATTTTTTGAATTCCCCTATGGAATTTAACCTCCTCGTGAATCTTTTTGCTTTCTTGTCATCTAATATCTTCCCTCTCTGAACTTTCTCTTATTCCAGTGCTTTTTCTAAGATCGAAAGTGATTGGAAGGTTGGCATTAGTCTCATAGGATGTTGCACTAGATCCTCCTATGGAAAAACAACAAACTATTTACAGAAGAAACTCAGAGATGACAGACTGTAAACCTTCTGCCACGCTTCCTTTTGATTAGCTATTGTTAGCCTTTTTATTGGTGCTGCAAATGTCAAAGTACTGGTGGTTCCATATTTGATCACAGGATCCTGTTATTCACTTGAGCAAACACTTTTATTTAGTTTTGTTTTCACATCGCCTCTTATATTCCTAGGCACAACGTGAAATGGAAAAGAATAAGAAAGAAGAAAGAGGAGAAAACAGCAAACAAAAGGTAGAAAAGAGATATGACTTTACCATTTGTATATCTGGGCTGGTGAGTTTGTGGAGATGTGGTTTGTAAGGTGATTTGGGGGTACAGGGAGAAAGAAAGAAGATCATTAAAACTGAGGATTGAGAGAAGCTATGATTACACCAGAATCAATTAATACGTTGCTAGAAATCTTCTATTTGAATACTCTATACATATTTTTTGGTGAAGGTTAACACGGAAGATACTCTTTAAACCAGAGAACTGATTTATTACCATTTATCTTTTGGCATATACAAACATAACCCATATACTTTACAGGAGAACCAGCGGCTCAAACAGCATCATTCAGGACAACCCACAACGCCCAGCTCTTCCTCTCCTTGTCTTTTTTATGCTGGCATCTTTCCTCAGCTGGGCCATCTACGCTCAGCACCATGCTGATTTAATCCAGCTGGTGTTAAGTTGCCGACCAGTTCTTAATCCATAAAAGAGCATGAAAAACCTTCAAATGGAGAACTGCAAAAATGGAATGTACACAGTCTAATACCTGGCATCTTTTCATGCTTGAGAGCATTCTATAAGATTTTGGGTTTTGCTTAACCTGCATTTATTCAATATTTATTTTTCTCTGTTGCTTTTTGTACAGTACCCAACTGCATGAAGCAGTCCATTTTCTCCTACTTCTTGTATGGAGTCCTTTGAATTCTTGGGTTTTGAACATCTTATTATATTTTATTGTCCTGCATTTTATCCATTTGTAAGTGTTGCATCTTTTTCAGTCATAACTTGCAGGCATTTTTATCATTTGACTAATGTTGATTTCATTTTCCCTTAGCACATGTGGTCATTTGTATCTTTTATTTATTTATTTTTATTTTAAAAAAATATTAAAATAAAAGAGGACATAACAAAGCAAGTCAGAACAATTTAAGCAACATAGTGTTTCACCACAGATAACCTGACATGATAGTAGTTACCATAGTGTCTCTTTCCTTGAAATATTTGAGTATAACTTCGTATACTATAGTATCAAACATAAAACAACAGTGTAAAACCATTCAAGGGAATGAAACTATTACATAATATTCAGAACTAACAGAAGATGAACAATGGTTACTATATTATCTCATTGTCCATAAAAATTTTGTTTATACTATCACGTATAATAAAACCCAATAAGATACAACATGATAAAACCGATGGAGACAGACTTCAAAACAATATGATATTAAGTCAGCACTAGCTATTATAATGTCTTGTTTTCTTCAAATGGGCTGTTCATACCATCACAGACAATAAAATCAAACAACCCAGGATAAAACCATTCCAACTAATGAATGCAAACATTGTAAGGCTTCAAAGCAATATGACTGGGAATCCTGATTACCACATACTTTTGTGTATTCTTACCATTTCTTACATTAGGGAAACTATTCGGTATTTATACATGGTAATTTATATGTAAAGATGAAGTTTAACCTTCTATTCCTCTTCACCCAATATTTAAATGTCTTTAAAGATTTGTACTCTGTCCTATTTCCACCTTTGGGATCACTTTGGTGCAAATGAATTACCCATAGGGGAGTCCTTAAATCCTTTGTTACACGCTTTCCCATAAAGTTTTGGACGTTTAATACATTTTGCTTCCTACAGCTATTTTGAATCCAGTACAGTTAATTGCATTCCTGCTTCCACTCCTGATTCCGTAATATCTTAGACCCTCACAATATATCTTTTTTCACGTGATGCACACATTTCTACTTGTGATTTGTAGTCAAATAGGAGTTTTAGGAGGCACTCTGTTGCCTTGTGAAATTTTACTGTTTTGTTTATTTTGTGTTGCGCTGAGGTGTGTGGATGCTACAGCCTAAAACAGCATTGCTGTGTGAAGATCCCTTCACCTGCTTTTATTCACATACTTTGGGCCTGGATAACTATAACCCTCTGCCCCAGCCCAAGCTCTGACCACCTTGGTGAACATGGAGAGGAAGACGCAGTGGAGTTACGTCAGCAGCCAAGTTCTCTGGGGCTGAACTCTGGCTTCACTGAAGTCACAGAGATAATCTGAGTGTCACCTTTTGTGATCTGGGCTCCAACCAGATTCCTAAGTGCTTCCTGCTCACAGTGAAGCCCTAGAAACTCTGGTCTAGGGTCGTGGTTGTTAGCCTCCTTGCTTTCCGCTGGCGTATGTGCCATGTTAAACTTGTGGTGAGCTGATCTGAACGTGGAAGAATGTGGAGCAGCATCTTTTTAGGGGAAACAATAAAACAAAAATTCATAACAAAATCTAGAGTAACAAGAGTTCATATGTTATGTATTGTTGTCTTCAAACGTTTTTTGCCAATATCTTGCACTCTGAATGAACAACGTTGTCATGGTGTATCCTGGTGGCCCCCAGGCCTCAGGCACTTGCATTGTGCATTTGTGACGGTTCATTGTCTAGTGCTTGGATTGGGAGTGTGAGTGCTACACTGGCCTAGTCGTGGAGCCAGAATGTATGTAATGGCAGGAACAAGGTGTGTCTTGCTCTTTGCTGGTTCCTGCTTGCTATTGGCAGCTGCCATGAACTGCGGCCCAGCCATGCCCGCCTGCCTCGAGCCAACTGAGTGTGGACTGAAACCTCCAAAAAGTGTAAGAAATAAATCTTTCCTTTCTTTCAGGTATTTTGTCTCAGCAATGAGTAAAAAATAACTAAGACAAACGTCTTTCACCTCAATTGAGCAGCTACTGTAAACCTTCCCAGCTGTGACAGCCAAAGTTTTCCCCAGATATTCCCACTAGTTTCATAATAGGATAATCATTCCTAATGGAGGGCCATTTCCATAGATCATGAGATCAGGGAACTTCTTGATGGATTTTCCATGAAAACTCAGCCCTTACTCAGATCACATAACCTGTGTGAGCCTCCCTCCTGCAAGTGTGAAGATTCTTGACTATAACTGGAAAACCGTTGAGTTTCCATCACAGAACTAAAGGTGTAACTCAGTGGTAGACCTCTTACTGGCATGGTTAGGGTCCTGGTTTTCATCTCCAGTACCAGAAAAAATAAAAGGTTCTAACTTGAATCCATGGTGTCTAAGACAATTAAATATATCTCTTACTATTACTGAACAGTTCAGAAACAAAGGGTAAGTAACAACTTCTAACGTGTTCCAAGCCTAAGCCTCATGAGGGATTTGAAGGAAGCACCACAAAGGTAAATGATGTACAAACTTGCCGTGGTTTTCTAACAAAGCTTTCTCCCTTGATAAAGACAGCAAATTTTTGAAGCCACCTGGAGCCATGTCTCCTTTACAAGTCAGGGCTTTTGCATTCCCAGGAGGCTTTTGTTTCTTTGGTTTGGTTCCAGGGATCAAACTCAGGACCTTGGGCTTACCAGGCAGGTGCTGTGCCACTGGGCTTTTTATCCAGCCCAATCCTAGAAACCTTGAAAACTGGGGGAGGGTGCAAAGATGGCAGATAGATAACAGCTGGCTACAGAGGCTCCCTGAGATAGTCAACTTAGAATTCAACATAATACAGTGTGGGGAGCCCCAAATAGAGGGTGATGAATTCTCTCATTGCAAGAAGAAATGAAGGTGAGAAGAACCAATCAAACATACAGTCCTGTTCCTATTATTGCAACAGCTAAATGTTCAGTGTTCCCACTGCAGCGCAATCCGAGGTCCTGCTGCTTTGACTCATTGGAGGCGCAGTCACACTGAGGTTGGGGGTTGGCCAGCCAAACAGAGAGCAGAACTGGTGGGGAGCCTGCATCGACCTGTGGTGAGTGATGGGAGTGGAGACATTCCACAGAAACGGGGCTCCAGCGGACAACATTCTGGGATCGGGCAGGTGTGGCAAGTACAAGGGTCAGCAGTGATTTCAGTTAGTTGTTCCCTTCCCAAATGGGATTGGTGGAGTGAGGTAGGCCTGGGTCACGTGACCTGGCTGAGACCCAATAGGTTAACCAAAATCAATTCCCTAAGCTGGCGGTGCACACTAAACACTCAGTGAAGCCTCAGAAGTTTGACTGACCTGGAGGGGAGGCAGCACATAGTAATACAGTGCAGGCCACAGCAGCTTGAATGATCCGGAGGGGAGGGGCCAGCAAATATTGTCCCTGTCTACAACTCACTAGCACGCTGCAGTGGGAAGGGGCACCTAAGCAGCATGCTTCAGAAGAACTTTAACCAACAAACAAAGAACTGGGGCCTCCTGGAAGAAACAAAAAAGATGGGAAGAGGAAGTAGCAACAAAAATTCCCCAGGTCCCAACCATGAGAACATTGACCCAGGACAGGTAAATATAAAGGAGAACAAGAACAGCCAACATGCAATATCAGACACAGCACCAGTGGACATAAAGAGATATCTTCAGGACCTCATAGACGAGTTCAAAAGGGAAATATTTAGCCAAGTAAAGCAAGATGTAAGAAGATTAATAGAAGAGATGTTAAGCACCCCTCAAGCAGACACAGATGGAAGAAGGGTGCATGCTTTAATTTTGTAAATTAAACAACTATTTCTAAGATGACAATATGTAATCTATTAACTAGCGATTTCTTATTGTTTATGTTTTTGAAATTCTGAATTATTTGTACCCTTTTTCTGTTTTGTTTTTTTTTCTCTTTAAATAAAAAATGGAGAGAACGATTTGATGAAGCATATAAAAATATAGAATACATGAAGCAGATTCAAAGAGATTACCAGGAAATTAAAAACTTTTTGAAAAGATGGCAAATCTGCTTGAAAGAAATTGAGGATAGATTATCCAAACTGGAGGACAGTTTTGCAATGTGGGAGTAAGAAAGGGAAAACTTTTAAAATTAACAAGGAAACAAGCAGTAACAATACAAAGGCTAGAAGATGACAAGAGGATCTATAACTTGAGAATAAAGAATGTGAATGAAGAAACAGGGGTACAAAGGAACTACAAAGGCTATTCACAGAAATAATTAAGGAAAACTTCCCAAACATAGGAAAAGGAAGTGATATTCTGATATATGAGGCATACAGAACTCCAGCCACCTACAACCAAAACAGAGCTACACCCAGGCATATAATAATCAAGAGCCCAGAAATTCAATATAAGAAAGGAATATTAAAAGCTGTTAGAGACAAGAAACCGATAACCTACAGAGGAAGGCCCATCAGAATAATGGCAGAGTTCTCAACACAAACCATCAAGTCAAGAAGAGCCTGGAGTGAAATATTCCAAACCCTGAAAGAAAATAGCCTCCATCCAAGATTCATATGCCCTGAAAAACTGTCTCTAAAAATTGATGGAGAAACAAGATGCTTCCAAGACAAAGAGGAACTTGGGAAATTCGCAACCACCAACCCAACTCTACAGAGAATACTGCAGGGCATTCTAGAGAGAGAGAAAAGTACTAGGATTCCAGGAACAGTGGCAGAAAGGCCTCAATGAATGGAGCAGAAAGCAGAATGAAGAAGACAAGCAGACAAATGATGGCAAAAAAGAGCATAACAGAAATGAGGCAGAGAAGGTTGGTTGTACTCAATAACATAGATGGCCTTGATACACTAAATTTAAAAAACCACATGTGGAATAGATCAGGAGGCAGGGTCCACCGAGATGTATTTATAAGAAATATAATTAACATGAAAAAGAGTACATGGGCTGAAAATCAAATATGAGAAAACAATGCTCTATGTGACAGAGAACCAGAGAGTAATAGGGGCAACTAGACTAGTATTTGTAGATAGGTTGGAAAGACAGGCTTTAATAGGTAAAGGAATACAATTAGAGATCAAGTCCAGGAGAGAGAGGGTTCAGAACCACTTAGGTAAACAGAAGGCCCCCCTATTTTAAAACCAAGGGTCTTGGTTAGACCCCAAAATGCACAGTCTACCCTGGGGGAAGTGAAAGGGGAGGGAGAGTCTTAAAAAAGATGCCAGAAGGTATTATTAATAGTGTATCAGGATTTAAAACCCACATTACTTGCACCACTCTGCTTAGATAGATTTTATTCTCTTTTTTTGTTTTGATAGATTGTACTTTGTCTCAGTTTGTCTACTTGCATTAGATTTGAGGGCACAGACAGCTGTCCCAAAACCATCAGGATATAGCACAGTAATCATCTGTAATTTCCTATTATCTTAATCTGGAGTCCTGTATGACTTATACTGTTTTATCATGACTGATCTTAGTTAAATCTGGTTTGTTTGATTGCTGTTTGGTATCAACAGATTTTATTCAAAACTGTTATGATTGATAGTATCAAGTCTGAGAGTATAGGCAACTACATTGAAGATGACAAGACTCTAGGATACCCATTCTGGTTTGATAACTGCCTGCTTTTGAAATTTTATACTATATATAAAGTTCTGTTTTTATTAATACAGTTATGTACTAATATATTCAATTATACTATGTCTGATGATACAGCCAATTCTATTGAAGATAACAAGAGACAACACAGGAACTATGGTAGAATTCCTTGTACAATGGACTTATATGCCTTTTTGTTTCATGTGTTTATAGGCATATGTTTTGTTTTGTCTTGCTTTGTTTTGTTTCTCCCTCTATTACAGAAAGCATAGAAATACATGGTAATGCTCATGCATGTGTAGGATCTATAAACAGTTTATGAGAACTGATCTTATGACACATGATGAAATGAACAGACACTTTGAAGAAAAAGAGACACTAAAGTACCCAGTGCTGATCCTGGAGTGTCATAATGTGAAACCCAGCAGTCATATTATTCTTTGTTCAGAGTGATATTAGCCTGTTTGGGTTTGTTCAATCTCAACATAATTGAAGATATGGATAATTGCATGCATGTTTAAGTGTATAGGGTTGATAACCATATCTCTAAGTTTTTGTTGCATAGTTGAACAGAACTGGTTTCAGTGTCACTGTTTGAATCCCCACTTTATATGCTCCACTTTAGTATCTTGAATAACTATTTGTAAGAGGACAATCTGTAATCACCAACCTGTGATTTCTTACTGTTTATTTTTTCTTTGAAAGCAAGTATTATTTCTACCCATTTTCTGTTTTGTTTAGTGTTTCTTTAAATAAAATTTTAGAAAAAGACACTACAGTACACACAGTGCTGATCCCAGAGTGTCGTGATGTGAAATCCAGCAATACTATTTTTCTTTGTTCAAAAGGATTTTAACCTGCTTTAGCTTGTTTAATCTCAACATAAATGAAGATAAGGATAACTGCCTGTATTTTTTTTCTTGTCTTCTTTGAGAAGGGGTCTCGCTATGCAGTCCATGCCAGCCTTGAGCTCACTTTGTAGCCCAGGCTGGTCTCAAACTCACAACGATCCTCCAACCTTAGCTTCTCAAGTGCTGGGATTACAGGCATGAGCCACCACACCGGGCTCTGCATGTATGTTTAAGTGTATAAGATTGACAACTATATTACTAAGATTTTGTTGGGTAGTTGAACAGAACTGTTTGCAGTCTTGCTGTTTAAATTCCCACTTTATATGTTCTAGTTTTGTATCTTGAACAACTAGTTGTAAAAGCACAGTATGTAAACATCAACTAGTGATTTGTTACTGTTATTTTTTCTCTGAATGAATGTATTATTTCTATCCATTTTCTGTTTTGTTTAGCTTTTCTTTAAGTAAAATTTTAAAAAAAGGAAACCTTGAAAATTCAGGAATCTCCAACTTTGGAGAAAACTGTAACTAAGGATTGCACAGAGGTGGTAGGTAGGTTAGGATTCTGGAAGACAGAAGCTTTCGTGGGGAAGGTTAATAAAGTCTGGGCTCATCTGATGTTTAACCATGTCTCTTGAGTACACAGAATGAGCAGGAAATTTTTTTCTTTTGGCCCAGACCAAAGTCCCAGAGGGAAATCAGGGGCTCTGAGGCTGGAGCAACCAGAGGAACTGTGCATAGGGAGCAGAGATAGGAAATTGTAAGATTCCCTGACGCTGCCTGAGCTAGAACCATGCTGGATGGGACACAATGGTGGGTTTGGAAGCCTTAAGTCTGGCTAGGGGGTCAGTGCTTCCCTCCTGCCCGCTGCCTGGTCTGGGGCAGAGCTTCGGTGTCCACCACCAACCGTCCAGGGAGGAAGCCTTACACACTGCCCAGGTGAGTCCAAGGCTCCGCTAGGAAAGACTAGGAGAGGGCACAATTTGAGAAAGTTGCCGTGAGGTCGCTTGCGTTCAGCTAAGCTCAGTTGCTGTGTGGCTCACGCTGTCAGGGGGGTGCGATCATATTCCAGTTTTACAGTAAGGGAGTAAAACATGTCGAGTGAATTGCAGGGGCAGGAGGGTTTTAGCTTTTTAAATGTCAGCAGGTTTCTGTCTTTCAAAAGATCCAGGCAATAAACTGTTTGAAAATACTACCTTAAAGTTTGTGAGGCACATGTTTTACAAACTTTCCTTAGGATGCTAGATGAGGTCTGAAAACAACCTCTAATTTGCAGTTACTTCCTCACTCTGACACTGAATGTGTGCGTAGCATTTTTAGACTTTAACGCTCCCTTTTCAGTCTGGGAGAGATATTTGTTTTTGCAGAGTGAGTGTGCAATCTTTGTTCTTGTTGCTACTGCATGCCTTCCAATATGACAACTGAAGTTTTTCAGCAACTCTGCCTTTAGCATTTAGATTTTATTTTGAGAAATCATGTGTGAAAGTTTACCAATGTCTTATGATCAGTGGTTTTTTTTTAAACTTTTTATCTGTACCGGGGATTGAACTCATGACCGCCTGCTTGCAAGGCAGGTGCTTATGCCACTGAGCTAAATCCCCAGCCCCATGATCAGTGTTTTATCAGCTGTCATATTGGGTACCCCACCTCAGTCACTTTTTAGCTGGAGATCATTTCAAATGCTTGCTGGATCCTTAGCGGCAATAAATCTGTGCGTGTTTTAACATCTTATTTTGTGCATAGATTTTTTTTATTTAAAGAGAAAAACAAAACTAAATGAAGCAAAACAGTAAAAGGCTAGAAGTAATACAGAATTTCAAGAGAAAAAATATACAGTAAGAATTCACCAGTTAATAGATCACATATTGTCATCTTAGAAACGGTTGTCCAGATTACAAAATTAAAGCATACAAAGTGGACATTAATACAGTGAGCTTGCAGTCAGTTCTGTTCAATGATGCAAGAAAAACTCAGCAATATGGTTCTCTACCCTACACATTTAGATATACTTGCAGTTATATCCTTTAGATCACTTTCCTTCCTCTCTTTTTTACGCTAACAATCACACATTTTAGTTTCCATTACTCCCACAGTTTTTATAAATTTTTCTTTGAAGAGGAAAAGAAAAAGATTTTTTAAAAAGCCAAAAAACAAAACAAAACAAGATGGACCAAAGAAAAACCCAATGTGACAAAGCAAAACAGAGTCAGTTAGATCAGGAGGATGGACATAGTATATATTGAAAAAAAAAAAAGGATTACTAGGTGATCACCAATGGTTACCATTATGCCTCTTGTTATCCTAAAAAGATTAGCCTACATCAGCTGGTATAAAAGAATTGAGCAAAACAGTACAGAAGGCCAATAAAACTCACATTGGAGAACTTACAGGACTTCCAAAGAAGATAATAGTCAAATGATAATGGGCATCGTAGAATATCTGGTTGCCTTCCAAATGGTTGCCTATACCCTCAAACTTGATACTATTAAGCAAAACAGAATATAATAAAATTAGTCAGAACAAGATGTGGAGAACAATACAGGGGTTCAAATCAGGTTAATAGGGAAACAAAAAAATTACTATAATCTATCGCACTATTTTTAATCTAGTTTTCCCTTAGTTAAAAGATACTAATAAATAAATTAATTTTTTAAAAAGGAAAGAAAAAGGGGGGAGATTGAGATAAAAAAGAATGTATCAATAGAACAACACCGGTCAGAACCGAAAAATTTAAGCATCATTGTGTTTCACCCCCAGATAGCCTGACATTAATAGTAGTTACCATAGTGACTCTTTCCTTGAAATATTTGAGTCTAACTTCGTATACTATAGCCTCAAACTTATCAAGACAGTGTGAAACCATTCAAGAGAATGAAATTATTGCAGGGTATTTAGAACCAGCTAGCAGAAACCGAACATCAATTTCTATATTATCTCTTTGTCTATAAAAAATTTGCTTATACTATTGCATACATTAAGATATAATAAGATACAACATGTTAGAACCAATGGAAACAAATGAACAACAACTTGGTGGGGCTTCAAAACAGGATGATATTAAATCAGCGCTAGCTATTATGCTCTTATTTTCTTCAAAATAGTTATTTGTAGTATCACAGACAATAAAATAAAACAACCCAGATTAAAACCATTCCAATTAATGAGTGAGAACATTATATGGCTTCAAACCAGTGTGACTGGGAATCATGATTACCATGTACTTTCATGCATTCTTATCGTTTCTTATACTAGGGAAACTATTCGGTATTTATACATGTGAGTTTGATTTATTTCACTTGTGAGTATGGTCTCGAGCTGCGTCCATTTATTTATAAATGTCTCAATGTGATCATTCTTCATAGCTGAGTAGTACTATGCCGTGTGCTGTTCTCAGGATAATTAGCAATTCTGTCGCTTCCAGCATTTATGGGAGTCTTCATGTCCTCTTTCTAAATCCTCATAAAATGCAGAATTAATTTTTGCACACTACAAATTTTAATCCCACTACAGTGTAGGATGCAAGAACTTACTCTTCCCGTGAAACCGCGTTTTCAGACCTGCTATCCAACCCCCCTCTGCCAGTCTCTCATCACCACTCTGCTCCTGTCTGCTTCTGTGAGATTTGGTTTCTCAGCTTCTGAGCACAACACACAGTACTGTGTTTCTGTGCCTAAAGTATTTTACTTAGTGTAATGTCTCTGAGCTCTGTCGGTGTTGCCCCATTGCACCTGACTGTTCCATTTAATACAGATGGTTTTGATGCTCTGTATTTAGCCTGTGTCTTAGTTCCTCTGGCATGGTTTTTTATTGATACACCCTTAAATCCTTAAAATTTGTTTCCATGCAGATGCACGGCTTTAGGAATGGCAAAGCAAGCTACAGATATATTCCTTGCTTAATCAGTCTTACATCCTAATGGAAAAGGCAGAGGACAATCAAAGACATTCACGTGCAACATAATGTTATTAGGGCTAAATCATATAGAGAAACAGGATACACAGTCGTGCCATGGGTGGAATGTCACGCAGCGTGTTGTGGGCAGGACTTTGCATGTTGAATGAAGAACAGAAAGCTCTAACGTGTACCCATGGGATTCATGAGGAAAGAAATCGAACTCTAAGAACCAGGAGAAGATGCTGCCAACAAAAGTGAGGGCAGGACGTGCCTTATCTTCTAGAGACTTCACATATAAATAAATGTTTAAGAAAATGGGAATCTCATTAATCTTGATGTAGGCATTTCACAGTTGCATATGTTTATATTTTTTCAGTATGCCCCAAAACACATGGATTTATTGTGCATCCACTAAAATTAAAAAATAAAAGATAGATATGGTTAAATAAATATGGAAGCAATATAAAAATAATGATTATATAATGAGACGTGATGTGGATATGATAGGGAGCAACAGGAGCAGGATACACTCTAATATTTTCTTTTGTTTTATTTACTGCCTTCTGTTGAATTCTTAACAAGCCGCAGTCTGAGCCCCTGATGGGCGCAGACCTTGCAATAGGGAGCATCTTCTCCACGGCTAGGTGGGCATCTCCTGTTTGTCTGCTTTCATTATCAGAAGTTTCCGTAACAACACATCATCTTTACCTCCATACACGCATCTCCAGCCAGTCCTCCTCACCCACCTAGCTGGGCGTTGTGGACAGTGTGGTGATGTCTACAGGCATCGTGATATCGTCTAGGGGCTGGTGAGACCTGGGATTAAGTAAAATAAGCACCTCTGTCACCGCTAGGTGCCAGTGGAATGCGTGGGGGAAGTGTTGCTTGTCTGTGGGGATGGTAAGTTCTTTAAGAAGACACACAAGGGCCTCTTAAAGAGTAGGTAAAGTTTCTCAGATGGAGAAAGGGTAAAAATTCCACATACAGCAGTGTCTGAGGATCCCAGCAACGAGAAACCAGTGCTGAAGCCTGAGTTGCTGGGGAAGCGGAAATCTGGGAGAGCAGTGTAAGTGGGAGCGGGGTGCCTGAGGGCCAAGCGAGGGAGGTGGGCGCTGAGAGGGGACCCTGCGTAATGTGCCACTGATTCAGCAAATGTTCCTAACGCAGACCAAGGGGGGCTGAAGGAAAGAGGAAGAAAGCTCACCACGCCTCTCACCTTAGGTAATTGTCCATTTCTTAACAAAAAGGAGCCGTGCCAAGGTCCTGTGGGCATTGTCCGGGTCTCTGCATCACGTTAGGAGTATGGATATTGATATATAAATCTATAAATCAGGACAGTAATCTGGATCAGGTTCCCAGCTTCAGATGTGTTTGGCAGACCTCAGACTGGCAGCCTGGTTTTCTGATTACATATGTTACTCCTGTCACAGTGATTATCAAAGCCTTTTAACACTTCTCCTTTAAAGATTCTCTTCTTCAGGTGTAGATTATGTTCTGTGAATTTTGAGTTTATCTTTTTGTTCCTACTTATACGTGGGGGTTAAATCTAAAAGTCTTGTCACTGTATAAGCATCTCTTCTTTCTCTTTCCAATAAAGGGATTTTTTTGCTTCTTTATGGCATGAAAGTCCCCTCTTCACCACAGCCTCTCAGGAATCCCTTGAGTGCACTCTGCATTTTAAACCCGCCTTGCCATTTCAGCCCTGTCTCTGCTGATTGCGCAGGTGTCTTGTTTTATGTGTCTCCAAATAGAGGCTCCAAAAGGGTCAGGATCAAGTTCACCCGGCCCAGGTTTCCCTCTCACAGGACTTTTGCCATCTGCAGGGGGAGAACTCTGTCTGTGTTTTCAGGGGAAGCATAACCTGGTGCCCCTGCTCCCTCTGTGTTCAGACTTTTGCCAATCAGTGTGAGGTTTAGGGAAGCTTGGAAGTGACATGAATTTAGGAGGCTGCAGCGGTGTGTGTGTGTGTGTGTGTGTACACATGTGTGTCTGTGTTGTGGGGGTGAAGTGTCCTCAGGGAAAGGTTACCTACGGCCATACATTCCTTTATGTGACTCAGAATTCAGATGCTCGCGTGTTCAGGAGCAAACAGAGCTAAGGAAAGGCATGTTCCATTTATAGAGACGCCTTTGGAGGACAAGACAGCGGGAGCAGCAGCACGTGAGTGAGGGGCTTTGTATGTACTGAAATTTCAGCGAGGGCGGTGAGGGTGACGCTCCCTCACCTTCCCTGAGGTCCCCTGGCCGCGATCCCTGCAGATCCTCCCTCCGGCACGAAGGCTTCTTTTGACACTTAAATATCTGAAACAAGTGCCCTCCTCAGGGCCATTGCACTGTCTGTACTCCTCCCAGACACCTCCCCCGGGTAACTGTGGGGACTGCACCTCGTCTAATTTGCATCCTCTAATCAAATGTCATCTAATCTACTGCTCTTGTCTGAAATCCCATAAAATAGCTTCTTTTCTTTCCATCTTTTCCTTTTTATTTTGGGCACCTTTCCATTCTCTTACTAGTCTTGTTATCTGCTTATATTCTTTCTCCCTAGTAGACTTTGGGATCTTTCATTTTTCTGCACCATACGACTGTCTTTCTACAGCGCCTGAGTGTCGGAGCGGCTGAAGTTGGAGGCCGATCACACTGTGCTGGGCTGGAGGAAGAAGAGTGCCTGGGGAGCCACGTGGCCGGGCTGCTCCAGCCCAGAGGTCCCCAAACCCCGAGACAAACCAAGCACTGGGGTGCTGGGCAAAGGGGTGTCACGTGGCATCATCTTGCTAACCCTGTAAACAAGCACCCCACAGGGCTGAGTGTTCCTTTCCTCCCAGCCACACAGAGGGCTCCACCTGACCTCAGGTTTTTTCTCTTTTCTTTTTTTTCCCTTCCTCTCACCTCCCTTCCCCCCAGGAACCTCGAGGGCTGCAGCTGGTTGGTATATATTCCTTAGCTGCTCGGAAAATATGATCACAACTCTGTGGGGTGATGACCTGATGCGGAAGGGGCTGAAGATGGACACAAATAATGTGATCGGAATCGTAAATGCAGTCCAGGAGATCACGCCCAATGCAAATACCCCGGCAAACTTCTTATTAAAAATACAAATTGTGGCATTTCAGCTGTAGGAGCAGTATACCTGCCTATGCGGATGTTACTAATGTTGTTTTTCTTCTTTTTGGTACTTATATGCATCACATGGAACCAAGAAATAACACCCAAGTTTCAGAATTTCTCCTTCTGGGACTCTCAGAGGACCCAGAGCTGCAGCCCCTGGTCTACGGGCTCTTCCTCTCCATGTACCTGACCACGGTGCTCGGGAACCTGCTCATCCTCCTGACCATCGTCTCCGACCCCCACCTGCACACGCCCATGTACTTCTTCCTCTCCAACCTGTCCTTTGTGGACGTCGGCTTCACCTCCACGAGCGTCCCCAGGATGCTGGTGAACATCCAGACCCACAGCAAGGCTATCAGCTACCCAGGCTGCATCGCCCAGATGTGCTTTTTATTGCTCTTTGCAGTCTTAGATGACTTCATTCTGGCAGCAATGGCCTATGACCGCTTGGTGGCCATCTGTCACCCCCTGCACTACAGAGCCATGATGGGCCCTTGGCGTTGTGTGCTGATGGTCCTGGTGTCCAGCGTCACCAGCGCCCTGCATGCCGTGGGGCAGGGCTTCATGGTGCTGCGGCTGACCTTCTGTGCAGACGTGGAAATCCCGCACTTCATCTGTGAGCTTAATCAAGTGGTCCATCGTGCCTGCTCTGACACCTTCCTGAATGACGTGGTGATCTACTTTGCTGCCGTCTTACTGGCCCTTGGTCCCCTCGCTGGCATCCTGTATTCTTACTCCAAGATTGTCTCCTCCCTGCGTGCCATCTCTTCAGCCCAGGGGAGGCGCAAAGCCTTTTCCACCTGCGCGTCCCACCTCTCGGTGGTCTCCCTGTTCTACTGCACTGGCATCGGTGTGTACCTCAGTTCCGCCGTAACACACAACTCACACTCAACGGCGATAGCCTCCGTGATGTACACAGTGGTCACCCCCATGCTGAACCCCTTCATCTACAGCCTGAGGAATAAGGACATCAAGAGAGCCCTAAAACAACTGCTCGGGAGTGAGAGGAGAAAGCCTCTGGCTGAACTAAGACTGGACAAGTGAGGGGGCTTGCAGGGCTCCACCGCGGAGCTGGGAATCGCCACTCTGTGGCCGGTTTGTAGCAGTGGCACTGGCTTTTTGCATTTCTTGTAATTTGCATCTCTTTGATATCAGCTTCTGTGACTAACACAACAACCAGACAAATAATTGGTTAGTTATCTACGCAGTGTACTCTACTGCATTTTCCTACCTTAAATTATTTTTTTGGTTTGTAGTTGATACTGAGTAAATGTACATAATCCCGGCCACGGTGCAGGAATTCAACATGTGTATGCTACGTAAGCATCAAGTCAAGAGTACTGGCTTTTCCACCTCTGTATCATTTTTCTTTTGTGTGGAGCCTTCAAATGACTCCTTCTTGTTCTTCATAAACTAACTAACATTGCTTTTAGGCTTTCCATTCTTTCTAAGACTTAATAGTTTTTCCCCTAATCATTTCCATATTTCTCAGCATTTTCCCCAGTGCTGCATCAGAAACATTTAGAAACTGACACTGATATCATAAAACAGTGTGAATTTCATTTTGTCCTTCCTCGGGGATCGATGGAA
The DNA here is from genome assembly GCF_034190915.1 of Cavia porcellus. NCBI lineage: Eukaryota > Metazoa > Chordata > Mammalia > Rodentia > Caviidae > Cavia > Cavia porcellus. Next base: position 66,502,199 of record NW_026947500.1, read on the forward strand.
AATTTTTTATTTGTTGTTTATGGAGCCAAACTTCATCATTCTATGATTGAAAAGGGCAAAGAATTATGAACATGCAAGAATCTCTTAAATATACTGCTAAAGAAATAAACTTACTCAATGCAAATAATACACCTCTGCATACATGACATTACTGTGCTCTCCTGGCATGCAGAACAGGGGGAAAAGGAAAAGGCTAAAACCTTGAGTGTCTTAAGAGCAAAGTCTTCTCAAGCAGCACGTGGCATGTCAATTGTTTTGCTCCTCAGTTTTGTCCCTCAGAAATATCCATGAGTTTTACTAATTCTCTGGAGAAAACCAATAGTTGGTAATGAAGGCAAATTTATCACAGGAATATCTGCAGGGAAGGGGGCGGGTTGGGAGGAAAGGGAACGACCGAGGAATTACAGTGCGTGTGTACACGTGCCAACGTCCCGCGAGGAGCGAGGACATTGTGCACTACAAGCATGGCCTCACATAAGACATAACTAAGAAAATAAATGAGTAAATGGTTAGAAAAAGACAATCTGAGGGTCTCGGCTTTGCTTTTTTTTTCTTTTTTCTTTTGTCTTTTTCCTTTTTATCGGTACCGGGGATCGAACTCTAGACAGCCTGCTTGCAAGGCAGGCGCTTATGCCGCTGAGCTAAATCCCAGCCCCTCGTCTTTGCTTTTTTATTGTTAAGAGGAAAAAAACAATGGTATGAAATTTTGAAGCAAAATAACAAGAGTAACAATGGTTAATGCATTGCATGCTGTTATCTTCAATGTGGTCACTCAGATTAAAGAGATAGGCATGAAAAACTGATCAAACAATACAAGCACAAACCTTATTTGCAATGAGCTAGTAGAAATTAATAGTATGCTATTTTAAGTATCATATACGTGTGTGTGTTTCCTGTTTCCTTCTTTCTTTTCTCCTCTCTCCCATCCCAGTTTCTCTTTCATTTGAACAGTTTCTTCCCATTTCACAGTATCTATTGGATCCTATTTGCTCTTTTGGCTTCTGATACTAAGGAGACAATATGATGTTTACACATGCGAGTCTGATTTATTTCACTTGTGATTATAGTCTTGAGTTGCATCCATTTATCTAAATTTCGAGTTTATCCTCCTTATGGCTGCATAGTACTCCATTCTAGAAAAATACCACATCTTTTTAATTCATTCCTTGGCTGGTGGGTATTTAGATTGTTTTAAAAATTTAGCTCTAACAAACTGTGCTGCTATAAACATAGGTGCACATAGAACACTGTGGCTGTCATATTTTTCATTCTTCTGGGAAAATACCCAGAAAGAAATAGCTGGATCGAATGGGAACTCGAATCCCAGTTTTCTGAGGAATCTCCATACTGATTTCCACAGTGGTTTCACCAGTCTACACTCCACCACCACTGGAGAAGTTTCCTTTCCCCCTACAGCCCTTCCAGCATTTGTTGTTGGTTGGTTTCTTGAAGGTGGCCACTCTTTCTGGGGTGAGAAGGAATCTCAGTGTGGTTTTAATTTCCATCTCCTGAATGATCAACGATATTAAACCTTTTCTCATGTATTGATGTGCTGTTTGTATTTCTTCATCTGAGAACTATGTATTCATCTCAGATACCATTTTTGGATTGGGTCTTTGACTTTTGGGGGGTCTGAGTTTTTTCAACTCTTTATGTGTTTTAGCTATAAGTACTCTGTCTGGGAGACAGTTGGAGGAAGATTTTACCATGCTGTGGGCTGTCTTTCCACCATGTTGGCGACTGTGTGTGTGTGTGTGTGTGTGTGTGTGTGTGTGTGTGTGTGTAAAAGCTTTTTAGTAAGATGAAAGCCTAGTTGTTGATTCCTGGAAGCATTTCCTGTGCGGTTCGATTCCTGTTCATGAATTCTCTACCTACCCCGATGCCTCCAAGATTTCTGCCTGCTTTCTCTTCCAGTTGATTTAGTGTTTTTGTTTTAATATTTAGATCTTTGATCCACTTTGATTTTATTTTATTGCATGGTAACAGACCTGGGTCTAGTTTTAGTCTTTGGAATGCAGAGAATCAGTTTTTCTGGCACCGTATATTAAAGAGACTATCTTTCTTCCAGTGAACGTGTTTGACCCCTTTGTTAAAGACAAGGTGACCTAGCGTGTTTGGAGTTGTGTCTGCATCTTCTAATCTGTTCCAGTGATCCTGAAGGTCCAGTTTTAATTCTGTTTTTTACCTTCACTCCTCCTCCTAAAATTTACACCCTGGCGTTGTATTATATTTTATATGGTCCTGGATTTTTATTGGCTCATGAGAATCCTACTTTCTTAAGGTGCCCTATGTCCTGTGTTTACCACATTCTCTGATAAAAACCGGTCCTCACATACACGTCTCAATGCAGAGTGTACACGCTACAATTTTGAGTGTGTCAGCATCTGCTCTTAGAGTAACAGGTCAGTCAGAACATGAAGAAAGAGTTTCGAATCATGTATTTGACACACTGAACTATTAGGAAGAAGACGTCTTTTTCATGTTGCACATGCCCTGCTTGAAGTCTGAAAGATGGGAGTCCATGTGTGAGGACCTTATTCAGTGAGACACAAACTCGCAATGTTTGTTGTTTGCTTTTAAGAGATTGTATTCTTGTTTCTGCTTAAATGCTCCAGGGCTGTCTACCAATACAGCTTCTTGTATTGCTCTTGTAGACCTGTAAGGTAAGTTGAGGCACCCTGAATAGGAGAGAAAAGTTCCTTCAAGCAAACCGATCACTTGTATGTTCTCAGAGTTACTTAGAAATATCATCCGACAGGGTTGCTTTTATAGATCAAAAAAGAGTGAGAAGGGTCATTAGGAATTGGGTGTTACAGTTATATTGATTAACAAACATAGTAGAGGTTGCTTGTGGGGTTTTGGGTACAAGCCAAGGAAAATATGGTGACGAATAGGGAAGGGTTGTTCATGATCTTCGTGGTGTCAGAAACACACCATGCAGCATGATGACACAGGTGACATGTGTCATGACTGATTTTCTCCTGGGACAAAAGGGTCCTGGGACCTCATTTTTGTCATACTTTAAATCCTTTTTTCATGCTCAGGAAACCATCACCCCCTTTTCCAAACTTTGTGGTCATCTCTAAAGGGGCAGTGCATGAGGAAACTCAGTCTCATCCATGTCAGATCCTTTGTGCTGAGACTCAGCAAATGATTACTCCCTGGAGCAAGGCTGGTCCTCCTAATATAATCTCCTTTGTAAAGCACATGTTAACTCTCTTACATGCAGAGCTGTCGTATTTCTAGATGTTCTAATTACACATGTTACTTGTGACTTTAAACTGTTGTGAATCTGGATTTATTTTTTAAGTTTTTACTAGTACTAGCATGTGGTATATTCATTGTTGGGAGTAGATACACATGCAGAGTACATCTTAGCTCATTTTTAGCATCTTAATTCTTTTTGTATTTAAAGAGAAAAAAGAAAGGACATAAAAAACAAAGCAGTAAAATGGTACAAGTAGTACAGAATTTCAAGAAAAAAATATACAGTAAAGAAATCACTAGTTAATAGGTTACATATTGTCTTCTTAGAAACAGTTGTGCAAATTATAAAACTAAAGCATATAAAGTGGACATTCACACAGTGATATTGGAGACAGTTCCATTCAATGATCCAACAAAAGCTCAGTTATATGGTTTTCCATCCTACACACTCAAACATACCTGCGGTTATATCCCTTAGTCCACCTTCCTTTCCTCTCTTTAAGCATCTTAATTCTTCCCCTAGCATCTTAACTTCTTTTTCTCCTCTGTTCACTCCCTCCATCTCTTATAAGAGATTTACTTTCCTGTCTCCTATGATCTTTTATTTTGCCCTTTAATGTATTTATATTTTAGGTTTCTTGTAGAAGAGAAATTATGTACTGTTCAATCTCAGGTGTAGTTTGTACTGTAATACTATATCTAATAATTACGTACATCTAATAACTATGTAAGACACATGGTGCTAACACATTTCCTCCCATCCAAAATTTGGGATCACTTTGGAAAAGGCTGAAAATAGCAAAATGAAGACAAAACATTGGCTCTCAGAGAGCAGAAAAGTATTGGATACCAGAGGAAGTGGCTTAAATTAGATAAAGAAATGGAAGTGAAAGACATTGGTACTTCAGGCAATAAATACAAGAAAGTTGCACTTCAGTTATCTGATTAAAGATTTATAATTACTATTTCTGAGCCCTAGAACTCTGCATTCAACAGCACCAGTTTAAAAATAGACATTTTTATTCATACATGACTGCAGTGTGTGATTATGACATTCACTGTGGGTAGTTGGTGCAAGCACATAGTACATCTCAATAATTGCCGTCCATTTGCCCTGTCTTAGCCCACTTTCTTCTCCATCCATTTTAGTCCATTTCCCAGCTTTTTTTGTACTAATGTCTTTTCAGAGCTCTCTAGATGTCTTCACTCCTCAGACTGTAGACGGAGGGGTTCAGCACGGGGGTGACCACACTGTACATCACAGAGGCTGTTGCACTGGAGCGTGAGCTGTGGGTGGCTGCAGAACTGAGGTACATGCCTAGGATTGTACAGGAGGACAGGAGACCATGGGGAGGTGCGACATGCAGGTGGAAACGCTTTATACCTCCCCTGAGCTGATGAGCTTGCAGGATGAAAGAAACTATCTTGGCATAAGAGTAAAAGGGTGCCTGAAAGGGAAACATGGCCCAGCAGCACGGATGTAAAACACATCACCAGGCTGTTAGGGTGTCTTAGTTACTTTTTACTCATTGCTGAGACAAAATACCTGAAGCCCAAAGTTGGGGAAGGAAAGGTTTATTTCTTACAGGTTTTGGAGGTTTTGGTCCACACTCAGTTGGCTCCAAGACAGGCAGGCATGGCTGGGCTGCAGTTCATGGCGGCCGCCAACAACAAACTCGAACCAGCAAAGATAAAGACACACCTTTTTCCTGCCATTACATTACATCCTGGCTCCACCCCTATGTGGGTGGAGCACTGACACCATCAATCCAAGCACTATACAATGAACCATCACAAATGAACAATGCAACAGGACTCAAACCGCACGGGAAATACTTCCCAGAATCAATAACTGGGACCACTTCTTATTAAAAAGTTTCTGCATGTCAAAAGAAATCTCCAGCATAGTGAAAAGAAAACCCACAAACTGAGAAAAGATTTTAGTGAACTCTCTCTCAGACAAGGGCCTCTTGTCTAAAACATATAAAGAATTAAAGAAACTCAGACCTCCGAAATTCAAAGATCCAATCCAAAAATGGGCATCTGAGATGAATATGCAATTCTCAGATGAAGAAATGCAAATGGCAAATAAATACATGAAAAAATGCTCATCATCATTGGTCATTAGAGAAATGCAAATTAAAACCACACTGAGATACCATCTCACTCCTGAAAGAATGGCCAGGATCAAGAAAACCGACAACAAATGCTGGAGAGGCTGTGGGGAAAAAGGAACTCTCCTGCACTGCTGGTGGGAGTGTAGACTGGTACAGCCTTTGTGGAGATCTGTCTGGAGATTTCTCAAAAAGTTGGGACTGGAAATCCCATTTATTCCAGCTATTCCACTTCTAGGCATATTCCCAGAAGAACTGAAAGCATCATACCACAGTGATATATGTGCACCTATGTTTATAGCAGCACAATTTGTAATCGCCAGATCTTGGAAACAATCCAAGTGCCCATCAACTGAGGAATGGATAAAAAAGTTGTGGTATTTCTATACAATGGAGTATTATTCAGCTATAAAGAAGGATCACATTGAGATATTTATCAATAAATGGGCACAGCTTGAGACCATACTCATTAGTGAAATAAATCAATCTCGCATGTGTGAATACCGAATAGTTTCCCTAATGTAAATAATGATTCAAATATATAAAAATATGTGGTAATCATGATTCCCCATTAGGTGGCCTTGAAGCCTTATAAAGTTTTCACTCATTAATTAGAAAGGCTTTATTCTGGGCTTCTTGATATGAAAATATTTGAAGCTAGAGTATATGAAGTTTTATCCAAATATTTCAAGGAAAAAGACACTATGGTAACTACTATTAAGTCAGGTTATAAGGTGGTGAAGTACTAGGTTGTTGAAACAGTCATGCTGTGACCTCTATTGTTATATTGTTATGTCCTGTTTTATCTCAATCTCCCCCTTATTGTTTCAAAAAAAAATTATTTAGTCATTTCTTATGTTTGTCTTAAAGAAAAAATTCAAAAAAAATTAGGATATATAAATAGTAACTCTTTTTGATTTCCTATTAACTTGTTTTGAAGTCCTGTAGTACTCCCACGATCTTGTTTTGACTGATTAGACTCTGTTACATTCTATATGATAGTATCAAGTTTGAAGACATAGGCAACTACTTTGAAGACAATAAGATTCACTAAGATACCCATTCTGGTTTGACTATTGTCTTCTTTGGAAGTCCTGTAATGTTTACAATGCCTAAGTTTTATTGGTCTTGTTCTCTACTGTTTTGTCCAACTTTATAATATCTAATGATATAGACAATTCTTTTTAAGGAAACAAGGGACAACGTTGATAACCATTGTTGATAAACTTGTACTCTGTTCTACACCATGTGCTATGTCTATCCTTGGTATTGACTGACAGCTTTGTTTTGCCATATTTGACTGTATTCTTCCCCCCCCCCCCAAAGAAAGTAATAAGCACTAAGGAGTAATAAAATCCAAGATGTGTAAATTTTGTTGTAAAAAAGAGAGGGAAAAAAAAAGAAAAAGAGCTCTAACGGATATAACAGCAAGTGTGTTTGGGGGTGTTAAATAGCTGACTTTATCAATGTTTTTGGAACATTGAACACAGCTGTTTGCAGTCTCCCTGTTTGAATGTCCACCTTGTGTTCTTTGATACTGTGATTTGAGGAACTATTTTTCAAGAAGATAGTGTGTAATCTACTAGCAGGTGATTTCTTACTGTTATGCTGTTTTGTTTTGTTTTGTTTTGTTTTGTTTTGTAGTTCTGTATTGCGTGTACCCTTACGCCGCTTTGGTTTGTTTTGTGTTTTTCTCTTTTTCCTCTTAAATAAAAAAAAAAAAATGAACAATGCAAACTCATGAGTCCTGGGGGACACAAACACAAACCAAGACATAGGGAAAGTGTCAGAAAAAGCGAGCTGGACCACTTGATGAAGTGCACAGAAAAAGTGTGGTTTTCCAAGTCTCTACAGAAGGACGACGCAGCACCCTTAAGTTTGTAGCAGGGCATGCAAGATGCTCACGACCTAAGACGCCACAACCATCAGCCCGCAGAAGTGAGGGTTCATGATGACTATGTGGTGCAGGGAGGACAGGTGGCCACCAAGTGGTCATAGGCCATCACAGCCAGGAGGAAGGTTCCCAGGCTTCCACATCTGCGTGATGCAGCCTGCATAACTTATGGCTTTTCTCTGTGTCTGCATATTCTCCAGCATCTTGGGGGGAGTGCTGGAAATGAGACAGACGTCAGAAAGGGACAGGCTGGAGAGGAAGAAGGGCACGGGCATGTGCAGGTGGGTCAGATATGGTAGCCAGGAGGATGAGCAGGGTCTCCATCATGGAGGTCAGGTTCATGGAGAGGAAAAGCACAAAGAAGACAGGTTGCAATTGAGTTTCCTCTTAAAATCCCAGTAGAAGAAATTCTGAAGTCCATGTATCGTTTTTCAGCTCCATGTGGCTACTTTGACTATGAGAGAGAGAGTGCATCAACCTTTCAGAAGTGCTATCAGAAAAATTATCCTTTGCATATGAATCTGTCCTCTTCTGAGAACTCACCTGCCACCTCTGATGATAGATTCCTTTCCTACTCTCACCTTCCTCCCGAGGTCATGTATTTCGCAAGTACATTGATAAATATCTTTTCCCCCCTTATTTGCTATATTGCATATGGTCAGCCTCCCAAGGGATGCTCAGATCTCTGGTTCCCATTTGCTAAAGGAGGGCAGGGGAAGTGGGATGTTTGACACTAAGTCCATGCACCGGTAGGCTCACTATTGCTTAACAGGGAGGCAGGCTGGTTGCTTGGTTTCCCAGAGCTGTGACATGGCGTGGATCTCAGGAGACGCTGGTGGTTCTCCCCCTGGAGGGGCCGCAGCCTGCCACACCACAGCTGCTTACCAGGGAGGTGAGCTGCTTGCTCAATGATAAATATCTTTAGGCATTGAAGGCCACAACTCAAATGAAAATCTTGTTCTAGAAGCCGTAAGACAGTGTCTAAATAATGTAGAAACAGTACAATCCCTACAATCTAAAGACTGAAAGAGAAACTAAGTAAACCAAGGCTCGCGTAATATGTTCAATGGTAGCAGATATTAAGGATGGAAAGAAAAGAGGCACAAAGAAGAAAAGGGATTGAGGCTGCTTTGTTTTCTGAACTGGGATTCAGGCGAGTTCAGTGCGCGGGCTGGCTTTGGAAGAAAGACCTCCAAGAAGAGAGGGCAGCACCCAAGTTTCTGCGGAGATGCGTGTGGGCCAGGGAGAGAGGCCGTGGGAAAGCCCCGAGGGAGGTGAGGCGGGCGGGTGTCACTCCACTGAGATGAGGTCTCACAGAAGCTGAGAGTCAAGGAGCAGTGACAGAGCCTGGGAAGGGGCCGAGGGAGGAGAGAAGCCAGGCGTTAGGGTGATCCAGACACAGAGGGGCAGACTCTGCCCCTTCCCAGCAGAAAGAAATGGTACCTGCTGAAGAACGTGAATACACTGATTACCCCACATTCTGTATGTGTGTCAAAATACCACTGACACCAGGAATGATCTGTTCATTAAAAATAAAAAGCTATCAGATAGTTTCTCGTTATAACTGCATCCACAGCATCAGTTTTTATAGCACATATCAGGAGATATAATTCTGTGTTTGTGAAGAGAGGCAGAGGGAAAGACTTTGGATCATAGAGCTTGGAGAAACTTACTATGCTAAACATGTCAGACCCGCTAAGCATCTTTATTGTTACTGCACACAGAGACAGTTAAACTCTTGGAGACTCGGTTTCTTTAGCTGTCAAATGTGATAAAAATGTCACCCAACTCATAAGAACCTTTATGAGACATAAATGAAGAAAGATACACACATTAAATTTCATTTTTAAAATAGGAGAGTGCTGAGAGGTGATCTCAGCTCTCTGCTGATGAATTTTTGACTTAAATCCAAAGGGAGTGAAATTATTATGCAAAATACACTCATGCTCCTATGATTCGTGCAGCACTAACACGCAACAATCAAGGAGTCAATTGGGATGTGCATGTACAGAGGCCTGAGCAAAGAGCCCGCGTCCATCAAAGCTAGTGTACACAAGCAGGACAATACAGTGTTAGTCAGCCACACAACGAGTGACCTTCTGTCATAATCTGCAGCAGCCTGGGTGAAGTGGAAGACAGTGAGGAAAGTTTAAAAACCCAGCCACATAAATGCAAATTGTGTGCTATCATTCATCTGCAGAAGCTGAAAAACTCGATCTTACAGAAAGAGAGTGGAGTCCCGGTCCCTCGAGAAGGGGATGTGTAACAGCGAGGAAAGATGGGGAGAGTCAGACACGGAACACTGAAACCCCAAAACAACAGGAGATTGATCTTGTGTTCCACAGCACAGTAGGCAAACCTTAGTCCCGGCAATCTATGACACATCGCAAAATAACTAGATGATTTCAAGGCCTCCCAACACAATAGAAATGAATAACTGCATGCTAATTACCATGGTGGGGCCATCATGCATTATATGCATGTACAATAACCAGGTGCAGTACAGGTGTTGTGTGTCAGTTTTAAGCTATATTACAAACCTATCATAAGTAAATTAAAGATTAAAATAAAGGCAGACTTTTTCAAATATCAGTAGGGTATGAGGGGCCGGGAGGAGGGATAAAAGGATTGAGATTGATTAGTCTAGTTTGAATATATGTACCATTCCCTAAAATGAATGCAAGTTTCATGTATTGAAAACACACATCAGGAAAAATGTTCAGGAAAGAAAGCCTTTTGCTGCCCAGATATCAAGACACAAAGACTGCCTGCATCATTGTCTTTGCATTTGCACTGTATTAAGTTGGCTGTAAAAATTTCCCTTGAATTACAAAGGATTTCCTCTCTATTTATATCTGTTATCTTGATTTCTGGTCTCACCAGTATGGATCACCATTTAGGATCCAGAACTCAGGACCTGGCACTTGCCAGGCAGATGCCACACAGCTGAGCTATATCTCCAACCTCGGCAATGATCTTTTAGGTAGGCGGTGTTATATCCTGATAATGCCCTTGCTTTATAATCCAGAAGAGCGTGTGACAAACCTGCTTTCCCCACAGCCCTTGTGACAATGTCTGACTCACCATCCGTGTCTCTGTGCGGGAGTGTCACCTGTCACTTCCACATCACCACAGAGCAGCACACAGGGAGCCAGAGCTTCTTCGAGTGGGAAGGGGGCCAGGAAACAGAGGAAGACGATGACGAAGTAAGAGAATTAAGGTGAGTGACATAATGGTACCAGGTCCCACAATGGATCAGTCATCAAGTCCTGCAAACCTGTGAACAACAACTCAGGAGGATTTTTTAATAGAAGAAAGATTTTAAGTCAAACCATATGTTGCAAAGTGTCTATGTATTAACCCCAGGTATCCGTCTCTGACACCTGTTTTCATCCTTCTTAGTTACTTTTTACTTGTCGCTGAGACAAAATACCTAATACACAAAGTTGGGAAAGGAAAGGTTCATTTCTTACAGTTTTTGGAGGTTTCAGGCCATACTCAGTTGGCTCCAAGGCAGGGTGGTGTGACGGGGCCACAGTTCATGGTGGCTGCAAACAGCAAGCCAGAAACCTGCAAGAGAGAGAGACACCTTCTTCCTGCCATTACATTACATCCTGGCTCCACACCTAGGCGGGTGTAGCACTGACACCATCAATCCAAGTGCTAGACAATGAACCCATCAAATGCACAGTGCAAATACATGAGGCCCGGGGGCCACCGAGCTAAACCATGACACATCCCTAAACACACATACACACACACACACACACACACACACACACACCCCTAACCCAGGTAGGCTTGTGACATAATGTGTAATACCAAGCCCTTCTCATTTCCAGCTGCGCTATTAGAAATAGATACAAACTGAGCTATCAATATCACATTACTCCCCCCAAAATGTACAAATGGTACCCAGAAATGGTGCTCACTCTGTCTACCTCCCATCACATGGATTCTTGGCGTTTCAGTTTGTGATGGCCATTATCTGCCCTGGTTTTAAAGAAACCAAAAAATACACTCAGTAAACAGAACAGAAATAGTAAATGGCCCCGAGGGAGGAAGTGTCTAATCAGCTCAGGGCGCCCCGAGATGCTGTAAAGATGGAAAAACTTCCGTGTTTCTGGCAGTATTCCAACTCCTCTTGTATCCCGTGATATCCAGCAAAAACCATAAAATATTGAAAGTAAATGTACACAAAAGACAAAAGTAATGAAACACATGCATCAAACACCCTAATAGGAAGACCTGAACACAGCAATTAATCCTGTTATTTACAAAAGGAAGCACATCAAGAAGAACACAAGAGTTTGGGCATTTTCATGAGACCACAAAAGAATTATCTTTGATGTGGCTGCACCTCATGTATTTGGAAAATCTGTTTTTATACAGTTTGACAGTGGATTAGGTAACTCTTGGTATCCTGTGGTGCTTTTCCCAAGCTTTGGATATACACGGTAATTATACATCTTTATGCTGTACCATGGGGTACTTGAACCCAGGTATGTATCTGGTGATGATCACATGGGGGTGATTACCATATATATCACTTTAAGTGTGGGTCTTCTCTTTTGTGGGAAACATTTTAAAAATGCTTCTCACAAACACACAATTAGTTATTTTTTCTTTTGAAGAGAATAAAACTATATGAGACAAAAACAGAACAGTCAGTCAAAACAAAAGGATGAACATAATAGATGACTTATAAACCAAATACAAGGAGATCAACAATGGCTACCATGATGCCTCTTGTTATCTTCAATAGAATTGCCCACATCATCAGGCATAATAAAAGTGAACATAGCAGTACAGAACAAAACCAATAAAAACAAAACATTGGAGACATTATAGGACTTCAAAAGAAGATAAGATAATAGTCAAACCAGAATGGACATCATAGTGAATCTTTCTGTCTTCAAAGTAGTTGCCTATACCCTCAGATTTGATACTATCAAACAGAACAGAATAGAGTAAAATCAGTCAAAACAAGACGGTGAAATCAATACAGGGCTTCAAATCAAGTTAATAGGAAATCAAAAATGGTTACCGTAGTATATCCTGCTATCTGTGGAATAGCTGTCCATGCCATCAAATCTAATACAAGTAGAGAAACCAGAACAGAATAAAACCAAACTAAACAGAGCGATGAAAAAAAATTTGGGTTTCCAATCATGATAAAAGATTAACGATGTCCTCTGCCTTCCCTCTTTAGACAGTTCCTCCCCTTTCACTTTCACGGGGTGCACTGTACCAGGATTAGTTATTGTGAGCCACAGTTACCCCTCAGGCCATGGAGCCCCATAATCCCAAAGCTGAAGTCACGCTTCCTACCCAGCTGCACCTGCTAACAGCTGCACCTACACTGTTGCAGTCAGGGGTTGTGCGGAGAACAATTAGAATCAGGACATGGAGTTATAACATTATTTTTATAATGGTCACCGGGAGTTAACACAAGAAACTGCAGGAAATCTATCTGCAACACCAAAGACATAGATTATTTAGTCAAGGGCCTGAATCCCACAGCAATGTCCCACATGAGTCCAGATGAAGATTCAGAGCTCAGGACAATGCCTCCCATGAGTCCAACTGGAGGTCCAGAGCCCACAAGAAGGACTCACGCCAGTCTCTTTTACAGATCCGTGCCAGAAGGCCCCAAGGTCAGTGGTGGAAGCTAGAATGTCCATGCCAGCAGGGTGAAGGAGCTGTGCTGGTGGGATGAGGGTTCCACACTGGAGCTGAGAAGTCACAGTCACAACAAAGACCAGGACTGTCCTGAAAAGCACCACAGCCATCCTTGGCGACATGGAGGCCTCGAGCTCCTCCGACAATAAGCACAGTCGGGTATGTGCCAGGAAGCCAGCGTGATCAGTTCATCCTGGAGACCGAGCGGCACACATCTTCCCCTGTGGACTCAGGAAGCAATGCTTGATGTGAGGACCAGAGCTTCTCCAGGAGAACCAACGGCTCAAACAGTAATGCGTAGGAGAATCCACAATACCTCAACGCATTAATGCCTCCCTTCTCCTTCTCCACCTCTCTATGCTGGCAACTTTCCTCAGGTGGGACATCTACACTCAGTGCCATGATGATGTAATCCAGCTGGTGTTAAGTTGACCACCAGGTCTTAATCCCTAACACACACTGAACTTCTTCATCAATTATTCCTCCCACTGTTCCTCCCTGTAGCTCTGGGAAGCACAATTTTGCATGCTATCTCTAATTTTATGGCTGATTTCTTTATACTTTTCTCTGTCTCTCTCTGTGTATCTCTCTCATATTTATTTGATTATGCCCTTTCCTAGCCAATATAACGAAGCTCAAAAGCCGCATTGTGTCACTTTGCTCACTTATTTTCAGGACGGCCGGTGAATATTCTTCCAATATTATGCTTTGTGAAATGAGTCAGATAGAGGACGACCAGCAGCACCTGTTCTCTCTCACAGGTCGAGCTTTCACCGTGAAGGTGTATTGATAAAGCAGAGCTGAATTTTCAGTAGCATTTTCTAGAAGGTTAAAAGTGATTGGTTTAATAAACGGAGGCTGGATATGATTAATGTATGTTGTGTGTATGTGTGGAAAAATCTTGCTGACATCTATTAATGTGTATAATTAATACACATTCATCAAAAATAAAATACACAGTGTTTCCAACAGTCTCCTTTTGCAGCTACACCCATCTCCTTCCTGTCCCGTGCCTTCCACCTAAAATCACTGACCTACTGACCTTTTATATAGCTTTCACATTTCACTGGCGGTGTACAGAACAGAAATGTGTCTACATAGGAAAACTGGATTCCAAGATAATTCTGGGAATCTGTTTTGCTCGTGGCCAGCGCTGTGAACATTGAGCTGAAGTAGAAATGGAACCCCACGATAACAACTGAACCTACTGACCAGATGTAAAACACCCTAGTGTGTTACGGTCACCAGCATCAGGAAGAGAAGTCAAGGAAAAAAAAGACATGAAGAAGTAATCATCACAGGAGGGGGAATGTGGTATCAGATATCTTCCCAAACAGAACTATAGTAAGCCTGAATGTTTGGGTCAGCAGGATGACACACGCCTGTGACCTCAGCCCTCGGGGTGTGGGGGTCTAATGCAGGAGACCTTCTGGGAATTCAAGGCCAGACTGGGCTGCAGAGAGAGACCCTGTAGAGAAATAAAAAGAAAACAAAACAAAACAAAACAAACGCACGGTGGCTTTCAAATGCAATTTTCCCCATATCTAAATAATTTAAGAATATTTTAGGAAATGCACAGGGAACGCTCGTGACCTCAAAGTGCCCCGAGGAGAGACACAGCAGTGGGAGGAGGAGGAGAGGCACTGGACCACGGTGCCGGGGGGCTGAGCTCAGGCGTCCCCCAGGCCGGGTGACTGACCGGTAGCCACCTTTGGGAGGGTCAGCCGAGCGCAGAACCCAGAGCAGCTGTGGGTCAGGTGCTGAGTGCAAGTCGGCAGGATGCTCATGGACTGCTGGAGGATGAGCACATCTTTTTGCCGCCTCACAGCCAGAAAGCAGCCTAAACTTCAGAGGAACGGAAGGTGCAGGCGTGCTGGGGTTACCCGCTACCCCGCTGTGAAGCTGTGACTGGCTTTCAGGGTAATCAGCTCAGACCTCGCTCTGTCTGCCCACGTTGTCTATGGGTGACAGCACAGACACGCCAGGGAGTGGACTTTTTCTTCTCTCTTTCTCTCGTTGTTGTTGTTTGTTTTGTTTCTTTTCTTTTTCTATGAGTGTGAACACTTTCTGGTTTTTGCTGCTGTTGTGTTGTGTTCCTGTTGGTATTTTTCCTCCTTCCTTGTCCTGCTGTCTTCTGCACCAAGTTCCCCAAGTTCGCATGACCTCCACGGTCCTCCAGCCGTGCTTCTAACCTTTCCTCTTCTCCTAGTTCTCCATATTTTCCCCCAACCCTTTTTACATTTTACCCCCGGAAAGCAAAACTGCCATTTTGAGGGCTTATGTATTGCATACGGATTTCTGATTCATTTCAGATTTTTTATACAACCACAAATCTAATTCATGTGATGAAAGGTGGCAAATTAATAGCTACTGCGGCCTGTCATTTTTGAGGCTGCTGGATGTCATTGGTGTTGGTCATTGTACACTTTAACTAAGTGACATAATTGTTGTATCAGTTGCTCTTCCTACTATACCAAGACTGAGACTTCCAAGGGTCATAAAAAAATGCAACAGGCCGGTGGTGAAGAACCAGGGGCGGGGCCAAATTGGCAGCGACTTCTCATCCCCAATAAATTAAAGAATTAGGATCGTGCAACCCTCTCAAAACACAGGAGTCAGCTACACCTGGAAGACACACCTAAGAAGCAGTCATGTCCTAAGGGTTGTAAGTACTGGCGATAAACCTACTTGCCACAGCAATTTGCAAGGATCGACCAGCAAATAAACTAGAAAGTAAGAAGGTAACTAACAAGCTGTGACCCCAAACCTCCAGCTCCCCAGTGCAAACCCAGGGGGCAGTGTGGTGGGACAACCTGAAAGCCCCTGCCTGGGCTCTCTGAAGAGGGAGCAGTGGAAGTGACCAGGCAGATGAACAAGGCTACAGGAAAGCAATCACCAGAAATCGTGTTTCAAAGAACCACAAAGATGGCGGCCACAATGAAAGCCATAAGCAGATGCAGTTACAAGATACAGGAGCTTAGGAAAACGACGGAAACCGTGAACACCCAAAATAGTAAATACGGAGTGTGTGAAAGAGAGTCAAACAGATACCAGGACGGCAAACATTCCATTGAAAGTGTGAGCAGTGGCATGAGCTAATCCAAGAGCAAAATCTCAGACACAGACGGCAGGATTGAGGTTAGTGGTCACTAAAGGAGGGATTTCTTCAAGGTAGGAAGGAACCGTGCAGAGTCTCCAGTGTGCATGATGATGCCTACCTGAAAACTAAGGCTCACTACAGTTTTGTTTTGGAAGGTGTCTGATACCAACTTTTTCCCTCTTGTGATTTTCATTTCTTCATGTAGTGCTTTCTTGACTTCTCTTCCCAATGATGTTGACCTTAACACGAAACAAAAGCAAAGAAGTCACCACAATCCCAAATACCAAACTATACTGCAGAGCTACAGTGATAAAAACAGTGTGTTACTGACACCAAAACAGTCATGAAACAGATTAATGAAATAGAATATAGTATGTAATGTATGTAATGCATGTTGGTTACAGGACGCTCAAGATCCAATTGTAGAAAATGTGGTGAAAACAGATGGAAAGGAGAGAGTTGGAGGGGTTCTGTGTTTGGTGATTATGCCCAGAAGACCTTGGACAAAGCAACATTTGCAGACAAACATCCAGAAAGACAGGTGGGGAGCAGGAGGGCTTTGGGGCTTTGCACGCCTCCCAGGAGGAGCAGCGGGGTCAAAGGCCCTGGAGAAGATGCTTCTCTCAGGAGCTCAGCACTAACAAGGAAGCCATGTGACCAGGGGTGAGAGGCCCACATGTGACAAAGAATGAAGAGCGACCTGTGTGCAGAGGCGTCCGCTCCTCCTCTGGACCTGGAAGTGGAAAGGTCACTGATTGCAGGGTGAGAGGCCAGCTCTGCTGCAAGCAAGACGTCGTCTCAGGGAGAGAATAAGGTCGCAGGTGTGGGTCTGTGCTGGTGTTTATTGGGGAGCCTGAGGCCTTCACTCCTGCACCCAACTCCTGCTTTTGACACCTGGCACCCAGAACAGTGTGCAGCCTTATTGCTGCTGAAAGTTCAGGACAAGAGGCGTCTCTCTTTCCAGCTGCTGTAATGTTGAGTCAAAATCAGCCAGGCTCTGACGTCAGGCCTTGGTTACCTCCTGTGCTGCCTTCAGTTCTGGCTTCTGTGTTGTGAAGGGGGGACCAGTCCCCCCCTCTCCTCCGAAGCCTGCAGTGACTCCTGAATTTCTTGTTCTCACACACACACACACACACACACACACACACACAAACACTGAGCTCATGTCTATGACCTGTTTTCCCTGAAACTAGCACCCATCCACGCAACAGCGCATACTAAATGGACTTTTATTATCAATTACACCTCAATAAAACTGCTTGAAAAAGAAATAGTCACAGAAGACCCCACAGGGTAAACACATCATGAAAACAATGCAAGCAGGTGTGGATAGGAGGTGTGTGTACGTGTGTGTGTCTGTGTGTTGCTCTCAGTGAAACCTGGAATCTGGGGCATGCTAGGCAGGTGCTCTGCCACTGAGTTACACCCCAAGCCCACAGTAAGGCAGGAATAGGTGATGTGTGAACAGAAGTCAGGAGGCCACCTGTGGGAATTTTACCTGGCAGCGAGAATAACCAGTGCAAATGCCCTGAGACGGGTTCAGATTCTCGAGGCCATCAAGGAACCAGTGTGTGAAGGTCAGAAAGAGGGGCAGGGTGCTGAGAGACAGCAGACAGGGACACTAAAGAGTGAGACGCTGCTGAGAATGCTGGACCCCAGGAACCCCTGTTTTGTGGTGCTCACTTCTTGCACATTGTTAATGTTTGTTGCAAAGGCATCCTGTGGCCTCAGAGGGAAACTGCTCCCTGCCCTTCCTGGTTGACTTTTCCCCTGTGTTGTGAGAGTGGCTCCAGGTCCTCCGCTCTGAGGCTTGTGCTCCTGGGTGTGCACACCGCCACAGCGCCCCGACACTCGCAACACACCCACGGGGCCAGCACTGTGCACACTGGGAGCCCAGGGGACCAGGTTACAGCTCCTCTGCTGTGCCAGGCTGAGAATCTGCGCTCTGTAACTGTGTCAGAACAAATAAACAGGGAGACAAACTTTGTTGCCTTTTTGTTCTAGTTTGCATTTGAAGAAACAAACCTCAAGAGACACAGAAATGAAAGGGAAGAAAGAAAGCCAGTGAGATAATAGACTCAGATGGAGCCCGAGGAAGCGGAAGGAAGCCAGTGTCTCTACCTTTCCAAAAACAAGAAAAGACATAAAAGTATCCACGGTCACAGGCAGTGATGCCATCAGGCTTTCAAAAGCCACATGGAAAGGTAGTCCCCAGACCAAAGGGACTCAAGGGACTCAAAAAACAATCAACCATGGGGTACACAGACACCCCAGTAACAGCTAAGCACGTTTAATGCGAGAGAGAAGCATTCCCTCCGCTTAGTCCATATTTTCTGGCCAGTCTGTCTCGCCGTGCTCCAGGGCAGCAGAGGCCTCTGTGTACCTCAGAGCCCTCTGAAGGCAGCTGGCAATGAGCAGTGCAGGTGCCTCTGCTCAGGGCTTGCACGTGGCCCCTGACCCTCTGCACCCAAGGGCTCAGGCCAGGGAGGGCTGCCTCTTCGAGTGCGGTGAGACCCTCCCAGTGTGGCAGCCTGATGTGGTCCCTGGACACCTCTCAGTTGTCCTTCTACCCAGGCTGCACAGCTGAGGGCCACCCGAGGGGGGATTCGGGCACATATATGGGCTCGCTGGCCCCATGTCCCTCTCCTTACCTCCGGGGCTCCTCACTTTGCTGTCCTGTGGGACGCTGGCCTGATGTGACAAGATATACTTCCTGCTGATTCTGTTCCTGAGACAGTGGTTTACCCACGAGTAAATGTGCTTTCTATTTCTGTTCTCCGTTCTCTCTCCTGACTTTCAGGAGCAAAACCTTTTAGCACTTTATCATTCCTATAAATTACACAGCTTTTATTATTATTTTTTATTTAAAGAAAGCAAGAAAAAAACAAAATAGAAAAGAAGGGTGGTATAATACAGAATTCAATGAAAAATGTTTTAAATTTAATACTAAGGAATCGCTAGTTGATACTTACATATTGTCATCTTAGAAATTGTTTTTCAAGTTAAAAATCAAAACATAAAACCTGCCCAAACATTCAGACATTCACAGTTCGAGCATAAGTGTGTAAGATTGATGAACATATAACTATTTTTGTCAGACCGTTGAACAGATGGTTTTTTTAAAAAATCCAACACTAATATGAGTTTTTCTGATGAGGTCTCCGACTGAGATGTCCACTCTGATCACACTGCCCAGTATAAAAATCCCAAGTAGATTTGCGCACATGTTGTAGCCCACAGTAACCCAAGAAATAATGCACAAACAGGTTTGCGGGACGAGAACTCAAGGTTTTATTTCAGCCATGCCTGTGCTGCAACTCAGAGGGTCAGTATGCACTCAGGGCTCCTGAACAGAGCAGGAGGAGCCGCTGGGAGCCGCTCGTACTGCACAGCAGCTGAAGGCCTGGCCCGTGACGGGCAGAGCTGGAAACAAGGATCTTCTGCAAGGCTGACTGGGGGGTTCTGTGTGTAAATAAGGGGCCCTGTTTTAGTTCTATCAAATGCCCTTCCTCTGCTCACAAAGGCCATCGCAGCAGCACCAGAGTAGAGGACATGGAAATAATCCCACGCCACTAAAGCCCTCCGGGTTCCTGGTGAAGATTGCAAAAGTGAACTTGGGAGAAAAGAGAGCCTTTGAACAGCTGCTGCGGGGCACACTGGAATTCACAGGCAGAAGCAACCACGTGTGGGGCTGGCGATTTAGCTCAGCAGCATAAAGCACCGGCCTTGCAAGCTCAGAGTCATGAGTTTGATCCCTGTTACTGATTATAAATAAGAAGAAGAAGGAGAAGAAATCATGTGTATGAAAATTATCTTTAAAATGTCAAAGACCTCAGTGTAAGACCAGAAGCTTTGAAATGAGTAGGAGAAATGTAGGAAAACCCTTTCAGGTTATGAGCTCAGGGAGGGATGTCTCCAAAAGAGTTCCAGCAGCACAAAAATATCAGCAAGAGTCAGCAAGTGGGAATCCATGAAATTAAAGGGTTTATGCACAGCCAAGACATGGCGGAAACATTCCACAAAATAGCACGCCGGCTACGCTGGTGAAAGAATAGATAACCCTGAAAATTAACATCAGATCTAATAATGAACAGGCACTGAGCAGGACAAGTGCAAATGGGCAGGAATTGAACAGAACGTGGTCGATATTTTCACTAACACAAAATGAGAATCTATAGTATATTGAGGTTCATTTTACCCCCATCATCATAGGAGCATGGAGATCACACATGTGGGTGTGCAAGAAAATAATTTTATTTTCATCGGAGATAATGCTGGGTAGCATGGCTACTGTGCAAATCAGTGCAGAGGTTCCAGAAAAACTACCACACGGCCGCCATAGGAACCAACGGCAAACATCCTCAGTGTATAATCAGAGCATGAAAATTACTCTACTCAACAGGCACCCGTGTAAATGGGGTGCAACTCTCAGTAGCCAGGAATGGAAGGAGCCACTGTTCCAAGCAGAAGACGTGATGTGGATGAAATGCATACTCGGGGAGGTGAGTGACAGACAGATGGACAGCGAGACACAGTGATTAGACAGACAGACCGATGGCAGGTATATTAACTGACTGACATATAAAACTAACAAAATGATGTCATTTGGAGAAAAATGGGTGGAATGGGAGATACTGGTGTTAAGCAAACTAAACCAGACTCAAAAGAAAACTATGTCATGTCTTCCTGTCCTCAACGGAACTTCAAAAAGAAACGGATAATGTGAGAGGAGAAAGGAGACCAGGAGTGGAACAGGAATAGGAAAGGAATCGGGGGAAACAGCAGGGTCAGGACATGGAGAGTATTAGGAACACTAATGCAGAGCAAAGCACATACCTGCTGGGACGATTGTGCAGAAGGAAATGCCTTACAGTGTGTAATTGATCTGCACTGATAAAGGTAATTAATCAAAATTGAGCTGCTTATATCTTCAGAAACATTGAAATCAGAGTAACGGGAATTCCAATTAAACCGTGGCAATAGTGAGTTTTGTTCTCCAGGTACTGCAAAGATTCCCAGCTTGAGGCCCGAGGTTTGGGTCCCGTGATGGCAGACAACCCTCCAGCCCTGAGATAGCAGATTCTTTCAGAGTTTCCTTCCAAAGAGTCTCAGCAGAGCCCTCTTGACATCTGTGTTCCTCAGGCTGTAGATGAAGGGGTTCAGCATGGGGGTGACCAAGGTGTACATCACAGAGGCTGTGGCACTTGCGTGTGAGCTGTGGGCTGAGACAGAACTGATGTACACGCCCAGGCCTGTGCCATACAATATGGAGACAGCAGAGAGGTGGGACGCACAGGTGGAGAGGGCTTTCTTCTTGCCTCCAGCTGAAGACAGCCCACAGACGGAGGAAGCGATCTTAGCGTAAGAACAAAGGATGCCAGTGAGGGAAGCGGTACCCAATAACAAGGGGGCCAAATATATCACCAGGTCATTCAGAAGGTTTTTGGAGCAGGCAATCTGGGCCACTTGATTGAGTTCACAGAAGAAGTGAGGGATTTGGGGGTCAGTAGAGAAAGACAGCTGCAGAGCCACTAAGCTTTGCAACAAAGCGTGCAGGACACTCAGAATCCAGGACCCCAGAATGAGGAAGCCACACCGGCAGGGGTTAACAATGACCATGTAGCGGAGGGGGTGACAGATGGCCACGAAGCGGTCATAGGCCATGATGGCCAGCAGGAGGTTGTCCAGCTCTCCAAAGAGCAAGAAAAAGGACATCTGGGTGATGCACCCTGCGTAGGTAATGACCTGGCTGTGGGTCTGGATGTTCACCAGCATCTTGGGCACAGTGGTGGAGGTGAGGCCGATGTCCACAGAGGACAGGTTGGAGAGGAAGAAGTACATGGGCGTGTGCAGGTGGGGGTCAGAGACGATGGCCAGGAGGATGAGCAGGTTCCCGAGCACCGTGGTCAGGTACATGGAGAGGAAGAGCCCGTAGACCAGGGGCTGCAGCTCTGGGTCCTCTGAGAGTCCCAGAAGGAGAAATTCTGAAATTCTGGTGCTGTTCTCTGCTTCCATATGGTGGATGCAACTATCAGGGAAAAAGAAAAGTCACATGAGTCCTCTTTGAGCAAAAGGACATTACTAGTTTGGTTGAATTTCCACAAATTAAGTTTTGCAGTCTATAAATTGCAGTCATTGTATAACTTAAGGTCCCCTGAGGAAATCCTCCTGCCATTCCTGATTGGAAATTTCTGTCCCTCTCTGAGGTTTCTCCCCTAAAATCGTGTCTTTTGTAGGTTTCCTATGAAATTATTTCTCACAATTGAGAAATATATATGGGGTGATGACCATGTTGTATGAACTGTTTGGAAAATGATGAGCAGAAGCTGAAAACTAAAATTTCTACTTCCCAATGGTTGAGAAAGAATATATTCAAAAAAGAACATCATATATTATTGCTAGTTTTTGGTGAGGGATTGTGTAGATTTGCAAATGCATACTCACAGAAATCAACATATAGAATATGTGTAACCGTTTAGGTATCAATTATACCTCAACAAGTGAACCTCTGCTGCAAAACAGAGATGATCATGTAACATGCAATGGGATCAAGGCTCCATAAAGAAAATAAAAGTTTTGAAAGAGAGAACAGACAGGAGTTTGTATGTGTGTGCCTGTGTGTGGGTATTGGCACACACAAGTGTGAATATTATGCTGGGCATGGAATCCTGGACCTTATTCATGCTAACTAGGTTCCCTGCCCCAACCTACAAAAATTACTCCTAACCAAGAACTACAGTGTGAACCGAACAAGAAGGGAATATTCTTGTCGTGATGATAGAAGATGTAAGATGTGCCCTGTACAAGAACTTAACAGTCACAATAAATGTGCAGTTGTAACGAGTTCTATTCATATGCTCATTTAATAAGTGTGTTGGCATGGGTGAATATATAATGTAAAAAACAATTCCTAAGCTAAGAACTCACACAGCAATGACTGTGTTATTTAAGGTAGTATAAGCACCCCGATTTTCAGTTGAATTGTACTCGCACATAAAACAGAATGCACCTGAGTCATTTGCAGGACGCTGGGTTATCTTGAGAACACAATAGAAAGAGGAATAGGTCTGATCTAGAAAGGTAAATGTCTTATAGGGTAAGCCCAATTAGAAATAAACTGTGAAATAAGGCAGAATTCTTGGAATAGGAGAAGGGGTGAAAAGGTATGGAGAGGGGAAAGAGGGAAAACCATCAAGATAGGATTTCTGTTAACCTCCAGGGACATTATTCCACCCTGCATGACAGTGATTTCTAATTTTTGCTTTTTTCTGACTATGCATCGATTGCCCGTGTTAATAAAGTTTCCTGTGTGGTTGAACACATGCATGAAGTATGCACTGCTTAACACAAATGAAAATCTAAAACATGTAAAACAGACATCAAATCCTAAGAACTTTATGATAGGAATCTGGGTTTCTAAGTCAAGATTGTATTACCAGAGAGCTGGAAATGATTTACTACCAGAAGAAGTCTTCCAAAATATGTAGAGGGAACATCACGTAGCATTACAATTTTTCCCTTAGGAAGTTTTGGATCCAAACACATTCTCCCCTGAAATGGTGACACAGAGGGACAGCCTTCCAGACGGTGATGGCCCTGACACCGCAGAAGTGTGTCCACCCACAGAAAGTCAGGGACGTAATAAAGCAGAACAGAGAGGGGAAAAAAGTTGGGCTCATGTGCAAACTAGGATTTCCTACTCAGAAACATACAGAAGAATCTTCACTAGGTTTTTATTAAAATGAAGGACTCACAACTATTGAATTAGTTCTTTCAGAAAAACAGGCAATGTGGGAATAATGTATATGACCCAAGATACATCCAATCCCAAAAAGTATAAATTTTCATGCCCCACAAATGCATCTGTACATACACAAAAGAAGTGAAGATCCAAAGGTTTGTGAAGGGCAATTTTAAAACTCCAATGCTTCACTGGAAAACAAATCAAAATCCTACCACAGAGTACGGGAGGGAACGGCTGGCAGGGATGTTTTGTAATAATAGAGAGGAGACTTCACTACCAAACTCTCAGCACGTTCAGCCTCACAAGTGTTACAGTCACTGCAAAGAAGGCTCTAGGCAAACCTTCCCCCTGGCTAAACGGTTCCTATGCGAGTGCCCAGTGATGGAGATAAAGCTTGAAAAATGGGGTCCCATGAACTGCTACTGCAAGATGTGACAGGGACAGGTATTTCCTCTGCATCTTTCTCATCAATGCAGAGACAAAGTCCACTCCATTTCAATTTAAGCATAAGGCCAACCAGGTTCCCTTTCATTTCCCTCCTAACCAACACCCCACTCACCTGTGCCCCTCACTGTCAGGTCCTTGGATTCACATTCCTTTCCTGGAAACACTGTTAGGGACCTGTCTCTCTTCTCTTTGAGTTCCTGTTGCGTCCAAGTCATTGTTGACAATGAACCCAACTTAGTCAGATCTGTTTTAAGATCAGGAATTAAAACCGCAGTGTTAATTGTTCAGCAGAGCAGCTAACAGCCACAGCAGGATCCACTCCAGTTTAGATCAGGATGAATCTCAGGAGCCTTCACAGACCCACTTTTGGGTCGTGTATCTTCCCCCGCAATCCCTACCATGATGCCAGACTCACCTGGATGCAGTCTTTAGGAGAAGTTCTCAGGTTGGAAGTACAAGGCCTTCTCTGGATGGTTGAGTTGGGGACAGAAGTTCTGTCTCCCAAAAAGATGCAGCCAAACCAAAAGGGTGATGCCCCTACGTAACCCTGAGACTTCAGAAAAAAACCACTAGTGTCCTTGGCAGCTCGGATCTGTAGACTCTGAGGAGCATCCCAGGGAGGATCTTGGCTGCCTGTACCTGCTTGCAGGCCCTCACCTCCTGGTTACACCCCCTCTAAATCCCTGATTGCCTGTGGGGAACTGGCCTGGAAAGACAGGCAATTATTCCCGCTGAGTCTGTGTCCCCTGTCCCTGGTCTGTGGTCCAGGAGGACTACTTAGTGTTTCCCTCTCCGATAAGTCTCACGCCTTCCAGAGGAATCATCTCCTATTGCATTATCCTCCTTAGGGGTAGAGTGTGTTTAAGGTGGACACTGGGGGATCCTCCTGCCTGGCGCTTCCTGGGTCTTCAAAGCCCTGACTTGTGATGTGTAGAAATCTCCTGACACCTCCAGAAACTCCAGTGCTGAGCTGAGCTGGCAGGGTTCCTTCACTCTCAGTCTCCTGACTGATAGGTTAAATAGGCCTCTATCTTCTCAAAGGCTGTGGTATCTCTGTGCTTTCCCCCAACAAGTAAAAAGGACCTCAAGACAAATTTTTTCAAGGAGAATAAACAATTCAAAAAAAATCTATACAAATGAAAGCAAAAGTTGAGCACATTTTTGTGTGCAACTTTTTTTTTCTTTTTTTGGCCCTGGGAATTGAACCCACAACCTCACGCTTTCCAGGCAGGAGCTGTGACCTTGAGTTTTATCCCCGGCCCTGAAACATTTTTTCTTACACGTATTCTTTATGTATCTGACCGTTCAGTTTTGATAGGGCCCACTGGTGACTGAGGCAGGTCTTCGTCTCAATTTTTATTCGTACGTATTTGTGACGCAGAGTGAATGGAATCAGCAAGGTCTGAGGGGCGTCTCCTGAGGCATCTGTTCTTTGTGATTTTAGGGCTTTCAGTTCTATTTTTAAGCCTATCCCGCTGTGTACCTGTGCCATCTTCAGGGTCTCTGCCCAAGATTCAGCTCTCTGCCCAGGATAGTCTTTACCATGTCACGCACACATCACGCCCGTGACACCGTGACCTTCGAGTTTCTGCCTGGGGCTTTGGGATTGCTCACAAATGCTTCAAAGTGCTCCATCTAGGCCGTTATGTTACAGCACCCCAATGGCTGGAGCAGTCACCCGTGTCCTTCAGTTCTGTGTTTTCACAAAGCAATGGAAATGTGAGACACTCACACAGAAACAAGTTTAAGGCGATGAACAGAGACGTGAAAGAGCCAGGTTAGAGCTGATTCAGAACAAGTGTGCCTCATAAACTGTCTGCAGCCTCAAACCCGCTGAGATGGGGCCGTGAGGACAGAGCGCCTTCCTAGTACAAGGGTAGCTCTGGGTTCTCCCAATGCCACAGCTCTTCTTAAAAAACGATGTGAAACACATTAGAAAATATTAATGCAGACTAACAATGACCTTAATTCAAGCTGTAAAATATTAATATATTTTATATTTAAATATCTTTATATATTGATGTGATGATCCTATGATTCTGGCCTGTCATAAATGGTGCTCTTATTTATTGAAAATAGCACCAGTTGAATCTCCATCTGCCAGGCTTTTAACATGTGAAAAGTTTACATTTCAGTGTAAGAAAAACAGAGAGGCCTATAAGCCTCGAATGAGTGCTTTGAAAAATATGACTCATCCATTTTTGTTGCAAGATGAAATTTTCAAAGCCTTCTTTCTCTGCATCTTTCTCATCAATACGGAAACACAGGTCTCATCTCTCTCTTTTTTTTAATTTTATTTAAGGAGGAAAAAAAAAGCAGAGAAAGGGCCCAAGTTATACAGATTTACAGAAAAAATAAACAGTAGGAAATCACTAGTTGATGGATTACATATTGTCATCTTAGAAATAATTGTTCAAGTCACAAAATTAAAGCTTGTAAAGTGGACATTCCAACAATGATACTGCAAACAGTTCTGTTCAATGATCCAATAAAACTCAGTGATATCATTTTCTATCTTATACACTTAAATATACATGCAGTTATATAGTTTAGAGCACTTTCTTTTCCTCTCTTTTGTACAATGACAATTACCCATTTTGGGTTTTGTTACTCCCACAGTTCTTATTACTTTTTTGGAAGAGAGTAGAACCAAATGTGACATAACAGAACAGAGTCAGTCAAATCAAAAGGGTGGACATAATAGATAATGTAAAAGCACAATACAAGGTGATCAATAATGGTTACCATAATGCTTCCCGCTATCTCTAATAGAATTGCCTATATCATCAGTTATAATAAAATTGAACAAAACAGTAAAGAACAAAACCGACAAAACCAAAATATTGGAGACATTGTAGGTCTTCAAAAGTAGATAAAAGTCATCGAGAATGGGCATCATAATGAATCCCACTATCTTCACAGCTGTTGCCTAAACTTTCGAACTTGGTACTGTCCAGCAAAACAGAATAGGGGGACATCAGTCAAAACAAGATGGTGAGAGTAATACAGGGCTTCAAATCAAGATAATGGAAAGTCAAAGTGGGTTACTATAATATATCCTGCTATTTTTATTTATTTTTCCCTTAATTAAAAGGATAAAAATAAAGAAGTAAATAATGGAGTGGAGATTGAGATAAAAGAGGGCATAACAGCAAAACAGCGCAGATCAAAACATAACCATTTAAGCAGAATAGTGCCTCATCTTAAACATAAAATGCGCTCTGGTTAGACAACATTTCCCTCCTCAGGAACTTTCCATTTGTCTCCTCATCTCAGCTGTAAACCCTCTGGGCTCTCATCCTCCTCCTGGGAGGACTGCCTGTCTCACCTCCCTGATTCCGTTCAGCCCTCTATTACCATAATTTCACTGTCAGCACAGAAACCGCCTTTAACCAGCTCAGTGTCCATCGTGCATTATAAATGAATAATGGATCAGAACAGCCAGGAACCGAAGCCGTCCCTCCTCTGGGCGAGCTCACCCCGGCTCTCAGGGGACCTCTGGCAAGTGTTCTTTGGCTCCACTCCCCAGACCCTCTCCTGTGGTGTATACTGGGATCCCACACTCCCCTGGACACACACTCACGGAGGAAAGACTCACAGAAGTGCAAATTCTTCTCTAGATAGTGGAGATACAGACTGAGACTCTATCCCCAGAAAAGACACATAGAGACAGTCAAGTGTTGGCACCCTCCAGGGCCATCATCTCCAGTCCAGCCCAAGCCTGCACCGGCTGAGGGACGTTAACTGGCCCCTGCTCCCTGTAAGAGCTCAGCAAACACTTTCCCCACTTGTTACATCACCTTTACCTCCCCAGTGCGGGAAGACAGTTTCTCTGCTGAGTCTCGGTTCCCAAGTCATCCGTCCATAATCCAAGAAAGCTACGCTTCACCCCTTCATGTGCACTGACCAGCCTCCCTGTGGGAGGTGGAACCTACCAGCCAACTGATCACTCCTTTAACAGTGGTGGGGTTCTGAGACCAGGTTTCACCGTGTAGTTCAGGCTGGCCCTGAACTCACTTTGTAGCCCAAACTGTCCTTATACTCATGGAGATTTTCCTCCTGCAGCCTCTCAAGTGCTGGGGTTATAGGCATGCACCCCCATGCCACCTCAATAATTACTTTTTCTGAGCAAATAAAATTTCTTTGCAGCAAATTTCCAGCAACAATATAGTAGCATAAACTATAATCCTTGTGACACACGTTATAGCTCTGGTTTTATTTATCTTAAGTAACCACCAATTTATAAGCTTTGATCAACATCTAAGCATTCTTGTGGCCCCAGATCTAACAACCCTCATTCCACTGTCTCTAGGTATCCTAATTTTTTCTAGACTCCATTTATAAGAGACAGCGTGTAGTATTTTTTTTTTCTTTCTTGGCGTGGATTTGCCACTTATCATAGTGACAGAATTTCCCACTGCGTGATGTAAATGTACTTCCAGTTTTAAGGTCTTTGAGACACTAAAAATTTGTTGTAGAAACTAAGACCACTTCATCCGGTTCTCTGCAGGAACTCCTGAGCCTCAAAGACGCCCAAGAGGAGGGTCAGCTCAGCCAAAGGGCAGCGAGGTTGGTGGCTAAACCCGCCTCTGCCAAGGTGCCAACGAAACCAAAAGAGGAAAGGAAAGAGCTGACAGAAAGCACATGCAAGAGGGGAGACGGCAGCAAACGGGAACCAGCCCTGAGTCCTGGCCAGGAAATCAGAGAAGATTTACCCGGGAAATCCAAGATCATAAACACGAGGAGGACGACGGAACTGGCTGACAGTGTGGAATACTATTTTCATGTAGTCATTGGTCATTTCTGCTTCTTCTTTTGAGAAATACCTGTTCATCTCATTGGCCCAGTTTCTTGACTGGGATGCTCTGTGAAGTCTGATTTTCTTCAGTTTCCAGATGCCCTAGACATTAGGTCTTCCGTCCTAAAGATCGGCTCTTTACCCTGTTGACTGGTTCCTTGGTTGCTAGTGGTCTAACTCCAACACAACCCCATTTGTGGATCCTTGGTGTCATTTCTTGTGCTGCTGGAATCACTCAGGACATCCTGGCCTGTGCCTGTCTTCAAGGTTCTTCCTGTTTCCAGCAGTTTCACTCTCTCTGTTCTTACATCTAGACTTTGATGCTTTTTGGTTTGATTTTAGTACAGAGCGAAAGATTTGGGTCTAGTTTTATTCTTTAACACGTAGGTAAATAATTTTCCCTGCATCATTTGTGCAACAGGCTATATTTTCTCCAGGTATTCTTTTCACTCCTTTGTCCAACATCACATGGTTAAAGGCACATGGTATTCTTTTTATCTCATGTTTATCTTTGTGCTGGTCCCATGCTGTTTGGTTACTGTAGCTTTGTGGGATATTTTAAGATTGAGATTAAGATTAAGATTACTTCCATTTGCTCTTATTTCTCAGGATTTCTTTGGTTATTTGGGCCTCGTCCTGTCCCATATGATTTTAGGGTTGTTGATCGTGTTCTGCCCACGGTATTTGCTGTCAGATAAAGCTATGTCCTTGTCTCACCCCAAAGCCCACAGTGTTTTGTTTAGTGGGGGAAGAATATTGTTGGTAACCTAATGAGAACTGCATTAATCTAGAGGTCTCTGGGAACACATCCATTTTAATCATATTAATCCTGTCTGCCCAGAGACAGGGTTGTTTTCCATTTTCTGACATCCTCTTCAATCTTTCCATAATCTTTCTATTATAGAGGTCTCTCACCTCTTTGAGGTTGATGATTTTGTTGAATTGGTTCTGAGTTTTGTTTAAGTTTACTACGCTTCGTTCAGAGAATTATTTTAAATTCTTTGACAAATAACTCACCTGCCTCCATTTCAAAAGATTCTGCCACTGACCAATTGTTTGGCTCCTCGGGTGGTGAGGACTATTCGTTCTCGTGTCTCTGGTTGCCTTGGGTTGCTGTCCCACAGCCGGGGCAGCGATCACCACTTTGACAATTACAAGCTAATTTTTCTGTGGGAAAACTTTCTCTTGCGAAGGGGCTTGAGAAGGTGGGTGGGAGGATGTGGTAACTCTGACCGTCACAAAGATAGGGATACAAAGTCTCCGTGCAGCACTGTCCACTGAGGTTGGAGTTGACCCACACCGCAGGGATGATCAGTGGCCGGTACTCTCCATGTCTGCAAGAGCATCGGGAGGGCCGGTGATCAGAACCTGAGTGGTTATGGCTCTGATGTCCAGGGCCACCACGGACTGTGAGACACCACAGTAAGGAGCAATGGTGCTGACACCTGAATCACGGGCAGGAGGGGAGGGCGATGGCTCTGACATCTAAAAGGGTAACAGTGCATGGGCTGTAGGCACAGGGGATGTGTGCTCCCACTGCCACACTGATAACAGCATGCAAGATGTAGATGATTGTGGAGCAGCGGTTGGTCTGAATACAGAAGCACAAGCGTGCACAGAAGTTCAGTGGTTTGGGGTTAGACTACCTTTATTTGGCAAGTAAGACAGTGAGCAGGGAATCAGCATCTACATATGAGATCTGGGAGTCATGCTGCAAACCATGATGCTGGGGCAGTGGCTGCACTGTTTCAAATGATCTTGGGATCATTTCAGCCACAGAGCAAAGTCTGCAGTGCAGTCTAGTGAAGGTCAGCTGGAGGCTAAGAATCAGGATGCTTTCAGGGTGGGAGCGGGGACAGCTTTTTCCCAAACAGAATCACAAGTGGCCACTGCTCTAGAGGAGGAGGAGGAGGAGGAGGAGGAGAAGGAGGAGGAGAAGGAGGGAGAAAAGGAGGAGGAGGAAGAAGAGGAGGAGGAGAGGTGTGTGATCACAACTCCCAGCCCTGGATTGGCCACAGAAATGGACACCAGGGACCTCCATGGCGAGACTCCAGTATCCTCTCTGGAGCAGGAGACCATGCTGGGTCCTAACCATGGCTCACAGCAATGGCCCCTACTTACCCATCGTCTAGGGAGTTAGTTTTGCTCCACTTAGTACTTGAGAAAAGTAACTTACAGGGGGAAGGACCTGGGTTGGCTTCTGGTCAGGGCTCTCAGTCCATGGTCACTTGGTCCTGCTGCCTCCGGTGACACAGAACATCACAGTGAGGAGCCCAAGGGGGGAAGAGCAGCTCAACTGTGGGGACGAAGGAGAGAAAGGGAGGCACAGGGACCCTGCTCCCCCTTCAGGGGCAAAGGAGCCATGAGGCTCTGTGGGACCTGCTTAATTTGTCCCACAATGTTGGAAAAGATGGCGATGCTTGTGTTAGTGTGGAAAAGATGGCCACACTGTGTTGTCACCCGAGGCAGAATTTGCAAACAAAAACAAAGCTTGCCAAATGTTTTGTTTGTGAAGCAAACTGTTGACTAACAGGGGCACTCATGAACCGAGGTGCCACTGTTTCCTCCATCCTCCCCATCCCCAAGGACCCTTTTCCTGGAGGTGGCTCTGTCATCTGGGGACCAGGCGTCAGCCCAGGAGCCTCTGGGGCCACTTAAGAGCCAGACCGCATCACTGTTCTCTTACTATGCAGACCAGCCAGCAACTTTTGCATGTAAATAGTATTCTCTGTTTTGGATTTGCTTTATTATAAAGAAGGAAAAAACAAAGCAAAATACAAGAAAAACAAGAAATAAAAGAGACAAGTAAACAACAGAAACAAAAACCCAAAACAATAACACTATGGGCTTCCAAAGCGAGGGGTTGGGGGCTTCACAAAGGTTAGAGCCCTTGTTAAGTTTTGCGTATTTTCAAAATAGTCGCTCAGATTACCAGGTAGAGATGCACAATACTGATCTAATCCTATGAGTGTTAACTGTTTCAGTCCGAGAACAATCAGGATTAGTAGTGCAATCATTTTAGCTATCTGAAAGGTAACATTATTCTCTTTTTTTTCTCCTTGCTTCAGATTATTTAATGGACCTTTCAGCCCTTTCTGGCATTTTAAGGTCTCTCTGGCTTTATCTGAGGTGATTAGATGTGCTGTCTCCTCTACCATATTGCTCATACCAAGTGCCTGAATCATCTTTAAAAACAGAAGTCTGTTCAATAATTCCTCCCCTCGAGAATCCACTGCCACGCAGATGAAAATTCAAAATCCCCAGCGTCCTACAAGAGTCCCCATGAGCTGTTTCTGCCTCGCTCTAAGAAACATCTCCTTCTCCCCAAAACATGTCTACCTGTCGCTAAGCTGGATGCTAAGTCCATGCACAAATGTTAAAGTGGAAACACAGACAGAGGAAAGAAGACAGAGTGTATTACTCACAAGAGTCAGGACGTTAGCAAAGCAAACACCCACCAGCTCTCCAAGAGCAAAATTCCTCACACAGGACAGCAGAAATACTCAGGAACGTTGCTCTCAAATAAAAGTGGCTGCCCACGGTCCTCTTCAGGGTCCTTAATAATATTCTTTCTGTAGGTCCAACAATGGATTTTAGAGCTCCTTCCTAGAGGGGTTTTTAGCAGCTGATTCCTTTATACCATTGTAAGTGAGAAATGTCACCCATTCCTGAGAGGTGGAAATGTGGGGGGGTCACCCAGGAATGAAGCAGCAATCAGATATGAATGCATAAGGATTCAGAGCCTCAGGGTAGGGCTTCCTTTTGGCCAAGAAAGGTCTCAGCTCACCGACTACTTCTTTAAGTAAAGACAGTGCCCCCACGTTGATAGCTGCACGGTTTGTAATACCTAATTCTTTTCCAGAAATTACTCATCATATGTTTCAAGAAATATTGTTTAAGATGGCAAGGTGTTAAATTCATATTTTAACTCAGGTGTGAATGTGTTAGTGTGTAGTACTGATTTTTCCCATGCATAGCTGTATGACTCTTCCCATGTACCCTTGTTCACTAATCCTTTGTTAACATGCATCATGTATCTATGTCTAGTGTTTGTTTTATATACATTTTATATATAAATCAGTGGGGAAGGGACAGATGCTGTCTGGTTGCCCTGCTGTTGTAGTAAATGATGGGACCTAATAGCCAGGGAGGACACTGCAGCAAACTGTCCCAGCCCACTGGGGGGCAAGGAAGAGAAAAGGGGAGTAGGCAGGAGGTCAGTCTGCTATTGGTAGGACTGCTCAGCCCCTCCAGCTGGAGAGTGAGTCAGGTTCTTCTACTGTCACCAATTCACTGAGGCAGTGTGTCATTTTCAGTGACTGAAATAATATTCCCATCAGGCTGACCCAGTCCTTGGCAAAACATAAACTCTTTGACCATG
The DNA here is from genome assembly GCF_034190915.1 of Cavia porcellus. NCBI lineage: Eukaryota > Metazoa > Chordata > Mammalia > Rodentia > Caviidae > Cavia > Cavia porcellus. Next base: position 66,535,566 of record NW_026947500.1, read on the forward strand.
ATGGTTGAAGTCCACCTTTGCCCAGTTATCATCAATTGGGACCTGTTCATTTCTTAGGAGAGTGTATTTTCTTTTCCTAAGATGTTTTTCTTTGAAAACAAGAATGCATACATATGCCCACAGCAACAGAAATCTATCAGTTAAGCATACCAAATATCATCATAAAATTTCTTTTTAAGCAAGGTAATGTCTGCAAAAGTCATGATAAACACTAAGCGTCAGGGGCACTTCAAAAAAAGAAAGTGAAGCTATGACAGGTGGCCAGCCAGGCTTTTCACCACTCACCACCACGCAGGGTACCAGACCTGGGACCAGAGACAGGAGAGAAACAGGGAAGACTTTGAGGCAAAGAACTCGAATTGCTCATATCCACTGCAAAGCACCAAAAAGGACAGCATTTTTAGCTTTCAGAACAACCATTCAAGTAACCACTCCCAGAATATTAGGCAAAGGCATATAGTAAAATCAAACTTCGGTCTTTAGTAAGAGGATCTATCAAACCCTCGCACTGCCAGGAGAGTTCCAGGAGCACGGCAACAGGGCCGGGTTTGTGATCGGAGACCAAATCATAGCTTGTGAAGATCAAGGCAGCTCTTCGATTTTGTTTCCAGAATATCAATCTTGGCCAGAAAACAGTGCACAGCTCAGTAGCACAGCTCAAACAAAGCCACGCCCCCTCTTAACCAGAGGGGGGCGGGTCCAGAGCGTTCCTAGTGCGCAGGCGCGGGGATGGGGGCGTGGCAGCGCGGTCCCTGCTTCTGGGACTCGCGGCTGTGGAGGCGCGCGATTCCAATTCAGAATGGTTGTTTTTGTTTTCTGATAGGAATACTCTATGGGACTTCAGTAACCCTGGAACTCCTATGCCATGTCAGTTTGGCTCTAAGTGAGGAACTCAATTCATTCTCATGAGATAGACATGAGACTCTGGGAACAAGGTGCGGGTGTAGTACCTTTTAACCTGAAATGCCCCTCTAAAGTCTGTGTGTGGAAATAGTTGGATGGGAAAGGGAGCATCCTCTGCAGAGGACTTTTCCCCTGATGGGTTCAGGGAGTAGATGAGCTCTTAGGGTGTGAGGCTGCTGGGAAGGGTGTTGCTGGTCACCGTGGCCTGAGCATCTTTCCCTCGGCCATGTCCCTCTTCCCTCCTGTTTCTGCCTTGCAGCCAGTCAACCAGAGACTAGAACTGTGAGCCCAAAGAACCCCCTCCTCCTCTAAACTGCAGGTGTCAAGCATTTTGTCCCAGAGATGGAAAGTAAGAAAGACATGAAGGTTTCAGGACACGTGCCAAATGCAGACAAGTTCTTTCTGACCAGAATGTAGCATGCACAGGAAGTTCCCATTTGAAACCTCCTGACACTTGGCTTCACTCTCTGCAGTTTGTCAGCAATCTGGCCGTCTGAGCTCCCATCAGAAACACCCATTAGACTTTGCTTATGGCATTGCAGGGCTTCTCTAGCACACAGCTGTTAACATCCCCAAATCCCTTCCTCAGGACTGTTCCAGATGCACTGAACAGCAGGGACTCATGCAGTCACTGACTGGACTCCACTTCTTTAGTCCCAGTTCTTTGTGTTTGCTCACGGGATCCAGTACCTGGCATCCACAATTGAAGGAGGACAGTTTTCTGTGGCCCACAGTTTCAGGAAACTAAGTCCATGTTTGGCTGGCTCTAAAGCAGATACATCATGGCAGAAGGGCAAAGCTGCTTACTTCATGGCAGCTGGGGGTAGGCGGAGCAGATTGATTTTCCCTGAGAAGATGGCACCAGGTGTCTGATATAACACCATGTGTTACACGTCAAGGACGCATCACGTGGTGTGGTTTCCTAAACTGCCTGTCAGTTCTAAAGTTAATGCAATCCATCTTTAGTGCCACTGTAAAGCTCCAGTGGGGTTCTTATTAGAAACAACACAACTTAGGACACAGATGAAATGACAAATGTTCATAGAACTAAGTTGGTTCATCAGCTTACCATTAGTACTGAGCAATGTCTTCCAAAATCAAAATGAAGTTCATGTTTCTGATATACAAAAGTCAAAAACTATGACAGCACCAGCTTTCCCTACATAGTGGATTCAAGTGAGTCCTATGTTCATAGGAAAATTAACTGCAAAACAGAAAATGTATTAGTGTTGGGGCTGTAGCTAAGCTTAATGGTAGGGTTAGTGTTAGAGTAAATATTCCTGATTAGTTTTTGTGTGCTGATTTTGGCTGAGCAGTTGAGTGCAAATTTGGATGAGAGCTCAAATATACATTTCAGTTAACATTATTGATTTGCTCTGTCTTGAAGGAAAATTATCAAAATAATCTAACATCTCAAATAAAATCTGCAACCAGTTGCAGACTTTATTATGAAGCTAATTACTTTTCTGAAAGGTCCTGATGCTGTGCTGTGAGGACTCTGGATCCCTGCACTAATGACACAGTGCATGCATGAGAGCTAGAGCCACCCATGGGGTCAGGGCACCAGGGAAGCTGAGTCCACGCCCGCTCAGCGATGGGAGAAAGGGCAAAGCTGCATCCGTGCACCCCTGAGGTCCACTGGAATGCCCTCTGCTGCTTCCTGGGAGGGTCTGAGCCCCCCCATCAGTGCAGCTAACATGTTTCCATGACACCGCTTCTCTGAAGGGCAAGAGGAACACCAAGACTGCAGCCCTGAGCACACATTCAACAGAACCCTTCATGCTCATGGTAGGAGAAAGGAACTGAAAGTTTGCTACTCTTTGAAGGCTAGGTTGTCTGTAAAATCACCAGAATTAACTTTATATTGAATATTTTCCAATTTCATTATTAAAAGCTCAATATCTTCCTACCTACAAGGTTAGAGTGCGCTTTGGAGGGCCTGCTGGGATTATTTTTCTCTGATTGAGGGAGAGCAACCTCAAAAAGAAAGAAAATGCATTGGGTTTCAAACTTGGCTCAGGCTGCCATGAACCTGTGCCTGGATGCCGGCCTTTTCCTCCCTCTACAGGCAGAATCCTTCACTCTCCCAAGACAAGAATAGGGCATTATCACATTTGGCCAGTAACTGCTGTTCATAGGTCTGGTATTCATTCTACACCCTATGATTAAACCCTCAGGTAAATCAAAGCTTCCTAATTCCATAAGTGAAGCAATGAGTTCATAGGGGAGTAGGATAACATTCCGTGATTTTTTGATTTAACATTTGCTTAGGATAGTCTGGAGAAATATAAGAATTTTACGGAAGAGCAGAAGAGCCAAAAGACACCCGGTGAGCCTACTTGCTTCTCAAGTCCCATTTCCCCATACACCACTATCAAGGAGACTGTGCTATGGGAGTGAGCGCTCCTGCTTGGGTGGGAACAGCCAGGGCCCAGGCCCCTGAGCACCAGCACAAACTTACAGCAATGTCAGGGAGGACCTGGGACTTCCCAGATCCACTGCTGGTTGAAGAACAGGAGGACAGGAGCAGTTGCACTCAGGCTGAGCTCTCTCCACTGCAGTGAGGCTCAGCCGGTCAGCACCTCTGTCATCATCTGCCTCCCTCGTCCACCTGTCTTCCATCCCCACCCAAACCACCACCCCCTGCCATCTCCAGACCCATGGCAAGGGCTCCACCTGCCACGCCTGGTGACCAGAGAGGATCAGGGTGGTTCCACTCACAAACTCACCCCACACAAGTCAGACTGAGTCTGTTTCCACCATAGAGCAGCCATGAGCACAGCCAGGCAGAGCTTCAGCATCATGCAGATCAGCATCAAAAGCATGATGTCCTGCAATGCAGGGTGGTGGAATGACCCATGGCTTCCCACCTAGATGAAGGTGACTCCACCATCAGAGAAGGAGCAAGGCCATGCCCTTGCCATGGAGCTTCATTTCCACTGGACCTGTGTGGGCCTGCTCATCACAGAAGACCATAAAGCTCTTCAGTTTGTCTCAGATATGAGAGCTGAAATGAACAGGAACAGAGTCTGTGTAGCCTTTATGAAAATGGTGTCAACTGCAGCTGTGTCATATCTCTCAGCTATGCATAAATATGATATCCTGACCACAGATACATCACCAGTCAATGTGGTGCTTATTTATTATGATACTGATAGTATAAATGATGTGAACTACAACATAGTACAAAAATTAGTGACATGAAAAATCTGGATGACAAACTCAAAATGGCATGTGACCTGGATGGAAGAAATTTCATACTTGATCCATTCCATCGTGTTCTTGTATTTTCACACAACCATGAAGAGATTCCGGGTTTTTGAAATTTTGTCCAGGAAGCTACACCTTTCCAATAACCAGATGACACTTATCTGTTTACGTATTGGTATAAGAATTTCCATTATTCATCCTCTGAGAGTGACTGCACATTAGTGAACTGTACGCCCAATACCTCTGTGATTTGGTTGCCTCCAAATCATTTTGACACAGTGTTATAGTCAGGAGTTGTGCAGAGAACAAGTAGAATCAGGACATGGAGTTTATAATGTTATTTTCATAATGGTCACCGGGAGTTATCACAAGGAAATGCAGGAAACCTATCCCCAACACCAAAGACATAGAATATTTAGTCAAGGGCCTAAATCCCACAGCAATGTCCCACATAAGTCCAGATGAAAACCCAGAGCTCATGACAATGCCTCCCACGAGGCCAACTGGAGGTCCAAAGCCCACAAGAAGGACACCTGCAAGGCACCTTTATGGATCCGTGCTGGGAAGACCCAAAAGTCAGGCATGGAAGCCGGAAAGTCCATGCCAGGAGGATGAAGCAACTGTGCAGGTGGGATGATGGTTCTACACTGGAGCCAAGAAGTCACACACAAAAAAGACTTGGGCTGTCCTGAAAGGCACCACAGCCATCCTCAGTGACATGGAGCCCCGAGTTCCTCCAACGACAAGCACAGTCGGGGACATGCCAGGAAACCAGCATGATGAGTTGATCCTGGAGTCCAAGCAGCACAGTCTTCCCCTTCAGAGCCATGAAGCAATGCTCGATGTGAGGGACTAGAGCTTCTCCAGGAGAACCAACAGCTCAAATAGGAACTCATAGGAGAACCCACAATGGCTCCATGCAATAACACATTAATACCTCAACTCCTCAACAACCTCCTTCCCCTTCTCCACCTATCCATGCTGGCAACTTTCCTCAGGTGGAGCATCTGCGCTCAGTACCATGCTAATGGTACCAGCTGGCATTAAGTTGACTACCAGGTCTTAATCCATAACACACAAGCATGAGTGATAAAAGCTACAATACATACAATGGTGTGTACCCTGTGGCCCATGACCTCCATGCAATACTTTTCAAAGAATTACAAACACCACCAATGAGAAACACACAAAGGATGTTCCCCCCCCCTGGCAAGTAATGTGTCTTCCTTTGGATGGCATGCAGTGTCATCAAGGTGTCTCTCTCAAGGTTTTCAACATGTTTCACTAAAGAATATTAGAACCACTTCTACAAAATACATGACATTATATTTCAAATATTGTTAATGGAATAATTCTTGAGTTTAGTAAAAATGATCCTCAATCGACTTCCAGGAGAACATGGGGGATAGATAAGAGCAGCTATGCAGGCTGAGATACCCTGCTTGGAATCCAGGAATGGTGGGAATCTGTGAACGGAGTTGAGAGTGGGACTGGCAGGGAGCCCTGCATCGACCTGCAGTGAGCGAGCAGAATGGCAACCCTTCCATAGAGTAGGAGGCTCCAGCAAAGGACATTCTGGGACCAGGCAGACTAGCCAGAACAGGACGCTGCAGTGACTTTAGTCACATATTGCCCTCTCAAGGGGGATTGGTGTGGAGGGCTTGCCCTGGGTGATGCCGCTGACTAAGACCCAGTAGGCTAGCCCAAACCAGGTCCCAGTGCCTGGAGGTGCACCCTAGCAGTGAAGCCTTTGGTAGGTTGACCTGGAGGGGCGGGCCCAGCAGAGGCTGCCAGGTCTGTGTCTCCCTAGTACACTGCAGTGGGAGGGAACACCTAGCCAGTGCAATTCAAACAAACTGTAACAGACAAAGAGAAAAAAACTGGGCCTCCTATATTCGTTTGTATGGAAGGAACAAAAAGTATGGGAAGAGGAAGCAACAAGAAAGCATCCTCGGTCCCCAATCCTGAGAACACTGATCCAGGAAAGATGAATGCAAAGGAGAATGAGGAAAGAAAACATGCAATATCAGACATGCCACCGATAGACACAAAGCGATATTTCCAGAGCCTCATAGATGAGTTCAAAAGAGAAGTATTTAATGAAATAAAACAAGATGTAAGTAGAATAGTTAGAGAAATGCTAAAAACCACCCAAAAAAAAAACAGATGGTATAATGGAAGAACAGAAAAAAAGGGGAGAATTGTTTGATGGCGAAAAAGAGAAAACACACAATATTTGAAGCAGGTTCAAAGAGATTACCAGGAAACTAAAAACTCTATCGAAACCTGGCATAACAGCTTGAAATAAACTAAGGATAGATTATCTGAAGTGGAGGGCAGATTTGTAATGTGGGAGCATGAAATGAAAAACTTCTTAAAAATAACGAGAAAACAAGCAGCAATAATACAAAGGCTAGAAGATGATAAGAAGATCTATAACTTAAGAATTAAGAACATAAAAGAAGAAGTAGGGACACAAACAAATGGACTACAAAAGCTACTCACAGAAATAATCCAAGAGAATTTCCCTAATTTAGCAAAAGGTAAAGATACTCAGATGCATGAGGCATACAGGACTCCAGCCACCTACAACCCAAACAGAGCTACACCCAGGCATATAATAATCAAAATTCCAGAAATCCAATATAAGAACAGAATATTAAAAGCCGTCAGAGACAAGAAACAGATCACTTACAAGGGAACACCCATCAGAATTACAGCAGACTTCTGGACACAAACCATCAAATCACAAAGAGTGTGGGGGGAAATAATTCAAGCTTTGAAAGATAATAACCTCCAGCCAAGATTGACATATTCTGCACAACTGTCCCTAGAAATTGATGGAAAAACAAGGTGCTTCCAAGATAAAAGGAACTAGGGGAATTTGCAACCACCAGTTCAACTCTACAGAGAATCCTGCAGGATGTTCTAAAAAAGGAAAATACCAAGATTCCAGAAACAGTGGCAGAGAGGCCACAAGGAATGGAGCAGAAAGTGAAATGAAGAAGACAAAATGACAATAAACGACAGAAAAAGAGCTCAACAGAAATGAGGCAGAGAAGATTGGATGGCAGGAACAGCTATTTTGGAGACAAGACATTATAATAGCTAGTGCTGATTTAATATCATCTTGTTTTGAAGTCCCATCAAGCTTTTATTTTTCTGTCTCCATCAGTCTTAGCAGGTTTTATCTTATTGGATTTTATCGTATGTGATAATATAAGCAAAAACTTTTATAGATAAGGAGATTATACAGAAACCATTGTTCATTTTCTGATAGCTGGTTCTAAATACCCTGTAATACTGTCATTTTCTTGAATGGTTTTACATTGTCTTGATATGATTGGGGCTACATTATATGAAGTTATACTCAAAGATTTCAAGGAAAGAGACACTATGGTAATTGCTTTTGTGTCAGAATATCTTATCGTGAAACACTATTTTGCTTAAATGGTTATGCTTTGACCTGTGCTGTTTTGTTGTTATACCCTCTTTTATCTCAATCTCCTTTTTAAAATTATTTACTTTTTTATTTTTCTCTTTTTAGTTAAGGGAAAAAGAAATAAAAAGTAGCAGGATACATTATAGTAACCCACTTTGATTTCCTATTAACTTGATTTGAAACCCTGTATTGCCCTCACCGTCTTGTTTTGACTGATTTTCCCCTATTCTGCTCTGCTTGTTCGAAAGTATAGGCAACAACGGTGAAGACAGTAAGATTTATTATGATGCCCATTCTGGTTGACTATTATGTTCTTTTAAAGTCCTGTAATGTCTCCAATGTTTTGGTTTTATTCTTTACTGTTTTGCTCAATTTTATTATAACTGATGATATAGGCAATTCTTTTTAAGATAGCAAGAAGCAGTATGGTAACCATTGTTGATCGCCTTGCATTTTGTTTGTAAATTATGTATTATGTCCATCCTTTTGATTTGACTATCTCTGTTCTGTTATGTCACATTTGGTCTTACTCTCTCCAAAAAAAAGTAATAAGAACTGTGGGAGGGGCTGGGGATTTAGCTCAGCGGCATAAGCGCCTGGATTGCAAGCAGGTAGTGGTGAGTTCGATCCCCGGAACCAATAAAAAGGAAAAAGACAAAAACCAAAAAAACTGTGGGAGTAATAAAACCCAAAATGTGTAATTGTCACTGTACAAAAGAAAGGAAAAGAAAGTGCTCTAAATGATATAACTGCATGTATATTTAAGTGTATAAGATAGATAACCATATTACTGAGTTTTATAGAATCACTGAACAGAACTGTTTGCAGTCTCACCGTTTGAAAGTCCACTTTATAGGCTTTAATTTTGTAACTTGAAAAACTATTTCTAAGATAACAATATGTAATGTATTAACTAGTGATTTCCTACTGTTTATTTTTTCTGAAATTGTGAATAACTTGTACCCTTTTTCTGTTTTTTTTTTCTCCTTAAATAAAATCTAAAAAACAGAAAAGAAAAGGAAATACAAGTAACTGGGCCACGGATTTAGCTCAGTGCCTTCAGCACCTGCCTGGCAAGGGTGAGGTGGGGAGTTCGATCTCCGGTACCAAAAAAAAAAAAAGTAATTTCATAGCACTCTATGCTTTGAAATCTATAAAATCACTGGAGAACAGCAAAACTGTCCTAAGAAAAAATTAAGTCTCTATAGCTATAGTATCTCCATATTACCATGTCTCTTAACCTATAGGAGTATGTAGTATACTATTTCTCTTCAAATATTTCTTGATTAATAATATTAACAGTGAAATTTACAAGCACTCAAAGATATATTAATGTTAACCTCATTCGTTCAAAGCAGAGGGACAGAGGAAAATCAAGTCATTTTGTCAGGAAATAAATTGGGTTACTTATAGCTGAAAGCATTCTTAGAAGTAACAAAGTTCACAGTCGGCACTCCTTTTTAAACTAAATTCACATGTCCTATTCCAAATTGAGGCGTGTATTTCAGGGATGGCATATCATGCGCAAACTCAGTTTATAAAATATAGTTCAATGTACTAGCTCTTAGTAAAATAAAGCTGATGCTACTAAATGGTGATAATAGAATAAAGTTGGACATCACTGTGATTTAAAGACTTCAAAATTATTTTTTGCCAAATAAGGTGCAGGAGAATGTCTGTAACTGCCCCAGTACTCGTGTTCATGTTATCCTGCAGCACACTGTACAATGTGTGGTCCATTTTGGAAAGAAACAATGAGATAACAACTTCCACTACCATGCCACTGCCACACTCCACACCATGGGCAGTGCAAGAAAGAAAACATACGAAAAAAGGCAGAAATTCGAATAGCAGGATTTTCCAGTGACAATACTTTCTAAGCAAAAATTTCATATGAATAAATAAAGTGATCTTGAATTTCCTAGCTATGGAATACAAAATTATCACAAAAATGAAACCTTTTTCCACACCTCAGTCATAAGTTGCTTATAAAAAAATTGTGAAAATTGATCTTTGTAACATTTAAAAATCATGAAATATGTAGTGATATATCCTGTAATGTAACTTTGAAAGATATCAAAGTTAAATTACTGAAATACTCCTTTGACAATAAAAATTAAATCAGTGGCTGCAGAACGCCTGTTCCCAGATGGAAAGGCTCAAGAACGGAACAGTTTCTCTTTCAGTGTGTCTTCATATGGATTTCCCTGGGACTCAACAATCATGTTGGCTTCCTACTATGAGGTTGTTCATTGAAGACCTGGGAAAAATGCATAAAGTTTTGGTATAGATGAAATAAGTGAAGTAAGGGAGTAATCAAGGCACACTCTGTATTACTTTGCAAAAATAGAAAGATTTCATGCATCTGCCAGATGTGAAAGGAGAATAAATCGCAAGCAGTAGTATACAGGAGTTACTCTCTATATACTATTCTTTTATTTTGTGTGTAGAAACAAATGCAAAAGTGATGTGTGATGATGCACGCCTGGAACCAATGGCTCCCGCGAACTGAGGCAAGAGGATTTTCTGTGAGAACACAGCATTGGCAACAGAGTGAATGAAAGAGATCCTTTCTCAAAGTAGTAAAATGTAAAAGGGTTAGGAATATAACTCAGGGCAAAGCTTCTGAATTCAATCCCACATACTGAAAAAGAGAGGAAAAAAACAAACACTTAAATTATTTAATTCAAGTGGAGTAAGTTTCTGGGAATGATTTTGTTGGGGGGAAAGTGAAATAATATACTTAGGCAAGTGACAGTTTTAATTTTTAATAGATATGGAGCAGTGTGTGAAGTGTCTAGACCATCAATATGCCAATATTCAAAAAAACCACTGCAAAGCCTGCAAAAAGCTGTGACCTTTTTAGCTTGTGCAGATCCTGTGGGGAAAGCTCTGGCTGGCACCGCCCTGAGTCTCCCTGTCCTCACAGCTGCTGTCCTTGGGAAAGAAATTTATCAAAGGGACATCATATTGGTTGATCAATTTTGCGTGCCTGTATCTGATAACGTGAGCAACTAGTTTTTTTGGGTTTTTTTTTTTTTGTCTTTTTCTTTTTTATTGGTACCGGGGATCGAACTCAGGACTGCCTGCTTGCAAGGCAGACGCTTATGCCGCTGAGCTAAATCCCCAGCTCCTTGAGCAACTACTTTGAAGACAGCAATGTATAATACAATGATCATTAAATTCCTATCATCTTGTTTTGAATCCTGTATCACCATGGCTTTATTGTTGTCATTTGACTTTTGTTTTTTGTTTGTTTTTCTGTGCTTTTTTCTCTTTAAAATAAACAATTGTAAAAATCTATCAATGGGCTCAATTTTAAAATAAATAAATTTTTAAAACAAATAATCACTGAAAAAAACAAAGAGCCTCTCAAAGAGAGAGGGTTTGGGTTCAGTTGTTCTCACCTCCTGGAACTGTTTTAATAAGTGTGATTCGGGCTGTGTTTTCCCCACTTTCTTGTTCCTGGGGTACAATTCTGGGCAGCCATAAACTTGAGGGAGGTGAGGTGTCCTTTAGTGTCGATGTCCGCTCCCGGCCGGCAGGAAGGACACACGACAAAGTCTGGCAGTGGACAACCTTTTCTTTTATTTTTCTTCTCCGTACAGCCTGCCCTGGGATCGCTCCCAGCCGAAGCCTCTTCTGGTCCGCTCCCCGCGGCTCCTTTTGGGCTTCGCTCCGAAGCCTCTACCAGTCCGCTCTCCGCGGCTCCTTCTGGGCTTTTACTTCTGGGCTTCTTCTTCCCCCCCAGGGGTGGCACCAGTATATATACGGATACAGTGTCCAATCATGTTAAAGTAAGCAAGGCAAGCTGATTGGCTAACATCATCAGTTGCCAGGCAGACTATATTGTTGAGCGGGTTGCTTACGCGGTAAGCAGGAAACTAACGTGCTCGATGGGAGGGGTAATCTACCTCAGGCTTTACTCTTTACTACAGGCCTCACGTCCGCCAAGTGAGGCGACCGGGCTCGGGGCTGCGGCTCCCAACATCTCCCCCTTTTTTATTTTTTATGAATGTGTGCATCGTAGCCCTTCCTGGACTGGGTGCAGAGGCTTATGCCCTATGCGTAGGCCCACCGTAGGTCCTTGGCTTAGACCCTGGTCGGCCGTCCCATGGTCTGCCAAGGCCCTGAGGCCCTCGTCCTTTTTTTAGGGCCAGGCACAAACTGGACGGAACCTGGATGCACACAAGCTTGCACTCATCTTCTCTCCGTAAAGAAATCCCCTCGGAGAGAAATTTAGACCTGGGCAGCATCTAACAGTCCAGCGGCTTACGTGCAGGATGGGGTAGGGCCTGGCTTAGGCTGAGTCTCACCGGGGGAGTACGCTCTTACCCGTCATTGACTCTCCTACCCAGCTATGTCATAATTTTTTAGAGGAGGAGTGTGGGAAGCTCACCACCCCTAGACTCGGTCGTAGGCTAGGCGAGCGAGCCATGCATATGCCTGAGGATCTTCTTGTCCATTTCGGGCTACCGCTATTTCTATTCATCTTATTGGTTGGTCTGTGATGGATCTCTGGTAGGGCAGGTCTGATCTTTAGTCGAGGGCTTTGTCGCCCGTGTCAGTCTCTCCGGTACCCACAGTGGTTCTCGTCCCGATTCCTGTGGGAAAACACAAACCGCGCCTCGGTTCCAGCTGACCACTGGATCCGGGCCCATCCATTGTCCTGTCAGGACATCTTTCCACTTCACCCACCCTTTATGGTTGGGGGAAGGGTTGCAGTGCTCCACAGCTGGGGAGCGATTATCATTATTTAAATTTAAAAAATTGTGTGTGAATAGTGCCATGGATAATCGTGCCTTTGGGGCCAGGCCTTGGCCTACTCCCCCTTTTTGTTTTTGTAAAATTTCTTTGAGGCTTCTATGAGCCCTTTCAATGATTCCTTGACCTTGGGGATTGTATGGGATACCATGTTTTAATTGAACCTCCATCATTTTGCAGAACTCATTGAAGGCTTTGCCTATATAGGCTGGTCCATTATCAGTTTTTAATATTTTTGGTTTGCCCCATGCGGCCCAAGCCGCCAGGCAATGATTGATCACATTAGACACTTTTTCACCTGTTTCTGCTGTTGCAAATATGACGTGAGAACAGGTGTCTGTGGAAACATGAACATATTTAAGAGTCCCAAACTCCTGTATATGTGTGATGTCCATCTGCCAAACATCACCAGGGATCAAACCTCGAGGGTTTACTCCCATCGGTATGGCAGGTTTGTATGTGGCACAGGAGTCACATAGTCGCATGATATCTCGTGCATCTGCTCTGGAAACATGGAAATGGTTTGCTAGTGTCCTGGCATTAACATGAAACTTATCATGGAAGGCACGGGCTCGCTCGATTGGTGTTAGTAAGGTAAAAATCCATAACGGGCGAGTGGCAGTATCAGCAGCCGCATTCCCCTGTGCCATAGGCCCTGGCAGGGATGTATGTGCTCTTATGTGGGTGGTGAAGACCTTATGGTGTCTGTTCTGAAGCAATGTCTGGATAGACAGGAACAGCCCAGCCACTGTGGAAGTGGCTCTAATTAAACCGGCAGTCTCAAGCACTTGCATAGCATTGACCACATACCTAGAATCGGAGACAATATTAATGGCTTCTGAGAACCGTTCAAGAATCATTTTAACGATCTGCAGTTCCACCACCTGAGGCTGATCAGGTTCAAATTGTATGGTAACCGGGGGCTTGCCTAGGATCACATAGGCGCCTATCCCCGTCTTGGAGCCATCTGTGTATATTGTAGTTGCTGGGACTAATGGCTTAGAGGCAGTAACCTTTGGAAAAATTATAGGGTGCTGAGTGACAAATGACAAGATAGGGTCTTTAGGGTATTGATTGTTTATATCCCCATGGAAAACACATCTCAGAATGGCCCATGTATCTATGCAGGCAGCCAGGGTCTTGATCTGGCTGGCGGTATAGGGTACTCGGATGGCTTGTGGTCCTGAGCCAAAATGTTGGACAGCTCTATCATGCGCTTCAAGGGCCAATGAAGCGACTGCCTCCGGGTAATGCTCTATGACTTTTGCAGGTGAGACCTTAGGGTGTATCCACAGTAATGGTCCTTTCTGCCAAATCACCGCTGTGGGCTGTAGACTAGTCTGTAGCAAACAGACATCAAAGGGTCGCCCTGGTTCAATTCTGTGTAAGGTAGCCCCACCTAAGGCTTTTTCCACTCTCTGTAAGGCAGCTCTTGCCTCAGGAGTGAGCCTCCTGTGGGAGGCTATATCTGGGTCTCCCTTTAGAAGGTCGAACAGGGGTTTGAGATCTGAATTTGGTATATGTAAATATGGCCTAATCCAATTAATGTCTCCCAATAGCTTTTGCATGTCATTTAGGGTCCTAACGCCATCTGTCCTAATGGTGACCTTCTGTATAAGTCTGGAGGCGACACTGAGGTCCACACCTGCTGACCCAGGGGTGGCCCTTGTTGAAGGCTGCCATCCTGAGCTGTCCTGTCTCTGGGGCGGGGGCCCGCCTGTGAAGGGGGCCCCCTCTGGCCGTTTTTTGGCTCTCTAGCATCTCGTCCACAAATACGGTTGCCCTGAGCATCAAAGACCGACCTACACTCCTCAGCTTTGTGTGATCCCCTCTTGCATCGCCCACAAACATATGGTTCTTCATTCCTAGGATGGGGCCTAGCATCTGCATTGTTTGGGCAGTGACGTTTAATGTGTCCTGGCTCCCCGCAGGCAAAACACCCTTTAGCCTTACATTCCCCTTCTAACCCGCGAGGTCCCCTCTGCTGTACAGCCGCGGCCAGGAGAGCAGCCACTCCCGAGTTGGAGAGCGGCCCCCCTATCTCTCTACATATCCTAATCCAGGCGTTGAGGTCCTTGTTCTTATGAGGAGCTATCGCTGCCTTGCACTCCTTTGTACATTGCTCAAAAATCAGCTGCCTTACCAGCGGTCGAGCCACTCCCGGATCAGAAAATATCTTATCGGCAGCATCTTGCATTCGGGCCACAAAGTCAACAAATGGCTCTGTGGTACCCTGAATTACTGGGAAAGAACCCTGCGACTCCTTATCGAGCGACTTAGGCTCCTGACAGCTGGTCTCTTTGGCCTCCTTGCCATTCAACTTTCCCTCGTCCTCGGAGTCAGACGACTCCGAGGCTAGAGCCCCATCCTTCTCCTTAGCATCTTTGTTCCCCTTGACGGGCCCCTCTCGGGAGCTCCCCGACTGGGCCTGCTCAAATACCCTGCGTACTTTTGTAAGCTCTTGAGAGCTTTCTCCACAACCACCCTCGCTCTTAGTGTTGCTACCTAGCATGTTTCCCATCTTTTAATATGTTACTCACCGCGTGAGGCCCAAGGAATCCGCCACTTACGCGTGAGCCTGAGGGGAGTCTAAAAGCCCTGTAGGTGCGCGCCACCCAGAGCCCAGGCTTATCCCCAACTCACCTGTCTCGCAGCTCTGTACTGGAGCGTTGTCTGCTGTCACGTCTCGGGGGTGATCAGTCCCCGTGCGGGCCTCCAAATGTCGATGTCGTTCCCGGCCGGCAGGAAGGACACACGACAAAGCCTGGCAGTGGACAACCTTTTCTTTTATTTTTCTTCTCCGTACAGCCTGCCCTGGGATCGCTCCCAGCCGAAGCCTCTTCTGGTCCGCTCCCCGCGGCTCCTTTTGGGCTTCGCTCCGAAGCCTCTACCAGTCCGCTCTCCGCGGCTCCTTCTGGGCTTTTACTTCTGGGCTTCTTCTTCCCCCCCAGGGGTGGCACCAGTATATATACGGATACAGTGTCCAATCATGTTAAAGTAAGCAAGGCAAGCTGATTGGCTAACATCATCAGTTGCCAGGCAGACTATATTGTTGAGCGGGTTGCTTACGCGGTAAGCAGGAAACTAACGTGCTCGATGGGAGGGGTAATCTACCTCAGGCTTTACTCTTTACTACAGGCCTCACGTCCGCCAAGTGAGGCGACCGGGCTCGGGGCTGCGGCTCCCAACACTTTAGCTCACATTTTCAACTCACATTCAATTGGCTCCAAAGCAAGAAGGCCATGGTGAAAGGGTCCACCTCAGAGGAAAGCTGCTCATACGTGGTCCCCAGAAAGAGCGAGGAGGAGACGCAGGAGGAGGATGCACACTTACAGGTGCCTCCTCCATAGCCGGTGTCTCCCTCAGCGCCTCCTAGGATCAGCCAGCTATAGTGTCCCAAAACCAGTCACTGTCCACAAGCCCCACTGGTAAACCGGTGAGCCTTAGGAGGCCACTCCCACAACAGGCTGCAAAAGTAACGCCTTGGAAATCATTGAAGATCGTCCTTTATTTCCAAGCTGGAACGCTGAAGGCTGTCCGACGGGCTTGCTTTGAGTTTGCAAAGCTGTAGATATCTGCAGAGTCCTATCTGGACACCCAGTTAAGCCACCTCTCACAGCTCCGCTCCAGACACATCGCCGGCAGTCCGTCTATACTGTGCCCTTCACCTTGAGGAGAGAGGGTTTGACATCAGTGGTACATTTTTTATATTTTATTTTAAAAAGGGTAAAACTAAACAAAATAAAACAGGTCTGAAGAAAACAATGTAAGTGACACAGATTTCAAAACAAGACAACAGGAGATCAACAGTGGCTACCATAATGTCTCTTGTTTTCTTCTAAATAGTTATCCATATCTTCACACACAATTAATTCATACAAAAATGGTATTAAACTGATCAGAACAGAATGAAGAAGGCATTTAAGCCTTCAAAACCAGACAATAGGGAAGTAAACAATGGCTGCCATAATGTCTCTTGTTCTCATCAAAATAGCTGTTCGCACCTTCATGTATGTTGAAATTAAACAACACATAACAGAGTAAAACCACTCTGAACAAAGAACAGAAGCATTACTGGATTTCACAGATGACGATACAGAATCAGCAATGGATACCTTAGTGTCTCTTTTTCTTCAAAGTAGCTGTTCATTTAATCACGCATAATATAATCGATTCTCATAAACTGTTTAGGAGAAGTTCTAGGTATGCGTGAGTCTCTACATGCATACCTATCCTTTTTGTATTAGAGAGAAAAATAAAACAAGACAGATTACTAGAAAGCCATGAAACAAAGAACACAAAAAAATAGCAGTAGCAAAGAGCCCAAAACAACGACGATACAGGCCTTCAAAACAAGGTGGTAGGATCATAGCTAGGGTTGTTATTTATATAATGAGCTTCAAGATTTCCTCAGATCACCAGACACTAACATGCACGATTGTCCAATCCTATGAATGTTAGCTGCTTTGTTCCAAGAACTTAAGGAATTTGCAGCACAATCATCTTAGCTTTCCTCCATTGGCAAGTCTTTCAGTGAAGTTGGGTGTGGTTCCCGTCTCCAACCCCAACTTCAGGGAAAAGAGCTCAGCACTCACAAGGTTTGGAAAACCGCCCCTAATGTTATCGCTGAGAGAGCAGGGACTCAGTCTCACGGGTGAGGGAATGCCCCTGTGGAAAGACGAACACAGGAGACCGAGTCCACGAACAAAAACCCCCGGGAAGGGGAAACACGTGTCTGGAAAAAAACAAGATGATCCTAGAGATACTGAACGAGCGGAACTCAAAAGTCCCTTTCTGTTCTGGTTTCCTCACTCAGGGAACCTAATTGTTCAGAGGATAGAGGCACACAGGACAATTAATTTAATGAGCACGCTTTAGAGTGTAATTTCAGTGTCCTACAAGAGTCCCCATGAGCTGTTTCTGCAAATAGTGCTGCAGCCCCATCAGCCCCTCAGCTCGCCCTGCTGTGCCAGGAAAGGGTGAGCTCCTCTGCGCCTTGCAGAGGGCTGGACCTGATGCCATCTTCCTGCTGACCTGGCAGCTGAGCTGGACTTAAACCACCCGAGGCAGAGAGAGTGGTCAGCAGGTCCTGATGTGGGCAGCAGGTAGGAGGCGGCCGGTGGTGACGGACGAGGTGGTGAGACTCCCTTCATGGAGAGAATCCTAGGTGCCTAGTTCCCACGCCCTTCTGGGTTCTGTTCCACCCAGCATCCTCTCAGATGGTTTTCTCCTGCTTCTAAAAGCCAGTTCTGAAGCTCTCTGCCTCCCTAGCCCTGCACCTGCCCCAAGGACCAGCATCTCACAAGTGTTTCTTATCCAGCTTCTTATCTTGGCCTTGTGTCTTACAAGGGTCTCTATTCTCCTCTGTGCAAAATGTCAAGCATTCATTACCCTTGTATGCTGCTTTTGTGAACATTTAATTTGCTCTGTATTTTCCACAGTAGTGCATTGGTCTATAATTTATATACAGGCTGCGTAAGCCATTTAGCTCAGTGGCATAAGCACCTGCCCAGCAAGCACAAGGTCACAAGTGTGGTCCCAGGTACCAAAAAACAAAAACAAAAGCCCCATCATTCTCGCATTCTGATATTCTCCAACAATGTTTTCCTTGATAGTTTTCTTAATTTATAACTGTTATGACTGTCTTTACTTTTCTTATTTCTACCAAAAAAACATTTTTTCAGGAAATACTGGTACTTTCCAGGAATATGTTGTCAAATTTAAGTATGTATTGTTTATTTCTTTATGTCTCTTTTAGAGAGCTGAGGTACTGCTAATGTTTCAAAATTATTTTGAATTAGAGAAATTAGTATAATGTCATTTCTCTAAATATTTAAGTAATCATTAAACATTTATTCATAGCCTTACAAATCCCCTCTAAAGCACCCAGGAACAAGAGCTACAAGTTAATATGATTTTTAAAGTAGTGAGTCATGTTACATTGCAAAACTCCAGGACTATCCCCTTTGCAAGAAAAATAGGAATTCTGAACCTCACAACACAGTTTAACGAGGATCTTGGATTTTTGCAATGGTAAGTCAGTAAGACCCCCAAAAAGCATTATGTATTAATATTATTTAGGGATTAGAAATGTATGTAAAATAATTAATAAAGAAATGCAGGACCAAACAAGATACATCAGTACAGAAAATCAAAACCTTTATTACTGTACTAGAAATAGAGATATAATATGGAAGAATAGCATTCTTCATGGCATTAAACTTAAGTTGTGTTAAAAATTTCTTAACAAGAAATAACACAATCTACAAGTTAAGATAAAACTTCAAGAAAGCATACCAAAAAGTGGATTGAGATATACAGACAGGTACATACCTGTTACTGGAGCAAGCAGGTGAGCATAAAGAAAAGGGGACTCTTTTCCTAATTAATTTATAACTTTAATGGAATCACAAATAAAATTCTAACAGTATTTATCTTTTACCATGACTGGAGATTGCAACATTCATCCCCAGCGCAGATTGGCACCAGGAACAGAAGGACGATAGCAGTAGATAATCCCAGGTGACCTTCATGCTCAGCTTTTCGCTATATCATAAAGGTTTGAAAGCATGGAAAATAGTAGCTATGTCATAAGAATGTGAAAAAAAAGAAATATTTGGAATTATATGAAATATTTGAAATTCTATGACTTTTGAGCACCTGGCAAGAAGCCGTTAACTGATTACCTAGAAGGAAATATAAAATTAAGATGAACCCAAAATATATTCACCATAAGTAAAACTAAATAAGAAAGTTACTGTTCAAAATAGGCAAACAGAAAGAGCCATTTCCATATGGTGGTCATTTTGATCCTGTGAGGATCATACAGTGGAAAATGTAAGCTCCTATTCTGCACTTAGAAACTCTAGGATATGTTATTTGACTGTTGCAGGGTGCATGGTCTGAGGTAGGGAATGTGGTAATTAAAATGCTATAGAAAAGGGAATTACTAATGCACATTTTCTAGCAGAAGGACCAGCCAAAGAACAAAGAATGGGACGTGCAAAAATTGCAAAAAGCCAGCACAATAAACAAAGACCTTTCCAGTGACTGACAGATCTACTAGATTTAGGAGATTTTATTCCCAGGTGCACGCATCCGAACGTACCAGAGGAACCCCCAGGCATGCTGCAGAAGGAGGATTCCTTAGAGATGCAGACACACCCGTGTGTGAGTGTGTGTGTGTGCCACAATCAAAGAGGCCTTCTTCAGACCCAGAATGTGGGAGGAGGTCACAGGTGACCCCGAAATGTACACTTCTGACAACTGTCCTGAATATGTTCCTACTACCCTTCTGGGGACCAGCATTTGAGAACCGCTGACCTAAAGCTGATGTTTTTCAGACAAAAAAAAAGATAACTACGACTTGTCTGCAAACACCCAACAACTAGCCAAAAGGCAAGATTTCTCGAGTTCCCTGAATTTCAGTCGTAGTGAATGGCAAATCCCTGTAGAGTGAATCTTGATTTTATTTCTCCTCCCAAGCAAATTCAGGGGCCTCATGGAAACCGGGAATCAGACTGGATCCCCACACTTCCTCCTCCTGGGATTCACAGAGGACCCGGCCCTGCGGGCCCTGCTCTTGGCGCTGCTCCTGCCCATGTACCTGGTCACCCTCGCGGGGAACCTGCTCATCCTCCTGGCCATCACCTCCGACCCCCACCTGCACACCCCCATGTACTTCTTCCTCTCCAACCTGTCCTTGGCCGACGTGGGCTTCACCTCCAGCACCATCCCGAAGGCGCTGGCGAACCTGCGGGTGGAGGACAAAGCCATCACCTTCGCGAGCTGCATCTCACAGATGTTTTTCTTCATCTTGTTTGGCTGCCTGGAAAATCTCCTGCTGACTGTCATGGCCTACGACCGCTTCGTGGCCATCTGTCACCCCCTGCACTACGTGGGCATCATGACCCCGCGGTTCTGCGGGAGGATGGCTCTGGGGTCTTGGATGGTCGGTGTCGTGGGGTCCCTGTCCGAGACTTTGCCCGTCTTGAGTTTGTCCTTCTGCCCCAACACCGAGATCCCACACTTCTTTTGCGATCTGCCCGAGGTCCTGAAGCTCGCCCGTTCCCACACCATCCTCCACAATGTCGTGGTGTATTTGGGGACCATCTTCCTCGGGGTTTTCCCTCTGACTGGGATTCTTTTCTCCTATTCTCGGATTTTCTCCTCCATTCTGCGAATCTCATCAGCTGGGGGCAAATACAAAGCCTTTTCCACCTGCGCCTCTCACCTCCTGGTGGTCTCCCTGTTCTACAGCACAGGTCTTGGGGTCTACCTGGGCTCAGTCGCCACGCTGTCCACTAAGGCGAGCCTGATGGCCTCGGTGGTGTACACCATGGTCACCCCCATGCTGAACCCCTTCATCTACAGCCTGAGGAGCAGGGACCTGAAGGATGCCCTGCGGAGACTGCTCAGCCAGAGGGTGCGGGTCAGCGAGCGGCCCACGGCAGGACCCGCATGACAGCCTGGGCCTCTGCACCGGCTCGCGGGCTCCGCTGCTCCCCACACTTTAAACCAAGGCTCTCTTCACGTCTGCGCCCGGGTCTTCCCTGCTGTAGGCATTCTTTGTGACTTAGGCGATGGATCAGGCTTTTTGTTACCTAACGGGAACCTTAACTTTCTGGGAATGCTTCAGGGCTGATTGTCAGCTGTATGTAGAAGTGATTTGGGCATTTTATTTTTATGCATTTTGTTCAGGAGTGAAAACACACATAGGATGTGACAATGAAGTACATGTGTATAGGTAACGGTCAGATCAGGGAGTAGCATTTCTGTCTCCTAATCACTTTTTATTTCTTGTAGCTTTTTAATGGATTTTTTAAAATTTGTATTATTAAAAAAATTTGTATTGTTACATACGTGTTTGCCATTCATAATGACCACGTTCATCATAGAGGGTTTGTACATATATGAATATATAGAGAGAGAAAATTTGTTTTCGTAAATTTATTTAAAGAAAGACTAAACAAAAGAGAAAATGGGTAGAAATAGTACATTCATTCAGAGAAAAAATAAACAGTAAGAAATCACTAGTTTTTAGGGGTGTTAAATAGCTGACTATATCAATGTTTTTGGATCATTGAACACAGCTGTTTGCAGTCTCCCTGTTTGAATGTCCACCTTGTATGCTTTGATACTGTGATTTGAGCAACTATTCTCAAGATGATAATATGTAATCTATTAACAGGTGATTTCTTACTGTTATGGTTTTTTTTTTTTGTAGTTCTGTATTACGTGTACCCTTACACCGCTTTGTTTTGTTTTGTGTTTTTCTCTTTTTCCTCTTAAATAAAAAAAAAAGAAATCACTAGTTGATGTTTACATACTGTCCTTTTACAAATAGTTGTTCAAGATACAAAAGTGGAACATATAAAGTGGGAATTCAAACAGCGAGACTGCAAACAGTTCTGTTCAACTACCCAACAAAAACTTAGATATATGGTTGTCAATCCTATATGCTTAAACATACACACAGTTATCCATATCTTCATTTATGTTGAGATTAAACAAACTAAAGCAGGCTAAAATCATTCTGAACAAAGAATAATAGAATATACTGCTGGATTTCACATCATGACACTCTAGGATCAGCACTGGGTACTGTAGTGTCTTTTTTAAAATTTTTATTTAAAGAAAGACTAAACAAAACAGAAAATGGGTAGAAATAATACATACTTTCAAAGGAAAAATAAACAGTAAGAAATCACTAGTTGATGATTACAGATTGTCCTCTTACAAATAGTTATTCAAGATACTAAAGTGGAGCATATAAAGTGGGGATTCAAACAATGAGATCAACCAGTTCTGTGCAACTATCCAACAAAAACTTAGAAATATGGTTGTCAATCCTGTACACTTAAACATACATGCAGTTATCCATATCTTCAATTATGTTGAGATTGAATAAACCCAACCAGGCTAATATCACTCTGAACAAAGAATAATACTATTGCTGAGTTTCACATTATGACACTCCAGGATCAGCACTGGAAGACAGAGAATTTGTGTAAATATATACAGACAGAGACAGAGAATTTGTATATACATATATATCTTAATCTTTCTTTTTTCCATTCCTCTCCCCTCCCTCAGCCCTTCTCTAGTCCCGTTTATAAAAGCTTTGTCTCCATTTTTTCCTTGCATCCTCTTTTAAAGCCCTTTTCCTGTCTCACCCTTCCCCTCTGCCCTCCACGTTCCCCTTCCCATTTGAACACCTCCTTCCTCTACCTCATCTCCATTTTGCTTTTTATTTACCCTTTGGGTTTCTGACACAGAGAAGCAATGCAATACTTAAATTTTCTTATCTTATTTCACTTATAATTACGGCCTTAAGTTGCAGCCATTTCTCTAAGAATATACCAAGTTCATCCTTCTTCACAGCAGAGTAGTATTCCTTTCTATAAATGCCAAATGTTCCTTGTCGCTTCCTCTGTTGAGCACTTGGGCTGTTTCCAAGATTGAGCCTTTATTAACAGCGCTGCTATAAAGAAGGGTGTTCATGTACCACCCTGATATGATGCTTTTAACTCTCTCAGGAAGATAGCAAGAAGGGGAATAGCTGGGTTGAATGAAACCTCTAGTTTTAGTTTTTTGAGGAACCTCTGACTGATTTCCACAGCCGCTGTACCAGCTTACATTCCCTCCAACAATGGGAAAGAGTTCATTTCCCCCACAGCTTCACCAGCACTTGTTATTGGCTGATTTCTTGATAATAGCCATCATTTCTGGAGTAAGATGGAATCTCAGTGTTGTTTTAATTTGTATTTCTCAAAGGACCCGTGATATTGAACATTTTGTCTTGTATTTATTTGCTGTTTGTGCTTCTTCATCTGAGAATGGTATTCATTTTAGATGCCAATTTTTGAATTGAGGCCGTACCTCTCTACCTTTAATAAAATACACTGTAATTGTCATGGACTGTGGTCACTCTCCTGGGCTTTAGGACATGATAATGTGTTTCTCTTACGTGGTTCCCATTAGCCAAACTCTCTGGCCCTCTTTACCCTCCCTAATTCCTAGTGACCATGATTATGCTCTCAACTTGCACAAAAACAATTTCTTTTGCATTCACAGGGAACCAAGATTATGTTGTGTTTGCCTTCCTGGTCTTCCCAATAAGTCTGTCTCACATGCTTCAAATATGTCTTCCAAAGAGAAGGCATGTGTGCCTACACCATGGTGAAAGTGTTTTCTTGTGGGGACATCTACAGAAATGTCCTTTAACATGAATATAAACAAAATTAACTTGAGGTTTTCACTCTCCTTACCTAATTCATTTGCCTGTAAGTCATACTAATTTTATTGAATCTTTTTCCTCACCCACAGCATGGATTCTTCGATTTCCAGCACTTATCTTATGCACCTCTAAAGTGACAGCAGCCAGCTCAGGTCCTGCTTAGGTTTTCTTTTCTTTTCTTTTGGTGCCGGATTTGAACTCAGGACCTCGCACTTGCCAGGCAGGTGCTTATACCACTGAGCTACATCCCCAGCCTCCTGATTAGGTTTTAATGTGCACTGTGTCTTCACTGTACGGAGAAAAAGGTAGATGTGTGCATGGTTTAACATAAAATAAAACCTGAACCAAAACCTACACAGTTATTAATCGAATAAAAAGCTTTAGCAAGAAATTCACATCATCTGTGTATCAATGGTAACAACACTCACCCTGGCTGCCACTACACCAGTTTCTAGATACATTATCTCACTAATTTTCCAAAAACTCATGTAATGTATGAGTTTATTTTTCGATGCTGTAACAAAGGAGCTCAGGCTGGACCCTTCATAACGGTGGTTCCCAACCACTTATGGCATGAGGAACTGGTTTCCGGGGAGGCAGCATTTCTATCCTTGAGGGGAGGACATTTCTAGCAATGAGGGTGGTCCAAAGGCACACACACCTCGTGCCTCATGAGCTCACAGCAGGATTTGCACTCCTACGAGACCCTGACTGTACTGCTCTCACCGTAGGCAGAGCCCAGGCGCTAACGTGAAAGCCTGGGGGTGGCTGGAAATACAGAGAAAGCTTCACCCCCACACCCTCCACTCACCTCCTGGTACCAATCCATAGCCCAGGGGTCATGGGACCCTGCTGGGTGCCATGTATTTATCTCACGGCTGTGGAGGCTGGAACATCCACCGGGTAGCACGACCCTGATTGTAGTCTGGATATGTCAGACTTCATCACATGGCGGAGGACAGAGTCACAGTAAGAGCACTTTGCAAAGGAAGAGATGACACATGAGATGGGGAATCTCAGGAAGATGGGGAGGGTCTGGGCTCGCCCTTCAGGACCACCAAGTCCCACAGACAGCAGCTGCGGAGACCGCTTCTCAGAGCAGAAGCCTGGCCGAGACTCCACTGCTTCGAGCTCCCAGCAGGACCGCACTGAGGACCAATCTCCCCACACGGGAATGAACCTTGGGTCGACACAGAACTTAGGGGTCACGGTGTCAACATTCCTGAGAGAGAAGCTTATTTCTGTGAATGTTCATGTCGGTCAAGTTCAAATTAAATAACCTGAAGATGTACCTGAAGGTTCGAGGAAACAAGAACAGTGAAAGCACAAGCCTACTACAAGGAAAAAATCATAAATACCCAAGTGGATATTAATGAAACTGAGATTAAAAATAATACAAAATACCAATGAGTCAAAGATCTGGTTCCTTGAAAGAATAAGACAATAGACAAACCCTGAACCAACCAGCATTTGCAGAAGGTCTTTCTTCCTTTCCTATTATCTACCTTTTATTTTTCTCTTTAAATTATTTACACATTGGTTTATTCATATAAGAGTACCCTTGGGATATTTAATCTTGTTTATCTGCTTTATTTTACTTTAGCTATATTTTTAGGGGGGGTAATACATTTCTGATACATATTACATATCAAAGACTTGACAGATGCATGTGCAATCAAGGAGCCAAAATCAATGAATTTCAAGAGAAAGGAAATATTCTCTGAGTTATATAAATTATAATTTATATAATTATAATAATATAAATTCAAATATTATATGAATTTGCTGCATTTCTATTTTGTTGAATTCCTAGCAAGATCATGCCTTGTGATCATCTGTTACAGTACCTGCAGGAGACTAATTCAGGCCCTAATGGAGGTTGTTGGAGTATTTGGAGTGTCAAGAGAATTAGCTCTCATTTTGTGGCTCACATTTTGCAGATGACCTGGCTCTGCGATTTCTATATTTCTCCCTCAGCTCCACTGCCCCTGGGCTAAGCGTGCATGAGCTCTGACCCATGAGGAAGGACTCTGGGCACTGCAGGGTGCAGTCATAAGATATGGAGGAAAGAGCACAGAGCAGACCCTATCTCACCCTTGTGAACTTCCCCCCCTCCCCATTCTGTATCCATCTTCCCTCTTCACAGTGAAAAGCTAGTAACACGCTTTATAACCGACTGCATCTGAAAATAATGTATGCCTTGTTCTGACCACCACAGAATGAAAATACAATGTGACCCCGTGTATCATTCCCCACAAATAACCTGTCTCCCCGAGCCCAAGAATGCTACAATCTGGAGTTTCCCCAAAGGTCCACGTGTTAAAGTCTCAACCCCAAGTTTGGTGCTGCTGGAGGTGATGGATATTTTGGGGCCCAGTGGGAGGTCTTCGGGTCCTTAGAATGGCCCCCAAAGAGAATACCGGACCCCCATCTCTTTGTTTCTCATCCCACATACTAAAACCTTATTATCAAGGCCATTTGTGACATCATGGAAAGTTGGTGAAAACAGACTTAAGAGAGAAAATCGGCATGGAAGAGGCTCCACGGGCCTTCGTCCCTTGCCCATCTCGGCTTCTTCCCACAGAACCTTCTAGAGAGACAGATGGCTGGCCATGGGCTGGGGTGGAGCGGAGCCAGAGGCTGAAATCCCAGTTGGAGATGGGGGGGCCTGGGAAAGCTCCCTGGTGTCCCATTGTCATGGTTTATGTCTGTGGCCCCCAGGCCTCATGAGTGTGCATTGGGTATTTGTGATTGGTTCATGGTCTAGTGCTTGGATGATGGTGTCAGGGCTCCACCCACAAAGGGGTGGAGCCAGGATGTGATGTAATGGCAGGAAGAAGGTGTGTCTTGCTCTTTGCTGGTTCCTGCTTGCTGTCAGCAGCCGCCATGAACTGCGGCCCAGCCATGTCCGCCTGCCTGGGAGTCAACTGAGTGTGGACTGAAACCTCCAAAAACGGTAAGAAATAAACCTTTCCTTTCCCAACTTGGGCTTCAAGTATTGTGTCTCAGCAACGAGTAAAAAGTAACCAAGACACCCATGAAGAGTTTCACAAGCCAAAGCGCCTCCCGCCTCTAGAGGCGTGGACCCCAGTCTCTGCCATAAATGTCTGCACTGCTGACACGTGGACTGCAGATCGCTGGCTCCCTTCCCCGTATTTCTCAATTGGGGGTTGTATGAGAACCCTAAAGAATCATGAGGAAAATGTCCTCAAACATAAGTGCACTTGGATTCCCCCCCACTTGGGGCCATGTGCTCACCTGAAACTCAACTTGGTTTAGAAAAACCGAATATTGCTTTTTGAGACCAAGGCGTCGTCAAGGTTTTGCTAGAGTCGGGCTGCCCTCCGTGCTGTGATTTGAGTGTCTCGGTGCAGAATGATGGATTGGGGGGCCTTCGGGTACAGGGACAGAGCCCCCATCAATGGATTGAAGTCCTTCTGATGACCATGACCTAATGACTGTGCACCTTTCTCTCCTGATTTCGTCTGTTCTCACCGCTGCTGGCCCCCAACACAAGGTCTTAACCGATACCTCCACCCAGTGTTGGACTCCTTAACCTCCAGAACCATGAGTTTAAGTAAACGTCTTTATTGTATAAATCATTCCGTCTCAGCATAGTTCTACAGGAATAGAAAATGGACCAAGACACTGTATTTATTTATTTTGTGTCTTCCCCAAGCCTTTGGGGTCCAACCTGATTCTTCAGGCTGCAGGACAATAATATTCCTGCAGGACAGGACATAAACACCCATGAGACCAGCGGTGGGGAAGCGGACCCCGTGTTCTGCTCAGTTCACTGACCCAGTTATGGACCTAGTTATTCTTGGTTTCCAAATTTGGAATCTGTGCGGTAACGTGTTCATTTAGGTCTCAGGGTGTTCAAAACCCGCACATCCCAGAGAAAGAACCGTTATCTGCCTGTGTCCTGGGAGATGGCGCCTGAGTTTCTGAACAGCTAGGGGGTCTGTGACTGGTCACCTGGGGCCATGCCAG
The DNA here is from genome assembly GCF_034190915.1 of Cavia porcellus. Taxonomy (NCBI): domain Eukaryota; kingdom Metazoa; phylum Chordata; class Mammalia; order Rodentia; family Caviidae; genus Cavia; species Cavia porcellus. Next base: position 66,563,117 of record NW_026947500.1, read on the forward strand.
GTAGTCTATGATGACAATGTGATTGACGTGGGTCATGGTTTGTTCACATGATGCCTGGGGCCAGGCTGTATCAGACTGACCTATGGGGAAACTGAGGCATTAATAGCTAAGCTCCAAGGTGACCAAGGCTCAGTAGAACTTGGGACACCACAGCTCAGGTGGGCGTCCTGGGGCCATGCGTCATTGCTTGGAGAGGTCAGCACGGACAGTGATTCCTTTCAGGGTCAGGGGAGGTGGCTCCAGGAGACTCCTGAGCGTCCTCTCCTGGACTATGCTTGGTCCGCACCTTCCCTTTGCTAGCTGTAATCTCTACCATGCACTGTGATCGACCGGAGTTGGGGGAAGCGTGGCTCGTCTGAGCTTCATGAATCGCTGTGGTGAATCACTGGATCTGCTTTGGAACCCCAACACCAGGGCCATGAATACTGTTTTATTGTGAGCCAGTGGTTTCCTGTACGCTCTTCAGCTCCCCTCTGTTCTTGAGGAAAACAGCAAGAGCTGGCCTCTCTCCTCCTGCTCCCAAATCCAGGAGAAATCTCTCCCCTCCTGTCTCGGTCGCCCCCTCCCAGAGTTCTCCGCACACAGCCAGGGACAAACAGACACCTGACACCTTTCATTCCTGCTCCTTTATCTCACTGCCCCCCTGAACAAGCCAAGCAGACTGGGGGTTCAGCCGTGGTCAGCCGGGTTGCAGACTGTCCCCAGAGCGCCCTCCTCGAGAGGCAGCAGACCCGGAGGACCCTCACATAGCACTCTCGTTGCCAACCCGGCCTCTGGACACCCCCTTCTCCTGTGCCATGAGTGACTTGTAGGGCTTCCCCAGGCTGGGCATGGTGAGCTCCACTTCCTGCATGTCCAGCTCCTGCTGGCTCAAGTGCTCGATGACGGCCGCTCCGATCGAGTCCCCCAGCACGTTGGTCATCGTGCGAAGCCGGTCACTAGCGGAGGAGAGAGAAAAGCTGCCATTAATGGGAGACCAGAAAGCTTCATGGGGAGGAGACGGCAGCCGGGGTTGGGGGATTCCAGGCTCACACCCCAGCCCCGTCCAGGACGGCAGGACCTCAAGCCAGTCCCTCCTCCTCTTCTCTGACCTGGGTTCACCTCCTAAAACTCAGGCTGCGTCACCTCTGAGACGCTGGGTTTGTTCTTAGCACTGTGATTCTTTTTCTAAAGATGTCGTATCTGAATCAGACAATGAGGGGGTCTCACACTGAAGCACATGTAGAAAAAGAAGGTCATGACCAGGAGTAAACCAGGCCAGGACCGGGCAACAGAGCAGCTGACCAGCACGGGCTGCACCGCCCAGATGGGACCTGGCTCAGGGGTCAGCCTGCATACGGGAACCTGGACTTTACTGTTTTGTTTTCCTGTGAATTTACTGTTGTTGTTTTTAATGAAAGAAGAAAGGAAGAGAAGGGAGGATGGAGGAGGAAGGAGAGAGATGGAAGGAAGGAAGGAAGGAAGGAAGGAAGGAAAGATGGGAAAGAGGAGGAAAAGAGGGACCCCATCCATCTGAAAATGCTGTTCCTATTTCCTTTACCTGTGAACATTCTAGGCCACAAATCCACCAAAGCAGTCAATTGAAACTACTTTACACATCCTACGGGAAATTCGGTCCATCCAAATTCATCATTGAATGTTGTGGATACACTGAATTTCCTCTCCACTTATAAAATCTTTGTCTTTAAAAATAAAATATTTTTTAGCAGGAAAGATAAAAACGTCTGCTTTTCAAAGATGGGAATTTAAAAAGAAATCTGTCCCCTGGTTTTTACGATTTCTGCTCGCAGTGAGTCCAAGAGGGGCTGTCTGGGCTCAGGGGTGAAGCCCTCTTTTCCCGCCATTTTCCATGGCTAATTCAGTGGACGGGCGGTCCCCAAGCCAAAGCCTGCAGGTTTGCTCAAGGGCCCCCTTTTTCTCTTTAAAATTCTAGATTTCTGTCTTTGCAGGATCCTGCATGGGGGAAGTGGTCTGGGAAAGACGGTTCATCTCAGGTTGCGTCAGCTCTGAGATGCTGAATGATTTCTTAGCACGGCAAACACCGACGCCAGGGGCCGAGGGGCACTCACAGGAACCAGTCCACCGCTATGATCAGCGTGATGTCCTCCGTGGGCAGCCCGACCGACGTGAGCACAATGACCATAGTGACCAGACCCGCCTGGGGGATGCCGGCAGCCCCAACGCTGGCCGCCGTGGCTGTGATGCTTTGGGAGAAGAGAGAACACGAGAATTCAGGAGGGGGCCAGGGAGGAGGAAGGGCTCAGAGCCCCAGGGCGCCTGCAAAGTTAAATTCTTGAGCCGGCACAGAAAGGAAAATGCTGCGTGATCTCACTTAGAGAATCTTTGAAAGTCAGACTCCTGAAAGGAGACAGTAAAAGATGATTGCCAGAGGCAGGGTGTTTGGGGGAAAACAGAGATGTTGATTAAAGAACACACAGTTTCGGTTTTAAAATATCCATGTCGGCATGGTGCCTATAGCTAACAAAACTACACTGCATACTTGTAATTTTCAAGAAGAGTAGATTTTAAGCATTCTTTCAAAAAAGGGGAAAAGAATAAAAGACATGTAAGATGAGAGAAATGTTAATTAGTCTGATTATGACAATCATTTTTGGAGGGTTGTTTTGAGACAGGGTCTCCCTGTACACTTTGTAGCCCAGGCTGGTCTCGAACTCACAAGGATCCTCCTGCCTCCGCCTCCCGAGTGCTGGGATGACAGGCGTGAGTCATCACGCCTGGTCGTGACAATCATTTTATAATGTATCCCTACATAGATCACCACATTGTACACCTTTAAAACGTAATTTTTATTCATCACTTATACCTCAATCAACCTGGAAATCAAAATTATTGTCTATATGTGCAGTTAAATATATACAAAATAAAGGCACAGTGCTGGTCTAAAGGAGGTACGCAGGTTGCTTACATGGCTCCCTATAACTGCGACAGTTCAGCTATCAGCGTTTCAAAAACGTGGAACTGTGCTTCCTTGTTATCTCTAAGCAGCTCTGGTTTAAAGGCTGCTTTGCTGTATGTTTAAAGTGGATTATAATAGTGTGGTAGCTCATAAAACACTTTTTTTTCTTTTGAAAAAATTTGTATATGGGAGGAGGGTGGAGCTGGGAGGAAAAGAGAATTATTAAATTATTTAAAAATAAAAGGACTCAGACTGGGAAGACTGCATGTTAAATGCTGTCTCAGCTCTGACTGTCCACCCACCCCTCTGCCCAGTGACCTCTGAAACTGTTCCCCAGATCCCACAGTCATGAACACGGAGTCATAGAAGAAGCTTGCGGAGGAGAGAGAAAAGCTGCCATTAATGGGGGACCGAAAAGCTCCACGGGGAGGAGATGACAGCTTTGTCAGAACAGCGAGGGCACGCACAGCAAGTGGTCTTTGGAACCCAGATTCCGGTCCTAAGCTGGACAAACTTGGACTCGAACTCAGAACCTGCGTTTCCTTATGCGTGAGAGGGTGAGAGACACGGACTCTCAGTGAGCCACGGAAGATCACTGCGCTGGCACACAGCGAAAGGCTCAGTGGTATCTTTCACTGTTATCGAAAATATAAAATGTCATTTTTTTAAAGATCACCCAATTTCTCCTCTGTGTGTCCTGTTTGGATTTGGGTTCCTCAGAGAAAGAAAAAGGGTGCAGAGCTTTATGAGTGAGGTCTCAAGGCCGGGCCCTCAGGATGGGATGAGCTAATTCCACCAGGATCTAAGATGACAACTTGAAAGCCTTCGGATGGAGTTTACTTAAGGTCCAAACTAGGATCCCCCAAGCAGCCAGTCACAAACTGCTCAAGATTTCTCCAGGATTTCCCAGGAAATCTCAGGCTGGCCCATGTCAGCAAGTCTCTCCAGAGGTCCCCAAAGGTAGAAGTGATGCTCGGTCCTTTGGTCTGCTTAGGGACACTCCCTGAAAGGTCTCCCATCCTCTCCTTTGTTCTAAACTTCCCTCTACCAGTGACCTTAGAGTTTCCCCTCAAGAAAGGGATGACTTTCCTCCCTTCCAGACACCCAGAGTCATCCAGCCAAGACTCTTCAAAGAGTGTTGATGGATCTACACTCCCAGCACCACAGGCTGGACACCTCCAGGCGCTCCCCGGCTCGCACTGAGGCCACATCCTGGGGTGGGTTTCAAACGCACTGAGCACACCTAACCATCCCAGCCTGGACACCCAGGAGAAGATCTGCTATTTCCCTCAACTGAGGAGGATCTGTAGCTCAGCCTCTCGCTATGAGAGAGTCTTACATAAATCATTAACCTGGGGAGGGAGCCAAATTCAAATTCAAAGTAATTCTGTACACGAGGCACCCAGATCACTGCAAAGTCAAAGTATCGTAAACCACCGGGCACGTGGCATTTGTCTGTAGCTGCAGCTGCTCAGGAGGCTGATGCAGGGTGATCACTTTATCGAGGTTGGACATCCCTTATCAGAAATACTGGAGACCAGAAATATCTCATGTCTGGGGTATTTCTCAGATTTTGGAACACTTGCGTCTACATAACCCACTCTCTTGGGAACAGACCTCAGCTCGAAACAAGAAATCTATTTCTGTGCCACACAGACAGACCTTACACACGCAGCCTGCAGGTACTGTGTTCCTTTTTTATTTTTTATTGGCACGTGTTTGCCGGACAAAATGACCCCACTGAGAGCTGGAACACGCACACCACACTTTTCCTCCCCACTCTGTCTCGCCTTCCCTTCCCCTTTTGCAAAAGATCTCCCTGTCCGTTTCCTCCTATCCATCTTTTACTTGGCTCTTTATTGACATTTTGAATTTTTCTTTTAAAAGAAACCATGCAGTGTTTATTCTCGTGTGTCTGATTTATTTCAGTTAGCATCGCGGTCTTGGGCTGCGTGTATTCACCTACAAATCACTCAGGTGTACCCTCTTTGCGGCACAGCAGTACTGCAGGAAATTTTAAACACAGTTTAAACAGAAGCTGGGTACGCGTAGCCGTCAGAGGTCAAGCGTGGGGGTTTCCGCGCATGGTGCCCTGTCAGAACTCGAGAAGTTCGTTTTGTGAGCATTTTGGATTTTAGGCTCTCGGGTTCGGGGTGGTGCCTTTGGGATGGCTAAACGGGAAACACTGCAGGTGGAGCCCAGAGATCCATACTTACAACAAAAATGTGGAGTTACCACAGGGCACCCACCATTTCAAAAGCCTAGCGTAAAGAGAACCCCAAACACCACGCGAGGCAAGAAGGGGCTGCGCTGGGTGTACCAGTCCCCGACAATCCAGGTGCCAAAGTCTCACCGTTGGTGTCCCAGACACCCCCCACCCCAGCTTCCAATATCTGAATGTAACGCAGGTCTAGAATGTTCCTCGTATGTTCCGAGCTGGCTGATCATGGAGGAGCCAGCCTCGTCCGTGGATGAATTCCTAGCCAGATAGAGGAAATGGGGTCCCCTGGAGGAGGTGGGTTCCCGGGGCTGCACCACCCTTTCTGTCTCCTGGTTTCTTTTGCTGCTCGCTGGTCTCCACACCCTGAGCAGTTTCCTTCTGTCCCACCTTCCCCGAGCCCCTTCTGCCTTAGAGCCAGTAAACTATGGCCTGCAGCCTCTAAACCCTGGGAACTAAAATGAACCTCTCTTCAAATTGTGGGTGCCAGGTCCAAGTCACGAAGAAAGTGATCTAAAATAGCCTCTTCATGTGCATGTGTGGTGCTGCAGGCTGGACCGGGGCCTTTATCACCCCTGGCCATTTCATTTTTTTCTTTGGAGACCGAGTCCTTCTAAATCGCTGAGCTGTCCAGACTGCATCCTGGCAGGGCTCAGAGCGCCGAGATGAGTGGGGTGCACCCCTCAGTGGGCCCTGAGGCCTCTCCCCACTTCTGGCCACAGATTTCTCCTCCCCCAGCCAAGCCCGTGACCCCCCAGGCCCCGCCCGAGTTCCCTCACCTGATGGTGGTGATCTGACCAAGGTTGAGCTCATAATTATTGACCTGTGCAATAAAGATAGCGGCCAAGGCCTCGTAGAGCGCGGTGCCGTCCATGTTGACGGTGGCCCCGACGGGCAGCACGAACCTGGTGATGCGTCGGTCCACACCCAGGCCCTCCTCCAGGCAGCGGAAGGTGATGGGCAGGGTGGCCGAGCTGGGGGAAGAGAGCACAGGCATGTGGCAAAGGTGGGGGACCCTTGGAGACATGGAGGGGCCAGGAGAGGACTGGAGCAAGAGGAGGTGGGTGGAGGTGTGGCAGGGGGAGAGGGGGGCCCGTGGGGTGCAGAGAGAGCCCAGCATTGGGGACCCCGACTGAAGCCAATAACTGAAGACCAGTAGTTTATGCCACCAGTCCACTCCCAGAGGTTGAGGGTCCCCCGCCCGAGGGCTTAGAGAAGCGTACTGTCACCCAAGGCCTCCATTCCCACTGCCCCCCACACAGGAAGCGACCTAAACTCTGCTTCCCTCCATCTCCCCAGCCACCCCCCAGAGAAGGAAAAGGGCTCCTCTGATGGCTGAGTGTGATGGGAGGAATGGGGCAGCCACGGAGGTCAGCTTGCCCAGAGACACGCGCTCTACCCGGTCAGCCCTGAGTCACACCGTGAGGAGCCAGGACTCACGGGCAGGATCTCTGGGTATCCGGCCCCGTGGTGACCTCATGGGTTTAATTTGGGGTACAGTGCTGCCAGTCTCACTTGGGCAGGCACCAAAACCCACATCGCTTGTGGGCAGTAGAAAATGGTGTTTTCTTTCATCTGCTTGGCTCTTGGGATCCTTTTCCAAATTGCTCGGAATTTGGGCAGTCAGAGTTTGATGGGAGCTCCTCATTAAACCCCCCCCAAAAAAACAGGAGAGGGGAGCCAAGAGCCCCAAGGGGCTCTCAAGGGACAATAAGACCCAGGGTAAGGAGCAGCCCTCAGAGGCAGGCAGCCGCCTGCTTCTAGGGACCCGAAGAGCTGTCCATGGCGGGGAGGAGAGGACCCCAGGAGGAGCCCACGGAAGGTGAGGGGGGAGCAGGTGGGAGAGCATGGCCCTACCTGGAGGACGTGCCCATGGCGGTGATTAGGGCCTGCAGCAGGCCCCCGATGAAGGGGAAGGGGTTCCGGTGGGTAACCAAGAAGTAGATGAGGGGCAGGACACCCCCGGCGTGGAGGAACAAGCCCACAATGACGGTCAGCGTGTACATCCCCAGCTGACCCCCAAGGACGGCCATGTCTTCCATTTCCAGAATCTTCCCCGCAATCAGGAACAAGATGCCCACGGGCGCATACCTGGGAAGCCACACAGCCATTAGACGACATCCCCGCCCCCCAGTTTTTTTCAGCACTGGGGACTGAACACAGGGTTTCTCACGCTGACCTGCAGCCCCATCCATTTTTTTAAATTTTTATTTTAAAACAAGTTCTCACTAAGTTGCCCATGCGGGGTTCAGACTCGCAATCCTCCTGCCTCGGCCTCCCAAGTAGCTGGAATTACAGGCCTGGATGGCCGCACCCTGCTTAGGGATCCCTTCCAGCCTCCCCTACAGCTCTGAAGCTGGGATTTCAAAGCTGTTCCCACAGACACCTCGGACCTAGGTGGAGGCTGGTGTTCTGCATCCTGTCCACACCGTACCCCAGTACCCCATATATTAACAATCCATTTCTACACCTCTGTGCAGTCACACTTCATCCCGATGGCAGAAACGGGCCGGTGCAGCCTTTCCACGCCCTCCTCCAGCCCCCCACCGAATCCTCTCGGATTCCACATAATCAGGGCCCACAGGGCCTCTTTCCTAGACCCCACTGACACAACCCCTTCTCGCTGGCCTTCTAAACTTCCATTATTTGCTGCCCCAAGTCCGTTCTCATCCTTAGCCCTAAGGCCCCAATTACTTTCCCGCCAGGAGAGAATTCACTGCCCCCCACCCGGAGCTCTTTCCCTGCTTCCCCACATCTCAGACCAACTCTCCTACCAAAACCGTCTGTGTGTCCTTCACCAACACAAAAAGTACCCACCGAGCACCTCCTGCGTTCCAGACACGCACTCCCTGCCCCACGTCGCCCGCAGTGGCTGAGTACCTGTGTCCTCCTCGGTGGGATCTGTGCTCTTATAGAGAAACCTGAGAGGAGGCCTCCACACCCTCACCACAAGGACGTAAGGGGGAGATGCCTCGTGTGCACCGGAACACAGCCCTCGCCAGACAGCAGAGCCCTGGGCGCCTCGATCTGGGGCTGTCCACCCTCCAGACCCGGGGAGTGAGCCTTTGGGGCGTAAGCTGCCCAGCCAGGGCTATTTTTGTTGTGGCAGCCAGTTGAACCAAGACACAAGAGATGCACGCAGAAACACACAGAGCAGTCCCCTTCAACCCATGGAGGCTGTGCTCCAGGACATCCTCAGATGCCTGAAACCACGAATCCTACCATGTTTTATATACGACAGAGATTTTTCCCGCAGAAAAAGGTAATAGAAAATGCATGTATCTATTTGTAGTCAGTGTGTGCAATAATGTTTCTTTGCTACATGCAGTCGCTGCAGGCCCGCAACACACCTGGACCCGTCCTCTAGCGCCCCCTTCCGGTCTGAGGAAGAGCTGCCTCCTATTCTGTGCCTTTCTGTTTAGCTCTTGATTTATAATTGGAGTTTAATTTACAAAGTAGGCACAAGTAGGAATTCAGTAACGTAATTGGCAAAATAAAAGATAAGAGAAAAGGGGAAGATAGAGCTTTCACAGAAGAGAAGGATACCGAGAGACAGAGGGAAGAAAGAGGAAGAAAAAGTAAAAACAATGATCACTGTGTCCATGCTCCCATTCCCCCCCGATGAACTGTACTATAAAAGCCAATTTAAAGAAATGTCAAACAAGAGACCAACAATGCTACCAATAAAATAGGAAATTATAAAAATGTACAGCCACAAACGTTGTTTAAAGCCACGAAGTGTTTACGTCTAGGATATTCCACCCACTATTGTTTGGAGCACGGTTTACTGTGGGTAACTGAGTCCCACAGCTCAGCAGAGAGAGGTGCTGTACATAAAAATGTTAAGTGGTGAGCCAAGGGCGGTGGCACACACCTGTCATCCCAACACATGGGAGGCTGAGGCAGGAGGGTCGCTGTGAGTTCGAGACCAGCCTGGGCTACAAAGTGAGCTCAAGGCCAGCCTGGACTGCACGGCGAGACCCTGTCTCAAAAAGACAAAAAAAACTGTCCAGTGGTAATAAGTCCGTGAGAGGTCCCTGGAGGGGGCTGCTTCAGAGAGGAGGTCAGGAATGACTTCTTGGAAAAGATGACATAGAAACAGAAGCCTGGAGGGTGAGAAGCCCAAAATCAGGGCCCCAGCATGCGAGGGTTTTTGTACCGTAACACAGTGAAAGGCATCAAAGGACAGGAAGAGAAGCCATCAGCTCAGGGCTCTGTTTACCCCACTTACAAAACACTAATCCTCTTATCAAACCCCTTCGCTGCGACCTCATCTGATCCTAAAGGCTGATCCTCTCCCAGAGGCTGCATGTTCGAATCCAGTCAACACAGGAATCTGAGGATGAATTTTCCCACATACGGGCTTCCGCGGGACGCATTCCAGCCACAGCACCTGGACACCAGCTCTCTGCTCAGTCCTGTGAGTTTCCATCAGTGTCGCCGTCACTCACGCATCCCGGGCTTCCTTTTTTGCTCCTCTGTCTTCAAGAGTCCAAGTCCCTCTGTGGTTTCTCTCATGAATGCATTGGAGGAGACAGGAACCACGTGGGAAGTTGGTGTCACCGTGTGGGTCAGAAAGGAGGCTGCGGGATGCTTTGCCCTGTCACCTCTGTGTCTCCAAGCGGGGCTTAGGGTGCACTCTGGGGTAGGGTTGCAAAATTATCTCCAAGTCTTGATGTCTAGATCTCTAGGCTGTGCATTCCCCCCTCACTGCCTCACCTCCTCCTTCTGCCTCACTCTTGCAAAGTTCTGCAACCCCAGGTCCCTTGCACGTGACTTGGTACTCAGCTACTCAGTACATCTGCACATTTCACCCAACCAGGCCAATCATCCTGCTCTATATCCACAGTCCTCAGTTTGGTGGCACCTCCAATCCTCCCTGTGAATCCTCTGGCAGCCTCAATGACCTCACCCTTCCATTTTTTGGGCCTGGAACTGTCTAAACAACTATGAACCCAGTAAATCTGAAATTATTTGGGAGGTGTCACAGTTTGGATGGGTTCTGATTGCATCCCTCAAGGGTTCCTAAAGGTTAGGTCCTGGGATTTTTGTCTTCAGGGTGGCAAAATTAAAGAGTCAGTGCCACCTCTACAAGGTGGAGCCTGGCTGCAGGTCCTGCCTGGCCCCTTTCTTTCAATCTGGTTCCCGTTTTACCTTGTGATCTCCCGTCCTGCGTGAGCTCTCATTGTGGTGATGCCGTCTGGCAATGAGTAATCACGGCAAAACCAGGAGGCCTGGGCCAGAGCTGCACTGCTCCAGCCCTCTCTGCCCGATGCAGGGTCACCCCCCAACTCTCCAGTTAAGAGTCCACAGGCCTTTCAGTGTCCAGCTAAGAGCTGAGCTTCTCCACAGCTCCCAAGAACCTCCCTTGCACATCCCTCTGTTCTCAGCCGCCTCTGCAGTAGCCGACACTTTGCTAACATGCTTTTTGGTCCAGAACCTCCCACTCGGTGTGATGTTTCTCTCGCGTGCATCCCCGCCTCCTCCCAGACTGCAAGTTCCTCCAAGACCAAGAGTGAACACAGGATATCTCTGGGTTTCAGAGTTTGATACAAAGTCACCCGGGGCCAATGCCTGCTGGAGGAAGTGGCTATGAGGGAGGCAGAATTCAGACAGTGGCTGAATACTACTGTCATGGTTTATGTCTGTGGCCCCCCAGGCCTCATGAGTTTGCATTGTGCATTTGTGATTGGTTCATTGTCTAGTGCTTGGATTGATGGTGTCAGGGCTCCACCCACAAAGGGGTGGAGCCAGGATGTGATGTAATGGCAGGAAGAAGGTGTGTCTTGCTCTTTTGCTGGTTCCTGTTTTGCTGTTTGAAGCCGCCATGAACTGCGGCCCAGCCATGCCCGCCTGCCTTGAGCCAACTGAGTGTGGACTGAAACCTCCAAAAAGTGTAAGAAATAAACCTTTCCTTTCCCAACTTTGGGCTTCAGGTATTTTGTCTCAGCAATGAGCAAAAAGTAACTAAGACACTACTGAGCAAGAAACCAGGGAGAAAGGAGCGAGACAGGAACTATTTGGAAGGAAATGAGAGAAAAATAAATGTACCGATGAATGAGTAAGTCTAGGAAAGAATTCAAATAAGTATCTGATTTAGGTTAGGAAACAATGTAACTAATGTTGTAAATGATGTAACTAATTCCCAGACAAAGTTATGAATGGATGCAACTAATTCTTGGACAAATTTATGAATCGTTGTAACTAATTCCCTGCCAAAGTTATGAATGGATGCATGTGTGAACTAACTGATGCATAGAAGAAATTAAAAATATGAGTGAACGAATACATGGAAGATGAATATGAATGGGAAAGTGACCAATGCGTTACTCGGTGCATAGAAACATAAGTCAACAGCAGATGGGTGAGGTGTGAACAAGCCAATAAATCATTGCAGGAAAACATGATCGGTGTATGAATTAATGAGTGAAAAATTAGCCGATTTGTGGGTGAAAGGCCTTGGTCGAGGTCTCCCCAGGGCCCCTCTGCCTGGCCGATCGGCCCCAGCCCTGATCCTCCGCTCCTTTCTCAAGCCACTGCCGTCCACCCAGGCCCAGTCCCGCACTCACCAGATGATGATGCCCACCAGCCTCATGATGGCCTCATTGAGGCTGTCGAAGAAGTCCCTCAGGACCCGGCCCTTGTGCTTCATGCCACCGATGACCAGCCCAAAGGCCACGGAAAAGACCACAAGGCCCAGCGCGTTGATGCCATTGGCAGACCCGGGCACGGGAACGGTCTCCTCGAAGCTCAGCACCTCCTGTAGGGTGCCCAAGGCCCGCGTGACATTCTCCAGGATGCTAGTTTCATTCTCTGCCGAGGAGGGCAGAGGCACAGAGGTGCCTAGCTCGGATCCATTCTCTGTCCTCACAACGGTCCTGGTCACCACCCTTGTGCTGTACTGGGTCTTGAACTGAAACACAGAAAGACAGAGCCCACATGCTCAGCGGCTACGCCAGAATCACGGAGAGGAATTCCTGAGCTCACCAAGGAGAAAGTCTTACTCGGTAGATCTGAATTTGTGATTCAGTAACTTGACCAAGGCACAGAAGGCATGAATAATGTCCAGCTACCCTGGACATTACAGAACACAGAATGGAGATTCCATAGAAAGCTAGAAATAGAACTTTCATGCCACCCAGCAATCCCACTGCTGGGTACCTAAGCAGAGGACATAGAATCAGCATCTCCAAGCGATACAGAATAAGCATCCCTAATCCAAAAATCCAAAGTGCTCCAAAATCTGAAACTTTTCAATTAATGAAAATCCAAACTGACCTTGCCTGACAGGACACAGACAAAACACAAGTGCACTAAACATATTATATAAAACTGCTTCCACACTATGTTCCTAAGGCATACAGGAAGCAAATGAACTTCAGGTTCAGGCTTGGTCTTATTTGCCAATGTAGGTCATGAAATAAATGCCAATATTCCAAAAAAATTATTTTAAATTTCAAAATCTGAAACACTTCTGGTCTCCAGCATTTAAAGTAAGAAATAGTGAACCTGTATCTGCATTCTGGTGTCTGCTGCAGCCCTGCTCACAACAGTCAAGAAATGAAACTTATCTCAGGGTCCTCTGATAGGTACACGATGGACATGTGCTACATACACAAGGTGGAATACTATGCAGCGTGTAAAAAGAAAGAAATCTTGCTATGGGCAGCTGCATGTGTGGCCCTAGAGAACGGTGTTTAGTAAAGTATACCAAACCTCACTGACACGTGAAATCTGAAACAGCTGGTGTCATAGATGCAAACTATTAGAATGGAAGTCATCAATGGCTGAAGTAGAGGGCAGTGATAGCTGGAAAATAATCTGGAATTCCAGTCAGACAGGAGTAGGAGGTTCAGGGGACCTGCTTCACCACATGTGACTATGCTTAGCAACCTTGTATTGTGTACTTAACATCACTGAAAGAATGGATAGTTTCAAGTTCTCCTAAAACACTTAAAAAAGATTAAATCTACAAGATAATATGTATATTTTTAAAGAGGATAAAAATAAACAGAACAAAGCAGATCAGAAGTAAATAATCTAAGTGACACAGATTTAAAAGCAAGACAACAGGAGACCTATAGTGACTACCATAATGTCTCTTGTTTTCTTCTAAATAGTTGTCTGTATCTTCACACACAGTGAATTCATACAAAACAAAATAGTATAAAACTGATCAGAACAGGGTGATGAAGGCATTACAGGCCTTCAAATCCAGACAACAGGAAAATCAACAATGGTTACCATAATGTCTCTTGTTCTCTTCAAAATAGCTGTCCATACCTTCATGTATGTTGAAATTAAACAAAACAAAACAGGCTAAAATCACTCTGAACAAAGAATAGAAGCATTACTAGATTTCACACATGACGATATGGAATCAGCAATGGATACCATAATGTCTCTTTTTCTTCAAAGTAGCTGTTCATTTCATCATGCATTATATAATCGATTCTCATAAACTGTTTAGGAGAAGCTCTAGGCATGTACAAGCCTCTACATGTATACCTATCCTTTCTGTATTAGAGGGGAAAAAACCAAAACACATTATTGCAAAGCTAAAAAACAAAAAAGATAAATAAATAACAGTAGCAAACAACCCAAACAATGAGACACAGGCCTTCAAAACAAGGTGATAAGAGCATAGTTAGGGTTGTTATTTTATGCAACGATCTTCAAGAGCTCCTCAGATCACCATGAGTTCCTCATTTTGCAACATGCAAAATTGTTCCAGTCCTGCGAATGTAGCTGTTTTGTTCCAAGAACTTATGGAATTTGTAGCACCTTAGCTACCCTAAGTGTGTTTATACAGTTGATAGTATGTATATTAGCTACTTTAGCTCAGCTGTTCCACAAGGTACACGTAGTTCACAGCATTGTGTCAGAGCCTATAGATACATACCGCAGGGCTTCCATATCCATGGGTTCAACATCATGGATTCAACCAACCATGGCTCACAAATACCAGGGCAAAAATTGGTCTGTACTGAACATGCAGAGAGACCTTTTAATCATCCTGCTCCCTAACAATAGAATGTAACTACTTGTATAATATCTGTATTATCAGGTCTTCTAAATCATCCAAGGGCGATTTCAAGTAGACAGGGGGGGACAGCAGGCTTCATGCAAACACTCTGCTGTGTTAGAGAAGGGATCCGAGCAGCTACCGACCTTGGAACCTGCAGGAGACCCTGGAATCAGGTCCTGCCTATACCAAAGGATGAAGTGAATGAAGAAGCGAGTGACCCGCGAACAGAAGCATGAATATAGAGTCTGAGTTTTTTTCCCAAGCTGCTTTGGCAACGCTCGGCTAGACCATGGGGCCTCCGTCTTCACCACCTGGGTCATAAGTGCTGGAATCTTCTCCCAGCCGCAGGCCTCCTCCTGCCATGCCCAGGCAGCCACGCCCTAAGCCATCCCATCACCCTCCTGTGGTTCTCAGACTCATGAGATATATATTTATTCTCCCAGGCTGCTCCAAACGTCCCTTCCCACTCCTCTCTCAGGCCCTCCTACCTACCCTCAGCCATGGAACACCCAATCAGCAGCCTTGCAACACCCACCCAGCAGCACTGGAACACCCACCCAGCAGCCTTGGGACACCCACCCAGCAGCCCTGGAACACCCAATTAGCAGCCCTGGGATACCCAGCATCTTAGGACACCCAATCAGCAGCCTTGGAACACCCAATTAGCAGCCCTGGGACACCAGCATCTTAGGACACCCAATCAGCAGCCTTGGAACACCCAATTAGCAGCCCTGGGACACCCAGCATCTTAGGACACCCAATCAGCAGCCCTGGAACACCCAATTAGCAGCCCTGGGACACCCAACATCTTAGGACACCCAATCAGCAGCCTTGGAACACCCAATCAGCATCCATGGGACACCCACCCAGCAGCCTTGGGACACCCAATCAGAGCCTTGAGACACACACCCAGCAGCCAGCCTCCCACCCCCCAAACTTTGTCAAACTGCATGCTTCACCCTGACCTGTTTGAAGCAGGCCTCCACGAGGTTGGGTGGAAACATATTTCTGCAGAGAAACAGTAGAGAAAGGTATGTAGTTAGACTCTGCAAGAGAACCCGGGGTGATCATTGTAAGGGAGAAAAAAGCCTCAGCAATAATCACAGTCAACCAGGTCAGACACTCAGGGAATTTCAACCATCTGATTTAAACACTGAGATAATTCTAGAAGCCAGTGCCACTGATGCTCTCATTTGAGACACCAAGAAACCTAAGGACAAAGAGTGTACAGAAGTTATCCAGAGCCACACAGCTACAGAAGGTGTAGAAAGGGCTTGCAGGGTTCTGGGTATAGTTTGTCTCCTCCCAAACTCATGCTGAAATTTGCCTGTGGATTGCGGTGGTGGACAGAGGTAAAGCCTTGAAGGTGATTAAGTCCTGTAAGTTCTCACCTCGTAAGTGGAGAATCCATTCACAGATAGTGGATTTACGGGCTCGTGGGGAGTGGCTTTGAATCAGAGCAAGCTCCCTTGGGTATGCTTGCTCTGTCTGGCCACGGGGACGCCCTCTACATGCTATGAGGCCCTCACACAATCCAGTGCGTACTCTCAGCCCTCACAGCCCCCAGAAGCACAAGCAAAATAAATCTGTTCTTCACAGCTCAGTCAAGTATCAGGTATTCTGTGACAGCCGTGGAAAACAGACTAAGAAAGACCAGCAGCCCTGGTCTACGAGAGCCTCCATGTCTTCAAACACACATGCCAAGGGTACCCCCCGCCCCAAATCACAGGGAATCAGAACGTTTCCAAAGGAGCTGGGGGACGCCAGGCAAATGGCAGCTGTTCGGACCCCAAGATGCCACAGCTGCGGCCTCCCCAGGTTAAGGGCATGAGATTATCTGCTAGGCGAGGCTCCCAGAGTAAAAAGCGGGTCACCAAGTTGAGAATTAAGCAAGACTTCCACTCCCTGACCAGGTCCACCGTCCCTTTTGTCTCTTCTTAAATGAGCTGTCCCGTGCACCTCCAGAATCCCATCGACATGGGAAAGAACGTACCTGACCAGGTCCATGAAGGCGTCCGCTGTGGGGATGGTCTCGATTCGGCCCTCCCGGTGCAGCCCCTCCTTGGAGCCCTTGCCAGGGTGGATGATGGTCACCATGAGGATGCCGATGAAGACCGCGATGACCGTGGTCACCATGTAGTAGACGGCTGCCCGCATCCCCATCCGCCCGGTCGCCTTGTTGTCCAGGGATGCCATGCCTGGAGGACACACAGTGCAGTCCCCACGTCTCCATCCATCCACCCCGCCAGCCCAACAACCACCTCCACCGGCAGCCCTCCTGCTCCAGCCCAGAACACACACACTCATCCAACCTGCCCTCCAGGGACCCCTGTGCCACATGGGTGCCTCAGTTCTGCACAGCACTGTTTGTTCCTCTCATGGGAAATCTCCCTCTGACCCAGTGCTCTGTGCCCTCTCTGCACGGAGACCGCAGGTGCCCCACCCAGATGTCCACTGCACCTACCCCTCCTGAGAGCTGGCTGCTAGCCATCATTTAAGAAGAGACCAAAGGGACGGTGGACCGTCAGGGAGTGGAAGCCTTGCTTAATTCTCAACTTGGTGACCCGCTTTTTACTCTGGGAGCCTCAGGCCTCTCCTCCTGAGACCTGCCCTCCGCAGACCCACCCAGAAAGGCCTCGGGGGCAGCCTACAATCAAGGCTTGACTGGTAAGGGGACTCAAGAGGTCAGTTCTTCTGACTCAGGTAGGGTCACAGAGGGTCAGGGTAGGATGGGGCATGTCTGTGATACTGCTCACACTTCACAGCTGCCCACGCCGTGATTTTCATGGATGGCCCCAGTGCTGGGCACTAGCAAACTGCCACTCCATGGCCAAATCAGGCCCACTCTTTGGGTTTCGTGTGGGAACACACGCAAGTTCCACATGGCTTATGGTGGCTTTTGTGCTACAGTGGCTGAGCTGGGTCATTGCCAAGGGATCAAATGGCCTCAGAAAATCAAAATCCTGGTTCTGAAAAACCCATCTTCATTCCTGTCCCACTCCATCCTCCGTCCTGACCTCTCCGCCTCACTCACCCGTGACACCCTCAGCACCCCGTGCCTGCTCAGCCCGGCTGGATACCAGCTCTGGCCACTCCTCCCCCTGCAGTCTTCCTTCAAGTCCTCTGGATAATATGGCGGCACCCACAGGTTGCCATTTTGCTCTCAATCAGAAGTACAAGAACATGCACTAAGGTAAGTGGTGTGGGTCTCCAGGGGGCTGGAACCTGAGCCCAGCTGGGACTGGTTTTAGCCAGGGACCCAGCTCCATGCCCCAGACGTTGAGTCGGTACAGCGATCCCATTCTTGGGACAGCCGTGGTTTGCTCCTCGAACCTGGGCTCTGAATGGGTCTTGGAGGCCAAGCCTGGCCTGGCGCGCTCACCTGTGACCAGGCTGGAGACGATGAGCGGCAGCACCAGCATCTGCAGCATCCGCATGAGCAGCTCCCCGGGGAACGAGAAGTACTTGATCTGCCGGTAGGTGAGCTGGTACGGGCGCAGCGCAAAGGCCAGGCTGACACCTAGAGCCACACAGAGGGTCTGTGGAGGGGAGCGTGGGTCCCCGGCCCCACGCGGGATCCCTCGGTAAAAGCGAGTGTAACGGACAGCGAGAGAGACACATTCTGTTTGTGTGGGGGGGGGGGGTTTGCAGGTGTATTTAGGATCATCAAAGTGTGGCTGTGTGCTCTGGGGAACTCACGCCCTCGTTCACGCGAACCTGGACTTGTGTTTACGAATTCTAGCACAACCTGCCCTTCAGAGCCCCAGGTGCCAAGCTGTGGAGCCAACCAACTATGGACGGGCCGCAGAGCAGCTATGCACAGCGGTCACTGTCACAGGTGCCCTAAGTCACCTGGACTCCAGGGATGGGACAGGCTAGAGCCCAGTACACTACTGTATTTAAGAGACTTGAGAATGCATGGAATTTGGTGCCCACAAAGACCCAGTCTCCCACCCAGGAGACCAAGGGACGATCGTCTGTCCATGCACGTGTGCACGGGAGTTTGCACCTGCACCAGTAAATCCCGTACATGCGTAAAACCACGCTCCTGCTTGTGCGTGCCTCTGCACACTGTGTCTGCACACGCGCGTGGACACGGATCATGTGACGCGGTGTGCGCGCCCCCAGCTGTGTCTGCACAGCTGTGTCCTCACAGGGCACCAGCGCAAGGCGTGCACCCCCAGAACGAAGGGGCGGGGCGGGGCGAGGTTCCCGGAAGTCCCCCTCCCCCACCCCGCCCCGGTGGGGGGAGGGGCCGAGCTCACCGATGACCACTGCGCTGACCGTGAGCAGGATGAAGGCGTGGCGGCGCAGGAAGCGCAGCACGCGCTCGCGGGTCAGCGTCTGCAGGCGCAGGCGCGCGCGCAGTGCCCTCTGCTGCAGGCCGTCCCGCAGCCTGGGCAGCCAGCCCGCCCGGCCCAGGCGGTGGCCGCTCTCCCGCAGGAACAAGCTGTTGGCGTGGCTGCTCATCGTCCACCTGCAGGGAACAGAGGAGCGCGGGCCTGGTGAGGGAGGGCGCGGGGACACACGGGGAGGGGGGTGCGGGCAGAGCGGGGAGCCCGGGGACCCTGGGGCCGGGTCACCTCCTGGCCACAGAGGTGGAGAGCTATTCCCGGGGCAGAAAACCGAGAAAGAATGGAGGCTGCCGGGGCTTCCGGCTTGCAGAGCCCTCCTCGTTTCCTGGGACCCTAAAGGAGCACTGCGGGGCTGGCCCAGGCCTCAGACCAAACTGGCAAGGCCTTGCTGACCGCAGAGCCCTGCACCGAGCGCCTGTGCACCGAGCGCCTGGGCACCCAAGGTCCGCGCAGGTCGAGGTCCCCTCCTGGGGCCTCCCTCCCCCCCCCCCCCGTGAGCTCCCCCACAGACAAAATCACTGAGCTAACAGTAGGCCCCCAGTGCTGGCCGCTGCTCCCCCGGGGAGCAATCACTTGGGGCAGACAGGGCGACATTAAAGGTGTCACCCTGGGGCCAAGGCATGGTGCTGGTTATTTCCCCAAATTCACTTGGTGTCTCCTCTTTACATCTGGCTTTCCCTGCGACCTTGTTTACTTATTTATTTAAAGTTTCGAAAAAGGAAACCTTAGGTCACAACTTGTAATGTTACATTTTTTATTTCTTCCTTTTTTCTTTCTGAATTTTGCCACACAGGGGAGCAAACTCAGTGCCTTACGCCGAGCTAAGTTTCCCAGGCTGAGCTCAGTTTTTGCCCGACCTCTGGAATCCTGAGATTATAGCTCTGTAGCCCATACTGTGCTTATGTGTGTCATAAATACTACGTGAAACTTGCATAAAAATAAAAACCAGCCCATCTTTGTTCTCATCTAAACAGCTCACAGGGGGATAGGGTGGGGGCAAGCTTAGAAATTTTGATTCCCATGAACGGGAGGGACTTTTCGCTTCCTGGATCCCTTGCTCCGTTAAAAATTTTAAAAAGTGAATGAAACTTATATTTCCTAACTGCATTGGTATCAAGATAAAGATGCCCAGTCCTGGCTCACAGTGCTCTGACTTTATGATGTTACAAACAGTGACACAAACAGTGACACACATTTGGTAGAAACTGTACTTTGAATTTGGATCTTTCCCAGACTAACTAGACACCATCTAATAACTTTCTGGGGACGGTTGGGGCCGGAAGCAAACCCCAGCTGGTCGTCTACCCCTCCATCCCTGGGGACACACTGGAACTTGCCCATGGGGGTATGGCTAAACTGAGATGTCCAGAGGCAGATTCAATAATACTTTTGGTTTTTGGAATGGTTTGTTCGTTTGATTTTGCGGTGCAGGGGACAGAATCCAGGGCCTTGCATATTCCAGGCAGGCATACAGATCTCACCACTGAGCCACACTCCCCCTGTTCGGTGCATTTTGACTTAGAGAATCTTCAGCTTATGATGGGTTCCTCCAGGCATCGCCCAGCACAAGCCAAGGAGCCTTGGGGGTTATTTTAGACCCTCAGGGAGGTGAGGACCACAGAGCACTGAGAGTATCAAACACCACTGAATGCCATTTTCCGTCTGATGTTATGTGATGTGAATTTTGCCTCGAGTTAAAGCATGGATTTATTAAAATCCCATTTTAAAACGTTTCCTTTGACCTAAAAGTTTAAGGGGTTTTTTTCTAATTTGAAAAGAATTAAAATGCTTCCTTTGGTCTCTGAAATCATCATGAGCTTTAGACATTGGGCCTCCTGCCCAGGAAGAGAAACAAGGCTAGCCTGGGTGGGTCCCCTGGCCTCCCTGGGCCTGGTGGACGGGAATCCTGCTCCCCGCTCTGCACTGACCCCCAGCCTCCTCGGTCTCCGACTGGCGTCCCCTTCAGCCCGGCAAGTGAAGCATGGAGACCAAAAACAGTTCCCTCAGTGACAGTTCCTCTGCCTGTGGCCGCTCATGGGCCACTCTTCTGCTTCAGCCAAGACTGCCTGGGTCCTCGCCCCGCCTTTTCACCCTAGAAATGGTGACATCTCCTCCCAGACGCTGGTCTCAGTGCTGCCCCACCTCTGGTGACTGCTTTTGGGGTCCACACCTTTGTAAAGTCATGGTGCAAGCCTGTAACCCTAGCTCTAGCAGGCAGAGGCAAGCGGGCTGGGAATCAGAGCCCACCCGGGGCTGATGAGCCACTTAACAAGATGCTGTCTGGAAATTAAAAATTAAACGAGGGAGAGGTGCGACTGTAGCTCAGTGCAAAGGCCCTGTGTTCAATCCCCAGTGTGGAGAAAAGGGAAAAAGCCCTTACCCTGAACTCTTACCTGAGACCTAACCTACCCAGATGTGCTCCAGGGCCCGAAGGCTTACAAGGCGTAGTATGGAATAGTTTGTACCCCAAACCCACCATTCTGTACCATGGAATCAACCAATCTCAGATCAGAAATATGCAAGCTGGAGTGTGTGCTAAGCCCCTGGTCCAGTTCCTAACACCAATAAAAAAATCGCGTCTCTACCGGGCACGTACAGGGTTTGTCTCCATTATTACTCAGCAGTGAACACCACAGCTGTGCAGATAGCATCTCCATCGCCTAGGCGTGCAGTAACAAGGCAGGATTTCATTCTCACGGGAGATGCACACATATTGTGCAAACACTGTGTCAGTTGACTAAAGGGAACTGAGTATGAGGGGTCTTGGTATCCCTGGAGACTCCCAGAGCCAATCCCTGCACAGAGCAGCAGCTGACAATGTATATATCTGCAGGCCTCCTCTGGCCCACTCCCTAGCTTTGCAAATAAAGTTTCATTAGCACACGACCCTGTTATAGCGAATTATACATTATCTATAATGGCCCTCAAGCCACGATGGCTGGCTGGGTTCTTGGAACGTACACGGCATGAGCTGAGAAGCTGAAAATATTTACTCTCCAGCCCTTTAAAAAAATGCTGACACCCCACCCCTCCCCCACGCCTCCCCCACCCCTCGCCCACCCCACCCCCAGCTTGGAGACAGACACCGTGAGCCCTGTCTCTCAAATCCCTGCTCCACCCTTCAGGAACCGGCCTAGGGCCGCTTCACAGCTCACAGGACCCCTAGACCTGATCCTTAGGACACCCCAGAGTGGTCACAAAACAGCCACCGAATGTGACAGATAAATGCAGGGACTCGTCAGCCGTAAAATGGAGAGAGAAAAATGCTGGGGGGGGGGCTGCCTTATTGACTTTGCTCAGTCCTGTCTGCACTGCCCTAAATATACACAGCTGTAATTTGTCAGTTAAAAATGATGCTACGGGCGGGGATCTAGCTCATGGCATAAGCACCTGCCTGGCAAGCACAGGGTCCTGAGTTCGATTCCTGGTACCAAATGATAACGATAGTGCTAATTTTTATTGTTAATCGACACAATGATTATACATATTTGTGGGGTAGGGGGCAATCATTTAAGACATGAACATGGTGATGATGATCAAATTCGGGTAATGAGCATTTCCATCTCTTAAGCATTTATCATTTCTTTGAGAGCCTTTTAATCTCTTTTAGTTCTTTCTAAAACATATACTTAAATTGTAAATTATAATTATCCTGGACAGGGGATAGAGCTCAGTGGCATAGTGCCTGCCTGGCAAGCGTGAGGTCCTGAGTTCGATTCCCGGTACAAAAAAAAATAATTATATATGACGTCTGCTCTGGTCTTACCTCCTATGAGATCAGTTTTGTTCGCCTGCACCTATGACTGAGAACAGATAGCATTTGTCTTCCGGGGCCTAAAGTATAAAAATAACTTTCTGTACAGGAGATGGAGCTCAGGACCTTCACACCGAGCTACACGCTAAGCTCTTTTCTTTTCTTTCTTTTTTTTTTAATCTTGAGACGAGGTCCCCAGAGTGGTCTTGAATTTATGATCCTCCTGCCTCAGTCTCCTCAAGTACTGGGATTACAGCTATAGGCCACCACGCCTGGCTAAAATGATGTCAGTTTTTAAAAACACTTGATTCTCTGGAGTTTCTCAGGACCGTAAAGTCCTCTTGGGCCTTCCTGGGTCTCTACTGGCCCATCGGGATTCTTCCCTGGCCTGGGCCTGGGGGTTTCTAGTCTGTCCAGATTCTAGATCTTCTCTTGATCTCCTTTGCTAAAGTGGCCCCTCCAGCATCCTGGAATTCGAGGTACAACCGGGAAGAGGTAGGTGCTCCCGCAGGCCCCCGGCTGTGGGGCACTGTGTGGTCATTCTGGTGAGCTTGGAACACAGGGCTGGAGGGGAGAGTTTCTCTTTTCTTTCCTTCCTTTGCTTGTTGATTGACTCGGAAGCTGTGCGTTACAACTGCCTGTTTCCTCTCCTGCTCCTTTCTGCCTGGCTTCTGTCTTAGCTTAGCACCCCCAGAATCCCACGGAGGCTCCGTGCGGGGAGGAGAACGCGTTTCTGCCCACTTTACCCCAAAGCTGTGCCAGCCGGAGTGGGTGGGGGAGGGGAAGACGGGGTGGAAATCGTGCACATCGCACACACGGACTGGCACGAGCAACTTCACACGTCTATCGTGTGCAACCGATGTGCAAACCGTCACCAACACGAACTCTTCAAACGCACAGTCCACCCACACCCAGAAGTACAGCTCTGTGCATGCAACTCTAGTCACACAAATCCCATGCACACGCACACACACGCTGCCATATTTGTGCACACCACCACACAACCGCATACACACTTTCACGGCCTGCACAACCACCTTTTACAAGGTAAACTCCATGCAATGATTTTCTAACAGTTCTCTCTCTCTCTCTCTCACACACACACACACACACACACACACACACACACACACGCCCACATACCCTGACGGTCAGACAGCCGCACACAGCTGGCTTTTCCTCCACATGTAAAGTCAGCCTCACTGGCACCCACGCGCACCCACTCACACCTAAGCCTCCTCTGCAGCGATGGTCAAAGCCTCACACCCAGCAGATGCGCCTGGCGCTGGCAGCTTGATCCCCGGTAGGAGAAGAAGCCCTCGGGGAGGGGTGGAGAGAGAGAGGCTGAGGCCCGCGGCTGGGGAGGTGGGGAGGTGGACCGGAGACCCTGGGTCACCATGGAGACGGGACACTCAGCAGGGCGGCCTGGGCGACCACCTAAAGGGCGGGGAGGAGCGGGGATTAAGGGTGCCCGAGAGCTGAGGGCGAGGGCGCAGGACGCGAGCGTCCCAGCTGCCCCGGCGCCGGCCACCCGACCCCGCCTGTCCGGAGCCCCAGCGCGCCGCTGTCGCCCCACTCACCGACGCCCGGAGCGGCGGGGGCGGCCTGCCGGCCTCGGCCTGCGCGCTGCCCCCGGATGCAGGAGCCGGAGCCCGGCGATGCGCCCGGCCGGGGCCGCGGGGACCCGCCAGGGACGTGCAGCGCGGACGGCGAGGCGAGCGACCGCGGAGGCTCCGGCGCGCAGCCGGGACGCGCTGTGCAGGCGGCGGGAGCGGGGCCGGCCGTGCGCTCACGTGGGCGCGGGGGGACCGGGGCCGGGGAGGGGGCCGGGGGGGCGGGAGCCCCGCCGGGATGGCCCCCCGCCTCCCACCCCGCACCCAGCTCGGGCTCCGAGAGCCGCGCGGGAGCCGGGGGACCGCGTGCTCGGCGCGGGAGGGAGGAGGGGACGCGGGGCGGCGGGGGTGGTGCCCGCTCCGGCTCGGCCTCCGCCCCTGCCCGGACCCGCCCCCCGCGCCGCCCGCCCGGGCCCCAACCTCCCCGGGGTCCACGCCGCGCGCCCGGGTCCGCCCCGCGTCCTCCGCCGAGGCCGGCGGCCCGGGACGGGAGCGGCTCCCCCGGGGGCGCTGTGCGCCCTCGGCGCAGCCCCTCTCCCTCTCTGAGCCTCCCTTCGTGTCTTAGCGAGGGAGCTGACTCGGCGACCCCGGAGAAAATTAAAGCTGAGAAAATTAACGCAGCGCGCGGCCGTGGAGAAGCCCCGCGCGCGGAGGGCGCTCAGCAAGCGGCAGGCGGATTCGGGCTGGCGGGATCCTAATTCACAGCTGCTTTTCCACGTCCAGGGTTGCGAGGTGGCGCTCCGCGTCCTCCCAGATGGCACCAGCTTGGTGGCTTCCAGGGCCTTCCCCTCTCCAGTGCGCTAAAGCCTTTTACAGAGCTGAGCCTCCAACCCGGCATCAGCATAAAAATTCCCTGAGGTTACTGTTACAGTGTAAAACCTTATTATTACAATGTAACACACCTGGTTACAGTGTAACACGCGGTTACAGTGTAACACACGTTCGTTATTAGCTGTAATACACTATCCGTGCTGTTATCATTGTTGCTAACTGAGCAATTGTTGGCCGCAACCTCCTGGATTAGGGCGGCTCTTTACTCCTATTCACCCACGCATCCCGTGACGAAGACTCCGTGCCCGAGCTGCACTCAGCTCAGTTAAATCAGTTTCCCTGGGAATGGAGCCCAGGCATAGATGGATTCCAGTATTACCCCACCACCCAGTGATTTGAAAATGTAGCGTGGAGGAACCCAGCTCTAGCTGTCAGATGCCCCAGGGCCACACCCACACCCACAACCCGCTGCCTTCTCCTCAGGCGTCGACTGTGCTCCAGGTTCTGCTCCCTTCTCCCAGCCTGGGCCTGCTCCCAAGCACCTGGCGCTTAAGGTGGTTTACTCCACAAATATTTATTCTGCACCCAGGGTTCCGGGATGTGCTGGAGGCTGGAGATGCAGAGGGAAATATTCGCTTTGTTACGTAAGATAATAAGCGAATCAAACAGCAAGCTAACTTCTGGGTCTTCCTTTAGGCCCTTAAAGATCAAAGAGGACCCCAAAACCCTGTTTCTCAAGTTTAATCATGAGGAAAACATCAGACAAAAAGGGGGGAACACATTCTACAATCTACCTTACTGGTCTCCCCCAAAACCTGTCAGGTTCAGAAGCTGTCACAACCAAGGGGAAGCCGACCACATGGGACAATGTGATGTAAGCTGGGATCTTGGAACAGAACAAGGCCACATGCTGACCATCTCTAATCTGAAATCCTCCAGATCCAAAGCTCTTGGAAAGCTGCTGTCACAGCACAGGTGCAGAGTTCCACCGCACCCAGGTGACGGGTCACAGTCCAAATGCAGGTGCCCAGAAGGGTGTGTGTGTAAGCTGCCTAGGAAAACCAGGAATCCCATGTTTAATTGTGGGTGCCACCCCCAAGGTGCCTCACTGTGATCTGTTGTATCCCAGTGGTCCAAAATCTTGGGGAAGAAATTCAAACTTGAGAATATTTCTGACCCCAAGTGCTGGGTTTCAAGTAAGGGATACTCCACCAATCTATGTCAGGGGAAAAACAACCAGAGGAAATGCAAAGGGAATATGGTCTGTAGTCAATACCCCATTCATGTACTAGTAACCAAAAATTACATATTGATGCCCATGGTATTTAGTTAGTAATGTATCAATATAGTAATGTATCAAGTTCATACCTGTAATCCCAGCGCTCAGGAGGCTGGGGCAGGAGGATCTTTGCAGGCTTGAGACTGGTGTGGGTTACAAAGTGAGCTTAAGGCCAGCCTGAGCTGCATAGTGAGACCCTGTCTCAAAAAAAAAATAATAATAATAATAATGACTGGCATTATTTTTTGTCTTTTTCCTTTTTACTTTTTCAATTGCTTTAAAGTCTAGCTTAATAAAAAGGGGCATTCTCATACAGCTGATCATTTATATTCTTGAACTGTGCATGTATGTGGTAGTCACCACCTTACTCAGTTTTGCTTTCCACAGTTTCCAAAAATATTAAATGTAAAAGGCCAGAAACAAATAATTCCTAGGTTTTAAATTGCATGCTGTTCTGATTCATATGAGATCTCTCACTGTATCAACCCGTCCTGCCCCCTGGAGGGACCCCCTAGCACAGTGTATCCACTCTGTATACACCACCCACCTGTCACTCCTTCAGTAGCTGTCTCCATTATCAAATCAACTGTGAGGGCACTGTGGTGCTGGTGTTGAGCTATCTTTACCTAGAGGCCTGAGGCCACTTTTGTCAATCCCTTCATGTCCTTGTATCATGCCGGTGCCGTATCATGACCCATCATCCCAAGAAGGATGAGTCCAACATATCGAGAGACAGCAAAATCATGTTTATATAATTTTATTACAGTACTTTATTACTGTTTGATCAGTTATCAATCTCTTACTGTATCTAATTCAGAAATTAAATGTCCCCAAAGATGTGTCTGTGCAGGAAAAACACAGGACCTTTAGGATTTGGTATCTTCTGCAGTTTCAGGCTCATGGCAGCCAGTGGGGGTCATTGAACATGTTCCTTCTGGGTGAAGGGGAGCTGCTATATTTGCAAATTCACTTACCCACTAAAATTTATTTACAACCCACAGGGTGTGTTCCCAGTCATTTTGGGACATGCCTGGAGTGATTTAAATATACATATACATATATATATATATATATATATATATATATATATATATATACTATCTCAGTGTATGGTTCTGTAAGGCAATAAGATTTTGTTCTCTGTTAATGATTTTTTCTTCAAATTGTGCACTTTCTGCTGATTTTGCTGCTAACAGTAGCCCCGGGCCTAGTGCTGAAGGACTGGGCATTGCTTCTAAGCACTGGACAGCTGTAATTTGCCTTAAAGAGGGAACCATGCCAGCTAGACAGGCTTCATTCAGACACGAATGGTGGCTGCTGACCGAAAGCCAGTGCTCATGAATCAACCGCACGTGTGCGCTTGTGTGTGTACGTGTGTGTGCATGGTGGTGCTTAGAGCACGTGAGCTCCCTCCAGCCCCCAGAGTGCAGCTCACACTCCACAAACCCCACACTAGGGACCTGGGAGGAAACCCAGCCTGTCCTTACCTTGGACAGAACCTGCTGGGAGATTGTTCTGTGTTGTGTTTCTGTTGTTGTTTCCTGTTGCAGAGCGAGGAGGAAGTTTAAGGATGGAGGGAAAGTCAACAAGGGGAGGCAAAGAGGAGAAAAAGGCTAAGATGCCATCCGTGCATAACCAGCTTCCTACCGTGAGCGTATGCATTAGGAAAAGCAAGCAGCTGTGAACAAAAACTAAAATTAAAAATAATAATAATAAATGGTGCCAGGAAAACTAGATACCTCCATGCAAAAGAGCCCATCCCTGGTATCTCCATGTGGCCTGAGGTGTTCCCATGGCAGCAATCTCCTGCATGTCATAAGCATGACTTCTATGCCAGGCCCTGACCGGGAACTGGCCTGCCTGAGTTTGAAATCCACTCCTCCCTTGATTAGCTCTGTCAGCTTACCATACCATGCATAGTCACCAGGCCTCAGTTTCCTCATCTGTACAGTGGGAGTGACAGGAACCTCTCCGTGCAGTTGGAGTGGGGGTCACACTAAAGACTCAGTACTGTCATCCTCCAGGCTCACAGAAGGGGGAGGTCAGTAGGGCTCGGGCTGTGGGTGAACAGTCCTGGTGAATGCTACACCAGATAAACCTCAGCAACATTAGGCTCAGAAAACAAAGAATCTGGGTTAAAATGGTCGAAGGAACTGAGCAGACATGTCTTGAAAGAAAGAAGGGTACTGTTATGCTTTGTGTCTGCATGTCCCCCAAAGCCTCATGCATGCAGTCATGATGGTGTGAGTGTAACCTGTTCCCCACGTGTGACTGTTTTCTACTCACAGCACAAGGGACACAAAGAGTCTTCTCTCCCTGCCATCCTCCTGCCTCAGCCTCCCAGCGTGTTGAGGTTATGGGTCTGAGCCACCGACCTGCCTGCTTTTGACACTTGTGCTGTCCTCGGCCACCATGAACAGTTGCCCCCTGCCTGAGCTGCTCTGCCTCAGAGCCAGCTGAGTATGGGCTGAAACCTCCACAAACTGTGAGCTAAATAAACTTTTCCGGGCCCAGGGATTTAGCTCAGCACTCCAAGCGCCTGCCTGGCAAGCACGAGATCGTGAGTTTGATCCCTGGTATCAAAAAAAAAGATTAAATAAACTTTTCTGTCCTTTACTTTGAGTGTCAGGTATTTTGTCTCAGCAACGAGAGAAAAGTAACCAAGACAGGTAGACAAGGGGCCAAGTCCATCACCAATCATCAGAGAGCCCCAAGTCAAAGCCACAGTGAAATATCACCTCGTGACGGTTGGGATAGCAACTACTATTTAAAAGACAAAAAAAAAAAAAAAAATAGATCAATCCAGACCTGGTGGCACATGCCCATAATCCCAGCTACTCAAGGATGCTGAGGGGGGAGAGGGAAAGTCCCAAACCAGCCTGGGCTGCTTACTGAGAACATATCTCAGAATAAATATCTAGGAAGAGCTGGGTATGGAGATCATGGGAAAGGATTTACCTCATGTGCAAGGGCCCTGAGGTTAATCCCGGTACTGCAGGGGGGGGAAAGGCCAAAGGAAAGCAAGCACATGGCAAATCACACCTAGAAATAAGTACGCTCTGAAAAAAGGCGGACAGAAAGGTCACAGAGAATATGAGTCTATATGAAATGTCCAAAATAGGTGAATCCAGAGAAATAGTCAGCTGGGGAGGGGGAAGAGCTGCCAGCCGCAGGGGTCAGGGTTTCCTTTTCTGAACTAAAATCAGCATGGAATTTGATGGGGTGAAAGTCACACAACACTGTGAATTACAGTAAATGCTACTGAACTGTAGCCTTTGAGATGGTAAAAATGTATGTAATGTGAGTTTCACCTCAGTCAGACAGAAGTCAGGAAACACCCAGCCCCTCGACACTTAAATAATATTTCAATGCAACAGTGTTTAATACTGCAAATTTGACCTCCAAAACACCCAGTACATTTACCAAAAACACAATCTCTACTACATCCAGCATTAAAAGTGGTAATACAGTAAAACCAATACATAAAAAATCCACAAGGAAAAAATATCAACATGGTAAATAAAGATAGGATCAGAATTCTTAGCGAGGAAGGTCGGTGGCTCGGACCCACAACCTCAACACGCTGGGAGGCTGAGGCAGGAGGATGGCAAGTTCAAACTCGAACAATTCAGCAACTTAGCGAGACTCTGTCTCAAAATTAAAAATGAAAAAATGATCTAGAGATATACAGCTCAGTAGAAAAAACCTGGTTCCATCCCAAGTACAGGGGGAAAAACTCAGAACTGCTGATTTTTCTGTCTCCGGTTCCTCTCTGCTTAGCTATGCGGAGTTACTGATTCCCTTGTTAATACCTGGATATTTTATTTGCCATGATTTTTTTTTTTTTGGCAATTATTTTTAAGGGTCTTTAAATTATTGGAGCATTACTCGGCTAATTGCCGAGTTTGGCATTTTACATAGCAGGCAAATATCTGACCCCGAGAACTGCTGGTTCTGAGCTCCCTCAGAGATGCAGAGGGGGCTCCTGAAGAGGTTAGCATCAGCTTGCAGGGTCAGTGCCGGGTGGGGGCCTGGGTCGGGCCCAGGAGAGGCTGAGAAGCCCCCAGCCGGCCGGCCCAGGTGATCTCGGACCCAAGGCTCACCCAGGGAGCCTCCCTGGCTGCAAGGTGGGGGCCTGGACCCCGGCTGAGCCTCCTTGGCTCAGAGGAGCCAGAGACAACAGAATCCAGGCTAATTCCTCTGTGGGAAACGCTCCTTGTCAATTAATTAGGACAGAGCTAGCCTGAGGCAACCCCGGAGCCCCCAGAGTCATTAAGGGGGGGCCTCTCATTTGCAGCCCGCAGCTTCCCCGCTGTTCCCAGGCCCCAGAGCAGAGGGGAGGGGAGGGAGCCGGCCAGGTCTCCCTGTCCCCTGCCCCTCTCCGCCTTGGGGACCGCCTTGGGGACCACGGTGACCTCACCTTCCCGGGAGGTGTCTGGAAAGCAGAGGTGGAATTTCAGAGGGAGCGAAAAGGGGAAAGTCAGCAGTGAGAGTCTAAAGATCACGCCCTCCCCGTAAATTCACGCTGCTGTTAGGGTTCTGTGAAAGTCAGAATATGTCAGTGCATAAGGACAGAAAGCAGATGAGTGGCTGTCAGGGACGGTGGTGGAGCAGAGACGATTGTGACAGGGACCAGGGTTCCACCGTGGGGTAGGATTCAGTTCTGGACCTGCACGGAAGTCAGGGAGACCCAGCATCGGGACTGTCACATTCCGCTCAACCATGCACTTTCTGTCCATTTTATGTCACACATTTTTTGCAACTTTAAAAAAGCAGCCCCACTATTTGGTCATTAAACAAAGAAGGAACCTGAGCAGGGTGACGCATCCTGTCATCCCGTCACTCTGGGGAGGCTGAGGCAGGAGGATTGCAATTTGGAAGCCAGAGTGAGCCGCTTAGCAACTTAGCAAGGTCCATCTCTAAATAAAATATGCAAAAGGGCTGGGGTGTAGCTCAGGGTAAAGGACCCAGGTCCCATTCCCAGGGCCACAGAGAAGGAAAAAGAACAGGAGGAGGAAGAAGAGGACAGGGAGGAGGAAGAAGAGGACAGGGAGGAGGGAGAGGCTGAGGAGATCCTGGAGCCTGGAGGGCATCATGTTAAGTGCAGTAAACCAGACACAAAAAAAATAAACTGCGCTCCCGCCTAGGTATGGAATCTAAAAGGAAAATCTTCACCTCATAAAAGCAGCCAGTAGAATAATAGGCAGCTGGCAGAGGGAAAGCTGAGACAGTGTTTGTCAAAGGATACATAGTTGCAGTTAGATAGGGCCAATCAATTTCAGGTCTGGTGTGCAGAAAGAGGAGGACAGTCATCGATACAATGTTACAGTCTTAAAAAGTAACCAGGCAGTGTTAAAAGTGCCCAGTCACCAAACAATGATAACTAGAGCCAGGCGCCAGGGCGCTCTGGGAGGCTGAGGCAGAAGGGTCAGGAGATCAAATCCAGCATGGGTAACTCAGTGGCTTAACAAGCCCCTGTCATTAAAGAATACAACTATAAGAGGTCATGCATTTGTTACTTAGCTAGATGTAACCATTGCATAAAGTCAGCCCTCCGATCTGAAGGTTCAACTAAACTTGCATGGAAAATATTTAAGCAAAAGTCACCAGTGAGCACATAGAAGATTTTTCCTGTCAGTGTCCCCTAAACGACAGTAATATATGTAGCTCTGGCTTTGTATTAAGTGTTTTGTTATCTAGTGATGATTTACAGCCCACAAAGGGCTACATGGAGGATCTATGTGACTCTATACAAGGGACTGGATCCCAGGCAGGTTTTGGTATCTGACAAAGGTTCTAGAAGGCTCTAGAAGGTTCTAGAAGGCTCTAGAAGCAATCAGTTCCCTGTGGACACCAAGAAATCACTGTATTCTTCCAGGCCTTACATTGCAATATTAAGTGACATAAACCAGACACACAAGCTTAAATATTGTAGGGTTTTTTTCACCTGAGAAATTCAAAATATAAATAAAAAGCAAAATAAAACATAGGTAACAGGAAACTAGGGGATAGATTCTACCACAAATGAAGAGATCAAGAGGTAGAAAAGAGGAGACATAAAAATGAATTAAGGTTGTCACATACAGGTACCAAACACCCAGAATGAAAGTGGTCATTTGTATATCACAGATATTTATGAATAAATAGATTTTTCTGGAAAAGAAATCCATAGATGAGAAGAACCACATGATGGGCCAGCCAATCACCATGTGTAAAGACTTTTGAATATTTATTCCCAATAACAACCATAAATCTGGATATATTTCAAAAATTACACTTTAAGTCAAAGTTGGCAGGAAATAAATACGTTTTTCTTGTTGTACCGTAGCATTTTGGTAATATAGTGAACACAAGATAGATCCATAGAATGGAGCACATGGATGGAATAAACTATCTGAAGTTATCTTCGAGATCCCTCGAGTTTGGATAAACATAAAAACTGAAATTTGTCAGGAGATAATTGTTGCTGAGGCTGGGTGATAACTACATGGCTATTGATTAAACTGCTTTGTCTTTTTTGTTTTTCATCTTTTTGAGACAGAGTCTCCCTATGCAGTCCAGGCTTGTCTCGAACTCACAGCGATCCTCCTGCCTCAGCCTCCCGAGTGCTGGGATGACAGGCGTGCACCACCACGCCCAGCTACTTTATTTTAAAAAAGAAACCTACCACTTTTATAAGATTAAGACACATAACATCATGTATTCACTTAGTTTTTAAAAATCTGTCTCCTTGCAGTTCATCAACAGTATCTCAACATTTATTAACCCTGACCTGTCTACACTCACTGAGAGAGGTAACCTGGCCCGCCCGCAGAGCTGGGTCTTGGTGGGCAGAGGTGCTAGAATCCTCCACGCGGCCCCGGAATGCGCTCCTCGGTGGCAGGAACCAGCTCTGTGCCCTCTGGCTTCTCCTGGTTTTCCAAACCCCTTCCCACAGCTCTATCTATCAAGCCTCGGGGAGGGTGCCCTCTGCCACCCACTGGGCGAGAGGACACGGGAACGGGGCAGGAAATCAGAGGTGGGATGCAAGCACCTCGAGATACGGAGCCCTGTTTCCCTGAGCTTTGCAAATACTGCATTTTGCACAAACTGGAGTTCTTGAGGACCCTGGCTCCAGAAAATCTATCAATACTGTTTTCCCACAGCCCAGCGGATCATTAGCATTTGGGGAGCAGAGGTGTTTTTACTTAGGTATTTTTTATTTTTTATGCTGTTGGGGCTTGAACTCATGACCTCATGCTTAACCAGGTAAGCATTTGAGCCACCGAGCTAAATCTCTGGCTCCAATTTTTAAATTAAGATGTGCATGCTTTTTTAGGCATAATACACACTTAAGAGACTGCAGTGTAGTATACACATGACTTTTTTTTTCAGTACTAGGGCCAGAACCAAGAGTCTCCAGCAAGTACTCCAGCGCTGAGGCACCCACCGTGTTTTTCATTTACAGAAGGTTTAGACAGGGTCTCACTGTGCAGTTTGGCTGATTGAAACTCTCTATGCAGCCCAGGCTGGCCGCAAACTTGGGAGGTCCTCCTGCCTCGGCCTCCCAAGTGCTACGGTGACACATGTGCACCACTGTAGCTGACTGAACAACTTTTATATAAACAAACAAACATACAAACCAAAAATCATGGGCCTGGCTTTACCACAATTATTTTCTTTATTGCAGAGTCTGAAACTAAAATGGCTCCTTATGTGAGGTCTAGTTGCATGGCCAAGAAGGAGCTTCCCTATGTCCACCTGCAGACAAATGCATATGGGAAATGTGATATTTACACAATGGATTACTAGTCTCCTCCTCCTCCATCTCCTCCTCCTTCACCTCCTCCTACATCTCCTTCTTCTCCATCTCCATCTCCCCCTCCATTTCCTCCTCCTGCATCTCAGACACAAGCTGTTGACAGGAAGGTGGGCAAACCTTCAGGTTTCAGCATGAAATAAAGCCAGGGATACAGC
Source organism: Cavia porcellus (assembly GCF_034190915.1). NCBI lineage: Eukaryota > Metazoa > Chordata > Mammalia > Rodentia > Caviidae > Cavia > Cavia porcellus. The sequence goes on from NW_026947500.1 coordinate 66,597,008, forward strand.
TCAGTGGCACGGCATGTGCCTGGCAAATGCGCGGCCCTGAGTTTAATTCCTGGGTCCAAGAAAGAAAGGGAAAAAAAGTTAAATGAAGTAAATCAGACACACAAGCTTAAACATTGCATGATTTCTCATATTAGAAACTCGATCTGTAAATGAAGTGCAAAATAAAAGATAGATAGCAGGAAAAAAGAGAGAAAAAAGACAAGTTGTTGTAGTCCAGGATGGACAATGTGTTTAAGAATGTACCTTAATTAGTATAATTATGTGTTTTACACATTTTTGGCCTATTTGGTCCCATTGTTAATTTCCGTGTGATAATTAACTTTATAAGGACTTACAAGGTAGAGAAATGAGTTTGGCGGTTTTGTTTTAGTTTGTTTTGCGTGGGTTTGGGGTGGTTGGGGGGTTTTTTTGTTTGTTTGTTTGTTTGTTTGTTTGTTTTGGTTTTTGTTTTTTGAGGGTTTTTTGGTACCAGGGATCGAACTCACAGCCTCACTCTTGCCAGGCAGGCACCTATGCCACTGAGCTAAATCCCTGGCAAATGAATGAACTTAAAGCTGGCCCAAAAAATGAGGAGGAAGGGGAAGGAGGAAAAGAAAATAATTAAGATGTATTTCCCACAAGGACTGTGATCATTGCAGACTAGAAATGAGGGCTGGTGAGGATTTTAAAAGAAAGAATGAAATTCTGAAGCTAAGACTCTAGCGCAATGGTAGAGCACTTGCCCACCATATGCAAGACCTTGAGTTCCATCCTGGACACCAGGGAGGAGACACGGAAAAGAGGAGAGGAGGAGAAGATGGAGGAGGAGATAGAGGAGGAGATGGAGGAGGAGACAGAGGAGGAGACGGAGGAGGAGACAGAGGAGGAGATGGAGGAGGAGGAGATGGAGGAGGAGGAAGAGATGGAGGAGAAGGAGATGGAGGAGGAGGAGATGGAGGAGGAGGAGGAGATGGAGGAGGAGACAGAGGAGGAGACGGAGGAGAAGACCGAGGAGGAGGAGATGGAGGAGGAGACAGAGGAGGAAGAGATAGAGGAGCAGGAGGAGATGGAGGAGGAAAAGGAGATGGAGAAGGAGGAGATGGAGGAGGAGATGGAAGAGAAGGAGATGGAGGAGGAGGAGATGGAGGAGGAGACAAAGGAGGAGACGGAGGAGGAGATGGAGGAGGAGGAGGAGATGGAAGGAGGAGACAGAGGAGGAAGAGATGGAGGAGCAGGAGGAGATGGAGGAGGAGAAGGAGATGGAGAAGGAGGAGATGGAGGAGGAGATGGAGGAGGAGATGGAAGAGAAGGAGATGGAGGAGGAGGAGGAGGAGGAGATGGAGGAGCAGGAGGAGATGGAGGAGGAGAAGGAGATGGAGGAGGAGGAGATGGAGGAGCAGGAGGAGATGGAGGAGGAGAAGGAGATGGAGGAGGAGGAGATGGAGGAGCAGGAGGAGATGGAGGAGGAGGAGGAGATGGAGGAGGAGGAGATGGAGGAGCAGGAGGAGATGGAGGAGGAGAAGGAGATGGAGGAGGAGGAGATGGAGGAGCAGGAGGAGATGGAGGAGGAGAAGGAGATGGAGGAGGAGGAGATGCATGAGGAGGAGATGGAGGAGGAGATGGAGGAGGAGAAGGAGATGGAGGAGGAGGAGATGCATGAGGAGGAGATGGAGGAGGAGATGGAGGAGGAGATGGAGGAGGAGATGGAGGAGGAGGAGATGGAGGAGGAGGAGATAGAGGAGGAGGAGATGGAGGAGGAGATGGAGGAGGAGATGGAGGAGGAGGAGATGGAGGAGGAGGAGATGGAGGAGGAGGAGATGGAGGAGGAGGAAGAGGAGGAGGAGGAGGAGGAGGAGGAGGAGGAGGAGGAGGAGGAGGAGGAGGACGAAGAGGAAGACCAGAGGAAGGAATTCTGTCATTTGCAGCAGTGTGGACAAACCCAGACAAGGGCATAGTAAACGCCCGCAGAGCTGCCCACAGAAAGGCAAACGCGAAGCCATCCGTTCACGCGTGGAGGCCCAGGAAGCTGCACTCAGATGAGCAGTAAATAAGGCGGCGGTTACCAGGAGCCTGGGTGACTGGGGCAGGGGCGGTGTTGGCCCGAGGACGGAAAATTTCACTTAGCAGAAATCCAGGCAGGAGGCAGTGGTGCCCAGCAGGGGCCGCGCTTAACATACAGGAAACTGACTGCACCCATGAAGCAAAGCCGAGAGGGACCCTAAAGCTCCTCACACCGGAAGGCTAGCTGGCCTCCTGCCTCAGGGGCCTTTCAAGACGTGGTGTCGTGAGTGCTAAGGGAATGCAATTCCTTCTGTTCTAAAATCAATCAATCAATAAATAAATATAAATAAGTGATTTTTAAAAATTATAGACCCCAAAGTTGAAGCAAATTATGTCAATTATGTTGCAACAGTGAGCAAGGTAAATCCTCAACTCCGACATTAAAAAGAGAAAAAGTAACAGGAGGCCTTGAGTAGGATCCCCAAACTTTGGCTCCAAAATAGAGGCAGGATCCAGGGGTAGAAGGACCCTCAGCCTTAGACCCGGGACTTGGGGAGCCCCAAAAAGGGACACTGAAAAGGCACAACGCTGGTAAGGTTAGCCACGAGACAGATTTTTAAAAACATTTTTATTATCAAGACCGAGCCTGTTCCTTGAAGAAAACTGGAAAATTCAGGAAATATAAAAGGAAACTCCTTCCTCCCAAAAAAGCCACCCAAATCCTACAGCACCCAGAGCCGATGGGTCACTGTCCAGGTAACCCTGGAAAGATAATAAGGAGACCCCCCAAAAAAGGGGAACCCTGCCACATGCTAGCGTCACACAGGCAGCCGTGGAGGAGGTGGCGCTAAGGGGGGGACAAACATTGCAGGATCCCCACTTATCTGAAATGCCTAGCATGGTCAGAACACCGGCAGAGGGTGCAGGAGCGGTGCCCCAGCACTGGGCGGTCAGGGGACGACGGAGAACTGCAGTCTGCTGGGGACCGGGTCCCCGCCGCGGAAGAGAAAGTGGGGATTTTGCACAACAGCCTGCTTCTGCTTAGCCATGGAGCTTCACCCGCAGAAAAGCATAAATTTCACACAATGGAAAAGGCGAATCTTGCAGTCAGTTTATTATCCCATCCGTGATGAGGAGACCGCGGGCCACCACATCTTCAGTGGCCGTGAGCATCGGACGTGATCTCAGCTTTGGGTCTCTTTTAGTTCCTAGTTTGCTCTCTTCCTGAGGGGGACCGGACCAGGACCCAAGAACACAGAACTCAGCCCGTGCTCGCGGCTGTCTTAGGAGACAGGACACACCTGCATGTCACACCTGCATGACACACCTGCATGTCGCACCTACATGTTACACCTGCATGTCGCACCTGCATGTCGCACCTGCATGTCACACCTGCATGTGGCTTACACACCTCCACCCGTGTGCCTTAAATCACCTCTGTGTGACTCTTAAATCCTAAGTCATACAAATGCTACATAAATAGTGGTTTACTGCTTAGGACCACAGTGAGGGGAACTCTGCGCACGTTCCATAGAAAGGCAGTTTCTTCTTCCTAATCCCAGCCAGTGTGGGCTGAGTGTGCAGGTGCGGGGCCGGCTGTGCCGCACTCCGGAAGGGCAAGCTCTGTGCCTTCACTCACTAACTGACACATTCTGTGACCGAGCTTGCACACCCACTCTCCCCGTGGTTTTCCAGGATGCACTGTTTCTGTAGTTGCAGGTACTATGACTTGAGATTTACCCCTCCTGTCTGACTGTAATTTTGTAGCCTCTGCTCCGCACCGCCTGCTGTGTCCGGCTTGCTCCCTGCTCCTGGCACCCCACTCTAACCACACTACTTGAACTTGTGGCTTCCACCGATGAGTGGCATCAAGTTGTGTCTGTCTCTCTGTGCCCGCCTCACTACCATCCTGCAGGGGCACGCATGCGGTTACAAGTGACAAGATTCCATGTTGACGGCTGAATAGTATTCCACCATATCTACGCAGGCAGCCCTCTCTGGGGTTCCAATCTCAGTTTAACTGAATCTTCAGCTGCCGAACCCGAGGATGTGGAGAGCCCACTCTACTTTTCAAGCCATCCACTCAGTGACTCAGTCCACTAAGAAATAGAGGGCTGGGGGGCTGGGGATTTAGCTCAGCGGCATAAGCGCGCCTGCCTTGCAAGCAGGCAGTCATGAGTTCGATCCCCGGTACCAGTAAAAACAAAAAAGACAAAAAAAAAAAAAAAAAGAAAGAAAGAAATAGAGGGCTGGAGCCAGGTGTGGTGGCGCACACCTGTCATCCCAGTACTCAGGAGGCTGAGGCAGGAGGATCTCTGCGTGTTCGAGGGAAGCCTGCGCTACAAAGTGAGTTGAAGGCCAGCCTGGACTATGTAGTGAGACCCTGTCTCAAAAAGGCAGAAAGAAAGAAAAGACTGTTCCTCGGTGTTGTGATCCCTTTCCTGGCACAAACAAACAAACAAACAAACAGAGACAGAGAGAACAGAAATTGATTCTCATGCAGCCCTGGAGACAGAAGTTGGGAATTAAGGTGCTATCGAGGCCATGCTACCTCCAGAGACTCCTGTGGAGGTTCACCCTGGCGTGTTCTAGATCCTGGTGGGGTTCAGGGTCGTGGGCATCCCTCGGGTATAAATCCTCCATCTTTGTGTTTCGTGAGTCCATTTGTGGTACTCAGTGCGAACTTCATGGTGGGCCCTCAGTACACATACAGGGCCTCTCCTGCCCCTCCCTCCTCCCCGTATCTCTGGGTCCTGGTCTGGTTTACACACTGTGTCAGTCTGAGCAGTCTAGAAGTCTACGGGACCCGGCAGCTCTACATCCTGGGTGTAGAGGACCGGCTGTTCCCGTCCTGGGATGCTGTTCAAGGTGTCAGGCCGAGAAGGCCAGAACTCTAAGTGATGCGGCAGGGGCAGGGGCCTTATCTGTCACATCTTCAGCCTGTGCCAGAGGAGGGCAGGCAGGTGGGGTCAGTGCCACACCCCGCCCCGGGAGCAGCCTGCATGCAACAAAAGGCACAGGAGGAGGACCGATTTCTGTCCTGGCAGGAGCCCCAGTCTCTGCCTTCAGCATGGCGTCATCTCCTGACCTCTGGTGCAGACCGTCCGGCTGCTGCCTGGACTCCTCAGCCCTCCACCTCAGACCCCTCGGCCTCCTGATACGGACTTGCAGGGGACACTGCAGCGTCCACCCCGCAGGCTGGACCCCGCAGCCTCCAGCGTGCAGATACCCCTGAGGCTGACCTGTGAGTCAGGCCTGTAACTTTGTATCCATTTGTGCATCTCCTGTTTCTCTAGCAAACCCTGACTGATACAGTTTCTTTCCCCGTTAGCCAAAGATCCATCTCAGCTACTGTCTTTCATTTGAATCTTCCATTTATTTGTACTATGGTTTTTCCTGTAGGAGAAATGATACAATGTTTAAGCTTGCAGGTCTGATTTCACGGCCTGTTACAGATTCAGGTCCTCACATTATTTTAATTGATCCACAGAAATTGTATACAGTCAGCCTATCTATCTGTGGGGTCTGCATCTGAAGGCTTTATGCTCAACAACCACTAACAAACCGTTATTTTAGGGCTGGCAAGTGGCTCAGGGACACAGCTACGCTCTACGCTACGTAGTAACTGTTTCACTCTCAAAGACTGGGACATGTTTAGACAGCAGCTGAGATCAGTGCTTATCTTTCGATGCCTGACTTATTTTATCTAATGTAAGGTCCTCTGGATTAATCTCCATCAAGATGACAGGATATCCTTCCTTCTCAGACTGAGCAGTACTCCATGATGTACAGACACCGCCCTCCCGTCATCCATGGTCACATGGTGAATTCTGCATCTTGGCCGTTATGAAGCAGGCTGTGAGGATCAGGGAAGCATGGGCATCTCTTTGACACAGACTTCAATTCCCTTGCCCATCATCATGTCATTATCCTGCCCTCCCCCACACACATTTGTCTTGTTATAACTGTACCAGTGAATCCAGGCATGGTGGTGCACGCCTGTCATCCCAGCACTCGGGAGGCTGAGGCAGGAGGATCCTTGCAAGTTGGCCATCAGCCTGGGCTCCAAAGTGAGTTCAAGGTCAGCGTGAAATGCACAGTGAGACCCTGTGTCAAAAAGACTTTAAAAACAAACAGATACCAGTGAAATAAGATCCACCCTTCTCAAGTGCCACCTTTTCTTAACTAATTATGGACCAGCAATGTCTCAACCCAAAATCGATGGGGCTGGGGGTGTGTCTCAGTGATAGAGCTCTTGCCTGGCAAGCAGGAAACCCCAAAGATCTGTCCCACTACTGCATAAAAAAAAAGGAAAGGAGGAAGGAGAGAGACAGAGATGGAAAAGAATTTAAAAAGGTGTCATGGAAGGATTCAAGTGCAGGGTTTCAATGCAAATGGTCAGGTGGAATGGAACGGGACAGATGCTGTGGAATTGACTGGTTGCAATGGACCCTGACGACCTTTCCCTGAGACCTTTCAGGGGACCGATGGGGTTAGACAAATGGGCCGGTCCATGTCACTGACGGACCAGCACGGTGGCCACCTCTGCACAAAGTGACCAGAAAGAACGAGGCATGTCCTCCTGTCACGGCCTGGGGCTTCCCCCCACCGCCCGCCACCTCCACCAGGAAAGCGACCTCGTTTCTCAAAGACAAAACCTATTCTAGGTCACATCCCCCTGGAACGAGCGGCCAAGGAAGTGATTATCTCCAAGAGAAAGGGGGGCACCTACTAAAACTAGAAGCTGGTGCCCCAGAAGGGAAGACATCGGGGAACCTGAAAAGGGGTCTCTGATAATTACCTGCCAAGGTTTCAGAGCAAAGCGCGTCTCCCAGCAACGCTGAGCGAGACAGAGGCAAGAACAGCCAGAGTTTAAAAGGTGCTCCGTCTGCACGCGCCCTGCAGTCGCTCTGCCTCACCGGGCGGGCTCTGGCCCCTTCTGTGCAGCATTCATTACAGACGTGTGTGCGCCGGTGACCCTGGAGAAGGCAATTACAAAAGCAATTTCTATTAAAAAGGTTTCCTTTATTATAAAAACCGGAGAGCTGGTTTCACAAAGAAACGTTCAGTCCCCACTGGCCTGAGTTAGAAATACTTGGACCTCAGGGGTTTGGAGGAAGGAGAAGTGTATGATTGCAAATGCACACACACAGGCACACACATGCACGCACACAGTGAGAGACTGTGTACAATGAGGAACATTTTCATAATCAGTACTCTGGGTAGAACAATTTTAAATGCTTTTTATTCTTTTCATTATAGTTTTCCGTATTTTACACTTTTTACACAATGTATACATATTCCTTTTACAGCATAAACGCAGGCTTATTGGGTAGTTTAAGAGAGGTATTTGAACTTGAAAAGTAATGAGAAATTTCTCCAGAGCTTGGGGTAACGGGTAAAGTCCTCCCTTGATATTTATGGGATCCTGGTTCCAAGGTCTCTGTTCAGATACCAATGTCCTTGTACCCTCAGGTCCCTTGTAGATCCCTTGATGTGCTATTTTGTGATGTTTTTCCTTGGTACCCGGGATCGAACTCAGCTTGCACTTGTCAGGCAGGTGCTGTGCCACTGAGCTGCACCTCTGGCCCAATATTGGTCGCCCGGGAGACTTTAAATCACCTCTAAATTACTTACAATATTTCCTGTGGCCCTCAAAGACACACGAACTCCAGCGCAGGTGAACGTGGGCCTCCAGCTTCGCGAGCTGCGTCCCTCGGCCCTCAGTCCTGCAGAATCCCAGGTCCACACAAACTGACCCGCGGAGACTAATGCAAGCACACGCTCTGTGGACCCACACTTGCGGTTTGGCTTCCTCTCTCCCTCACCCTCAACAACCGCATTTCTTCTCCAGTGTGTGGAGGTTTCAGTCGATAATCAGCTGGCTGCAAGGCAGGGTGTCACGGCACTGGGGCAACACTTCAAGGCGGCAGAAGATGGCAAAAGCAGCCAGATCCAAAGGTGGTGGCGGGGAGAGATTTCCCCATCTTATTCCTCCCCATCACTGAACCAAGCTCGGCTTCTGCCAAGCCATGATGATTCATTTCTGCTTCACCTCTGCCCTTCTCATTTTTCCACAAGAAATCATGGATTCATTTTACACTCTTTCAGGAAATACTTGCTGTGTACTTGCTATGAGCCACAAGGGTGATAGGTGCAAAAGTTTTGCACAGTGGTGCAAAACTCAGGGAAACTCGCTGTCCTCACGAATCTCACAGTCTGATGGGAAAGATAAAGAAAACAAGAGGGAAAAAAGCAAATCTGTATCAACACTTAGACGGATACACAGTGAAGGTATGTAAATGGAGGGAATATTACCCACCCAGCAACAGGGAAGATACACTGGTCTATGCTAGTGTGTGGATACATCTTGGAAACATGATGACCAGTGAAAAAAGCCAGAGGTAAAAGGCGACAACATTGTGTCACTCTGTTTCTATGACTCACCCACAACAAATCCATGGAGACAGAAAGCAGATTAGTGGTTCCCAGGAGCTGAGGATCAATCTGGAAATGATGAAAAAGCTTCAGAATTAGACATGGTGGTCGGACAACATGACAATATACCCTGTGCCTCAGGACCACACACTTTTAAAACATTGATTTTCATTAATAAAAATTCCAATTCACGAAAGAAATCAAATGGTGACAGCATATTGGTGCCACCCATTTTTCATGGACATTGAGAGACCTGATCAGTGCCAGGAGTCCAGGTTCCTGCTTTCAGGACTCCGAGGCTGGTGAGGAAAAACCAAAAATTTTAAAGTAAATGAAGACATGGATAAGAGACTTCAGATAGGGTCAGTGCTACAAAGGAAATGTGAGACAAACACAGCTACACTTCACGAGTCAGGGAAGGTCCTTCTGAAGGAAACTGTGTTAGTCTGTTTTCTGTTGCTGTAACGAAACACTTGGAGCTGGCTGCTTTTAAAGAAGAGAGGTTTTCAGTCATGGCCTTAGAGGCTGAAAGTCCAAGATCAGGGGTTCCGTCTCCTCAGCCTCTGCTGTGGCTGCTTCACAAGGCAGCAGATAAACAGGAGCAGGGAAGGCCACACAGAACAGAGCAGACATGGGGGACCGAAAGCCAAAAAAGGATCCAGAGGTCAGTCAGCTTTACCCTAGAAAATAACTACAGAACTAACCAGGATCCCGCGATGCCTGCATTCACCTCCTCTGAGGACACCCCCAGGGACCCCACTACCTTTCACTAGCACCCATCTCCTAAGGCTTCTGTACCTCCCAAAGCTGCCATGCCGGTGACCAGACTTCCACATGTGAACCCTGAGGGACCAGACACATCTGATCCATAGTAGACACCAGAGAAGAGCAGACCACACAAACGCCAACAGGCCAGAAAAAAATCTCAAGGGGAAAAAGATACAATCAAAAGAGTAACGTGGGTGGGGATTTAGCTTAGTGGTGCAGCCTGAGGTCCCGAGTTCAACTCCTGGTAGGAGAGAGAGAGAGAGAAGCGGTAAGTGCAAAGGTCCTGTGGCAGGAGGAACCAGCTAACCTCTGAGGGAAACACAGAGATAGCCAAGGAGATTCAAGACAGTGAGAGAGGCTGCAGGTGAAAGATAGATGCCAAATTAGTTCAGAGAGGTTAAAAAAAAAACAGATCATGTAGGAAAAGTTTTTAGGCTTTAAGCCTCATGAGGTCCACCGAAGAGTTTCAAGTAAGTCAGTGACATCCTCTGGATTAAAACATCACCACTGGCTGCAGAGAGCACATTCAAGGAAGCCAAGCCAAAGAAGATAGGGAAGGAGACCAGGTCGGTGACACGGAGCGAATCAGTGACCCGACGGGGTTGAATGTTAAAGGCAGGGCAGGCGGGACTTGTTGATGGAGAGGATGTAAAAGCTAAAAATTGTCCTTTGCTTTTTAATTCTAAATTGTTAACGCGAGCAGCTGAGGTGGCACTGGAGGGGGAGGGAGGAGTCCAGGAGACTGCTCAGGAGTTTGCTGGGCCGCCTGCTGAGCTGAGGGCCTCGGCCAGAAGGAAACAGGCGAGGGTCCGATGGAGAAAGGCAGGAGCGGAGAGGACGGGCCCTCGTCCTCCGTGTTCCCAGTCTCCTTCTGCTTCCCACAGAGGCGGGGTCCCCGAGACGGTGTCAGCGCTCCCACGCCTCGCCGCGGGTGGGGCTCTTTGTTTGAGTTTTGCTTGAGATCTTTGTGTTCATGAGACTCATGCACCAACCGAAAGTCTCATCTCGGGACGTTTTCCTTCCCTTTCATGTTTCATCTTTAAATTACTGATACTTTGTGCTTCTCCTCATGCTAAGGCAGGTAATGCGTAACCCACTGGGTCTGATTTGTTTCTGCTTGACATGGCGGCAGGGACTTCCCGGCAGAGGACTCCCCCGTGTCCTCCTTTGGTGAATTCCCCGTGGCATAGAGTTCACGCCTGCCAGTCCCTTTCACTGGTTTACGGTCACAGAGGCCACTTCGGAGACCCAGCTGCTGTGGGTGTGCATGTATCCCCACAATCCAGTGACTTTAACTCTTTTGAGGATGTATCCAGAAGGGGTATAGCTGGCCCAGTGTTTCCTTTCTTCTTAATTTTTAGGGCTGTAATCTGACTTCTAAGCCACCTCTGTGCCTTGCCCTAAAAATCCTGAGTAGGGTGATGGGGGGGAGGAAACTCCTGCCCTGCTATGTCCGGTAGGAGTCTGCGTTCTCTAAAATCGAAGAACGGATCTTAGGAACAACAGAGGTTAACAATGGAATGTATTTATAAGCTTCTGTCTGAGAGCGAGACAGAATGGGTCCTGTCCAGAGTGGGTTGCCAAACACTTTCTAGGGTTCTTTATAGAGCAAAACCACAAGATGAGGCGGGTCCCTGGTGGGGGAAAATGGGAACTTGCAAGGCGGGCATGAGGGGGGACAGAACTGTGGTCAACCAGTAAGATTACCAGTGTAATCGATCAGCTAAGATCGATTAAATCGGGAGCAAATGGGGAAGCGAGCCACACACCAGGCAGGCAGGAACACAGAACAGGGCGTCGGCTGCAGGGCTTGGGTTAGTGACTGGGCCTCCTCGGGGTAATAGAGACCTAGTTAGAACACCAATCCTTAGGGTGGGGGTGTGTTCCCTTGATCTTCTGTCTTGAGATCTAGCCCAGGGTGGTGGCAGGTGTCTGTGTCCTCCAGAGTTCAAGACAAACCAGGTCTTCTGCACGGGCTCCCTGAGGCCCAGCCCTGCCTGGCTGCCTATAATATTTCTAATTAAGTCAGCTGCTTGGAACATTGGGGAAGAGGAGGGCTTAGTCATGGTGTTGGGGGAACCCCGTAAAACATGGAAAGGGGTATTCCACACAGAGCGCGCAAGTTCTGAACTCTGCACTGGGCCAGAGCCCAGGATGTGGTTAGAGCCAGCGTCTGCTCTAAGGTGCTCTGTCCACACACACCCAGCCTGAAACCTGCACTCTGAGCATCTATACAGAGGAGATCAATACGCAGTACAGCAACTACCCGGGTTTCCTTCTGTCTTGTTTTTTAAATCAAGTATTGTTCTGGTTTGTTCTGTTTTATGGTTTTGTTATATTCCTTTTAAAATAAAAAACAAAAAATAAACACCCCTGAGAAGTGGGGTTACAGGCTTCCCACTTTCCAGGCTCTCTCGTCCGTCTTAGACAGAAGCTTGCTTTCTTCCCGGCTGGAGACTGCGCTCGAGGGTCCCGCACGTGCCTGGCAAACGCGAGGTCCCCAGTTTGGTTCCTGTACCAAAAATCAATTTTTAAAAATAAAAAATAAATAAGTTCATCCTATTGTTCAAGAAAGTACTTTGTCCTTCGTGATGGCATCACACACAAAACTGTCTCTTCATTTTGTTCGGGGAGGGCAGAGTTTAAAGCTACAGTGGGCAACTGCCAAGTTTGTATTTTTCAGCTTTCTAAATTTAGCGGTACCAACAGTTTTTACTGGCTTCCTGAGGATTTTCTACAGGCAAGATCAGGTCGCCTGCAAGTAGGATTTGCCTTCCTCCTTTCCAAAAAGAAAAAAGCCACAGGGGGGCGCAGCAAGAATCGGAAAAAACGCCTCCCACAGACCCTGTCCCTCCCAGGAGGCACCGCCCATCCTTCAAGCCACGCCCCCTACGGCCACGCCCCCTCTCGCAGATCCCCGCCCACTCCCTCCCAGAAGTCTCCTCCCAACCTCGTAGCCCCGCCCCTAAGGCCCGCCCTCCCTCGAAGCCCCGCCCAGTGCCCCGCCCTCCCCGAGACACCGCCCCTCCGGAACTCCGCGCGCTTTGTTGTCTCCGTAGCCATGGTGACGCGCACGCTCCTCGGCGCACCGCGTAGCGGGGACCCGGTGGTGCGCGCCTGTGTGCGCGTTTGCAGGGACCCGGGAGGCCCAGAACCGAGCCGACACGATGCCGGTGCTGCTGCCCCCGGCGGAGCGCAGCCAGGACACCCGCGTGGGGGCGCCGGCCTGGCGCCAGGCCGCGCACGCCGTGTCGCGGCAGGCGCACCTGGCGACCGAGCGCTGCGGGCGGGAGGCGGTGACCATGTGGCAGCCGGCCGACAGCGTGCGCGACCCGCACGTGGCGCGCCACCTCTGCCGCGCCGCCTACATCCAGCCCTGGCGCTTCCGCGTGGAGATGCTCAAGGGCGGCACCACCATGGAGAAGCCGCCGCCCGGGGAGGGCGTGACGCTGTGGCGGAGCAAGATGAAGCCGCCGGCCTGGAACGCGCGCCTGCCGCTGCCGCTACTCCGCGACGCGCGCGCGCTGCAGACGGCCGAGGTGGCGCAGGCGCATGCGCGGGGCGCGCGCCTCACCGCCGCCCGCCTGGGCCGCGCGCAGCAGCAGATCAACGCGCAGCTGCGGCTGCTGCAGCGCCAGCGCCTGGCGGCGGACCGCAGGCTGGGCGAGGTGCGCAAGGGGCTGCTGCTCAACGCGCAGAGCGTCAAGCTGCGGGGCTTCCGGCCCGAGCTCGAGAAGGTGGGGGCCCCCGCGTCCCCGCACCCAGCTGCACGAACCCACGGCTCCCAGGGGGCTGGGAGGGCAGCACGCTCGCGTAGCGCGCACAGGGCCACGGACGTGAACCCCTGCATCCCCAGAAAGAAAGAAAAAAATTAATAGGTAATACATAATGGAGGCTGAGGCAGGAGGATCGCTGCAAGTTCGAGGCCATCCTGGGGTCACTAGTGAGTCCAGGGTCAGCCGGAACTACATAGCGAGATTCTGTCTGAAACTGAAGTCTTCGGCTAAGATGTTTGGGGTCGCTTCCCATATTCCACTCCAGCCAGTCGAGGTACAAGGTGAGGTGCCTATGCTTACCAAGGAGTGAGACCACACTCCCAGAGAAATGAGGTTTGCAGTTCCCTCCCCCCAAGAGAAGAAAACTGTTCCAATCCCCCAGCCAAGGAAAGAGAGCAGGACTCCTGACTCAAAGAATCTCCCCCTCCAAAAATGTATTTATACACAATGGAATACTGCTTAACCATGAAGAAGGATACATTTGAGTCTTTTGTAGGAAACATGGATACATCTTGGGGCCAAGTGAGATCAGACGTTTCACGATCACGTTTCTCTTATATGAAAAACCCAAAGTATACTTTAAAGAGAAAATACAAGAAAGAATAGGAAACAGAGAAATACCTCTGCGGCACGATGTGGGCAAGAAAAACCCTAACACACACGTGTCCCAGCGCCTCACGACAAATGTGACCTGACATGCCGCAAACACGGACTCATGCAGCTTGTTAAAGTTAAAAGAGAAAATTAAACCAAAAACCTTTCCACAGAGTGAAATCCAAGCCCCCACATACAGTCACCCACTGAGCTCCCGGGCCCCGAGGAGAACCTTGCCTAGTGTGAGACTCTCTGTGTCCATGTAGCTAAAAAGAAGGAAGAGGAGCCCCCCTTTTTTATATGTGGTTTTTGTTTTTGTTTTGTTTTGTTTTTTGTTTTTGTTTTTGTTTTTGTTTTTGAGACAGGGTCTCATTATGCAACTCAGGCTGGCCTTGTGCTCACTTTGTAAGTTGAACTCACAGCAGTCCTCCTGCCTCAGCCTCCCGGTGCTGGGATGACAGGAGTGCGCCTCCACTCCCGGGTTAATACCCCCCTTAAGAAGTGGGAACAGACCTCCTTCGGGTCCAGTCATCTCTGTCCCTGCCCACTGGGCTCCTGTCTATAAACAAAAGAAGCCCCCAGCCCCAAACTCCAGAAAGTGAGATTCCCCCAAGTGAGAGCCCCTAAAAGTCCCAAGTCTCATCAAGCACTGAGACCCCCAAGTAGAAGATTCCCCCTAACTTTGCCCTCCAAGTCCGCAGTTTGTGACCCCGGCTGGCCCTCTTCTCCCCTCTGGCCGCCCTCTCCCCGGTTTCTAGATTCCGGACAAAGCCGACAGCATGCTTACGTGGGAGAGAGAGGAGCTGAGGTCCATGAAGCGGAAAATGGAGAAAGAGATGGAAAAGTCGGAGGCCCTGCTCAAGGTCAGGACCACCTGGGGCCAAGTCCCGGGCCGGAGGGGTCCCTAGGTGCCTGGGGACGAACAGCTCCGACCTTGGGGACCCTAACAACAGTGAGCTCCTCAACCCAAACTCACCTGGCGTTAGGCACATTGCCACTTTTGTAAAGTAGAGAAACTGAGGCACTGGAGAATGTTATCCTTGAGCCTCGGGATAGCACTGAGCACTGCGGTGTGTAATCACTGGACTCAGCCTCTGCCGTGAAATAGAAGCTTTAATTCTCTCTTTAGGGTTGGGAACACAGGCTCTGAGACCGATGTCCCCAGCTGGGGCCAGCTTGAGTGTCCTTTGAGTTCAGCCAGGAAGGACAGCCGGTCACCTAACCGTGTGTGCTGTGGACTCAGCCACCTGACAAATATGAACCCAATGTCCTGCTGTCCCCAGGGACCTGTGCCTGGCACGGGTGACAGATCAGGGCTGACCTACCTTGGCAGTGCTGACGTTCCAGGAGGCATTCAAAGGGGGCACAGGCAGACATTGGGGGAACAGGGTGTAAAGAAAGTGCCCACCCGTGGTGCTGCTCCGAAGCTGGGGACGATCCCCAACCACCGTCCCATTCCTTGACATCTGGAGAGTCCTGAAAAGCCCTTCCAGCCATCTGACACGGACAAAGGAGTCGTGAATGAGTGAATGAGGGTGGGCAGAAGGCCAAGGGATCCAAAGGGAGAAAAGCACACGGGAAGGGGGCTGGGGATCTAGCTCAGTGGCACAGGTGCCTGCCTGGCAACTCTAGGTCGTGAGTTTGATCCCCGCAACCAAAAACAGACAGCAATGCAAGACAGAAACTGAAACCCAGCTAGCAAAGATCCAGGATTAAAAGTGGGAAATTTTAAATGTTCTGTGCCCAACAAAAACAGCGTGTAAGGAACTGGAAACACCCCTTGGCTTGTGTGACCACTGTGTACCACGCACACATCAGGAGTGTCCCACTGTGCCCCAGAGTATACGAGCTATGATTATTTCCTAGTTAAAATGAAAACTTAGGTTACTACAGTCCCCAGATGCCCGGTAACCAGGGAATGGATAACATGCATGGGATCTGATACCGTGGAGCACTACTCCACTGTAAAGCAGGATACACTCAGACGTTTCTGGGGAGATGGGTGCAGCTGGAACCACGCTCAGGGGTGAAATGAATCAGACTCGCATGTTTGAACATCCTGTTGTCTCCCTGATGTTGGAAGCTGAAAGGGGAAATGGGATCAGGAGGGGGAAACAGATACCATGAGGTGGGAGGAAACTGTTCAAAAGGGAACAGATACGGGGACGGGAAGGGAGAGAAGAGAATGTATATAAATACAGCCCCAAACAGGAGATAGCTGTAGGAGCTTTGGAAGTGCCCACATCCAAGGTACTGGCTGTTGTTCCTCTCTGACAATCTGAATTTGAAATTTCGTACCGGTGTTTTTATTGTTTTGTTTTGTTTTGTTTGTCTTTTTCGTTTTTATTGGTACCAGGGATCGAACTCACGACTGCCTGCTTGTAAGGCAGGCGCTTATGCCGCTGAGCTAAATCCCCAGCCCCCTTACTGTTTTTTCTTGAAAACCCATATCCTTGTTATGCAGACCCAGCAGCTGTCAACAGTTCTCACGCTTGACCTGGGCACCTTAAATAAAATGATGCAGGGTAAAAAAGGAAAACTTAAAGGATAAATGAATAAAAAGAACCCGGAAAGGTGTCATGATGTGGGCCAAGAGGGGAAAAAACTTTCTTATGAAATACAGAGTTGTCATTTTCAAAAGAGATGTCGGAGCTGAGCATGGTGGTGCACACCTGTCATCCCAGCACTCGGGAGGCTGAGGCAGGAGGATCCCCACAGTTCAGGGCTAGCTTCAGCTACTAGTGAGTTCGCGGCAGCCAGGACTACATAGCAGGGCCCTGTCTCCAAAAGGTTCATGGTGAGGAGGAGGAGGATGAAGAAGAGGGATCCCTTTGTAGGCAGAAACGTCTTGTGGACTTGAAGCCTCTCCAACCCACCCCCTGCCCAGGTGAGAAATCATCCAGCTCAGTTTCCTCCCCGCCCCCAGAGTCTGGCCTCCTGCAGGGACACGCTGGGCTTCTACTGCAAAGAGAGGCTGCAGGCGGTGGAGCTCATGAACCAGCCACTGGACAAGGTCCTGGAGCAGGCCGGCCGCCACTCCTGGCTGGACCTGTCCCGCCAGCCCACCCCGCGCACGCAGGGGCAGAAGACGCCCCCTCCGGACCCTGTGGGCACCTACACCCCAGGTGGGCCCCCGGGGAGGGGCCCTGACTGTGAGTGCACCCTTCCTAACCCTCGCCTGAGGTACAGCCGGCTAATCCCTAGCTCTCTTGCTGAGCGCCCCTGGGCACCCCACCAGAGTCACCACAGGCTTTGGGGGAGTGTTTTATTGTTTGGATACCAGGAATTAAACCCAAAGCGTTTGTTTGCAGTAAGCTGCATCTTTAGCACCAACACACACACACACACACACACACACACACACACACACACACACACTTTTTTAAAAAATTTTTGAGACAGGGGCTTCATTAGACACTAAATTTCCCAGGTTGAGCTCAAGCTTTCGATCCTCCTGCCTCAGCCTCCCAGAGATCTAGGATGACAGACATGCACCACCAAGCCCGGCTCCATTCACAGCTTCCGCTGCTTTTAGGGAAACAGTCCGAGACGCAGCCCTCCACTAATCAGCTTTGACTCCTCCCCCAGTCCCTCCATAAAGCCCCCTGATCCCTGTGGTCCCCGACTTCCTGAGGATAGGGGGGCCCCTGGGCGCTGATGGGCCTCCTTGCAGGCTGACCTGGGGGAGGGGGAGAGGGAGACCCGGGGCCAGGGTCTGGGAAGCCAGGGCCGCCTGTGTCCCCAGAATGCGCCGGGGCGCTGAACGAAGCCAAGCGGTTGTTGGTGGAGTCCAGGGAGACCTTGGCGCAAATGGCCAAAAACGAGGCGGAGGTCAAGGAGCACCAGCAGCAGATAAACGACCGCGTGTGCGCCACGCTGGCGCAGAAGATGCAGGAGACCTTGGAGCTGAAGGTGCGTGGGGCGGCAGGGTGGGGGGACCTGGGCCGGAGGTGGGGGCCCGAGCCAGCATGACCCCACTCCACCCCGCACCCCTAGGAGAAAATGAACATGACCTTAGGGCTGATGAGGGGCACGATTCACCGCTGCACGAAATTCAGCCACGAAATGTTCGTCACCAGCGGCCTCATCAAGGTGAGGGCGGGGAAAGCGCGCGGGGGCTGGGGACCGGGGCGCCAGGGTCCCCCAGGGCCTCACCGGTCCCCGCGCTCCGCCAGGGTCCTGTGTGTGAATGCCACCTGGAGACGCGCGAAAAGCTCAACAGGCCCCTGGTTCGCGTGTACCAGCGACACGTAGGCACCCAGCTCCCAGAGGCCGCGCGCCTGGCGCAGGTGCGTCCCCTCCTAGTCCCCTTTGGGGCGCCTCCCCGCCCCATCTAGGCGCGGCCCCAACCGGCAAGGCTACTTCCCCCAGCGCCTCGGATCGGGTAAAACGCCCTCGCCCCGGGCAACCCGCACGGAGACCATCGGTACCCAGGGTCCCTGCAACGTCTGTGTGCCCCAGACACGCGCGCGTCTTCGTGATGGGGGCCCCCCTCCTTCAGCGTGGCCCCGAGGGGGTTCCTGCACACACACCTGGCCCAGGGGTCCCCCATCCGAGGTCCCCCCGTCCTCCATTCTAGAGCCTCCTCTGTCCCTCTCTGTCCACCCTACTTCTCGGATTCTTTGGCACACCCGGCCCAGGGGTCTTTCCCGCCCCTCTCCAACCTCCTTTTGAGGTGCAGCGCTCCCCGGAGGGCGCACCAGCTCCACATGTGACTCCTCCCCTGCGCGCTCCATCCGCCCGCACACCTGGCCCGGGTGTGTCCGCCCATCCCAGAGAGGACGGCTGGGTCCCCAGCACGGTGCCACCCACCCTCCTCTCCAGGGCACCGACCGGCTGCAGCGTCACATCCTGCACGTGGAGAAGAACCTCAAGAGCCTGCTGGCTGCGCGCGACAAACTCTCCTGGAGCCACAATTGCAAGAAGCTGGGGCAAGAGGTGGACCACTGCGTGGTGCGTCTGCGCCACCGCCACCAGCACCCGCACGTGTACTACCACGAGGCGCAGCGCCTGGTGGACGACTGGGACCCGCGCGCCCCGGCCAGCGCTGGGCGCAAGTGACCCTCCTGCGTCCCTACCCCCTGGCCTGCAGTTCTCATGGGCTGGGCCCTGGGGACGCCAGGCTGCGTGCTCCATGACTCTCCCTCCTCTCAGACTGGCTTCTCCCTCGGGCTGAATTATAATTTATGTATCCAGATTATCACATATTAGGTGCCTACTGCGTATCAGGGGGTCACCTGACAACGCGCGTAGGCGGTGCGTCCTCGAAGTAAACAGAATAAATCTGGGCACCAGTTCGCTGGTATTCAAATCCACACTCACCGGTTCGCACCTGCGTGGCCTTCAGCAGGTCCCTGTCCTCTGCCCGCAGAAGACCTGTGAAATGTCAAGGGACGCAGCGCACACCTCCCCCTCGTGCAGCCGGGGTCGGGTAGGTGAGCGCACGGGGCCGCAGCACAGCTGCTGCATATCCCGGATCCCCGATGTTACTGTCAGCACCTCCATTCCGAGGTTAAGGAAAAGAGGTGTGGAGAGGTTCAGTGGCTCGCCCGAGGCCACACAGGAGGCCACAAAGCCGACAGTTTCCTGGCTGATGGTGAGGCGTACCCTCGGGAGGACTCCCTGAGCCCGGCTCCGAGCTAACCTCACGGGGCACAAGGGGCACCAGGTGCAGACTCTGCAGCAGGGATCCAGGGGGATGTGGCCCCTACCTCAAGGAGGTCACGAGTTAATGCAGTGACGTTGGCATCACCTCCGGGGTGAGGCTCTGGAGTGGCCGCCCGCAGCAAGGAAGCCTGTCCTGGTAGCATTCGCCCAGGCATGGGTAGCTCGGTTCGT
This sequence comes from Cavia porcellus, assembly GCF_034190915.1. Lineage (NCBI taxonomy): Eukaryota > Metazoa > Chordata > Mammalia > Rodentia > Caviidae > Cavia > Cavia porcellus. Next base: position 66,616,402 of record NW_026947500.1, read on the forward strand.
CCCAAGCGACTCCACGACCTCATGGATGCCACCACAGAGCCCTGCAAGCTGTGCTCTGGCTCCGGTCTGCCCTGGCCTAGAAGAAACCCAAAGAGCAGCACAAAGGAGACGATGTCCTCAGCAGCCACAAAACAGCCGGCCCACGCACACCCACCAGTTCGGCGTCCATGGGCTCAAACAGCCTCCCACCGAAATTGTCAGAAGAAAAACGCATCTCACCTAAACATGTACAGATTTTCTTTCCATGTCTGTATTCCCCAAACAACACTGTATCATTCTTTTTCAGTGCTGGGGATCAAAGCCACGAGGCTTCCACTATTGAGCTATAGATCCCACGTCCCCTTCCTGTTTTGGGACAAAGTTTCCCTGAGTCACATTGGTGGGACTCCAGTGTGTGATTTCCTGCCTCAGCCTCCCTCAGCACTGGGATTGCAGACATGAACCACTGCACCCAACTCAGCAGATGGGTGACGAACGTTAAGTCAATGTGTGTGTGTGTTATCTGGAGATGACTTAAAACCCATCTGCATTTTGCACAAGGGTTCATGCAGATAGGCACAGATATGCACAAGCGCGTATTATTTTTACATGTGGTCCTCCAGCATCTTCAGGTTCCAGTGTCCTTGGGGTTCCTGGGACCAGGGCCTACAGGTAGCCCAGGGTGACTGACCGCATTTCCTAAGCAACTTCAGAGCTGCGTGAGTGCCCGGTCCCTATTCGGGACCAACCCAGACACACCCCCTCTCGCGGATCTGACGGTGCGAGGCAAAGAACGGCCTCAGCAGTCTGGGTCTTCTGGGCGAGCCAGCGTGTCGCAGAGGAGATGACATTCAGAAGGTTAAGTGGACCTGGCCCAGAGTAAAAGGCCAGCGTGGAGGTAAAGTGGAAATGCACGCTGTGGGGTACAAGGGCTCCCGGGGGTTCACACTTTCACCCCGGCCTCCTCCTCCACAGCACGTCTTCCCTGTAAGATCAGAACAGCCACAGGAAACAGACAGCATACACCATTTGAGGGAACTTAGTAAAGATGTGAGAGTCCATCCTCGTCAATCACATATCCCACACTCGGGAATTCATCTAGTGACTTAAAAAAAAAATCCCCTGCCTCAACATGGTCTGGGGGCCGTTTTGCAGACATGCACAGAGCATGTGGTGGTGGTGCCCGCTGGCAGCGAAAGGGTTAAAGCCCTGACCAGCAGAACTTGGGTTACAGACACCCCCAGACCACAGCAGAAGTACTGACCTACTTCCACTCCCCCCTCCCGAGAAGTCCCAATCGGTCTCCTCCAAAATATGGGTGCAGACCTTGCCTGTTACTGCCTTGATCTAAAACCAGGAGCCTTGGGGAGCTGGGGGGACATGGTCTCTGTCCCAGTGCAGCTGTAAACCCCCAGAGCTGCTGGAGTCCACGGGGAGCCAGGTGACCCAGGAAAGGCACCCTCAGATCATCACGCTCGCGGCTCTTTCTGCTTCCCTCCGACCTATAAAAGCCCTGGTGATGTCTTGGACGCTCACCCGCCATCTCTGCCTGAATCCATGCAGCTCTTCCGTGTCCCTGGTCGTCTGCCAGGTTCTTTTTCCCGCCTGCGTCACCCACCCACCATATGCGCTCTGGCCATCACGAGCGTCCCTGTCACCAGCTACTTAGGACCCTGCATTTCTGTATTTTTATGTTTTTTTATTGCTGACTCCTCTGCTTAAGATGTCCCCGGATATAGTATAGAAATGTAGCAAATGTCCCTAAGAAAGGAAAAGTCTTTTATGTCAGAGAAGCTTCCTGCAGGCAGCATTTACCAGGCTGGTGGCCAGGAACTCAGAGTGCATGAATCCACCATGTGCCTGTTGAGATGTCTTTAAACAGAAACACTTCAAGCAGGATTTGCAGTGATGCAGACAGATAACGTTGGAACCCCAGATTCACAGGCACTAAGTCTGTGTTTCTCTGGGGCACCACGGTTCCGTGCTCATTGATTCAGAGTTGAGCCAGCTTCGGAGAGGACAGCTACGTGGGTGGCAGGCATTGGCTGTGCGGGTAAAGACGTGGCAGCATAGGAGGAAAATCTCAGGGGGCAGAGTGACAGCGGGGGCCCATCCTGGTGGCATGCAGGTCTGCAGGGGTAGAGGCAAGGAGCTGCTGGGAAGGAAGCTGCCAAGTGAGATGCTGGGGAGCTGAGACCCCGCCACCTCCTCCTCCCTGGGCCCAGGATTTTTACTCTCAGAACCAGTCTATAGCTTTGGGGCCTTTTTCCCTCTAAGATATTCAGGATTGAACCCAGAACCTTCACTTCACCCCCAAACCATTGCTTGTTATTTTTATTTTGAGGCAGGCTCTTGTTAAGTTGCAAGTTGCCCAGAACAATCTCAAACTGGCGATCTTCCCGCTTCAGCCTCCCAGAGAGCTGGGACTGCGGGCGTTTGAGTCCCACGCTCTCCCACCCATTTGAAGTCCCGAGACCTTGCACAGGAACTCGAAGGCTCCTCTCCCAACCCTGTGCCCCCAGCCTGCCACCGTCCTCCCCGCCGAACCTGCCCGTGCAGTGTTCGCGATTGGGACACCGCAGGGTGGGTGTCACCCCACACACTGGAGATGACGAAAGAGGCTCGGGACGGTGGGAGGGTTTGTGGATGCCACCCGGCACGTACGGGGCTTAGTCTGAGCTGCAAAGGTCATGAGTCAAAAGCAAAAACCGACAAACAGGATTAAATTCAATTAAAAGGTATCAGCAGGGCATGGTGGTGCAGGCCTGTGATCCCAACCCTCAGGAGGCTGAGGCAGGACGATGGCTGTGAATTCAAGGTCAGCTTAGGTTACAAAGTGAGTTTAAGGCTGGCCTGAGCTGCATAGTGAGACCTTGTCTTAAAAAGACAAAACAAAAATTAAAAGCCTACTGCACAGTAAAGGAAACGGCTGAGTGAAGCCTAGAGAAAATGTTTGCTAACTCTCCACCGACAGAAGGTTAGTATCCGGAAGACAGGAGGAGCTCAAAAAGCTTAAAGAAACAAATGATACCATTAAAAACCGGGCAGGATCCCAACAAATCCTTCTCAAAGGAAAAAATACCAATGGCCATCAAGACTGTGAAAAATCCCCAGTATTGTTTTTTTTTTTTTTAATTTTATTTAAGGAGAAAAGAAAAAAAAAGCAGAGAAAGGGTACAAGTTATACAGATTTGCAGAAAAAAAAATGAACAGTAGGAAATCACTAGTTAATGGATTACATATTGTCATCTTAGAAATAATTGTTCAAGTCACAAAATTAAAGCTTGTAAAGTGGACATTCCATCAATGATACTGCAAACAGTTCTGTTCAATGATCCAATAAAACTCTGTGATATCATATTCTATCTTATATACTTAAATATACATGCAGTTATATAGTTTAGAGCACTTTCTTTTCCTCTCTTTTGTACAATGACTATTACACATTTTGGGTTTCATTGCTCTCACGGTTCTTATTACTTTTTTGGAAGAGAGTAAAACCAAATGTGACATAACAGAACAGAATCGGTCAAGTCAAAAGGGTGGACATAATAGATAATGTGAAAACATAATACAAGGTGATCAACAATGGTTACCATAATGCCTCCCGCTATCTCTAATAGAATTGCCTATATCATTAGTTATAATACAATTGAACAAAACAGTAAAGAACAAAACCGACAAAACCAAACCATTGGAGACATTGTAGGTCTTCAAAAGTAGATAAAAGTCAACGAGAATGGACGTTATAATGAATCTCATTATCTTCTCAGCTGATGCCTAAACTTTCGAACCTGATACTATCCAGCAAAACAGAATAGGGGAACATCAGTTAAAAACCAGATGGTGAGAGTAATACAGGGCTTTAAATCGAGGTAATGGAAAGTCAAAGTGGGTTACTATAATATATCCTGTTATTTTTTTCCTTTAATTAAAAGGATAAAAATTTTTTAAAAAGTATTTAAAAAGTAAATAATGGAGTGGAGATTGAGATAAAAGAGGGCATAACAACGAAACAGCACAGATCAAAACATAACCATTTAAGCAGAATAGTGTTTCACCACCAGATAATCCTGACCTAAAAGTAGTTACCATATTGTCTCTTTCCTTGAAATCCTTGAGTACAACTTCGTATACTGTAGCATTAAGTATATCAAAAACAATGTAAAACCATTTAAGGGAATGACAGCATTACAGAGTATTTAGAATCGACTAACAGAATATGAATAATGGTTTCTGTATAATCTCCTTGTCTTTACAAGGTTTTTGCTTATACTATCGTACATAATAAAATCCAGTAAGATACAACCTATTTAGACCATTGGAGACAGAAGGACAAAAGCTAGATGAGACTTCAAAACTAGATGATCTGAATCAGTATTACCTATTAAGATGTCATTTTCTCCAAAATAGCTGTTCCTATCATCCAATCTTCTCTGCCTCATTTCTGTTGAGCTCTTATTCTGTCAGTAGCTGTCAGTTTGTCTTCTTCACTTTGTTCTCTGCTCTATTAGTTGTGGCCTCCACTATTTCTGGATTCTTTGTATTTTTCTTTTTTTAGAATATCCTGCAATACTCTCTGTAGAGTTGAATTGGTGGTTGCAAATTCCCCCAGTTCCTCTTTATCCTGGAAGCACCTTGTTTTTCCATCAATTTCCAGGGACAGTTGTGCAGGATATCTCAATCTTGGCTGGAGATTATTATCTTTCAAAGCTTGAATTATTTCCCCCCACGCTCTTCGTGATTTGATGGTTTGTGCAGAGAAATCTGCTGTAATTCTGATGGGTGTTCCCTTGTAAGTGATCTGTTTCTTGTCTCTGACAGCTTTTAATATTCTGTTCTTGTATTGAATTTCTGGAATTTTTATTATTATATGCCTGGGTGTTGCTCTGTTAGGGTTGTAGGTAGCTGGGGTCCTGTATGCCTCATACATCTGAGTATCTTTACCTTTTGCTAAATTAGGAAAATTCTCCTGGATTATTTCTGTGAGTAGCTTTTGTAGTTCATTTGTTTGTGTCCCTACTTCTTCTTTTATGTTCTTAATCCTTAAGTTATGGATCCTCTTATCATCTTCTTGTCTTTGTATTATTGCTGTTTGTTTCTTTGTTATTTTTAAGAAGTTTTTCATTTCATTCTCCCATATTACAATTCTGCCCTCCAGTTCAGATAGTCTGTCCTTAGTTTCTTTCAAGCTGTTATGCCAGTCTTCGATAGACTTCTTAGTTTCTTGGTAGTCCCTTTGAACCTGCTTCACGTATTCTATGCTTTCCCTGTTTTCTCCATCAAACAATTCTCCCCTCTTTTTCTGTTCTTCCATTCCACCATCTGTTTTTTCTTGGGTGGGGCTTAGCATTTCTCTAACTATTTTGCATACTTCTTAGCTTCAGGTCGTTGATAACTTCATTCCTGAATTGGTCTATGAGGCTCTCTATATGGCGCCTTATGTGTAATGGTGCGGTGTCTGCTATTGCCTGTTTCTCAGAATTGGGGGCCGAGGAGCCTTTCTTGTTGCTGCCTCTTCCCATATTCTCTGTTCCTTATATATGCAAGCTTATATGAGAGGCCCAGCTTCTCTGTCAGCCACAGCCTGATCGAATTGTGCCGGTTAGGTGTTCCCACTCACCGCTGCGCACCAGGCAGCCTACGCGGGGGCCCGCCCCTCCGGGCCTCCGTCAGGCTCTGGGATCTGGGTTGGGCCAGCCTACGGGGTCCGCCAGCAGCGTCACGCAGGCCAGACACTTTTCACCAATCCCGCCCGAGAGGGGAATGTGTGGCTGGAGTCTCCACCGCGCCCTGCTCCCGCAGGACTGCTCGGGCCCAGAAAGTCCGCTGGAGTCAAACTGTGGTGGAGTGTCAGTTTCTGTCACTCACCTCGCCACAAGTCAGAACATGCCTCCCTGCCCGTCCCTCGACTCCGTTCGCAGACTCCCGTTCTCAGAGTTTCCGCGCGTCTCTCTCCTTGCCGAGCCGATGTAGAGGCAGCCAGCCACCGCGCGGCGGGAAACCCAAATCGCGGCTTCCAATGGCGCAGGGTCCAGCCTCAGCAGCGAGACTTTTCTGTTCCTGTTTTAGCACCAGGACTGCATTCCAAGTTGGTTTCTCTCAGCCGAGTTCGTTCCTGAGTCAGCAGAGCATAACTCCACCTGCTTATGTCTCTTTAGTCCGCACCATACCTGGCTTCTGAGCCTAGTTTTTCAGAGAGCCTCCGGTAGTTGCTGTTATCTGTCCGCCATGTTCTCCCGGAAGTCAATCCCCAGTATTGTTAGCCTCCAGGAAAACGCAAGTCAAAACCTCTGGAGGATACGATCGCACACAGACAGAATAACAACCATCAGAAAAATTTGTGTTAATGTTGCCAAGATTGTGGAGGAAAAAGAACTCTTATACAGTGTTGGTGGTCTGTAGATGTGCACAGCTACTGTGGAGAAAAGTACCACAGCTTCTCAGAAACCTAAAAGTAAAATTACTCCAGGAACCAGCGTTCCCACACCAAAAGGAAGTCTATCCAAAGGAAATAAAACCAGCACATCAAAGAGATGCCCACACACTCGTGTTTGTTGATGTTCTGCTGATGGTAGCTAAACTACAGAATCAACCTAGGGTCCATCAGCAGCTAAGTGGATGAAAAAAACCATGAAATAAATACATAGTGGCGTATTAGGCAGCCATAAAGAAGAACAAAGTGCTGTTATCTGCCGCAAAGTGGACAGAGGAAGTCATGGCATTAGGCGACACAAATGACACACAGAGAGACAAATTTTCCAACATGTTCCCACTCTTGTGTGGAGACTGAAAAATGCCCGACCTGAACCTAGGGTAGAAATCCTAACTGAATATTGGGGAGGCTGGGGCAGGGGCGGCCAAAAGAGAGGTTAGGTTCAATTAGTAGGTTACAGGAATATCACAGGAGCTCCGTTAATGTGTAAAATTAAAATATGTTCCTAAAACATAAAATTTAACATACCTGCAGTGTCTCCTGTCCCCAAAGAATGGCTCAGGTGCTGTCTGCATGAAAGCGTGAGTGTTGGTGATCACGATGCAGATTCTTGGTGACATCTCAGCCCTGCGGAACTGACTCTTAGGCACCAGGCCTAGGAATCTGCATTTCTCATGCATTTCCCAGGGGAGCCCCCGTGCACACCTCCTTGCTGAAACCTCCAGATTCCCGGGCCAACTCACCCACCGGGAGCCCAGGACCCACCAAAGTGCTTTCACTGCAATTTCTTTGTAAAGAGGAAAGATAGGAACAGGGCAATAATAATCCAGGAAAATGACAGAAAATAACAGAAACAGCTTCAGGCAATTTGGCCACTTGGTCCTTCACAGAGGGGTTAAAAACGCAGGCTGGAGGAAAGGCGGCCTCTGGCAGTGGCGCTGGGAAACCAGTCACATGCGTGAGAAGCCTGAATCGCGGCTTCCGTCCCTTGCTGCACTGAACTTAAAATGGACCGGAGATCTCAGCACTAAATCAGAGACTCTGAATCTGCTGGACAGATCGGCACAAGCAGGAAGTTTCTGAACAGAACCCCAGTTGCATGAGAAATGACATCAAGGATCCACAAATGGGATGACACCAAATTAAAACCTGCACAGTAAAGGAAACAGCCAATGGAGAGGGGGATGGGGAAAAAATTTCCAGATGGAGGAATAATATCTAGAATGCACTAAGAACTAAAAAAAAGTAGTCCCCCTGAAATAAGACTCAATCAAGAAATAGGCGGCTGAAACGAACAGGCATTTCTCAGAGGAACAAATGGCCAAAAGATACGTGAGAAAAGGGGTCAGCATCATTGGCCATTGGGGAAAAGCAAATCCAAACAATACTGGCACTCCATCCTAGTCTGCAAAGAATGGCCGCCATCAAGAAATCAAATAGATCGCTACACTGCTCATGTCTGTGAGTTTTAGAAACCCAAAATATAGATGGAGAGCAAAATAAAAGATAATGCAAAACAGAATTTGCAAAGGGGGGACCAAGAGACAGAGGGAGAGGGAGGAGAGAGGGAAGAAAGGCAAAAAAGCATTGCAAGGTCTTATGTACGTCCACCACCTCCCGCAGTGAATGCAAACATTTCATGCTGCAAACATGTACCAAAAAAATTAACCCAAAAAAATTAAATTAAATTGAAACTGAAAAACGAAATCTTGCACAAGTGTGGAAAGAGGGAGCTACACATGGCAACTGGCGATTTTTGTACAATCTTTTTTCTGTTTAGACTGACATTCCAGAGTGCCTTCCACAAGTAATTCATCCACCTCAAACTCTGATCTCCACTGGGAATGGTGGCGTGTGCATGTAATCTCAGCACTCGGGAGGCCGAGGCAGGAGGACTGCTGTGAGTTCGAGGTCAGCCTGGGCTATAAAGTGCATTCAAGGCCAGCCTGAATTGCATAGGGAGACCCTGTCTCAGAAACACTAAATAAATAAAGAAATAGGGCTGGGGATTTAGCTCATCTGTGTAAGTGCCTGCCTGGAAAGTGTGAGGTCCTGAGTTCAATCCCTGGTGCCAATAAATAAACAAACAAATAAATAAAATATATAATGAGACTCTTTCCAAAAAGCCAACCAAACAAACTCTTAAGATCTCCACACTCACTGTCTTATAGTCAATAAACCAAAAAGTAAATTATATGTGACTGACACAGTGTTGGAGAGGGTGATTATTTAAAATCCTCCTTGTAGCCAAGTGAGGCAGTACACACCAGTAATCTCCACTACGTGGAAGGCTGAGGCATGAAGACTGCTTGTGCCCAAGAATTCAAAGCCAACCTGAGCAACTTTGCAAGACTGTATTTCCAAAAAAAAACAGTTAAAATAAAATAAGAGAGGGCAGGTTTATTTCGAGTCATCATTTTGTAGGCTTCTGTCTACAGTCAGTTACCATCGTTTGCTTTCGTGCTTGTGGTGAGGGAGCACATGATGGAGGGAACAGGTGGCAGAAAAAACTGCTCACCTACAGCTAGGATGGGAAAGGAACAAGAAAAGGAGGAGGCAAAGGTCCCATAACCCACTGCAAGGTCACGACCCCAATGACCTCACTTCCTCCTGTGACTTCACTTCCTCTGTGACCTCACTTCCTCCAGTGACCTCACTTCCTCCCACAAGGCCCCACCTCTTAAAGGCCCCACCACTTTCCCATAATGCCAGGGGTTTGAGGACCTAACTTTCCACATTGCTAGCCTTTGTGGGACATCCCAGATCTAAACTGTAGCAAATCCAAAGTAGGCAAATCCATAAAGAAGGAAAGTAGATCCATGGTTCCCATGACAACGAGAGCATGGAAGATGGGAAGTGAATGCTTGCTGGAATGTGTTTTATTTTGGAATGAGACATAGGAAGTGGAGTTTGCATGCTATTACAAGTGCACTAAATATCTCTGGATTAATTGCTTTAAATGGTTCATTTTGGAGTGAAGTGTGGCTCAGTGGTAGAGCACTTGCCTCGCCTAGGCAAGAGCCCGGGTTCCATGCACAGCACAACAAAAATAAATAAATACATTACTGTTCTGTTATATACCACTGGGCTGGGGACAAGAAGAGCCAAGGTGTCCCCACCCCTCTGCCATGGTGACCGGCTGACCTGGAGAAACCAGGCTGTGATGGTAGCCATTGAGGTGAAATACAGCTTAATGCTTGTGGTGTTTAGGGTTTCACTGATCCTGCAGGCCTAAAGCTGGTGGCCTGGTCATCTATTTAGAGGGCAACAATACACAATGTGGCATCTACACGGATCTCCTTCTGAAGGGGGTGGCCACTGTTAATTGTCTGTTACCTGATTTTGAGGTCCTGTGTCATTTTCATTGTTTTGTTTGGCTGGGTTTTGTCCTGTTTTGTCTTGTTTGATTTTATCGCATCTGATGGCGTGGGCAGCTATTTCAAAGATAACAAGAAATAGTAGCCATCTTGGATTTACTATTGTCTTGTTTTGAAGTTCTTTGTTGCATTCATTGTTTTGTTTTTATTGGTTCTGTTCTGTTCGGTCTGATTCTACGTCTGAAGGTATAGGCAGCTATTTTGAAGACCACACGAAGCATCACGATAACCATTGTTGATTTCCTATTACCTTATTTTGAAGGCCGGTGTCACTTACACTGTTTTGTTTTGCTTGGTTATATTCTCTTTAAAGTAAAAATTACCAAAAAAAAAAAAAAAAAAGAAAGAAAGAAAAATATGCTATGTGCGCCACTTACCTTGACTTAAAAAGGACAAAGAAGGGCCTGGGGATTTAGCTCAGCCGCATAAGTGCCTGCCTTGCAAATGGGTGGTCGTGAGTTCGATCCCTGGTACCGATTAAAAAAAAAAAAAAGATCAATTTTCTTTCGGTAGGAAAAGCACTTAACATAAGATCTACCAAACCCGTCCATCGAGAAGGTGAGGGTGAGGAAAGGGAGGCTGGGTTTTGTCTGTAAGCACGGATGCAAATTTCATACCAAAACCACTCACATGGACAATTCGCTGATTCCAGAAAGTTACAGTGAGTTCTACCGTCTTGGGGATCCAAGATAGTGGAAGAGAGGATACACTCAGAGAGGCTCAACTGAAAATCCAGATAATGGGCAGGAGGGGAGGAACTCACAGCTGGAGACAAAAGGTCATTTTGAAAGAAAAGACTTGTAACCACATAAAAACATCTGCATAGGAGTTTTAAAAAGGCCATGGGTGGAGGCCCGCAATCCCGAGAGCTGGGGGGTCCCCTCACCAGGCCCAGAGGAGGCTGCACCTGGCAGCATTTTGCTGGTGCCCACCAGGGTGAGTGAGCAGAGCGGGTGTGTCCCTCCCCACCCAGCCGGCCTCAGACTGAACAAGCCAGCCATCGCTGTCTGTGTCAGGAGTCTCCGGTACTGGGTCTCGGGCACACCCAAGTCACCACTGGGAGCCTGACGCCTACCCCAGCCCAAGTGGGATGCTTGTAGGGTGTGCAGGGGGGGCCCAGGTCTGCAGCTCCCTAGACCTCTCCCGCCTGGTAAAGCATCAGGGCTCTGCCTGTGTTGCCCAGCACTCCAGATGCCCATGAGGCACTACCCAGACCCCTGTGGTCTCCCCGGTCTGTAAGCCTCACCCCACATTAGTATTGGGTGGGTTTGGTTCCTCTGGGCATCCCGATTTGACACATGCTTGGTGTCAGGAGCCAGTCCCACGAACACCTGGATATTCATCGGGGAACCAGCACTGATCCCAAACCAGCAGGAACCCATGTCCGGAGCCTCAGAGCCAGGGCCCACACCTTCCCCGGCCTGATACAGGTGGTTAACTCTGTCTTACTATGGCTACTGAAAGGGGGGAACTGCACTACGGGGTGGATATTTACTGCACGTGATTTTCTGATTTATTTTAGATTTTGTTACATAACTACAAATCTTATACTGATGGTTCAAGGTGGGAAAGCAAGGTGATTACAGTTTGTTGTTTTCCGGTTTGTGTTTGACGCTGTAGTTGTTACCAGTTTACAACTTTAGCGGAGTGACATCGTCCCTCTGGTCAGTCGGTCTCCCCTGTGTGCTGACCCTTGCACTGTCTGGGAGTCATAACAAACCTGAAGTCCAGTACCAAAGAAAAGGGTGCTGGGCCTAACAGGCTGCCACCTGTCACCCCTGATACACAGAAGAAGTAGGCTCCTGGGACAACTGAACACCAAAAGCCAGCTACGCCTAGAACACATCTCTAAACAGTAATTATCTAAAGAAACCTCCTTCCAGTAATAAAGCTGCCTGTCGTAAGCGATTTGTAAGACTCAACACACACAATTACAAAAAATAGAAAATAAAACACAGAAGCAAGATGCAATCCAAACTACCCCCCCCCCAGTCTCCCAAAACAAATCTGGAGGGCACTGAGGTGGGAGACATCAAAAGGAACCCAAATTTCCTCAAGTGGTAGCAACTGAAGAAACAAGATTGGTGAGTCAGTCTCTGGACAAAGCCAAAAGAGAACTAATGGAGAGAATTAAAGAGATGATAACCATACTGAGGACACGGTTACTATGGCACGGTAGACACAGATAGAAAAAACATAGAGAAACTTAGGAAAGACATGGAAACCATGAGCCTCCAACATATGAACAGGAGAAAACATCAAACAGAATCAGACAGAACACGACGGGATTAAAAATCCCATTGAAAGTACGCACAGCAGAGCCCACCAGAGTTAGGGTAAAATATCAGATCTAGAAGGGTTGTAGCTGGTGACACCCGATGAAAAGCTTCTCTAAAATGCCAGAGGACACAAAACATGCCAAGGGACCTCAAAAAAAATCAATCCAACGGCTGACAGATGAGGCAAAAAAGACTAATACAATACTGATTGGAATTAATGAAGAATCAGAAGATTGCACAAAGACATTCTTTTAAAACCTGTTCACAGAAATAGCAGCAGATTTTCCAAGCATGGAAAAATAATCGGACATACAGAAAAGTGAGGCCTATACAACTCTAAATATCCTCGATTAGGAAAAAATGTACACCAAAGCATGAAATAGTCCAGAATCCTGAAATTCAACTCAAGAACAGAATATTAAAAGCCATTAGAGAAAAGAAACAAATCACCTATAAAGGTAAACCCATCAGAATCACAGACTTCTGAACAGACTTCTCAGCACAAATTCTAGTGCCACAGAGAGTGAGGAGTGAAATATTTCAAGCTCTAGTAGAAAACAGACTTCACCTCACATTGACGTGGCCTGAAAATTAACTTTCAAATTGATGGAGAAATGTGAGAGTTTCATAACAAAGAATGCCCACGAAACTCATGACCATCAAACCAGCAGTACGAAAATTTCTGTCGGATATTCTAGGAAAAGACAGCAACCCAGCAGAATGAATCCACCAAGCAAAGCCACTAAATAAAAATGGAAGGTTAAGTCAATATCCATTAGAACCACCAATGGGGACAGACTCAATTCACCAATCAAAAGACACAAATTGGCAGAATGTCCAGACACGGGGCCCAGAGTATGCTGCATCCAAGAAACACATTTAACTCGAAGAGAAATTCATAGATTAGAAAATGAATGGAAAACAAGACTCCATGCAACAAGAACCCAGAAAGAAAGGCAGGAGCAGCGATTCTAATTGCAAAGTGGATTTCAAACCAAGACTGAGCGGAAGGGACCCAGAAGGTCACCACGCACTCATTAAGGGAACAATCCAAGAACAGGTCACAGTCATAAATACGCAAATACACATGCACCGAATCTTGGCAGCGAAACATAAATGTTTATGCATTCAGTACTGGCACACCCAGTGAGGCCAACATTACTGGATATGGAAATTACATAAGCATCAATACAATTGTAATAGGGAACCCCAACACCTCCCTGTCAGATAGGTCAACTAGACAAAAAACTGGCAAACAACTATCAAAGCTGAACCAAACTTTTGAACAAATGGACTTCACATTTAGCTACAAATGTCCCACTCAGTGACACAGAGTACACGTGTTCTCAGCATCACGGGGGCCTTTCTCCAAAATAGAATAGAAATAGAAAAAAAGTAATTCATAGAACATGCTTAAGTAAATGTCAAGGAATTGAAATTACAGCCTCCGTGCTATCAGATCGTGGTGCATCTGAAATTGGAAATAAATGATAACAGAAATTACAAAAGCTACACACACACACATGGAAATTGGATACTACTGTCTTGCACAACCAGCGGGCCACAGAGGAAATTAAAGAGCACACGAGCGTTTCACCATAGGTGAACTACATACCGGAATTTGCAGGGTGCTTGAAAGAAGTCCTACGAGGGAGGTTTGTAGTGGAGAATTCCCACGCCAGAAAAACAGAGTGAGCTCAGAGAAATCACTGAGTACTGAACCTCGAGGCTGTAAAGACAAGAGCAGTTTCAGCCCAAAGCTCGCACGGGGAAGAAAGAAAGATCTGAGCAAAATTTAATGCAATTAAATCAAGAAAACATACAATCAACAGATTGAAGAGTTGGAACATGCTTGGTTCTTTAAAAGATTTAATAAAGTAGATAGAACTTGATCCAATGTTACCCAAACAAGGAGAGAGGAGACCCCACGCCGTGCAGTTAGCAGTGACAGGGTTGAAATCACGATGGATCCTGCAGAAAGCCGGAAGGCCCTACTGTGAGGACCTGTACTCTAATAAAGATTGAAAACTGACAAGAAATGGATATATGGCTAGATACGGATGAATTACCAAAGCTGAATCAAGAAAACATAAAAATTCTAAATCATACAATATCAGTCCATGAAATTGAGAAGTAATTTTTTTAACTACCAGCAGCCCAGGACCTGACAAATGCATGGCTGAATTCTACAAGAAATTTAGAAATTTCCGTTCCCCAAACTCTTTAATGAAATCGGAAGAGAACGAATACTCCCCACATCAGTCCATCCATGGATGAACGGATCACCCACACGTGTATTTCCACGTGGTGAAGTACAACTCTGCCCTGAAAAATGAATCTGAGCCATTTTTAGGTAAATAGAGGCATCTCGTGACCGTCATTGTAAGGGAAATAAATCAGACACGAAAGTTTAAATATCATGTTGCTTCCATTGTGTGAGAAACCCAAAGGGTAAATAAGGAGAAAATTGATGGACAGACCCTGGGGTGTAGGAGGAACTTTTCCAAAAGGAAAGAGGAAAACAGAGAGAGGGGAAGAAAAGGAGAAGCAATTTAAAAGCAGAATCGAAGGCTAAATGGGAGCACGGCCTTTGTAAGTGGGGAGGGTGAGAAAGGGTTAAAGGGAGAGGAGGGGTTTGGGGGGAAGGAGAATCCAGCCACACCATGTCCGGGTACAAATGTCCTGTGCCGAACATGATCATCATATCAAACACACATGCAGAAAAAATAAATACAGCATGAAAACTTTTTGAATTTTAAAACCTTTGAAAATTTTAAATCAAAATTTAAAAACAGGAAAAGGTCTACCATCTTAGCATAATTTCAAATATATGTTACAGAATTATCCATCATGCACCCTGTGCTGGACATTTGACCCACCAAACTTATCTTTTTTTGTCATCTTTTTGAGATGGGGTCTCGCTGTGCAGTCCAGGCTCACCTTGAGCTCACTGTGCAGTCCAGGCCGGTCTCGAACTCGCAGCGACCCTCCTGCCTCAGCCTCCCGAGTGCTGGGATGACAGGCGTGAGCCACCACGCCCGGCTAAAACTTATTACTTGTATAATTGAAACTTTATGCCTTTTGGCCACACCGACGCACACACACTGGCCCTTGGCAACCTCTGTTCTGTGCCCGTTTCCCCGAGCTTGGCTCCTGCAGGGCGCACATGAAAGGAAGCTCGTGTCATAATTCTTCCTGAGCCTTTGCACACATTCACGTCGTGGCGGATCTTCTTGTGCGTCAGGCAGCCTCTGACATCCACGGTCCCCACCTCCTGGGTGCTCTGGACCGAGGGTCTTCCTTCTCGTGAATAAGAACACGGCAGAAGTGGTGCGATAACCCTCCAGACGAGGCTGCAGAAGGCCTGGGGTCTTTTGTGGGCTTTATTACTCGCCGTGCCTGGGTCACTGTAGACAGACAAAAACTGTAGGCAGAAATAAAGGAAGGGAAGGGAGGGAGACAGAATAGAAGAGAAGAGAGAAATGGGAGAGAGGGAGAGAGACAGAAAGGAAAGCAGAGAGAGAGGGAGGGAGAAAAGGAAAATAAACATAATGTCCCACCTTAAAATATTCCCCCAAATATAGAAAAAGAACACTGTGGGGAGGGGGTTCATTTTAACTTGTATTAGTAGGGTTTGTGGTGTGTAATGGTCACAATTATCAAAGGCAGTCAATTCACAAACACAACACATCTGAGCTCCCTTTTTCTCCCTTCCCATCTCCTTCTTCCCCCTGCCCTATGTTTTGGTCTTTTTCCCTTTACAAAACATTTATGTCCCTTTTTGCCTACCTCTCGTATTTTGCTCTTCATTTTCATTTTGGGCTTCTTGTATGAGAGAAACCGTGTGATATTTAAGCTTGTGTGTCTGGTCATTACACTTAATTTTATTCCCAACATACAGACATTTTCCTACAAATGACCCGAATCTGTCCTTCTTTAGAGCTGCGTAGTACTCCATCACGTAAAAATATTTTTTTTTTCACCTGTTGGTCTGTTGATGGCCGTAGGGGCCACTCTGAAGATTTAGCTTATTATAAATTTGCTGCTGCAATCATGGATGTGCATGGATCACTGTCAGATTATGTCCTTAATGGTTGTGGGAAGATGCCTGGAAGGGGAAATAGCTGAGTCGAATGGAATTTCTACTTTTAGTTTTTAAGGCATCGTCATACTGATTTCCACTGGGTTGTGCTGGTTTATATCCCTCACAGCAATGTAAAAGCATTATTTTCCACAGCACCCTAGGCACGAGTTTTCATTATTCTATTTCTTGATGTCACTCATTCTAGAATAAGAAGGATACTCAATGTCACCTTGATTTGCGTTTATCTAATGACCAGAGATGTTGAAAATTTCCACGTGTATTTATTGGCGATTTGTGCTTTTTCTTCTGCAAACTGCCTATTCATTTTAGTTTCCCATTTTAAATTGTTTTGGGGGGGGAGTCTACATTTTTTAGTTGTTTTTATCACCTAGATATGAGCCCTCTGTGTGAAGAATTGACTAACAAAAATTTTTCCCGATTCTGGAGGTCGTCTCTTCACTCTGTTGGTTGAGTGCTTCACTGTGCACAAGATTTTAAATTTGATACCACCCCGTTTGTTGGTTCTTGGTGTTATTTCCTGTGCAATTGGAGTTCTGGTAAGAAAATCCCTGCCTGTACCTGTGTCTTCACCTTTTCACCTTCTGGCAGTGTCTCTGCCTTAACACACAGCTATTTGATTCCTTTTGAGTTTAGTTTAGTCCGTGGTGACAGGGACAATCTCCTAAGTGCAGACAGCATTTTCCCTCGCATCATTTATTAAAACACTGTCTTTCCCCCAGCGTGTTTGTGGCCCCTCTGTCGGAGGTCACATCACTGGACACGCCTGGATTGTCAGAACTCTTTCCGTGTATTGCCATGATCCGTTTCCCCAGCAGGAGCGGTCGATCCTGCTCCGGGGCTGAAGTCAGCATTTCGGAATACCTGATTTTGCATAATCCTCCCCCCGCTGGCTCCTGGGTCCTGGGCCCCATCACACACCCCCTGAGGTCCCCAGATGACCTCGCTCCGCCCTGCTGTGGAGAAACGGGCTGCAGGAGCAGCTCCCCTGAAATCTCTTTTCCGGCAGAGATCTTTCACCCCGGGCCCATTCAGACACTCACCAGCGTTTCCTCTCTCTCGTTCTCCCCTTACTCTTCTGAACGCAAAAACGTGCTCGTGAGGCCTCGTTGCAAAGAAGTCACTACTATGGTTTCTGTGCCATCCTGGTCCTGCCGTGGAATTATTCTTTGATCCTCTTCTCTTGCCTCTATAATAGCACAGCTCCAGGAGCTGTTATCAATCGCTGGGAAGCCATCACATCCCCTGCCAGGGTGATACCCCAAACCAGGTCCTCCCCGTAGACCGGGCTCGGCTCAGTTGATGGCCACATCGGTCTTCTCTTCTTTAAAAAGATCCACGTTCACGCGCACGGTGACACACACATCCCGGCCCAAGCAGCCGCTGGAGGCCCAGGGCCAACTCCCTATGTACAGGGAAGGAAACCATCCAAACTCACACCATGGATGCTGACAGGAGGACTGAAAATCTGAGCCCAGCCTGGCAACTTACAGAGACCCTGTCTCGAAATAGAACTCGAAAAGATGAGAGATGTCACTCAGGGCCAAGGAGCCTGGTTCACCCCAGCATCTGGGGAGAGAGACAACAGAGACATCTCTCAGTGTTTTAGACACATTCACACCCCTGACAACTCTCCAGAAAGGTAGTGATCACCATCTCCCCTTTTTACAGATGAGGAAACTGAGTCTCCAAGAGGTTACATGATCCACGCCAACCGGGGTCAGGAACCCAAGTCAGAGGCGCGGGTTGCACAGCGTGTCTGTCACCATCAGGCTGCAGTGTGCCTTAGACTTGATTATCTGCTTGCTGCAGACGATGCGTCTTTTCCGCTGACCCCTCCTGTCCACATTTCACATGTGCATGGACACACACACACATGCACACGCACACACGCACACAGACTTGTAGCAAATTAACAGGTGTCAGAGCACATGGAGACGCTTCCCAGGACACGGCCCACCTGAGGAAAGCTGCCAGCATAAACAGGGGACCTGGAGAGGGAGAGCCACGGCGTGGGTTCTCCTAAGTGTTGCTGTTTGGAGCTGTTGGCTCTCCTGGAGAAGCTTGTCACGCTGGCTCCCCTGACATGAACTCAGCTGTCTTCATGGGCAGAGGAGCTCGGGACCTCACTGTCGCTGAGGATGGCTGGGTGCTTTCTGGGAGAGCCCTGGTCCTTACTTTGAGCGTTGCTTCCTGGCTCCAGGGCAGATCCTCAGCCTGCTGGCACAGCTCCTTCACCCCGCTGGCACAGACTTTCCAGCTTCCACCGCTGGCCTCTGGCCCTTCCCAGCAAAGATCATGGAACAGACCTGCATGAGTCATTGTCACGGGCTCTAGGTTTTCAGCTGGACTCCTGCAGGAAGTCATTGCCACGGGATCCAGGAGCTCGGCTGGATTCTCTAGGTCTTTAGTCTGTGGGCAGGTTTCCTGCAATTTCTTTGTATTTGACTCTGGGTAACCAGTATAAATTGTCGATGTCCGCTCCCGGCCGGCAGGAAGGACACACGACAAAGTCTGGTAGTGGACAACCTTTTCTTTTTATTTTCCTTCTCCGTACAGCCTGCCCTGGGTTCTCCCAGCTGAAGCCTCCTTTGGTCCGCTCTCCGCGGCTCCTCTTGTGCTTCAGTCTGCCCCGAAGCCTCTATCGGTCCGCTCTCCGCGGCTCCTTCTGGGCTTCTACTTCCGGGCTTCTACCTGGCTTCTTCTTCCGCCCAGGGGTGGCACCGGTATATATACGGGTACAGTGTCCAATCATGTTAAAGTAAGCAAGGCAAGCTGATTGGCTAACATCATCAGTTGCCAGGCAGACTATATTGTTGAGCGGGTTGTTTACGCGGTAAGCAGGAAACTAGCATATTCGATGGGAGGGGTAATCTACCTCAGGCCTCACTCTTTACTACAGGCCTCACGTCCGCCAAGTGAGGCGACCGGGCTCGGGGCTGCGGCTCCCAACATCTCCCCCTTTTTTATTTTTTATGAATGTGCGCATCGTAGCCC
This sequence comes from Cavia porcellus, assembly GCF_034190915.1. Taxonomy (NCBI): domain Eukaryota; kingdom Metazoa; phylum Chordata; class Mammalia; order Rodentia; family Caviidae; genus Cavia; species Cavia porcellus. The sequence continues at coordinate 66,635,572 of NW_026947500.1, forward strand.
TTCCTGGACTGGGTGCAGAGGCTTATGCCCTATGCGTAGGCCCACCGTAGGTCCTTGGCTTAGACCCTGGTCGGCCGTCCCATGGTCTGCCAAGGCCCTGAGGCCCTCGTCCTTTTTCTAGGGCCAGGCACAAACTGGACGGAACCTGGATGCACACAAGCTTGCACTCATTCTCTCTCCGTAAAGAAATCCCCTCGGAGAGAAATTTAGACCTGGGCAGCATCTAACAGTCCAGCGGCTTACGTGCAGGATGGGGTAGGGCCTGGCTTAGGTCGAGTCATGCTGGGGAGGCACGCTCTTACCCGTCATTGACTCATCTACCCTGCTATATCATAATTTTTTAGAGGAGGAGTGTGGGAAGCTCACCGTCCCTAGACTCGGTCGTAGGCTAGGCGAGCGAGCCATGCATATGCCTGAGGATCTTCTTGTCCATTTCGGGCTACCGCTATTTCTATTCATCTTGTTGGTTGGTCTGTGATGGATCTCCAGTAGGGCAGGTCTGATCTTCAGTCGAGGGCTTTGTTGCCCGTGTCAGTCTCTCCGGTATCCACAGTGGTTCTCGTCCCGGTTCCTGTGGGAAAACACAAACCGCGCCTCGGTTCCAGCTGATTACCGGATCCGGGCCCATCCATTGTCCTGTCAGGACATCTTTCCACTTCACCCACCCTTTATGGTTGGGGGAAGGGTTGCAGTGCTCCACAGCTGGGGAGCGATTATCATTATTTAAATTTAAAAAATTGTGTGTGAATAGTGCCATGGATAATCGTGCCTTTGGGGCCAGGCCTTGGCCTACTCCCCCTTTTTGTTTTTGTAAAATTTCTTTGAGGCTTCTATGAGCCCTCTCAATGATTCCTTGACCTTGGGGATTGTATGGGATACCATGTTTTAATTGAACCTCCATCATTTTGCAGAACTCATTGAAGGCTTTGCCTATATAGGCTGGTCCATTATCAGTTTTTAATATTTTTGGTTTGCCCCATGCGGCCCAAGCCGCCAGGCAATGATTGATCACATTAGACACTTTTTCACCTGTTTCTGCTGTTGCAAATATGACGCGAGAACAGGTGTCTGTGGAAACATGAACATATTTAAGAGTCCCAAACTCCTGTATATGTGTGATGTCCATCTGCCAAACATCACCAGGGATCAAACCTCGAGGGTTTACTCCCATCGGTATGGCAGGTTTGTATGTGGCACAGGAGTCACATAGTCGCACGATATCTCGTGCATCTGCTCTAGAAACATGGAAATGGTTTGCTAGTTTCCTGGCATTAACATGAAACTTATCATGGAAGGCACGGGCTCGCTCGATTGGTGTTAGTAAGGTAAAAATCCATAACGGGCGAGTGGCAGTGTCAGCAGCCGCATTCCCCTGTGCCATGGGCCCTGGCAGGGATGTATGTGCTCTTATGTGGGTGGTGAAGACCTTATGGTGTCTGTTCTGAAGCAATGTCTGGATAGACAGGAACAGTCCAGCCACTGTGGAAGTGGATCTAATTAAACCGGCAGTCTCAAGCACTTGCATAGCATTGACCACATACCTAGAATCGGAGACAATGTTAATGGCCTCTGAGAACCGTTCAAGAATCATTTTAACGATCTGCAGTTCCACCACCTGAGGCTGATCTGGTTCAAATTGTATGGTAACCGGGGGCTTGCCTAGGATCACATAGGCGCCTATCCCCGTCTTGGAGCCATCTGTGTATATTGTAGTTGCTGGGACTAATGGCTCAGAGGCAGTAACCTTTGGAAAAATTATAGGGTGCTGAGTGACAAATGACAAGATGAACACCCATATAAGTCTGGAGGCGACACTGAGGTCCACACCTGCTGACCCAGGGGTGGCCCTTGTTGAAGGCTGCCACCCTGAGCTGTCCTGTCTCTGGGGCGGGGGCCCGTCTGTGAAGGGGGCCCCCTCTGGCCGTTTTTTGGCTCTCTAGCATCTTGTCCACAAATACGGTTGCCCTGAGCATCAAAGACCGACCTACACTCCTCAGCTTTGTGTGATCCCTTTTTGCATCGCCCACAAACATATGGTTCTTCATTCCTAGGGCGAGGCCTAGCATCTGCATTGTTTGGGCAGTGACGTTTAATGTGTCCTGGCTCCCCGCAGGCAAAACACCCTTTAGCCTTACATTCCCCTTCTAACCCGCGAGGTCCCCTCTGCTGTACAGCCGCGGCCAGGAGAGCAGCCACTCCCGAGTTGGAGAGCGGCCCCCCTATCTCTCTGCATATCCTAATCCAGGCATTGAGGTCCTTGTTCTTATGAGGAGCTATCGCTGCCTTGCACTCCTTTGTACATTGCTCAAAAATCAGCTGTCTTACCAGCGGTTGAGCCACTCCCGGATCAGAAAATATCTTATCGGCAGCATCTTGCATTCGGGCCACAAAGTCAACAAATGGCTCTGTGGTACCCTGAATTATTTTTGAAAGACACAAGGAGGCTGTTCCAGCACCACTTACTTGCTTCCAGGCGCGGAGTCCTATGGCATTGATTTGCTCATAGACAGCGCCGGGGAACTGGGTCTGGTCATCAGCGTGCCGACCTTCTCCCATAAGCATTTCCTTGTTCCACCCCCGGTTTCCTCGATTGGCGTTTTTCTCAGCCTGCTCGGCAGAGAACTCTGCATACCAGGCTCGCCAATCCAGGTAACTGCCCGAGGGCAGACAGGCCTTTGCCAGCTGAATCCAGTCCGCGGGGGTGAGGGGCCCAGAAGACAGATTCTCCAGCATGGCAATGGTGTAAGGCGCAGTCGGCCCAAAGGTTGTAACTGCATTTTTAAGTTCTCTAATCTGCTTTATCTCAAAAGGCTCCCATACATTGCGTCCCTGGCCCATAGCTACTTGTACAGGAAATATCTCGTAGGGGCCACTATCTATCCCAGGTGGATGTACCTCATGAGACAAGCGTCCCCCCTGCCAAAGCCGCCTGTAAAAATACCGACCTGCCGGCGGCGGAGCATAAGACAGCGGCCGTGATTGGGCGGAAAATGGGGGCCCGTGCATCACTTCCTGTTCTGGCGAAGAGGAAGGGAGCTCCCGGGCGGCCGCCCCGCGGCGAGGGATCGCCTCCGGAAACGGCCCCCAAGGTGGGGCGGAAGGCTTCGCCTCCCTCTCGCGCCGGGGAGCGCTCAGGAGCTCTCTACTCCTCCGCAGACCAGGTTGAGCAGAGCGCAATTCGCGGGGCAACGCTGGAAAAGAACCCTGCGACTCCTTATTGAGCGATTTAGGCTCCTGACAGCTGGTCTCTTTGGCCTCCTTGCCATTCAACTTTCCCTCGTCCTCGGAGTCAGACGACTCCGAGGCTAGAGCCCCGTCCTCCTCCTTAGCATCCTTGTTCCCCTTGACGGACACCTCTCGGGAGCTCCCTGACTGGGCCTGCTCAGATACCCTTCGTACTTTTGTAAGCTCTTGAGAGCTTTCTCCACAACCACCCTCGCTCTTAGTGCCGCTACCTAACATATTTCCCATTTTTTAATATGTTACTCACCGCGTGAGGCCCAAGGAATCCGCCACTTACGCGTGAGCCTGAGGGGAGTCTAAAAGCCCTGTAGGTGCGCGCCACCCAGAGCCCAGGCTTATCCCCAACTCACCTGTCTCGCAGCTCTGTACTGGAGCGTTGTCCACTTCCACGTCGCGGGGGTGATCAGTCCCCGGGCGGGCCTCCAAATGTCGATGTCCGCTCCCGGCCGGCAGGAAGGACACACGACAAAGTCTGGTAGTGGACAACCTTTTCTTTTTATTTTCCTTCTCCGTACAGCCTGCCCTGGGTTCTCCCAGCTGAAGCCTCCTTTGGTCCGCTCTCCGCGGCTCCTCTTGTGCTTCAGTCTGCCCCGAAGCCTCTATCGGTCCGCTCTCCGCGGCTCCTTCTGGGCTTCTACTTCCGGGCTTCTACCTGGCTTCTTCTTCCGCCCAGGGGTGGCACCGGTATATATACGGGTACAGTGTCCAATCATGTTAAAGTAAGCAAGGCAAGCTGATTGGCTAACATCATCAGTTGCCAGGCAGACTATATTGTTGAGCGGGTTGTTTACGCGGTAAGCAGGAAACTAGCATATTCGATGGGAGGGGTAATCTACCTCAGGCCTCACTCTTTACTACAGGCCTCACGTCCGCCAAGTGAGGCGACCGGGCTCGGGGCTGCGGCTCCCAACAATAAATGATATTGTAAATTAAGTGCCCTGTATCATGTTGTTCTCCTCACAGCCCCTGACGACAACAGTCACTTAGTGTGTCAGCTCCCACGATAAATGCAATCACATGCACTTCAAACAGACACTAACAAAAACAAAAGTGTTTTAAAAGCCAACGTAATGTTTTTGTGGTGCTGGGGACGGAACCCGTGGTCTTATCACTGGACCGCATCAATGGCTCTTTTTTATTTGCCTTTTTTTAATTTTGAGAAGGGATCTCAGGAAGGCACCGAATTGTGCAGACCAGACTCAAACTTGCAACCCTCCTGCCTCAGCCTCACTTTATCCCAAACCTCTGTTTTCTCTGTACAGTTACACAGTTGTCAGCAGGTCTTTGAGGTTTCATGTTTAAAATCTTCCTAGGGGGTGAAATGCAGCCCTTAACCTAGCAACTCCGGTAAGTGAAATCTAGGGAAAGGAATATTTTGTCTTAGGTGAAATATAAGTATTCTGTGTCCCTGGCTGACAGATACGTACACTGGAGAGTACATTTTCAAGTAGCATGCATGATAGATGTGTGGGGTGGCAACCATGCCAGCCACCCTCGGCTGGCCGTTGCAAATATGTGTATCATTACCTCACGACATACCTCATCCACTGGCATGATTATTATGTGTCAGTTAGAATGTTTGTGCATTTTAGAAAGGAAACCTGTTATGTGCATTCCTTAGCTTGAGGAGGAATCAGGCCTTCTCCACGTAAAGCTGAGTTAAAAGAATAAATGCAATCTCTTTTAAGAATTGCAAGTGTGCTGGATCCTTAGACGGAAGAGCAGAACTGCCTCAAACTTGAGGCCAGTGTGGGTCCCGCAGTCAGCTCAAGGCCAGCCGCAAAGCGAGACCCTGTCTCAGCACAGAAGTGTAGGCAGGAGGAGATCAAGGTTTTCAGAGCCGGGAGTGCAGGTGAGAGGCTGAGCGCTGGGCTAACAGGCATGCGGTGCTGAGTGTAATCCTCTACAGGGGAAAGAAGAAAGAAAGAAAGAAAGAAAGAAAGAAAGAAAGAAAGAAAGAAAGAAAGAAAGAAAGAAAGAAAGAAAGAGAGATTCTTTTAATCAAGATTTTCATTCTGCAATATATAACAATACCATCAGTATGACCACTAATAACATTACTGCTACTAATAAACATTTGGGTTTTTTTTTTTACTATGAATGCATGTCAGTAAATACCAGAAGGAACATAAAAATGAAGCACAGTAAAATGTAAGGCTCTGTGCATGTTTGGGAGAAGGCACGGCCACGCAGCTGCCCACCCAGTTTATGGCAACCAGAGGCTTGCACAACTCTGAGACATACAGTCCGGGGAATGCCGCACCGCCTGGGGCCCTTGGGTGTCTTCCCAGATCTCGGCTGACAAAATCCTGCTTGACGAGATGCCACGTCCGTCCCGTCTTGCTGGTGTCGGAGTTGTTTACCCTCCTGGGAAGCCGGGATGGTGGCGGTTGCCAGCCTTTGAGCAATAAGAGGATGCTGGTGATAAGAGGGGGCTCCGGAGGTCACAGCCCGGATGCAGAGGGACTCTGGGCTGGGGACAGACGAGAACCCAGGCAGTGCACAGAGACAGGGCTGTCACCGCTACAGCCCGGGTTTGGGGGTGAGCCTGGGGTGAGCGGGGGGCAGCCTCCGGGTGTGAGCATCCTCCAGCCCTGCGTGACAGCAGGACCACAACAGGGAAGGCTCCAGGAAATGGTACCCGGAGGAAGTGGGCGTGCAGGGAGAGGCCTCCGTGAGGACCACAATCTCTCACATCCCTCCGCTTGCAAAAGAAGCCAGTTTCAGACCTCAGCGACACGGGGCTGGCTTTCAATAAGAGACTTTATTTCACTTTTTAACTCCCAGATGAGACTCGCATATATTTATGAGGCCCAAAGGGGTGCTTTGACGCATACATACGAGATAGAATCACTAAATCAAGTTCACTATATATCTGGCCCCTCCCTTAGATTTTTTCTTGGGGACTCGTTTAAAGTTTACTCTTAGAATTTTTTTTTTTTTTTGGTCTTTTTGAGACGGGGTCTCACTATGCAGTCCAGGCTGGCCTTGGGCTCACTTTGTAGCCCAGACTGGTCTCAAACTCGCAATGATCCTCCTGCCTCAGCCTCCCGAGTGCTGGGATTACAGGCATGAGCCACCACGCCCGGCTTGCTCTTAGAATTTTGAAATATAAATTATGTTTTTACCTATGGTCACCCTGCTGGGGAAAAGATCACACAAACATACTCCCTTCTGTCTCAGTGATATTTTGAATGTAAATTAGTAAAGCCATTATGGGAAACAGGATGGGAGCCAGTATAGAAGCCCTCAGAAAACTAAAATTAGAACTAACGCATGATCCAGCAATCTCACTACTGAGTGTAAGCCCCAGGAAGGTGAAATCGGGGTGTGCAAGAGACCCTTGGACCCCCACATTCACCATAATACTATTCACAACAGTCAAGGAATTTGTCTGCCCACCCATGCGTGAATAAACATGCACAGAAAATTGGTCTACACACAGGACTCAATTATTCAGTCTTATTCAGACCCCCCAAATTCAAAGACTCAATCCAAAACTGAGCATCTGAGATGAATTCACAGTGCTCAGATGAAGAAATACAAAAGGCAAATAAACACTTGAAAAAACATTCAGCATCACTGGTCATTCGAGAGATGCAGATTAAAACCACACTGAGATTCCATCGCACTCCAGAAAGAGCGGCCATCAACCAAGAAATCAACCCATAACAGGTGCTGGAGAGGCTGTGGGGAGAGGAACCCTTCTCCACTGTTGGTGGGAGTGTGGGCTGGTGCGACCGCTGTGGGAATCGGCGCAGAGATTCCTCAAAAAGCTAGGATTAGGGCAGGGATTTAGTTTAGTGTTGCTGCACCTGCCTGGCAAGCATGGGGGCCTGAGTTTGATACCTGGTACCAAAAAACAAACAAACAAAAAACTAGGACTAGAGATTCTATTTGACCTAACTTTTTCCCTTCTGGGTATCTTACTGGAAGAATTCAAAACATTATACCATTTATAGCACAGTTTGTAATAGCTAAATCTTGGTAACAACCCAAATGCCCATCAAACAAGGAATGGATAAAGAAGATGTGGCTTTTTTAATACAGTGGAGAACGAGACTTCCAGGAGAACATGGCGGACAGATAGCAGCAGCTACAGAGGCTCTCTGAAAGACCCAGCTTAGAATTCAGGAATGGTGCTGAGTAAGGGATCATAATCAAGTGGAGATATGCCCTGCTGACCCAAGAACAAACTGGGCTGAGAGAAACCAACTGGGAATGCAATCCTGGTGCTATAACAGGAACAGAAAAGCCTCAGTGTGGAAGCCGGAGCCCGCGCCATTGGAAGCCGTGATTTGGGTTTCCTGCTGCCGCTGCTGCATCTACATCAGCTCGGCAGGGAGAGAGACGCGCGGAAGCTCTGAGAACGGGAATCGGTGAACGGAGTTGAAAGCAGGACAGGCGGGGAGCTGTGCATTGACCTGCGGTGAGTGAGAGAAACTGGGACTCTTCCACAGTCTAGGAGACTCCAACAGAGGACATGCTGGGTCCGGGCAGACTTGCAGGAACAGGGCGCTGCAGTGACTTCAGCCATGTATCCCCCTTTCAAGCAGGATTGGTGAGCAGTGCCTAGCCTACGTGATGCTGCTGGCTGAGACCCAGTAGGCTAGCACAGCCCACGTCCCAGCTCCTGAAGGTGACCTGGAGGGGTGGGCCCCGCGTAGGCTGCCTGGTCTGCAACTTCCTGGGTGCTGCGGTGGGCGGGAACACCTAGCTGGTGCAATTCAATCAGACTGTGGCTGACAGGGAAGGAAGCTGGGCCTCCTATATACGCTTGCATATATAAGGAACAAAGAATATGGGAAGAGGCAGCAACAAGAAAGGGTCCTCGGCCCCCAATCCTGAGAAACAGGCAATAGCAGACACAGCACCAATAGACATAAAGCACTATCTCCAGAGCCTCATAGACAAGTTCAGGAGTGAAGTTATTAATGACCTGAAGCTAGACATAAGCAGAATAGTTAGAGAAATGCTAAGCGTCACCTAAGAAAAAACAGATGGTGGAATGGAAGAACAGAAAGAGGGGAGAATTGTTTGATGGACAAAATAGAGAAAGCATAGAATACGTGAAGCAGGTTCAAAGAGATTACCAGGAAACTAAAAAGTCTATCGAAAACTGGCATAACAGCTTAAAAGAAACTAAGGATAGACTATCTGAACTGGAGGGCAGATTTGTAATATGGGAGAATGAAATGAAAAACTTCTTAAAAGTAACAAAGAAACAAACAGGAATAATACAAAGACTAGAAGATGATAAGAGGGTCTATAACTTAAGCATTAAGAACATAAAAGGAGAAGTAGGGACATAAACAAGTGAACTACAAAAGCTACTCACAGAAATAATCCAGGAGAATTTTCCTAATTTAGCAAAAGGTAAAGATACTCAGTTGTATGAAGCATACAGGACCCCAGCTACCTACAACCCAAACAGAGCTACACCCAGGCATATAATAATTAAAATTCCAGAAATTCAATACAAGAACAGAATATTAAAAGCTGTCAGAGACAAGAAACAGACCACTTACAAGGGAACACCCATCAGAATTACAGCAGACTTCTCGGCACAAACCATCAAATCACAAAGAGCATAGGGGGAAATAATTCAACCTTTGAAAGATAATAATCTCCAGCCAAGATTGATATATCCTGCACAACTATTCCTGGAAATTGATGGAAAAACAAGGTGCTTCCAGGATAAAGAGGAACTAGGGGAATATGCAACCACCAATTCAACTCTACAGAGAGTATTGCAGGATATTCTAAAAAAGAAAAATAAGAAGAATCCAGAAATAGTGGCAGAGAGGCCACAATGAATGGAGCAGAAAACAAAATGAAGAAGATAAACTGACAACTAATGACAGAAAAAGAGCTCAACAGAAATGAGGCAGAGAAGATTGGATGATAGGAACAGATATTTTGGAGAAAATGACGTCTTAATAGGTAATACTGATTTAGTACCATCTTGTTTTGAAGTCTCATCAAGCTTTTGTTCTTCTGTCTCCATTGGTCTAAACAGGTGGTATCTTATTGGATTTTATTATGTATGATAGTATAAGCAAAAACTTTTATAGACAAGGAGATTATACAGAAACCATTGTTCAGTTTCTGTTAGTTGATTCTAAATACCCTGTAATGCTGTCATTCTCTTAAATGGTTTTACATTGTTTTGATATATTTGATGCTACAGTATACGAAGTTATACTCAAAGATTCCAAGGAAAGAGACAATATGGTAACTACTTTTATGTCAGGATTATCTGGTGGTGAAACACTATTCTGCTTAAATGGTTATGTTTTGATCTGCGCTGTTTTGCTGTTATGCCCTCTTTTATCTCAATCTCCACTCCATTATTTACTTTTTTATTTTTATCCTTTTAATTAAGGGAAAAATAAATAAAAAATAGCAGGATATATTATAGTAACCCCCTTTAGTTTCCATTATCTTGATTCAAAGCCCTGTATTACTCTCACCATCTTGTTTTTGACTGATGTTCCTCTATTCTGTTTTGTTTGATAGTACCAGGTTCAAAAGTTTAGGCAACAGCTGTGAAGATAGTGAGATTCATTATGAGGCCCATTCTGGTTGACTATTATCTACTTTTGAAGACCTACAATGTCTCCAATGTTTTGGTTTTGTCAGTTTTGTTCTTTACTGTTTTGTTCAAATTTTATTATAACTAATAATATAGGCAATTCTATTAGAGATAGCGGGAGGCATTATGGTAACCATTGTTGATCACCTTGTATTATACTTTTACATTATCTATTGTGTCCACCCTTTTGATTTGATTGACTCTGTTCTGTTATGTCACATTTGGTTCTACTCCCTTCCAAAAAAGTGATAAGAACTGTGGGAGTAACAAAACCCAAAATGGGTAATTGTCATTGTACAAAAGAGAGGAAAAGAAAGTGCTCTAAATGATATAACTGCATGTATATTTAAGTGTATAAGATAGAAAATGATATCACAGAGTTTTATTGGATCATTGAACAGAACTGTTTGCAGTCTCACTGTTGGAATGTCCACTTTATAAGCTTTAATTTTGTAACTTGAACAATTGTTTCTGAGATGACAATATGTAATCTATTAACTAGTGATTTCCTACTGTTTATTTTTTCTGTAAATCTGTATAACTTGTACCCTTTCTCTGCCTTTTTTCTTTTTCTCCTTAAATAAAATTAAAAAAAAAAAGGAAAAATACAGTGGAGTACTACTCAGCCGTAAAGAAGGGTGAACTGGAGACACTTGTAGGTAAATGGATGCAACCTGAGATCGTACTCTTAGGCGGAATAAATCAGTAAATATCACATTGTCTCCCTGGCGTGAGAAACTGAAGAGGACACAAGGACCGAGGTACACCACAGATACTGTGAAATGGGAAGAAATTGTTCAAAAGCAAAGAGGAAGTGGGGTGAGGGAAGGGGTAAAGAAAGGAAGGGAAAAGGAAAAATTATTTTTAAAAGGGTGAAAGGGAATTCAAGCTTTGTAAGTAGGGGAGGGAAGAGAAGTTGAAGGCGGGAGAGGGGACTGAGCGAGGGGGAGAGGAATCCAAATGTATCAGGCGTGGGTACAAATTCCCTCTGGTGCCTGTGATGTACACCTAAGATGTACCAAAAAGCTTAATTTTTTTTACAAAAAGGAAAGAAGTCCTGTCATCTGAGCAGGAACCTGGAGGACAGGAATTAAAGGGAAGCAACCCTGGCCGGCATCGAGCGACAAATTCAACAGATCTCGCCTCCATGGGGAGCTGAAGAAGTCGGTCTCTTCGAGGGTACAACCGTGCTGACCAGAGCAGGGGCGATAGGGGACGGGAATGCGGGGCAGAGGGCACGGGAGTCCTGGGGGAAGGACCAGGAGCGTCCCCTGCTGTCCTCTGGATGCCTGCTCCACCCTCCGCGGGAGCCGGTGACCCCGGACCTGTGCGGCCCAGGCTCTCACCGGTCAGCTCTCTCCCAGGGTGGGAAGACATGAGGGACCGACGTGACCGCCTGCGAGGCCAACAAAGGCCCAGAGCAGTGGACACGGGACCCAGCCTGGTCCAGCAGACGGACAGCCTCCTAGAGAGCTGACTTCCCCCTGAAATCCAGGCGACCCTCCAGGCACCCCGAGCTGTGCAAGGCTCTGTATCCGCATACCCACAAGGGCTCCACTTCGCAGGCCACCGAATTACAGCACGCTGTGCAAAACTGACCTAGGGGTTTGGATTTTGTGTTTTGCTTTTATTTCAGGGATGAAAGCCCCAAATAACACTAAGCCTGGGAAACACAGGTGACCCTGCACCCTAGCCAGAGCAGGAATCCCCAAGTGCTGCCAGGACCCGCAGCCTCTGCAGGGGACTCCATGACTTCCTGGGTGGGGCCTTCCATCCTCTTCTGGAACAGCAAGACCTTAGCCTGGGTCACTGTGAGGAGACACGCAAGATACACTATAATAAGCTACGTGTTTCCCACACACGGTCCAGGAGCCCCCAAATCTACCCTAGCACGCACGAAAATATGGTAGGACTGTAATTAATACAGCACTCATGACAGTGAGTCCCTGTGGTGATGGAGGAGGAGGAGGAGGAGGAGGAGGAGGAGGAGGAGGAGGAGGAGGAGGAGATGATGACCTGAGCATAGCATGTAGTCTCCACAAAGATGGAGATCATGCCAGCTTTGTTTACCGCGGTTGACTCCACATGTGACACAACCCAAGTGTCCAAGCCCTGGAAAGCAGTCATTCTTCACCTGGAAACTGCCCCTTCACAAAAGGATCCTCTGCTGCCTGAATTCAGACGCACAGCGTTACTCACGGAGGAAAACTGGAAGCTCCTGAAGCGCCCGTGAGCAGAGAAATGACCGAACAAATGCCTGCCACCTCCACTGTGAAGTAGCCCTTCGGCAAACATTTGGCAGTGGCCACCCAAACCGTGTCGACGTCGCCTGTGAGCCAGCAGTGCCACTCACAAAGCTGTATCCAAGAGAAATCCACACATGTTCACCCCAAGGAATGCATTCAACAAAATTTACATAACAGGATGCAGCGAGATAGATCTTCTGCACATCAGAAAGGATCCGAAGGATGGAGAAGGGGGCAACGGGAAGGGTGCGTTACAAAGATTTCGGTTACGTTAAATTAAATTGCGTTATGTACAGGTATCAACTTCCTCAGGTGAGTGCAATCATTACATACTAATAAAAATTTTTAAGAATCAAATGTGCACAAATTCATAGCTCGTGGTATAAAAACTAGAAACAACCCAAGTGCCTGTCGGTAACACATTGAATTAACTGTGGAAGTTCAGACACTAGAAAACCAGAGAAAGCGTGCATGCTCAGAGGGGTCACACCACAGATACCGAAAGCTGATGTGAAGGGGTAAAAAAGACTCTCCCTCCAAGGCGGGGGATTTAGCTCAGCGGCACAAGCACCTGCCTGTCAAGTGCGAGGTCATGAGTTCGATCCCTGGTACCAACAAATAATAATAATCATCATCTCACTGCTGCTGTGTCTGATGCACACATATGCAGATACACAAACAGTACAGAGGTGCTATCAGTGCAGATGGAATCATAGATGTAAATACGGACACACAGAGATAAGAGGAGGGAAAATGCATATGAATATGCAAGGTAGGAGGGTGGAGGACAGACAGAGATGGGTACAGAAGACAGAAAGAAATAGATGGACTGAATGACACATCACCAAGAGGACAGAGTAACAATGCATACACAGACAGCCCGACCCACGCGTAGACGAGCGGGTAGGTGTGACATTCCGTGCTTCTACGATGGCTTGTGGGTGGCAATGAAGAAAAATCCAGTAACATTGCTATGAAACAATTCGATTTTTTAAAAAAACTAGAGTACGGATTTCACAAGCATAATGGTACCCGGACCCAGCCAGACACAAAAGAACGTAGTGTGTGGTTCCATCTATATGAAGTCCAAAGCCAGGGAAAAACAAACCCATCGTGTTTGTGTTAGGATGGTGCTTATTTTATTTAATTAAGTTTATTGGTACAATCTAGGCGTGCACGATGGCCACAGACAAATAACAAAACAAAGCAGTAAAAGGGTACAAGTAATACAGAATTTCAAGGAAAAAATATACATAGTAAGAAATATAAATAGTAATAGAAATAAAAATATAAATAGTAAGATATCACTAGTTAATAGATTACATACTGTCATCTTAGGAACAGTTGTCCAAATTACAAAATTAAAGCATACAAAGTGGACATTCATACAGTGAGATTGCAGACAGTTCTGTTCAATGATCCAACAAAAACTCAGTAATATGGTTTTCTACCCTACACACTTAAATATACATGCAGTTATATCCTTCAGACCACTTTCTTTTCCTCTCTTTCTTACAATACCAATTACACTTTTTGGGTTTTATTACTCCCACAGTTCTTATAACATTTTTTTTTAAGAGAAAAAAAAACCAAATGTGACAGAGCAAAACAGAGTCAGTTAGAACAGAAGGATGGACATAATACATGATGCAAAAACAGAATACCAGGAGATCAACAATGGTTACCATTGTGCCTCTTGTTATCTTATAAAGAGTTGCCTATATCATCAGGTATAATAGAATTGAACAAAACAGTACAGAACAAGACCAATAAACCCTACACTGGAGACCTTACAGGACTTCAGAAGAAGATAATAGTCAAACCATAATGGGCATCTTAGTGAATCTTATTGCCTTCAAAGAGGTTGCCTGTACCCTCAAACTTGATATTATCAAAAATATAGTAAAACCAGACAGAACAAGATGGGGAGAGCAATACAGGGGTTCAAATCAGGTTAATAGAAAAACAAAAAAGTTACTATAATATATCCCGCTATTTTTTAATTTAGTTTTCCCTTAATTAAAAAAATGAGAGAAAATAGATTAATTTAAAAATAGGGGGAAGATTGAGATAAGAGAGGACATTGTAGCAGAACAATGCAGGGCAGAACCGAGCAATTCAAGCATCATTGTGTTTCACCACCAGATAATCTACATAATAATAGTCACCATAGTGTCTCTTTCCTTGAAATATTTGAGTATAACTCCGTATACTATAGCATCAAACATATCAAGACAGTGTGAAGCCTTTCAAGAGAATGGAAGCATTACAGGGTATTTAGAACCCGCTAACAGAAAAGGAACATGGTTTCTGTGTTACGTCTTGCAGGCACCCTTCCTTTCCGAGCATTTCTTCCCATCTCCCTGTGTCTCTTGCACAATTTGGTTCTTATTTACGCTTTCCGCTTCTCACACCAGTGAGACTCCGTGGTGTCTGCACGCGTGTGTCTGACTGATTTCCCTTCAGCGTACGATCACGAGGTCCGCCCCGTAGGAAGGCGTTTAGAGAAGGCCGTGGCCAGCAGGGAACGGAAAGAGAGGACATTCAGGGCACGGGGTGGTGCAGCTCTCCCCGGGCAGGCACTGGCCGGATGCGTGCATTTGGTGAGAATTCATGGAGCCACACACTGAAGGCGTGTGCACTTTGATGCACGCAAATTGTCTGTTAAAAACAAAACAAAGTGTCGTAACAAAATTGAGAATGGAAACAGCTAAAACACTGTAGCATGATGTTAAAAGAATGTTACTCAGAGTACAAGTCCTGGGCAAAAAAATAGAGAAACAGGAAATATTGAAGAAATTTAGATAACTCCCCAAATTCTCTACTCAATTGCTGGAAAAAGGTAGATGCTAACTTGTTTCATGGGTACTGCTCCTTCTTCTAAGTTTACTGAAAAGAAAGTTTCGCGCTGTTATCTGTAGGTATTTTTTCAATGAAATGTTTGGAGTTTTTATTGTTGTTGTTTTTGTGGTACCGGCACTGAACCCCGCAATACCCTACTCTGAACCGCATCCCTTACCCTTTTTATTTTTTAATCTTGAGACCCAGGCTCATAAAGCTGCCCAGACAGGACACAAATTCGATACTTCCTGCCTCAGCCTCCTGCGTGGCTGGATCACAGCACCACCACGCCCACCTCCAAGTTTTCTTAAAGAACACAAAATGGGATTTTGTTCCCTTGGACCCCATGTGGGATGATGATCAGGCTTAAAACTAGGTGAATAAAATAAACGATAGAACAGTTTGGTAAAATGAGCCCACATTTGCAACCAACAGCTGATGATGCACAAATCAACTCCCAAGATGAAAACAGGGAATTCACAGTCTTGGGTCTGGGTTTTTCCGAGCAAAGAGAAGGGCTGGAGGAATGGGGGTGCTTAAAACGTCTGTCCTGTTTGAATATTCCACCCAAGCAATGGAACGAAAACACATGTTCACACAAACACTCACAGACAGGAGTGTGTCAGAGCAGATATCAGAAGCCAGACACAGCTGGGCGTGGTGACGCGCACCTGTGACCCTGGCCCTCAGGAGGCTGAGGCAGGAGAGTGCCCATGGGTTCTAGACCACGCTGGGCTACACAGTGAGTTCAAAGCCAGCCAGGACTGGAGAGCGAGTCCCTGCAATCACAAAAGAACCCCAGGTATAAAGGACACATATTCTGTCTCCGTGAAACATCCAGAAGAAGAAATCTGTAAGGCAGAAGTTGGTTTGGTGGCAGCCTGAGGCTGAGACGGCTTGGGGGTCATGGCGAAGGGATGCAGGGTTCCTTTCTGGGGTGAGGAGAATGTTCTAAACGGATTGCGCTGAGGAGTCGTGCCCCTCCATGAAAATCCTAAGCCATCAAATGGGACCTTGGAGATGGAGCCATGGGGCGCGTGAATATTATCTCATCCAGGCTGTTGGTGCAAAATTTTTTTTTAAAACCACAAAACAAAAGTCTGAGAAAGAAGAAAGGAGAGAGGCCAGGAGAAAAGAGGGGCTGGGGGGCCACAGCCTCACTGGAAGCGGCCCCATCAGACGGTTGGGCCTTTCTGGTCCAGATGCCCGCTGTCCCAGTCCCCAGCGGGGTGACCCTGAGAAGTCGCTTGATTTCCCCACACGGACCTCGGGTTCCTCCTTTGCCTAGTGGGAGGGACAGTGGAGGCCCCTCGGGGCTCCCCAGGACGTGAGGCGGTGATGAGCAAAGGGAGCCGGTGTCATCTTCCCTGGGGAAGGCAAAGGGTGAACAGGCCCGGCTGCACAGGGTGCTGGGTGCGGAGCTGGCCCCGCGGGGCAGGGCCCCGGGGTTGCTTTGGCTCAGCGCTCAGCTGACTTGGTTCTGAGCTCTGGCAGCCAAGGGGTGTCGCCGAGCCGGCTGTCACTCATCCTATGGGCGTCTGACTGTTTCTACACCCAGGCTGTGCCAAGGGAGGGAGTGTCGCGCTCATCCGAGGTTCCTGAGTGACAGGAGATTCGCGGGCCATAAAAGGGAGGGAGGCAGGGCCGGGCAGCCTCCCAGCCAGGCCTCCCGAGAAGCTGGCAGGTCCAGCGCGCCAGCCTCTTGTCCAGGGTCAGCACGTGGGCTCCGCTCCCCCTGGAAGCCCAGCCCCAGGTCAGCAGGAGACAAGGAGACAGAGCTGGAGGACTCGGCCCGGCCTGGAGGAGCAGGTGCGGCTACAGCCGGTGAGTGACGTGGCCGCCTCACTTCTGTGCCTCTCCCTGCGGCGTGCACAGAGAGAGACACAGACAGACAGAGAGAAACAGACAGACAGACAGAGGGAGAGAGAGACACACAGAGAGGAAGAGACAGAGAAAGAGGGAGAGACAGACAGAGAGGGAGGACAGAGAGACAGACAGAGTGAGAGAGACAGAGACAGACAGACAGACAGACAGACAGAGGGAGACACACAGAGTCAGACAGACAGAGAGACAGAGAAGGAGAGACAGAGACACAGACAAAGAGAGAGAGACAGACAGAGATAGAGGGAGAGAGAGACAGACAGAGGCAGAGACACAGAAACAGAGAGACAGAGAGGGAAAGAGAGAGACAGACAGAAAGACAGGGAGAGAGACAGAAAGACAGAAAGGCAGAGAGAGACAGACAGACAGAGGGGAGAAACAGACAGAGAGAGAAGGAGAGAGAGCTAGAGACAGACAGAGAAACAGAGAGAGGGAGAGACAGAGACACACAGAGAGGGAGAGACAGAGAGAGAGGGAGAGAGAGAGAGAGAGAGAGAGAGAGAGAGAGAAAGATATGATGTTCATTTGTGCCATACACTAAAGCTACACATGAACAAGAAGACTATCCTATATAGTATGTTCCCAGTATTTAACAAATAATAGTTGCCCAGGAGATGTGAGCTAGAGAGGTTGGTGGATGGATGGGTGGGTAGATGGATAAATGGATGGATATGTGGGTGGATGAATTGATGGATGGATGAATAGGTGGGTGAATGGATGGATGGATGGATGGATGGATGGATGGATGGATGGATGGACGGATGGACGGATGGGTGAGTGGGTGGATGGGTGGAGGGATGGATGGATGGATGGGTGGGTGAGTGGGTGGATGGGTGGAGGGATGGATGGATGGATGGGTGGGTGAGTGGGTGGATGGGTAGAGGGATGGATGGATGGATGGGTGGGTGGATGTGTGCATGGGTGGATGGATAGGTGGGTGGATGATGGGTGAGTGGGTGGATGGATGGATGGATGGATAGGTGGGTGGATGAGTGGGTGGATGGGTGGATAGGTGGGTGGATGGATGGATGGATGGATGATAGATGCATGCATAGATGGGTGGGTAAAGAGAAGAGTAATGGGTATATGGATGCATGTTTGGGTGAGTGGGGTCAAGAACAGATGGAGAAGGGATGGCAGACATTACTCCACCCCTCTCATCAGAAGGGGTCTTTTCTGGTAATTGCAGTCTAACAAAGGAGTGATAAACAAGGCCAAATAAAAGGAGAAAGCAAAATGCCAGAGTGTGCCCCAAGTCTTCTGTGTAGCCAGAGCACAACCTCCTGAGTAGAAGTGGGGAGCAAATGGGCCCCTGGGCCCCTGGCCACCCAGGGCCTTCAGCAGGAAGTTGGGTGTCCTGAGGCAGGGGAGGGGCTCCCTAGGGGGCAGGGATGGCATTTTGAGGGCCTCGGTGGGTGGAAGACTCTCAGGTTCTCAGTCCAGGGTGGACATGCACCATGGACTGTCGTCTCTCCCCAGGTCTGGCCATAGACCAGATGACAACCAGGGCTACCTTACTGAGTCTCAAAAACCCAGATGGACAAATCTCTGTGTCCCTTGACCCCCTCCCTCCGTGGGAGACTGTCAACCTGTCTTCTTTCGCTACTCAGGATCAGAAAATATTTCGGAGAGCTGAACCCAGAATCAAAAGAAATGAGTGAGCCTAAGCCTTTGGAAGAGGTAGGTTGGTGGGGGCAGAGAGACCTGGGGAGGTGGGAGGTGAGGACTTAATCCTCCAAAAAGAGTAAAAAAAAGAAAAGATAATGCACTACGATACCCCCTGTGGTTTGACTGTTATCTTCTTTTGAGGTCCTGTAATGTCTCCAATGTTTTGTTTTTATTGGTTTTGTTCTGTACGGCTATGCTCACTTTTATTATGCCTGATGATGTGGGCAATTCTTTTGAAGATAAGAGGCATCATGCGAGCCATTGGTGATCTCCTTGTATTTGGTTTTTAAGTCATGTACTATGTCCGCCCTTTTGTTTTGACTGACTCTGTTCTGCTTCGTCTCATTTGGTTTTATTCTCTTCAAAATAAAATAAAATTTAAAAGAAAGAAAAGAGAATGAACCACACTCAGAGCTAGAAAGCATTTTGTGATCTTCCACAAGATAGAAATAGATTCCTAGATGGGTAAAGATAGAAATAGATTCCAAACTGGACGGAAGGGAGCTACACCTGTCCCCAAAATCACTATGGACTCAGTACCTTGCTTCTCACCAAAAAGAATTACTGACCCAAATCTTTCTCCCTCGCTTGGAATAAGGATAGGATGTCAGCCTTAGCTTCCAAAATTTGGAGGCTTTTGCAGGTGAGGAAGTGACAGACAATTGCTCAGAACACTCTTAAGAAGGATGGGGAGAGAGGGAAAAGCCATCGGATGGGACAACAGGAAAGAGCCTTCAAAATGACACCCACAGAGATGCACACACACACACACACACACACACACACACACACACACTCGTGTGAATTTAGAAGCTGGGGCCCACGTAAAGGCAGACCTAACGAATCTTGCAGAAAGCCAATCAGATCTCAGATTCCACTGCCAGATCAGGCAAATAAAAACAGAATCTCTGAACCGAGCTTGAATTTCACAACAGTGAACTTGCAGGGCAAGTACATCCTGCACCATCTTCCTGTGTGTCACCAGGCACCATGGATTTTACCCGGCCCGGTGGCCCCAGGCCCTTTTCTAGTGCCCCCTCTGCACATCCCTGACCTCCTTCCTCGCGCCGTCTCTGCCCCCCCTTGGCCAGGAGGCGTACGACATGTCGGGCGCCCGCCTAGCCCTGACACTGTGTGTCACCAAGGCCCGCAAGGGCTCCGAGGCAGACCTGGACGCCCTAAAGAGCATGTTCGATCACCTGCGGTTCAACAGCACCATGAAGAGAGACCCCACCGCCCAGGTATGTGGCCGCCAGCCCCAGACCGGGAGCTCCCGCCTCCCGCCTCTGAGCAGGGTGGACTCTCCCTCTAGCAATTCCAGGACGAGATGGAAAAGTTCCAGCAGGTCATAGACAGTTGGGAAGAGCCGGTGAGCTGTGCCTTCGTGGTGCTCATGGCCCACGGGGACGAAGGCATCCTCATGGGCGAAGACGGGGAGACCGTCCAGCTGGATGACCTCTTCCAGGTCCTCAACAACAAAAACTGCAAGGCCCTGAGGGCCAAGCCCAAAGTGTTCATCGTGCAGGCCTGCCGAGGAGGTGGGGCAGGCCAGGGGACCGGGGCCACCGCCCTTCACCCAGCCCGACCCTGCCCGGCCGCCACCCCTCTGACGCTGCCCTGTCCTCCTCCTGGCCCCTCAGTGCACAAGGACCTCGGAGAAACCGTAGGAGGAGATGAAGTGACGTTGATCACCAATGACGGTCCCTACACCATCCCGACGTACACGGACTTTCTCCACGTGTACTCCACCGTGGAGGGTAGGGGCGCCCCGCTGGTCCACGGGAGCCCCTCTCCTCGCCCTCTGAGCCCTGCACCCCAGCTCACCCCTCTGTACCCCCAGGGTTCATTTCCTACAGACAAGAAGAAGATGGCTCCTGCTTCATCCAGACACTGGTGAAGGTGTTCAGAGACAGGCTCGGCTCCATCCTGGAGCTCCTGACCGAGGTGGGTTGTGAGGAGCTCTCTGGAGCCCCCTCCCCGGTTGGTCTTCCTCCATCTCCCCACCCCCAAACCCCAACATGGAAACTAGGGTGTCTTTATGCCAGCCAGAAGTTTCCCCAGGCAGGAAACCTTTCCTGAACAATTCTTTCATATTCAATGAATGGCCAGACATTTTTTTCTTCTAATGGTGATGTGTTGTGTTGCAGATTTATATATATATATATATATATATATATATATATATATATATATATTCCAACCAGACACGATAACCAGCTGTCAGGAGGCTGAGGCAGGAGGATTGCAAGTTTGAAGTCAACCCAGACATTAAAAACTAAAAAACTGGAGTTATATAGCTCAGTGTGAAAACCCTGGGTTCCATTTTCAGTACATCCAAAATAAAAAAAAAAAAAAGATTCAACCAACAATTCCACACAAATATGGAACAGAAGGGGACAGCAAAGGTCTTTTGTTTTAAGCCATGGGTACCTACCTGTCCTGTTCTCTAACGTTCTCCCCCTAAGCTCATGATGCCGACCCCCCAGGGGCTGGTCCCAGAGCTGACCATGCCCATTGCTGTAGGTGACCCGGCTTATGGCAGAGGAAGAGCTCCTTCATGAAGGGAGACTGAGGAAAGTGAATCCCGAAATCCAGAGCACCCTCCGGAAGAAGCTCTACCTGCAATAAAAGCAGAGAACCCGGGGAGAACCTCTCCTGCAAGTACTCTCTTGGCCCCACAGATATTCACAGGGCGGCTCCCCCCTTCCTCAAAATCTCCTCCTCCCAATCTTTCTTCACCCCCATCTGTGTCCTTCTTGGAACAGTCCAGCCAAAGCTGAGCACCTGACACGAAGGTAACATGAACATCACCTCCCTCTGGCTGGACTCTCTACCTCCATTAACCCAACCTCAGGGCACCCGCTTCTGCTTTATGCGTTTGTACCCAACTGAGATCTGTCTCTTCCTCGTGTGACACATGTTCATACACAACCAACTAGTTAAGCTCAAGATTTCCTCTGATCCCATCTCCCAGGGATTCCCTCCTAAACCCTGAAATCTCCGAGAGGCATAAATTACTCTCCCAAACCTGCCTCCCTGGCTAGCAAGTTAGTGCCTCTACGCATCCCCCGAGGGTGACTCACGGGCTTTTTCTCTGAGTAATACAGCTGCCTCTTGCTTTCCCCGTTCCCTTCCTCCTGATGTTTTTTCCTTAAGTTCCTGGACTCTGCCCTCTCTCCAAGGGAATCTGCTCATCCACTTCTCTGTTTTAACTTTCAGCCGCTCTAATCAGAGCCCACCCACCCTGCGGGCCTACACAGCAGAGTAACAGAGGCCCAGAGAGGTTCAGTAACATGGCAGTTGCCACACAGGATCTGACACACACAGAGGCAGAGCTGAGTTCTGATTTGTATCTCAGCCCCCTTTTCACAATCTGCTAAGTCTTGATCTATCAGAAGTTTCCTAATCAGAGTCACCCAGGGAGTGTCGTCCCTCTGCTGCAGGGAGGAGCTCTTCGGAAGGCTCCTAGAAATTCTCCAAACCTGCCAGCTGAGGTCACGCCTGTGGCATTTCAGCCCTGGGCTGGAGGTTGGACCAGCTGTGTGTTTTTGCAAGTTCCGAGGCCTGCTCTGTGGGTGTATCCACCATCTTTGAAAATTCATTGCTAAAGCATCTTTTTCTCCTGGTCCTTCCTCCAAGAACTCCCTGGAATCCTCACCCTCAGACCCCAGGCTGTTACCTCTGAAGTCATCTGTGTCCCCTGTCTTTTTCTGTGCCTCCTGGACCACCGGCCACCACGCCAGCCCCCCTGATGTCAAACCTCCTTCCCTCCCCCTCATCCCCCTTCAGGGTCAGTCTCCACCTTCTCGGCTCTTTATCTGGGCAGCTAGCATCCTTCCCGCCTCTCTGCCTTCTCCTCTCACGGGGCTTCATCTGTCCTTCACGCCGTCTAAAAGAGAAACCTCCCCGGAATGGTCCAGAAGACACAGGAGCGCTGTCCTTTAGAGACCAAGGCCAGACTCCACTCCTGATGTCTCCCACCTGCTGACCCCACTCGGCACCAGCGCCCAGCGAAGCTCTTCCCAGGCTCCTCCACCCTGACCGCAGGTCTGCGTCCTCTTCCTCACCTGGGCTATGCGTCTGCAATCAGCGTTGCCCCAAATGAAGGGGGCCCCCTCTCTCCTTATCCTCTCCCCATGTCTCCATCCCCTACTTATCCCAAAAAGCCTTCTCTAGCATCCTTTGAGTTGTTCCTTACCCAGAATGAGATGCTGGAAAAGACCACGTCTGGAGGCCAAGAGAATATCACCCAAATGATGATAAAGTGTCCAGTAAAATGTTATAATACTTTGCAGTGGGTCGGAATCTTCATTCTGTGTAGAAGCCAAGAGGCTGATGGGAAAGGACCTTTGGGTTTGATTTCTTTCTCTCCATTTCTCTTTGATTTCTTTGGGTGCATCAAGAGACTCGTGCTGTCTCTTTCATAACAGCAGGTGTGTCCGGAATGTTTAAAAATACAGACCACGCTCCTATACCTAATGACTACATTTTGCATGCTTGATACAGCTCTGGAATGTTCCCAAAGAAGCACCCAGAGCACCATTCCTCAGCAACCCTACAAGGTGAATGGGGTGCAGTGACACACATCTGTAATTCCAGTTCAGGAATTACTCTGGAGGCTAAGACAGGAGAGAGGAAATCTACAAGGGATGGTGGAGGTTAGCCAGTTACAGGAAGGCAAATATGTAGCAAGCATGTCCTTACTTCTACCCTGGCGCACATGGCAGCCATAACTAATCGATCACAACTCTCCTCCTGAGCTCAGCTACGGCCTCCACATTTTCTCCTCTCAGAAGCCTGGAAGCAGACAGCAGTCTTTTGGCCTAGGCACGGCCTTCCTGCGAATGAGATGCTTTTAAAGGCTTTTGTTTGTTGGTTGTGCTGATGTTGGCACCAAGTGCGTCATACACCCTAGGAAGGACACTCTAGCCAACCTCGCTGTCACCTCTGATCTGGTTGAAAGCCCTTATTAAAGAGTAACTAACATAGACCCAGCGTTGCTTGCCTTTGGTGCAGCCATAAGCATGGCTTTGTCCATGGGAACGGCAAAGCAAGTCACCAAACAGGAAGGCACAAAGGACCACACGCTCTGAGATGGTCCACAGACAGGGTCCTGGGCGCCCACCCGCGTGCAACCTGCTGTCCAAACGCCAAGTGATTCTGGAGTCTTCCGACACGGGGGTCAGAAAACAATAGAAAGCTTCACAAATCCAGCTGCAGCCTGTTTTTATAAATAAAGCTTTATTGAGACCCAGTCTGATCACTCATTTACATCCTGTCTACAGCTCCTTCGAGTCTACAAACAGAGGGACATGTGATCACAGCCAGCTCAGTGTGGCCTGCAGAGCTGAAAGCATATTCAAGCTGACCCTCCACAAGAGGGGGAAACAAAAGATTGACAAGCAGGCTCACAGGAAATTCTAAATTTGCTATGAGAACCATGATGAGGCATGACCTCACACCTGTTAGGACGGAGAGTCTAAAAAAGGTGAGAAGGCTGAGATGCAGCTCGATTGTAGAAAGACAGACTGACATGTACAAGACAGGAAGAGAGAGACAGAGACAGAGACAGAGACAGAGACAGAGATGAGCTCTTTTCTTCCTGGTAAGGTTATCAAAGTCATGACCTCACACTTGCCAGGCAAGAGCTCATGCCGCTGAGCTGAAGCCCCACCCTAGAAACGAGCTTTGTAAGCTGAGGGCGGCACATGCCTGTAATCCCAGCTATTCGGGAAGTTAAAGTAGGAGGATCCCAAGTTCAAGGCCAGCCTAAGAAACTTAGCAAGACCCCGTCTCAAACCATAAAATCAAATAGGCTGGGGATGTAGGTTAGTCGTCCAGCAGCACCGGATTCGACCCCCAGTGTCACAAAAAATAAATACACAGATAAAAATAAATAAGCAAGAGATATGCGTTGCAAGGATGTGAATAAACAGAAACCACACACCGTGCCCAGGAGGCAGCTTCAAGCAGCCATTGTGGAAGGTGATGTGGAGGTTTGCAAAGAGACTAACACAGGACCGCAGTGTGAACCAGGAAACCCTTCGACACCTGAGCCCTGGGGCAGCGTTAGAGATCCACGCTGTAACCCCGTGTGTCCACGGCAGACAAAGAGAAGTATGCTGTGGTCACTATGGAAACAGGCTCGGCAATTTAAAAACTGGAGCTGGAAGTCCTGCAAGACCCAGCGACTTCTCTTCTTTTCCAAAAGGGTGAAAGACATTATTGACAGTCATCCACGCATACCTGTGTTTACAGCAGCACAACTAAGCCTTGGGAGCAGCCTGTCTGTCCACCCACCAGTGCGTGGGGAAGGAAGATGTGTATCACACAGTGGAGTACTACTGTGCCATAAAAAAGACAACCTCGAGTCAGGTGTAGAGAAATGGATGGGGTTTGAGACCATCATTGTGAGTGAAATAAACCAGACACGGGAGCTTAAGCATCACATGGTTTGTCTTGTACGAGAAGCTCAAAGTGTAAATAATGCAAAGAGAAAAATAGTGATCGTGAGAAACAGGGCAACAGACCCTTTGCAAAGAGGAAGAGAGTCTAGAGATAGAGGAGTGGACAGAAGAGGGAGAGGAAGGAGACAGAACTAAAATATCACACGGAATAACTCCAGTCAAGGGATGTGTACAAACATGTACTAATAAAAAAAAAAAAAAAGAAGAAACCACGGCATTGCACATAAACAGACACCCACATAGTGGAATATTTTTCCGCTTTACCAATGAAAGAGGTTCTGCCATTTGCCATAACACAAGAAACTCAAGGACATTATGCCAAAT
This sequence comes from Cavia porcellus, assembly GCF_034190915.1. Classification (NCBI taxonomy): domain Eukaryota; kingdom Metazoa; phylum Chordata; class Mammalia; order Rodentia; family Caviidae; genus Cavia; species Cavia porcellus. Next base: position 66,660,837 of record NW_026947500.1, read on the forward strand.
GAAATAACCCAAAAACAAATCTCACACGATCTCATGCATATGTGGAACCTAAAAAAAAGGGGGGAAATATACAGAGGTAGGGCGTGGTATGGTTATGACAGAGGAGAAAGAGGTGGGGAAGAAACGGGGGGATGTGGGCCTCAGAGCCCCGAGCAGCAGATACGGGCAGGAACCAGTGCAGAGAGCTGACGTCCTTGGGAGCTGTGCTTCGTGACAGGGCCCTGCACCTGGGGGGACACTAAAAGACGGGGTTTCGGGTGTCCCCAGGGAGAAGAAAGGGAAGCAGCATGAGGGCAGAGTTACGGACGTTGCACAGCAGCAGGCAGACACCAGGTTGTGGCCTGTGATGACGCCCACACTGCCTGTCACCTGCCCAGCCCGCTACGCTCAGTGAGCCTGGGTTATCTGCACCCAGCTGCTCCTCCCTGATAGCACACGAGGTCCACCGACCACGTCCAGCGGTCATGCTTTCGTTCTTCCCTACTTAGAAAAACATGTGTAGTTTTCAGCTTGCTTCAAAGACTTCACATCTGGGACAGACTGACCCAGCCATGGACACACGGATCTGTGCTTGTCCCACTCACACTCCTTCCCGCCTCCCCAGAATGCTCCTGACTCCTGGTGAACAATTCCACGTTCAGTCTACTTTTATTAAAAGCCAGTCTGCGTAACCACCTATGACTGAATTCCTGTAACCGGTCACGGAGTAACTGCCCTCAGCCTTGTCCTGCATGTCTGCAAAATGTATGTAAACCGAACGCTAAGCTGACGATCGGGAACTGAGGCCCACCAGCCCGCTAACGTGAGGAATCGTTGCCTTCCACGCTCCCTGGTGTGGAGAGGTTTCCTTTCCTCTGGGGTTTCTCTGCAGCAGCAGGGCTGGGGTGGAGGGCCGCTCGGGGCGTAGGGCACTGGTTCAGCTCAGTGTCCAGCATGGGTTTATTCTTCTTTGGAAGGTAACTGTGTGAGGATAGGTTCACCTGCTTCCCTCTGGAAACATCTACCTTATTCATTTACGTATGTGCTCATTAGCATCGCATGGCGCTGCCTCAGTGTCTACAGCTTACAATTCCAGCTTTGCTGAAGCTGGGACCCAGGTGTTCACCCGTAAAAACTGGCCCTCACCCCATGAGCAAATGGGACAGCAACCCAGGCCTTTGCTCTTGGAGACGCTTCTCCCAAGAGAGGGATTTCTTCCCCCATTAAATATGGAGGCTGGGCTGTGGCCTGGTGGTACCGTGTTTGCCCAGCAGAGGTGAGGCTCTGGGTTTCATCTACAGCAGGAGAGTGAGAGACAGAGACAGAGAGAGACTGAGAGAGACAGAGAGAGACAGAGACAGAGAGATAGAGACAGAGAGAGAGACAGACAGAGAGAGACAGAGGCAAAGAGACAGAGAGAGAGACAGAGAGAGACAGAGAGACAGAGGCAGAGAGAGAGACAGAGACAGAGAGAGACAGAGAGATAGAGAGACAGAGACAGAGAGACCGAGAGAGACAGAGGCAGAGAGAGAAACAGAGACAGAGACAGAGAAAAAGACAGAAACAGATATAGACAGAGACAGAACAACAGACAGAGACAGAGACAGAGAGACAGAGGCAAAGAGAGAGACAGAAGCAGAGTCTCTCTTCTCTCTCTCTCTCTCTCTCTCTCTCTCTCTCTCTCTCTCTCTCTCTCTCTCTCTCTGCCGGGATCCACACAGCTCCTGAGGTTCTTGGGGTGAAGGACCATGAGAGGATGAGGAAATAAAAGAGAGACAAAGCAGGGGTCATGTCAACCACTGCGGTGCGTTTATTTACACACTCAGGAGCTTATATCAACGTCAGTCCCGCTGCCCAGCAGCTTGTGTGCCTGGCTGCCCTGCGCCCTGGCTTCTTGGTGCTGGAACAGCTGGTTTACGTAGCTTGTTCTGGGCCCCGTGTTCAGGGCTGGCCGTGCCTCTGCCGCACCTCTGATCAATCTCCCGCTCCACCGGCTCCCTACGCCTCTTTCCGGTGCTGGGGGTGAAGCCCAGGCCCTGCTAACCGAGCTCCCAGCCACTGCCACACCCAGCCCTTCATCTTTCGTGTTAGATTCTGCAGACGAAACCAAAGTGCTGGGGTTTTTTGTAGATTGTTTTTTTTCTTCAAACCACAAATCACACTTTTTTTCTTGTTTGTCTTATGAAACAGCAAAACAAATTTTCCTAACCAAAGAACAAAAGAATCACAATAGTTATCACACTATGCATGGTTATCTTGAAAGTGGTTACTCAGAATGGAAGATATAAACTGAAAACATTCTTATAAAAAAGGGAGCCAAAAAAAAAAAAAAAAAAGGGAGCCGACAGATAACAACACATAGTTTCCTTTCAACAAACTATAAGATGAACCCTTGGAATACATGAAATCAATAGCATTTAGATTGAAATATTGTTAAAACAATATGTAGCTTGACAAAGTATTCAAATGTCTCCCTACTTATGTATCTCTGTTCTATTTTGCTCTTTATATATTCTATATGTACAGATATCACTCTAAATTATATATATAATTATATTATATTTAGTTATCGCATGAGAAGAAAGCTCAACTTTGTGTGTCATATTCTGCTTAACATTATGTTCTCAAGTTGCATCCGTTTACCTAAAACCACACTTTTTCAGTCAAGTCTTCTGTTATGTGATTATTTAAAATCTGAGTGTTTCATGGCTCTGTTGTCATAAGCCAGTGAGCTTTGGGGATCATTCATACTGGGGAACCTGGCCTACTCTGACTGACACACCAGACCAGGCTGAAGTGTAAGAGCCAAGTTAAAAATGCTTGTCCAAGCCAGGCCTGGTGGCGCACACCTGTAATCCCAGCACTTGGGAAGCTGAGGCAGGAGGATCGTTGCAAGTTCGAGACCAGCCTGGGCTACAAAGTGAGCTCAGGGCCAGCCTGAACTGCAGAGAGAGTCCTTGTCTCAAAAAAAAAAAAAAAAAATGTACATCCTAGAATGAATTTGGCACGCTGAGGTTCCTGGCCACTGCAGAAGATATTCACAGGATCCGTAAGCGAAAATCAAATCCACGTCCCGTACTGTGAGCAGTTTCCATCTGATGGTGCTTGAATGTCACACACTGCCAGAGAAGCACGTGCCGTTTCCAAGGCCCCGAAGTCCAACCTCAGGCTCACAGGAAACACAAGCACGGTGGTGGAAACTGGAAAAACAGGCTGAATCATTTACATTCTGATCGGTCGGGTTATTAGAGAATGCAGGATTTCAGTTGTGATGGAGTTGTTCCTACGGTGATCGGTGATGAGAAATGAGGTCACCCTCACCCCCGTCATCCATTAACTAATCCCCCGACTGACTGATGGCCTCACCCGCACGCCGCACCCACACTTTAAGGCAGGATCCCCGTCCCCAGCTGGCTTCTTGTTGGCTTCTGACAGCATAAGACACAGGGGGAACAGAGGGAGGAGGGGGAGGGGGAGGGAGGAGGAAGGGGGAGGGGGAAGGGGGAGGAGAGAGGAGGAGGATGGGGAGGAGGGGGAGGAAGAGAAGGAGGAGGAGGAGGAAGGAGGAGGAGGAAGGAGGAGGAGGGGGGGGAACGGGCTTGACTCTTTGTGATTTAGCTACAGTCTTTTCAGGTTGTCTCCGTTTCCAGGGTTTTGAGCTGCACACCCGGAACTAGCACCACGGTGCCCACCTCAGTGCTGACTAAGGCCCCGTGCCAACAGCCCTGAGACACAGGTACAGAGCTCGCTCTCATCTCCCTCTAAACTCCCGGGGTCTGCCTCACACCCGCTTCCCAGCCCTAGGCTGGCCAACTGATTCCATAGAAACAATCCGTGTTTGCACCCTCACGCTGGAGCTGGAGGTGCAGCCCACTCATCTCGGGCCCTGATGGGTTTGCTGCCTGGTGCTGCAAAACAAGAAATACATAAATAATAATAATAATAATAAGCCACAGCACGGCGCTGTCACTTATACTACATGAACTCATTGACTCCTGAGTTAAATTCTCCCTGTTAAAATACCTGGAGCTTCCAATATTGATGAGACTTGAAAACACTGAACTAAAAAGCAGATGTGTGGTGCGGGAATGCTGCATGCTTAAAAAGAACAATAACCAGGGCTGTGATTTTGATCTTCGGTACCAAAAAATAATAATAATATAGAATGGACAAGTCCCCAGCCAGAGAAAGTCGATTAGAGATTATTAGGAGGTAAATAGGACAAAATGAGGAGATATTGTTTAATGGTTTAAAATTTCTACTTGGGAACTACCCGATAGTGACAGTGAATGCATCTCACGCACTGGGTTTCACACTTTTAAAAGCTTCCTGGGCTCAGGGGTGCAGCTCAGTGGTGGAATTCTCCCCTAGCATGCACCAGGCCCTGAGTTTGATCCTCAACAGTGCAAAAAAAAAAAATCAAATTAAACCGGCAAAATGGCGAATTTCATGTTATATGTAGTTTGCTACCAGCGTTTAAAATAATCACATAATACGCCAAAAACATATTTGAACTGGCGCTTGAAAAGAGTGGGTCATAAAGTGTGAAAATTACATTGTAAGAAACCTGGAGGGTTTTTTTTAATAGTTTGGGTGCTTTGTCATGAAAAAAACAGGCAAACAGAACCCTGAGCACGAGGAAGTTACATCAACAGGAAAGGCGTGCGGGTTTCATGAACCCCAGTAAGATGTGGTAAGGGGGTGATTCCACCTCGTGGTCTTTACTCCAAAATAAGCACCAAGAAGACACCAAGCAAGAACAAATTGATCTTCTTGGTCTCTCTCAGACTGTCAGGTCGTGCAACACAAGGGGAGACTGAGGTATTATCAGACTAAGGAGACGCGGCAGTGATATTTGTCTTTCTGTATCTTATTTCATGGACTATTAAGACCCCCAGGTCCATCCAGGGAGCTGAAAATGACAGGGTTGCTTCCCTTGATGGCTGAATAGTATTCCTCTGTGTGTGTTTGTGTGTGTGCGTCACATTTCCCAGAGGCCGTGGAAGGATAGGGGAGAAGGATGAGCACGCAGAAGGTGCTTAAGTCTCAGCCACGTAAGAGGAATAAATTCCGATGCTGGGTGATGATGGTCAGCGGTACCGTTCAAAATTCAAAATAGGTAAGACAGCAGCTTTCCAATGTCCTCAACTCAAAGAGATGATAGAGAACCTAAATATTCCCAGGCGATGCGTACACATAGGGAATCTGTCAAAATACCACACTACCATCCATCACGACGCCCATTTAAAAATAGTAAATAGGGCTGGGGATTTAGCTCAGCAGAATAAGTGCCTGCCTCCAAGCACAAGGTCATGAGTTCGATCCCCGGAACCAAACATTAAAAAAATAAATAAAGTAAAAATAGTCAAATAAAGGCCTTGTGGAACTCTGGGCTGGACCCTGGAATGCAGCGAGAGTAGTCAGTTTAAAAAGTGGGTAAGTCTGGAGCTCTGTTTATTAAAGACATAAAGAAATGGAGTGTTTTCTCCCCAGCACTCTTCGGAAGCGGCAAGCTCAGGAAAGTCATCACGGATCAGAGACGGCCAAGGAGAGAAGGCAGCCAGATGCAATGTGGGGTCCTGGGAGGCTCCCAGACAGAGGAGCAAAGTTCGTGGTTAAAAACAAATTAATCATGCAAGAAGTCTGAAGTCAGCAGCCTTCTCCACACTCGGGCCGGACAAGGGTATCCTGGCTGTGCAACAGATTAACACCAAAGGACGCCGCTCCAAAGCTGCGGGAACTCTGCAATTTTTGCAGCTTTTCTGCAAACTGAAAATTATTCCAAAATAAGTATATTTAATGCTGCAATAAAAATAGAAACACAAAAAAAATTTTAAATAGTAGCACAGACCTTGCTTTGGTGCACAGATATAAATCACATGTCTAATCTTTCTGAAATGTTAAAGCGAACCATGACTGTCATTATTTGCCAGTTTGCTAAAAAAATGTTAAAATAAACATCATCGGAGGACCGGGATTTAGTGTGGCAATGCGACCTGTCTGGCAAGTGTGAGGTCCTGGGTTTGAATTCCAGGATCAAAAAAAAAAAAAAACCCAGAAACAAAAATAATAAAAAGGATAGTGTGTTTCTAATTTTTATTTTCTATTAATCAGTAACATCTACACTTTTAATGAGGCGCAGTATAATATGCACACGCCGAGCACACCACGGTAGCTAGGATTTTCCTCTCCTCCCATTTCTTTCCATGTATTAACTTTTTGGAGTGCTGGGGATTGAACCCAGCACCTCACACGTGATCAGCACAAGCTCTCCCCCGGGCTGCACCCACCCCAGCCTCCTCCTGGGTCAATTCTGTGTGTTTAAAGTCTTCCAGCTCCTCTCTTTACAAAACAGAGCAGTGTGTCCTGGTTCCCTAAGTCAATCTTGAGTTCCCTGACCTCCGCAGGGTTTAATCATCTCTAATTACAACGTAGAGTCAGCAGATCTAGAATGTCTAATCCATGGAAATTAATTTATCAATTGTAATCTGCTGCCGGTAACACCTGGTTGACAAATCACAAGTTTTGAAATTACACTTGACTTGGAAAGAATTTGGGAGTTTGCCCCAGGCGTGCATGGAGTTCAAACACTATTACATCCAGGTGAATTATTCAACACCTCCCTAATTGGGTTTAACACTCTCCTTGGCTATGTCTCCCTGTCTTCATGCCTCTCTCCTATTCTTTTTTTCTTCTCCTTCCTGTCCCTCCTCATCCTCTTCTTTCTATTGTTCTGTTTCATCTTTTGACACAGTCTTGCTTTGTAGTTCAGGCTGATCTTGGACTGACTACGCAGCTCACCCAGCTCCGCTGGAAATCACGCCAATCCTCCCGCCTCGGCTTCCTGAGTGCCAGGATTACCGGTGTGCATCTGGTTTAGCTTTCTAAATCAACGTAGCTCTACCTTTGGACAGATTCCCACAGGAGGCGCAGAGCTGCAAGAGATTAGGCAAGCGATGCTGAGTATCTTCTGCCCAACACGTCTGGTCCGATTTTTCCCATTGATAATTCTACGGATTAGGGTGAACCCAGCAGGGCTGGGCAGGTTGGATGAACGCACCTCCCTCCTAAAGCACAGAATGAAACTGTTTGCACCTCCAGAGGCATCCTCGTCCCCCAGCTGCCCAAGCTGACGTGCATGAACCAGATTGCCAAACGTTGCTTTCAGCCTGCCTCACATCCACGTGCCTGAGGTGGGTTGGCCAGGGGGCCTCTTGTAGCGCCAGGTTAACTGAGTCTGCGTGATTCTGGTTGTGGCAGGCCCACCTGGAGATCGTTGCCAATTCATTGCAAACGGAGAATGGGAGGGGAGGATGGTGCTTTTGATTCTCCCGGTGAAGCTTGCAGTGCTGGCTTTTCTGATATGAACTCAGCTGTTCTCATCAGAGGAGCTCAAGTTCTTGTAGTCCCCGAGGATGGCCTTTGTTCTTCTCAGGGGAACCTGGTCCCTACCTTGAACGTTGCTTCCTGGCTCCAGGGCAGATCCTCAGCCTGCTGGCACAGCTCCTTCACCCCGTTGGCACAGACTTTCCAGCTTTCACTGCTGACCTCTGTGTGCGGGACATTGTCGTGGGCTCCAGGCTCCAGCTGGATTCGTACAAGACACTGCCCTGAGATTCAGGCCCTCGGCTGGATTTTGGGGTCTCCAGTGCATGGACAGAGCTCTAATCTTCTGCATTTGACTTTTTGGGTGAATATTATAAAATAATCCTGTAAGTTATGTGTCCTGTATTAAATCTGTCCTCTTGTAACCCCTGACTACAACGCCTCTGCATTGTTTTCCATTGATATTTTTCTTTAAAACAATCCCATTTGGTATAATTTAAAAGAAAACCATTATCATCCAATGGAATATTACTTGGCAATAAAGTGGAATAAAGAACTGATAATTGCTACAGTGTGGAAGAACCTTGAACGTACTAGGCTTTGCAACGAGGAAAAGCCAGTGGCAAAGGGTGGATATTGTCCAAGTCCCTGACAAGCCCAAACAAGGAAACAAGTAAATCCATACAGACAAAGATCAGGTCATCAATCAGCAGGGACCAAAGGAGAGAAACTGGGGAGTGACACACAGCGGGTCCTCTGGGGGTGCTGGGGAAGTTTTGGAATTGTATAGAGGTGATGTTTGGGCATCACTTTATTCCAAAAATCACTGAGAATCTGCTTTGGAAGGGAGAATTTGATGTTGTGCAAACTGTATTTTAAAACTGTCAAAAAGACCCTCAGATGTAGGTGAAGATATCTGTGCATTTTAACCTTTCTGGGAAAGATGGGGCGCTAGCTCCCCAGAAGGAAACAATGGTTTCCGTGTTCACTTTCGTCCTGTGCTGTTCCCACCAGGCATTGGCTCAGGGCCTCATCGTGATGTCTAGGACGCAATCAGGGGGCAAGATCCTGCCAGAGACACAGGGTGCCGAGGGCTTTTTAAAGTTTTATTTTTATTATGGTCGCAGGACGGCAGTTACACACACTGTGGGGAGCTGAGGCACCTTTTGGGGTGCTGAGAATGTTAACCCTTTTGCCACCACAGTATCCCTTACCACAGACAGGAGATGAGCTAAAAATAAACACATACAATTAATATTTTGTGAAGCTGGGGGGGGGGATGAAAGCCAGGACCTCAAGCGTGCTGAACAAGGGCTCTTCCTCTGAGCCCCACACACCCCAGCCCAAATCCACACCTCCTTGTGCATGTGTACAAATATTTCTCCTGAAACAGAATTGCAATCTCAAAGAGCAGGCGTATTTTTTTTTAACCTCTGATAGATTTGTTCACTCATGGATTGCATTCGAGTGATTCACGAAGCCCCAACCAAATGCCAAATGCTGTTTTAGGTCCTGGAAACTATGTGAATGAAAAAGTTTCAGATCCTTGGAATTGATACAGTAGGAGGAAAGTGTGTTCATAAACAAATCCGTAAGACCTCAGCTGATACCGACAGGACTGGGAGAAAGAAAGGCGCGTGTGACGAGTCAGAGAATGATGGAATTATTGGGGTTATAAAAAAACTCATAAAATTGATCACTTAACGTGGACAATGCAGTGATACGTGGCACATCCACGGTGCTGTACAACCGTCACGTCTGTCTGATTCCAGAACATTCTCATCATCCAGGAAAGAAACCCCGGACCCAAGTGGATAATTAGGAAGGTGACATTTGAACAGAGATCCAAAAGAAAAACAAATGAAAGCCGTAGAAGACCAAAGAAGAGCTGGGCACGCTGGACCAGGCCTGTAATCCCAGCACTGAGGAGGCTGAGGCAGGAGGGTTGCAAATTCAAGGTTACGTAGCCTCTAGAGAAACAATAAAATCTGATGCTATCTACATGCCCCATACTATTATCCGGTCCACTTGTTTCTTAGGCAATTCCGTTTTGTTTGTTGTTGTTTTAATGTATATTTTATTTAAATGCAGGGGAATATTATCTGACAAATCAAGAATAAAATACTGATCTCTACCACAGCATGAATGAATCTGCAAAATAAAGGCTTTCAAGCAGAAACCGGCTGTCCTCAATAGCTTCGAGGTACAAGACCTGTTGGAAAGGGCGGCTTTAGTTCAACCTCAGGAACATTCTAAAGTTGCAAACTGGTCCCTCCTGAAAGCACCTGACTCTGGATTTGCAGAGTTCCTTCCAGATGACCCCAAAGCAACACGGGCAGAGACCACCCACTGTGGTCCCCAGAAGAGAGCCCCTGAGACACACCAGTTTCAGGCAAAAGCAGGCAAGAACCGCCTTCCGCATTCGTGCAAATTCCGCCAGCCCTGCAGCCAGAAACCTTTAAACCCCTCATAAATTATCGGTGTTATCCTGCAGAACCATAAAACACCTGGTGGCTATACAAACTGCTACAACTTTGCAGCACTGGGCTTTGCCAAGAGTTGTAAAAATTTTATTTCCCTTTGTTTCATTGTTCTGTTTTTGCCGTGCTGGGGACGGAGCCAGGGCCCTGCCCGAGCCGAGCCGGGAAAACCTGCCTCGGTCACTGATGCAGCTCCTTCTCTTCCCTGGATGTATCAATGCCCTTTCCAGAAGGAACCCTGAAGAAATAACCCAACAGGAGAAGGGAAGTTTAAGGCTCGGATCCCAGCCTTCTCTACAGCTGCTGCTTCTTGGTTTCTTTCTTGGCGATCATAGTGATTCCGTTCAGCTCGGGGAGCCGAGACACACGGACACACGGACCACGGTTTGCTCCCGTTGGCTCCTCCTGCCCTCCACCCGCTTCCCTCTGTCCTTCCCCAGATCCTGTCTCTGCTCTGCGGATTCTGCTTCCCATTCATCTCCATGTCTCTTTTAGTTTGCTCTTTAAGTCATTTATAGTTTGCATCTCTCAGAGAAACCATGCAATATTTAATCTCCTGTGTGCCATTTATTTACTGAATATTATGGTCTCGAGAGTCACCGGCCTTCCCTCAGATGACTCCAAGTTCTCCTTCTTTATGCACTATGCGAGATCCGAAGCGGCCCTGAGATGAGCATTAGGGAGCGTATGCAGAAGCGAGAGTGCGGTTCATAATATTAAACAGGGAGGAGCTTGGAGAAAAACGGTGTGCTGTATGCATTTCCCACTCAGCCCAACGAATGCATCTGGAGGCCAAGAGCAGCGAGAAGCCAAGCCATGCAAGAATTTCCGAATGCAGCATGAGTTTTTGCACGTGCTGTTCCACTGCTAGAAAATCCCGTCTCACACCCACACCCTACAGATGCACACACCCTGGTAAAAACCTGTATGAGGCGCCCACGCATACACACCCATGTGCACACAGCCACACACACACACAAGTACAAACAGCTCCCGATGTGCAATGGTTCAACGCACTGTTTTTTGACCACACAAGGATACAAAAGTAAAGGGCCCAATGGGAGAACAATGTTTAGGAGGTGCAAAGCCCAGGTTGCATCCCCAGCACTGCAAGACACAAAATAAAACTCTAAAACAGCCCTGATTTTTTTTTAAAATGAGCTTATAAAGGCCAAGAGTTAGAGTCTTCTGCAAGACTGAACGATAACACACAGTCTCAACTAAATGCCCAATGGGATGCGTAGAGAAAGGAAGTGTGGTACGTCCAGGTCGTGGAGTACTATTCAGCTATGAAAATGAGTGAAATCTTGGTACCACAGATGAGCCTGGAGGATGCAGTGACACACAGCAGGCACAGAAATATGAAGACTGCGTGTTCTCACTCAGGTGGAAAATCTTACAAAGCAGCTCTCATAGTTGAGAATGGAATAGAAAAACAGAACAGAACAGGACAGGACAGGATAGGACAGGACAGAGGCTGCAAAGCCTGAGATCAGGACAGGGAGAAATGACGGTCACCAGAGCCTTGCAGGCCACAGATGGCTGAGAGGAGAGAGTTCTGACGCTGGCCCACTCGCCAGGAGGACTACATCTCACAGCAGCTCACCGTGTATTTCAAGCCAAGCAGACCCGCATGCTCTCACGGGAAGAAGGCCGGCGTGTAGGGCGATGGATGGGATACTTATCCTGGTGGTCACACAGTGTGTGCAGACAGGAAGCCCCACCCTGCTGCCCGTCCATACGGCCAGCAATCGTGTGTCAGTGCCCTTCTTTAAAAGGTGACTGCCGTCCAGGTCACGGGGACACTGGACTTTCTCCTCAGCATTGCCAGAGGACAGGAGGACATTCGCTCTGTGCTGGAGGGAACTGATGGCCCCCGTCACTGCCCCACAAAGTATGCATTAGCGGAGCCGATTTGGGAGTGACACTGTGTGATTCTGTGGCAGAGACCACCGGAGATGTTGTTCAAATTTTATTAGAACGTGGCGGGGGCTGTCAGCCCACAGTAGAGCACCTGGCTGGCAGCCACCAGCCCTGGATTTGCTCCTCGGCTCCACAAAAATAGAAAGATTTACTAAGCCTGAAGCTTTTAGCTCCACACATCACGCTCAGCCTTGGAGCTTCCCGGGGCCACGGATGTGAATGTGTGAACCAGTGCCACTGCGGTGGCAAAATCCTTGCACTTCTTGGACGCGGTAAACCTCCCGTTCCCGTGGGGTCCGGCAGCTCCAGCCTCAGGAACGGGCCGACCTAGCAAAGGTAGACACGGGAGGCTGCGTGATTCCACTGAAATATGCACGGGAGATGAACCCACGGACGTGGGAAACAGAGTCGTGGGAGCCAGCGGCTGAGAAACAGACCATGGCTGCTGGTGGAATGAGGCCCCCTTTCTCCTGTTTATTTATTAAGTGTAAGGGACAGTTTGGGCCCATCTGATGACTGCACTGGCCCCGTGAGCCTGTGCTGGCCGCGGGCCATCTCAGGTCCCCTTCCCTGTCCCATTCCACCCCCCGCTCCCACCTTCCTTCCCCTCCTGATCTACAAAGCTTGGTTCACAGCTCATCTCTTTCTCCATTTTCTTTCTTTACCCTTCCTTCTCCCCTCCCTGATCCCCTCTCCTTTCCACAATTTCTCTCTCCTTCACAGTGTCTATTCCGCGAGGCTTCCTTTCGAAGAATGGTCTAAAAGTGAGACACCCTGAATGGATGAGGTCTCACTGAGTTACACGTCTTAGACCTGTTCAAATTAATCCTTACGTTACAGGAATTTTACCATGATCAGTCCTAATCGCAGCCCCGAATCACTGAAACCCAAATCTTTGGCAGTGGCGTCCCAGGGTCCAAATTGTTTTAAAAATCTGGGGGTGCATCTCAGCATACCTTTTGCCCAACATCTGTGAGGCTTTGGGTTCCAAATAACAATATTTATTAAATACAGAAGGCCTGGAGGAAGCCCCTGCAGGCTGCCGGGGTACAGGTCCTAGGAAGGCAAGGCCAGTCCAAACCCAGAGCTAAGAGGAGGAGAGGATGTGTGAAAACCCCAGGCCAGCTGAGCCTGAGACACGGCCGGGAGGGTCAGGGAACCCAGGAGCTGGTTCTCCACAAGGATGCGAAAGCCAAGAACAGGGAAGGAAAAATAGAAGCAACAGTTATCTGTTGCTTTTCACGCATCAGATTGGTCATAATTTTCAATCTTAAACTTTTGTTTTTGGTACCAGGGATTGAACTCACAACCAGGCGCTTGCGCTGCTGAGTTAAACCCCGGGCCCCACGATGGGTAGTGATTTTTAAAGGATACCCAGGGCTTGGAAGAGGCACTCCTACTGTTAATAAGAGTGAGCCTTCATTTCTGCTCTTTTGGGAAATTATTACAATAATACCCCCTTGAAATCCCACATCTGGGGCTCTATTCTATTGAAATCTGTTTACTAAAGAATTGCTTCTAGGAGCGAGAAAAGATAAACTGGAAATTTCCTGCATCCTCTCAAAAGGTAAAATGGTTTGATACCTGGAGTGTGTTATTTCATGGGACACTGGGCACCTATGAAAATAACCAGTGCGATATCTATCTGTTTACCTGGGGAACTCCATGCTGTCTGTGATCCCAAACCCCAAATCAAATAAAGCAACAAACTTTAGAGCTACGTGGCTGACAGGCTCTCAGATTTGAAGAAAGTTTTGGGCAGATACACCAGGGCATGCTATATTTTAATACGAATTTCCCTCTTTTTGTGAGTGTCTTTACAAGGTGTGATTTTTTTAAAAAACACAGTGATTGCCCCTGTCCAGCGCCGTCCGGTAGAAAGGCAGGTTCATAAAGGTGTGACCTCTGGGACTTTATTCTCCAGGACCAGCACAGAGAGACGCCTAGCTCTTCCCCAAAGCCAAAACCATCCTGAGAGGTTTCACCGAGCCAGCCGGAAGCTCTGATACAGACACCCACTAACGAGGACTTCCAGGGATTCAAAGCCACAGAGAGGGGATTAAGAGCCGTGTGTGTTTTACCGTAATAATCTTTTAAATTTAAACCATGGCTTGCATCTGCAATTATAATAATCATTAACAGCCAATAGCTATTGGATATTTATTACTATTGTTCCTTTTTAAAGTGCCCTCAGTGGGGACTCAAATTCCAGGCTACCCCTACATCAAATGTCCCTTTGTTTGATAAAACCCTGCACCACTTTGGTAAAATCTGAGTCTCTCCGAATGCCATCAGCGCATCCTGTGTGAGTGACCACCTCACTTCTGGCAGAGCTTTTGCAGGGTCTCTGTTTCGGAGGGTGAATGAGTTACTACACCAGTCTTTCTTATTTTTCTAGGATGAGGTCTCTCCAAGTCACCAAGCCACCCAGGCTGGGCTCGATCTCCCAACCTCCCCGGAGCGCTGAATGTAGAGGCTTAGGCCGCCACGCGCCAGTGTGTTACTGAAGAACACACATTTTATTCACTTTAAAATTCAGACTCACACGAATGGGAGAACAAATGTTTTTACTGGTAATTGAACCCAGGATCCTCACACTGAGCTGCATTCCCAGCCCTTTTCAATCATATATTTTTTATTTTGCCATAAGCTCGCTAGGTCTCTAATTGCCTGGGATGGGTTTCAACTTGTGATCCTCCTGTCTCAGCCTCCTAGAATGCCAATGTACTATTTTTTAAGTTGTATCTTACTTTATCCCCAGTTTTATCGGGATGTATGAGGCATAGCTAACGAATAGAAATCGTATTTTTTAAGCAATGTTATGACTTCCGTCTAGACGTCTCCCAGAGCCTCATGTGGGCAGAGGGGGCTTTTGCAGAGCTGGCTGGATCCAGGGTGTGTGGCTGATTCATGGTGCCAGGCTAGGTGATCGCTAAACCGACCCACTGATGGGGCTGGCACCACCCTAACCCGGTAGCCGGGATACAATAAGGGACAGAAAGAGGTTTGTCTTTTCTGTCGCTTGGTTTGCTGTTTTGTTCCCACCATGCACTCTCTCCCCGCTCCGATGTCACCCCGCCCGGGAGCCAGCCTTTACCAGACTGACACCTCTACACCCCGTGCCCTGAATAAACCTTTCCCCCGTAACTTTGCGTGTCAGGTATTTTGTGTCAGACATGGGAAAGGGGACTCGTCTGGGTGCCCAAGACAATGACTGAACACATCCACAGGAGGATGACGGCCACCATCACAGCATTTCCCTGTCTGTCATCCCGGCAGCCCCACGCGATGGCCACCGTGATCAATGCCATTTTGTAGATAAGGACACCAAAGGGAGAGAGAAGGCTCCGTGGGAGGAGCAGCGGATCTGGAGTCAGGGAGACCCTGAGCGCACAGCCACACGTGTGCCCTGCGACAAGCAGGCTCCCTGGCCCAGTGTCCGTCTCCCCGGGTGTAAATAGAGGATTTCACTCCTGCATGGCTGAAGAAAATACACAAAACCCTTGCTCTGGAGACCAGCGGTGAGAGGCGGATTAAAGACGGGGCGCTGGGCTCCATCTGCACCTGTCTCCCTCCTTCCAGACCCACATGGCAGAGCAGCGGGCTGAGACCCGAGCCCTCTCCTTCCGGCCCGGGGTAGCAGCTCAGGCCTGTAGTTCCAGCTCCTTAGGGGATTAAGGAAGGAGGGGGCAAAGTGTGGAGCCAACCTGGGTTTGATGCCAAGAGACAGGGAGGGAAGGAAGGGAGAGGAAGGGAAGCTGTTTAATATTCCGGAAAGGAGCCCAATGCACTGGTGCATGCCTGGACTCCGGGCACTTTGGGAGGCTGAGGCAGGAGGATCACCAGTTCAAATCCCGCCTGGATAATTTTTCAAGAATTTGTCTCAAAATAAAACAGTGACAGAGCAGCCAAGGGTTTGGTCCCCCCAACACCACAAAACAGTTCTGGAGGTAGAAACCCTACAGTACAGGGGACGGGAGGAGGAATCTAATAGAAAGTGGTAGAACTGTGTGACGCATTCAAGCTACAGATGTACCCACAGATGCGGAAAACAGAGTGTGTCCGAGACAGTTATCCTGGCAAAGACCAGCAATACCCATTCATAGAAATAGAAGCCATGAATTATAGCACCATTAATGACAAGCAAGTTCTATAAATTGTGGTATCACCCATAAAGAGCTTTTTTAAAAATGCAAGGGTGAGCCGGGCGTGGTGACCCATGCCTGTCATCCCTGCACTCGGGAGGCTGAGGCAGGAGGATCGCTGGCAGTTCCAGGCCAGCCTGGGCTACACAGTGAGCTCAAGGCCAGCCTGGACTGCACAGACCATGTCTCAAAAAACCAGAGAGGGAGAGAAATATAGAAATAGAAAGACATAGATAGAGAGACAGAGACAGACAGAGGGAGAGAAACTGGAAATTTCCCAAGAAACAATTAACGGGGGTTATGGAGGAAGCAAGTTTCTCTCTGAAAAACAAAAGTATCTGTTGGGGGAAGGCATTCACTATTCCACTGCTAGCCGCTTTCTCAGCTTGCCCCAAAATTAGAATTACTCATTTAAGAAGTGAAGCATTATTTCTTTGAGACAGGGTCACGCTAAGTTGCTGAGGCTGCTCTCAAACTTGAGATCCTCCTGTCTCAGCCTTCTGGGAGCTGGCATCAGGGCAGCATCAACCCCTCTTAAATGTTAATTTGGGGGCTGCAAATGTGGCTAAGTGTCAAAGAGCTTGCCCACCATGTACGAGGCTCTGGGTTTGCTTTTTGGCATTACCGAAAAAAAAAAAGTTAACTCTTTTTAAAAAAATCAAAAGGCCAAAAAGACTGAAAGAGAAAAGAAATCAAAAGGCCAGTAAGGCATAAGGTAAAGACAAAAAGGTTCCAGGAGAAGGAAACAGAAACAGAAGCAGGTCCCAAAATGAACACCCCAAAAGCAAAGAACAAAAACCAGAACAGCCACTGAGCAAGGGTCAGGAGAGACCCCCCCCCCCCCCCCCGATTCCGCCCTGAGTGGAATCACCGGGAACCGCAGGAGGCCGAGGCAGGCAGAACTCTTTGGTTGCCAGGAGAGCATTGTTAACAAGGCCAGGTGACCGCAGCTGGCCCACACCCGAGGATCCAGCGGCACTTGGCAGGGCCACGGTGTAGAGCTCTTGCCCGGCGCCTGCAGGCTGAGCTCTGCCCCAGCCCTGGGAAAGGGAAGTGCGTGATAAACTGGTTTATTTGGTGTGTGTTTCCTGATAGCTGATCACAACTTCCCAGCTCTCTTGCTAGATGAAGCCAGGGGGGTAAATCTTCCTGCCCCGTGGAGTGTCCCCCACGGCTGGCTGTGGCTGGCTCTGGGCTGAGACAAGGCCAAGGGAGATGCCCTGGGGTGAGAGGTCCCCCGAGTCTGCTCTGTCCCCCATCCAGTCCATGATCCCCCCAGAGAAAGAGCCACAGAAGACACAAGTGGAAATATAACCATTAGATCATCTTCCTTAACAAGCAGCCATGGGACCAGGGCCCCAAGAGCCCCCACGATAACACAGTGCTGAGCCTGGGCCTGTCCCCCGCCCCTGCCCCAGCCGGGCCGCACTGTGAGCGGCTGGCTCCCAGGGACACCGGTGCGGCTGAGCCACTGCAGCAGAGGCCTCCCGTCCCCGCCTCTCCCCTCCCGGCCCTCCGGTGAGCAGCAGACCAGGAGCCCTCATGTTGGTGAGCAGGTGAGGGGTGGAGAACCCCGAGCTGGAAGATGCTGGTGGACAGGGCGAGGGGGAGGGAGGACTGAGCCCGATTCTCTAGGCTCTGGGAGGACGAAGGGGACAGAGGAGGACAGGGCAGACACGGGGAAAGGGTCTGAGGCTGGAGATTGGAGGCCTCTGCAGCAGTGGTCAGGACTTTCCACGCGTGGCCCCCAGCCCTGGCCACTCCCGGTGACCTGCTGCCAGCACCGATTCTGGACATGCCACTCACCCTGGACACCCCAGACCAGGTCCCCACTGGCCTTTCCCAAGCCTGACTCCAGGAAGTACAAGTAACGTGGGGCTCTGCTGAAGGTCTCTTGGGATTGTCAGGGTCTCGCTGTGCGGTTCAGGCCGGCCTGGAGCTCACTCTGTAGCCCAGGCTGGTCTGGAATTTGCAAGGATCCTCCTGCCTCAGCCTCCCTAGTAAATCAGGACTACAGTCACGCACCACAAAAACCTCTGCCCTTCCGCAGAGCCAGCAGCGAACCGTGTCCTCCAGGTTGCATTCTGCTCTCGTGGACCCTTAAGTCTTTCTAGAGACCCACATTCCTGGGGAAGCCGGGAGATAAGCATCCGTAAGGCTTGTTGCTAAACAGTTTTTTCCCGCGTGTCAACGCACAGGGTTTAGCTCTGAACAGCCCGTCGTGTCACGGGGAGAAAGGCTGTGTGGGGGAGGCCAGGGTCTACGAGAAGAGGGAGAGAAGTCTACGTTGAGAAGAGAGATGGGTTCCTGGCAAGACAAAGGTTCCTAGCAGCTGTATGAACCCGGGATTCTCAGAATTGTTATGAGAACCACACAAAAATAATCCAGCTCTTAAGAAAGTGCTGGTTCTTTTCAAGCCTTGCCTTTAAATGCCTCTGATGTGTTCCGGTTGGAGACTGATTTTAAAAGCTGCATAACCACCTAGGAAAGAAGAGAGCCGAGCAACAGAAAACCCTCTCGTGGCTGATTGGAGGAAACATTAATGTTTTAAAAGGGCTTGGTGACTGACACCATGGTGGGGGTTTTGTTCTATATCATTTGTTTATTGTTGGAGAAAAAGATAGTTGCTGGCACCAAACCCATTCTTCAAACATATTCATTAAAGAAAATGAAGGATAAACGTGTCCGCTGGGAGATGGGAGCCGAGAAAGGTTGTGATACACAATTAATCCTGGGCAGGGTGACAGATCCGTTTGTAAGCCAGGCTACTTGGGAGGCTGAGGCAGGAGGATCACTGCGAGCTCAAGGCCAGCCTGGACTACAGAGTGAGACCCTGCCTCAAAAATGACCAAAAAATTCCCAAAGAGATAAGAACAAAGCAGAGAAGCATCCAGAAATTGCCTGACGCTGCAGATTCCCACAGCCTGGGATGAATTCCCGGTTTCTTCTAAATTAATGAGGACCCACGAACAATGTCAAGTGGATGAGTAAGAAAGTCCCCAAAGTGTGTCTGATCGTTTGCATTTCTTTAAATCTTTTACATCGCCGTTTTTATATTAGTTCACTGTGGGTGCTCTTTTTTAAAATTGCCTTGTCAGCCCATTAATTTCAGGACGGAGACTTACGTGCAGACACAGGTTTGTAGTGTCACACCCACACTTCCCTAGGCCTCCGCCTGCTGGCTCAGTTGCTTTTCTCTGGTTGCTGAGACAAAATACCCAGCACCCAAAATGAGGACAAGAAAGGCTTATTTAGCTCAGTTTGTGGAGGTTTCAGTCCAGACTCAGCTGGCTGCAAGGGAGGGTGGCGTGGCAGAGGGCGTCGCAGGGGAGAATCAGCACACGGCGGGCAGCAGGTAACAAACCATCCAGAGACCACCTCAGCTCCCTCCACGCCTTACGTCTTACCAGGTCACTTAGAGCAGGTTCCACTCCCACCCTGGACCCTGTGCCTGGAGCCTAGCCTTGCACCAGACTCAGTTTCAGCACCACACTCTTCCGTCTCTGAAAAAACTCCAGCCGGCTCTGAAACAGTCCCACCCGTGACCCCGTGAGGTTTTGGGGGGTCCCTGCCAACTCCCGGTAGCTACCATTGTACCTGCTGACTCTGCGCTTTTGACAGTTAGATTCTACGTGCAGGTGAGGTCAGGTGATATTTCTGTACCTGGCTTATTTCATCCGGCATAATTCTCTAGTTCACCTGTGTTGTAGTAAACGAAGAGTTCCTTTTTTAAGGCTGTATGATATTCTACTGTGAGTGTATATATCACAATATTTTTCCAGTGCTGGGGATCAAACCCAGAGCTTCCCACGTGCTAGGCCAGTGCTCTCTTACAGATGCACCCTCAGCTTCTTGTGTGCTTCAGCTTTTTACTTATTTTTATTAGTATATGTTTCATCCATTCATCTGTCTTAAACACAGAAATGATGTTTGAGCTGTGTCTCCTTCACAGAAGAATGAATGGGAAAGAGGAAGGGGGAAAAAGAAAAAAGAATGGGAAATGAAGAAGAAAAACAGGATCTGGAAGAGTCCCTTGACTGCATAAACAGAGGGTTCAAAATTTATTCTGGGGGCTGGGGATTTAGCTCAGCGGCATAAGCACCTGCCTTGCAAGCAGGCAGTCGTGAGTTCGATCCCCGGTACCGATAAAAATAAAAACAAAAGTTGATTCTGTTTGATTTTGTTTTCTGGGCAGCTTTTGTGCCCCTGAACAGAAACAGAGGTGTATTAGTGAGCTTTCTGTCACTCTCACCAAACAACTGCAGTAGTCAGTCTAAGAGGGGTGAGGCTTCTTTTGGCTCCTGGTTCTGAGGGTTTGGTCCAAGGTTGCTTGGCCCTGTTATTTGGACCTGCAGCGAGGCAGCCCGTGATGGAAGGACACAGCAGGCAGTGCCCCGGAAGAGGGTCGCGGCCAGAATCACACGGTCCTCTTTCAGGCGCCATCCCAGTGACCTCACTGTCTCCCCGAGGCCTCCGCTCCGCAAGGCTCCACCCAATAGCACCCCAGGCTGAGGACCAAGCCCTTCAGCACACGGCCCCTTGAGGGTGCCTCCAAACCACAGAAAAAGGTCATCCAAGGTGGATGACATCCAAGTTGACCATAAGCAACTAAGTTAAGTCTTTGAGATTCCATCTCAGGCATGAATTCCCCCGGCAAGCAGAAGTGCACTGCTGGTGGCTTGAAGCCTCCTAGAGCAATGCGCATAAGCATGAGATGAGTCTGGGGATGGAGCTCAGTGGTACAATATTTGCTCAGCATCCACTAGACCCTGGATTCCATCCCAGCCCCACAAACCCAAAGGACACAAACACAACAAAAATGAATATATCTGTAACGCAGCATAGAGTTGACTTCTTCAAACAAAGTGTAAGTTTAAGTAAAATATTTTTTTAAAAAAGATTAAATGAGCACCTCCAGGTCTCCATGGGAAGCTGGGATTTGAACCCCTTTTCTGACTCCCAGTTTTCTGTGTTTCCCTCCCCTTTTTGTTCCCACTAGACGCAGGTTCTCCATGGAACCCAAAAACCAAACAGCCGTCTCTGAATTCCTCCTCCTTGGACTCTCGGAGGAGCCGCAGGTACAGCCCGTGATTTTCGGGCTCTTCCTCTCCATGTACCTGACCACGGTGCTCGGGAACCTGCTCATCCTCCTGGCCATCGTCTCCGACCCCCACCTGCACACGCCCATGTACTTCTTCCTCTCCAACCTGTCGCTGGTTGACATCTTCCTCTCCACCACCACTGTGCCCAAGATGCTGCTGAACACCTGGACCCAGAGCAAAGCTATCCCTTTCACGGGCTGCCTCACCCAGATGTACGCCTTCCACCTCTTTGGGACCATGGACAGCTTCCTCCTGGCCGTGATGGCCGTTGACCGCTTGGTGGCTATTGTCCACCCGCTGCGCTACTCAGTCCTCATGCGTCCCCGCGTCTGTGGGCTGCTGGTGGCGGGCTCCTGGGTGCTCACCAACCTGCAGTCCCTGGTGCACACCTGCCTCATGGCCCGGCTGACCTTCTGCGCTGGCTCCGAAATCCCCCACTTCTTCTGTGACCTCACGCCCCTGCTGAAGCTCTCCTGCTCGGACACTCGCGTCAACCAGCAGGTGGTGTTTGCGTTCGGCCTCGTCATGGGCGTTACCCCGATGTCCTGTATCCTCCTCTCTTATATCTGCATTTTCCGCGCTGTCATCCGGATCCCTTCTGCTCGGGGCAAGCGGAAAGCCTTCTCCACCTGCGGCTCGCACCTCACGGTGGTGTCGCTGTTCTACGGAACCATCTTCGCCACGTACTTACAGCCCGCCACCCTCAACAGCTCCCAGAAAGACAAGGCAGCTGCGCTCATGTGCGGGGTGATCATCCCCACCCTGAACCCCTTTATCTACAGCCTCAGGAACCAGGACATGAAGGCTGCCCTGAGGAAGCTCGTCAGCAAGGCGGCCTCCTCCCAGAGCTAGGGCAGGACGGTCGCTGGACCCCTACCCTGCTCCAGGACCACTGTTCTGTGCCAGGGGCGCAGAGAAGCATCCGATCCTGCTCTCCAGGAGCTCAGGGTCCAGAGGGAAAGATGGACACACAAATAAATCCTTAGAGAACAGTAGGGACGGGCTGAGGGTGTGGGACTCAATCCCCAGGACCACTTGGGTGAAAAATTAAGATAGAACAATGTGGTAAATATGTTAAGAGATGGATGGATAATCCCAGCACTCGGGAGGCTGAGGCAGGAGAATCATTTGCAAGTTCGAGACCAGCCTGGGTACAAAGCAAGCTCAAGGTCAGCCTGAACCGCACAGCAAGACCCTGTCTCAAAACGATCCCCCAGAGAGAGAGAGAGAGAGAGAGAGAGAGAGACCACTGCTCTGTTCCAGGACCCCTGTTCTGTGCCAGGAACCTAAAGATGAAGTTTTCATTTTCCTCAAGATTTATCTTCCCCGTGAACATCAGAAAACCTGAGAATGCTTCCAAGTGGCCTCAAATTATCCCTCCCTGGGATACCAGACTTACAGAACCTCTCGGTGAACAAGGCTTCTGGAACAGAAGATAACCACATGCAATAGATTAACCCACGCTAACTTCCCAATAATTTGTTTTGAAAGTCTGTGTCATACTTTTTATTCTTTTGGGGGGGGGGTTGTTTTGTTTTTAAAATTAAAAAAAAAGATGTATTTCTCCTCATTCATTTTTCTCTTTCTCAGGGCTGGGGGTATTTGTGGTACCCAGGGTCACCTGACCGCTGAGCTGCATCCCTGAACCGTTTTTATTTTGTTTTGAGGCAGCATCTCATGAAGTTGCCCGGGAGGGACTCACACCCGAGACCCTCCTGCCTCAGCCTCCCTGAGTGCCTGACATCCAGCTGAGTCCCCACACCCAGCTTCCTGGGCTCACTTTGGGCCAGAACAGGCCATGTGCTCGTCCAGCCACAGTGCTGTGCTTCCTTCGTGGTAACAGGACACTTGGGGAGGACCCGCTGAGACTCCCGGCCACCGGCCTCGGCCTCCGGTGACTCCGGACCACAGTCGCTGTTGTGGCTGGCTCCTCATGGTTTGAAACATGCCAGTGTTCAGCTCATGGAGATTCTGGTAAGCAGGTCTGGTGTTGGGCCCTGGGTTCAATCCCCAGGAACAAAGAAAGGAGGAAACACGGACACCAGGCCTCACGCAGGGAGAAGCTCAAAGGACACGCATGGGACGGGTTTGCCTCCACGGCCCTCAGAAGGGCCACCCGCACCCCGATCCTGCATCTCTAGAACTGTAACACAATGCATTAGTTTGCAGTGTCACAGCGGCCTCAGAAAACTATGCAGTTAGCCAGGCAGGGGTGTGACACCGCCAGGATCTTGTTCAGGCACCGTCTCTGGCTCATGACCAACCCTAGGTCCCAGCTCGCAGACTGGGCTGCGGTTGGAGGGTTTAAACTGCGGGGTGCTTGCTGGGCGCCCCGAAATAACGGGACAGCAGCTGAGACCTGCTCTCCGCACCGTGCTGAGCCCTCTCTGGGCACCATCTTGTTAGGTTTTAAACGACATCCCTGTGGGATGCAGCAGGGGACCCTTTTCTTACGGATGAAGAGACTGAGGCTTGGAAAGTGTCCCTGCTAAGAAGCCAAGAACCCCACGAAAACTTGACGCTGTCTGGAATCCAGTGTGAAGCAGAGTCCACAAGGGGGCGCCCACTGGGCAAGTCCAGCCTCCCGTCTCTTCATATGGTTTGCAAGCTAAGGATTTTAAAAACTTTTTTAATGGCCAGGGGGACATTAGAAGAATTGCTGGGTGTGGTGGCTCCTGTGGGCAACTCCTGCTCCTTAGGAGGCTGAGGCAGGAAGACTGCAAGTTTCAGGCAACTTAATGAACTGTGTCTCAAAGTTTAAAAAAAAAGATTGAAGACTGAAAATTTACTTTAGGGACAAAAGTCCTTGCGCACCTGTGCAGGATTCTGGGCTCAGCCTTCTGTGCCAAAGAGAAGGAGGAAAAGAAAGGAGAGCAGAGGGAGGGCAGGGAAGGAAGAGATTTTGTGTGTGTGTGTGTGTGTGTGTGTCCCAAGGGGTCCATAACACACTTACACGTTGCACATCACTGGGGGAGCTGGAGAAAATTGGGGCCCAAGAAGAATTAAAAAAAAAAAAACAGACGCGGGCTCCCATGTGGTCCAGGCTGGCCTCGAACTCGCGGACCCCACTACACGGAGGATTTAAACGAGCCATTCCCAAATCCCCTTGTCCAAAGCTGTAGTTAACATGCGCGACCACCAGGTGGCGATGGTGCACTCTTCTACAGTGAATTTAAAATTCACTTTTCAAAGCAGATCCCAAGCCCTGAATGACCGTGACCTTGGGTTTGCAAGGAGACTTGGAGGTGGTGGGGGGCTCTGCCCTCTCCCCAGGAATTGGTCCACAGAGCAGAAGGAGGGAGGGCTTGGGGTGGGGACCCACATTACAGCTTAGGAATGCACACACTTTCTGGAGGGTCCGGGCGTCAGGATTGGCGGCTTTCTGGGCCCCGGGAGCCTCTGTCCCTGTCATTTAACTCATGCTTTTGTAGCAAGGAGCCAGTGGTCAGCCGCACATCGGGGAAGGGGTGCAGGAATTATCATCCTGCGATGTCACACAACATTCAGTCTTCCATTTCACCCTTGTGTTGGATTTTTCAGGCCGCGGTTTGTTAGCCCTGGTGTAGGTTAATGGGCGTGACAAGAAGTAAGGAGATCAAAGAGGCTGTTTTAAAAAATGGGAGAGGATGGGACTGGGGATTTAGCTCAGCGGCATAAGTGCCTGTCTTCAAGTGTGTGGTCGAGAGTTCAATCCCCGGTACCGATAAAAAAGAAAAAAAGACCAAAAAATGAGAGAAGTTGGAGTGGGCTGAGTTTCAGCACTGGAAAAGGAAGAAACAGGTGAAGGTACCACAGGACCTTGTCACATGCCATTCCAGCCTCCTGCCGCCTCCTAAGGGCTGCCTGCCTGTCTGGCATGGAGATCTCAGAGCAAACCGCACTTCCTCAAGAGGTCTCCCCTGACCTCCACCCCCTCCACCACTGCAACCACATCTGGGACCCAGATCCACTCAGTAGCCCACATTTTTTTTGTCTTTTTTTGAGACAGGGTCTCACTATGCAGTTCAGGCTGGCCTTGAGCTCACTTTATAGCCCAGGCTGGTCTCAAACTCGAAACCATCCTCCCGCCTCAGCCTCCCAAGTGCTGGGATTACAGGCGTGAGCCACCACACCCAGCAGTAACCCACATTCTTATTGTCACTGTGCTGGGTCCCCAAAAAGCTCATGTGGTAAAGGCTTGGGCTCACGCCCTGTCACTGATGGGAGGCCGGGGACCTCCTGGGAGGTTTTAGGCCACCAAGATAGCATGTCTCCAGTTGGGAATTTGAGGCTCTAGTCCCTTCCTCCTTACCCCTAGTTTGTGGCCTGGCCACGGCACAAATGGCTTCACTGCACACCGGGTCCCGGGCTGTGATTTGGGCTCATCTCAGGGCCAAAAGCAGCAAGGCCAACCGCCCACACACTGAAGCCTCTGAAACCATGACCTAAATTAGACCTTCCCACTTTATACGTCATCATCTGAGGCATGTGTTACAGTAACATCATCTGAGGCATGTGCTACAGAAACAAACACACACACATTCATCTGTGGCATTCTTTGGTTAATGTCTCTTGCACTCTAAACTGTGAGCTGATACCCAGTGGAGAGAGGGCTTTTCACTCCTCTCGCCCAACTGTGTTCCCTCATGCTTAGGACGAGAGTCACTTTCAATATGTTTGTTGAGTGAATAAAAGGTGGAAGGAACAGAGCGGTGATGTGATGGCAGGAATCCGGGAGGCCTGGAGGGCGGGTGGCCAAGGTGGGCGGAGTGGGAACAGAGGCGTCAGGCTGGCTTCGGCTTGGGTACGGCTTGGGGAAGGGTGAATGCCACCTTCCAGAAGTGAGTTAGTCCTCGAGAGACAGACCTGTTAGGAAGGAGCATGCCTGGCTTCCTGGCCTCTGGCTTCTTGTCTTGCCCCATGATCTCTCCCCTCACATGGGTGCCCACCACAGTGCCACGCACGATGTGACCCTCGCCAGGGGCCAAAAGACAGCACCATGCAATCTTGCACTCTCAGTCTCTAAAGCAGTAAGATACATAAACCTCTTTTTTATAAAATGCCTGCCCCGGCCTCAGGTATTTTGTTATAGCAACAGAAAACAGACAAAAGCAACAGTCAAGGTTAGGCTGCCGCAGTCTGAGGAACAAACTCCGCAAATTTCCTTCATCCTCAAAAAAACCCTTTTCTGTACCCTCATGCAAGCAGATTTCTGCTAAACTCAAGGACAGAGCCTCTGGAGCAGGATCAGAAAGTTCTAGGTCAAAGTATTCATTCATCAATAACGAGACGCTGTGAGAAAGTAACCCAGGGCTTCTCTAAACTCTCAGCAAGGGGTGCCGGGAGGGGCCGGCTCATCTGACTCACATCCCAAGGGGCAGAGTAACCTTGAGCACAAGACCGCGACCCTCTCTCCCTCCCTGTGGGACACTGCGGAGCAATGGGCACGGACGGTGTGGAGACACCGAAGCACAGAGGGAAAACAGAGCTATCCCAGGACCCCATGCCAGGTCAGAGGCGGGGGTCCCCCAGCCCGGGTGAGGGTGACCCTGAATCCAGCCCACCCCTCCACGTGCCCCTGACTCACCCAGTTACCCTGACCATGGGGAGAAGGAGCAGCCCCAAGTGGGGTCCACAGAACAAAAAGTAGACAAGCAGGCAGGCGTGATGGCACACGCCTGTTGCCCCGGCACTCAGGAGGCTGAGGCGGGAGGATCGCCACAAGCTCAAGGCCAGACTCGGCTCCATGCAGGGCTCTCTCTCAAAAGAAAAACAAAAGTAGAAAAGCAGGTGAAGTGGCCAGAGAGCCGCTTCCTGAAAGCCTAAGGACCCTCCAAAGTCTGGGCTGGGGGTAGGGGACCCCAGAGAGGAAGTTCCTACCCCCCCAAGTGCCCATCTGCTGGGAGCTTAGCAGGACGGAGGAGGTGGGCTGGCTCAAGGAGCAGAATGGATTTGCCTACACTTTGGCAGTGGAAAGGAGTCTGCAGGGATTCCCCCGAGATCTGTCTCTGTCTCTGTCTCTGTCTCTGTCTCTCTGTCTCTCTCTCTCTGCGGCTGGCACAGGGCTGGCTTCTCCCAGGCCTTACATCTGCTACAAAGGACCCCAAGTCATACCAGGTGGGGGCCCAGGGCAGTGACCCCATTTTAATCCCACTGTGTCTGTCCAAGACCTGCTCTGTAAGAACAGTCAGTGCCGGGTGTGGGCAGCTTCCGATTTCACCCTAGGAATTTGGCAGAGGAGGGGCAGAGCTCAGCCCTGAGCAGCCCTGTGGGTGCCCCTGATGGTTACGGTGGCCCAGTGTTGTCTGTCTCCCAGGATTCACGGCTTGAGAACTCAAAGGGATGGGCCCCAGCCACGAGGGTGTGGGTCAATCATAGAGTGTCCACCTCAGATGTGCGGGCTCCTTGGCTCTAGGGTGCCCCAGCTCTGCCCCCGACTTGGGCCTGTGAAGCTCTGACCCCCAGCCATCTGCCAACTGGGGCTTCTCTCCTTTTCCAGACTGACACCTAGCCAAGAAAAAGGACAGGGCCTAAGGGATGTATATGGGGTGCTAACCAGTTCACCGGGAGACACACACACCATGGAAATCTAACAAGACCAGACAGCACAGACAGAAAGAGTATCTGAAAGAATACTGGCCCACCACGGCCCAGAGGCGATGAAAGACATGAATTCACATATCCAAGAAGCCTGAGGAGATAAACTCACAGTGAGGCTTTAAAACCACACGCACGCACACACACACACACACACACACACACACACACACATCCCTATGCCTAGGGCTCTGGGCCACCCTTCCAGGCACCAGATAGCCTATCTGAATGTCCAGTAACAGCTGGACAGCAGTGGACGGACAGAAGAGAGCCTCCCAAGGAGGTGCCATTGGACCTAAAACACAAGGGGAAATCACAAGAAAACCTGAGTTTCTCGGACAAAGTGTGAGTGTGTGAGTGTGTGTGTGTGTGTGTGTGTGTGTGTGTGTGTGTAAAGGCCCTGGGGCAGGAAGATGAGAAGAATGCCAGAAGGAAACCACAGAGTTCAGGAAAGGGGGCAGACAACAGATGGAACCGGAAGCTTTGAGGTAATGCTCGGCATGCAGAATCTTCTCAGGGCGAGAATGAGGATCACAGGAAGGCCGTCAGCGGGAAGGTGCTGCAATCCGATTTTAGTTCAGGTCCAGTCTGGGCAGTGCATGGGGCAGGAAACACGGGGATAAAGTGGGTTACATTTCCACGAGAACATCTCCAGCCCCATCCAAGCTCACGAGCCATGACTTCCGTTGAGAGACTTGGGTCTATGTCCCCTACCCTGGACGCTGGAAGTGACCAGTGTGTCTGATGGTTCACCCTGACTGCCCACTGGGTGCCTGGAACATGACAGAACATACTTCTGGGTACATCCGGGTGGTGGTGGTCACGACCTTGAGGAGAGCCTGGTCCCACCCTCC
The DNA here is from genome assembly GCF_034190915.1 of Cavia porcellus. Classification (NCBI taxonomy): domain Eukaryota; kingdom Metazoa; phylum Chordata; class Mammalia; order Rodentia; family Caviidae; genus Cavia; species Cavia porcellus. The sequence goes on from NW_026947500.1 coordinate 66,689,222, forward strand.
TCTTGGACTCTTCCTTGCTGGCTTCTTGGCTGGGGCAGTCTTCCCCTCCATGTCCTTCTAGCCGGGCATCTCTGCCTTGAAGCCGGCTGTCCAGGGACTAAACCCTCTGAAACAGTGAGCCAAATTCAACCCTTTCTCCTTTAAATGGCAGGTGTCAGGTGTGTCGTTCCAGACACAAACATCTGATCAGCACCAAGTGTAATAACGCCCAATGCTATCAGGAAAGGAGGGCAGCTTCTGCCTTGTGTTTTTGTTTTGTTTTGTTTGTTTGTTTGTTTGGTCTCTTTCCTTTTTATCGGTACCGGGGATCGAACTCACGACTGCCTGCTTGCAAGGCAGGCGCTTATGCTGCTGAGCTAAATCCCCAGCCCCCTGCCTTGTGCATTTTTGGAGCCCTGAGTGGCTGTCTAAGAAGTCCAAGGACCCAGGGCCACCACAGTGAGAGGAACAGGAGGACACATGGGAAGCCCACAGCTGTGGTGGAGATTCCTGCCCATGGCCGGCATCAGTGCAAGACCTGTGCCATGCTGAGGGCTGGTCTCCAGTGGTCGCCTTAAGACATGGGGCCAGGAGGCAGGTGGTTAGGTACTGGGCTGTACCCGCAAAAGGAATTAAGGCGTCCTTGGGGATGAGTGAGTTGTTATAAGAGTGAGCCCCCACCGCAGCCCCAAAGTGTCGCCCTCTGGCCTCCTGTCTGGGGACAGGACCTCCTGCCCCCTCCCTTCCTCTTTTCTCTCCTGCACCAGGATGCTTCAAGCCTGGCGCCTTGGGCAGCACCAAGCTGGTGAACCTCCAGAACTCTGAGTTAAACAAACCTCTTTGCTTTATAAAGTTACCAGCCTTGGGTCTTTCATTATCCTAATGAAAAACTGATGGATACAACCTACGATTGAGGATGAACCCATTGTGTGTGCGTGTGTGTGTGTGTGTGTGTGTGTGTGTGTGTGTCTCTCTCTCTCTCTCTCTCTCTCTCTCTCTCTCTCTGTTTTTTGTGCCCCCCTAACCCTTTCCACTGAATATAGACAAGGATGCCAGTCCGGCCCCGGCCCTGTTTCCGACCCATAGCAGCCGTGAGCACCCTAAGCCAGCTGTTTACACCAAGTTTGGGGACAGTTGGTGAAAACAGCCGCAGCCATGGGGAGCTGCGCGAGGAGGCAGAGGCAGGGGTGGCCTGGAGGAGACCAGGGAGGAGGCTCGGTGGACAGCGGGCCATGGAAAGGGAAGACGCCAGGGCTTGGGCCTGGTGGAAGTCATGGACGAAAAGGAAGAGGAGGTTGGGTGCGTTTTGGAGACAGACCAGCTGCCACCGTGCAGAGCTGGTAAGAGGCTGCCCGGGCCCGGAGGAGCCCAGGAGGGCGCCTGCACCCCCACCAGGCCGGGGCGACTACATCTCCCAGCAGCGCCCGCTCGTGCAGCTGGAAAGGGGAAGGGAGAAAAAACAACTTCGGGCCAAGCATTCCCGGAATGCGCTTCCTGCCGGCGGGGCCGGGGCGCGGGGCGGGCTGCAGCCGGGGCGGGGCGCGGGCCGGGGCGGGGCGCGGGATGGGCCGCGGAGCGGGTGGGGGACCGCACTCGGCTCGGCTCGGCCGCCCGGGCCCCAGCATGGCCGAGCCGCTGCTTTGGAAAACCTTCTCCCGCCTGCGGGGCCGGGAGAAACTTCCCCGGAAAAAGTCAGACGCCAAGGAGCGCGGTGAGGGCGGCGGGCACGGGGCAGGGCGGGATGGCGAGGAGCGCGCGCGCGCGCGGGGCCTGGGGTCCCGGGACCCCCCAGGAGGGGCAGCGCGGGGCGGGGGGACAGCGGGACCCCGCCGAGCCCCCTGCGGAGCGAGGCGCGCACGGGACGCGCGAGGGTCCCGGGAGCAGCGGGTGCGGGGATGGGGGCGCGGACCGTTATGTGCGGCGGCCCGGACGGCTCCGCGGGAGGCCCGGGAGGGGGCCTCGCCCCGACAGGAAATGGGGTGGCGGGGAGGAGGGGCGGGCGGCCGGGAGCACCGCGCTGGGACCCGGGAGGAGCCGCGCGCCCGCATCATCCCACGACCTCCGGTCTGCGCGCGCTGCTGTTGCTGCGCCCGTCTCCGGCAGCTCGGGGAGACCGTGACCCCTTTATCCAGGGAGGGAAACTGAGGCACGCGGTAGTTTTCGGTAGCTCGCCCGGGGCCGGCGGAGTGAGTTAAACAGTGATGTGGCCCTTGCGACTCATAGCAGAGACCTGTGAGACCGTGTGTCCTGCAGGGCGGGAATCAGAGGTGGCCGGGGGACCGAGTCCAGGGGCAGCAGCAAGACCTTAGGGAGCCCCGAGCCGCAGGGGAGGCGGGGCGGGGTGTCCTTTAAAAAGGACGGCGGCTGCACCATGACCTGACCTCTCCTCCCCGGCTCTTCCTGGAGATTCCAAGGTTCCCAGAGCCGGACGAGGGACGGGGGTGCCCACACATAAACACACACAGGAAATAGGCTGTGACACGGAGGCCACGAGGCCTGGACCCTTGGCGCCGGCCTGGGCCGAGGGACAGACCGGCCCGGGGTGGGGGCGCAGTTTGGGCTGCTGCGGATGCAGGGCACAGTGATCTTCACCCTGCTCCTGAGACTGTGTCTGCTCTGGGATGTGCGCCGGCTGGGGCACAGTGTCTGGGAGCCCCCCAAACCCTCCTGAAGGTGAGAGCTATGTCCATCCCTCTGTCCGTCCTTCCCAGGAGGATGCTGTGGCTCAGGAGAGGGCAGGGACTCACAAGAGGGCAGCTAGGACTAAGGCACAGGAGAAACCAGATCCCAGGGCCCGAGGGCCCGAGGACAGCTGCCCTGGGCCCTGGGGCTTCGAGCACTCAGCCTGCTTTGGAATGCTAGGAACCGAGCTGGACACCAGGGAGATGGCTGGCCTGTGGCTGCCCATTCCATAGGAGGCAGTGGGTCCCTGGGGGCAGTGATCGCAACCCCGGGACAGGACAGGGCATCCCTGTGTGTCAAGTCAGTGGCATGCAGTGGAGGCCAGCACCGAGCTGACCCCAGAGGAGCCTCAGGCTGGGGCTGCTTGGGGGGTGCCTGGAGCCTCCTCTCACCCAGTCTACTCCCCTCCAGGCCGCCCAGCCCAGCGCCCAGGGCCCACCCCACCAGAGCCAGAGCCCCTAGCCCTCGAAGGGCCCCAGGCTGGAGCAGAGGGGCCCCCCAGCCCTGAGGCACCCCGGAGCCCTGCCAGGGGCGCGTACCTGCAAAGCCTAGAATCCAGCAGCCGCAGATGGGTGCTGGGAGGGGCCAAGCCCCCGGAGGAGGCGCCTCTGGGACCGGGAATTCCTAGCAGTGGGGAACCCGCTGGCGAGATCTGGTACAACCCCATCCCTGAGGAAGACCCCAGACCCCCAGCTCCTGAGCAGGGCTCTGCTGAGCCGGAGAGCCCAACCCACCAAGGTAGGTACCTGTGTCACCTCCACACTCCCAAGGCCACAGCCAGCCTCACACTCCCGCCCCGGCCCAGGCTCTGGACCCTGAAGTGTGCTCTCCCCCCAGGTGCCGCCCCTGCAAGCCCCCCAACCAAAACCTCCCGCACCAAGTCCCCAGGCCCCGCCAGGCGCCTCTCCATCAAGATGAAGAAGCTGCCCGACCTTCGCCGCCGCCTGAGCCTTCGGGGGCCCCGGGCCAGCCGGGAGCGTGAGAGGGCCGCCACGGCGGGCTCGGTCATCAGCCGTTACCACCTGGACAGCAGTGTGGGGGCCTCCGGGCGGACGGCAGCCACCTGCAGCACTCGGAGCCCCAGGGCCGGGTACCTCAGCGACAGTGACTCTCCCGAGCGCCCCACAGGGCCCCCTGCGTCCACTGCCTCCTTTCAGCCCTACCAAGCAGGCCCGGCGGCCCGGGTGCCCCCGGCTGCCCTCTGGGGCCGCCTCAGTCTGCACCTGTATGGGCTTGGTGGGCTGCGGCCAACGCCAGGGGCCACCCCGAGAGACCTCTGCTGCCTGCTGCAAGTGGATGGGGTGGCACGAGCCCGCACGGGGCCCCTTCGAGGAGGGCCGGACTTCCTGCAGCTGGACCACACCTTCCATCTGGAGCTGGAGGCCGCCCGGCTCCTACGGGCCCTGGTGCTTGCTTGGGACCCTGGCGTGAGGCGGCACCGACCCTGCGCCCAGGGCACGGTGCTGCTGCCCACGGTCTTCCGAGGTAGGACATGGGATTTAAGGCGGGAAAGGCAGGGTACAGTCCCTTCCCCTGAAAGTGCCCAGAGGGTTGGGCTCTAAGGGAAAGATATGGGCTGGATTAGGAGGGGCTGGGACCCTCCTAATCTTCTGGCCCAAATTTCCTTGTGTCCCCAGGCTGCCAGGCCCAGCAGCTGGCCGTCCGCCTGGAGCCCCAGGGGCTGCTGTATGCCAAGCTCACCCTCTCAGACCAGCAGGACGCACCCTCCGAGGCTGAACCCCGTGTCTTCGGGCTGCCCCTGCCACTGCTGGTGGAGCGGGAGCAGCCCCCCGGCCAGGTGCCCCTCATCATCCAGAAGTGTGTTGCACAGATTGAGCGCCGAGGGCTGCGGGTGAGCCCCTCCCTCCCTCCTTGGCCCCCAGAATTTGGATCTGGTTCCCCCGTGTGTGGACACCAGACCTTCCAACAGCCTAGGCTACACCTAATTCAAACCCCCACCTAGACCAGCAGGACACCTCTCCCCTCAGATCACGGCAGCCAGGCCAGAACCCATTAATAACAGGACCAGGACTCTCCTGGAGTCCAGTCTCCTGGGAGAAAGACTCACGTGACTAAAAATAGGTCACATATGTAAAAGTGGCCTGGAAGCTGGGTGTGCTGGAGCACAACTGTAACTCCAGCACGTGGGAGGCTGAAGCAGGAGGATGGCACCGAGTTTGAGGCCAGCCTGAAATACACAGTGAGACCCTGTTCCAAAAACCAAAGAGAATGAAGTGGCTAGGCAGAACCTGGGGGCTGTGAGAGCTTAAGGACCTGCCTTGATTGGGAGACTCTGGGAGGCTTCCCGGAGGAGGACGTGACTCGTGGTCTGAGAAGCCAGAGGAGGCAGTGTCAGGGCATCAGGTGGGGATCCAAGTGACAGGTGTCACAGGGACAGAAACCACCACCAAGGCGTCCTACAGCCAGTGCCACCCTCCCAGCCCACAGTCACTTTCCCAGCCAGCCCCCATAGCAGCAGGCCCTGATCAGCGTGCAGCCAGACAAGACCCGCTCTGTCCCCACCCTTAGGTAGTGGGCTTGTACCGTCTGTGCGGCTCAGCGGCGGTAAAGAAAGAGCTTCGGGATGCCTTTGAGCGGGACAGCGCAGCTGTCTGCCTCTCTGAGGACTTGTACCCTGACATCAACGTCATCACAGGTCGGCACGACCCCCGTCACCTTTGCGGGCTCATATCCGGTCCGACCTTGTTTGCCCTCTCCTGTACTGTCCTCCACTTCCCCCCTACTCCCAGGCCCAGGGAACCCTCTGGTCTCAGAAACCACTGACACTCTGACCGCAGCGGCTCCCTGTGCCCACAGGCACCCTCAAGGATTACCTTCGAGAGCTGCCCACCCCACTCATCACCCAGCCCCTGTATCAGGTGGTCCTGGAGGCCATGGCCCGAGGGCCCCCAAGCAGAACTCCCCCAAGTCCCGAGGGCACCCGAGGGCTCCTCAGCTGCCTGCCGGATGTGGAAAGGGTGAGTTAGCCCTGGTGGGGGTAGCGGGAGATGGGGCGAGCAGGACCAGAAGGGCACTTCAACCCTGCCTGAGCCTGTGACAGGCGAGAACTTGTGGGACCATCACCCCCCTACAAAGCAGGTACTGTGGGCACTTTCACTCATAGATCAGCAAGCCAAGGCCCAGAGCAGTTGAGTGAGTTGTCCAAGGAGGCACAGCCAGGATATGTTAAAACCGCAGACTGTCAACACAAGTCTGCTAGCCTGCCCAAGGGAAGGTCCTGGCTGTGGGATCTCAAACAAGTCCTTTCTCTCTCTGTGCCTCATACTGTCACCTGTAAAGTGGGATTGTGACAACTCCGCCTAACCTATAGGAGTGGGGTGCAATCTCAGCTCTGCCACTCAAAGCTGATGGCCCTTGGCTTTGGTCTGTCCTCTGGCAAAATGAGATCAAGCAAACAGCTCAGCCACCTGCCAGCTGTGAGACCTCAGACTTCAGTTTCCCCACTTCGGGTGGCCTTAGTCGCTCACAGGTGTGACAGGGCCACGACTCTGCCTGCCTTATGCCCACCCTGCCCTGACATCCTCTCCACAGGCCACGCTGACGCTTCTCCTGAACCACCTGCGCCTCGTCTCCTCCTTCCACGCCCACAACCGCATGACCCCGCAGAACCTGGCCGTGTGCTTCGGGCCCGTGTTGCTGCCGGCGCGCCAGGCACCCTCTCGGCCCCGCATCCGTGGCTGTGGCCCAAGCGTCACCAGCGCCGTGGACTTCAAGCGCCACATCGAAGTGTTACACTACCTGCTGCAAGCCTGGCCAGGTGAGCCCGCCCAAGGCCCCAGCCACCAATCCAGTCAGGCTGTTAGGGCACCGCCTTCAGGAGCATCCAATCAAAGTCTGGTTAGGGCAGGCCACGCCTCCTCTGGGTTAAAAAAAAAAAAAAAAAAAACGAGATCTAGCCAATGTGCCATTGCTGCAGCCAGGAGTCCCGCCTCACAACGTGCCAATCAGCCTGGTTGCCTAAGCAACCAATTTGGCCCTTACCAATGAAATCCTAGGCCTTGTCTCCCCTAAGGGCCTAGTTGTGCACGAAGTCATCACAAGTGTTCCCTCTGCTCCCTCAGATCCCCACCGGTCCCCAGAGGCTCTGGACGTTGCACCGTACATGCGGCCCAAACAACCATCCCTGCACTTGCCGCTAGCGAGCCCAGAGGTGGTGACGCGGCCTCGCGGTCGAGGAGGCCCAGAAAGCCCTCCAAGCAACCGATATGCTGGCGACTGGAGCGTGTGTGGGCGGGACTTCCTGTCTGGACCTGACTATGACCACGTGACGGGCAGTGACAGCGAGGAGGACGAAGAGGAGGAGGCAAGGGAACAAAGAGGCGCTGGCGACTTTGAGGATGAGTTTGATGCGCCCTTCAATCCACACCTGAATCTCAAAGACTTCGACGCCCTCATCCTGGACCTGGAGAGAGAGCTCTCCAAGCAGATAAACGTGTGTCTCTGAGCGGTGGGGCGGGGCCCTTAGCATCCCCAAGATGGGGTTGCTCCTGGTTGCTAGGGGGGTTGCCAAGGGGCCAGCTTCCTCCGCTAAGTCATTCCCAGTGTCCAGTGCCCTTATGTGGGTACCAGTTGTAAAGGCCAGGCCCAGGGCTTTCGGGATCATAGCCGCCGTGGCCGTCTTCCCGAGCGCCTGGACTTCTTGGCCTTCGTTGCCCAAAGACGGTTCTCCTGCTTGCTAGGCTGGCCTCTCTTGCCACCCCTCTGCTGGGGTACACACCAGTTACTGTGAGCATCACTCTGGGGTGCTAAGACACCCCGTTCAGGCCTCTTGCTGCTGCCAACCAAATCAGTATTAGCTTCGAGCACTGCGCTCTGTGTCTCCCTCCTCTGGAGGGCCCAAGCACGATCCCCAGGTGCTGTCCGAGGGTAGGTGACCCCTATTCTGACTCCAGCTGGATAGGGGCAGCCTGGGGCTTGCAGACACAGCTGGTTTCCTTCCCCACCCTGTTTTCCAGGGAAGACCCCGTGATAGGCCTGCAGCCAACCAATAGAGAGGGCAGAGCCTGGGCCCTGCCTTCCTCCCCTCCCCATCCTGACCCCAAAAAAACCATTGAGCACTTAGCCCCTCCCTTTCAGAGGGGCCCTCCCCACCTGAAGTGTCAGGCTGGGGCACTTTGGTACGGAACCTATTTATTGCCTCCGTGCGTGTGTGTGTGTGTGGACCAGTGTGTGTGGACCTGTCTGGAGATCGGGGTTGTGGAACTTCCAGGGACCACAGAGGGGGGGAGATTTCACCCTGCCAGGTACCCTGAAGTCCCCAGGAATCCAGTGGGAGAGTAAGGTCCCCTCCTGTCTCCCTCTTCTTTCCCTCACCTCCATCTTTGTGGATAATAAATCAATATGCACAGGTTCTGTGACTGAGTCCTTGGGCCCACAGGGCCAGCGGTGGTTTATTTGGTCTGTAAGAGCAGAGGGGAGATAGTGCAGTTAGGCCTGTGGAGGCAAAAAGCCCGCAGCTCTCCAGGGCTGCCAAGATGCCTCTGAGTGCTTTGATCCTCTGTCCCCCCTCAGCTCAGGGAGGGTTGTGAGGTCACCAGGTCTCGTGGGTTAGGTCCGGTGCAGGCAAGAATGAGACTCCAAACCAGCCAGGCACAGTCCAGGTGCAGGAAGGAAGCCAAGCGTGCTCACCCTGGAGGCACTATACGGAAATGGAGCCATCTCGGAAGTCCGTCCTCCCAATGAGGATGTTGACCACAACCGGGTGGCCATCTTGGCACTGCTGCTGGCCGTCACGCAGCACCTGGGCCATCTGGTCCTCATTCTCCCGTGAGAGCAGCAGGCCCCGAGCCCCCAGACCTACGGCTGCCTTGTGATAATCTGCAAGAGGAGATCAGCTCAGCACGCAGCCCGCCATGTAGAGGAACATACGGCCCACTGGGCACAAAACAGGACCGGTCAGTCCAGGCCACCTACACGCGCCCTGCCGAGAAGCCTCACCTGTGTAGGCCAGGCCACAGGCCACGTTACTGCCCAGTCTGGGCACCTGCTCCCGAGAAATCTGCGTCCAGCCTGCGTCGTTACCTATCAAGGCTATCACTGGGATCTGCAAAAAAGATGAGCGGACTACAGCCGTCACCCCAAAGGCCTGGCCAGCCAAGCAGCAAGGCCTCTGCCTGGCAGACAGTGCCGTCCCACCTCAGGGGCTCCAGAGCGCCCCTAAAGCCCTGGTCACCTTGTGTCTGATGAACGTGTCAAACTCGATGAGGCTGTACCCAAAGGCTCCGTCCCCAAACAGGCACCAGACCTGATGGAGGAGGGCCCGGACGGTTAGAGGGATTCACGGCCCGAAAGGCACCAAGTCTCCCAACATCCAGGGCCTCACCTCTGCATCCGGCTGGCACAGCTTGGCCCCGAGGGCGAACCCTGCACCGACTCCCAGAGTCCCAAAGGCCCCTGGAAAGACAAAGTGCCGCTCACCGGGAAGGGCTCAGAAGGTGTGAGCTGCTAGGGGTGTGGCCCTTCCTTACCAGGATCGAGCCAGCGCAGGGGCCCCCGGGGCTGCACAAGGTAGGCAGCAGTGGCCACAAAGTCCCCACCATCAACCACAAGGAACGCGTTGTCGGGCAGAATCTCCTCCACCGTCTGCAGCACCCGCACTGGGTTCAGATGCTGGGCTACGGGCCTCGCTGCCTTCTCCCTGCAAGAGGTCGGGGAGGCTCAGCCGGGTCCCTCATAGCCCACTGGAAAAGCCCTTGCCTGTCCGCTCCCCGCAGACCCACCGGTAAGTCTGCTCCTTCTGCTGGTCAGCTTCCTGCAGCTCCTCCACCCAGTCTGCTGCCCACGTCTGGCCCCGAAGGCCTTCCGCCAGCTTCAGCACAAAGGAGCCCACATCGCCTGGTGAAGGAAGAGCTTTGGCTCCCTCCTGCCTTCCAGTGCCAGAGGCCAGAAGACGATGAGAAGCCAAAAGCAACATCCCAGGCAGCGGGGATGGAAGCCGGCCAGGGCTGCTGCTAGGGCAAAGCGGGTAAAAGGCACCCCGAGGTCTGCCAGAAGCAGGCAAGGGCAGTCTGGACTAGAGGGAAGTGAAGCAGCGAGATGAGATTTAGGGAACCCAAGTTGGACCCATAATCCTCTTTCCCTCGCCCTTTACATCGCCAAGTCCTGTGGATGCAGCCTCCAAATGAACGGATGAAAACGATGCCACTGAGGGCCGGGAAGTAGCTCAGCAGTAGAGCACCCGCCTCACACGCCTCACACGCACAAGACTCAAACCACAGGAAAACCAGCTCCGCCCCGCAAGCAGGGCTCTCCCAGAGGCTCGCAGGGGTTTCTCAGCCTCCCGCTCGAGAAATGCCCAAGTGGCAGCTTGGAAGTGTTGGGCTGCTCACACCATCCACGCCCACTCTGTGCCCTGCCATCGCTGCCCCGTCTCCGCCTGTGCCCCTTCCAGCCTGCTGCCCACCAGCTGCGGGGCTGCACCTTCCCCAGGGCAGGGCCTGGGCCTTCACTCTGACACCCAGCTCAAGGCAGCTGAGAGCACGGGCCAGGACGAGAGGGACCAGTACGCAGTGGGGCCGCTGCGGAGCTCACCCTGCACGGCCTCCTGGGGCTTCCAGAAGATGTCCGAGTTCAGCAGCATCTCTTCCCTGTTCCGATTCACCACGATGATCTTGCTGCGCCGGCTCAGGACGCGGCCATAGGAGAGACGGAAGTCACACACGGCTCCTGGAGCAGGGGCAGGGAGGGTGTCAGTACCCAGAGGCCTGGCGTGCACAGCGATGCCCACGGCCTTGCTTTGGATCCACTGTAACACAGTTCCTGTGCTCTCTGCCTCCCTCGAATCAGGGCTGACCTCGGGAGTAGCCCTGGCCAGCAGGGTGCGGCGGCAGCAAGGGTCCTGTGGTTCCTGAGAGGCCTCAAAGGCTGGGGGTGCTGCTCGGTACAGAGCACCTGCCTGGCATGTGTGCGGCCCTGGGTTCCATCCTCGCCCCACAAGCCGAAGGAGGACGGAAGGAAGGAGGGAGGGGAAGAAGAGGAACGTTTCTCATCCTCCACCAAGTGACCAGTGCGGGCTGGCCTGCTCGAGGACACGGCACACAGTGGGCCCAGGGTGCAGGCAGAGACCCAGCTGCAGCCTTTGCCAGACCCCAAGCAGGCAAACAAGGCCCGGCCCCCCTGGATTGCACAGCAGCCTCCCTGCTCCATTGAGTCCAGCTCACGAAGGAGCCAAGTCCAAAGGTGAGCGAGTCTCTCTTTTTTTTAATTAATTCGGCTCCTGTTCTGTTTCTGCAGCCCTGGACAAGGAAGCCAGGGCTCTGGCCGTGCTGAGCAGGCATCTGCCAGGAAGCTGAAATCCCAGCGCCGCATGTTAGGAAATCACAGGGGCACCGCGGGTCACCGAGTTCGGGCACAAGATTGCAGTCTTGCATCGCCCACGCACATTTCGGTAAAGGACACACACACAACCAGCCCTGTGCAAGGACACTGCCCCGTGACTCGATGACCACCCTGCTTTGTCTAAATACCCTCGGTGACATTCACATGGCAGCCACATGGCCTGGTGACACACCTCTCTGACAGAGCATCCCTGTTACCCAGCAACACGTGCTGTGCACAGCCAGAGCTCAGTCATGTGGGGCGCACACCTGTCAGCCCAGCACTCCAGGAGGCTGATGCAGGAGGCCTGAAGTTCAAGCCTCAGGGACATAGTGAGACCCTTGCTCAGAATCAAACATTGAAGGGCTGAGGCATAGCCCAGCAGGAAGGCCCTGGGGTCCGATCCCCAGAACTGCCTAAAAGGTCGAGGGGCTGGCGAGACAAGTCTGTTGTGCATCTATCAGGATTCAGAGTGCCTGACGTGAAAATGTGTGTGACACAGCAGGTGCCCGTGAGGCGTGTGTCCTGGGGGGTAAACTGTGTCAAGGTCCCCTCCAATTTCAAGGTGGAGCTGTTCCAAGGCCCTGAAATGGGAAGGGGGTGATGGCAGAGGAGAGGGTACGCTGACAGGCTGGTGGGGTGCCAGGGAAAAGGGGATCTCGGGGGAGAGGGGAGGGGCTCTCAGGGAGACCCACCTGCCAGGATGACAACGTCAGCCTTCTTCAGGGCCGCCCCGCGATTCTGCCGGATGTGGAGGGGGTGCTTGCGGCCCAGCAGCCCCCGCGCCATCCCCCCTAGGAAGCAAGGGACGCCTAGGGTCTCCACGGCAGCCCTGGACAGCCAGGCAGAGTGCAGGTCAGTGCGGCCAAGGGCCTGCCCCCTCCCAGCAAGGCAGCGGCAGACCAGGGCCAGGGCCCAGGGAGCAAGGGTGGGGGCTCCTCACCGAAGCTTGCTGGCAGGCGTCGGGGGCAGCAGAGCCTGGCTGCCCAGCAGCAGCAGGGGCCTCTTGGCCCTGCTCAGGATCTCCACGCAGCGCTGGACCTGACGCAAGAGTCAGGGTTCAAAGGGTCACCATCTTGCCCAGTCTTGCCTCAGGGAGAAGGTCCGCAGGCCCGGCCAGGTGGGAGTCCTAGGCCAGCAGGAGGTGACTCACCTGCTGCGGGGAGGCCTGGGGGATGTCCAGGGGCAGGGGCCCCTCGGGCTGAGGCTCCCATGCGCCAGCAAAGAGGTTAGCCAGGCAGTTCCGCAAATACCTATGGGAAGAGAGGAAGGAGCCCAGTCACAGTGCTCCGAGGGGCTGAGGCCAGCCAGGGGCTCGGACGGGGCTGGAAGCAAAGGAGAAAGGGACACAGGAGTCGGGCAGTGACCAGGAACAGTGAGGATGGACCTTTAGAGCTCTGGATGACAGCAAGACCCTGGCCGTGGCCCCTGTGCCGTGGGTGCCCCCAGGGACCAGGAGGCACTGAGTCTCCAGCTGTTTACCCCAGGCACCTCTGAAGGCCAGGTCCATCCGACCCGGCCCTGCTGCAGCAACAAAAACCGGAGCCCAGGTGCCTGGACGGGGGCCAGGGCTGCAGGACAGCCACATGGGCCCGGGCCCGGCTCCATCCTAACTCCGGCCATCTGTCCACCGCAGTACTAAGGCCCTCTGCAAAACACTGCACCTGCGGGCGCTGCTACCCTCACCGTCCCTGGCTTCTTCCCATGCCTGCCTCCTTATTCACTGGGCCGTGGGCCCCGAGTTTCCTGAAGGCCCCGTGTGGGGTCCCTGGAGACACACAGAGCAACCCTGTCCAGGCCTTGCCCTCAAGGAACCCTCCTCAGTCCAGCTAGAGACGGCCCAGGAACCTTGGCAGGAAGCGGTCAGGGCTTAGAGCCAGGAGTTGGCTTTGTCTGTGGCATCAGGATTCCAGAAAAGATGACAAGAAAAGCCAGAGACAGGGCAAGTGAAAAGGATGAAAAGAGGCAGCTCTGCGAGGGGCAGCGAGAGACAGGAAAAGGGAAACAGGAGAGGAAGAAAGATGGTGACCAGCAGGCCCCAAAATCACTCCCACTCAAGCCGACCTTCCAAGAACTTCTCAGGAACCCAAAGCGCAGGGACCCGTCTTGTCCATCAAGGTCACCCAGGCCTGTCACAGGACCTGACACCTGGCCAGGGCTTAGTAAATATTTGGAGGGGGAGGAGTGAGCCAACAGGCAGCAGAGCCCTCCAAGCTCACCCTCTGCTCAGCTGCTTCCACAAAGGCCACCCTTTGCTTTTCTAACCCAGCAATCCACTCCTGCCTCAGGACCTTTAAACATGCTTTTCCTCTCCCCACAGCCTGCCCCTCTTGGGCCATGTATAAACCGGTGGCTAAGTCAAAGGAGGGTGAAGGCACAGAAAGAAAAGGCTGCAGGAGACAGCAGGAGACAAGAGGGTGCAGCGGGAATGGCATTATTTACCAGGAGATCACCCAGCCCATGAGGCCCTTTGGCGGCTTGGCTGGCACCATCTCCTTCTGGACCATGAAGTAGGGGTACAGCACATCGAGGGGCAGCTCCACAAACACGGGCCCTGTGGGTACAGAGAAGCAGCTGAGCCTAGGATACCGCACTGGGACCCTGCTCACTGCGCAGCACCTGGCCCCGCCTACCTGGGGTCCCCGACTGGGCGGCGGCCACAGCAGCCCTCAGCGTGGGCACGATGTCCCGCACCCTCCGCACCGACACACAGAACTTGCAGAGCGGCCGGAATAGGGACAGCTGGTCGATGGCTTGCAGGGCGCCCCGTTTCTGGCAGCGACAGGGTAGGGAGGTGACCATGTGAGTCCCTGGAGCCTAGCCAGGCTCCCCGCCACTCTGCAAACCCCGGGTACCTGCAGCAGGGTGCTGGCAGCTCCTCCGAGCAGCAGGACGGGGGACTGTGCCACCTGCGCGTTCTTCACCGCGGTCACCGTGTTGGTGAGGCCAGGGCCTGCCGTCACTGCCGCCACCCCCACGGTGCCTGGAACACAGTCCTGTCATGGACGTGCACCCCCACCACGCCACTGCCCCTGCTCTCCCAGACCCACACCACTGTCCCAGCAGCCAGCATCCTCTGCACCCCTCCCTCACCTGTCAGGCGAGCCACAGCATCGGCCGCGAAGACGGCCGTGACCTCATGGCGCGTGTCCACCACACAGATGCCCAGCTTCTCACAAGCCACCAGCAGCGGGGAGATGTGGCCACCGATCAGCGTAAAGACGAAGCGCACGCCGTGCGCCCGCAGCACAGCAGCCACGCTCTCCCCACCGTGCCGCACGCTTGTCTCATCCACCTGGGCAGGGAGAGAGACAAGCAGACCGGTCAAGAGGGTGGACAGGCAGGGAGGAGCAATTGGTGAGACCCTGTCTCCAAATAAATAAATAAATTTTAAAAAGGACAGTGGATGTAGCTCGATCTTAAAAGCATCCCTGGATTCATCCAAAAATAGAAACACTGTCAGGGGCCAGTACACTGGCAGCCAGGAGAAGGGTCAGACTGAAGTCAGGGGAACCTGGGAGCTGGTGAAACAGTTACTCTGGGGATCAAACTCATGACCTTGCACTTAGCAAGCAAATGCTTAAGCCACTGAGCTAAATCCCCAGCCCTTTTCTATTTTCTTGTGCAGGTAAGAATACCAAGACTTGCCCAAGAGAGAGTTAAGTCCAACAGAACGCACAACGGTAACTGTCAGGCTGTTATGTCACATGCCTCAGAGACACAGGTGAGCAGGAGGCGGAGAGGAGAGGTGTAAACAGAAGGCCGGGGAGTCGGGCCAGAGGTAGGAGGCTACCATCTGGGCCTCTGCCTGCCCTAATATCCCTGCAGGGCCTGGCACCTGGACTGCTGACTCCAGCCTACCTGGCTTCCTCCCAACAAGGCTGAGCAGGTCTGGGTCCAGCTCACGTGCTGCCAGCTACACACGGCTGGCACCAAAGCTCCTGCCCAAACAAACCACATGGAGGACCCTTGGTCCCAGCAACTACAGCCTGAAACCTCCATGCATCTAAACGTCAGCAGCATTGCTCCCAGCTAGAAGGCCTGGAGAGGAGGTCTGGGGAACAGGTCGATTTCTGACAGAAAAGCAAGTGATTCACAGAGAGAGACCTGTGAATTCATCTGGGGAAAAACTGCTGAAACAACCTCTCCGGCCAAACAGGTCACCTCTCTGGGCCTCAGTCTCCTCTCCTGGAAATATGCACAGAAACGGCAGAAAGTAACTTTCCAGGAGATGGTGAGGGATGTGTAAGAAAATCCCCCTAAATCATTAAGCTTGGGGGCTGGGGATTT
Organism: Cavia porcellus; assembly: GCF_034190915.1. Lineage (NCBI taxonomy): Eukaryota > Metazoa > Chordata > Mammalia > Rodentia > Caviidae > Cavia > Cavia porcellus. The sequence continues at coordinate 66,704,510 of NW_026947500.1, forward strand.
AGCTCAGCGGCATAAGTACCTGCCTTGCAAGCAGGCGGTCGTGAGTTCGATCCCCGGTACCAATAAAAATGAAAAAGACAAAAAAAAAAATTAAAAAAAAATCATTAAGCTTGGCAGAGGGCCACTGTCACAGAAGCCTCTCCAGCCCATTGATCCTGCTGGGCTTAGGAAGCATGAGCCCAGGGCTGCCTCTGCTCAAGCCGTGGGGAAGGAGGAAGGCAGGGTGGGGCCACTGCCCAGGCAGCAGGTGCTGCCTTATCTCTAATGGCAAAGTCCAGGGCCCACAAACGGTGCAAAACCCTGGCTAGAAACTCCCAGCCAGCCACACTGGACTTGTCAGGACTCGCTTTCCCTGTTAGAAAAAAAAGAACCGAGCCAGCCAGGAGCACCCTACAACCCTCCTTTTCTGGCGCCCACCCCCAGCCGGCCTCCCACCAGCGCCCCGGCACCTTGTGCATCAGCTGATAGAAAAGCCCCAGTCTGTGAGCAGCCACCAGCAGGGCTGTCACCAGCGTCCCGCACGCCAGAAGCAGGAACAAGAAGGGGGACACCTCCGCGGGGACGGGGGCGGCGGCGGCGGGGTTCTCCATGAGGCAGCACCTGCGGGAAATAGCACAGTACAGGCACTGGGGCAGGACATCACCTAATCCGGAAGAAGCAGCGTCCCCACTTTTGCGAGTCTTGGGCCACGCCCCTTGCTGCCAGCTTGAGGCCACGCCCCCTAAATAACCAGGCCACTCCCTTGCTATGAGTCTCCGAGAAGCCACGCCTCTTTCTGCGAGTCTCGGCGAGGCCACGCCCCACACACTAGATTGAGCGAGGCCAGGCCACGCCTCTCGCGAGAGCGGAGGGGGGTAGAGGGTGAGCGGGGGGGGGGGGCATAAGGCAGTGCCAACAAGGAGGGGCGATACGCGAAGCGGGCCGGTAGGGACGGGGATTTCACGGGTGTCCTCATATCCGCCACCCACTTATGTCATCGCCGTTCAAAGTAGGCTACCGCGAGTAAATGCAAGGATAACAGCATCAACACAAAGTGTTTTGTTTTTACGCACGTACCTGGATGTCACTCTATGAGCGGGAAGCCCCGCCCCTCGTTTACAGAGCACTCGAGAATCTCAGCCCCGATGCTGAGCCCGCCCCGCGTCTTCCCCAAGCGCCACGGAGCCACGCCTACCCCCGGTTGGGAGCGCGCGACCCTCAGCCCCAGCCACGCTGCTACCCTGCAGAGAGCGCGGAGCCGAGCCGGACTCTCCAACGCAGGCCAGGAAGATAAATAGCATCAGGACGCTTCTCCAGCGCCGGATGGACCTTCAGGGTCCTTCACCTACAAGAAACAGCCCTGACTCAAGCGGAATTGGGCGCCCTCAGTGTCACGTGACCCAGGCGTTACCCCCCCTCCCCCGCGCGCTCCTTTGGTCCACTTGACTCAGCGGCACCCGTAGTTCAGGCCGTGCGCATGCGCGTGCGCAAAACCTGAGCCAAACTGGGGGGGGGCCGTTAAGAGTCCAATCTCTATTGACTGCTTTGCCCTTAGGCCCCGCCTCTCCTCGCCTTTCATTGGCTTGAGCTGCAGACCTAATGCCTTATCCACTTTTTAGCTAGAGGCCGTGGCCCTTGGCGTCTTCCATTAGCTGAGACCCTCGGTGTCCCGCCTTCTGCAGTCATCCTCCGTACTGGAGACCCTTAGCTTCTCGGCCCTCCCAGAGCAGGTCGCTTTCCACACCAGCCCGGCCGTACGGTCCTTCACGTTTGCTAGGTGTGACAGCCACCCAGAGACCACCATCCCGGAACTCATCCCTCTAAAACGCCAGCCTGGCCATAGCCACGTCCCCTCTCACCATCCCGCCCCTGCGCACCGCCCCATCGTGGACCACCGGGGTCCTCTATGTGCAGCATCGCCGCGATTACTAGTGACAGTTCTTGTTCAATAGTATTTCAGCTGTCCAGCTCCTGAACAGTGATCTTCGTGTAGGAAAGGAGGAGTCGTTCTTACACCAAGCCCTCGCTTCCGTTTTCAGCAGTCATCTGTATTTAATGAGTGCAGTTTGCTCTTGAATGCCATCTAAACGGGCTCTCCCTTGAGAACTGTTCTGTATATTCCTTCACAGTCTCCAAATCGGTTGCTCCACCTTCTATTTCTGACTCAGCTCCACCCTTCAAAGTGTTCTGAGGGAGTCACCCCTGCCTGCAGGGAGGACCCCTAACTAACAGGATAAAATGCAAACTTCCTGTAAGAGTCTTCCAGGATCAAGTACAGTACCAAAGTCAGTACTGAAGTAGTGTTCATCACCTTTGGATCAAGCATGTATTACATGTGAGAGGCTGAACCAGGCCTGCTGGTGCACACGTATCATCCTCCCAGCACTCTGGAAGGCTGAGGCAGGAAAGTTGCAAGCTAAAGTCCAGCCTGAGCAAATTCTGAGACTAAGGGAGACGTATCTCAAATTAAAAATTAAAAAAGGCTGCTGGGGGATGTAGCTCAGTCAAAGGCCCTGGGTTCAATTCCCCAGTACTGAGGGAAGAAGAGTTCCGGTGGCTAAATACCCGGGTCTCCCACCCGTTGGATGACACAGATGAGATTTTACACAGGGAACTTCCTCGGTACCACGCCCTTCAATGGCCTCCACCTCCCAACCCTGCCCACTCCCCAGCAACCACCCCACATCTCCGACTTGCTTAGTCCCTGTTATGGATTAAGAACTGGTGGTCAGCTTGGTTACATCAGCATGGCGCTGAGTGTAGATGCTCCACCTGAGGAAAGTTGCCAGCATAGAGACTTGGAGGATGAGAAGCTATGTTTTGAGGCGTTGAGGCATTGTGGGTTCTCCTACATGTTGCTGTCTGAGCTGTTGGTTCTCCTGGAGAAGCTTTGGTCCTCACATCGAACATTGCTTCCTGGATGCAGAGGGGAAGACGTGTGCCCCTTGGTCTCCAGGATGAACTCGTCACACTGGCTTCCTGGCACGTACCCGACTGTGCTTATCGTCGGAGAGCTCAGGGCCTCCCTGTTGCTGAGGAGGGCTGTGATGCTTTTCAGGACAGTCCTGGTCTTTGTTGTGAGTGTGGCTTCTCAGCTCCAGCATAGAACCCTCATCCCACCAGCACAACTCCTTCACCCTAATGGCACAGGCTTCCTGGCTTCTACCGCTGACCTTTGGGCCTTCCCAGCACAGATCTGTAAAGAGACTGACATGAGTCCTTCTTGTGGGCTCTGGACCTCTAGTTAGACTCGTGTGGGGCATTGTCATGAGCTCTGGGTTTAACTAAATATTCTATTTAGTGTTGTGGATAGATTTCCTGCATTTCTTGTGTTAACTCTGGGTGACCATCATCAAATGATATTATAAACTCCATGTCCTGATTCTGATTGTTCTCTGCAGAACCCCTGACCACAACAGTCCCCATCCAGGAGACGCAATCTAAGATCCAGGGCTTGATGTGAGAAACATTCATTCAGCTCTGCAAAACGGATAAGGGATCTCTTACCACACAAGCAGTGCGAGCAGTGTCATCCAGAACATAGAGCAGAAACCTGACCTCCTAGCTTCCTCCTGTCAGAAGGACCCTGTGCTAAGCCGAGAATTCTCTCCTAAAGCAGTGATGAGTTTCTCCGGCAGGTGCCAAGGTAAGGTGATCAGCTTGGGCCCTCTGGTCATGAACCTGTCTGATGCAGTGTGGCTGAGACTCATCTCATCATGGGACAAATTTCTCGCCCCTGGAGCCAGGTTATAAACCAGCTAGATAGGCCTCTGAAAGCCCTGCCCCTCCCCAGCCGTATTATACACGCTGTGTGGCAGTGTCCTGCCGTGTCGCCCTGCTAGGACCACAGGCGGGCACTGCTGCACCCACTGTCCTGAGTTTAACCTGGTCACATAACCTTGGTCACAGCCTTCGTCTCTCTCTCTCTCTCTCTCTCTCTCTCCCCCCCCAAACTTTCACTTTCACAGTGTTGGAGATGGAACCCAGGGGCACTCTACCACTAAGCTAGAACCCCAGTATGTTTTATTTTTTTTTTATTTTGAGACAAGATTTAAGTTGCCCAGGTAGAACTTGAACTTGGGATCCTCCTGCCTCAGTATCCTTAGTATAGACTTTTTAAAATAATGGAATAATTTGAGGTCTAAATTTTACAGAAAACAATATGTGAAAAATAAGAACAAGAATCCCCTGTATTTCCTTCACTGAGCTTCTGTATTGTGTGTGTGTGGTATTGTTTTGTTTTCAGAGTCTTGATATATAGTTCAAGCTGACTGTGAACTCGCTATGTAGCCTGGTTAGCATTGAACTCGTGGAGACTCTCCTGTATCAGCCTCCTGAGTGCTGGGGTGACAGGTATGCACCACCATGCCCTGCAGTCTTTTCAGACACCTTTGGTCTGCAGTTGGCTGAATCTGTGAGACAGAGCCTACAGATACACAGGGCCAGCTGTGCTCACTCATCGGATCCTCATAACAACCCGACAAAGTGGACAGCGTACTTTCCAATAGGAAAAAACAAGGAAAGGTTGATAAGGCCAGGCCACCACAGATTCAGGGAACGGTGGGGCTGCGGTCTAAGAGCACAACAGCGGCCCCAAAGCCTGCGATCTTGTTCACCGTGGTGTCATTACTTGGAAGACAAACGTCCTCTCCTATTTTAGCATCATCCTAAACAATATTACTCAAGAAGTCACACTTTGATGTGTAGAATTAGCTATGCATTTTCCAGTATCCTCTTAAAATAAGTGCCCTGTAAACCAGGGATGGCGGCACCACCTGTAATCCCAGAACTCTGGAAAGCTGAGGCTGGAGGATCCCAAGTCAGCCTGGGAAGTTTAATGACTTAGCCAGGCCCTGTCTCAAAAATTTTTTAAAAAACCAACAAATGTGAAGTGTTGGGGATGCAACTCAGTGCAAAGGCCCTGTGTTCAACCCACAACAGCACAAAAAAAGTAAAGGCATCACTAATAAAAATATATGGGTGCCTCAGTGGTAGAGCGCTTGCCTAGCATGCACAAGGCCTTGGGTTCAACACTCCAAAAGAGAAACAAAGTAAGTTAACAACAACAACAAAAAAAAAAACCACAGTCACACATGGGAGTGTACACTTCTAATCCCACCGCTCAGGAGGCTGAAGCAGGAGAATCACTGCATGTTCCAGGCCAGCCTGGGCCACATAACAGAACCTGTCCCCCGCCCCCCAAAAAAAAGATTAATTAAATAAGCCAATAAACTTTTTAAAAGCACACAAGCAAAGTGAAATACACTGCCTTCTCTGGATCGACAGGTCTGTGCCTTCTCTTCCTCTCCTCTGACAGTTTCAATGCCCAAAGCAAATCTGAGAGCTTCCCAAGCATTACCTCACCTGACCACCACACCCTGTGGCTTGTGAAAGTGCTTTCCCTGAGTTCTTTCTTTCTGGAACCTGTGTTTAGCTGATGTCACACTGCAGGTCCACCCCCAGGGGATAAGGCAGCAGCGGGAAATCCAGGGCTGGTGTGTTTATCTTCCTAGGACTGCCTCCCTCCTTGGGTGGCTTCAAAGAGGAGAAATTAACACTCTCACTGCTTAGAAGCCTCGAATCAGAGGTGTCAGCAAACAGAGTCCCTCTGCACGCTCTGAAGAAGGAAAACTTCGTGCTCTGGGCTGAATGGAGGCCGCTGTAATCCCTGGGCTACAAAGTGAGCTCAAGGCCACTCTCCCCTTTTGCTGTGCTGGGGTGAAACCCAACATCTTGCAGATGCTAGGCAAGCGTTCACCGCTGGGCCGCACCCTCCCATCCGCCCAGCACCTCCCAGGTCTGCTCCCAGCATCAGGTCACCTCCTTCTGCGTGTGTGTCCACAAAATGTCCTTGTCTGCCTCTGACAAGGACCTCTGGCCGCTGCACTGGGGGCTCACTCACATCCAGGGTGACCTCACCTGGAAATACCTGAGTCCCATCCACAGGAAGGCGCCTCCCGACCTGCGGAGCTTCTGTTTGGGCATGAATTTGGGGACAACACTGTTCCACCTGCTCCACTGGGAAAACAGAGTCTCCCTGGGAATTCAGATTCAGGAAGGAAGCAGGGAAGTGGGGTCAGAAGCAGTGAGAATCGTGACGCTCCTGTGGGATACAGGATGCCTGAGGCTGATTATTTTTTTGGCACTTAACCTGAAGGCGCAGGACAGATAAGAAGGAGACAAAGTAGGAAGCGGCCTTGGCGAGGGCACGGAGAGGCTGCGGAGAAATCCAGAGGCTCTCCCGCTAGACAAAGGCCTGGGGCTGCTTGTATTAACTCTCATTGGGTGGTGATGCTAGAGCAGAAGGGACCCTTTATCTAGAGATTGCAGTGGCTTTGGCGCCAGCGGGAAGGAAAGGCAGGAAGTTATTTTGGGTCTGGACAAAAGACTGGAGGAAGACCGGCTGGGTGACGTTATGGTCTCCTCACCAGGTTGGACCTCCACCGTGATGACTGGCAGACTTTTGTAACTAAAAACTACCATTGCTGAGATGCGGGGACCATTGAGGCACAAAACTAAAAAGCGAGAAAACCATCAAGGACCAAACTCAAGGTCTCACAAGAGACAAGAAGAAACCGTTCCCCCAAACTTGGAAAAGTCGAAAACGCCCCCCACAGCAGTCTGAGGCAGCAGGAGGGACTGTGTGTGCCTTGCCCAAGAAGGGTTCTACTACACGGGGGGTGGTGGCACACCGTGCTAATCCCAGCACTCCGGAGGCTGAGACAGGAGGATGGCAAGCCCAAGGTCAGCCCAGGCAATTTAGTGATGTAACAAGAGTCTGTCTCAAAAACTAAACTATAGGGGGGTGGGGATTTAGCTCAGCGGCATAAGCGCCTGCCTCGCGAGCAGGCAGTCGTGAGTTCGGTCCCCGGTACCGATAAAAAGGAAAAAGACAAAAAAAAAAAAAAAAAAAAAAAAAAAGATTTAGTGACCTCAGGTCCACTCCCCAAGGCAGGAGGATCCCTGGAACCCAGGAGTTCAAGGCCAGCTCGAGCATTTGGGAGGCTGAGGCAGGAAGATCACTGTGAGGTAGTTCAAAGCCAGCCTGAACTACATAGTGAGACCTTGTCTCAAAAAATAAAAAGAAGAAACTTAGCAACCTCAACCAGGCTTTCGTCCCCCTTTTCCTTCTGAGTTCATATGAGTACTTGGGTGCTACTCACACTGAGTCTCCGAGTTTGCTGTCCCCTGGGGTGAGCAGAGGTGACAGCCGCTGATGTCTATAGGGTCGCATGGACACAGCTGCCTCACTGTCCTCAAAGAGGAAGACCCCTGAGCCACCCCACACCCAAGGGGAAAACCTAAGCACTACCAGCAAATTTCCCCTGCTTATTCTAGGCATGGAAAAAAGGAATCTTTTTCTGGCTTTGGTTTTGGTGTTTATTGGTTTTGTTGGTTTTAAGCAATACTGGGGGAGGGGGAGTCAAACTCAAGACCCCCACCCTGAGCTACCTCTCCAGCCCTTTCGCTTTTTATTCTAAGACAAAATCTCACTAAGTCAGTAGATTGGCCAGGCTAAGCTTTAACTTGTGATCCTCCTGCTTCAGCCTCCTGACTGCTGGGATGACAGGCGGGTGGCACCACACGGGGCAGGGCAACCCCTTTTTAAACTGTCCTAGCACAGAAATATTCAAAAGGAGTGGGTACCGTGCTTCCCAAGGTGGGGAGAACAGAAATGAGAGATCGGAGTCTAACGGGGACAGAGTTTCAGTGTCGAGAGGAAAGAGTTCCAGAGGTGAATGTGTTTAATACCACCAAGCTCCACATGTTAAATTAGTTACAGCCAAGTGTGGAGCTGCACACCCACCTGTAATCCCTGCCACTCGAGAGGCTGAGGCAGGACAACCTCAAGCTCAATCTGCCTTACAATTAATATTTTTAAGGCCTGGGAATGAAGCAGCACAGAGAAGGCTCTGGGTTCCAATCCCGGTGTCACAAAAAGAAAAAAATCATTAGTTTCAGATATATATATATATATATATATATATATATATATATATATATATAATGTTAACATTCAGGGAAGTTGGGTGTAATTTTATTATATGATACTCTCTTACCTTTGAAGCTTTTCTATAAATCTAGAAAAGGGGGCACATTTTCCACGGAGTCGGACGTCCCCATAGACGGTAAACTCTTTCCTAGAATGTGTTGGGTGAGGGGGTAAACTCTCCCTTGGAAGGCAGCAGATAAAAATTGACCTAAAATTGCCTCTGGACACATTTTCAGTTTGGCCTAACGGTTTCTGGGGACGCAGTGCGCTGTACCCCGACTTCTTGTATGAGCACCAAGCTGGACCATTCTCGGCACTCTGGGAAGACTCTAAGGAGAAGCAGCAAAGGGAGTCAATCGCTCTCTGCCGTGCAACACGAAGGCTCCTTCCATCACATTCCACGCAGGAATGCTCCATGCTCACATTTTGGAGAACACTGGCCTCCCTGCCCCTCCACGTGTCTCGGAGGAAATGCAGAATCGGGAGCTGTGGAAGATGAAGGGGCTCGTGGACGCCCATCCCTCCCATCGGTAACCTGGGGGACGCACAGAGGGGAAGGGACCACCCAGGTCTCCTCTGGTGGGTCAGGGCCAACGTTTTCACCACGCTGGGTCTGGGGGGTCCCCAAGGCTAAAATTAAGAACTCAACCCTTCCCACTTACAGCAGGGTCACTGACCCATGTCTCCAAGTAAGGGTTTTCAGGGCTGGCTCAGTAAGAGGTTCAGGAAGGCTTTATAGGACAGACTTAAACACATGGAAGGGTAGACTTCAGGTGCTCAGAAAAATGAGATGTATTTGGAAGTGGGAGGATTCATACATTTTTTATACTTTTGAGACAGGTCTGGCTATGCAGCACAGGCTGGCCTTGAGCTCACTTTGTAGTCCAGGCTGGTCTCGAACTCACAGTGATCCTCCTACCTCAGCCTCCCGAGTGCTGGGATGACAGGCGTGCACCACCATGCCCGGCTCATAGTCTTTTGAAGCGGGATAGGAAAACCCGGAAAAGGTTTCCACCCTCTCCCAAGAATGGAGCTAGCCTGTTTCACAGCTATGGACAGGGTTTTTTAAATAGATAATTTGAACATTGTGTGGGGAGGGGTCCTTCAATCTCCCCTGTGGAATCAGGTTCCTATCCTTGCCTTCCCAAGCCAATTTATGGATTTTTTTGTATTCCTCAGGAATTTGGGATGTGACAGGTCCAGTCTTGATGAGTCTAAATTTTTTTTTAATTTTATTTAAGGAGAAAAAGAAAAAAAAAAAACAGAAAAAGGGTACAAGTTATACAGAATTTCAGAAAAAATAAACAGTAGGAAATCACTTGTTAATAGATTACATATTGTCATCTTAGAAATTAAAGCATATAAAGTGGACTTTCAAACAGTGAGACTGGGAACAGTTCCGTTCAATGATCCAACAAAACTCAGTAATATGGTTATCTATCTTATACACTTAAATATACATGCAGTTATATCTTTTAGAGCACTTTCTTTTCCTTTCTTTTGTACAATGACAATTACACACTTTGGGTTTTATTACTCCCACAGTTCTTATTACTTTTTTTGAAGAGAATAAAACAAGTGTGATATAACAAAACAGAGTCAGTCAAATCAAAAGGATGGACATAATACATAATGTAAAAACAAAATACAAGGTGATCAACAATGGTTACCATACTGCCTCTTGCTATCTTAAAAAGAATTGCCTATATCATCAGGTATAATAAAATTGAACAAAACAGTATGGAGCAAAACCAATAAAACCAAAACATTGGAGACATTACAGGACTTCAAAAGAAGATAATAGTCAACCAGAATGGGCATCATAATGCATCTTATTGTCTTCACAGTTGTTGCCTATTGATGAGTCTAAATTTAACCAAAGGAATGTGCTGTGGATCCCCTTGGGTAGCTTCAGCTGAGTCCTAGAAGCTGCAACCTTCTTACAAGAATAATTTTTCTGAGCTGGGCATGGTGGCTCACACCTGTAATCCCAGCACTCAGGAGGCTGAGGCAGGAGGATCGTTTCGAGTTCGAGACCAGCCTGGGCTACAAAGTGAGCTCAAGGCCAGCCTGGAATACACAGCAAAACCCCATCTCAAAAAAGACAAAAAAAAAAAAAAAAGAATACTTTTTCTGGTGATGATTTCTCCGTCTCTTTTCTGCCTGTGTTTGGTTTCTTCTCTCTCACCTAGCCCTGGCACCCAGATCACCTGACTCAGGCCCAGCTGCACGAGGTCCCTGTTTTCTTTATTCATTTCTTTTCTGGGGAAAGAGGGTCTTGCTAAGTTGCCCAAACTGCCCAGGAACTCTCAACCTTCCTGCCTCAGCCTCCTGAATAAAAGGATTACAGGCATGTACACCACGCCCTGCTGGCATCTGTGTTTCTAAACAGCTTGTGCAGCCTCTAAGAAGAGACCCAGGTACTCGCCGTCCTTTCCTCCACATCCCTGAGCCAAAATCAGCACTGCTCAGGCCTCCAGCCTTCCTCATAGGGATAGGCCTGGCCAACAGAGAGCCGCAGAACCAGTGTTTCACCACAGCAAGACTGCACAACTGGAAATCACCAAATCTTCACTCAAAGAGTGAAAAAGTTGTTAGTTATAAATAGACTGACTCCCCAAACTTAAAAGAAACATAGAGGCATCTACATCAATTTTAATGTGTTTCATATGACCCTTAAAGTTGAGGTTGAAATCAAAGCTGGGCATGCTAGCTGGGAGCAGTGGTTCAGGCCTGTAATGCCAGCATTTGGGAGGCTGAGGCAGGAGGATCACTGAGAGTTCAAGGCCAGCCTGGGCTACAAAGTGAGTTCAAGGCCAACCTGAACTGCATAGCAAAACCCTGTCTCAACAAAACAAAACAAAACAAAACAAGATAAAACAAAGTAAGCATGCTGGTGCACACCTGTAATATCAGTACTCTGGGAAGCTGAGGCAGAATTACAAATTCGAGGCTAACCCGTGCAACTTACTGAGGCCCTGTCACAAAACATAACTTGAAACAAAGAACTAGGGATGTCGCTGAGTGGTACATGTCTTACTTAGCATGTGTAAGGCTCTGGATTAAATCCCCAGCACCAGAAGAGGAAAAGGAGGAAGAGGAAGAGAAAGGCAGGAGAAGAGGAGGAGGAGGAGGAGGAGAAGAAAGAGGCGAAAACAAAGGACAGAAAGACTGAAGTAACCAAACACCCGATGACCCCGAGACGTGTCATAGCCGGAAGTCTGGAAAACGGAAACGCCCCCTAGAAGATGAGAAGTTAAGTGTGCTGTGGGGTGTCCGGTCCACAGACCGTGACGACAATGTGGCAGATATTTGACACGTTATGTTACACCCTAGGCTGTGGACATATACAATTTATATGCCATAAAAAGCAAAGCAATTGAAAGGGAAAACAGAGATAGCTGCTGTCCCTCCCGGTGGACATCTGCCCTCCTCTGGCCCTTTCTTTCTTAACCTACATTTCTTGTTTCCTTTTTTTGTGGAAATGGCACTGGAAATGGCACTCATGACCCCACACTGGCCAGGCAGGTGCTGACACCACAGCCCTCTGCATTTCCTTTGGGTATTTTTTTTTCTTTTTGAGAATTTGGGACTGAAGCCCGGCCTGACTTACGCCACACAAAGGCATTCCCTCCGGGCCGTGTCCTCAGCCTGTATTCTTCCTAATGTTAGTCGCACCCACGAAGCCTTGGCTCTGTCTGTCTGGATTTGCTAAAGTCCTTAGGAGCCCAGATGGCTTGGAGCTGAATCCTGTGAGCCTTGCCTTTGGGAGCTGGGTGTGCTCGGGCACCATTTGGAGCCTCTGGGGAGCCTTGGTGCTCACCCACTGGGTGCCACGGTGCTCCTGCTTCCCAGGGGAGGCCATGTCCTGCTATTGCTCACCGGAATTCTCCCTCTGCTCCCTCCTTTGATGCCACAGCTCCCATGATGGGGCCAGGCACTGTGATGCCCCCGCCTTGCCTTTGTGGCCCAGAATTCTTTTTGCTCTCCTAGGTCTCTTCTGGTTCCAAATCCATTTTAGGCGCACGTTCTCTAGTTCCGTGAGGTGTGCTAATGGCCTTTGATTGCAATTTGCATTGAATCTGCAGAGCAATTGTGGGCAGTAGGGTCATTTTTACTAGGTTAATTCTTCCTACCCAAGAGCAAGGGATGTCTTCCCATTTCCTGCTGTCGTCTTCCGTCTCCTGTTTCAGAGTCTGTAGCTTTCAGGGTAGAGGCCTGTCACTTCCTTTGTTCGATGGATTCCTAAGTATTTCAGTTTTCAGTGCTTTTGTGAAAGCCATGGATTCCCTCATTTCTCTCTCAGTGAGTTTGTTATTTGTGTAAAGGAATGCTATTGATTTGTGAGTGTTGACGTCAGTCAGCTACACGACTGAATTTGGTTGTTAAATTTACAAGTCTTTGGTTGGAGTTTTGAGTGTTTTCTATGTATTAGCATATCATAGGCAAATAATGATAATTTAACTTATTCCTCCCCTATCTTTATTCCTTGTATTTCTTTTCTCTTTTCTAATTGATCCTGAGTTAATTCCAATCTACCACTTCCAGGGCAACCCAAGGCAAGAACGAAGACACTAACAGGTCTGTATAGCTTGGGGAGTCCAGGGGTCCTAAGTCTAGGCAGGATGAAGATTCACAGGAACAAAGGCAGTTACTCATTTTCCACCACTCGAATGACTTGGGAATGAGTGACAGGAAATTGGCAGGAGACAAGTATGTGTCTAGAGCTGGGCTAGGCAGGAAGCCTGAGATCAGCTCCATGATATGCAGCCAGTAAGACATGCAGAGATAATAATCTGCACACCGCCACTGCTGGTGTGCTAATGTTTTGGAGTCAGGTGCTTCAGCTTTGATTTACAGTCTTTCCTGCCCTGGAAAGTCACCACCTCTCATCACGAGACTGGATCCCAGCTGACACAGTGGAGTGGTGGTTCTTCAGCCTGCCCAGCTCAGCCATGTTTTTTGGGAGTTACTAGGTGGAGAAACAGTGACTGTCACCTTGCGTCAGAGATGACACATCAGCTCCTCAGCCAGCCCCATTTACATTGTTTAAAGCTAATTGAATAGACAACGTGCAGATCAGTACACAGAGATAGGGCCAAGTTATCCAAAATGGAGAGAACTGCTCTCTTTCAAAGAGAGTCTTCCAGGTAGTTCTGCACAATCAACCGATAACAAATGCTGGAGGGGCTGTGGGGAAAAAGGAGCCCTTCTCCACTGTTGGTGGGATGCAGACTGGTGCAATCACTGTGGAAATCAGTGTGGAGACTCCTCAAAAACTAGGACGAGAGGTTCCATTTGACCCAACTATTCCCCTTCTTGGTACCTTCCCAATAGAAAAACATCATACCACAGTGATATATGTGCACCCTTGTTTATAGAAACATAGTTTGTAAAGATAAATCTTAGAAACAACCCAAATGCCCATCAACAGATGAATACATTTTTTAAAGTTTTTGTTTATGAAAGGAGTACTACTCAGCCATAAAGAAAGATAAACTTGAGACATTTATAGCAAAATGGATGGATACTGAGACCACACTCTTAAGTGAAATGAGTCATATGCATAAATATCATGTTGTCTCTCTGGTGTGAGAAACTAAAAGTGTAAATAAGAACCAAAAATGTATAATAGATTTTGTGAAATAGAAAATGTTCAACAGTAAAGGAGAATTGGAGGAAGGAGAAATTAGAAAAACAAAGGATAAAATGGAAACTAAATTTTGTAAGTAGGGAGTGGAAAGCAGTTGAACAGAGGGGAAGAAACCAGAAAGAAGGAATTAAGATATTATCTTATCAAGTACAAATTCCCTATGATGAATGTGGTCATTACATATGTCTAAATGCTACCAATAAATTTAATAATAAAAAGATGGGGCCATGCATCTGGTAATTTGCCTAAAGGACTACATGCCCTGGTAGTGTGTCACAGGCCAGCTGCTGGGATGTGAACAGATTCCATGAGCCCATATCCACACTGTGCCTTTTAAACAAAGAATGTCTTCTTTTGAGTCTCTTACAGTTTCCTGTAGCATGACATGAAAATGTAAGGATGGAGCTAAAACACCGCCTTTGGGTGGAAGGCATGATTTAACAGAAGTATGTTGGAAGCTTGGACATGGGACCTACAATTAATACATGAAACTATGTTTACAGTCTCTGGCCATCAGAAAAACACAAGTCAAAACAACACTAAGAACCTATCTTACTTTCCAGAATATAGCCATCATCAACATATCAAATAATAGCAAACACAGGTGAGGTTGTGGGGGAAACGAACCCTTCTGCATTGTTGATGGGAATGTAAACTGGTACAGCATTGCAGAAATCAGAATAGAGTGGCCTGAAAACACTAAATACAGATATTCTGCTTGACCCAACAGCACATCTTCTAGGTATCTTCCCCAAAGAATTAAAGATAATACATTACAGTGACCCACATGTTTATAGCAGCACAACTCAAAATAGCTAGATCTTGGAAGCAGGCTACATGTCCATCAACAGATGAACAGGTAAAGAAAATGTGGTATTTTATATATAATGAAGTACTACTCTGCCAAAAAGAAAGATAACGCTGATTCACCTGTAGGAAAATGGATGCACCTTGAGCCCCTAATGCTAAATGAAATAAATCAGACACAAAAATTTTAAATATGGCTTCTCTTACATGAAAAATGTATAGAACAGTAATTTAAAGCACAAGCTGAAAGACAGATGAAAGAGGCAGATAAGAGTTTGTGGAAATGGAAAAAGGATCTGGAGATGGGAGACGGGAGGGAAAGGAGGAAGAGGGCTTAGTATCATGAAAGAGGCCATGAGAGGTGGCACGCATTCCAGTTTGACCACTTTCTGTGATGTGCAGTTCTCAGTAGCAGCTGTGCCCAGCCCGAGGACTCAAGTCCTTGTCCATCAGGACGCCAAGGTTCTTAGTAGTACAGCTAACAGTGCAGGGCAAGGCGGCAGCTGTCCTTGGCAGGTGGTCTGCAGGGAAGCAGGCTTGCAGGAAATCAGCCCTCGAGCTGCCCCACAGTCCCAGCAATGCTGGCCATTGCTCCCTGGACAGGGCAGCAGCTGAGTAAGCATGGCCAGTGACCAGTGCTTCCCTGGGTATTGGTTCCTCAGGCTCATCCTTTAGCCACTTCTTTGTGTGCTCCCTCTGTCCCTCTTCACCCAGGCTGCCTGTTCCTCTGAGGCTAGGCCTAGACAGTGCTATCCAAAATGAAACCCAGCGGGTGGGCAACAAAACTGGAGTTCACTTCCGAGCCAACAGTCAACTTCCGGGTCACTAGCTCACGTCCGGGTCAGTAGTTCACTTCCAGGTCAGCTTCCAGTTCACTTCCGGGTTGATAGTTCACTTCCGGGTCAATAGTTCACTTCCGGGTCTTTTCAGAAACTGTGCAACTGAGAATAAATGCAACTGAGTGTTCCTTGTGCTTCAGGTACCCTCACCGGGGTTCTCAGCAGTGTCACTGGATTCAATTACTTCATTAACACAGAACGCTAGTCTGTGATTCTCTCGTCCATGGAGCAATTTGTCCACAGCCTGAGGGTCACACAGGGCTGTGCCACTGTAGAGGGAACTCAGCTGCAGAGCCAGGCATCACAAAGAACTGGTTGAATTATTTGGGGTCTAAAGTCTCCACAAATACATGACCGGCCGTGAAGGACTAAAGCGCCTGTTTCAATGGGAGTCAGCGCTTTTCTGACTCCTCACCCCACGTCCCCACTGCAGCCATCTTGCCGCTCTGATGCCACCTCTTAATTTTATAAAGTTAACCTGCCTCAGGAATTTTGTCACAGTAATGAAAACCAGACTAATACAGTCCCAAATGCAATTTGAGCACTGGGCTTTGGGCTGCCAGGAAAGGAAAACCTAAATGCAAATGGAGCTAACTGATACAAGCAATGTGTTCTTTCAATGCAAAAAAACTACAGCATCCTCCTCGACTGGCTTTTCTTAGCAGATGGAATAAAGTGTCCATGTCTATGAGGCTCTCTAGCAAGATGCTCTGGTTTAGAACTAAAATGTTGCCCCAAACCAAACCTCATGTGTTGGGAGCCGCAGCCCCGAGCCCGGTCGCCTCACTTGGCGGACGTGAGGCCTGTAGTAAAGAGTAAAGCCTGAGGTAGATTACCCCTCCCATCGAGCACGTTAGTTTCCTGCTTACCGCGTAAGCAACCCGCTCAACAATATAGTCTGCCTGGCAACTGATGATGTTAGCCAATCAGCTTGCCTTGCTTACTTTAACATGATTGGACACTGTATCCGTATATATACTGGTGCCACCCCTGGGGGGGAAGAAGAAGCCCGGAAGTAGAAGCCCAGAAGGAGCCGCGGGGAGCGGACCAAAGGAGGCTTCGGCTGGGAGCGATCCCAGGGCAGGCTGTACGGAGAAGGAAAATAAAAGAAAAGGTTGTCCACTGCCAGACTTTGTCGTGTGTCCTTCCTGCCGGCCGGGAGCGACATCGACATTTGGAGGCCCGCACGGGGACTGATCACCCCCGAGACGTGACAGCGGACAACGCTCCAGTACAGAGCTGCGAGACAGGTGAGTTGGGGATAAGCCTGGGCTCTGGGTGGCGCGCACCTACAGGGCTTTTAGACTCCCCTCAGGCTCACGCGTAAGTGGCGGATTCCTTGGGCCTCACGCGGTGAGTAACATATTAAAAGATGGGAAACATGCTAGGTAGCAACACTAAGAGCGAGGGTGGTTGTGGAGAAAGCTCTCAAGAGCTTACAAAAGTACGAAGGGTATCTGAGCAGGCCCAGTCAGGGAGCTCCCGAGAGGGGCCCGTCAAGGGGAACAAAGATGCTAAGGAGAAGGACGGGGCTCTAGCCTCGGAGTCGTCTGACTCCGAGGACGAGGGAAAGTTGAATGGCAAGGAGGCCAAAGAGACCAGCTGTCAGGAGCCTAAGTCGCTCGATAAGGAGTCGCAGGGTTCTTTCCCAGCGTTGCGCCGTGAATTGCGCTCCGCTCAACTTGGTCTGCGGAGGAGTAGAGAGCTCCTGAGCGCTCCCCGGCGCGAGAGGGAGGCGAAGCCTTCCGCCCCACCTTGGGGGCTGTTCCCGGAAGCGATCCCTCGCCACGAGGCGGCCGCCCGGGAGCTCCCTTCCCCTTCGCCAGAACAGGAAGTGATGCACGGGCCCCCATTTTCCGCCCAATCATGGCCGCCGTCTTATGCTCCGCCGCCGGCGGGTCGGTATTTTTACAGGTGGCTATGGCAGGGGGGACGTTTGTCTCATGAGGTACATCCACCACCTGGGATAGATAGTGGCCCCTACGGGATATTTCCTGTACAAGTAGCTATGGGCCAGGGACGTAATGCATGGGAGCCTTTTGAGATAAAGCAGATTAGAGAACTTAAAAATGCAGTTACAACCTTTGGGCCGACTGCGCCTTACACCATTGCCATGCTGGAGAACCTGTCTTCTGGGCCCCTCACCCCCGCGGACTGGATTCAGCTGGCAAAGGCGTGTCTGCCCTCGGGTAGTTACCTGGATTGGCGAGCCTGGTACGCAGAGTTCTCTGCAGAGCAGGCTGAGAGAAACGCCAGTCGGGGAAACCGGGGGTGGAACAAGGACATGCTTATGGGAGAAGGTCGGCACGCTGATGATCAGACTCAGTTCCCCGGTGCTGTCTATGAACAAATCAACGCCATAGGGCTCCGCGCCTGGAAGCAGGTAAGTGGTGCCGGAACAGCCTCCTTGTGTCTTTCAAAAATAATTCAGGGTACCACAGAGCCATTTGTTGACTTTGTGGCCCGAATGCAAGATGCTGCCGATAAGATATTTTCTGATCCGGGAGTGGCTCGACCGCTGGTAAGGCAGCTGATTTTTGAGCAATGTACAAAGGAGTGCAAGGCAGCGATAGCTCCTCATAAGAACAAGGACCTCAACGCCTGGATTAGGATATGTAGAGAGATAGGGGGGCCGCTCTCCAACTCGGGAGTGGCTGCTCTCCTGGCCGCGGCTGTACAGCAGAGGGGACCTCGCGGGTTAGAAGGGGAATGTAAGGCTAAAGGGTGTTTTGCCTGCGGGGAGCCAGGACACATTAAACGTCATTGCCCAAACAATGCAGATGCTAGGCCTCGCCCTAGGAATGAAGAACCATATGTTTGTGGGCGATGCAAGAGGGGATCACACAAAGCTGAGGAGTGTAGGTCGGTCTTTGATGCTCAGGGCAACCGTATTTGTGGACGAGATGCTAGAGGGCCAAAAAACGGCCAGAGGGGGCCCCCTTCACAGGCGGGCCCCCGCCCCAGAGACAGGACAGCTCAGGATGGCAGCCTTCAACAAGGGCCACCCCTGGGTCAGCAGGTGACCTCAGTGTCGCCTCCAGACTTATATTAGTGCCTGATATGGGTGTTCAAGTGGTTGAAACCACCTTTAAGGGACCGTTACCCGAAAATTCCGTGGGTCTGGTGATCGGGAGATCCTCCACGGCCCTTCGGGGTCTCATAGTAGTCCCGGGGGTCATAGACTCAGACTACACAGGACACATTAAAATTATGGTTCAATCTCTTGTGGGTACTATGGTAATCAATAAAGGAGACAAGATAGCGCAGCTCTTGCTGCTCCCCAGTCTCCACAAGAGATTCCCCTCAAAGCAGAAAATTAGAGAAAGTCAAGGTTTCGGTTCCTCAGGGGAAGTCTTCGAGGGACTCCATATAATACTTGATAAAAGGCCCATGCTCTCACTTAAGGTCAATGGCAAGGATATAACAGGGCTCCTAGACACAGGAGCTGACCGTTCCATTATCTCTAGAAAGGATTGGCCCTCCAACTGGCCCACCAACACTGCAGATAACACGCTGCAGGGCCTGGGGATGGTGTCAGCTCCTCAGGTTAGTGCTTCAACCCTGTTCTGGTGCGATGAGGAGGGTCATCAGGGCCATTTCCAACCATTTGTGTTGCAGTTGCCAGTGTCTCTATGGGGAAGGGACATCCTCACTCAGATGGATGTCACGCTTACGTCAAACTGCTCCCCCCAGGCTAAGGATATACTCAGGAACCAGGGATATACCCCCGGCAAAGGCTTGGGCAATGCCCTACAGGGTCGGACATCCCCAATACCAGTAGAGAACAAAAAAGGTAGGCAAGGGCTGGGTTTTTCTTAGGGGCCGCTAAAAAAGCTCTCCTACCCACTTCGATCAAAATCACCTGGAGGTCAAATGATCCGGTTTGGGTACCTCAGTGGCCCCTGCCTAAGGAAAAGCTATTAGCCTTGTCAGAAATAGTCAGTACACAACTTAGATTAGGACACATTAAGCCGTCAACCTCCCCATGGAACACCCCCATTTTTATAATTAAGAAAAAGTCTGGCAAATGGAGGCTGCTCCATGATCTAAGGGCGGTCAACGCGCAGATGCAGTCCCTGGGGGCGGTCCAGAGGGGGCTGCCAGCTCTCTCAGCCATCCCTCAGTCCTGGCCAGTTTATGTTATAGATCTTAGAGACTGTTTCTTCTCAATCCCCCTGCATCCAGAGGACACTCATAGGTTCGCCTTTACTTTACCCACCATTAACCAAGAAAGCCCTGATCTCAGATACGAGTGGATAACGCTGCCCCAAGGTATGGCCAACAGTCCCACTATGTGTCAGATTTACCTTGATTCCCTACTGGCCCCCCTACGGAAATCCTTTCCCAAGATAAGATGTGTGCATTACATGGACGACCTTTTGCTCAGCGGCAGGGACCCAGACATGCTAAATAATATGCTCGGCCAGTTGGTCGAGGCCCTGAGACAAGCTAATCTGCATGTTGCCCCCGACAAGATTCAGGGAGGAGAAATGGTGACCTACTTAGGCGCGAAAATCTCCCCTATGCTAGTCTCTCCACAGAAGGTCACCATTAGGACGGATGGCGTTAGGACCCTAAATGACATGCAAAAGCTATTGGGAGACATTAATTGGATTAGGCCATATTTACATATACCAAATTCAGATCTCAAACCCCTGTTCGACCTTCTAAAGGGAGACCCAGATATAGCCTCCCACAGGAGGCTCACTCCTGAGGCAAGAGCTGCCTTACAGAGAGTGGAAAAAGCCTTAGGTGGGGCTACCTTACACAGAATTGAACCAGGGCGACCCTTTGATGTCTGTTTGCTACAGACTAGTCTACAGCCCACAGCGGTGATTTGGCAGAAAGGACCATTACTGTGGATACACCCTAAGGTCTCACCTGCAAAAGTCATAGAGCATTACCCGGAGGCAGTCGCTTCATTGGCCCTTGAAGCGCATGATAGAGCTGTCCAACATTTTGGCTCAGGACCACAAGCCATCCGAGTACCCTATACCGCCAGCCAGATCAAGACCCTGGCTGCCTGCATAGATACGTGGGCCATTCTGAGATGTGTTTTCCATGGGGATATAAACAATCAATACCCTAAAGACCCTATCTTGTCATTTGTCACTCAGCACCCTATAATTTTTCCAAAGGTTACTGCCTCTGAGCCATTAGTCCCAGCAACTACAATATACACAGATGGCTCCAAGACGGGGATAGGCGCCTATGTGATCCTAGGCAAGCCCCCGGTTACCATACAATTTGAACCTGATCAGCCTCAGGTGGTAGAACTACAGATCGTTAAAATGATTCTTGAACGGTTCTCAGAAGCCATTAATATTGTCTCCGATTCTAGGTATGTGGTCAATGCTATGCAAGTGCTTGAGACTGCCGGTTTAATTAGATCCACTTCCACAGTGGCTGGGCTGTTCCTGTCTATCCAGACATTGCTTCAGAACAGACACCATAAGGTCTTCACCACCCACATAAGAGCACATACATCCCTGCCGGGGCCCATGGCACAGGGGAATGCGGCTGCTGATACTGCCACTCGCCCGTTATGGATTTTTACCTTACTAACACCAATCGAGCGAGCCCGTGCCTTCCATGATAAGTTTCATGTCAATGCCAGGACACTAGCAAACCATTTCCATGTTTCCAGAGCAGATGCACGAGATATCGTGCGACTATGTGACTCCTGTGCCACATACAAACCTGCCATACCGATGGGAGTAAACCCTCGAGGTTTGATCCCTGGTGATGTTTGGCAGATGGACATCACACATATACAGGAGTTTGGGACTCTTAAATATGTTCATGTTTCCACAGACACCTGTTCTCACGTCATATTCGCAACAGCAGAAACAGGTGAAAAAGTGTCTAATGTGATCAATCATTGCCTGGCGGCTTGGGCCGCATGGGGCAAACCAAAAATATTAAAAACTGATAATGGACCAGCCTATATAGGCAAAGCCTTCAATGAGTTCTGCAAAATGATGGAGGTTCAATTAAAACATGGTATCCCATACAATCCCCAAGGTCAAGGAATCATTGAGAGGGCTCATAGAAGCCTCAAAGAAATTTTACAAAAACAAAAAGGGGGAGTAGGCCAAGGCCTGGCCCCAAAGGCACGATTATCCATGGCACTATTCACACACAATTTTTAAAATTTAAATAATGATAATTGCTCCCCAGCCGTGGAGCACTGCAACCCTTCCCCCAACCATAAAGGGTGGGTGAAGTGGAAAGATGTCCTGACAGGACAATGGATGGGCCCGGATCCAGTGGTCAGCTGGAACCGAGGCGCGGTTTGTGTTTTCCCACAGGAATCGGGACGAGAACCACTGTGGGTACCGGAGAGACTGACACGGGCGACAAAGCCCTCGACTGAAGATCAGACCTGCCCTACCGGAGATCCATCACAGACCAACCAACAAGATGAATAGAAATAGCGGTAGCCCGAAATGGACAAGAAGATCCTCAGGCATATGCATGGCTCGCTCGCCTAGCCTACGACCGAGTCTAGGGATGGTGAGCTTCCCACACTCCTCCTCTAAAAAATTATGACATAGCTGGGTAGGAGAGTCAATGACGGGTAAGAGCGTACTCCCCCGGTGCGACTCAACCTAAGCCAGGCCCTACCCCATCCTGCACGTAAGCTGCTGGACTGTTAGATGCTGCCCAGGTCTAAATTTCTCTCCGAGGGGATTTCTTTACGGAGAGAAAATGAGTGCAAGCTTGTGTGCATCCAGGTTCCGTCCAGTTTGTGCCTGGCCCTAGAAAAAGGACGAGGGCCTCAGGGCCTTGGCGGACCATGGGACGGCCGACCAGGGTCTAAGCCAAGGACCTACGGTGGGCCTACACATAGGGCATAAGCCTCTGCACCCAGTCCAGGAAGGGCTACGATGCGCACATTCATAAAAAATAAAAAAGGGGGAGATGTTGGGAGCCGCAGCCCCGAGCCCGGTCGCCTCACTTGGCGGACGTGAGGCCTGTAGTAAAGAGTAAAGCCTGAGGTAGATTACCCCTCCCATCGAGCACGTTAGTTTCCTGCTTACCGCGTAAGCAACCCGCTCAACAATATAGTCTGCCTGGCAACTGATGATGTTAGCCAATCAGCTTGCCTTGCTTACTTTAACATGATTGGACACTGTACCCGTATATATACTGGTGCCACCCCTGGGGGGGAAGAAGAAGCCCGGAAGTAGAAGCCCAGAAGGAGCCGCGGGGAGCGGACCAAAGGAGGCTTCGGCTGGGAGCGATCCCAGGGCAGGCTGTACGGAGAAGGAAAATAAAAGAAAAGGTTGTCCACTGCCAGACTTTGTCGTGTGTCCTTCCTGCCGGCCGGGAGCGACATCGACACTCATGTATTCAGAGCTGGGCATTTGGAAGCTGGTTTGATCCTAAAGGCGCTAAAACCCAAGAGTGGATTCATTCATGGATGCATTCATGGTCAAAGGTGCTGTTAACCAGCGGGGCTTGGTTGGAGGTGGTCCTCCCTTTTCTGTTTTCTGTCTCTGCTTTATGACTACCATGAGGTAAACAGCTTTTGCTATGCTGGGCTATATAGTGAGTTCAAAACCAGCCTGAACCCATAGTGAAACTCTGTTTCAAAAAACAAGAAACAAAACATTAAAAATTTTCAATTTGGAGCCGAGCTTCCAGGATTTCCCTGAAACCTAAACTAAAGCAGGGTTTCATTACCAAGAATTAAAAGTAGTTGAATATAGTGGCTTATACCCCTAGCCCCAGCTACTCAGGAGGCTGAGGCAGGAGGATCATGAGTTGAAGCCCATGAGTGGCTTCTTAGAAAGACCTTGTCTTAAAAATATAGAAAGGGTCCTAAGTTTAATACATAGGACTAGTGCAGGGGGAGGGGAAGAGATGTGCTGAGCTGTCCTGTCTAGCAAGCGCTCTCCTGAGTCCATGTCAAGTCAAAAAGGAAGGAAGATGGTCTGTGCAGGGTAGTGCATGTGTGTAATTCCAGCAGCACTTGGGAGGCTGAGACAGGAGAATCATCACAAGTTTGAAGCCACTCTGGGCAACTTAGAGAATTTTAGACCAGCCTGACCTACTAAGTCAGAACCTGTCTAGAAAAAAAATCAAAAAGAAGGCCCTCTCTTTTCAACACATACACCAATTTTTATAATTCTTTCTCTATTGATGTGTAATAAATTTAGTTACTAAAAACCACACATAGCCGTTACTCAAATTTTCCCTCTACCAGAAAACTGGGCATGGCTTAGCCAGGGGATATTTGGACCTCAGAGCTGCTCACAAGCTGCCACTAAAACGTTGGCCGGGCAGGGCTGAGATTCCCTGTGAAGGTTCAAGAAAGAGAGCATTCTTTTCCTAGTGTGCTTATGTGGTTTGAGGCCAAATTCACTGCTTTAAAAATTGTTGGGCTGAAGGTTCCTGTTTTTCACCGGTTGTTGGCTGAAGGCTGCTCACAATTTCTGCCCTAACAGACCCTTCCAAAGAGGCAGCCGGGACCTGAGGTCCAGCTCAGCAGCAGAGCACATGCTTAGTGGATTCAGGGTCCTGGGTTCCGTCCTCAGCACGGCAAAACATAGTGACACCCGGCCCCATCACGGCCAGCAGAACAGACTGCTAGCAAGAGAGATAGCAGAATATTTCCCCGCTGGTCATGAAAGTGATGATCACTCAGTATATTAGAGCTGGAAACAAGGAAAGAGAACACTATAAAGCCATGGACACCCGGATGAAGGCTCACTAGGGGCCATCTCAGAGGTCCTCTGCCACACTCTGCATTTGCAAGCCCCGACCACCGGCTTTACCAAAATCCATCTTCCCTCTTCTTCTTATGGCCCAGAAAGGGGTCATCCTCCCACCCTGTCCTGAAGTAGGCTTTGCCCTGTTCTTTCCACGGGACCAGAATAATTTCAAGGGGAAAGATTTACAGAAAGTGGCATGGAATTCAGCAAACCCATCCATGAGCATGTCCCAAATGCTGTCGCCATTACAGTCACGTAATCATGCTCAGATTCAAATACACAGAATGAACAGTGGAAATAAAAACCAGATAAATGTGTCTTAGGGTTCTCTGGAGGAATAAACCAATATAATACAAGAGTTATCAGACTGGCTTTCATGACCCCACGGCTGTCCAGAAGATGAAGAGCTGGGGAATGAGGAGCCCCTCGATCCAAGGAGCTGGAAGTCTCAAAATAAGAGACACCAAGAACGGGAGACACCAGTCACCGGACTGAGTGGATCTGTGTGTGATAAGGAGGGGACCTTAGGAAAACAGCCCCTCAGCTCCTAGAAGGCACGGTTGCAGTTTAGAGCAGAACAACGTCAGCAGGATGAAAAGTCGTGTGTCGTCAGAGTTGTCCGTTGGGCCATTGTGTCCTCCCTGCCCTGATAAGATGGCCTAAATTAGTCACCACTATCATGTGATAAACCGGCCCATTCCGGCCCTGTCCCCTGGCAAAAGCTCCTATGCAACCTGTTTCTTCTGCATCTTTGTTCTCATATCCTAGAGTTATGGATAAATAGCTTCAGAGGTCTCGGCTCACTGCTGTTTTCCTGAGACTTTGGACTCGGCCCTCTGCATCCTACTGTCTCATCTCTGAATAATCTTTTCTGTCCTGTATGCAGCCATGATCACACACCACACACTGCAGTGACCAAGACTGTGGCAGCAGCCTGACCAGAGACTCCGGGATGTCTTGCAGAGAGGCCCCAGTGTGAGTCCATGTTGAAGGCTGAAGAAGCCTCAGTTTAATGTGCATGAGCAACAAAATAAAAAATAAAAAAGCACACACACAAGAAGAATCAAGAGGGCTGAGCGTCCTGGTGCACACCTGTTACTGCAGCACTTGGGAGGCTGAGGCAGGAGGATTGCTGTGAGTTCAAGGATGGTTTGAGCTACACAGGGACTTGAAGACCAGCCTGAACCACAAGGTGAACACAGAATGTAATTTCCTAAGAAGTTAGGCCAGATTCTCATGGCATCAGCCTCTTCGCCACGGTTTAGCAAGGCCTTTCTCTACTTCTCTGCAGTGTGTGGTTAGGCCGTTGACTTGAGATCTTTCTTTTTCTGTAACGTGAGCCCTGATAGCTATGAATTGCTTTCTGTGTTTTCATTTTCAGTCTCTTTAAGTAATGAACATGTGATGACGTCTTGGGGCTCTGGCTGTGTTATGGCTTGTATCTAGCACCCCAAAAGTCTCACGTGCTCACAGGTGGGACTTTTTGGTGGGGGACTGGCTCCTGGGTGTGTGACACTGAAGACAGACGTGTGGGAACTGAACTGGGTCACACAGTTCTGGGAGCGGTTCCTGGAGGACCCACCCTGGGCGTGGGCGGCTCCCCTCAGTGGCTTTGTAGCTGGATGGGGGATAAAGGACCATGAAGAAAGCACGTTTCCGCCACTGCTTTTGCTTGCATTCGTCCTGCCTGTTTGCCGTGGACTTTTCTCCCCCGTGATGCCCCGCTGCCAGGCTGCCCTGCCTCAGAGCCAGCTAATTACGGACAGAAACCTCCACAGACTGTAAGCTGAAATAAACTTTTCCTCCTATAATCGGTGGGACTCAAGTACTTGGTCTCAGCAATGAGAAAAGTCACTAAGAAAGGCGGAGAAGGTGTTGGTTCATTTCATTCTGCTGTGGGATTTTTTTCTGTTACTAATTCCTCATTTCATTCTGCTATGAACAAAGAAGACACCTTGGGTGATTTCAATCCATTACCAATATCTAACTACCCCAAAGAAAGCTGTTAAAGCCCAAGACAACACCTTGCATCTCCTTAGAGGACAGAAATGTCTTAACTGCCTAAGAGCTGACCCCAAGCATCATGGAGCGGCAGGTTGGTTTATGTCAGTGTCAGACAGGTGTGGTTTTCACCATCAATTCTTGGTACACTGGATACACTCGTATGTCTGCTTGGTTTGCGTATCTTCACGTATTTTTACATGTTTTCCCTTAGAACAGTGTGCTTAGCTTTGATGTTTTTTCTAGTGAAATCATGTTTTTATATTTTCTTTTACTAATTTATGTTCATTTTACTTGTGAAAAATAACCTATAATGTTGTGCTTTAATCAATAAAAACACTTCTCTTAGAGTACACAGACGTAAGTTCTGTATTTCTCTAGCACCCAGCGATAATCTTTTGCAATGCAAAATAGGCCTGTTCTGCACACTGAGATGAATGCGAAGAAAGCATGAAAAAATGCACAAATGCAAAAAAAGTGAAAAAGGAAGCTGTGTTAGCACAGCAGGGAGAAAAAGTCTGTCACAAAAGAAGTCTGTCACAGCTCCTTCCTATCAACTATCTGTGCCGCACAAATGATAGAACTTGAAATAAGAAATGAAACTTTAAACATTCCGGAAGTGGTCAACGCCTGTAACAATGCGAGGGTGGTCTCAATGGGGTGGACTGGTGTCTAACAAGCTATCTCATAAGAACAGCAAAGAGGAGAAACGTTAGACATACTTGTGCACCTTCTGTACCCAACAATATGGAACTTGTGGGTTATTTATTCAAAACAAGAGGTTCAAAAAGTCACCCCAAGTTTAGATTAGGTCAAACAGATCCAAGACTTGAAAGACGGGGTTAGCACAAGGCCACCTAAGATGTGTTTCATCAGTGCCTTTACCACAGCGTTTATTGGGGAGGACATTTTATTGAAATTATGTCACCACAGTACAGAAGGAAATGCCACACAACAGGGCAGGGTGTGCTGTTCAGAGAAAGACGATAACATCAAAAGAACGTGGGAAGACCCCAGACACTGCTGCTTAGGGCAGCACACTGGGTTCTGCACGGAGTGTTTAGGTCCGCCACACTCAGACAAATTATTAATACATTGACCCAACTATTTTATAGTTCTTGCTATATTATCTTGTAAAATTAACAAAAACATGCGATTCTGGTTTAAACAGTTGGCTCGTGAGTAGTTAATATAAAACTTCCAGCTCTGTGCAGCGGAGGAGTCACAGCCCCTGAGATTTATCCAAGATGCGACTACAGCTGATGAAAATGTAGAGTGACAAGGTCAGGCAGGAAGTGGGGCAGTCGGAACATCTACGCCCTGCCTGGAAATGTTAAACACACTGATGCCTTATGATCTCAACATTCCAGGCCACCACCGAGCCAAAATGCACAGTGAGGGCAGGATGCGGCTCAGTGGCACAGGTGCCACCTGGCAAGCACGTGGCTCTGAGTCTGATGCCTGGCACCAGAAAACAAAAAGCAGCACGAGCACAGTGACGTGGGAAGAACTGAAAAGGGGGATCAGCCATAGCTGCATACACTGGTGTTCGCCACGCCCTTCTTACAGCAGCCCAGAGAAGGAAACAACCCAATTCCTGCCCCGGTGCTCCATCTGTGCCATGAAATAATATTCAGCCCTGGGTGGGGGGAGGGCTGCTCACCAGCCACTCAGGAGGATGAGGCGGGAGGAGCCTGCGCCCAGAGCCACCAGGCCACCTTGCAGGCCTGGTCTCCAAAGAATAAAGGCTGGGCTGGGGCTCAGTGACACAGTGCTTGCCCAGCATGTGCAGGGTGCTGGTTTCAATCCCCACCATGAGACGGGGAAAAAAGAAACATACAGGGTACAGCTCCCCTTCCATGGCTGTAAACCTGTGGAGACTGTAGATGGGGGTTTACCAGGGACCACAGAGGAGGAAACAGGCAGTTACTGCTTGACGGGTACAAAGACAGTGCCTGTGGGTGACGGGAAAGCTTTGGACAGAGATGATGCTGATGCTGGCACAGAGTTGTGAAAGGGATTCACACTATCAGACTTCACACTTAAACATGGTTAAAGCCCCCAACGGTAGAAAATGTTCTTTTTGCAGAAAGGAACAAAAAGTTAAATCCCTATTCTCATTTCTCTCAGCTACAAGCAAAGCAATTATGGACACAAGAGACTCTGGCGTGGAGTTGCACACCTGTCATCCCCGCACTCTGGGAGGCTGAGGCAGGAGAATCACAACTTCAATTCTGGCGGGAGTGATTTAGAGAGCCCCTGGGTCACAATTTAAAAAGTAAAAGGTCTGGGGATGTAGCTCAGTGTGAAATCTCTGGATTGAATCCCCAGTAGGAGAGAAAGAGACAGACACACAGAGAAAGACATAGAGACAGAGAGAGGAAAAAAACAAGGGACCTGGAAGCTAATAGAACAAATAATGGCATTTAAGTGTGGAACTCTAACAGGAGGACACACAAAGCCTGGCTTCCTAGACAAAACACAGGGCCGCTGGGAGCAGCCCTGGTCCTGCTCAGCTGGCCTAACCTACTCTACCCAGTGCACCAATCGGGGCCGACTCAATGGCGCCCTCCACTGGTCAGAGTCAGGCACTGCCGACCGGAAAACCAGAAGCAAAGTCCAGCCCAGAAGGGCTGGGAGGAGCTGGGCTCTGCTGAGTTCATGCTGCTCCCAGGCCCTGCTAGACAGCAGCCCGCTGCACTTGGTCCGAGCGCTGCTACTGTTTCCCGGGTGGAGAAACTGAGTGCAGGAGAGGGAGACGTTCGTGGGAACATCGTGTGCTAAGAATGACGGTCAGCGGGTCCTCTCTGCTCAGCCCCGCAGCCACGGGCCAGCGTCCTCCTGAGGGCCACCCTCACTTCCCTGTTGCGCAGGGTGTACACCACGGGGTTCAGCAGCGGAGTCACCACGGTGTAGAACACGGCCACCAGGCGGTCCCGCTCGGGATGGGCCCCAGAATCCGGTCGCAGGTAGATGACCCCGGCACAGCCGAAGTGCACCAGGACCACGGTGAGGTGGGCCGCGCAGGTGGAGAAGGCCTTGTGGCGGCTGGTGGCCGAGGGCATCCTCAGGATGGTGGCCACGATGAAGGCGTAGGACAGCAGGATGAGCAGGAAGGAGGCCAGCACCACGAGGACGCTCAGGAAGAAGATGCCCAGGGCCCGGCCTGTGCTCTGCGTGCAGCTGAGTCTGAGCACGGGGGCGATGTCACAGAAGAAGTGTTCCACGCGGGATCCGCGGCAGAAGGGGGAGGAGAAGATCATGCAGGTCTCGATCATGGCCACCGAGAACCCGGAGCAGAAAACCACGGCCCCCAGGCAGAGGCAGACGGTGGGTCTCATGACCACCGAGTACCTCAGGGGACAGCAGATGGCCACGTAACGGTCATAGCCCATGAGGGTGAGGAGGAAGCAGTGGCTGCATCCCAAGCCCAAAAAGAAGAACATCTGGGCCCGACACGCCGGCACGGAGATGGCGTGGCGCTCCGTCAGCAGGTGGGCCAGCATATTGGGGATAGTGACTAGCGTGTAGCAGGTCTCCGAGAGAGACAGCAACGCCAGAAAGCGGTACATGGGCGTGTGCAGGGTCCGGTCCGCCTGGATGACGGTGATGATGGTGGCGTTGCCACTGAGGGTGACCAGGTAGGTGAGGAAGAAGAGCGTGAAGAGGGTGATCCTCAGGTGGGGCAGGTGGGAGAATCCCACCAGCACGAACTCAGTCACCAGCCGGGACCCATTTCCCCACAGCCTCTCAGCAGCCTGCAAGCAGACACAGGGAGGGCCTGCTGGGCGTGCGTCAGCCAGAAGACTCAGCCGTCTCTTCAGCACAGGACAGAGCTCTCGGAAATGCTGAGAAATTTCCTTCCCAGCACCACCCAGACAATGTCCCTTCCACAGGTATGAAAATCCTGGGAAGCGTTGGTCCAAACCTCAGCCCCATGATAAACAGCGTGAACCAGCAGACTCGGAATATCGAGACCTCTGCACTCTAACGATTTGGCAGCATTGTTCTCGGTAGCTAAGGCAAACTAGGTCTGCATCACCAGAGGAACAAAGAAAGGAAGAAATCCTGGCACTCCCACCAGCATGGATAATCCTGAAGGACATGACACTAAATAAAATGAGCCAGCACAGCCACTGCTCCAGCTCACGCGTGTGGCATCTAAAGGAGCGAAACTCATAGCAAGCAAAATATTCACTACCAGGAGCAGGGAGGTGGGCAGTTAGGGGGACGTTAGCCAAAGGTGACCGGCTTTCAGCTGGGTACACTAAGGAGATCTATTGTCAGGCTTGGCTGTGCACACCCGAAACCCCAGCACACACACAGGGAGGCTGAGGCAGGAGGATCACAAGTTCCAGGAGAGCCCACATCTAGAGTGACCCCTGTTCCAATAAAACAAGGAAACACAAAGAGATCTATTGTCCAACTGGACACTGCAGTTCACATCAGTGCATTGCAGGCAGGAAAGTACCAACAGTCAATCTGAAGAGTTCTCAGCACAAAAGATGCTTTGTGAAGCAATGCATGTGCTAATTAGATCCATTTAGCCATTCCACTGTGCCTGCATATTTTAAAACCTCATGTTGTTGACAAGATAAATACATATGATTACAGGATATCAATTAAAGTCAGCCTGTAATTTAGAAGAAAGGATCCGTTTAGATAAACTCAGTTCAACCTGAGTTCCAGAAACACCTCCTTTGAAAGCAGGGGCGGGAACAAGACAGCCCGCCTTCTCTGCCCTCTAGTGCTTGCTCTGGCCATCTGCAAACTGCTGACCCTTCTGTGGAAGAACAAAACATTTGACTGTGTGCACAAAAAAACATTGATCAGCAGGGACAGAAAGATGGAAATTGAGGATAACTCTGTCAACGTTTGAAATACTGGTTGACATTTTCACTTGGGAAATGAACTTCAAATTTTAACACTGAAAATTAGAAAAAGTCAGGAGGAGTTTGCTAAATAAATAATACATAAATAAAATGCATGGTTGCAGGAGTCCAGAGATGGTCTGGTTGTAAAGAAAAGAACAGTTGGGACCATGGGAGACCAAAATAGGTGGGAAAGGGGGTGAGGGATGGATGCTGTCTTTCCACAAAGATAGTGACACAGGAAGCAGGAAGTAGAAACACAGGAGGCAGGAAGCAGAAACACAGGAAGTAGGAAGTGCTGACACAGGAAGCAGGAAGCACTGACACAGGAAGTTGGCCCTGTGTGACTGATGTTTGCTGCACAGAATTGGATAGCCAGTATGGTGACCTCCTGGCTGTCAGTCTTGGTGGCACCTGCTCTTCTTTGTCATTCTAATGTGAATGTAGCCATGGAAAATATGGAGATGAATGTGCATGGCTGTGTTTCAATGAAACCTTACATCAACAAGAAAAGGAGGAGGAGGCAGATTTGACCTTCGGGAGGTCATTTCCCAAACTTGATGCAGCACAAGCAGAAATAAAGGGCATTGGTTTAGGACAGAGACTCCAGGGAGTTTCCCAAAGATGCACGAACCACCAACAGACACAAAGGCTGACTTGCAATCTTCAGAAAAAAAAGTAAAATGAACCCTGAACCAAGAAATCAGAGTCTAATGAAGAAATTCAGACCTAAGAAATGGAGACTGAGCAGAGAGCCCTGAGCAAGGTCTCGGAATGGGCTTATTACCACTGATAGCAGGGAGAATGTCAGAGCCCTCGAGTAAAGAACAGCAGACCCTTGATTACAGAGAAGACTCATGGACAAAAAGAGTCACTGACGTTACACTGACACTTCTGACTCAAAACATGGGTAAACAAACAATCACACACCAAAACAAAACAATTCTAATCCTAACAACATTTCTTCTTTCTTTTATTCTTAGAACATACTAATCTTCTTTCTTTTTTCTTTTTGAGACTGGGCCTGGCTATGTAGGCCACTCTTGAAATCACTATGCATGTCGTGCTGGCCACGAACTTATGGTGATCCTCCCAGTACTGGGCTTAAAAACCTGCACCACGATACCATGCTTACAAATCATTGAGAGAGACAGAGAGACAGAGAGAGAGAGGAAAAGGACAACCTATTAACAGTTGCAGAGTTCAATGGAACATCCACATACCCGGTGACAGATGATTTAAAGTGCAAAAAGTAAGTTAACAACAGTTCAATCCATGGGCCCTAACTGCCTGCACTGAAAACATGCCCTGATGCTGACCTGAGGTCCAAGCTCACACACAGAATTCCTGGCTCACAGAGCTCCCCAGCCAGCAAGGCGGGAGGGCGGGGCTCCCTGAACGGGCATCTGGCCATGGCTGTGTCCTCCTCTCCCACCCCAGGACCTGTGCAGCGCTGCAGGCAGCTCACGGCCATGTATAGGACTGTCCTGCACATGTGTGTCCAAGCTGCAGCCTCTGCCGGTGGCCATGGCATGGCCTCCTGCAGAGAAGCTCACACCTGAGTCACTGCTACACAGACATGGGACCCACGAAGGGCGGGGAGCCCCATGTGTAAGGAATCTCGGGGTCCCCCAGAGCACTGTGTACAAATGGAGGTAAGCTAGGATCAGCCTGTGCCCCAGCTATGGGGATGCTTCACCCCTGGGGATGGGAGGGGACAGGAGAGAGTTAGGGTGGGGTTCACTGTGGTCCTCTGACACTCCAGGGGACAGTGAGCAGGGAGAAAATGCAAATGTCCAACACCAGAAGGAAACAAGTGGTTTTTAAATTTTAAGACAAAGAGATGCAAGTTAAAACAAGATAGCTGGTTCCTCAGAATTAAACACAGAGTTACCGTACAACCCAGCATTTCCACTGCTAGGTAGCGGCCCCAGAGAACTGAAAAGCTTTGGAACAAAAAGGACAGAAACCTTCACAGCAGCACCATTAGCAGACACCAAAAATACAAAAGACCCAAATGTCCAGGAGCTGATGAGCGGATAAAGTGAGGTGCCACAGGTCACGGTGCACGAGCTGTGACTGATACTAGTTACCTCTGACATTTAAATGACTGATCACATTAAACACGCGTTGCTGTTAATTCCCCTCTAGACAGTCCGCCCTGGTGTTAACTCATTCACTGCATCTTTCTTTCCAATTTCTGAAGATATTCTGTAAGTCTTTTGGGTTTTTTGTTTGTTTTTATGTTTTTGTTTTGAGACAGAGTCTCAGGCTGGCCTGGAACTCAGTATGTAGCTCAGATTGGCTTCAAACTCAAGGTGATCCTCCTGCCTCAGCCTCCCAAGTGCTGAGTTTACAGGCATGCATCACCACACCAGGCTTGTGGAAACTCTTTTTTTGTGTGTCATTGTGGCTGCCTCTAGATACTGAATCCATTTGAAATATTGCACTTCATTGATCTTTCTAACCCTAAGGAAGAACAGAACTCTCACACAAGTGTCAGGTCCCTGAATAAGGGGGGTGGGGAACCACAGTCGGGTTTTTATGCACTGCCTTCCCTGGATGGCCTGAGTTAGCTCACAAACACTCTCCAGAAAGAGGACTCCCTGAACTGCTCCGGAAAGGGGCAGGAAAGATGGGACAAGTATGCTCCGAGAGAGGGAGCACTCTTCAGGGCACTGAGCACAGGGCACCTTCACTGTAAGGACTATTTGTTCCTTGAAACTTACACCATGATTTTCTCTCCCCTCTTTGTGTCAAGAATCCGTCTCTGATTCAGTGTGGCTCCCATGGACCTGCGACCGGATGCTCAGGGACAGGAGGGGCCACAGCACCCTGCGTTGTAAGAATTCCTGCTCATGCAATCTGCAGAGCAGGGTAAATCTGCAGAGAGGAGCGGGGCAGTGGTGCCTGTGGCTGGGCAAGGGGTGGGCAGCGCCTGCACATGAGGGACGGGGTTCCCTCGGGTAGGAAAAATATCTGGAAACTACAGAGCCAGGCGATATCTGCACCTTGTGTGGGGTCCTCAGCAACATGCATCGCCCACCTTTGGGAGTTAACGTGATGCCCACGTAGGCTGCACTTCAGTTTTTTAAAGTCAGCGTTTTTCAACTGTTCGGTTGGCACTGATCAAGGCTGGAGGCTGAGAGCTGGCCCCTGCTGAAGGGGCCGAGGTCACCCACCCGCCACCCTCGCCTCCTGGTAGAGGCTTCCATTTCCCTGTTCCTCGCACATCCATTGCCCGGCCACTTCGAAAGAGGTCACCTCAGGCAGCGATGGTGGTCATCGCCACAGTCTAGGAGGCTGAGGCGGGCAGATCACACATTCCTGCCCTCTCTGGGTAATTTAGCACTTTTGCAACATCCTGCCTCAAAATAGAAAATGCAAATAATTTTTTAAAAGCTGGGGATGGAAGAACAAAGCCACACAGCCCCTGTGCACCAGCAGTGGCCCTGCCACCAGGGAGAAGCAGGAAAGGGGGCCACATACCCCCAGACAGCCGTGCATGGGCCGAGAGGGAAGAGCCAAGCCCCACCGCTCCCCACCCAGCAAGCAACCAGCTGATGGGGGACAGCGGCTGAGATCATAACAACTGCAGTAAGAAACCGCCTGGGGCTGGCACTGTCTGGCTCTCTTTGCAGCCCACAGCAGGTGGTCTCAGCCACCATTTAGAGGCTAACAAGGTGCAACATAGTAACTACTGTGGGATTCTATGTGTCCCCGCCTTTTTGTTCTCTTTCCTTTTATTGTTCTGCTTTATTCCCTTTAAACTAACAACCAGCTGGAGCTGAAGCTCAGTGTGAAGATCCTGAACACCAAGAAGCAGCATGCTAAGGGTCGGATGTAAAAACCAGCCTTTTGCAGGCGGCACCATGAAAGTCCCGTCTGTGAGAATCAGTGATCGCGTGAGAGGAATTGTCTGCGTGCTGTGAGCAGCAGGCATTTAAGGCACCAACTCCACGACTGCGCATGCAAGGGTCCTGCACGCTTTCCTGCAGGTCCCAGCACCTCTGAATTAAGTGTGCATTTTGCTCAACAGAAAAGGTAAATTTTCCTCCAAGGATTTTTTCCTCTTAGGAAACTTTAATTGATCCTCAAGGGGTTCAATCAATCCTGTTTTAACAAGTGAATCCCAGAGTAGAGACAACTTTGTTTCAGTGCAAAATACACTTGTAAAAAAACATGCTCTTGCAGTTAAAGTTTTCAGTCTCTGACCTGACCACTCTCGGTGTGGACACTAAACAAAGATGGACAGAAAGCAGAGGGGCAGGCGATAGTTAGACCAGAGAAAGCGACGCATCTGGAGGAAGCCTGAGGGGCCCAGTCCTTAGGTGCCATCTACAAGAGGGCTCCGTAACTACAGTCCGGGGCTTCCACAGCAGGACGTGACCACATTGGGCACCTAACCAGGAGAGCAGAAAGGAAACACCCTCACTGGCCCCGCAGCAGACGGGTGAACTCAGCCACAGTATTCAGGCTGCACTTGTACCCCTCCAGCGACGGGGAGCTCAATACCTGCAGGGCCAGTGCCCATTACATAGAGCGGAAACCCTGGGCCCAGGACACACAGTCAGTGACCATCAGGACAGTGAGGTCCAGCTTTGAGGTCAGGAGCCTGGATCTCTGTATCATTCCTACCTGGACGAGAAGAGGTGGGAGCTCAAGGCAGGGGCCTACACTATCTGCATCTCAGCTGAGGACCCTGAGATTGAGCCAGGAACTCAAAGGTGCTGTGAGGTCAGGGAGTGGCCATGGCCGCAGTGCTGACCCACAGAGACAAGCAGAAAAAATCAGGGAAGCCTGAAGGTGCTGGAATTCGACCAGGCAGTCACTGAGAGTCTCTGATTTGTGAGTCTGGCTCTGCCCATGTGGGTGTCAAATCCTGACCCTTCCAGCTGGGCACAGAGCTGAATCCCCGGGAAGTCAGGGGACCAGAGCAGCCACCCTCACCTGCCCCTGGACACAGGGCTGTCGCGCCCACTGCAGACACCCAGGAAAGCCCAGGGCTGCTGTGCAGTGGGCAACGGGTGCTGGGCTCAGGGACCCACCCAGCAGATGAGTGGGGGAGGGCCCAAGGGACCTCCGGAGAGGAGCCGGCACCCAAGGGTGGAGGTGGGAGATCCAGAGAGGAGGCTGCGGGTCCTGCCTGTCCCCCTGCTTATCATTGGGAAGCCCCCACAAGTAACAATCCCTGCCCTGGCCCCTGTGAGCCTTCCCTGGGGAGAGAGAGACAGAGGCAGAGAGAGACAGAGAGAGAGAGAAAGTGGCCATTCACATCCCCTCCCCGCACTGCTCAGAGCCGGGCACAGACCCCAGAATACTCCTGCACCAGGCACCCTCACCCACACTCCAGGTCTGGGCTGTGCAGGGGTGGAGGTGGAGGGGCCGTTTCAGGGTCCCCAAGAGACTCCACCTGCCCTTCGGGATCCCCCAGCCTCCCCAGCCCGAGGCAGGACAAAAGAATTATAAGATAGAGAGGGGGCAGGAAAATCATAAATAAAACCTGTACCTTTAAGAAGAATGCAGCTTCTGGGACCCCACAGAGGGCACCAAGGTGCCCTGCATCGACCTCCCCCGAGCTCCTCTCTTGCCAG
Organism: Cavia porcellus; assembly: GCF_034190915.1. Classification (NCBI taxonomy): domain Eukaryota; kingdom Metazoa; phylum Chordata; class Mammalia; order Rodentia; family Caviidae; genus Cavia; species Cavia porcellus. The sequence continues at coordinate 66,740,967 of NW_026947500.1, forward strand.
ATCCTGTACAACCTAAATTCCTCAGGAATCCTGAGAGTCACTAGATCCACCTAACCCAGAAAGTGAGGAGCAGGGGCCTGGTCCTGGGATAAGGAGTCAGGTGGTGCCAGGCGTAATCCCAGCACTCAGGAGGCTGAGGCAGGAGGATCTTTGCAACTTGGAGACTAACCTGGGCTACAAAGTGAGCTAGAGGCCAGCTATCTGAAAAAAGACAAAAGAATAAATTATAAATAAATAAATACATAGGTGGAGAGAATCCAAAGGAGGATTCCTTACCAATAACTTTTTCAAAAATAATCAAGCAAGCAAACAGAACCATACCGTGAGGTGGGCTGCAGGTTTGCAGGGCTGAGCCTCTGTGTCCTGGGGTCCCACGGAGGTGCCCATGTTCCCAGTCCAGGAATCCAGCGTCTGCCTTCCCTCTGCAGCCCGCCTGCTCCTCCCAAAGCCACCCTCGGCTTCTGCCTAAGAAACCCTCTGTGCTCCCGATATGCCCGGAATTCTCCTCCCGGGGAGAATCTGTGGCCCTGCACCGCGTACCGCTGTCCCAGGCCCAGCAGGGCCCAGGCTCCTGTCCCACTCACCATGCCCAGGAGGACCCTGCTCTTCCTGTACCCACGGTGCCATGGCTCTGGGCCTGGAAGGGAGGTGCTGAGCGCCAGGCTCCCCGCACCCCGGGGACCCCAGCCGCTAACGAGCCCCCAGGGCTGGGGCAGGGAAAACAGGGACTTCCTCCCTGGGGGAAACTGAGTCCCACGCTCTGAGGCTCCCAGTGGGGGGAACTCCCCCGGCTCCCTGGCTCCACCCTGTGCCACCCAGTGCTGCCCACAGCCCCGCTCAGGAAGAGCGGCCCGGACCTTTCTTTGTGGTGCTGTCAGACCCTGCTATCCAGGCTTGGGTCTCATCCCCAGGGTCCTGAGATGTCAGGGTCACCCCATCTCCGCTGTCCCCCGCAAGTCCACTGGTCCTCAGAGCCCAGAGACTGCAGGCTGCTGGCCACTGTGTGCAGTGTCATGCAGGAGCACAGGGAGGTAAGGCCAGCCTGACCTGCAAGGGGAGACCAAAGGAACAGCAGCTCCAAGCCATGTCCTCTGTTTTCTGTTGGGTTTTGCTGTTTTTGCCTATTTCTTCCCTTAGGAATGGAAATGGCCATTCTGCGCCTGTGCCACCTCCGAATTTTGGAAGCGAGTAATTCGTTAATTTTATAGGCTCGCTGTGGGAAGTGATTTACCTCCATGAGTCTCCATGAGATGTTTTTTAAAAAAATTTTATGTAAAGAAAGACTAAACAAAACAGAAAATAAGTAGAAATGATACATATATTCAGAGAAAAAAATAAACAGAAATCACTAGTTGATATTTACATATTGTCGTTTTACAAATAGTTGTTCAAGGTACAAAAACAGAACAAGTGGGAATTCAAACAGTGAGACCGCAAACAGTTCTGTTCAACCGTCCAAAAACACTTAGTAACATGGTTGTCAAGCCTATACACTTAAACATACATGCAGTTATCCATATCTTCAATTATGTTTAAATTAAACAAACTAAAGCAGGTTAAAATCCTTCTGAACAAAGAATAATAGTATTGCTGGATTTCACATCACGACACTCCGTGATTAGCACTGGGGACTGTAGTGTCTTTTTTAAAAATTTAATTTAAAGAAAGACTAAACAAAACAGAAAACAGGAAGAAATAATACATAATTTCAAAGAAAATATAAACAGTAAGAAATCACTAGTTGATGATTACAGACTGTCTTCTTACAAATAGTTATTCAAGATACTAAAGTGGAGCATGTAAAGTGGGGATTCAAACAGTGAGACCAACCACTTCTGTTTAACTATCCAACAAAAACTTAGAAAAATGTTTATCAACCCTATACACTTAAACATACATGCAGTTATCCATATCTTCAATTATGTTGAGATTGAATAAACCCAAGCAGGCTCCGTATCACTCTTAACAAAGAACAGTACTATTGCTGGGTTTCACACTGTGACACTTCAGGATCAGCACTGGTTTTTTTAGTGTCTCTTTTTCTTCAAAGTATCTGTTCATTTCATCATGTGTCATAAGATCAGTTCTAATATACTGTTTATAGATTCTACACATGCATGAGTCTTAACAAGTATTTCTATCCTTTCTATATTTAGAGGGAGAAACAAAACAAAGCAAAGCAAAACAAAACATATTCCTATAAACACATGAAATGAAATAAACATATAAGACCGTTGTACAAAGAGTTTTACCATGTTTCCTTGTGTTGTCTGTTGTTATCTCCAATAGAATTGGCTATATCATCAGGCATAGTATAATTGAATATATCAGTGCATAACAGTGTTAATAAAAACACAACTTTGTATATAGTATAGAACTTCAAAAACTGACAGTTATCAGACCAGAATGTGTATTGTAGAGTCTTGTCATCTTCAGTGTAGTTGCCTATACTCTCACCTTGATACTATCAATCATATCAGTTTTGAATAAAATCTTCTCTGCCTCATTTCTGTTATGCTCTTTTTTGCCATCAGTTGTCCGCTTGTCTTCTTCATTCTGTTTTCTGCTCCATTCATTGAGGCTTCTCTGCCTCTGTTCCTGGAATCCTAGTACTTTTCTCTCTCTCTAGAATGCCCTGCAGTATTCTCTGTAGAGTTGTATTGGTGGTTGCAAATTTCCCAAGTTCTTCTTTGTCTTGGAAGCCTCTTGTTTCTCCATTAATTTCTAGAGACAGTTTAGCAGGATATATCAATCTGTGATGGAGGTTATTTTCTTTCAGGGCTTGGAATATTTTGCTCCAGCCTCTTCTTGACTTGATGGTTTGTGTCGAGAAGTCTGCCATCATTCTGATGGGCCTTCTTCTATAGGTTATCTGTTTCTTGTCTCTAACAGCTTTTAATATTCTTTTCTTATACTGAATTTCTGGGATCTTGATTATTATTTGCCTGAGTATAGCTCTGTTTTGGTTGTAGGTGGCTGGAGTTCTGTATGCCTCATATATCAGAATATCATTTCCTTTTCCTAGGTTTGGGAAGTTTTCCTTAATTGTTTCTGTGAATAACCTTTGTAGTTCCTTTGTTTGTAACCCAGCTTCTTCATTCACATTTTTTATTTTCAAGTTATAGATCCTCTTGTCATCTTCTAGCCTTTGTATTGTTACTGCTTGTTTCCTTGTTATTTTTAAAAAGTTTTCCCTTTCATACTCCCACATTGCAAAACTGTCCTCCAGTTTAGATAATCTATCCTTAGTTTCTTGCAAGCAGATTTCCCATCTTTCCATAGCATTTTTAATTTCCTGGTGATCTCTTTGAATCTGCTTCATGTATTCTATATTTTTTTATATTCTTCACCAAATGGTTCTCTCCTTTGTTTGAGTTCCTCCCTTCTTCTGTCTGTGTCTGCTTGAGGGGTGCTTAGTATCTCTTTTATTAATCTTCTTATATCTTGCTTAATTTGGCTAAATATCTCACTTTTTAACTCGTCTATGAGGTCCCAAATATATCTGTTTATGTCCACTGGTGCCATGTTTGATATTGCATGTTTGCTGTTCTCATTCTCCTTTGTATTTACCTGTTCCGGGTCAATGTTCTCAGGGCTGGGGCCTGGGGACTTTTTGTTGTTGCTTCCTCTTCCCATCTTTTTGGCTTCTTCCAGGAGGCCCCAGTTTCTTTCCTTGTTGGTTACAATTCTTATGAAACGCGCTGGCTAGATGACCCTTCCCACTGCCATGTGCTAGTGAGTTGCAGACAGGGACAGTATATGCTGGCCCCTCCCCTCCGGGTCAGTCAAGCTGCTGTGACCTGCACTGTGTTACTTTGCACCACCTTCCCTCCGGGTCAGTCAAACTTCTGAGCCTTCACCGGGTTAGTGTGGTTTCTGTGCACCACCACTGTAGAGACTTGACCTCAGATAACCTATTGGTTCTCAGCCAGGTCACGTGACCCAGGCCTAGCTCACTCCACCAATCCCGTTTGGGAAGGGAACAACTGACTGAAGTCGCTGCTGCTCCTTGTACTTGCCAGTCCTGCCGGGTCCCAGAATGTCCTCTGCCAAAGCCCCCTTTCTGTGGAATGGCTCCACTCGCCACCACAGGTCGATGTAGGCACCCTGACAACTCAGCTCTCCTTTCCACTCACTGACCCCCGAATTCAATGTAACTGCACCTCTAATGAGTCGAAGCTGCAGGACCTCACAAGTCTCAGTGGGATCTCTGATGGTCAGCAAGTCGCCTTAATTTCTTCTTGGGACAAGAGAATTCATCTCCCTCTGTTTGGGGCTCTGTACTCTGCATTATGTAGAATTCTAAGTTGACTATCTCAGGGAGCCTCTGTAGCCAGTTATCTACCTGCCACCTTTGATGCTTTTTAGAGAAGAAAAGCTGGACAAGGTGAATATTTGCAGATCACATATCTGAAACAATGTCTCTGTGGCTGAGCAAGGAGGTCCAGGTCTGCAATCTCTGCCCTGTGAGGCGTTGAGAGAGGAGGGCGGGAATGGACCCCACCTCAGTCATTTAGCTGCTCAGAGAGACCCTGTCTCAAAATTAAAATTTTAAAACAAGGCTAGGGATATAACTCAGTGCAAAGGTACTGGGCTGAATCCCTAGACACAAGAAGGGACTTTTTTTTTTTTTTGTCTTTTTTGAGATGGGGTTTTGCTATGCAGTTCAGGCTGACCTTGAGCTCACTGTAGCCCAGGCTGGTCTTGAACTCTCAACGATCCTCCCAACTCAGCCTCCCAAGTGCTGGGATTACAGGCATGAGCCACCACACCTGGCTCAAGAAGGGACTTTTTAATCTAGAATATATACCAAATTCTCACAGTTGACAGTCAGGGAACAAAGCAACTCAACTTTTTCAGTCCTGGAGGATTGAACCCCAGGACCTTTGAGCATATTGTGGGGGGGGGGTACTAGGTATTGAACATAGGGCCTTGATGCTGAGTTACATTTCCAACTGATATTTTGATATTCTGAGATAAGATCTCCCAAAGCCACTGAGTTGCCCAGGTTTCTCTCAGATTTGTGACCCTCCTGCCTCAGCCTCCTAGAGTGCAGGGATTACAAGGTATGTACAACCATGTCCATCTGCAACTCCGTTTCCTAAATGGACAAAAGTTCCCTTGAAGACACCTCAAAGAGGGGACACAAACGATTGATAAGCTCCACAGAAGGCAGAATTTAACAGCAACCAATTACAATAGTGGGTGGTAGAAATTTCTCAGCAAAATAACAAGACCCTGTCTTAAATTTAAAAGCAAAACTTTCAAGGAGCTGGGGATGTGGGTTCAAACTCTGATACCTCAAGAAAAAAGTGCACCAAGAACGTACTTCTGCACTAATGCTTGATGCACTATGTCAATTGAAAAGTTTACAACTTAACTAAAGAGACTCAGCAGGGCCCAGGTAGCCTCCCCCAAACACCCTCAGCCTGAGAGGAGAAGGACACAGAGCCAGGTGAGCCTGCACCCGCCCTGGGACAGGGAGCCTGCTTACAGTGTAAGGAGGAGGGGAGGCTGGCTCTCCCCACTTTGCTCCTGCTGCTCTGCTGTCTTCCTCCACCAGGAACGGTGGCCCCTGTGCCATGCACCCTGCCTTGGAGCCAGCTGGTTACAGACTGAATCCTCCACACACTGTAAGCAAAATAAACCTCTCCTTCCTTCATTTTGGGCATTGGGTATTCCATCCCAGTAACAACATAAAAGTAACTGACACACTGCACATTTATGAAAAGGTCAAAGATTAAAAACAAGTAAAACCTAGCCTCAGACTACGAAGAATTCATCTGCTCCCAACAACTTGTCCGGACACAGCAGCTGCCCAACAAATAGGGAGAGGGCAGATGAGTGAATTTGAACCTTGCCTGCAATGCCAGCACTTGGGAAGCTGAGGCAAGAGGACCACTTGGAGTTCAAGGCCAGCCTGGGCTACACAGGGAGCCTCTGTCTTAACACAAAACAAAAGAAGAAAAGGAAAAAAAATAAAGGACTTCTCGTAACATGTTTGAGGTCCTGAGCTTGACCCCAGCACAGCAAAATAAAGAGATGACAGGTAAGAAATTTAAAACCGCGCTGTCTCCAGGACTCAGCCACAGGAGAAGCCAGTGCACACCGCCCAGCTGTTCCCACTGAAATCCCACTTCTGTACATCTGAAAGCCTCCAGTGCTACACAGCAGGGGAAAACGCATTCAGCAGCCTGGCAGTGTGGTCCGGGGGACACAGCTGGCCATCTTGCAAAAGGCCCTAACATCTCTCCCAGCCAGAGAATCGAAGGAGAGGGAGAGGGGCCAGCAGGCCCCACAGGACTTTGCCCTAGTGATTAGGGGTGCGGAGGTCCCACCTGGGTGATTCTGCCTAACTGAGGGGAACTGGCAGGGCTTGGGATCTTGTTTAGTGGCTGTGGCTGAGTAGCTGGTTCTGCTGGTATCTGGCAGGCACATGCCTGAGATATAAGGCACAGGCCAGTTAGTTCCCCACAGAGGACAACAGTCTGGTCCCAAAAACCAGTAGCACTGAAGGGGAGAAACCCTGAGGTGGAGGTCAAGAGAGAAAAAAGATGAGATGGGGGAGGGAAGCAGAGGAGAGAGGAGAGGAGAGAGGAGAGGAGAGGAGAGGAGAGGAGAGGGGAAGGGAGGGGAGGGAGGGAGGGGAGGGGAGGAGAAAAGGGAGGGGAGGGGAGGGAGGGGAGAGGAGAAGGGAGGGGAGGGGAGGGGAAGAGGGGAGAGGAGAAGGGAGGGGAGAGGAGGGGAGATGGGAGGGGAGGGGAGGAGGGGAGGGGAGAGGAGAAGGGATTGGAGAGGAGGGGAGAGGGGAGGTGAGAGGAGAGGGGAGGGGAGAGGGGAGGAGAGGAGAGGAGAGGAGAAGGAAGGGGAGAGGAGGGGAGGAAAAGGGAGGGGAGGGGAGGAGCGAGAGGAGGGAGGGGAGGGGAGGGGAGGGGGAGGGAAAGGAGGGGGCGAGGAGGGCAGAGGAGGAGAGGAGAGGGGAGGAGACAGGAGGGGAGGGGAGAGGAGGGGAGGAGGGGGAGGGGAGAGGAGAGGGAGGGGAGAGGAGAAAGGAGAGGAGAGGGGAGGGGAGAGGGGAGGGGAGAGGAGAGGAGAAGGTAGGGGAGGAGGGGAGGGGAGAAGAGAAGGGATTGGAGAGGAGGGGAGAGGGGAAGGGAGGGGAGGGGAGGGGGGAGGGGAGGGGAGGAGAGAAGGGAGGGGAGGGGGGAGGGGAGGGGAGGAGGGGAGGGGAGCAGGGGAGGGGAGAGGAGAAGGGATTGGAGAGGAGGGGAGAGGGGAGGTGAGAGGAGAGGGGAGGGGAGAGGGGAGGAGAGGAGAGGAGAAGGAAGGGGAGAGGAGGGGAGGAAAAGGGAGGGGAGGGGAGGAGCGAGAGGAGGGGAGGGGAGGAGCGAGAGGAGAAGGAAGGGGAGAGGAGGGAGGGGGATGGGAGGGGGAGGGAGAGGAGGGGGAGAGGAGGGCAGAGGAGGAGAGGAGAGGGGAGGAGACAGGAGGGGAGGGGAGGGCAGGGGAAGGGAGGTGACCGGCGCAGCCCCAACGAAACAGGAGACGCTTCAGGTGGTAACAGGAACTGCCGCTTTATTGACGCGGGCTCTGGCTTATATATTCGGCCGTGACCAATCACAGGCTGCCACCAGGGCTGCCACGAGGAAGCAGGGCTCAAATGGGACGCAGGCTCTGGCTACTATACCCAGCTGTGGCCAATCAGGGGTTGCCACAGAGTCAGCACGGGGCGAATACGGAGTGAGCATGAGGTGCACACGGGTTGGCTAGTTTGGAGAGGGACGTAGCGCATTGCAGAAGCTGACGTGGTCTTATCGTTCCGGGCGGGGTGTGTTGAGCGCCTGCGCCCAACAGGGAGGAGAGAAGAGGGGAGGGGAGGATGGGGGAGAGAAGGGGAGAGAAGAGGAGGGGGAGGAGAGGAGAACAGGAAAAGGGACGAAAAAGAAGGGGAGCGAAAGAGAGGTGTTCTGGCTCCTGTCTGGTGTCCCCCAAAGCCTGTGCCGGTAGCTGGGGCTTCCTCAGAGTGCGTGACTGATTCATGGTGCAATGCTAAGACACAGGCAGTGACCACCAAACAGCCCACAGGTTGCTGTGGCCCCTGCCCTGATCCTGGCTCTCCACACAGGATAAAAAGGGGCAGAAAGGCCTGGCTGAGCCCCTCGCTTGCTCCGCTGCCTTCTGCGTGCCATGGATGGTTTCTTCTGTGCAACGCCCCTATGCCACGCCACCCGGCCTCCCAGTCAGCCGATTATGGACTGAAACCACCACAAACTGTGAACAAAATAAACCTTTTGTCTCTTTACTTTGGGGGTCAGATTGATTTTTTGTTGGATTTTTGGGGTTTTTCCTCAGCAGTGAGAAAGTGAGGTAGACTGCCGGGAATGGTGGTGCTCGCCTATCATCCCAGCATTTGGGAGGCTGAGGGAGGAGGATCATGGCAAGTTTGAGACCAGCGCGGGCTACAAAGTGAGCGCATGGCCAACCTGAACTGCATAGTGAGGCCCTGACTCAAAAAGAGAAAACCTAAAAAAGTGACTTAGACTAAAGCGGTGGGCAAGAGTGGGGAGGGAAGAAACAGGGAAAAAAGGTGAATTTTGGAGAGTGGGTAGTTTTTTAGCTCTTTTTTGTTTTGCAATGCTAACGACGATCCCCTGGCCTGGCCCGTGCCAGGCAAGCACCACACCCACGGAGCTACTCCTCCAACCCAGCTACAACTACTTCTTAGTCAGCCCACACCCTTAAAAGCCCAACAACTGAGAATTACCCACAAGTCTTCGTAAAAAAAAAAAAAAATGGTTCTCCAATAAGAGAATCTGATTGGCTCGTCTTCAGTCAGGTGACCACGCCAATCCAATCCGTGGAGTCTTTTTCCAAAGGCGGAAATGGAGGGAGCCCAGCCACGCCCCCTCCCCATCTTTCCCAGAAGCAGACAGATGGCGGCAAGTGTTAACTATCCCTTTATTAGGTGGTGAGGAATTGGGGCTGTACAGCTCAGGGCTGGGATTCAGCTACACAGGGGTGGTGACCGGAAGCCCTATTACAAAAATAGCCTACAGATACCTCTAATCTGCTAGGAGGTTGGGCCACGGGGCAGAAGGTGCCATCCGTGCAGGAGTCACCCTGCCACAGTTCCCAGCTCACGGGTGGGGGGGGGCACAGAATGCACACACCTCCCCTGATCCATCCCCTCCTGCTGCCCCCCATTCCCAAAGGGAGGGGACCCAGGGTCTGGGGTAAGGACCCTCCTGCTGCAGACCCACAGGACTGGAATGCTGTGAAGTGGGGGGTGGGAGGGAGGCGCCCAGGTCTCCCCTAACCCTGGGCCCAGGGGTGCGCCCAAGGGTGTCTACTTGGTACACACCAGGGCCGTGTACTCGGTACACGGGATCCCGCTCATGCCTGCGTACTCGGTACACAGGATCCAGCTCGGCCGAACGGGCCCAGGACTCAGCCCCACGGGGCCCCTGAGGGGCGTCCAGGGGAAGGAGCTTCTCCCTATAGATATATTTTGTAAAAAATAATAATAATAAGTTTGTTTAAATGAATTTGTTTCTATACAAAATGTAAAAAAAGAAAAACAAAAAAATAATTGCCCACTCATACAGAGTGAGAAAATGAGGGGAGAGGGTCGAGAGCTAGGGGGAAAGAAGGCTCCCCAGACTCCTCGGAAGACAGGATGGACGTCAGCCCCGTCTGTTATAAATAAAGGGAGACTGAGGCTGGGGCAGAGACCCAGCTGGGCCTGGAAGGCAGGGAGCAGGACGAAGGTCCAGGGACGGGGGAGCGATTTAGGCCAACACCTGCCTCTTCGGGGTGCCTTCGGGCTGGGCCCCCAGCTGGCTCTGGGCCTGGGCCAGGGAGCCTTGGACGGACAGTGGGTGAGGCTGGGACGGCAGGGCTGCAGCAGCCGTGGCCGTGGCCCCGGGAGCCGTGGCCGGGCTGGGAGTGGAATCGGACCAGTCTGAGAGGGAAGGGGGGGACGGGCTGGCCCAGTGCTCGGGGGACTCCGGGGACGGGGTCAGGTATGGGTGCTCGCTGGGGACCCGCAGGAAGCGAGCCTTGGGGGGGCTGCCACGGGTCCCCGCCACTGGGTACTCCTCCCCGTGTCCCGGAGCTGCCAGGTAAGGCGGGGGCCGCTCCTGGGGGGACACAGGGGTCCCGGGGTTGAGCAGCTGGGGGCCTGCAGCCAGGGGCAGCAGGAAGGAGGGCCCAGGGGGCGCCGGTGGGGGCAGCCGGGCCCAGTCAAGGGGCACAGCCACTGGGTTCAGCAGCCCCAGGCTGAGCACGCAGCCCCCGGGGGGTTGGCGGCCCAGGGCACCAGACCGGCCAGGGCCACCCAGCTGGGCCAAGGACACGGCAGTGGCAGCAGCAGCTGCGTAGGAACCCTCGATGGGGAAAGAGCCAGGGGAAGCAGGGGGTCCGCCAAAGGCCCTTGGGGAGTCCAGTGAGTCCACGGGCGACAGTGTGACCGAGCTCTCGGCCAGCGGCCCCGGGCAGGCCAGCGTCAGCTTCTTGCCCCGGCCCCGCGGCCCCTGCGGCCCGGGCCCCGCCTTCCCAGGGGGCCTCCTGCTCTTCTTGGGCCCCGACGAGGCTGTCTTGAGGCCCGGGAGGAAGGCCCCGGGCGGGCAGAGCAGGGGGCCCAGGCCATGGGGGCCGGGGGGGCTGCGGGGTCCGCTGGGCTGGTCCAGCAAGCGCACGATGTCCTGGTGCAGCCGCTCCTGGGCCACGTCGCGCGGCAGCCTGTCCAGGTGGTCCGTGATCTCCCGGTTGGCGTAGTGGTCCAGCAGCAGCTTGGCAGCCTCGTAGCTGCCCTCACGGGCAGCCAGAAAGAGCGGTGTCTCCTCCTGGGGCGGGAAGGACAAGGGACAGGGCCCATCTGTGTCAGTCAAGGGCCCTCAGCTGCGTTCAGCCAAGTCTCCAGCCCCCGGGAGAGGCCAGGAGCTAAGACACTGCAAGCCCAGAGCTTGGCAGACCTGGCTTGGATCGGCTGTGCTGAGGAAAACCAGGTAAGGCTCCGTCCCTCACCCAGCAGGTGAGGCGGGAGGGTGCTCACCAAGTGCTGGAAATTGACAGCAGCGGCATCAAAAACCTCAGTCAAAGCAGGGCACGCCTGTCATGCCAGCACTCTGAGAGGCTGAGGCAGGAGGATCTCAATTTGTAGCCTAACTTGGGCAACTTAATAAGACCCCATCTCAAAACAGGGCTGGGGATAAAACTCGGTGGAGAAGCCCCTAAATGCAGTCCCCAGTACTACAAGAAGTAAGTAAATTTTTTTTTTAAAAAATAACACTTCAAGTGCAAGGTCACAAGTTTGACCCTTAGTACCAAAAAAATTAAACACTTCAGTCAACCAAATACAGGATAATTTAATACAATGTTTCTTTCTTTCTTTTTTTTTTTTTTTTTTCTGTCTTTTTCAGAGAAGGTTCAGCTGTGCAGTTCAGGTTGGCCTTGAACTCACTTTATAACCCAGGCTGGCCTCGAACTTGCACTGATCCTCCTGCCTCAGCCTCCCGAGTGCTGGGATGACAGGCGTGCAAAGCAAGAGCTAAGTAAAACATATCCACAGCCCATAAAAGGTTGGAATTTTAAATTAGTTTAGGATTGATCCCTGCAAGCCTCCGTGTCTCACTTCTCCCATTTGGAAAATGAGATGATATCACACCACCTGGCCATGGTTCTTAAACAACCCACCTCGCAGGGACCCCTTCTCAGGGCTCTGCTAAGCACTTTACAAGCACATTAGCTCAGGGATGCAACGCAGAACCGGTACCTCTGCTCCTCTACTTTACAGACCAGGAGATGGGTTCAAAGAAGTCAGTCCATGAATCAAAGGTCACCTGGCCACTTTGTCCTCCCTCCACTGTGGAAAGCTGACAGCTCCAAAAGCCCACCGCAGAGGAATGCAGGCTGCAGGAGCGGACACCCTGCCCTGCGCTCCCCTCCACCCCTTGAGCTCCGCCCCCTCCCTCTGAGCTCCACCCCCACCCTGCGCTCCCCCCCTGCCGCCTGAGGGCCTGTGCTAGGCGCTCACCTTGCTGTCCTGCATGTCCTTGTTTGCCCCATTTTTGAGCAGAGCCAGGGTGGCCTCCACATTGTTCACAGCTGCAGCCCAATGCAAGGCGGATTTCCCTGGAGGGGGTGCAGGGGTGAAGGTCAGACCCAGGCAGACATACACACACACACACACACACACACACACACACACACACACATGCGTGCAAACACACAAAACCTCAAACACAGGGACACCGTGTGGACCGCGCTTGGTTGACCCTAGACTGAGCTGTCCACTAGTCCCGTGGGTCTCTTCAGATTTTAACTCCAAACAGCTCAGTGGGCCCCATCCCCATGCCCAGCTGCTCAGGAGGCTGAGGAAGGAGGGTTCCAGGTTCCAGGCCAGCCTGGCCCATTTAGCAAGATTTGTTTTTGTTTTTTGGGTTTTTCGGGTACCAGGAATCAAAGTCACAAGTCACACTTGCCAGGCAGGTGCTATGCCACTGAGCTACATCCCCAGCTCCACTTTTTTATCGAAATAATTCTTTCTAGGGCTGGGGATTTAGCTCAGCGGCATAAGCACCTGCCTTGCAAGCAGGCAGTCGTGAGTTTGATCCCCAGTACTGATAATAAGAAAAAGATAATTCTTTCTAAGAAGGGCTAGGGGCTGGCTCAGTGGTAGAATGCTTGCCTAGCACTGCGAGGCCCTGGGGTCTACCCCCAGAGCTGCAAAAAATAAAAAACAAATTAATTAGCTTAGGCTTAACAGGTACCAAACTCACTCACTAAGAGCCAGCTCACCAACGGTGCTGGACAACGGCCTCTCTACAAGCTGAAAAATGAGGTGGAAAAAGCCAGGCATGGTGGCTCCACCCATCCTGCCAGTACTCAGATGGCTGAGGCAGGAGGGTCACCTCAAGTCAGGGTCAGCCTGGGCTGCATCCTGAAACTCAGTCTCAGAAAACACAGGCTGAAGCTGAACCCCTATCTCCCACCATATAAAAAGCTAACCCAAAACGAAACCGAGATCTAAGTGCAAAAACTCAAACTACAAAACCACCAGAAGAAAACATGGGAATAAATCTGCAGGGTCTTGAATTAGGCAAAGGATTCAGAGATAGGACACCAAACATACTAGGAACAAAGCAACAACAAAATAGGTGAATTGTAAATCATCAGACTCTTCGGGGCCAGCGGGGAAGCTCGCTGGTATAACACTTGTCTGTCACCCCGGTGGCCCTGGGTTCCATCCCTAGGAATGCAAAGAAAAATGGAAACTTTGGTGCTTCCAAAGAAACCATCAAGAGATTTTAAAAGCCAAGCATGGTGCACATAAGTAATCCCAACACTGGAGAGGCTGAGGCAGGCAGATGTCTGGCACTCACAGGCTCGAGACAGGTCTGGATGTCATCATTATATTCTGCAAACAGGTACTAATAAAAACGTTCAGATTTAGAAAGAAAGACAGAAAGAAAGCATTCCTACTGAAACGAGGACCGCGGCAGTGTTTTGGTGAGGACCAGCATTGATTCCTGTTGTCACCAAACCTTTAAGCCATAAAATAAATGTGCAGTAAGACAGCAGGGAAAGCCAAGCGTGTGGCGCACGCCTGTCATCCAGCACTCGGGAGGCTGAGGCGGGAGGATCGTTGTGAGTTCGAGACCAGCCTGGGCTACAAAGTGAGCTCAAGGCCAGCCTGAACTGCACAGAGAGACCCTGCCTCAAAAAAAAAAAAAAAAAAAAAAAAAGGCAGGGAAGAGAATTCATTCATGCGTCACGAAGAACAAGATTCACTTCAGAAACCCAGTAGACACCTGAGAAGAAGTCTGATGACCCACAAAAAAGGCACAGAAAGAAATCAAGCCTCAAGAACACAAAGCCATCAAAGGCCTTTCAATATAAAACCAGAAACAAAAGAACTAGGGGAACTTATGGGTAGCACAGCGTCAGACTTAGGAAAACTTGTACTGCATTCATTTGTTTTGTTTTGTTTTGTTTTGTTTTGTTTTGTTTTGTTTTGTTTTGTTTTTGGTACGGGGGATTGAACTTACGACCTGGTGCCTGCCAGGGAGACGCTTATGCCACTGAGCTAAACTAAATCCGAAGCCCCTGATTTGCGTTAAAAAAAAAAAATTTATACTTTGGGTTTCCCATGCAAGAGAAGCCACGGATACCACCGCAACGCGTGTCTGATTTATTTCCCTTGGCATGAGGGTTCCCAGTGCACCCACACACACACCCATGGCTCAGGCTGATCCAGCCCTAGGCGGAGCCGTGCTGCATTGTGGGTAAAGGCCACGTGGTCCAAGGTGCAGCTGCGGACCGCTCTGCAGGTGACTCCGTGGCTAAGGTCCAGCAGGGGGCAGTGGAGTAAGTTTGGTCAGCAAAGCATTTGGGAAGCGCGGCCTCCAGGGGGGCCCGACCCGGGCACAGCTTCCTACCCAGCTCGTCCACGGCGTTGACGTCGGCGTGGCTGGCGATGAGCTCCTCCACCATGCCCTCCACCGCCAGGCGGGCCGCCAGGATCAGCGCCGTGGAGCCGTCAGCCATGCGGGCATCCAGGTCTGTGGAGCGGTTCCGGATGAGGATCTAGGAGAGAGGGACAGCGGGGGACTCGGAGAGGCCCAGGAGGGGTCAGAAGCCCAGGGCAAATCCACAGCGTCCTAATTAGAAATGGATCTAAGCCAGGCGTGGTGGCTCATGCCTGTCATCCCAGCACTCGGGAGGCTGAGACAGGAGGATCGCTGTGAGTTCAAGACCAGCCTAGGCTACCAAATGAGCTCAAGGCCAGCCTGAACTGCACAGAGACAGCCTGTCTAAAACAAATACAAAAATAAATTAATTAATTAATTAAAAATTAAAAAAGACCCTAAGTCAGGTCCCATCATTCTCAGCAAACATCATGCTTAAATCTGACCTCATCACCCAAATCATCAAAACGACCTCAGGCTCCCCACTGGGCAGACCTGACACCTCCAGCTCCAGCCCGAGCGGAGAGCCCCCCTCACCTGGAAGACGCCCTGGGCATCAGCGGTGACGGCCGTGTGTAGCGGGGTGCGACCCGAGTGGTCCTGGGCGTTGGTGTCGGCGCCGGCGTCCAGCAGCCGCTTGGCAGCGTCGGCCCGGGCGTAGCGGGCAGCCAGGTGCAGGGCCGTCTCGCCCGTGCGGTCGGTGCGCGCCCCAAGCTGCGCCCCCTGGCAGATGAGGTCGGAGATGATGCTGGCAGACGTGTCCTCCGCCTCCTCCTCTTCTGCGGGCACCGACTCCAGGGCGCCCCCACAGAAGGAGGCCAGCATGAGCGGGGTGAAGCCATCTGCGGGGACCAGGAGGAAGCGGTCACAAAGGCACAGCCAGGTGCCCTTCCCGGGGGTCACACTGAGATGCGATATTCGGGGGCAGGGAGCGCTCCACTGGGCATGAACCTCTCCTGGTTTTCCTGAGGGCACCTCCTGCACCCCACACTCCAGCCTCAAGCCCTACTTAGAGCCCAAGGCTCACTGCCAGCCCAGGAGGGGGCCAGAGACAGGCGGACCCGCAATGCACCCGGCCTAGCTCCTGGCCCCTGAATGGCTCAAAGATGTGCAGGTGACCCTACTCTCTGTCCAATCAGAAAGCATTTTGAGGTTGGCTGAGGTGTGTTGTTTGGTTTGGTTTGGTTGCATTATGAATCAAATCTGAGCTATTTTATTTTACTGTACTTTATTTTTCAATTTTTTTTTTTTTTTTTTGGTCTTTTTCCTTTTTTATCGGTACCGGGGATCGAACTCATAACCACACACTTGTGGCAGGCACTTATGCCGCTGTGCTAAATCCCCAGCCCCTGTACTTTATTTTTGACTTGTTTTTGTGAGACAGGGTCTGGCTATGTGGTTCAGACTGATCTTGAACTCACAGTGATCTTCCTGTCTCAGCCTCCCAGATACTGGGTTTTCAGGCCTATGCCACCATGCGTGGCTTATTTTTTGGATTTTTGAAATAGTCTCACTATGTAGTTCAAGCTGGCTTTGAACTCACTGTGAAGCCAAGGCTGGCCTCAAATTCATGGTGATCCTCCTGCCTCAGCCTCCTGAGTGCTGGGATTACAGGCATCCATTGCACAAAGTTGGTTTTTTTGTTCCAATTGGTTGGCATGGGACAAGGTCTCACCACGCTGCCCAGACGGGCCTCGAACTCGCTACCTTCCTGACTCAGCCTCCCGAGTAGCCAGGATTACTGGCATTACAGGTATGAACCATCCTACTCAGCAGGAAGAAGGTTTTATAACACCAGAGCCAAAAAACAGGGTTCAGCAGAAGCTTCCGGTCTCAGCGGAAGACAGACATGCAGATGCACACCTGCGATCCCAGCACTCTGAGAGGCCGAGGCAGGAGGATCCAAGTTTGAAGTCAGCCTGGGCAATTTAGTGAGACCCGGGCTCAAAATAAAAAACAAGGATTGGGCAGTAGTTCAGGGTGAAGACCCCCAGTTCATCCCCAGGATTGGGGAAAAAATAATCAGTGGAGAACAGAAAACCAAATCCGGCCACCTGACCACGAATGCCTTGTTCTGCTCAAACCCCTCAAAATCGGGCTTTTATCATTTGCAGATGGGAGCCTCGAGGAACACACTAGAACCCGGCCCAAGTGAGAAGGGGGGACAGGAGGGACCCTGACCTGGGCCGCGCACGTTGACATCCACGCCCTCGACATCTGCATCGCCCTGCGGTGGCGTCAGAGCCATGGCAGGGGCCACACGGATGTCCGCGGCCACCAGGTGGTGCTGGGTCCACTGGCGGCAATCCACGGGCTCCTCGGCGCCCACACCGGGCTCCTCCACCTGGAAGGACAAGGAGGTAGGGGGGAAAAATCTGGGCACGGTGGCGCATACCTGTCACCCCAACACCCGGGAGGCTGAGGCAGGAGGATCCCTGTGAGTTCAAGGCCAGCCTGGGCTATAAAGTGAGCTCAAGGCCAGCCTGGACTGCACAGTGAGACCCTGCCTCAAAAAGGCAAAAGAAATAAGTAATTCTCGAGGCATCTGATCAGTTCCTACAAACAAGCGTGGGTTGTTATAAAAACCCCTTGTCCCGAGTTTCTCTTTGGTTTCTGTCTCACCGTGTCATCCGTCCTGCTACCAAGATCCCACCCACCATCAGGTGCTCACCAGATGGGGCACCTCAGTCATGGTGGGCTTTCAGGTTCCAAAGCTGTCAGCCAAACAAACCTCTTCTCGTGATACATTATCCAGCTTTGGGTATTTTGTTATAGCTACTGAAAATGGGCCAGCACATAGCCCAGGGTAGACAAAGAGAGAATCCACCGGAGAAGAGCAGAGGCCAAGTTTGGTCCCCTCCCGGATGAACTCAGGCTGGCCTGGGGGCAGGACACTGGCAGAGGAGGAACAGGACTGAGTAGGGGGCCTTCTGTTCGCCCGGAGAACTGTGTGGACCCCCATGGTAAATTCCCTCCTCCTCGTAAGACGGCTCAGAGCCCACGGAGGAGACCGTGAGGCCACGAGGCTACGGCTGCTCCCTGGAACTGGGGCGAGGAACCAGACAGCACCTTCAGTCGTTTGGCCTCCGGGCAGTCTGTGTCCATCCAGTCTGAGGCCATCTCCCCCATCAGAGTCTCGCCCTTGGCCATGCTCCTGGGGGGACACAGAAAGAAACAAAGGTGAGGACACCGGAGACCTCCAGCCTTGGGGTGGGGTCACAGTGGAGGGCATGGAAGCGAGATGTAGGGCCTGGATTTGGGATTAGGGTCTTGGGCCAATAACAGAGCCCTGGTTAGGTTCCAGGGGCGGAGCAAGAGTGGACAGAGCAGGGCAGGTGGGGTTCGGTCAGGGATCGTGACAGGTGCAGCCTGAGTCTGCAGGTGGACTCGGGAGGGACAGGATGTGTGGTCCACGGTCAGAGCAAGGCCTCACGGGACAGATGAGGGTCCCAGGCATACAGCAGGGCCAGAGAATGGTGCACAGGCCGTGGATGGTGGGGTTAACCTGAAGAGGTGCGAGAGGGGCTCCCAGGGAAGGCGGAAGGCAGGGCAAGGGAGGGCTGGGGCAGAGGTGGCCCTGGATCAGGGAGGACAGGGAAAGGCCAGGGAGGGTGGGATGCAGGCCGGGGTCATGGGCTTGGCGGTCACGTGGTCTCGAACCAGGCTTTCTTTAGGGTAGGAACTGAGCCGTGAAATGAAGACGCTAAGTCAGGTCAGGAAAAGGACAGAGGTCAGAGATCAGAGCAGACCGAGGTGGGGCTCAGCGCTCGCATGGCCCCCACTGGGCCCCCACTGTCGGAGTCAGGGACACGCGGGGTCCTCACTTCATGCCCAGTGCGTCTTGTCCCACCGGTTCGCGCCGGCCCTTGTGGCCGCCTGCCACGTCCTTGTGCAGTGCGAAGCCCTCGGGGAACCAGAGAGTGCTGTGCTCACGCTTGCGGCGCGCCACCATGACGCCCAGGACGAGGATGACCAGCAAGAAGACGGCGCCTGCGGCCAGCAGTGGCAGCATTGGCACGCTTGGCTCTGGAAGCTCCAGTGGTTCCCCTGCAGGACAGACAGGGGCAGCTGCAACCACTGGGGCGGGAGGGGCGGGGTCTCACCCATGGGCGGGGCTCCTAATGTGGGCGGGGCTTCAGCCCTGGGCAAGGGCAGCTCCAACCAAAGGGCGGGGTGAGGCTTCGTCCGTGGGCGGGGCTTCTATCATTAGTGGGGCTTCTGTGGTGTGGGTGGTTGTGGACGGGGCTTTAGCCCTGGACAGGGGCTTCAACTACACGCAGGTCTTCAATGAAGGGCAAAGCTTCAACTGTAGGTGATGCTTTATGGTGCGAGAAGCTTCGATTATGGGTGGGGCTTCAGCCAGGGGCGGGGCTTAAATTGTGGGTGGAGCTTAGATTGTGGGTGGGGATTAGGCTGTGAGTGGGGCTTCCAAGCCCCTCCGGCACCCCACAGCAGTCCCTGCCCCGCCTCACCTCGCACATCCCGCAGTGGGTAGGGAAAGTCGAGGCGCTCCACCACGGACAAGGCTCCCAAGTAATCTGCTGCGCTCTGGGCGTCGGGGAAGCAGTGGTCATTCTCAGGCGACTGCAGGCAGAGCCGGTTGTCAATCTCCAGCATCACTACAGAGCTGTGGAAATACAGCAAAGGACCCAAGGGCTCTACCTTTGCCTAATGCATCCCAGGCATCCAGCCACGTCCTCTCTCCCCGGCACCAAGCTCCAAAGCGCTATTCCTACAGCCACGGCTCCACCACCCCCCGCCCCGTGCCCTGCTGGCATCCAACCCCAGTGCACCCCCAAACGGGTCTTGCTGTGGTTACGAGTTCCCAGAGCCGGGAATCCAATGGATGTTATTTTCACGGCAGTATTTCGGTAACTTTCCTCACTCGCCCTGGTGGAGACTCGGATCAAGCCTTTGCTGGGTGGGTGGCTGACGCACCGGCACCCCAGCTGCCCTGGGCACTGAGGTTTTTTCTCCAGTGCAGGACCTCATGTGTGCTAGGCCAGCGCTGCAGTGCTCAGCTCCACCCCCAGCCTGTTTCCTCTTCCGAGGTGATTTCCTTCCACCAACCCTTCCGTTTCAGTGTTTCTAGGCCCGCTCTCCCAGGCCCATTCCCAGCTGTACCCATTCATGGCCTTTCCCTACCTGGTATCTCTAAGGTCTTACCCTCCTTTCTTGTTAGGGTCCTGTCCTTCTCAGACCCCTGCTCTACCCTCTGTAGACGCCACACCTCCCATCTGGCCCTGCTTCGAGGTATCACTTTACATTTCTCATAAAACACGAAAAGTTTCCAGGCCGGCCTTGAACCTGTGATCCTCCTACCTCGGACTCCCATAAAGGGCCAGGATTATAGGAGCACAGTGCTCACCCTAGCATGCTGGCTCTTAATAATGTTGAGGTCACACTGAAAAGAGTATTCATTTGGGAGAACGAGAAGATAGGATCATGGTGCCTTCTTCAGTTGACTTGCTCTAAGAGAGATATTTTGTTTTGGGGATGTTATTGTGGTTTTCTGAGGGGTAGATTTCGAGACAGGGCTTGGCTATATAGTCCAGGCTGGCCTCAAAGTCAAAGTGACCCTCCTGCCTCAGCCTCCCAAGTGCTGAGATTATAGGTATGAGCCACCACACCTGACTAGATCATACCTATTATTTTTTTATAAATGATGAGACTCCTGGGGGGAATTGGGTACACTTTGTTCTTTTGAGTGTTTCCGTTAAAATTATGGCAGTTACACAACTCCAGCGTTACAGTTTAGTGAAACTCTTTTACCGTAAAGAAAAAGGGGTTAAACGTGACATTTTGAAAACATACTTCTCTAGGTTAAACACCAGGTTTTTTAAAAACAGTTTTCAAGTGTGATTACTACTTGTGTTTTGTACAGCCAGGTAACCAGCCTGTTTTTCATAACTCCTGCTATTTTCAGAAAAAGCAAAATTAAATCCCACTCCTCTGCCTCCCCTCCCCCCAAATCAGACCTAGGTACACCCTTAACCAATCTGCAAAGCCACAGGCTTCTCCAGAGGGAGGTAGCACTAGACTCGAGGTGCAATTCTGGGCCTCCTCTCCAATCCCACCCCACCCCACCCCCACCACTGCTCCCAGGATGCACTTGTGCATATCTGGAGAAATCCAGGATGCTGCTGGAGACACCTAATGTTAAGACCTCAGCATCCTGAGGGCATAGGCCAGCACCCTATGGCAAAGAAAGATCCACCTCAAATGCCAACAGAGTAGAGGCTGGGGGTGCATGCCTGTCTTGCCAGCACTTGGGAGGCTGAAGCAGGAGGATCGATACAAGTTCAAGGCCAGCCTGGGCGACATAGTGAGTTCAAGGCCCGCCTGCACTACACAGCAAGACCCTGTCTCCAAACAACCATAACCAACATGAAACAGAAAATTAAAGAGAAATGACACACACAAGGCCCAGATTTAAAGGTGTCTCTCCCTCTTCAGGTTCCAGGCGTCCCCGGGCCTCCGTGGCTCCTCCGGGTGGAATCACTCACCCGATCACCTCAGGTGCCAGCTCCCGCCGGGTACGAGCCTCGGAACCAGAGCTGGGCCGGTGGTAAGGGAAGACCATGGCCTTGCCATTCGCGTCCAGGCGGAAGCGCAGAGAGGTGCGCAGGATGGCGCTGAGACGCTGCAGGAAGTCGGCGCTGGAGCGCAGCAGCTCCTCGGGGGGCATCAGCACCGTGAGGACCAGGACGCCGCGGGCCAGCAGAGCCGGCACCTCGCTTGCGCAGTCCAGCCCGTCCCAGCCACACTCCTCCGTGTTGCAGCCCTGATCGCAGCGGCCATCTGCGAAGTGGTCAGCGCAGTACTTCTCGTAGACAGGGCTGGGAGCAGAGAGGGGCAGAGTCAGGGCCCTGGGAGCCCCCAAGGCACACAGGACCCCGAATAACAGACTCCAGACAATGCTTGCCCAGGGCAATTGTGTGCTACATAGGCTTGGCCTCCTGCAAATCCAGGAGGGAGTGAAGGGAAGACGATGGCCCGGGCCTAAGGATGCAGGGATGGGTGCACAGCAGGGTAAATGGATGGAAGGACAAACGACAGGGATGGAGACGGCACCTGGAGGACGCTGGGCAGAGGTCATGCATGGACATGCATATGGCTTGGAAATGAAAGGTGGCCTAGCGGACAGGAAGAGGACTGCAGTGGACAGACCGAGACGGCAGGGGTCAGGGGTCCGGCTCACTTGCAGGTGCGCTCTCGGCCGTGGCAGTCAAAGTTGTCATAGAGGCAGGCGGGCGAGCTGCAGGCCGGGTCGCAGCGGCTGTTGTTGAAGAGACGCCAGCACTGCAGCGCCTCGCACTGCCGCCAGGGGTCGTCCACGCTCAGCGAGCAGTCGCCGCCGTCCCAGCCGCAGGCCCGAATGTTGCATTCGCGGTCGCAGCGCCGGTTCCCGCGCTTGGCCTGGCAGGCGGCTCGTGGGCACCACGGCTCCTCCGCGACCTCGGGCGCTGACACTGCTACCGAAGTCTCGCAGCGCGGCCCGGTCCAGCCTGGAGCGCACCCGCAGCGGAAGAAGGGGGCGAGGGGCGCAGGGCGACAGGAGCCCCCGTGCAGACAGGGGGCAGCTGCGCAGCTGGCGTTGGTGCTTCCCGGGGGCAGCGCCTTGGAGCGGCAGGAGAGCCCCGACACGCCCGGGGGACACGCGCAGCGAGGCCCGCGCGGTGTCTGCTGGCAGGGGACGCCTGGAAGGCACTGCAGCTCCCGACAGGTACGTGCCACATGCTCACAGCGCGGACCCCAGAACGGCTGCAGGGTTGGGGAGAGAGTGGATGGGAGGAGAGAGAAGAGAATGAAGACCAGAAAGGGGAGGAGACAGAAGATGGTGAGGGTAAGGATATGCAAGAGCAAGTCAAGCCCCAACTTCTCCAAGTCCTGCCCAATTTCTCCAGGTTCCCTGGAGGTCACACCTTCCCCAGGCCACGCCTACCAGGGAGGCCACACCCTACCAGGGAAGCCACGCCCTGCCCCAAGGCCACACCTCCCCTAGGGAGGCCACACCTCCCCGAGGCCACGCCCTACCAAGGAGACCACACCTTCCCCAGGCTATGCCCTACCAAGGATGCCACGCCTTTCTCAAGGCCACACCCTATCCGGGAGACCACTCCTTCCCGAGGTCACCCCTTCTGGAAGCCACTCCTCCACACCCAAGCTTGGGGGGAACACCTCTCCAAACTCAAGGTAATTTCTGCATTTCTCCTTTCTCATCCACAAGCCCCCTTTCTTCCCCAAAGCCACACTGTTCCCTGAGGCTACACTCTCTGTCCATGGAGTTGCCACCCGTGCCACTCAACCTACCTGGACACAGTGGCAGGTGAAGGTCAGCACGCCCCCCGGGCCCGGGCTGGGGCGGCACTGGCCTGCATTCTGGCATGGCTGGGACTCACAAGGAGACAGAGCGGTCTGACAGCGGGGCCCTGAACAAGCAGGGACAGGTGACTTAAGACACAAAGGCAGAAGGAGAGACAGAGTCTCAGGCCCACCCTGGCTTTGCTGCTCACCTGTGAAGCCAGCATGGCAGAGGCAGCGGAAGTGCCCACCGGGCTCCTGCAGGCAGTCCTGGGTGTGGGCTGCATGGCAGGCGCCAGGGCGACACTCGTTGATGTCCGCCTCGCAGTGCAGACCCGTGTATCCTGGGGGGCAATTACAGCGGAAGCCGCCCACCAGGTCCACACAGGTGCCGTTGTGCAGGCACCGGAGGCCCAGGTCCGGGGATGGACCACAGTCATCCTCGTTGACCTCACAGTGCGATCCTGGGGGGAGTGAGCGATCAGTGTTGGAAGAGCCAGCCTCTGTGCTGTCCCCCGGTCCCGGCCCCAGCATACCCAGTGTCCCAGGGGGACAGGAGCAGAGATATCGGGCCACGAGGTCAATGCAGGAGCCCCCGTGCTGGCAGGGCTGAGAGGCACACTCGTCCACATCGTCCTCACAGTTGTCCCCAGAGTAACCAGCTGGACACTGTGTAGAGGCGAAAGACCCACTCAGCCCCGAGGGCCACAGACCTGCCTAGACACACCTGTGCACATACAGAGGGTCCTGGCACACCAGGACACACAGGCAAACACACGTCCCCAACATACACAACCAGACACACGCAACCACTGCCGCGTTCACTCATCCCCAAGGAAACACCATCAGAGATACCAGACAAAAACAGACCGCACAGAGATAGACCCCACATTCACACTCGGAGGTGGCTGGTCCCCCTCCGCCCCCTTACCCTTACCTCACACACGTAGCCCCCCATGTAGCCCCGGCAGGTGCCCCCGTGCTGGCAGGGCCGAGCCATGCAGGGGTCCGCCTCCTGCTCGCAGTGGCTGCCAGTGCGACCCTCTGGACATACGCAGGAATAGGAGCCGCCCTTGTCCACGCACTGTCCGCCTGCCTGACACAGATGCTCCAACCGCACCCCTAGACAGAGGCGGGAGTGGCGTCGGGCACAGAGACAGCTACGCAGGGCTCCCTCTTCCTGTCCCCATCACAGTCACTACGCTGCTAGCCTCGTCCCCAGGATGGCACCTCCATAAGCTGTCCTGTCACACACCCCCTTAGCCACCACACTCCCCATCGCGCCCTATGCTCTGTGGGGGCGCCCTCATTTGCCACACTGTGGCAGACCTGGGCATGCACACCCCCCCCTGGAACCGCCCCCAAACACACAGTCACATGCTCCCCGCTCACCCATCTGGGCTGCCGCCTCCGCGCAGGGCAGGCTCCGGATGTCACAGAGCCGGCCGCTCCATCCGGGGCGACACAGGCAGTAGGCCCCAGTCTGGACACAGCGACCTCCGTTTTTACAGGGAGCCTGGCTGCACCAGTCAACCAGGGACTGGAAAGGAAGCCCCCAAACATGATCAGCACCCGGGGCGGAGGCCCTGAAAACTGTCCACCTCTCCCCCAGGTCAGCAGACAGGTCCCCTCCCCTGGACTCCAGCTCCAGACCCCTCCGGCCGGACTGTGGCTGGCCTCAAACTCCGCATGTAGGACCCATGGCCCCACCCACCCCTGGAACACAATCCCAGACTCCTCTCTAGGACCTCAAGGCTCCGCCCACCTAGTAGACCCCTCCCCTGACATGGCCTCAGTCTCCTCCCCCAGGAATGTGGCTACATCCAGACAGGTCCCTTCCCTGGAATAGACAACCAAAGTCCTCTTCCAGGAGTATGGCCCCTCCCAGTTGGCAGCACCCAGGAACACACCCCCAGACTCCATGAGAACTGTGACTCCACCCACCTGGCAAGCCCCTCCCCTAGAATACAATTCTAGATTCCTCCCCCAGGACTTTCATGGCCCCGCCCCTTGGTAGGCCTGGAACGCCCCTCCAGACTCCACCCCCAGGTCCTATGGCTCCACCCACCTGGCACTGGCTGCCTGCGAAGCCCTCCTGGCAGGCACAGCGGAAGCCAGGGTGCGTGGCACTGCAGACGCCCCCGTTCAGGCAGGGCCGTGAGAGGCAGGGGTCGGCCTCATACTGGCAATGGACTCCAGTGTAACCAGGGCGACACAGGCAGCTGAAGGAGTTCACGCGGTCCACACAGGTCCCTCCATGGAAACAGGAGCTGGGAGGCCAGAAGAGGCTCGAGCTGCAGCACCCCTGCCCGCCCCCCGCCCCCCCCCCCGCCTCCTCCTAGAAGGTGGGGCTTCTGGGTCTGACCCTTTAACCTCCTACGGAGAAGCTGCGGCCCCAGAGAGGACACCCCATTCTTAGCCTCAACTGACCAGTGGGAACCAGGTGCAGAGCCCCATCTTCCTCCAGAACCCATCACCAAGTGACCTCCAAATAGACGCTGTGACCCCATGGGTCACCCTCACGCATCTTCCTCGGGTGGACACTGAGCCAAGGCCCCCTTTTACCTCAGCACCCCAATCCAGGGCCAGAGCCAAGGTTTGAAGCTGAAGCCCCTGCCCACCTGGGGCTGCAGTCCGGCAGGTCCTTCTCACAGTGGAGGCCTCCATAGCCCGGGGGACAGGAGCAGGCGAAGGAGGCCACGTGGTCAGTGCAAGTCCCCGGGCCACAGGGGCTGCTGGCACACTCATCCACATCCAGCGCACAGCGAGGGCCAGCAAAGCCAGGGAGGCAAGAGCAGGAGAAGGAGCCCACGCCGTCCTCACAGGAGCCGCCGTTGAGGCACGGGTCTGCGGGTGCAGGGGACGGGAGGTCAGCAGCCTGGCCAGCCTGGTCGTCCCCTACACAGAGGACGCCAGATGCGGCTGGCAGGAGGTTACATTTGCTGGGCGGGGAATCAAACTCCATCCCCTTCTCGTCCCTTACCTGGAAACCTCACCTATATAGAAGGGGAGAGAGAAAGGGGACCAAAAAGGCCCCTCTAGCAGGGCCCGGTGGCGCACGCTTGTCATCCCAGCACTCAGGAGGCTGAGGCACAAAGATTGTTGTGAGTTCAAGAGCAGCCTGGGCTCCAAAGTGAGCTCAAGGCCAGCCTGAACTGCGTAGTGAGACCCTGTCTCAAGAAGACAAAAAAAAAAAAAAAAAAAAAGAGGCCTTCATGGTTTTAACTGGTCGATGCAAAATACTGCAGAAAAGAAATCAAGCCAGGCACGGAAGAACGCGCCGGTTATGGTACGCGGAAGGATCTCAACTTTGAAGCCATTCCCGGCTACAGGGCGAGTCTGAGACTAGCCCCGGGTACAGGGCCAAACCCTAGGAAAGACAGAGCCATAGAGAAAGGAGGGAGGAACCTGCGGTAGCTCTCAACACGCACGGGCTTTTCCGTTGTCATTCTTTCCTAACCAATAGAGGCTAACAAGTATTTACATGACATTAGTATCGTACTAGGCTACAAGTCATCATGAGATCACTCAGAGTCTATAAAGGATTGTGCAAGTTCTTCACAAATACTGTGCAGAATCAGGCGTGGCGGCACACGCCTGTCATCCCAGCACCTGGAAGGCTGAGGCAGGAGGATCGCTGCGAGTTCAGACCAGCCTGGGCTACATAGTGAGCCCACGGCCAGCCTGCTCCACATAGCAAGACCCTGTTTCAAAAAGCAAAAAGAGGGGCTGGAGATTTAGCTCAGCGGCCTAAGCACCTGCCTTACAAGCAGGCAGTTGTAAGTTCGATCCCCGATACCAATAAAAAGGAAAAAGACAAAAAAAAAAAGCAAAAAGATTATGTCAGTGATGTGAGCGCCCTTAGATTTTACTATGTGGGGGGCCCGGGAACCGATCACTGGGGACAGCCAGGGGCTGGCACAGTGTGAGTTGTACCCACTCCTATTCCTGGGCTCTGTACTGGTCGTGCTGGCTGGTGTAGTGACCACCAGCCACGTGTTGTGATGGAGCCCTTGACATCAGTGCTGATAGCAACTGAGATATGCTGTAAGTGTAAAATACACACGGGGCTCGAATTTTGAAGGCTTAGTAGGGGAAAAAATTCAAGTATGTTGTTAACAATGTTAGTATTCATTGGGAGGCATAGGCAGGAAGATTGCCACAAGTCTGAGGCCAGCCTGAACTACAGGGAAAGATTCTTGTCTCAAAAAAAATTGGGGGGGCCACCTGGAAAAAAATTTTTAAGGACCAACGATAATAGCTCAGTGGCACAGCACCTGCCTGGCAAACGCAAGGTCCTGAGTTCAATTTCTGGTACCAAAAAAATAAAACGAAACATTAATTTTAATATTGATTATATTAATGTGTGTGTGTGTGTGAGAGAGAGAGAGACAGAGAGAAATCTAGGGCCTCACACATGCTAGACTAGCTATCACTGAGCCACACTCCCGCCTAAAATATTACTTTACACATTGGTTTAAATATTATTAAATATTGAATACATGTTCCAGGTGTGTACTTGATGGTACATACCTATAACCTCATGACTGAGAGAGGCTGAGGCAGGAGGATCTCAAATTTGAGCCCAGCCTGGGCAACTTAGTGAGACTCTGTCTCAAAAAATAAAAAAGCACTCGGGATGTAACAGTGCCTGTTCAATTCCCAGCACATGCACACACACACACACAGAAAGAGACGAAGAAAGGAAGTGTGGGTCACGACCAGGACCCCCCGACACTCACTGGGGTTACAGTCATCGATGTCCTTGTCACAGGAGGGCCCGGTGTACCCGCCGTGGCAGGTGCAGCTGAAACTTCCCGCCAGGTTGGTGCAGGTGCCGTGGGGACCGCAGGCGGCAGGGTCGGCACACTCGTCCACGTCCTGCTGGCATCGTGGTCCTGGGGGTGGGGAGGAAGGGAATGGCTGGGGTGAGAGGGGCAAGGTGGGGTCTGAGGTTACCTGGGACTCGGTGGAACCTGGGAGACGTAAAGCCAACCCACATGCAGCAGCTGTCCCCAGCCCTCAGCCGGCTCCCAGCGTGCCCAGCCCAGGGTCGCTGCCTCTGCTCCACAGCTGAACCCAGTGAGCTATGAGCATCCACACGGAGCTCCTTCCCCAGAAGGGAGCACCCCTCAAAGGCAAGTCCCACAGGGCCCCAGCCTCACTCAGCAGGGGTGAGGCAGGAGGAGGTGAAGAGGAGGAGGAAGCCGGTGCCAGCGTACCTTGCCAGCCCAGAGGGCAGGAGCAGACAACCGGCTGGCCAGGGGCAGCTTCACAGCGCCCCCCGTGCTCACAAGGATTTGGGGTGCAAGGAGACAGCAGCTCACACTGGCGGCCTACAGGAGGGGGCAGACAGAGTGAGGGCATCATACTTGGTTCCTCTGACGCCCTGAGACAGGGTCTTGCTGTGTGCTCCAGGCTGCCCTCGAACTCACAAACTCACTACGCAGCCGAGGCTGGGCTTGAGCTCACAGTGATCCTCCTGCCTCGGGCTCCGGAGTGCTGGGATGACAGGCTTCCCCAGCAGAGTGACAATGTCTTGAGAGACCTCAGGTTCCAATCACCTCCCTCCCTGGGGTCCCCCGACAGCCCCCTCCCTGACGGAGCTCCATGAGGTGAAAAAGAGAAGCAGAAAAAGAACAAGTGTCCCAAGGGCTGGGGGTTTAGCTCAGCGGCATAAGCGCCTGCCTTGCAAGCAGGCAGTCGTGAGTTCGATCCCTGGTACCGATAAAAACCACACACACACACACACACACACACACACACACACACACACACAAAGAACAAATATCCCGAGAATAACGGAGAAAGGAAACGAGGACAGGGATATCAGGGGGCCTTGGGGAGGAAAGGCGGGGACACGCACCCTGGACCCCGGGGGGGCAGGAGCAGCGGAAGCCCGTTCCATCGCTGACGCAGGTGCCACCCCCGCGGCACGGCTGGGACTCGCAGGTGTCTCGAGCCAGGCTCTGGCTACATCGAGGACCGCTCCAGCCAGGCTCACACACACAGCGGAACCTGGTGGGGGGGAAGGAGGTCAAGGATGGCCGGTGACCAGGGCAACAGCAAGGAGATCAGGAGCTGGGAAGGAGCCTCACCCGCCGGGGGCGTCATGGCACACGCCGTGGCTGCACGGCTCGTGGGCACAGGGGTGGCTCGGAGGCAGGCAGAGCGGAGGCAGGGAGCCAGGTGGGCAGAGGCAGCGGAAGCCGTTTTCCACATCCAAGCAGGAGCCGCCCTCACCGCAAGGGCTGGATGCACACTCGTTAATCTCCACGTTGCAGAGCGGCCCTGCGAGACGCAAACTCAAGCTTGTCCCGGGAACGACCACATGACCTCAAACCCTGGTGAACCTCCTGCCTCAGCCTCCCAAGTGCTACTGAGATGACAGGGCATGGGGCCACCAGCTCGAACGCCTTCCCCTCACCCTGTCGGCACCCTGCCTGGCCTGTGGCTGTCTTTGCCCACCTATGAAGCCAGGCCGGCAGACACAGTCATAACGGTTGATACCATCACGACAGACTCCGAAGGTGCAGGGGTTACTGGCACAATCATCGATGTTCACCTCACAGTTCACACCTGGGGGGAGGGGGCCCGGGAAGAAGAAGGGTCACTCCTGCCACTCACTACGCCCCAGACCCCCGCCCCAGGCCGGCCCCAGCCTCACCCGTGGTGCCAGGAGGACAGCGGCACAGGTATTTGTCCACCAGGTCGAGGCATTTGCCCCCGTGGCGGCAGGGCTGGCTGCGGCACTCATCCACCTGGCTCTCGCAGCGCGTGCCCGTGTAGCCGGGCGCGCAGGCGCAGGTGAAGCTGGCGATGCCGTCCACGCAGCGCCCGTGATGGCAAGGGTCCGGGGAGCAGTCGTCCACGTTGCGCTCGCACAGCGTCCCCTCGAAGCCTGCAGAGCCCAGGCCTCAGGCAAAGGCCTCTACCCAAGTCAGATTGTTTTTAGCCCTGCCCATTGAGTCATTTGGGTACTGGGGATCGAACTCACGACCTTCCACTTGCCAGGTAGGCGCTTACATTACTGAGCAAAATCCCCAGCCCCTCCCCCTACATTTATATATACCCTGTACCTGGCCAATCCCATGGACCCCCACCTAGTATTGCATCATTCTAGTTCCACTAAGCTCCATCCCTCAGATGTCATTGGCTCTGCTATGCCGCAGCCCCACCTCCAGGGCCTCCCAGGACCTATTATTGGCCCCCTGACGCTCTAGTCCCGCCTCTGCACTCTTCCTGGACTGTCATTGGCTCCGCCCTCACCCTCCGCGCAGCGACACTCGTAGCCATCAGGTTGGTCCACGCACTTGGCACCGTTCCTGCAGGGTGTGCTGGCACACTCGTCCACGTCGAGCTGACACGTGGACCCACTGAAGCCTGAGAAGGAAGGGGTGGAAAGAGAAGCCTGAGAAGGAAGGGTCCAGCTAGAGTTACAGCGGTCCCCAGCACCAGGGGCGGTGTTTGCGAGGCAATCTCATTCACTGGGGTTTCTGTTTTTGTTCTTGTTTTGAGACAGGGTCTCTCTATGCAGTCCAGGCTGCCCTCGAGCTCACTTTGCAGCGCAGGCTGGTCTCGACTTGCAACGACCCTCCTGCCTCAGTCTCCCGAGTGCTAGGATGACAGGCTGCGCCATCATACCTAGCTCCAAGCTCTTCACGACAAGCGGCTTCTCTTATAAATCATCTAACATGGTCTTACGGGATCCCACCCTGGCCTCAGTGCCTGCAGAGACCCGAGTCCCTGTCCCAGGATGCTCACCCGAGGGGCAGGTACAGCTGAAGCCGTTGACTCGGTCCTTGCAGACCCCACCGTTGACACATGGGCTGCTCTGACACTCATCAATGTCCACCTCGCAGTAAGTTCCCGTGAAGCCTGGGTGGAGGAGGAGATCGAGAGAAGAGGGAGGTGAACCCACAGCGATCCTCCTGCCTCAGCCTCTCGGTGTACTGGGATTACAGGCTCAGAATCTCACTTTAAACCCACCTCATGGGCTTCCCTCGCCCCACCCCCAATCTCAGGACCCGCCCCCCACGCCCATCACACACCTGCCATGCAGATACAGGTAAACTGGCCAATGCGGTCAAGGCAGGTGGCCTGGTTGCGGCAGGGCCCAGACAGACACTCGTTGACATCGGTCTCACAGCGAGGTCCAGTGTAGCCTCGACCGCACTGGCACAGGAAGGACCCCTGGGTGTTCACGCAGCGACCCAGATGTTCACACGGGTTGGCACCTGCGGGAATGGGGCGGAGCCAGTGTGGGCGGGGCCATCTGAGACCACGCCCCTTCTCATTTCCAAAAGGGTCCGTCCCACCCCCTCACCAATGGAGCACTCATCCACGTCCTGGTCACACGCCCCTCCGGTGAAGCCGGCTGGACACGTGCAGATGGCCCGGCCGTTCACGGGGTTTGTGTCGCAGATAGCATCCTCGTGACATGGGTTGCTGACACAGGCATCATCCAGATGGCACAGAAGGCCTGAGAAAAGGCAGGCAGAGGTCAAGGGCTGACCCCTACCCTCACCCAAGGCGTGTGGCCGGGGGGGGGGGGGGGGGGGACACTAAACCCTGCACTTCCGGTGCGCTGAGGTCTCAGCTCCAGCACAGACACCGAGCCCTTAGCTGTGGCTCCAAGAACCTGGGGTGAGTTTAGCAGCCTTTTAATCCGTTCCTTATGAAAATCTTCACACAGTGGGCAAAGATGCCTAAATTCCCCTTGCTAATCTGTTAATCTGTTCACTAAGCCATTTGAAAAACAACAACAGCAAAAAGGGTGTTTAAAACCTGCTGACTCTCCTGATTCTCAGAGGGTTGGCCTGGAGCCCTGGCCGCTGCACTGCCCTCACCGCCCCTCCTGGACGCCTTCTCTGACCTCTGCGCTTCCCGCACTCTCACTTTCTGGGCTGTACCACCCCACAGTTCCCCATACCAAGGGCTCTGGATTCCTCCCCTGCCTCTCTCTGGCCTACCCTTCACCCCAAATCCAGCCTCCCGCAGGCACACGCCTTCCCTCAGTCTCTCCCGCCTCCCTTAGCGCTGAGGATGGTACCCGGGGCTGGCACAAACTCATCACACGCTCTAGCCCTGAGCTACGTACGCACCAGCTCCAGGGTCGTCTTTCTGACTTTCTCCCCACAACCTGCCCCACCACCCCTCCCAGTACTAAAAAAGGAACTCAGGGGTGCTCCACCAGGGAGCTACATCCCCAGCCCTTCTCTATTTTATTTGGGGCCAGGATCTCGCTAAGTTGCCCAGGCTAGGCTCCAATTTGCGATCCTCCTGATTCAGCCTTCTGGATAGCTGTGGTGACAGGTATGCCACACCTCCACGCCCAGCTCCTGTCTTCTTTTCTTTTTTGGAAACAAAGTGTCACTATGCAGTTCAGGCTGGCCTTGAACTCACTAGGTAGCCCATGTTGGCCTTGAATTCATAGGAATCGTCCTGCCTCGGCCTCCCAGATGCTAGGAAGATAGGCGTGTGCCACCACGCCTGGCTGCTGATGCTCAGAGCAGAGCCTCTCTTCACCCACTGGAGACCCATCCACGGTTTCTGTTGAATCAGGGCCAGAGAGCCACTCACCGGTCTTGCCCATGGGGCAGGCACAGTAGAAGGAGGCCACGCGGTCGTGGCAGGTGGCCCCATGGAAGCACACGGCCGTGGCACAGTCGTCGATATTCTGACTGCAGCTCTCTCCGGTCCAGCCATTGACGCACACGCAGCTGTGGCTGCCCAGGGTGTTGAAGCACGTGCCCCCGTTGTGGCAAGCATTGGGCTGCAGCTGGCACTCGTCCACGTCCTCCGTGCAGAACTGGCCTAGGACGCACACAAGTCCTGGTCTATACACCTGGTGGCCCACCCTGGGGCCCGCCACTGCCTGGCTCCCTTGGCCCCGGGCCCACCTGTCCACTCAGGGGGACACTGGCAGTTGTAGGTGTTGACGCCGTCCACACAGGTGCCCCCGTTGAGACACTGGTGTCCTGGGCAGTCGTCCACGTTCACCTCACAGTGCTGACCCTCAAAGCCTAGCACGGGAGGGAGGGCCGAGGACGGTCACCACAGAGATGGCCTCCCGTCCGTCTCCCCAGGTCACACACGTGGCCCTGCCCTCCGCCCAGGGGCTCACCGGGCAGGCAGGCACAGTCGTAGGTCAGCTCGCCGCTCTGCCTGCAGGTCCCCCCGTTGCGGCAGGGAGAGGGGGCGCAGGGCACGGCGGGGCTCTCACACAGGGGCCCCGCGAAGCCCCCTGGGCACTGGCAGTGGAAGGACCCTGGAGTGTTGAGGCAGGTGCCACCATGGCGGCAGGGCCTGCCCACCCGGCACTCGTCCACGTCGCTTCGGCAGCTGCGGCCCTGGTAGCCGGGAGGGCAGGAGCAGACGAAGCGGCCGTCGGAGGCCACGGAGCAGCGGGCACCGTGGGCACAAGGGCTGCTGAGGCAGGGGTCTGGCAGTGAGCAGTCGGGGCCTGGAGGACACAGGAGGCAGTGAGCCGGGGCTGACCACGCCTCAGCCGGCCTTGGGTCCCCCTTCCCCAGATGTCCCTCGCTCCTCACCTCGGAAGCCCCGGGGACACCGGCAGGAGAACCTGGCAGTGCCCGCGACCACCGAGCTCTGGCAGACGCCGCGGCCAGCACAGGGCCCCGAGTGGCAGGGGTCTTCCAGCTGGCACCGCTCACCCACCCAGCCCGGCGGGCACCTGTGAGCAGAAAACCGTGGTGGGCACCAGCCGGACAGGGCGGCCTCAGACAAAGACACAGGACAGGGACGAGACGCAGCGAGTGGAGGGGACAGCAAAGGCACACGCGATCATTCTCGCCAAGGAACAGTGGCTAACTAGCAAAACACAGCGGGGCTCGGAAAAGGAGCTCTTACCCTGGGGATCCTCAACGCCAGCTCAGGCAAAGAAAACACAGAAAAGCAACAGATTAATATACACCCGCCGGCAGTGGCGGTGCAGGCCACGAAGGCTAGGAAGGGTGAGATGAGCACAGTGGCAGCCCCCAAAACACCAAGTCCTCGTCCCACAAACCCTAACGATGGCTGTATTTAGACAAAGGGGCCAGGTGCTACTGGACACCTAGAATCCCAGTGCTGGGGAGGCTGAAGCAGGAGGATCGCAAGTCTGAGCCCAGCCCAGGCAATTCAGTGCGCCACTGTCTCCAAAGGAAGCAATTCAAGGGGCGAGGGGTGTCGGTCCTGCCTCCAACATGACCCGGTGGAGGCGGGCAGGAGGTTGGCAAGGGAGAAAGGGAAGCCGGCGGAGCGGGTGAGGCAGGCAGGGTGAGAGATCACAGGAAGCTGCAGGAGGCGGTGAAAGACACTTCCGCAGAATTTCTCAAAGGGGCATGCGTGGCCTTGCGGTCACTTCAGACCAGTGACCTCCGAATGTTCTAGGGAATACACTTCTGCCACCACCCGGTTTGTGGTAATTTGTCATAGCAATCACAGGAAACACTTACACAGGCTAAATGGATGGAAGGACAGAGGAGGGGGAAGACAGAGATTTTTCCAGGACCTTCCTGCCAAGCCTCATCGTCAGCCCTTGTTTTAAACATTTTTTTTCTTTCTTTTTGTTAAATTTTGAGACAAGGTCTTACTAAATTGCCCGGGCTGGGCTTGAATTTTGATCCTCCTGCCTCAGCCTCCCAGAGTGCTTGGATGACAAGTGTGCACCCCCACGCCCAGCTGGTCATTATATTTGTGCTGACTAAATAAAGAAGCTGAAAGGGAAGCCCCAGGGTGGCGTGGGAAGGGCTTTCCGGAAAGTCTCACACTGCAGGAGGCGGCTACCACCCAGCGTGGAGAGGCACCGACAGAGGCCCAGAGGCTGGGGGATCAGGGGCACAAGCCAGGCCTCGCCTCACCCACCGCCGGATGTGGGCAACTCTCCCACAAATGGGCAGCAGGAAGTCTCCTAAAACCCACACTCCTTTCTCCTACACACAGGCGCTGCGCTGGGACAGAGGGTCAGGGATGTTGGGGTTACAAAAAGGCCCCTCAACAGGCCACTCCTACCCCAGTTCACCAAAGGGGCCCGAGGGACTGGGACATGAGGTCTGGGAAGGGATCAGTTTTAATGAAGACTGGCAATCTCAGCTAGGAGCAGCGAAAGCACAGCTGTAATCCCAGCAGCCCGGAGGCTGAGGCAGGAGGATCATCAGCCTGGGTTACTAGTGAGACCTTGTCTCCAAAAAAAAAAGTTTGGATGGTTTCACGGGCCACAGGGAGAGGCCACCGAGAAGGAGAGGCCACCGCAGGACCAGCCCTGCAGCTCTTCCCCCTCCAAGGCCCAGTCTGTCCCCTCCCTCCCAGGATCGTCCCAGGCGCCTGGATCTGACCTGGAGCAGGTGACTCAGTTCTTAGCGTCACCCACAAATCCCCCCCCCCACACACACACATTGGCCCCCAGCGAGACAAGTCAGGACACAGCCCGGGAGGGGCGCAGGTGGCCTAAGAGAGGAGGGGACCCTAACCCTTTCTGCCCCCCCCCACCGCGCCTAAGACTGGCAGGACTCCGGCGGCGACCTCCCCTGGAGCCGTGAGGGGCGCACTGCCCCGGGAACCCCGGCACCCCCACCCCCTATCGGGCCGGGCCGGAGCCCACAGGGCCCCTCCCGGCGCCCCGGGCGGGTTCCCACGCTCTGCGCCCCGCGCGCCCCCCCGCAGACCGGTCGGGCCGGTTCCCGGTTTCAGCCCGGGCGCGCGCCCCGCCCCGCGGCCAGAGCTTAGGGGAGACGGGGTCGAAGGGGGGGCGGGAGCGCGGGCCTGGGGACGGGGACCAGGGACGGGGACCACCCTGACTCGGGTGGGGGACATGGGGGGGTGGGGGGTGCAGCCTGTGGGACCCCCCTCCAGGGACCGCGGTGCTGGGGACCTTAGGGAGAGGGTTTGGGGCGCCCGGGAGCCGCGCCCCTGCAGCCCCGCACAGGCCCGAGCCCGCTCCACTCCGCGCGCTCCGGGCTCCGGGCGGCCGCGCGCGCCGGTGATTCACCTGTCGGGGGCGGGGCAGCCCCGGGTGCAGCCACCTGTCGGCGGCTGGCCAGGCGCGCGGCCACTGCGCACGCGTCCAGCAGGCCCTGGTCCCGGTGGAGGGGCTCACCCTTCCGCCCCCTGCCCCAACGCCAATCATCCAGCGTCAGGACCCCCGGCCCGTCTCTGCACCCCCAAACAGATGCACCCACGAGACTTCCCGCCAAGTCTCTGGGCGTATAATTTCTCTTAGAGAAGAAATGATACATGAACCAATCAGTGAGTGACCCTGGGGGGA
Organism: Cavia porcellus; assembly: GCF_034190915.1. NCBI lineage: Eukaryota > Metazoa > Chordata > Mammalia > Rodentia > Caviidae > Cavia > Cavia porcellus. The sequence continues at coordinate 66,777,006 of NW_026947500.1, forward strand.
ACTGTTCTAATTTAAAAGGAACCAATCCTTTCCCTAGAACCTGACAGGTCTGCCCAGCGCACCTAACTTCTCAGTCCCTATCATCAATATTTATGAGCATTTATTGAACACTTACTGGATGCTGAGTGTCCAGCATCCAGTTGGACTCTGTTTCCATCTTTACAGGCAATGCCATAAAGAATGAACTGCTGGCACAACTGCAGTCCAAACTGGCCTTGAACTCACTGTGCAGCCAGGCTGGCCTTGAACTTACAGAGATCCTCCTGCCACAGCCTCCTGGGTGCTGGAAGGTGTGGACCATCATGCCCATTTTTTAGATGCAAATACTGAACTCAGAAAGCTCCCAAGCCTTGGCTCAAGGTACCCCCGAGCCCACAATTCAAGCTGAGCTGTCTCCTGTCACCTCTTCCCCAGTGCCTGCTCTGCCCACCCCACAGCCCTGTGCCTTTTCTTGTTTATGGAACAAATAAATTTTGGGGTTCCTTCAGCTGCAAGCCAGGAAGGGAGAGCTCGCCTCTTTCCTTTTTTTTTTTTTTTTTTTTTTTTTTTTTTTTTTTGTCTTTTTCGTTTTTATTGGTACCAGGGATCGAACTCACGACCGCACACTTGCAAGGAAGGCGCTTATGCCGCTGAGCTAAATCCCCAGCCCCTGAGCTCGCCTCTTTCACAGATGCAGAGAGGGGATGTCACTAGGCCAAGGTCACTCATCAAGGAAGTGGCAGCCAGACAGATGTGGCAGTGCAGGCAGGTAATCCCAGCATTCAGGAGGCTGAATCGGGAAGGTTGTCACAAGTTTGCAGCCAGCTGAGCTACACAGTAACTTCAAGCCTGGCCTGAACCACAAAGCAAAATCTTGTGTCAAAAAGAAAAGAAAAAGCTGGGTGTGGAGGTACATGCCTATAATCCCAGCACTTGGGAAGCTGAAGCAGGATTGCTGAGAGTTTGGGATCAGCCTGGCCTACAAAATGAGATCAACACCAGCCTGAACTACATAGTGAGACCCTGTCTCAAAAAATAAAATAAGAGAGAAAAAAAGAAAAATAGCAGGTGACTACAAGCCCCTGTCCCTCCCACTAAACTGAGTAACTGCCTCCATCCAAGGGCGTTCCATGTGACCTTGGGAAGCCAAGACTTCTATGACACCAGGGTTATCAGCCCTATAAAAACAGAAGACCAGACCAGGACCCACTGACCTAAGGGACTCATTCCCAGCAGGGGGGCACCGTGACATGGGATTCGAGCCCACACGAGCCGGACCCACAGAGCCCCTGCTCGTTCCCGAGGGGGAAACATGAGAGGCGCCCAAGCCACACACGTGTAGGACCTGGCAAGAGGGAGGCAGAGGGGGACGCTGGACACCCCACCCCCACCCCGCGGGGCCCTCGCTGGCGCTGGGCCAGCCACTCACAGGCAGGCGGCCTCCCTGGAGGGCAGCTGGGTGCAGCGACCTCCATTGGCACAAGGGCTTCCATCCAGGCAGGGGGGGGCTGTGTGGGGTGAAGGAAGGTGGGGGTCAGTCAGGCACCCGGGGACCCAGTCCCCAGGGACAGACCCCCTCCCTCCTGCTGCCAGGCAACAGCTGCACGGGGCCGGGGGTGTCTGTGTGGGTGCATAGGGGCCCCCACGCACCGTTCCCACGGCCCCCCGCCCCAGCCCAGCTGTTCTCACGCAGCTGTCTCTGCCAGCCCAAGCCCTGGGAACCGCAAGGCAGGGGCGGGCAGGAGGAGGGGCTGGCTCGGCCAGATGTGGGGGCTCAGGAAGCTGCCAGAGCTGCAGCAGCAGCGGGTGCAGTCAGAGAGTGAGGATGCCAGTGTCACGGGGAAGCCTGCAGCTCCTCGAGGCTGGGGTCCTGGCTGAGGGAGGGGTGGCCAATCCTGGGACTATGGGTCCCCATTCCCCCAGCACTGGGCATCTACTACGGCTGTGTGGCCTTGAAACTGGGCCCAGGAGTAGGTGATAGGGACCCAGCTCAGGTGCTGCAGGGATGGGGCGTGCACGGAGGAGAGAAGCAGCCTCGGCCTGTCTGTGTCACCATCCCTGAGGGCCACGTCCCTCTAGGGTGTGGTGTGGCCTAACTGTCCTACTGGGTGGACAAGGGGTGTGTGGCACGATTTGAGTTAGTGGAAAATCGTGCGTGTGGGCAGGTGTGGCACCACGGTGCGTGTGTGTGCATGCATGTGTGTGTGTGTGTCTGTGCGTGTGTGTGTGCACACATGTGTCAAAGACAGGCGGAACTCGGAGAGAGTGGAGAAAAACACAGACGTAAAAAGGAGGGCTGGGCTGGGCCTGGCAGTGCAGGCCTGTAATTCCAGCACCTCCGAACCCAGCCAGGAGAATCCGGTGAGGTTGACACCAGCCTGGACCACTAAGCGAGAGCCCGGCTGCAAAGAAAAAGCAAAAACCAAAACCAAAATCCCAAAAGGACAGAGACAGAGACAGAGACAGAGGTGGCCAGTGAGTCACAGGATGCACTGGGACCCACACTGGAGCCCCCCCAAGGGAGCCTGTGCACACACAGTAGGGCCTGTGAGAACGGAGCGGCGAACCCCACGTGTGTCCGTGGACCTGGGGTGACACCCTGCGCTGGGACCTGTGCAGGCCCACGCTACAGGTGAATCTGCCCGGGCATGTCACCCCTGGTACCTGTGTGCGTGCGCACGCGTACGCAAAGGAGTGTGTGAGCCACACAGCACGACAGGAGTGGCCAGATGCGTGTGTCATGCGTGCTCTGCAGCTCTGGTGCGTGTGCATTGGTCATCTATAAATGTCCGTCTGTGTGAGCCCCAGCATCCGCCTGTACGGATGCCAGGGTGTGGCGCATCCTCGTGTGCTCAGGCACCAAGCGTCCCAGATCTTGCACCAGTGACCCCCCGACCGTGCACGCGGGGAGCAGCCGGGCGCTTCGGGCGGGAGCCCAGCGTGTGCGGCGTCTGAGGCTCGCCGCGTCCCGGAGCTGCACATTTGGCCTCTGCAGTGTGTGTGACCGGTGCTGCGTGTGACAGCCCTGAATGTGCGCCGGGCCCGCTGGGGCCCCCAGGCCAGGCCCTGGAGCCCGATCCCTCTGCACCCCCACGGTGCACCCGGGACCCCCCCCTCGGCCCGTCCCCCGCCGGCCAGGCTTCCCGGGGCTGGGGTAGAGGCTGGGATGGGGGCGCCCCGCAGCCCCCGCTCCGGCCCCGCCGCAGGTCCCGCTTTGTCTGGCGAAGAAAGCGCGAGGCCGGCGGGGGGAGGGGGTGTCTAGACGGCGCGGCATTGTCCCAAGGGGGGAGGGGAGGCGGGAGGGGAGGGGGCGCCAGGCCCGAGAGGGGGTCCGCGCGCGCTCGCCCCCTCCCCACCGCACGGGGGGGCCCTGAGGCCGCGGGGTCCGAGCGGCCCGCGAGAGGGGAGGGGGCGGCCGGGGGAGGGGAGCGGAGGAGGAGGGCCGGGGGAGGGGCGCGCCCGGGGCTCCGCTCCGCTCCGCGCGCTGCGGCTCCGGCTCCGGGGCTTGCGTGGCGCCGGCCTGGGAAGTTTTCTGAGCCCGAGAACTTCGCGCCCCTCCCCGCCCCCCGCCCGGCCCGGCTGCCCGGGGGTCGGGGAGCTTTTGTGCGGAGGGTCCTCGGCCTGGGGTGTGGAGGGAGCCCTGGGTTTCCATCGGAGCCTCACCAGGACCCAAGCTCGCGTGGGATGAGCTGCGCCCGTCCCGCATCTGGGGTCCCCGAAACCCGCACCTCGAGCCTCCCCCCGTCTGGGACCCCTGGGTCCCCTTCACCTCCAGCCGCCAAGGCTCGGGGGGGTCTCTCTGCTCCGCAGGTCCCCGCGCCCCTGCGCCCCACCTAGGGGTCCCCGCGTCCCCCGGGAATGGCGCGCCGTCCCCCGCGCCTGCAGCCCCCCGGGCGCCGGTCCGCGGTCACCAGGCTCCCACCCGGAACGGGGGCCCGCGCCCCTCACCCGCCTCCACCCGGCCTCACCTGCAGCCCCGAGCCCCGCGAGAAGCGGCAGCAGCAGCAGCAGCCCGGGCAGCGCCCCCGGGGATGGCGGCGACGACCTCCAGCGGCCGCCGTGGCCCCGGGCCCCCGGCCCCATGGCGCCGGCCGCGACCCTCCTCCTCCGCCGCCTCCGCCTCCGCCTCTCCGGCCCGGCGCTCCCGGCCCAGGCTCCGCGCCGCCGACTGCGCCCGATCCCGGGGCCGCTCGCCCCGCCCCAGCCCCGCCCCGCCCCGCCCCAGCCCCGGCCCGGCCCGCGTTGCGCCTCGCGGGGTCCCTGCCCACCTCCACCCGCGGAGCCTGGAGCTGCGGGCCGCTCAAGAGCACCCGGGGACCCATACAGGCGGGGACCCCCTTCCCCCCACCATGCAGACCCCCGGGAACCCTGCAGGCTGAGTTACCCAGAGGTTCCCGAGCTCACAGCGCGCCAGGGCCCAAAAGCAAAGCCAGGGTTTCATGGATGCCCACACCTGTCATCCCAGCACTCTCAGGAGGCTGAGGCAGGAGGATCACTGCAGAGTGAGGCCTACTTGGGCTACATAGTGAGTTCAAGGCCAGGCTGGACTACCCTCCAGACCCTATCTCTAAATTCCCGCTCCAAAAGAGCTAGAGGGGGCCCTCTGCAGAGACCCTAAAATCCAAACCACTCATGAACCTGAAACTCGGGCCCAGCCAGGCTGTGAGCAGCCTCGGATCTGCAGAGACAAGAGAGCTCAGGGGTGTATGTGTGCATGGGAGGGTCCTCGGCCCCATGTGAGTCGCTGTGGGTCCCCGCACAGCTGGACTGTTTAGTCCCCCTAGGCTCCTTATAATCCACAAAGCTGCAAAGGCTTGGTCGGGGACCAAGGTGTACAGAATACTCTTAGTGTGTCGGGGATTAGACCCGCACAGCACAGCCCTGTCTCAGGAGTCAGAATGAGACCCCTGAGGGGTCCCAAACCCACCCTGAGGGGTGAAGCAGACAATCATCGTACCAAGGGGTTCAGGCTGAGCCAGAGGGGCCACAGAGTCTAGGCAGGAGATGGAGAGGGACGTCCAGGGACAGTTCCTCAGTCTGCCTACTCCTGTCTTTAACAAGTGTCGGTCAGCACAACTGACCTGGAGAGCCTACGCCTTGATCCCCTCCGGAGCACTTCTCTGAGGAGAATCTGAGTGCCTTGACTCTGAAGGACAAGCTGGAGTCCATCCTAGCACTCGGGAGGCTGAGGCAGGAGGATTGCTCAGAGTTTGAGGCCAGCCTAGCCTATGAAGTAAACTCAAGGCCAGCCTGGACGGCATAGCGAGACCCTGTCTCTAAATGAAACAGATAAATGAATGGATTCACTGGAGCAGAGGGGCCAGAGTCGGGCCAAGCTGCCCCCTGGTAAATGGTTGGTGCCCAGGCTGATCTGAGGATCCTGAGAGTTAACCCCTGGAGGCGGCCAGATGCTAAGGACGAGCCCAGAGTGAGGCTGTCACCCCTGCGCCAGAAATCTTGGGGTGAGTTTCAAATGTCTTTTAAAATTACTGTAAACAGGGCTGGGGATTTAACTCAGTGGCATAAGCGCCTGCCTTGCAAGCCTGTAGTCGTGAGTTCAATCCCTGGTACCGGTAAAAATACAAAAAAGAAAAAAAAAGGTGTATAAAATTACGGTAATCAGCAAACTTGCAGAATGAAGCAGCTGATTTCCATAAGCCCTTGGTCCAGACTCACCCACTACACTCTGCCTCACTTATTATATGATTTTTTCCTCTTCTTTTGATGTTTTCTTTTGCACCAGAAATTGAACTCAGGACCTTGCACTTGCCAAGAGGGCACTTGTATTTTTTAATTTTTTTTTGAGACAGGGTCTCACTAAACCACTCTTGGAATCCGCCTGCCTCAGCCTCCCAGAGTGCTAGGATTATAGGACTGCACCACCATGCCCAATTTGTCTTATAAGACACAGTCTTATAAGTCTCTGTCTCTCTGTCTCTGACATGTGTGTGTGTGTGTCTCTCTCTCCATATATTTATTTATTTATTTATTTATTTTTTTTTTTTTTTTTTTTTTTTTTTTTGGCTCAACTGCTTGATTTTGAGGCAGGGCCTTTAACTGTATAGCCCAGGCTGGCCTTGAATCTTGCATTTGTGGTGACTCTCCTGCCTCAGCCTCCTTGGTGCTGGGATGACAGGTGTGTGTCACCACACCTGCCTGGCTCCTTTGAGGGCAAACATGATGCCCCGTCTCCCTCAGGTACTTCTCTGCCTGTTTCCTGAGATCAGGGCCTCTTCCTGCACACATGCACCCCAGTTATCGCCCCCCGTCCATGTGCACTGTGCCGGCTACCTGTGTTTTGCTGTGTTTCTTTGCTGACCCCGAGATCGGCCCTTGGATCACACCATGGCTCGTCAGCCCCCTCTCCCGGTCTCCTCCAGACTGAATGAGCACCTCTTTCTTTCACGCCTTGGGCATTTTTGCAGAGGTGGGGTCAGTTTCTTCCAAGGATGCTGGCCCCATTTCTTGTGACTAAATTGAGATACAACCCCAAGCCCCACCCCTTCTCAGAGACAGGGTTTCCCTAGGTAGCCAGCCAGGCTGCTCTCAAACTCCTGATCCTCCTGCCTCAGCCTCCTGAGTGCTGGGTGTGCACCAGTGGCATCCAGTTTATTCTCTGCTTTTATACTGAGTCCTGTAGGGAGACATGCTGAGACTGTGTGGACACCACAGCGCCCATCAGACAGACTGGTTTTTGGTTCTGGTTTTCTGCTTTGGATTAAACCCTGAGATGTTTTACCACTGAACTACTTTTCCATGTTTTAATGTTTTGAGACTGTCTTGGTAAGTCACTAACTTGCCAGGGCTGCGTTCAGACTTGCATTCCTCCTGCCTCAGCCTCTCAGGCTGGGATTTGAGCCGGGTGCCACCCCGCCTGGCCCATTTACCATTTTAAAGTGTAGGATTCAGGGGCGTTGAGGAAATTCCTGCATGTGCAGCCCTGACCTGCACTCAGTCCTAGGACGTCTCTCTGCCCCCCAAGGGAGCAGTCACCCTTAACTGGCCTCTCCCCTCTGGCTGCCCCTCATCCGCATTCTGCGTCATGGACTTTCCCGAGCTGGACGTGGCCATTTGTGCTTGGCCTTGTGAGATCCGGCCACGTAGCGGCAGGGATGAGTTCCCTTTCTCTTGTCTGGTGGGAAAGGGTTTTGCAGTATATCCCAGGCAGGGCTCAATCTTGAGGTCTTCCTGCCTCAGCCTCTTGAGTGTTAGAAGTACAGTTGCAGGCCGCCATGCCCAGCTGCTTCAGTCCTGTGTGTCTGTGTCTGTCTGTCTGTCTGCCCGTCTGTGTGTGCTGGCCATGGAAGTCAGAGCCTCAGCCTTGCCACACTAATGCCCTGTGGATGAGCCACATCTCTGACCCAAGAGCTGCCATGTCATTTGCTTTCTGTCTTTTGAGACCGGGTCTCTGTGCAGCTCAGGTTGCACTAGAACTCCGTGGCATCCTCCCGCCTCAGTCTCCCAAGCACTGGGCTAACAGGCGGGCGCCACCCAGGGGCAAGAGCTGAGATTTGAACCTGAGTTTGAGGGGCTACAGGCCGGAGGAGTGGGGTGGGAAAGGCGTAATGCTCTGGCAGAGAAAAAGACAGGGAAGAGACACACACTGATTCACACGAGTGTGCTGAGTCAGCCAGCCCACGGGGCGGGCACGGCCCAGCTCCTCCTTGTGCCATTGCTGGGAGGAAACCCAAGCCCCAGGGCCTGGGCAGCCCAGCCCTCGGCCCCTCAGGCCACGCCTGCCCCTTGGGAGGCCCCGTCCTCTCTGGCTCCCACTCCCTCTACACCGCAGATGCAAGCCCGTGGGTCTCCTTCCTGAGCAGCGACCAGTGCACACACGTGCTCTCCAGATACGCACTTCCATACATGCCTGACATCTCAAAACAGAAACCCAAAACAAAATAAAAAATAAAGACCTACCGCCATCACCAACAATAACAAAATACACTTTCAGCCACTTGTGGGGCACGCACTGGTAATCCAGCTGCTCAGGAGACTGAGGCAGGAGGATACCAAGTTTGAGGCCAGCCTGGATAACTCAGTCGACTGAAGGGCGGGCCTGTTATAGAATAGACTTCAGTATTTTTAAAAACGTTTTTGTTGGGGCTGGGGATTTAGCTCAGCGGCATAAGCACCGGCCTTGAAAGCAGGCAGTCGTGAGTTCAATCCCTGGTACCGATAAAAACGAAAAAGCCAAAAAAAAAAAAAAAAAAAAGTTTTTGTTTGTTTACAGGATCCTCCTATGCCAGGCTGGCCTTGAACTCACTGTGTAGCCCAGGTTGGCCTCAGAACTCACAGCGATCCTCCTGCCTCAGCCTCCTGAGTGCTGGGATGACAGGTGTGTGCCACGGTGCCTGGTTACAGAAGACAAAGTTAGCTGGGGCTGGCTAGCTTAGTGCCAAGACCCTTAGTGCAAAGTTTAGTGCAAATGCCCAGCGCAGTAGAAATAAATTATCTTGGGGGATCTTTTTAAAGCAGGGTTTCATTATATGGTTCAGGCAGACTTTGAACTCAAAATGTAAACCAGGCTAGTTTTGAACTCACGGTGATCCGCCTGCCTCAGCCTCCCAAGTGCTGAGAAGAAATAAATCATAAATAATAAAAGTTTTTTTAAAATTAAAGAATAGAAAGGGTGGGGTTGCAGTTCAGTGCTGGAACATGTGGGGGGCCCTGGTAGCCCTGCCATACCCCCAACACACACAGCTACATTCTGGTTGTTGGGAATCCCTGCTATTTCCCACATGAGCCCCTCCCACAGCCCCGTGCACCCCATGCCTGTGGCTGAGGGTCTCTGATTCATCCGAGGATCTGCCCCAGGGCCTCCCCAGGCCTCCCTGGTTCACCCCTGTGCCTAAGGGGCTCCCCGGGAAACAGGCAGAGGAAGAAGTTTCCCGCCTCACTGTGCAGAGGACACAGAGGGGCCGTGCTCCCTCCACAAACAGGCAGCAGGGCTGGGCTCCCCGGCTCAAGAAGCAACCAAAAAAAAAAAACGCTCAAAACCCTGCAGACTCGTTCCCTAAGCAGGGACTCCTGGCTGCAGGTTTGCTGGTTTAGCGTGGTGGCTTCCGGCCCGTGGGTGCAGGCAGCCTAGAGATGTTGGGGTCCCTCGTGGCTCCGGGCACCTGCTGCTGTCCCCCTCTGCAGCGGCAGTGCTGGCCCGGGACCTGAGCCTCGTATTCCCACGGCCAAGCTGCAGGCCGCCCGGTTCCCAGTGCAGTGGGGCTGGGCTCCCGCCCCCTCCCGGCCCCTGCTGGCCGCCTTGGCGAAGGACTGCATTTCTCCGGAATGAGCTCAGTCCCCGGGGACGCGGGACCTGGGGCCAGGCCAAGGCGCAGCTGCCGGCACGCTGACCCGGAACCTGAGAACACACCCTGGGCCTCGGCCTCGCCTCTGCGGCCCAAAGGCCTCGCCCTCTGCGCAGAAGCCCGGCCAGGTCCTCCTGGAGCCCAGGTGCCGGCCATGGGAGCCTGGGGGACCCAGCAGCGTGAGGGCCGCCTGAGTTCACTGGGAGTGGCCCACAGCCAGGGGACCCAGGCAGGCCCGCTGGACATTGCTTCTGCGGGGCCTGCTGATGTGAGAACCCCAGCCGCTTCCCACCTCCCTACCCCTCCTCAGCTTCGATTTCCTGCTTCCTGCTTTCCTGCAGGCTGTTCCCACGTTCCCAGGACCTAGAGCCCCGATCTTAGACCCTCAAAGGCAAAAACACAGCCTGTTTGCTGAGGCCGGCTCTCCAGCTCGTCTCACTTTCATTCAGTCATTCAACAAACATGTCTTGACTACCTACCTACTTGGTAGCAGGCCTTGTGGTGGCCCAAAAAACAAAACAAGAAGGCAAAGACGTAAGAGCTATTCAGATGAGATGAAGAGTGACTGGAGGGGGGGGATTCCAGCCTGGGAGCTGGGAGGGAATCGTAGCACCAAAACCTCAAGGTGGACTGGGGATATAGCTCAGCGGCACGGTGCCTTCCCGGTGAGTGTGAAGTCCTGAGTTCAATTTTCAGGACCAAAAAAAGAAAAAAAGACCTAAAAGAGGAGAAAAGGGCTGGGGGTAGAGGTCAGTGCAGAGCACACGCCTAACATGTGTAAAGCCCTGGGTTCAAGGTCCAGCACTGAGACGGGGGATTGCAAGTCTGAGTCCCGTCTGGGTAGCTTGGCAGGACCCTGACTCACAATAAAAACTGCACTGTACAAAGGGCTGGGGTGCAGCTCAGGGATGCCGGCCCCTCGCTTCCCTCCTCAGCACGGGGAGAAGAAGGAAGAAAGATCTGCTCCTTTGCCTCCCGGGGAAGCCATCTCGGGACTTGGCCTCCTCTGTCTGGGCTCCAACTGCTTCGCACGACCCTCCCTGACCCCTCAACCCTGCAGATGCTGGCTCTAGGGGCATCCGTCAAACTCCACGCTGGGTCCCAGAGTCTAACACAGACCGAGGCACAGAGGCAATGAAATAACTTTTTTCTTGCACCGGGGATAAAATCTAGCCCTCACGCGTAACAGGCACGTGCTCTACCATCCAGTCTGCTCTCTCTCAGCCGTGATGGCTGCTGGCTGTCTGGTGAATGCATCAGGACCAGCCTGTCACCTCTCTCTGCTCTGCGTCCCCCACATCCTCTCCACGCTCCCCTTCTCTGCTCCACTCCGGGATCCTCCCACAAGTCCCCATCCTCCAGGTGATTTGGCCTGTAGGAGTCACTGGCAGGTGAATCCTCCTAGGTCCCCTCCCGCAAGCTCACTCTGGCTGCCTGTGTCCCTTGACCAAGGGTCCTCTGCACACCCCCCTCTTCCAAGCTGTGCAAATTTTCTTCCTTCCCCTCGTCTGGTAGGGGGAGCCAGACAGGGCCGTGGGCACTGGCTTCTGGGTGTTGCATGAATCCTCATCGGTTTTTTCCAGCTCTGCCCCTGTAGCAAACCTGCCTGGAATTCCCATCTGAACGCATCGGGGCTGCCCTGGCTGGGCTTGCCAGTGTCCTTTCTCCACCCCTGCTCAGTCCACTCTGAGCAGCCAAGCCCTCAGTTCTTTGCGACCCGTCCTGACTTCTCCCAGGAGGATGGGGAGAATTCCACTCTCACGGATCCTCAGGACTCTGCTTGGCTCAGTCCCCACCTTGGATCTGAAACTGCAGGCTGCTGGACCTGTCCCACTTTGCTGCTGAGCGGCCACTTGCCTTCTGTGGGCACCATGTCTGGGGCCTCTCTCTTCTGCCTGCCTTCAGAGGTGGGGGCCCCAGGCCTCAGTCTCAGGTGAGTCTTAGTCTCCAAGCTGTTAAAAACGGACTCCTAGGGCCAGGGATGGAGCTCAGCGGCTCAGCACCTGCCTAACAAGCACAAGGTCTGAGTTGGATTCCCCACCCCACCCCAGGACCGGAACACAAGCAAACAGACTCCACACTGTGTCCCTGCCCACCGATGCTGCAGGCTGGGCCACCTCTGTCTGCACCTCAAATGTTTCTAGATCTCCCGTCCCACAGAGGCTTTCTCTGTGCCTCTGCTCCGGCCTCAGTGCCTAGTACAGGCTCCTCATTCTCTGTGGCCCAGACCTCACCTACAGGTCCTTCCCGCGCCAGCCTCCATCTTTCCCCTCTGGTCTGGGTCCTTCAGCAACTCCCACGGAATATTTCAGACCCAAAGGGCTGTCCCAGGCGTTTCCTGGCTGGCATCTTCCTGTCCCACGCTTTCCTTCTCTCTCAAAAATGATAAATCACCCGTGCGTGGGAGGCTTGTGTAGGCTGGAGCACTTCTGTGTGTGTGTGCAGTTCATCTCCCACACCACCTCCCCAGTTGCTTCCCATCCCTCTGGTCCTCCCCCTAGGTCACTGGAGCCTGACCACCCCGGGTGGGCAGTCTGTATCCGGCTGTTCTCTCCTTCGCCCTCCTCTAGGGCGGGGGCAGCGGCGTAGAGCAGGTAGCAGGGAGAGAGAGCGAATGGGCGGGTGAATGAATGAATGGGCGATGACGCAAAGTGGGATGAATGGCTGCGTGTGACAAATGAATGGGTGCGTGAAAGAATGAATGAGTGAATGAATGAATGAATGAATGGAGAGGGCTGGAACGTGGTCTGGAGACGCAGGCTTAAAAGCAAAGAGCGGGCCCGAGCCCGAGAACTGTGGTACCTCCTCCGGCGTTCTCCGCTCGCGCCCAAAGTGAGGAGCACGCCTAGCCTCGGTGCCGGAAGAAAGACGCTCTCTGATTGGCTAAGGCTGGGAGAGGCGCGCCTGGGCCGTGATGTGAGTTTCTATTGGGCTACTCTTCAGAACTCTACCCAATCAACGCGATCGCTTCTCCCAAGATTCCCCGCCTTCCTCCTGCCTACACCTTGGAAGGCGGAAGACAGCGCCTTCTGGTTACCCTGGCAACCGTCCGCGGACCCGGGTCGTCCCGGCAACTGTCCGAGCCCTCCCGTCAGCCTTAGCCTAGGCCCCTCTAGTCACCCAGACAACCGCTACCCGTTCCGGTCAACCATCGACCCTTCCCCCGTCACCTCGGCAACCATCGCCAGACCCTCGGCCTGCTGGACGCCATCCCCATCCTGCCCGCAGGCTTCCTCTGCCCAGGCCCCACGCCCCGGACCCCCTCCTCGTGGCGCCCACCCTGCAGGGTGGGGGACCAGGTCAGGTCTGAGGGGCTCCTGCCCGGAGGGGCCCTCGCCTCTTGCTTCCCGCCTGCCTGCGCTCTTGCTGGGACCGTGCGGCCCCGCAGGGAGCTCTTCAGAATGCAAGCCGTGTCCCTGCCCTGCTGAAAGCCTCCCTGAGAATAAATCCAAACGCCTCGCAGGGCCTGGCAGAGGCAGCAGCCGCTGGGCTCCCTCCACGTTGTTATTCAGGGAGCCTGAGTGCCTTCCCGCCCTGGACAGGCCTCTGAATGTTTCCCGGGAGTAGACCCCATCCGGCCCCTATTGTGGGTCCTGGGCAGGCTTTACCTGAACTCTGTCACTGGCACGGCCCTCTCTCCTCTGTGAACCCTAGAGCTCCAGGACGGCCTCTGGGGGGAACTAACACAATGGCACCCATGGAGAGAGAAAGCAGGTCTTTTGGGGAACAAGGGAGGGCAACAAAGATACAGCCAGGCAGACTCATCCCCAAACAGACTTTCCTGGGTGGAAAGGACTAGGGATTGAATCTTCAGTTATTTCTATTTTTTTTTTTTTTATTTTGAGAAAGGATTTTGTTAAAATGCCCTTGTCTGGGTTGGAATTTGGGATCCTCCTGCCTCAGCCTCCCAGAGTGCTAGAATTACAGGCTTGTGCCTCCACATCCAGTTAACAGAATATATTTTTCAACTCTTCCGAATCCTTAGTCTGTAGGTGCCAACACTGCCCAAAAGGCTGAGTAAAACCAGGGAGAGAAGTTGATGTCGTGACCAGCTTGGCACTGTGTGGTTGCCCGCCACTCATAAAACCCTTGTTTGGACTTCTGGAAACGTGGGATGATTGGAAGCCAAAGATCCTAGGGGCTGGTGCCTTCCTGGGCTGAGTCCAAAATCCCATGCTAAAGATCCCACAGCGATTTTCCCGGGGCTCAGAGATGGGCCAGCCCAGGCTGTGGCGGGCGGATGCAACCTGACTTGCCACTGTCTAGTAAAACCTTTTATCTTTTTGAGACAGAGTGGCTTTGAACTCATTTTGTAGCCCAGCCTGGCCTCCAACTTGTGGTGATTCTCCTGCCCTGGCCTCCCGAGTGCTGGGATGCCCCGTGAGTGCCACCACACCCAGCTGAAGGGTGAGCACCTGAAGTACACGGAGGGATGGAAGCCCTGGTTCCCCACTGGACCCCGCCTGGGTGAACCCACTCTGGAGTGGAAGGGTCTGCCTGTACCAAGCACCGCTGCCGTGGATTCAGTGCTGAAAGAAACTTGAGACCTGGGCTCCCCACGGAAGCCGGGCACAGGAGGCCACCTGTGGCAAGGGGAGGGAAGGGGACACTGGGTCTCAGCGTGAAGGAGGGGCGGGCCGGGTTCCCCAGTCAGAGTTGTCGCTGTCACATGCACATGCCCATGCCCGGGTGTGAGCGCAGGGGCTGCTGGGCCTCCTGCATGTGTGTGTGACCCTGGTCCCCGGCCCAGGCAGCCCCTGACAGCGGGCTCGAGGCCAGCAGGTCTTGCAGAAAGGCCCACATGTACTGGTGCATCTCTCGGGGGTGGCTCTGCGGGATGTAGTGTCCCGCATCCGGCAGGATGTGGGCCTCCAGCCGGCCCGGCACAAAGCGGCTCTCAATGGCCCTCACCAAGGCCACCTCGAAGTAGGGGTCTTTCTCCCCCCACAGCAGCAATGTGGGTACAGCGAGCTCCTGGGGCTCCAGGGGGAAGTTCCTGTGATGGGGACAAACGGTCAGACAGACAATGCCCTCCTGCCCTGCACCTCTGTGAGTCTCCTGAGCTTCCACCCCAGGCCTGGCCTTACTTGAAGATGTTCCGGTAGTAGTTGATGGGCCCGGTGAGGCCACCGGGCTGAGAGAAGCCGTACAGGAAGGCCTCGAGCTCGCAGGGCGTGAGGCGAGGGATGCCCGTCTTGCGGCCCGTGAGAGAGCTTTTCAGGATCTGGGTGTGCGGCAGGGATCCGGCTGCAGTTACCTAGCCTGCCGGGTCCACCCCGCTGCCCCTACCCACCCCCCGCCCCCGGCCTTCACCCCACTGCACCTGGAAGTCAGACATGGACAGCAGCCTCTCTGGCAGCCTGGGCAGCTGGAACAGGAACATGTAGTTCGTCCTGAAGAACTGGCCGAAGTGGCGAATGCAGTAGTCTGGGAGGGAGAGGGGAGCTGTTGTGGGGGAGCCCTGCATCCCCCATGGACCCCGTCAAGCACACAGGCCTCAGGGATGAACGAAACCAAGGCTGTCAGTGAAGACACGGATGCCCGCTCCTGGCCCAGGCCCCAGCACCCCTCCCTGCCAAACGGGGCTGCACCCTGCTCTAGTTCGGGGAGCTGCCCCTCCTGTCTAGGTACTTTTTTGCTTCATTCAACAAACACTTACTAAGTACCTACTGTGTCCCAGGTCCTGCTCTCCTAGACCCTGGAGACTCAGTGAACCAGACAGAAAAACTCTGCCATCAGGCAGCTGATAGTCTAGGAGACAGACGGGCATACGACAGAGGGAACAGACAGAGGGAGGGAGAGGATGAACATTTATGACTGCAGGCCATGCTCGGATTTAAAATCAGGTCAGGGATGGGGCTGTCGCTCAGCGGGTAAGCACTGGCCTGGTGTGTGCAAGGCCCAGGGTTCTGCTCCCAGCACAGCAAAATCAGTCAGTCAGGAGGAAATCAAGGGTACAGGCTGGAGGCGTGTGCTTAGCATGCATGAGACCCCAGTCTAATCCCTAACACCACAACAAAACACCCACACCCACACCCACAGAGAGAGAGAGAAGAGAAAAGAGAGGAGGGGAGGAGAGGGGAGGCAAGAGGGGAGGAGAGAACTCCTAATCCCAAAACCCCTATGGGTTATGGATATGCAGGCTCTCAGTCAGAGGCGTTTGTTATAGCCTACATATCCCTCATCTAAAAATCTTAAATCTGAAAAAAAAGTTTTACTGTTTTTCGAGACAAGGTTTCATTACATAGCCCAGACTGGCTTTGACTCAGGGCAATCCTCCTGCCTCAGTTTCCCAGGTACTAGGACTACAGACACGCACCCCCACACCCACATTTAAAATCTACAATTTTTGGTTCTCTTTGGTACCAGGAACTTGCGCTTGCCAGGTAGCCACTTATACCGCTGAGCTACGTCCCCAGCAAAATCTAAAATTTTTGAGTGTTGACGGGGTGCTACAAGTGGAAAATGTCTTACCTGACCTCCGATGTTTCAATGTACGAGTACGAACCTTTTTTCCACAGTTATTCAAAATACTCCGTAAATGTCTTGCAGCTTATTTCATGTTAGACGGAAGCCCCCTCACAGCAAGCCGTCTCATCATGTGTGTGCAAATATTCCAAGTAATATGAAACCCAAAACACTTCTAGTCCTAAATGGGCGTGTGTGAGTGTGAGCGCGTGTGTGCTGGGGATCAGATCCCAGGTCTTAGTCAAGTTTCCTATCACTAATGACACCCCCAGTCCTGATCTCCAACATTTCTGACAAGGGATACTCAACTTGAGGAAAAGTTCTTAGTGTATTCTCAATGACTTTGTTCATTTGCAGTATTGGGGTTTGAACCCAGAGAGTGCTGACCTAGGTCCTCAGCAATCTTAAAACTGTTTTTAAATTTTAAGACAAGATGGTGCCAAGTTGCCTGGGCTGGCTTTGAACTTCTGATCCTATCTCATTCATTCTAGCAGCAGAGATTACAGAGTGGCTGAGATGACAAGTGTGTGTCACCACTCACAGCTCTGTCATTGATTCTGTTTTGCTTTTTGCTTTGAGACACGGTCTCACTATACAGTCCAGGATGGCCTCGAACTCACAACAATCCTCCTGCCTCAGCCTCCCAAGTGCTGGGATGACAGGCGTGAGCCACCATGCTTGGCTTGTCATTGATTTTGGATTGAAGAGCGTCACAGGGAAGGGATCCCAGGTATGCAAACAGGAGAAGGAGAGAACTAACTGCAGACATTTCCCCACCAGCATGCCGGACACACCTTGGAAAACGGATGAGGGGGGGCCACTGACCACTACCATCCGGTCAACAAGGGAGGGAAAATAGATGGAGAAATTCCAGGCAAGGGTGGCGCCCCAGTCGTGGCCCACGAGGATGCACTTGGAGTAACCTGGGAGAGAGACGTGCTGGTGTAAGGTGCCAGGGTACAGGTGGCACTGGTACAGGGGAGATGGGAGGAAGAGGTGTGTGTGCACTTCTGGGAGAGGGGCTGGCCCCCACCCAGGCCCAGGATGACATCCTGGATGTCTGCCATCAGCAGGTCCATGGTGTAGCAGTCCACGTCCTTTGGAGCCTCTGAGGGGAGATAGCCACGCAGGTTGACAGCCACAACGTGGAAATGGCTCTGGAACTCCCGGAGCTGGTGGCGCCAGGAAAACCTGCCCGGTGGGAGAGGGTGTAGGGGAGGTTGAGTCAGGGCCTACGGCTACTCCTCCACCCTATACTCAGCAGTGATCTTTGGAGACACCACCTTCCAGCAGCTGTCTTTCCGGAAGGGAGGATGGGGTCACTCTGGGTCAGGGCCTACAGATAAATCCCGGGCATCCTGGGGCAGCCCCTACCCGCTTCCGTGCCCATCAGGACCCTGGTTGCTCTGCATTTCCAGGGCGACTCCGGCCCCTTCTCCACCTAGAGTCGCGCTCCACCTCGCCCCAGTCCTCTCTCTCCAGGCCCCGGGGTCCTGGACATACCAGTTTTGAGGGAAGCCGTGGAGAAACAGCATGAGGGGACCGTTGCCACGACCAGCGGAGACGAAGTGCAGACGCAGGCCCGAGCTCTGCAGAAGGACAGCCCTTAAGGCCAGAGACCCCTTCCTCCCCAGGCCCCCGTGCCCACCCCGGTTGCGGTGGAACCATCCCAGCTTGGCTCGGCCCTACTCAACCTCCTTCTGGGAAGTCCCCGAGGCTCACCCTGAGGTTCAGGAAGCCGTGCTCGCCCAGCGAGGGGTCCACCAGGCAGGCAGGCGCCGCGCACCGCGGGCGCCCGTGGCAGCCGCGCCGAGGCCTGCACAGCACGTGCGTGAGCGCGATGCAGCCGTAGACGGCGGCGGCCACCGCGGCCGCGGAGTACACTAGCAGCCACAGCAGGCCACGCAGCAGCTTCAGCGAGGCGCGTGACGGCGCCAACAGCGCGCTCACCACCAGCTCGGGCATGGCGCCGTCGGCCGAGGACCCAACCGGGCCGGCCCGCAGCAGCGGTGAAGAGGGGTCGGCCGCCGGGAGCCCGCCGCCTGCAGCCCGGGACCCCTTGGGGACGCAGGCGCTGGCGGGCCGAGCTGCGGGAGGACAGGGAGAGGCGGCTCAGACGGGAACCGCCTCCGCCCCGACTCGCCGCGCCCGGCCACGCTACCTGCGAGGGCGCGGGGCGGAGCCAGGACGGACTAGTGCCGCAGGTGGGGGCGGCTCTCCCAGCTGGGGACAAACTGAGGGCCACGTGCGGGGCGGGGCCTGACTCTTGGAGGTGTGGCTTAAGGACAGGAAAGACGAGCTCGATTGGTTTATGGGCGGGGCATACCCCGGAGGTGTGGTTTAAGGGCGGGGGAAGGCGGACCCGATTGGCTCAGAGCGGTGGGAGGCTGGAGGCGTGGCTCCTGCGGGTGGGCAAGGAAATGGGTGTGGCCTAGGACAGGGGCCTACCATTGGGCGGATAAGGATGGAGGCTGGCCCAATGGGTTGAGGGTTTGCCTAGGATTGGGCAGTGAGTTGAGGGACCCAGCCCAATTCAATACAGCAGATCGCATCAGCCCAAAGGCGGTAACCAGCGATGCCACAGACTGGGCGCGCAAAGGTGCTGTCAGCCACAGCGGCCCGCGAGGGCGGTTTAGTAGCCCCCGCCACCCTCTCACGCCGCGTGCTTCCCTCCCCGGCCTGGCTTCGAGAGACCCAGCAGCACCTCCTTTATCCAGCTGTGATTCCTGTGACCGGTCGGGAAGCCGCGGCCCTACGCAGTCCTCCTTACAGCTGTCCTGGACAGTGGCAGCCATCGGCGTCGGAGCGCCCGATCCTCGTCCCGGTGCCACCTGGCAGGTGTCGTGGTCCGGGCTTGCTAGACCCTGGCAAGGGTGGCTGAGGCAGGAGGGGATCCCGGTTCCTAGAGGGTAGGTCGGTCCAGCTTTGATGCTTGCTGGAAGAAGTCTGGATTAACTGAGTCACAGCATCTGACAAAAAGGAGTCGAGGCTGGGCAGGGCGGAGCAGAGCATGATGGGGAAATCCATTCAAGAGAGGAACCAGTTTCTTCTATGTTGCAACTTTTTTCCGGGACCCGTGTCCATTTTAGGGACATCAGCTTCATTACAAGTCAAGAACCTGAAATTCGGGGATGAAGTCATGTGTCTGATATCACACATCTGGTTAAACAGCAATCCAGGACTGATAAATACAGCAGCCTGGCACCAGCCCACAGGTCTCTAAACACTTCTCATCGATAACCCAGGTTATTGAGAGTGTATTCTGTTTCTTTGCTCGTTTGGAACGGTTATCCCGAGTTGCTGACATGAATTACCACCGATCATGCTGTGTCCCTTTCAGTTTTCCTGAGACTCTGTTTTCACATCACCCACTGGCCCCTCTTCCAGTTACCCACACACTCTTGCATTATCTGCATACTAGAGTATGTCCTGAGTCCATAATTAAACCCATGGGACCCGCAGCGGTGGCGCATGCGTCATCCCAGCGCTTGGGAGGCTGGGGCAGGAGCATCAATTTGAGTTCAAGGCCAGCTTGGGCTACAAAATGAGTTCAAGTCTGTCTGAACTACACAGCGAGACCATGTCTCAAAACACAATCAATGGGGCTGGGGATTTAGCTCAGCGGAATAAGCGCCTGCCTTGCAAGCAGGCAGTCGTGAGTTCGATCCTTGGTACCGATAAAAACGAAAAAGACAAAAAAAAAAAAAACAAAACCCAAAAACCCACAATCATGGGCTGCTAGGTAAAGACGAGTATCTATTCATATTTTTCTACCTCAGTAAACAATGGATGAGTTGGATTACACTGCCTTTATGAGACTACCTTTCACTCTCCCTAACTACTTACCTTTCTGTTAGCTCGAGGCCTCCGATTTCCTCCACACTCCCCAGCCATTCATCTGACAACCTGCCAGGATCTTTCCTGAGTCCCCTCTTGTGGCTGTGTGGTTGGTGGGTGTCTTCCAACTCCAGAGCACAGTGCTGCCCACCCCTCCACGACCTCCCAGTTTACCCTCAAAAAGACAGCAGTACTCACAGGAGGGTAACTTTACGTTCAGTACAAATGTTTATTTTTGCAATGAGAACTGCACAAAAAAAAGAACCTTTAGTATATAAGTGAAGTCTATGAATTCCCTTCTACAAATGTCTAAAGTGTTTTAATACAAGTCTCAGGTTTACTGACATAATTATTGGCCAAGCGATCCGTGCATACAGTACAGGGGGCTTGTACACACCTCTTACTCTTGTATAAGACTAAGATTCCTAGTACTGTAGGAGAGACTGGATAAATGGCCAGAGAAATTAAATAGATCCCCGTTCTAATTACAACCCAGTTAGAGAAACACCCGTCCGGGAGTGCGAAGGCGGTGGCAGAATTAAACGGTTAGCAGAAAGGTGCAGACCAGAGCATCTCTCCGGCTCCACACTTTGACCCAAGCCGGGGAAGTTTCTCAACACAATAAGGAACAGAGAGGAGCGGGGGGTTGAGATGGGAGAAATCCCACAGAACCAAACTGTGTTGCACTTGGACTGGCAGGGTGGTGTGCGGAGTGCGCGGGATCATCAGGGACATCGGAGAAGCGTGTGGTGGTGGTGGCGGCAATGGAGCAGTGGCTGGAGCCCACAGGCCACCCTCACTGGGAGGTGTCTGTCCAGACAGACGTAACAGAGGGCCCTTCTGGCTGACAAGGGTGCATGTGAATGAATGGACAGAGCTAGAACTCTCTCAATCCGTTTGTCTTTGTATACGTGAAGTTACGTGCTTTATCTCACAGCCCAGCAAGTCTTGTGGGTGCCAGCTGTGCCGTACTGGGGGAGGCAGGTGCACAAGGGTGGGCACACAGGCAGAGAAGCCACCTATGGGCTTTCTTAGGTGAAAGTGTGTGTGCGAATGTCTTTTTGGGGGAAATGGACACTTACCTAAGAGTATCTGGTTAACCCTGAGCTTAAATGAAAAGGAGTTAGGTGGAGGCAACCAAGGTGGGAGTGGCCCAAATTCCCTGGGGCATGGGGACCAAGATGGAGGAGGGCTAAGCCGAGCAGTCTGGAGTTTGGCCAGGGTGCTGCTGGCTCATGTCCCCGCCTCGGCCAGAGTCCCAGAGAAAGGGGGATTTGGGCTCCGTCACCGCTCCGGCTTGGGTGGCAGCTGTGAGCCTGAGAAGGTCCTCCCAGCAAAGACAGGGCAGAAGCCACTGGAGGGTCTCTGTGGCCACGGCCCTCAGTTCTCACGCTCAGGCGGCCTCGGGCGCAGGAGCCTGGGCCTAGCCTAGGCGATAGTTGGTTCACAAAGAAATATCAGGGAGACGCCAGCATTAAAAAAGAGAGATGTGTTTATTCCATGATCAGTACAGACCAAATGCATATTCACCGTATGAAAGTCAAGCCAGTCAGTGACTCCGGGTTTGGCCAACACCGCGGCACCAGCGTTGTGGTGTAGAGTGGGTTCTCATGGCACACGTAAGCTCACCAAGGGCTCCATTAGTTAAAAGCAAAACACAACACAACCAAGGTGGCCTGGGAAGCGGCGGCTGGCTGGCTGCGCTGGGCCTGGGCAGGCCAGTCTGCCCGCAGCCTCCAGCATCCCATCACCACCTGGGGCTACCTGTCCCCAGGCCCTTCTTTTCTTGGTAAAAAAACAAGACTTTACATTAAAAAACAAAGAAAAGCCAACAAATGGGCATTGAGGGAAAGGAAAAGAAGTTGCAGCCTTCAGGACTTATAATTAAAAACAGACTTAATGGAGTTTGAAGTGTGAGTAAAATATAGGTGGTTGGATTTTTGTTTTGATCTTTTTTGGTGGAATTTTTTGGAAAAAAAAATTTTGTTTTTACACCAGTTTGGTGGAGTCACCAACAAACTTGGAAGATGCCAGCTATGTTCACTATACAGTACAGCCACGGTCACACACTACCCACAGCGCGGTGGGGCCGCTGCACCATGAGACGATCACACCTTTTCGGAAATAAGCAGTGCCATTGTGTCTGGAGAAGAGAGGATTAAAAATAAAATAGAATTCAACAACAAAAAATATATATATATAGAAAAAAACAGAAACACAGGCGGGAAGGGACTGACTTTGGTTGGTGGCCTCACCCCAGGCAAGGCCCGCCCACACATGGACGGTCACCTCGGTCCGCGCTGCCATGGACACACACACACCTCCACGGCACTATTCCCTTTTGCACAAGCGAACACTTACAGAGAGCGGCTCTCGATTAAAGGCTTGTGGGGGAGGGGTCTGTTCAAGGCAAAGTCAGTGCCAGCAGGGACGCCAGTGCCCGCGTTCCAGCCCACACGCGCCTGCCTTGGCCTCCGAGAGCAGGAGTGAGGCTGGGGTGCAGAGACTCCCAATGGGCAGGCGTCATGACGTCACGTTCTCAGGGGCAGCAAACCAGTCAAGGGGCAGCAGCAACAATGTCCTGTGTATACTGCGCAGACATTTGGCGGGAGAGGGCCCGCCTGCACTCGCTGGGGCCGAGGCGCGCTGAGCCGACGTCCGTACGGAGCGGCAGCAGCAGGCTGTCCGTAAGGCAGGTGGGCTCTGTGACCCTCAGCTGCCCGTCAGGCCTGCTCCGGGCACAGCATGCAGGAGGGCCAGGCCCAGGGACACCTGGCCGCTGCCACCGCCTCCACCGCCGCCTTAACACTATGGAGAGTCAATGTTTTGCCAGAAAATCAGTCAGAAGTCACCTCGGTGCTCTCAGAAAAGATTTTCTTCAAATATTGACAACAGATCGCTCTGGAAATTCATATCGATCGTAGCTGCCATCTGCAGAGCAAGGAGGATGAGGAGTGAGGCGGGCCACTGCACTGCTGTTACCGAGCTCAGGGCTGTGCCCACCTGGGAGCTCAGAGTACCCGGTTGTCCCTGGAGCCACATGTGAGCCCATGCCCAGCCCTGCGCCCAGGTTGGCACGGTGCCCACCCACGGCCTCCCAGGCCCACAACTCACCGCCTCCCGGCGCCTCCGCTCCTGTTCCCGCTTCCGGGCCAAGTCCCTCTGTTGGTCCAGCATGGACTGGGGCTGGGAGCCCTGGGCCTGGGGCGTGGCAGCCGCAGCCACTGCGGCCGCCTGCTGCTGCTGCTGTTGCTGCTGCTGCTGCTCCTGGCGCTGCTGCTGCTGCTGCTGCTCCTGGCGCCGGCGTGCCTCCTCATGGGCCCGCCTTGCCTGCTCCAGCGCGTCCTCGTCTTCTCGGCTCCTGGGCACAGGGGGGGGCCAGTCAGCCAGGACCTGGTGCGGGCCTGGGAGCCCTGGCACCCCAGCGGACACCAGCCCACGCACCTCATGCGCTCTTGCCGCAGCCGCTCCTTCTCCTTCTCGGCATGCTCGGCCTGAGCCTTCAGGGCCTTCTCCCGCTCCTCCTTCTCCCGGGCTGCCCGGCGGAACTGCTCGAAGCTGTCACTAGAGGACTTGGCTGTGGAGGACGGGGTGGTCGGATGCTTCTGCACCAGGCTGGCCCAGGAGCCCATGTTCTTGATTTTTAGGTCCTGTAGGGTGGGAGGGGTCAGGGCACAGGTGAGGGGCCTTCGGTGCCCAAAATCCTAGCAGGGTGCTCAGAACACCCACGGGTCTACCGCCTCTACCTTTTTGGGTGCCACTGGTGTCTTCGGTTCCTGCTTCTGTTTGTCCTTGTCAGGGGTCCCTGGAGGGGGTGCATTCTGCTCGGGGGGCCGAATAACAGGCCTCCCTACGTCCACAGGCTTCATCTCAGGTCCTAGAACACAAGCAGCCTGTGAGCCCAGGGCACTCGCCTGGTGGGGTGGGGTGCACAATCCTGAGGGCAGGGGCCACTCACGCTGGGGCAGGTGGACTGGGGCCTTGATGCTCTCAGCGTGCTTGGGGGGCTCCGGCCGCAGGGAGGGGCTGAAGGGCTCACTGCGGATGATGGGTGAGTGAATCTTCTCCTCCTTCACCACCACCAGGGGCTGGGGCTGGACCACCGAGGGCGGGCGTAGCTCCTGGGACAGCACGGGCACAGGGGCCGGTGAGGCAGGAGGGCACCCTCAGCCTCAGCCCACAGCTGGCCCTGAGCGCTGTGGCCCGGCCCTGCCCTTTACCTGCTTCTTGGGCTGGACATTTTGCTGGGGTGGAGACTGGTGTGTCAGGCTCTGGAACGGTGGCATCTGGGGGGAATGTATCATAAGCGGGGAGGGGGCTTCACGGAGGTGACCTAGGAGAGGTGACAAAGAGTGTTAGGGGCCATTTGGACTTTGAGAGAACTATAATGGAAGGATGGACTGAAAGCAGAACCAGCAAGTATTCCAGCTGAGCCTGAGCACACATCAATCCCCAGTCTGCATGCCGAGCCTGCCCTGTGCCACAGCCTCTGCAAACTCTGACACACACATCTCGGTTTGCTGGGTCTCACAGAGGGTCTGGGCACCAGTATCCGTCACATTTTTCACGACAGGATCTCACTATGCAGCCCAGGCTAGCCTTGCACTTATGGGTTGGAACTCACAGTGATCCTCCTGCTTTGGCTCCCCAAATGCTGGGACGACAGGTATGCACCACTGCACCCTGCACCAGCACTTTTTAAGAAAGCTTTCAGATGGTTCTAACTTGTGTTCTACACTACATAAAAGGCTGAGCCCAGGGCCCTCCCATCTCTGCACAGCCTGGTCCGCATAGATTGCTCTGAGGACCTGGGGTCTGGTGGCTGGCAGTGAGGTGGGGGCTTCAGCCCCATCTGCTCAGTCTGTTCACCCGCAGAATGGCAGAGCAGCTACAATAGGGCCTGTGGTGCAGCCACCTGCATCCAACCAAGAGCTAAAAGGCCTCAGCACTCAGCCCACATCTGAGAGGTCCCACAGCTGACTCCTCCAGTCACTGCTGGCTGTGTCCTCCAGGGATGAAGTGGCTGCTGGTCCCAGAAAGCTGGAGGGGGCGAGTGCTCCCATCTGAACACACAGATACCCTTGGTCTCACCTTGTGAGGGGAAGGGCCTTGCTGCCTGGACATCACGGGGCCCACAAAACAAAGTGCTTCACTTGGCCCCGCTTCTAGCGCCCTTCCGCCTCAGGCCGAGCCTCTCACTGGGTCCCTATGCCAGCCCTGCCCTGGCCACATCCAGTCCTGCTTCCAAGCCCATCTGCTGCCACAGTGCCCCCGGGCTTAGGCATCTATTCAGAGGTCTGTGCCAAACCATGACACTCCAGGTATCGTGGGCCTTCCTGGCCCCTCCAGAGCTGGACACACCCCTAACCCCAGGAAGAAGACTTCACAGCCTCTTGCTGCCCACCCACATGGAGCGTGAGGCTTGCCCTGTATGCACAGAGCCACAGCCAGTGGGGCTGGTGTGACTCGCCCGGATACCGTCTCCCACTCCAGCCTGTCAATGTTCCTCTGGGTACTGTCACCCTGCCACACTAGCCCTCACTCCAGCGTGCCAGCAACCCACAGGTAATGACACCACAGCCTCCCACCATGGACCACGCCCTCAGAAGCACCTGCTGAGACTCACCTGAGCAACAGGTGGGTGGCAGGCCTGTGGTTGGTTGATTTATTGATTGTCTCTTTGAGACAGAATCTCCCTATGCAGTTCAAGCCGGGCTCACCTTATAGCCCAGGATGATCTTGATCTTGCAATGATCCTCCTGCCTCACCCTCCCGAGTGCTGGGAATACAGGAGTGTGCCACCATGCTGGTTCAATTTTGTATTTCTGGTACTGGGACTCAAACTCATGACCTTGCACTTGCCAGGCAAGCACTATGCTGCAAACTACATCCCCGGCTCTATTTTTGGTTTCTTTGAGAGTGTTTCAGTATGTAGTTCATGGTGGCCTCGAACTCATGGCAATCTTCCTGCCTCAGTCTCATAAGTGTTGGATTGGAGGCTGCACCATCAGGCCAGGATCTTAGGCCCATGGTTAGAAGCCATGCCTGCCAAGCCTCTGTGGGATGCTTGTGAGCCACCCTTTGGCACATAGCCCTGAGCTGAGTTCCGACCCACACGGCTTCTGGTGCTCTGTCCTAGGCTTCATGAGGCCAGGTAGAGGCCAGGGGATTCACAGCAGAGGTGGGCAGAGGTCTTGGCCTGAGCTGCCCTGCATGCCAGCCTCTCTGTCACCTGTCCCTTTCTTGCCTCCCACCATAGCCCAGCGCACTGGCAGGCCCTGCAGTGACAGCAAGCATGGCTGTGCCGTGACCAAGCCCAGCACAGCTTCCCAGCAAGGACAGCCAGCTGTCAGCTCAGGGCACCCACGATCCAACCCATTTGGCACCTGGCAGCCTCCCCTGGGTTCAAAGGCAGGGAGAGCGCTTGGTACAACCCCAAGGCAGAGTGCAGCCAGGAAGTCCTGCCCCGAGAGTTAAACAGAACCATGTCATAAGGCGTCAGTTGGGATGTTTTCTAGCTGGGACTGCCCAGGACATCTTTTTTCAGACACTTAGCATGCCCCTCACACTGCCTGCCTGGTGTCAGTTCCTATGGTCCAGGCCTGGGCCTCGCATCCAACCTGCTTTCTAAGTTAGTGCTTATATGGTGGCCTGTGGTTCGCTTCATTTTGCTCACCCTTCCAGTCTCGAACTGGACTGGGTGACGAGAGAATTGATTCAATGGTTAGGGTCCAAGTCAACCTTGCAGGGAAATCTGGGTTCTCGTCCAGTTTGGTTTGCCACTGGAGTTGCAGTAAGAACAGAGTTCGAGACCCAAGGCTGGTCTGTTCTGCTCTGGGCACCCTCAGCTTGTAAGCGAGACACACTTGTTAAGCCCACTGCAGGGAGCCACGTGCTTCCTGGGCACCCCCCGATCCGTCTCCTCAGAACCTAGCCAACCCTTCTGGTTTCTCACAACGGAACCGAGCCAGGCGCTTACCTGCCGAGTAGGGGTCTGACTTGTGGTGCCGGGG
Source organism: Cavia porcellus (assembly GCF_034190915.1). Lineage (NCBI taxonomy): Eukaryota > Metazoa > Chordata > Mammalia > Rodentia > Caviidae > Cavia > Cavia porcellus. Next base: position 66,803,605 of record NW_026947500.1, read on the forward strand.
CGAGGGGTGATGCTGGATGACCTGCTGAGGCTTGGCGGGCTGTGGCGGGGGTGGCTGCTGGCCCGGGGGTGGGTGTGGGGGCTGCTGGCCCGGCGGTGGCGGGGGTTGCTGAATGTGCGTGGAGAACTGCATGGGCTGCAGGTGCACCGGTCGAGGCGGGGGCTGGTGTTGCTGCTGGGGTGGTGGCTGGGATTGGGGCGGTGGGGGTGGTGGGGGCTGCTGTTGGAGCTGCTGCTGCACAGAGGGGTGAGGTGGAGGCGGTAGGGGGGGTGGGGGCTGGGACTGCACCTTCACGGAAGGGAGTAGTGGCGTGGGAGGCTGCACCTTTTGCAGCTGCTGCAGGTACAGCTGCATCTGCATGGAGGTGAGGGGTGGGGCGGGGGGCTCTTCATCCTCTAGCAACACCTGGGGGGGTTGAGCCATGGGGGGCTGCGGGAGAAGGGGTGGCTGAGCCAGGGCAGGGGACACAGCTGGGGGCCGGGCAGGTTTGGGGGGCAGGGCGGCTGCTCGGTTGCTGGGCCGAGATGGCTGCTGGGGCAGCGCGTTGTGCAAAGCTGAAAGAATACAGGAGGGTGGCGGTGAGGGCTGAGTGCCCTGTGCCCCTACCCTGGCCTCACCTGGTGACCACCTCCTGCCTTCCCACCCAACTAGCATCCCTCCCCACATTCCAAGACATCCCACGAGCCCTGGAATGAAGGGCTTCCAGCGTAGGCTGCAGGAACAAGCTCTGCGCCTGTGCCCCTGCTGTGTGCTCCACCCCTACTGACCGTGTCAGGGAGCATGAGCCCCGCACCTAACCCAACACCTGGCTCTGCACTTGTGCATAAAAGTGCTAGCCCACTACATGCCAGGCACGTCCCGGAGCACAAAGGTGGCCCTCAGAAGCTGCTGACTACAGCAATCAGGGAGAGTACTCGAGAGTATGCAGCCCCAGCGTGGCACAACCGAGGCAGGGAAGGGCAGCAGCCGTGCTCACCTGGAGGAGAGACCACGGTGTGCTGGCTGAGATGGGGCGGAGTGCTGTGCTCAGGTGGCTGAGGCAGGTGAGGGGGCAGCTCTGGCTGCTGCAGGTGCAGGATGGGCTGGGTGAAGTGGCCGATGGGGTCAAAGACGCTGCCCGGGAGCTGGGGCTCCAGGACGGGCACCTGGGCAGTGATGAAGGGTGGGGGCGAGGACTTCAGTGCCGGGGCTGCTTGCTGTGGCATGGAGGACGGTGGCGGTGGGGGTAGGGGCTGTGGTGGCGGCTGCTGTGGCGGCTGCTGCTGTTGCGGTGGTGGCGGCGGGGGTGGCGGAGGCTGCTGAGGAGGTGGAGGTGGCTGCTGCGGAACAGGAGCCGGGGCCGGTTGCATCTGCTGGTGGTGGTGGTGATGGTGCTGCAGGCAGACAGAAGACCCAGAGCGACATCAGGCAGAGAGAGGGGGCCTTGGGCAGACCCAGGTTGCCTGAGGCTCAGGAGCTGAGCCGCTAGATCTTGCCTGAGTGGGGGCATCCTTATCCCAGAACCACATACCTTCTTCTGATCCCTCCCAGGGTGCCCCTTCTTTTTTGACTTCGGAGCCATCTCTGCAGAGAGAAGAGAAGGTAGTGAGGCTCTGGGGAAGGAAGAGTGCTATAAGATGACCCTGAATGTGGATAAGGAAAAAAAAAGGGACCCAGGGTATTAAGACAAAAGCCAGTGCACTGAGCAAGTGTCTGAGTTGGGTCTGGGACAAGTCAGTTATCGTGGGACAGTGAAAGATGTGTCACTATCCATCCATCTGTGGCTTTTGCCAGTGGAAGCCATGTCTGAAAAAAATCAGAATCCCCCCCTCCAAGCTTCAGCCCACTGGCACCCTAAAAGGCCACCCCTTATCCCAGCTCCCCTGGAGGCTGAACTCTGCTGATCTGGCCCCAGGCCGCCCCGTCTGACATCAGGCTTTGGGGGAACAAGGTTGCCTGCATGCTCCAAGATGGCCCCACTCATTACAGAATGGTTCAAAGGTGAGGCTGGGGAGGCACGGGGCTCGTCCAGGACTGCACAGCTACAGCATGGCAATGTGGGCCCCCCCCCATTCCATTTCCCAGGGGCGCTGGTCATAGCGGGTCAGCCTAGCCCAGAACCATGGGTTGGGGAGAAAAGTGCTGGCGAGTGGGAACACAGGGGGCCAGTCTTGAGGGCCCCGTGGGGTCAGGAGGAAGCACAATAGCTTCACGGGAATGACAAGGGCCAGGTGCTCACTGCCATGGCTTCCCTTCCTCAGGTGAGACTCGGGGAAGCCCTGCTCTGGGACACAGTAATCATGCTGGAGGAGGGAGCGTGCCTTGGCTCTCAGGGACCAGTGGTAGGCACTGCAGCTGTGTCCGGGTGGGCCTCCCTTCCTGGGGGGGGTGGGGGGTGGGTGCTCAGGGCCTGTGCATCTACTTCTGCCCAACTGCCAGAGGGTCACTCCGAGGACTCTGGCAGCTGGATACACCACCAATAAACAGAATGCAAGCCCCAAGAGTATCCCTGCAGGTGCCCCTGGACTGCCATGTTATAATAGAGGCCAAATACCAGGTGGGAGGTCAGAACCACCAGGAAGAATACCAGAGCCATGGAACAACAACTTTCAGAGCCCTGTCATTGAAAGGCACCTTCTGGTTTTCCCTGAACTGGTCAGGACACCCATTCTTGCTGCTGGTGTCCAAGGACATGTCTTGCTCAAATCAGTCACCACTCTGCTTGGAGCTGTGCTGAGGGCCATGCTGAGCCTCTGTGAGATGCTGGGCCCTGAAGTGTAGCCTGCCACCAACAGGAGAGGGACCTGGTGCCAGGCAAGAGCTCACCACTCCATGCAAGACACAAGACACAGACACACACCTCTGTAGCTAGACACACGTCCTTGTATAGGTGGTAACTGAGGACACCTAGGACATGGGAACTGAAGACCAGTCCCCAAACCTGGATACCAGGTCAGAGTGAAGCTCCTGTGAGTCAGACACAGAAAGGGAGCCTGGGCAGACGGGGTGAGGGGGGTAAGGGTGCCTGGGGCTGAGTAGGAAAAGCACTGGCTGGATCTGGGAGCCGCCGTGCCCCAGCAGCATAGGCCCCACCCCAAGGCAAGAGGAAGAGGACAGGGCTTCCTAAGGAGGGGCCTCTCCCAGTGCAGCAGGCACCAGCTGCTCAAACTCTGGACACGGAGACGAAGACCGAGATGGGAAGCTAGGGGACCAAGTCAGGTCACGGCATTTGACCTGGAGAAGCCTTAGGTGAGCCCAGACACAGAAGGGATGGGGAAGGGTCTGGACACCTAGCTGTCTGGTAACTTTGAAGCACTGTTTTTTCATTTACAAAACCCAACAGTCTCTGCTGGTGGGCTGGAGACTGAGCCCAGTGGCCTGTGGGCATCTAGGGAGTGTGGTCACGGTCACGTCCTGGGACTCTTCTCCAGAGCACAGGAGCAGGAGGCACAGGCAGTCACCGAGGCCCAGGAGAGGCCAGGCTGTGTTCTGGGGTGGCCCCAGACTGCCCTGGCCCAGGCCCCACGATGGACTTAGCAGTGAGCAGACAGACACGGAGTGGACAGCTTCACGACACACCAGCCCGACACCCCACACAAAACTCTCTAGAAAGGGTTCCATGGAGATGGCCTCAGGTACTGTGCGATCTTTATTCCATGACAATCTTCAACTCAACACAAATTTCATCTTTACATAGGATAATTGTACAAAGGAATAAAAGGTTTTGGTAAAATCTGATTAAAACACTGATTTATCCCACCCCACCCTGTCCCACTCCAGCCAAGGAGACAGAAAGGAGGGGCAGGGCTGGGCAGTGTGGGGAGAGGGGCAGAGAAGAGGACAGAGAGAGGCTTCAGAGCCCTGGAGGCTCCTCCACGGGACCGAAGCCCACGGGGGCACCTTGCTTATTGCTCAGGAACAGGCAGCTGCCAGCAGGAGTGGGTGGGCACCGTCCTTCCTGGCTGTGTTCCCTGGGCACCGAGCATGAACGCAGCCTAAGTTGAAAGAGCTTTGAGCTTCAAAGAGTCCTGAGTGTTCTAGCCAGATGGGAGCCCCAAGGGCAACAGGGCTGGGACCCCGGGTCGGCCAGGGTGAGAGGAGCTCGCAGGACAGCTGGCCTGTGTACACAGGTGTGCGGGTAGGGCCGGGGCAGCACATGGCCGAGACTGAGACACGATGGGCACCCAGGCTGCCCTTCAGTCAGACTATGGCAGAATCTTCCCAGAAAGACAATGCCAGCAGCTTCCCCACCATCCTGTGGGAACCTCTGGGCATGAAGCACCCCTGTCCCACCCCAGCCAAGCTCACTGGGAACACTTCAGGCACAGGCCAAAGGGCAGCTCAAAATAGTCTGGCAAAAAGAGCTGCCTGGAAGCCGCACGCCAGAAGAGGACTGGGAGCGGCCAGGGAGCTCACAGACACCTCTGCAGACCCAGGGATGTCCTAGGGAGGCTGGGCCTACACTGTAGCCACACAGGTCTGGGGCACAGTGCAGCCAAAGACCCAGGGAGTTCAGGAGGGCTACTGTGTGTGTGTGTGGGGGGTGTCAGTGCCCACAGCCCACTGATGGGCAGCTTCTCCCAAACCTACTGCTGGCTCCTAAAGGTGGGCTCCAAGGTGCCAGGTGGCCGCATACACAAACTACACTTTAAAAAAATAAACGGGGGTGGGAGACTGCATACGTAATCCCTCAGGCCACTCTTCACACCAGCAACTTCCCGTGGAGATGCTGGAGTCAGGACCAAAAAAGGGCTCAGATTTATTTTTAGAACATAAAAGCCTATTTGGTGCCTCTGGAAGGGCTTGGATGGAGGGGCTACCCCTGCCTGCCCTGGCCCCAGCAGCTGCTGTCGTCCCAGGGGTCGGAAGACCAGAAGGGCGTCACACTGCAACACCCACCAAGGTATGCATCAGAGGCTGCGCCGCCCTCTCCCCCACTCCCAGACCCTGGCCTGCATGCACAGCCCTGAGGCACCTTCCCTACGGGACCTGAGAAGAGGCCAAGGCAGCAGGAACACGCCCACCAGAACGGAAGCTCTGAGAACATACAGCAGCCATGGTGGTAAAGGAGGCTCCAAGGGGCTGCGGTCAGCAGTGGCTGGGGACAACCTCAGCTGGCTGGCCCACCCAGCCAGAAGGCCCAGTGGCCTCGCGCCTACAGCCCCACTCCTCAGGTCAGAGCGTCTTCCTCAGGCCGCATGGGATCTGTCCTGGGCTAACGTCACTGCACCAACTCAGGGGATGCGGGTCTGCAGTCTCGGAAAAAGGGCCGGCAGGGGACACACACTGTGATCAGGCTTCGCTCAGGGAGCAGCACCTCGTGTATGCATGTGTGGGGGATTGTCACTGCCCTCCAGGAGACGCCACCACCCAGAAGACCAAGACGGCCAGGGAGGCCGGGCAGGACAGCCAGGCAGTCTTTGCACAGGGAGGCCTTGGCAGCCGGCCAGGCGGGCAGCCTTCCCGAAGGCGGGACTAGGCGTGTGCTGTGGACATGACTAATCCACCCCGGGGACAGGCCCAGGGCTCTGAGAATCCCATAACTTGATGGAGTCCTGTCCCTTTCACAGAAGAAAACGGACTTAAGCTATAGAGCTTGCTGGGAAGGAATCTGGAACTGAAGACGTTTTATTAAGAGTCCGTGTCCAGTGATTAGGCAGGACCTACATAGAGGGAAAGAGAAACCAGTGTGAGAGAAATGGTGTGGAATGTACCATCCAAGTCCCAAGAACAGAAGAACTGCAGACTGGGCTAGGCTCCTGTGCGCCGGGGGCTAAGAAGGCCCGAGAGAGCGGTGCAGGAGGCGGGGAGTGCTACACTGCCGGGGTGGCTTGAGGTAGGGACAGACCACCTTCCCTTTAGTGGGGCCACTGACCCAGCGTGTGTGGAGCCTCCAAAACCACTGGCGCCTGTTTGAGTTTCTAGACAGAGCTACTTCCACTAACGAGTTCCGTGTGTGCCCTGCCTCGAGCGAATGTTGGCGTGTGCTCCCCTTTGCAGGGTGAGGGGTGCTGCTGCCTTGTCCCACTGGCCAGCTGTATGGAGCCCAGCGCCCCCACACAGCACGGCTGGAGAAAAGCCTCCTGAACCTGATGCTGTGCAGCACCTCCAGCTGAGGGAGGCCGAGGGCAGAGCCACTTCTCTGCAGGGCTCCAGGTCCCCAAAACAAAAACCACAAACTATGAAGGAGGAAACTGTGATGCATACACTGCCGAGAAAAGGAAAACCGGGTGGACAAACCACACATACCCAGCCTCTCCAAAACAGAAAACCTCAAACCAACAAAAAACAAGCCGAAAAGCCTCGTCTTTCTCTTCCTTTTTCAGGGCATCCAACATGGCTGCTGGACCAGGAAGGACCAAGCTTGGCACCACCCGCTCGGCAGAGCCTCTGTTGTATTCAGAGCCACAGAGCTGATTTCTTTCTGGCCTCCACCAATGCCTGGGAAAAAATCCGCCCACTACAGCCCTGCACCATGGGCCACATTTCACAAGCCTGGCCCTGCTCTGTGAAGCCCTGCGTCCCTCTGCTGCAACCTCTGGGTACATGTGGGCAGGTAACCCTTGCTGTGCACATACTCCCTTCAGAGGACTCACTGCTTCCTAAAAGCAAAGGCCACCTTCTGGGGGCAGGCAAGTCACGGTCTGAGAGACGTGACTGGAGAGTTTCCTCAAAGGACCCACGGGCCAGGAAGCTGAGGCTGGTGGTGTGGTAAGTGTCCCATGGCCTCTGTTTGCACTTCCCAGCTCAAGTCTTTCCAAAACATTAGGCATTCCTCTTTCCCCTAGAGCTGTAAGAAACACCCACATGCTCCAACCCTGGGAAAAGGAAACGAGACTAAAATAGCTGCACTGTACCCTGCTGCACTCGACGATCAGTCTAGAGTCCACTCTGCACCTTGCTGGATGCCTGTCCGAGCCAGGACGCTGGGGGCGGGGTGCTCCTGAAGGGAGCATGACCTATGTGCCAGTCCTGCCACCAAGACCTGTGGGTGGCATGTGGAAGGGCCAGGTGTGGAGAATGCAGAGTCCTAGACACACCTGCCCCAACCCCAGCACTGGTGCACCAGGGTCACAGCCCACTTGGACAGCAGTGTAGGGCAGAGCCCTGACACCCTTCAGCCTGCCTATACCGCCTAGCCCTGTCGGTCCTGACACTGACCCCTCAAGCAGCTCTGGGATTCCACTGGAACTGGGACCCCGTGAAAGACCACCCGGGATGGGCCATCAGCACCTCGCAGTGCTAGGTGGGGAACAGGACTATATGGGGCTGCGGCCCAGCTACAATGTGGTCCTCTCCTCCTCTGGCCATAGCCTCCCTGAATCATAACTCAGGCCCCAGGTCTGGCCTCAGGCCGAGACTGACCTGCTATCCCCCTGCATGGACGGCTGCTGGAGGAGGCCTCTGTGCCCCACCTTACCACCCGCAGCCCGAGGCCTCTCTTCAGCCTCCTTTGATGATTTATGTACTGTAGCCATGTCAGCAGAGCTGACCCTTAGTACAAGCTACAAAAATAAGTCCTGTCAGGAATTTCAGCTCCAATCCAAATAGAAACTTAAGAAGGAGGGCACAACAAGCCCCACAAGACCAAAGGGAAATCCCTTCAACAACTCCTACAGCCCCTATTCTTTCCTACCCCAGCCCCGTGCCTCCCCAAACTGCCTGTAACTGGCCACAGCAATCAGGGCTGCCTATCACCAGAGTGCAGTGCTGCACGTGGGCCCCTCCTCAGAAGTGCGAGATCAGCTCAGGGCAGAGCTCGCCAGCACACAGCGCGAAGGGCGAGCTGCCATGTACCCACCGGCAGCCCTCGGGCCTGCACAGCAAGGTCCAAGGCAGACACACCCCGCCCTGCCCGCCGCGGGGGAGCCAGGAGCAGGCAGTTCTGCGACTGGAAATTTCACCCTCCTCCTGCCAGGATGGCTGTTCCCAGGACTCTCAGATTCCTCATTGCACAATCTTCCCACTTTCTTTAAAAGCAGAAGGAAGGAAAAAACCAAAGCAAAACAAAAATCCAAAATCCCCACACATATGCAGGGGAAAAATAAATCAAGGCAGGGAGGGGAAAGAACCCCTCAGCAGCAGGAGCGATCCGCTAATGCAAATGCTGCTGCAAATGCTGTCACGGCGGCCCTCGTGGCAGGAGGGGTTCACAGACTTCCTGCCCAAAGTACATGCCTGCCCTGGATGGGGCTGCGAAGACGGGATGAGGCCTGTCATGGACTCAGGGCGTGATGGCCTGTTTAAGGACCAATTAGAAACCCTGTGGGTTCCAATCTTTGGCCTGTCCGCTAGGACTACACATCCCTGGTAGAAGCGATCTGCTAGGAAATAAGTGAAAATCGCTGGCCAGCAGGAATGCTAATGTGGCCTAAGAATATGGCCATTCACACCGCTCGGCAGCTCCAATCCAAAGAGGCCCAGAGCCAGACCTTCCCACCAGTCCCCTCTGATGCAGTGCCCTCTCCTGGACGTGATAAAAAAGCAAGGAGGGGAGAAAGAATACTAGTAATAAACAAAGCATGACGGACATGTTGGTTAGGAAGGAAAAGGGAGAAGGATGGTGCGTTTCTAGTCAGCACTGAAGAAATACAGAACAAACATGACCCAATAGACTTTAATCTCACCGGGGCCATTAAAGAGCAGGGAATCGGGAGCACTGAGGTCCCGGAGAAACCCAAAGCCCACCTCCTGGACCGGAAACCCTTCTCAATCCTGTTTCCCCGGGCAGTGAGGAGGCCGAGAGACCCACTGTGTGTAAGCCTCAGAGCCATGTGGTTCTTGCCGCTGCTGTAAAGGAGCCCTGGCCTTCCTTGGAATGACCAGGTCATTATTTGCCTGCACTCATTATAGATTTAGCTTTTTTCCCACCTAGAATAAGATTCCCGAGATGGGACAGGTCCACGGAAGATCAGGCCAAGAAATTCTGGCCCAGAACACTTGCTCCTCTCTTACTGTGGATCCCATGGCCGAGTGTACTGGAGACGCTGGCCAGGGCTGCTTCTAGGCAGGCTGCAGCGCCTCTGCTCAGTGCCTGGAGTCGGACCTCACGCACGAAAGCCACGTGCCTGGCCGCTCAGGTATACTGACTTCCTCCCCAGCCTCTCCTTTGCTCAGTCTGCTCCCGAGTAAACAGCACCCCTCTCCCAATCCAGCTCCCACCTGCACTCCCCCTCCCCATTCAGAAGCTGATGCTCGGAAGGTGGACTTTGGCAGTGTACCCATGCGAGTACTCCCAGCGTGACACGAAGACTGTTAGGCGTGCAGGACACACACGCCCAGGGGCATGCGGGTTAGAGCAGAGCCAGGAGCAGCCAGCACAGCAGGGAACACACACTCATCTCAAGGGGAAATAGGCAAACCTAGGGCCGGGACGCCGGCAGGACCACGAGCAGACTGATGTGGGGACTGGCAGCATGCGTGGCCCCAGTCTCAGAGTCTGGACAAACACTATCCTGGAGCAGCTGTCTGAGCGGGGCACTCCTGGGGCCCCCACCCCCATAGTTCTTGAAACCCAGCCCCCGGCCTCCCCAGCCCGGAGTTCTGCAGTGTCAATGCTCTTGACTGCCTCTCCTCCCTAGTCCAGGCCTCAGCGGTGGCAGCAGAAGAGCCATGTGAAAGACTGGACCACTGTCCCACAGGGCACAGGGCCACCCGACCTGCTCCCATGAAGAAAGGTGACGTGGTGGATGGATGAACAGAAGAGCCCAGCAGGTTCTCGCGCCCACTGTCTCTGGGCACAGGACTGGGCTGGGCCCCGGAGGAGTTGCACGGGGCACAAATAGGCGTCCCTAACCTGTTTCCGAATCTTCGCTGTCGGAGGAGCTGGACTCGCTGGTGCTCTCTGACTCGGAGGAGGAGAAGCCTTTCATCTTAGAGGAGCCGGCGATCACATCCACCTTTTCGGCTGCAATCAAGGCAACAGGAGCCAGGTCAGGAAGGCCTGGCTCCCAGGATGCTGTTGTCAGCCCCAAACACTGCCAAGGAGGAGCAGAGGGAAACCTGTGCCCCATGGGCTTATGCGCTGCTGCTGTCAACTGTGCACCCACCCCCGCGTTCCCAACAGCAGCCTGCTGCATCCCACTACAGCACAGAGCTTCATTCATGAGCTGCCGGTCTCGGAACAAACGCCCTCCAAGGGCTCCCGAGGACTCAGAGCTGATTTCTGGGGTGCTGTCTGCTTTAGGCCTGGCTCCCTTCACTACCCCTCTGGCTGAGAGGAAGTGATCTGTAGGGGATCCGGGGTGGCTTTCCCAGGCCTCTCATTCAGGGCACAGTGCACCTTAAGGATGGGACTGAGGACCCCGGGAACCAGTATGGGCTGGAGACACAGGCTGTCTTCAGAGGTACTCTGACACAGAACCCCACTCATGCAGTCCTGAGAGTGTCACACCAAGCTAAGACCAACAGGGCGGTACCACAGGCCCCGGGCCCTGCCACACTGGGACCCCTGCCCCCACCTCCACTCCATGGAGACTGAGCAGCAGGCAGCCAGGGATGGGACTGGCTGCTACCGAGTGAGGCTCGGAACACCAAGGTCCCAGTGGGCCTGCCGGGCTCTCTGTCCAGGGCATCAGATGAGGGTGCTGTGGAGGGGGAGCCCCACACCCACAGGGCCCAAGTGCACCTTGGGGTTTTCTTTTCTTCCGCAAACAAGAGGTGACATAGCGCTCCAGCTCACGTAGCGTGGATGGCTTCAGGGTCTCAAAGTCGATCTCAATCTCGTCGGGGTTGGAATTCTTGAGCGAGGGCTCCCGGGACTGGATGATGTGCACCACGCGGCCCAGCTTCTCCCCAGGAAGCTTGTTGATGTCGAGGCTGAGCTGCCGCTTCTCCTCGTATGACATGGGCTTGCATTTGTCCTCTTCCTCCGACTCGTACGTGGGAGGAGGCTTGCTCTTCATGGGTGCTGGCTCCTTCTTGCTATGAAGGGATGACGCACACAGCATCAAGACTGAGTGCCCTGAAGAAGCTGGGCATTTATTCTTCTGTGTGTGTGTGGGCTCCCCATAACCCACCCGCCTGGTCTTCAGAACAAAGGGGCCTTGGGTAACTCCCCGGGAGCATAAGTAGGGGACCAGCCATCAACGGGCAGTGTGACATAGGGGTGTGCCGCAGCTGCCCTCTTGCCTCTGCACTACACTATTCTGTCCCGTGCACTGAGCACAGAAGGCTCATCTCAGGGCTGGCACAATGTACAATCCCAGCACCTTGAGGCTGAGGCAGAAGGGTCTCAAGGTCTAGGCCAACCTGGGTAACTCAGTGCAGTGGCTGGAGGTTCCATCTCTACTACTGCAAGCAGAAAAAGGCTCCCTGCAGAGGATGTGAGCTCAGGGCTCCGTGTGAGTGACAGCCAGTCTTCTGGCCTCCCCACACTGGGATATAGGGTCCCCACGAGGAAGCACAAACCTCACGTTGCTGTTACTGTTGTTTTTCTTTGTCTTCTTGGGAGGAAGTTCCTTGGCTTTACTTTTCTTATTCTCCTCCACTTCCTCTTTCTTTTTGTGCTTTTCTTTTTTCTTTTCTTTCTTATCTTTTTCCTTTTTCTTTGGTTTGTTCTGCTGCGGCTGCGAGAGGGCTGCGAGCTGCTCATGCACGGCTTTGAGCTGGGGAGCAGAAGGCAAGACACACAACCAGGCTACCTCTATCACCCCAGGTGTCAGGGAGGCCGAGGCCCGGGCCATCCTGGTATGGATGTCTCTGAGGAGGTTGCTCAGTGGCCAGCCAGGATGCACAGGTATGCCTGGCCCTAAGGACTTAATGACTACCTTGGGGAGACAGGAGCAAGCAGCAGCCAGAGAGACACCCTACCTGGCCAACTGCTTCCAGAACCGGAAGATACAGAAGCCCTGTTTCTGCTCACGCACAGTGTAATGCGCGCACATCTGGGTGGTCAGTAGGAATGAGCAGCCAGGCACACCTCATACCTGGGGAGCCCTGCCCAGGGACCCTGTGGACAGAGCCACGTAGCCTTACCTGCTCCTGGAGCTCTGCTAGCCGCTGGGCTCGCTCCTCCTCAGAATCATCAGTGGAGCTGTCACTGTCCGAAGAACTGTCACTGCTGCTGTCACTGGAGGAGGCGGGGGGTACCACTTTGGTGGGAGGCGGCACCACTGGGGAGGACACGGCCACCACTGGCTCCTCAGGTTCGTCTGGCATCTTGGCAAAACGCATCTCGAATACATCCTGGGGAAAGAAAGCCGCATCCATAAGGGTCACAGCGGCCTGGCTACCGCTAGGACAATGCAGGAGACATAGGTGAGGGGATAAGAGGGCTGTATGGATGGGGACTCCTCTCTGGCACTAACATAGTAAGTCTGAGGACAGAGGCAGGCAGGAGACAGAGCATACACACAGGCCCTGAGGTGGACGTGTCCATGGCAGAGTACAGCCACATGACTCAATCTGGCCTCCAATTGGCCCAGGAGTCCTAACAGAGTAGGGCCAAGTCCTTGGCTAAGCTTTTCAAGGCATGCCAGGCAATGCTGTGGAGGAGCTGAGAAGTCACCTTGAGAGATGCAAACAATCTGAGAGGGGCCATGGTAATAATACTGGGATAAGATCCCATTCCAGGGGACCCAAAGACAGCCCAACTCTCAGATCAGTGGGAGACCCAAAAGCTCAGATGACAGAGATGGAAGCAACAGGGCTGGCTTCCCAGCATGATTTTTAGACCTGCTTTAAGCACAAAACAAACTGATCTATGCAACAATTCACACAATAAAAGAAAGGGACATTTCTCTGGGATTGTCTCAAAGTTTCAGAAGCCCAGCACCAAGGCTGCCCTCCCCTGGCTTGCCAAACACAAGACCAAACTGTAACAAGCCCGGGACAGGAAGTTAGCTGCAGAGCAAAAGCAGTGGACAGGCTGGGCTGTGGCTTTTTTTGGTACCAGGAATTGAACTCAAGACTTTGCATTTGCCAAGCAGGTGCTGTACCACTGAGCTATATGCCTAGCCCTGGGCTGTGGCTTCACGATGGTGTCCAACTGTGTGACCTTGTTGTCCTCATGTCTGGGATGTGAGAACTCTTCCCTAGGCCTGAGTAGAAGGCATCCTGGAAGACCCACCTGCCAGTGGCAGGAAGGTCTCACTGACTGTGACAGACACTTACCCACCAAGCATGTGCTAAATGCTGAAGATTGAAAAAGCCTCTCTCCCCACTGAGCTTCATGGAACAAGGGCGCATGAACACACTGACAGTGCTACATGGGGTTAGCAGTAGGAGGGAGATGGCAAGTGGTCACAACGCACTGGCAGTAACGAGAAAGGCTATGCTGTGAACTTGACCACAGGACGAGGGCTGGAATATAAAAACTTCTGCAGAGACCAGGGAAAACAGGACCAAGGAAAGACAGAAAGAACAGACAGGAACGCGGATGGGCCTGTGGTGGGGCTAGTAAGAATCCAGAAAAAGGGGCTGGAGATTTAGCTCAGCGGCATAAGCGCCTGCCTCAAGTGTGCGGTCGTGAGTTTGATCCCTGTTGCCGATAAAAACGAAAAAGACCAAAAAAAAAAAAAAAAAAAAAAAAAAAAGAGTCCAGAAAAAGCTAACTGCTGACACACCGTGCCAGGACCTGTCAAGCAAGAACAGTGACAGAGATGAGCAGACGCAGTGGTGGCAAGGAGCAAGGGACCAGCACCCAGCCTTCTGCTGCTGAGCCTACACCGTTTTGAGTTGGGCCCGCCCAGCTTGCTACCCAGTGCCAGGTGAACCAGCCCTGGGACCAAGGATTGGAGGAGACCCGAGCAGGGGGGAGCACACTGGGAACGGTAGGCCCCTGGGGTGCCGGCCAGGAGTGAAAGACACACACATGCATTCCAAAACCATGCAGCTAGGCCCTAACGCAGTAGCCCATATACAGACTTTCAGTCCCGCTCCTTAGAAGCAGTAACTGTATGTAACCCATCAGGTAAAACGGAGCCAGGTGGGCACCAGGTGCCATTAAACTCCGTCCCTCCATCACAGTTTGCAGGGGAGCAGAGTGCAAAGCGAGACCAGCATAGCCCTGGGGCGGGTGCTGTGCTGGTGGCCTGAGCCCATGCCATGTGGGGCCCTGAGGTAACGCTGAGCCCACAGGCTTCTAGTCATCTTTGGGGCCATGTCTCCCAGGCTGTGGGACGGAGATTTTCTAAAGACCCAGGATTTAGAAGCCAGAAGAAGCAAGCAAGTGCACCATTCCCATGCAAATCCCACTCTTTGGGTGTGACCTGAGGAGGCCCCAACACCTCTGAAAGCAGCACACAAGGGGTGAACAGGAAAACAACACAAAGCCTGCGGATGCCACAACTACCACAAGGGCCTTCCAGAAAAGCCACTCTCAGGCACGGTGAGCCGCCCTCCAGGGCAGCGGCTCCTGCACGCACACCATCTCGGCCTCAGCCACATCTCTCCAGTCAGATATTTGGTCTCTGCCCAAGAAGCCGCACTTGGCCCAGGAGGCCACTGTGGGGCACACATCTCAGTGGCCATGCCATAGGTGAAATGCACTTTTGGACAGGTTCCTCCATTCCTGGGAGGGCAATTGTGTGTGAAAAGCAGAGACTGAGGAGTAGCTCTTCCGTGGCGCCAGCGAAGTGCGGGGAAGAAACCAGACTGACGAGGGGAGAACACTAGCATGCGTCAGGAGCAGCTGTCCTCCTAGCCCTTTCCTGCATAGAACAGCACTCTCGGGGGCTCACATAGAACCTGTCTGGGTCTCGCTGTTTCTGGGAAGAAGGCAGCGAAATGCAGGCTGTGGGTACCAGGCCAAGGCAGCCTGGCAGAGCTCCACCCTCTCAAGAGAAGGGGAGGGAGGTGGGGACCTGGGGACCATCCGAAGGCACTACTGCCACTAGGCGGCCCTTACAAGAACTGCAGGGAGACGAAAAAGCTGGCCCTCCTTGAAGGAGGGGACAGCACTGGCCAGGCAACTTCTCTGTGAGGACAAGCAACACCAACCAAGGCTGGCAGTGCCACCCGCCCAGCCAAAGTCAGAGCGCAGAACGAACAAGTCCTAGAAACAGAGGCCTTCCAGTCTGGGCATGGGTCTGACTGCCCAGAGCCAGGTCCACGCAGGTAACAAAGAGGCCACCGGAACTGCACTTACAGGCCAAGTTCCCTGCCACCCCGAGATGAAGGCATGGCGTCTCAACAGCGCGCAGGCAGCCTCTGTGTGGCGCAGTACCACAGATCACCCAGAGGCCCACCCTGACTGAGCACACCTGTACCTTCGTGACATCAGGTGGCCCAACCCACAGCCTGCTGGCATCTCCCTGCAGGGGAGAAAAGGTGAACAACTTTTTATGACCTCGTGTGTTTACTTTCAAACAATGTTAAAAAGTAGAATATCAAGGTAGTGAACACTGACTTTGTTCTCCCACATCTTTTTTTTTTTGTTCTCCTACATCTTTAGGCCCTGATCTTACTACCCGAAGACAACTGCTGTTTTAAATTTAGGCGTACACTATCCTTTAAAACACAGAAGTGAAATTAGTTCACACACCTACGCAACCTCTCCCATGTGCATCTTACAGCGCATATCACCCAGGAGTGTCAACCTCAAGGACTTGGCCCGTGAATCATGGTCACAGGGAACATCTGAATAGCCACCATGCAGCTAGAGGGCAAGCACAGATCTCGAGAGCCTGCAGAAACAGCCGCAGGGTAAGCAGATACTCGGGGGGGCCCCCATCTGTGGTAAACATCTACCGCCAAAGTGTGCTACCTCCCCCAACCTGAGTCAGGTCTACTCTGGAGACAAGAGCAGCCAGGCGCAGCGCACACACTCTTCCAGCCAAGGGCAAGGAAGTGGAGGTGGAGGGTAAGAAGGGTGAGAGCTCTCTGTGATCACCTGGAGAGGAAACCAGGCCCTTGCTCTGACAGTCAGTAGATGACCCACCCTAAAAGGCTCGTGCTGGCTTGGAGCCCGGCAGGTTCTCCTGAGGGCACATGCACGGGCTCTGCTCCACACACCTGAGAGGTGTGGCCTGCTCTCCCCAGATCCTTACCTGGAGCTTTCGGGCCATGGCTACTACCTCATGGTCAGGAGGATTATACTTGTAACAGTTGGAGAACATCAGTCGGACATCAGCACCAAATTCCTGAGCATCTCGGTACTCACGGGACTCTAGTTTAGACTACAAAGATAAGACAAGGGTCAGCCACGTCTGCCTACGCTGCTGTTTTTGAGACAAGGTCTTGCTGTGTAGTGCAGGCGGGCCTTGAAGTTGTGGTGATCCTCCTGTCTCAGCCTCCCAAGTGCTGGGATTACAGGTGTGTGCTACCATGCCTGGCTCTGCCTGCTTTGGATTTGGGGTGAAGGTATACACAGGCCATGACTCCACTATCAGCATCATGTGGACCTGGGGCTGTGAATCGCCCAGTCAGCAGCTCACATTCACCCTCTGGGGGTCACTGCAACTGCCCAAACATAGGGCAAGAGGACACAGAACCCCAGGAGGCAGGGCTTACACCAGAACTAGAGGGAGAAGGTGTAGGCTAGACTGGGCCCAAGCCCTGATTCTGCATGTATTTTTCTTGGGGACATGGAACAGGCCATGCCGCTGGTCACCACCTCTGCTTTGCCTGTGCCATGTTTGGGCTCCCTTACTCTACTGCAGGAGGAGGAAAATGCAGAGTCATGTGAAGGGCATGCCAGCCAGCTCCACAGCATAGAACCTGGCCACCTCCCATAGCAGCTACCAGGTACATGGTGCCAGGGCCCTGGCCCTTGTGGCCACAGATGCATCTTGCCTCTCCCTGGACAGGGGCAGGGGGCAGCACTGACTTCTGCAACCACAGTGGCCCACTCCCAAAACACCCAGCAGGGGGAGCCCCCCCACCACTGGTGGGGAAACTTTACACCATTCTGCAATTCAAGGGAGCTGTAGGACCCGGCCTCTGCCCACTCCTCCCAGGGGCATGCAGGGTACCTTGATTGTGCTCATGTCCATGGGGTGCTTGATGATGTCACAGTAGTCATGCAGGCCCAGGGCCTCCACGTCCACGGGCTTGTAAAATGGCCAGGCGTAGGCAGCGTGCTTCTTGGCAAACATCTCCTTGAGGATGCCGCTGCAGCACTTGAGCTGCTCTGAGATCTTGCTGCTCTTCTCGGGCGCCGGGTGCTGCTGGGAGTCGGGCACATCCTTCTTTGGGGGCTTCACAGGCCGGGTGCTTTCCCGCCGGGGGGGCCCCAGCTTGGTGGTCTTCGGCTCCGGGGCCAGTGAGGGCGGCTCGTGAATGGAGTCAATGGTTGTGGGGGTGGTGGTGTCTGCTTTCCTCTTCACCCCCTTCTTTGTCTGCCAGGAGCACAGATGTATCAGGCTCCATCCGAAACGGCACGCAGTACAAGCTGCCCCTCGGGGTCACCCGAAAACAGGTCCTATCTAGGATCCCAACAACCACAGACACTGAACCGGGAGGCGGCTGGGCTGTACAGGTGATGGACAGGGAAGACTCCCTCCACTACTCTTCTCTGTGGCTGGGTCAGAACCCAGGGCGGTTGGACGGGACACACAGAGCTCAGAATCTGTTCACTCCCATGCGTGCATCAAAGGACCTCCCACAGCTGTTTCCTACTCAGGGACCTCGCCCAGAGGCCGGACTAGATGGTGCCCGCAAACATACATGGTCTCACTCAGAGGCAGGAGCCTGCTGGGCAGAGGAACACAGCTGGGATTTCTCTGGGTCAGCGGAGTACCTGCTTCCCCAGAAATACTTGCCAGGGCCTGGGGAACATAACAGGCTTCAAGGAGTGCAGCAAGGACAGGACCTTGTCTCCTACAAGCCGGGCCCTGGTGCCAGGAGCCTGCGGTGCCCATGATGCTCACCTTCACAGGCTGCGGGGCGGCGGTGATGATGGGTGGGTGGCTCTGGACGGGCTGAGGGGCAGGCGCAGGTGGGGGTGGTGGCTGGGAGGGCACTGGTGGGGGAGTCTGCAATGGCTGGGGAGGCACCACCGTCATGACAGGAGTCTGCACGATGAGGTCTGGGGTGACGGGGAAGGGGTGAGGCGCGGCCTGAACAGCTGGAGGGTTCTGCTGAGCAGTCTGGGTCTGCGGAGGAGTTGACGCTTGAGTTGTATTTGGTACCGTGGATACACCAGGCTTTGCTGTCCCTATCAACCACAAAAAGGACAGGAGTTAGAGGCTGTGCTGTTGCCTGCTGGCTGACCTTGCCACACACACCAGCACACGTCTGTCAGTCCACCTGCTCCAGACAGTGTCTGTGTCCTAGGTGTCCCTGGGCCAAGGCCTATTTACCCCAGGGTTCAGGGAGCAGCAGCACATTGTAGTCTGCAATTCTGGGTGTCATGGGCCTGAAAGAGCAGAGTCTACAATGTGGATAGGAAACAAACGCTCCTTGGAATATCCGGCCAGAGCTGACCTGTTCCTACGAGAGCTGAGTGCTGAGTAAGCATTCGGCTTTAGCCACCCTTGACCAAGGTTTCTGGGAACTGGCATGACATCGCCCCTCAGAGCCAGGTGGACAGCCACTGCCCTTCATGACCACTGCAGGCTGTGCCCCTGGAGCTGGGTGGCCATGCTGCACAGCCAACATGCTCTAAAAGTGAGGGGCAATGACCAGGGCTCTCCCATGAGCAGGTGAACCAGAGAACTGAGGCCTAAGGCCATGATCTCAACTGCTGTGTCCTTCAAAGGTGCACTGGATGCCACACAACGGTCCGACACCCAGCACTCTGTGCAAAGTAGGAGGGTCTGCTGTGTTCCAGACTCTCCTTCCTTAGGTACTCCCAGAATTGGATCACAGAAGCTGTCATTAGGTCTGCTAGGTGCACAGACCAAACACCTGGTCTCAGAAAGCAAGAGCTGAGCAGAGTCTTTATGTAAGGGTATGAGGATTGGCAAAGCAGTGACCAGCAAAACTGGTTTCCCTTGTTTATGCTAGGCACATCAGGGGATCTAAATGACCCTGTCCGACCACTACTTCACAATGAGGTGAGGGGCCACAGAAGCCAACAACTCATAGCCCTGAGAACATCATGCTTCTGCGGCACAGAGCTACAGAGGTAGCTGTTACACCTTCCTAGACAGGAACATTTCTGTAAGTGGGGAACTAGCTGCCAACTGGCCTCCAGAATCCTGCTGTTAAGGGGGTTTCAGGGACAAGGGAGGCAGGACACACAGAGCCAGACAGGAAAGGCATAACCGACTTCAGATGACTGGATGCTGGAGCTGGTCAACCCTACGACACATGACATACCTCAGAGCTTCTGATCAGGCCACTGACTAACACTGGTGCTGATCAGATCAGTTTCTTTACTCTAAAATGCAAAGGCTGGACCACAGGTGTGCTCAATGGCACAGCACCTGCCTAGCAGGTGTGCAGCCTGGGTGCACCCTTGAAAGGAAGGCCTAGAAAGTGAGGGGCGGGAGAGAAGGGGTAGGGGTGGGGAGAGAAACCATCCACAGGAACACAGCACTGTCAAGGTGAGAATTATAGCACCAAGGTTCCCTGGGAGGAGTTTTCTTTTCTTTTCTCTGAGACAGTTGTGCTATGTGGGTTCAGGCTGACCTTAACGCCCCACCTTCTGGCTCCCCAGCACTGGGATCCTAGGTTTGGCACTGTTTTTGGCCTAAGGCCGTGGACACTGTAGAGAAGCAAGGTCTCCCGAGCACTGCCGAGGGGAAGCACAGCACTACAGAACCCTGTGGGGCAGGCAGCCGGTCACCCCCTGGCTGCCTGCCTCCCTCACTCCTCCATTAGACCTGGGCCAGAGCCGAAACCCAGCTGCTTCTATTTCTGAACCCTACCTGCTTCTTTTCTCCCTCGTCCTCTTCCTTTTGCCTGGACTATCATGATCTCAGTTTCTTCTGTGGGAAGTTCATTGATTTTCTGTAAGAAGAGCTTCTCCAACGCTTCTGCCATTAAGACGATGTCATCTCCAGGCTGGATGAAGAGACACGTGTGGTAGAGCCGGGAGCCTCTCCTCCCTGCCTCTGCGGACAGGACACCTAAGCCATCCCTCCCACGTGTGAAGCATCATATTTACACGCTTACCCTGATATGGAGCCCACGGGGCCACAGCTATACACTACTGGGTGCCCCAGGAGGTGCTGACCCAGCATCTAAGTGCACCTCTTTGTCTCACTGGCTCAGCCCTGGCCTGTGTGGGAAACCATCCTAGTGCCTTGAAAGCACCTACCTAGTGTACCAATTCTGACGGGGCCCTCCTAGCTTTAGGTGGCACATCTCAAGTGAATTCGCTGTAAATGCATCAGTTATACAGGACTTCCTGCCACGACTACTATTTTAGCAGGGCTTCACTAGTGCTCCCCACGTACCCCCAAGGCAGCTCAGTGGGGTTTGGATAAGGCCCGTCTCACGCTGCTTTATGGGTCCCCAGGCTGTCACCTCATCCAGGACATCAGCTCTGAACCAAGGGCCTTGTTTGTACATTTATTTCCACCACCTAAGTGGTGAGAGCTAGGACTTTACAAAACACAGTAAACTTCAAGAAACTCACCTACCCATCTCTTCTGGGCAATTTTACCCACTACACCAGCAGAGGCCAAAAGCTGAGTTCTGTATAGTGTCTCCCTCCAGAGTCGTTATATTGGAAAGGGTTGGTTTTAATCACTTCTGTGGTCTGAACTGTAAACAAATGATCTGGCTTCATGGCCGAGCCAAAAGGTTTGGCTACGGGGTTAGAAGTGGCTCTCAGGTGTACAGGTAAGAGCAGGGGGATACTGAATGCTATGGCCAGGGCTTTTCAATGGTCATGTCCACAGTTCCAAGAGAATGTGACCCACAGAACAGCGGGCTCTACAGCCAACCCCTGTAGCCCGCTCTTGCTGCAGTCTCTGTCTGAGCTCCCCCTGCAAGACTACAGTTGAATGGCTCTGCCCTGCCAACGCACACCATCCTGAGGGACTGGCACGGACCGCTGCTGCTTTCAGTTCCTCCACAGACGTGCTCAGGAACCAAATCCCCAGGGTGCCAGAAGCACATGCTCCAGGCCCCACAGTGGCCAGCGCACTCCTCCCGGCAAAAGACATGCTCCCAGGCCAGGGCACAATCAAGGTCTCAAGGCCTCCAGTCCCAATGCCACCTGCTATCAGGTCGAAGCCTCATCCTTTTGAATACCCCAGCCCCTGCGTTGGTCTCCTGACAAACCTTCCATTTCTCTATCTCCTCCGCTTCCCCAGGGTCTCTGGACACTGGCCCCACAGCTCACCTTGTTGTAGATGTAACAATTTGTAAACATAGTGTTGAAGTCCTGGATACATTCCTGAGCATTCCAGTAATAGTTGTTTTCCAAGCGCTTCTTTATTGTTCCCATATCCATAGGTGTTTTAATGATCTTATAGTAATCCTGGGAAGGAGAGGGGACAAGGCAAGTGTCACCTTGGCAGCCACCCTGGGCCAGGCCGGCCCAGCCTGTGGATTTTATTCTACCCCACAGATAAACCCACAAGAGGCACAGCCAATGGGAGCTCTTCCACGGCATCGGCCAGTGACCACTGGGGAAATCCAAAGTAAAGTGGATCAAGGAAGGACTCCGAAACTCGAGGTGCCACTTGGAAGGAGATGTGCCAGCTGCCCTCTCTGGGTTGGCTATCTTCACTAAAATTTACCTGTATGGTTTTTCTTTATGTTAAAATAGCCTTTAGCTGTAAATAATGGGCAAGCACACATCCTGTTGTAAAGCAGCAGCCAAAGCACCCCAGCCGGTACCCTCCATAAACCACGTGCTCCTGGGCCCCTAGGTCTGAGCCCCATGGAACACCTGCACCCCGCTTCCATCACACAGCAGAACCCTGAGGCGTCAGTGTCTCCTCTGCCTCACCAGATTCATCTCTTCACCTCCACGCAGTCTACCACCAAAGACTGGTCAGCACTGTCATGCGGCTGGATGACCCAGGTTACCTGTCAGTCACATAGCCTCCTGTGATCCGCACTGAAAACTCCAGTAGGCCGTGTCCACAAGCCTTCAGGCCTCACTCTGACTAGGAGGACCTGGATGGCAGGCACAGGAGACCTAAGGGCCTTCAAATCTAACTCTGTGTCATCCTCACAACTTTTCTCTAAACCCGAAGTTTATTCTCAAAAATACGTGAATAATTTGAGCATGGATCAAGCAGGGATTGGATGACCACAGAGAACCAGGGAGGAGTTCACGGATACAGCCTGAAATATCAGGCCAGCTGGAGCCACTAGGCCACACCAAAGAGAGCCAGCTCCTAGGCATCAGAATGAAGCCCAGCGGGGTAGCCAAGGCTGCAGAGAGGCCGCTGGAAGGAGCGCTGGCCTATGCTCAGAAGCTCCAAGTCCTGACTTTCTAAGAAAGGTGGTGGGCGGTGGGATCCGAGCTGCTCCGACACCACTGCATTTAGGCGTTAAGGGGGCATGTGCACACCCAAACATCCCAGGCCAAGGCGGGGCCGAGGAGGGACTCAAAACTGAACTGTCTACACTATGCTCCAGCCCCTTGCCAAGCCCAAATACATTCATACTTCTTCCTGCAGCCCAAAGTCCCCTAAGGACAGGACTCGGTGTCTGTACTGGCCACAGTGGTTTCAAGAGCCTCGAGGGCATGACTGTGACGGAGAGCTGGGAAGGAGGGTAGTGGGCGTAGGGCATGACCAGAGAGACGTAGACACAGGTCAAGCTCTAGAAGGCCTCAGGAGACGCACGGGGCAGCCATTTCTTTGGAGAGAGTGCCTATTAATAGCTCCTGTAGAAGAGGGAGCTCTTGTGAACTCCCAGGAAAACTGGGGAACGATGCTGTTGCCAGCCCAGTCCCCCTCTTTCAGTCCACACCAAGGACTGCAAGATGTCTTCGCAGCAAACAGCAGCCCTCCCTCCTCTGGATCGGTTCCACCTGGAGTCAGTCTGTCCCCATCACTGCTGGAAACAGTCCGCCGCCGCCGGGACTGGCAGGCCCACACTCCGCAGCCTTAGCCTCATCGGCCACACACGTCTGTGTGTCCCACTCACCAGTGCTGCTCCCGTGACCTCTCCTGGGACGCCACACCACCTCCTTGGGATCTCAGTGCCTCCAGAGCCCTCTCCTCCACTGGCCTCGGCCCCCAGTCTCTGTCCTCACTGCATTTTCCTATTACAGGACAGCCCCTCCCCTTCTCTGGCTAGGATACACTTTCCCTCTGAAGCTCAATTTCTGGAAAAAGTGGTCTCATGCCCTGACCTCAATCGCCCTGTTTCAAATCTGTTTCCCATGCCTGTGTCACATCTTCCTAAGGTCATCAGTGGACTCCTAAGACCAACAAGGCAGTCAGGCCACACCCTCACGCCTCTGCCACAGACACCTGGAGACTGCTGCTGTCCGCAGTGGATTCTCCTGCCTCCTCCTGGGAAAGTCTCAGAGCACCCTGCACCTGGCCTTCGCTCCCTCTGTCCAAAGGCTCTTTGTATTTCTTTAAGAACAGCACCCTCAACTGTAGACCCTGCACAGCCCAGCCAGAGACTGGACCAGCAAGCTCGCCCCACAGCTGGCTCCTCTACCTGCTGTGTCAGTCAATCAATGTGGGCAAAGCCCCTCTTCTATTGCTACCCTTTCCTGAGCCAGTACACTGCCCGGACCTGGGGCACCCTGCCCTGGCTGACTCTACCTAAGTTCATGTGACACGCATCTGGTGCATAGACAGCACAGGGCAGCTGGCACATGCACAACTTTCAAGCCAAGAATGCCAGACTAGGATACCCTTTCCTCATGAATCTGGATGCCAGGTGGATGCTAACACTACCCCTGCACAGGCAAACCCAACCTAGGTTCAGCAGCTGTTACCAACTAATTCACTTGCCAGTGAACACAGGACCAGGTACACAGGACAGCACAGCTCAGAGACAAGTCCTTGATGCCTTGAAGAAAAGCAAAACTTTAAGCACTTGTTCCAACCGCTCCCTGTCACTCATGCTCGCTCCCTGTCACTCATGCTCGCAGGGAGACACTTATGCTCGCAGAGCTGTTCACGACATGTGGGCAAATGGGAAGAAACTCTAGAGAGGGGCCGAAGCTGCCTGCTAAGGATATGGCCAGCGCCCAGCTCCCAGCTCCCAGATCCCCTCCGATCTCTGTGGGAGAATCTGCTGCCTGTGCCCCTCCTCCCTGCACTGGTGACGAAGGCGACAGTGCTTGCAGGACAGCAGTCTGACCACCACACCTGCTACTGGTCCCTCGGATTTCAGCACTGATTTACGCTCCCTTGGAGACAGAGGTGAGGGTGTGAGCCAGCCTTTTCCCTCCTGTTTCAATCTCTCTCTACACAGCTTTCCCCAAGATCCCAGATCTAAGAAACCAGCGAGTGTTTCAGCCACTTTTTTTCTTTCCCCATGCCGATTATTAAGACTCCTGAAGCCACACAGAGGCCTTGCAGGTGCCGGCAGACAGTGCTCTCCTCGTGACTCCAAATCCATCTCCACCCTCCCTTGGAATCTGTCCTCATGAGGAGACTGATGTGGACAGAGGCCCAGGGCCCTGCACAGACTACTCACAGGGAGGTTTAGCTTGACAGCGTCCACAGGCTGCTGGAAAGGCCACGCAAACTGGTGTTTCCATAGTGTCTTGAGCACCACTCGGAGCAAATACTGCAGCTGGTTGGTCTGTCTCTTGGGCTTGTTGGGATTGGAGGTCTCTGGGGGTGGGGGGTTGGTGCTGGCTGCGTTGGCTGGCTGGGGCTGGGCCTGGGCCTGCGTCGTAGACATCTGGGAGGTTTCTAGTCCATCCCCCATTACTGGTAGATTTCTCAATCTCGTCCCAGGGCCACTCTCTGCAGACATGCTAATGATCCCATCACATTCTTCACCAGGCGCTCTACAAGAAAACAGAGAAGTCCCATCAGAGATGCAGCAGCAGACAGGCACTCCTGGAAATGGTACAGCCTCCTGGCTGAAGCCTCCAAGGAGCTTTCTGCAGTGACTGCACAAGTTGGCGGGCTCACTCTATGCTCCACAGCACCTAGTATCTGCTCTCCTGCTCACCAGCCAGCAGGGAATGGGAGATGGCTCCCAACAGTAGGGGCAGGCACAAGCTGAGGATTGACCAGAAACCAGCAGGTACTGCGTGCTAGGGAGTTCATGGAGGAGAAGATATAAGAAAGTCACGTTGTGCAGATCTGTACATTCCTTTTCCACTTGTAAGCATTCAAGGGACAATAGCTTAGGTAAGACAAGGCTTGCAAGGCCCCTGGATTTGACACACACATTCACATTCTTGTCTGTACTGTGGCTCATGGAGCACAGAACCCAGTCAGTAATTTTACCTAGTGAGCTGACTCCAAGCTTGCCAGCCCATGGAGGGGCCATACAACCTCTGCTGAGGCTCAGAGCATAGCCTCATCCTCGGAAGTTTCTTAGTAACTTAATGCAGTTTTCTTTTTGAAGAAAGAAAAAAACGTAAGGTCAGTGCTGATTAACAGAAGAATCCATTGGTGGGGTGTGGTGGCGCATGCCTGTAACCCTAGCACACTCAGAGGCTGAGGCAAGACGATCATCACAAGTTTCAGGCTAAATTGGGCTACAAAATGAGTCCAAGGCCAGCCTGAACAGCATAGCGAAACCCTGTCTCAATAGAACAAGAAGGAATGAATGAATGAATGAGGCATACACAGCCTACCCTTTTATTAACCAGAAAGGGGCACCTCTAGAGGCAAGGCCTTGCTTGGCTGTCAGTGCCCAATGAACACCCCATCTTGTGCCTTTTCATACCTCCCTGAACAACCAATGCATGCTAAAGGCACCATACAAACCCACCACAAGCATCCTCAAAAGGGCAAGTCATTCCAGTGAGACAAACTCCAAGATTCAGAGTAGTCTGGGGATACACAAGGTTATTTAATGCAAACTGCCTTCCAGAAACACAATAACCCACCCTCTACTTAAAGGGCCAAGAGTTTCCAGGCTGTGAATGAGAAAAGAAAACAGACACTCAAATATGAGCCGCCTATTTGCATCTCTTTGTGCCCTGCCTACTTACAACATTTTTCTACAGGCAAGCAAAAGATATGACCAGCAGCTGGGGCTGCCCACATCTCTAGGATTCAACCCGGCAGTTTTATGGGGACAAGAAAACCTTGCCGAGGAAATCAGGAAGGAAGGGCTTTCAAAAAGAAGCGTTGTGTGACCATCAGCAGGAAGAGGAACAAGAAAAGGCAGGGCATGCCAGCTCACTCTGTTATGGCTTTCGTTCTGGAACAACTGAGTGGGTCAAGAACCAATTTTAAAACTAGGAACTTCAGCTGCTGCTGAATTATCATCCAGTCCAAATGTAATTTAAAGCAAGACACCAAAAACTTCCTCACAAGTGCATCTCATCACCCTACAGAAATAAACTTGGTAGTCTGTCCCTGGACTCTGTGGGGAGCTGGACCTCTGGGCACAAGGCAGGCCAGTAGCCTGGCACATGGGTCTTGGCCATATGCACCCCCACACCATGACCCCAGCTGCAGGGTGGGCGTGAGGCCGACAAGGAATGGGAAAACTAGTATGTCCAGAAAGCCTCTTCTTCCCCATGGTGCTCCGGCGGACTACAGGCCCAGCTAGCACTGGGGAGCTCCTGAAGAAAGCACTGCTCCAAGGCAGAGGCTGATGCGGGAGGGTTCACGTGGGGCAGCTCAAGGCTCTTAGTGCAAAGACCTGAAGGGAGCAGGGGGAAACTGCACAAATAACCAGTGGTGGTGAAAATGACAGTAAAGATCTCACAGACCCAACAGAAGAATGAAACCCTTGTTTGCTTCAAGAGGAAGGGGTTTTGTGCTGTTTTGTTTTTAATCCTAGAAGAGATTTAAGAATGCCCGCTGCAGGTAGGATTGTAACTCAGTGGTAAAGTACCCATCCAACCAACTATGAAGGCTGGGGGTTGCCCCTGCAACTCCACCCTCTTCCTTCCCCCCAAAACCAGAGAGGGGAGGGATGCAAATAATGTAAGCACACAAATAAACGACCCAAAACAATCTTTTGTACCTTTAGCTCACGAAAGCGAGGCTATAGTATAGCAGCCACTGCTGAGCAAGGATGTAGCCATGCCTGACCAGGTCCGGATGCCAGACCAGAACCCGCAACTTGCACCGGGTACCCCAAGCTTTGAGACGACAACCTCCAGGAGCTTGCTTTCCCTCGGAGGTCGCCCCGCTCAGACTGTTGGATAAGAAGGAAGCCCTGTCCTGGTACCTCTCCTACACAGGACACCAGAGACGGTGCTCAGAGGGCATCAAGAGCTCCCTCTCCAATTGTCACCTTGCATCACAGCACAATTGACACGGAGAGCACTGATCAGCTGGGCAGAAATGCCCGTGTGAAAGGAAGCAATGAGCCAGGAGCTTGGGACCCAGAGGGACATTTCCTTGAAGCAGCTTCATTAGAGGGTGGGCTTAGTGACTTGTCACAAGAGCCAAGCGAGCTCCCAGCTATCACCACACACTGCAGTGGTTTCTTTCACCACCCTCTTCTGGTGCTGCAGATGGAACCCAGGGCCTTGTGCATCTTAAACCCATGCTCTGTGACTGAACTCCTGCCATCCCACCCCTACGGTGATTTCTTCTGTGTGTATGTGTATGTGTGTGTATACCAGAAACTGAATCAGGACCTTGTACTTGTCAGGCAGGCGCTTTTCTGCCACTGAGCTACAGCCCCGACCCTTCCATGGTTTCTACAGGCTAACTAGGTAGGTCTGCTGCTCGTGCCAAGGACTCCTCATCCGAGCGGGAATACTCCTGGCATAATCTAGAACCTAGTACCTAAAAGAATCTAGAACCTAGTACCTAAACCTAGAAGCACGCCTGCAGAGAGGACTGACGTGCCACTCTGAATGGAGCGAAGTATATGGGGCAACCTGGGGAAAATGACGCATCTCCAGCTGAGTGACAGGCTTAGAAAAGTTGCTATGAGCCCTAGAGCCCTGCATGAGCAGGTGCCAGCGAAAGCAAGGTCACACACAGATCCACGAGAGCAAGCGCCACAGGCCGGGCCAGGGTGACCTGCTAGAAATGCTGCTCCAGATATGACAGTGGAGGAGATCTGAGAGCTGTACCTAATCACAAGCACATGCACACATCTGACAGCACAAAGCACATTGCTGTTGTCCGGAGAGGTGCAGCGCTGCGGGGTGGGCAGTGCCCACGGTAGCACCCAGCTGTGCACAGAGCCTGTGCCTACTGACCACCCACCTCCACTCCTGAGGGGATCACAGGAAGAGGGATGACAGGGCCTGGGATGTGGCTCAGCGACACAGTGCCTGCCTGGCAGTGCAAGGTCATGAGTTCCATCCCCAGTACCAAAAAAAGAGTGAGAGAGATGATTTCACCACTACCAAGGAAGACCTCAAACTCAGAGACCCTGCAGGGCTACAGTGAGTGGAAGGATCCGCTTAACTTTGTCCCTCGGCGCAGACTGGTCTCAGGTGGAGGGAGTGTGGCCCCAGACTCAAGTGCCCTGCCGCTCTCACCCCAGTATTGGAGAGGAAGGCCCTAGCCTGATGCAGTGTGCTGGCTGCACTGAGAGGTGCTGGAGGCAATTCTATTACCTGGAGAGAGCTTAACAACTTGACTTCGTTCTCATGGCACTAACTTTATTTTATTGTAGCTTTTAGCTTCTTTCAAAATAAGTGTACTATAAAGGAAATACAACCAATCTAAAAAAGATTAAGCCCACAAATATCAAGCCAGGACTGGGTGAAGTGACAGGTGAGGGCACAGAGTCAAAAACACGGTGGGCCACTGGACAGAAGCATCAAGTAAGGAGCAGCACTACACAGAAGGGCAGTGCTGGCGTGGTTCAGGACAGCTGGGGTCCAAATGGGCAAGGGCATGGGTGCCACATGACCCTGCACAAGGGGGGTGTCCATGTACTGGAGGACGATGACATGGGGTGGGGTTACAGTGAGTAAGACTGAAGGCCAATGTCCTCCTGGAGGGGCGTCAGACTTCTCTACACAGCAGCTGATGCTGTGCTTGGAGTGTGTGCCAGGGACAGCTAAGCTGGGGTCCTGCCTTGCTTGCGGAAGCTCTGGCCCCAGGGCAGATGAGCAGATAGGTGGCAAGGATGCAGGAGAAGGGAAAAGCGTCGCCTTCTTCCCACAAAGAGGAAGCTGCCCCAGAAAATTTCCATTGCATAGCAACATTCTGGAAATCTCCAAGCAATGTCCCTAAGGCAACAGGAAAGCCAAGGTAGATGATTTCTGGAGCTTCTGAGCTGGGTGTGTCTCCTCCGTCCAAAAAGATCACTGCAAAGTCAAAGGTCAGGTGTGCTCTGGGTTTATGCCTACCTTACTTCACCTTCATGCCAGGGCACACAGGCCAAGGAAATGAAAGAGTCCGTTTATAAGATGGATGGATAGACCCACATATTCAAGGAGGGAGAGAAATGGCCAAAGGCTGTTACCCAAAGGCTCAGACCTGAGAGCCAAAAGTGCCCTCCCCTAACAGGATGACAACCACCATCAAATGACACACATGGCCTCCAGTCACCAGGGGAGGAAGCCAAGCCCGAGGGAAACCATATACCCTGGACTGCCTCTAGGACACAAGGATGTTACTCCAAGGAGCCTGCGCCTTGTGCTCAGTCTCCTGCACAGAAAGAACCACAGGAAAGGGAGACGCCTGGGGAACTTCAGGAACCTGTTCCTGGGCTGCAGGTACAGTTCAATGGCAGAGCACTGACCCGCTTAGCTTGCATGAGCCTTGGGTTCCATCTCCAGCACCACATGCGCGCGCGCGCGCACACACACACACACACACACACTCCACTCCTACTGAAGTGAAGGGAACAGGAGGCAAATCCACCAGAATGTCTGGACTCCTCCAGGTCAATGAAGAGGGCTTGTAAGCTCTATGAGACAGCCAGAAGAGGACTGAGGCACACAGCTGACTAGGTCAGCCTCCTTGCTAAATCCCTCCCACCGTGGTCACCCCACGCTGCCCCAGGACCCTAACATCCAGGTTCCAAACAGCACAGCCTCTTGGTCATTTCCTACCCCTTCTGGGAAGAGGAGACACACAAGCACACTGTGACTCCCACCCAGCACCAGGTGTTTCCTCTCTCCACCCAGCAGCTCCTGGTCAGCCCTGAGGGCAGGCCCCCAGTGACCACACCTAGCCTGTTGTCCTGGGGCTTCCCCCACTGACAGACACCTCTGGAGGTGAAGGCAAAGCAGCTCTCACACCGATGACATGGCAGTCTGGACACTGACAGGAGTGGACGCAGTAACCTGAGTGGACATGGTGCCCTGTAGGCGAGTGTCTCTGAAGGAGGTCAAGGTTGGGCTGGACAGAGAGACACAGACAGCAGGAGACTAGTAAGGGCAGGTGCTGGGGCATGTATTCGTGGTGAGCGGGGCAAGCAGGAACAGCACAGGTAGGATCCAGCTCAGACCCACATGCTGCTGAGGGCTGTCTGTCCCCTCAGAAGCTCTAAAAGGCCCTCTATCGCTGGTCTGAACAAGAGGGCCAACACACCTGAGACCTGGCAGGAGGGCAGGTGGACCCTTGTGACACTGTTTCTAACCCAAGTTTCCCATCTAAAAAGTAAAACACTGCTCTCTTCCCATTCTCATTCTGACCTGAGGCCAAGAAGCAGGGGCTACCTGTCACTCTGCTGGTCAAGGACCAACAAAAAGAATTTCATCTTACAGTTTCCAACCCAAGAAGGTTGCAGGGTCCACCTGGGTTTCTGTTTTTACATACACTCTCAAAGATGTCCCGGAACACAAATTCCCAGTTTGGAAAAGTAAGAAAAAGATGACACTAACACAGCCACGGTCAGCACCACAGCGCCCCACGACCGAACAGTAAAACCAGAAGAGCATGGTGGTGACTGTCAACACAAAACCATCCATTATTTCCCAGGCAGAGCAACTGCAGACAGCAGGGGACAGCAGATACAGGTCTCACCAGGACACACCTGAGGCCATGTCAGGACAAAGCAGTGTCCTTCCAAATTAAGTGTTCAACATTTTCAGCAGCTACACAACTGCTCGAACAACTGTTTGTACCTAGCTACCTAGTAAACAAAACCACTATTTCCTTAGACCTATAAGCACTGTGAAACAGTTTGAAATGCTTTAGGTTGCCATAAACCAGAAATTTACAGAATGTCTGGGTTTAATGAAAATATAAATTTGAACTGCTTTTCTACACTCACAGGCTTCTGATTAGGCAGGACTGCTTTCCAAGGACGTTCACTTCTGCCAGATGTGGTGGCACAGGCCTCTAACCTACCAGTTGGGAGCTGGGGTAGGATTGCTCCAGGCCAGTCTGAACTGCATGGTGAAACAGTCTTTAAAAACAAAAAAACATTGTTATCAACCCACCTCTCATTTTAAGAACAGTATAATATAGCAGGCAACATTACCGTGAAGTTTTCTAATTCTCTACAGAAAATATTATTTCTTTTTGTGAATCTTAAACTGGTTTGTAATCTTGACAGTAGTGCAGACAAATTGCAAGCCTAAAGACACAAACATTTTATTTCACAATCCAAGTTTAGAAAGCCTGAGGAGTGCTTCTGCAGTGACGGAGTTCCTACTTCATAAACGATGTGGCAGTGGACCCCTTGCACAAGCCGCCTCCACCAAGCCCTGCGCCTCTCGACCCCATTAGCACCAGCTCAGCTCCAGGTGGGTGTCCTTCCTGGGTCTTGGGGAGTCAGGTTTGGTTAGAGGCGGACATGCAGACAGCGAGCTGGTCTGCATGAGAGAGACACAGAGAGGAAAAGTGAAAGACCACACACAATTGAACTGCTCAGAAATCAGCTGGTTTCCAGATTCAGTTCCCAGTTTTGACTACTCCGGGAAGCTGAGTAAACCACGTGGGGTGTAACCAAACTACACTGATTCCACCTAAGTCCTCCTGGTCTCTCAGTCCTCTGTAAGCCCACTGAAAGTGCCCAAGTCTGCCCTGTTCAGACCCTCTTCCTCCTTGAGTAACGGTTACACTGGCAGCAAGATGCCAGAGAAGCAGAGACAGCTGTAAAGACAAATGCTAGGGAACCAAACCGCTTTCTTTCTCATACAACACAGCAACCATGCTTTATACCTGCTGTCACCACATGCATCTTCGGGAGGCCTAGAGAAGCGGGCCGAGGTACCTGCCACTCCCTGAGCTGATGCTCTATATTGCACTCTGACCCATCTCAGCTTGACAGCCAAACCAACCTTTGCAGAGCAGGTGCTGGTATCACCGCCCCACAACAACACAGCAGCAGCACTGCGTCCCGCAGCTACCTCCCTACTGTAAGCACCACGAGGCCCGCTGACCAGAAGCCCTGGGGACCCACCTAGCTGATCACACCGACAGATCTGGTTCCCATTACTCAGAGTACGCAGCAGAGGCATCCAAAAACCACCCGGCTTGTGTGCAAGGCTCAGTCTGATTTCCAGTAGAGCTGTTTCCAGAGAAGTTCATTCCCATAACAAATCAGAACTGTCACAGCACCTGACCATCTGTTCCCAGTGAGATGAGGCCTAGGTCACAGGCGAAATCCGAAGTACAATTAATTCCCTGCTGAAGCTGTGGGGCATGGGACAAGGGACCTGGAGAGAGCAAGGACTAAGTTACCAGGCAGGCTTCTCAGCAGGAAGCAGCCTGAGGGGACTCGACTGAAGCCTGCTTTGTGCTGGGCAATGCGGGCTGACCCTAGCTGTGAACTGCAGGTTCACATTTGCGCACCACTCTTGTTTCCAGTGCTGAGGGCTGAACCCACTAAGCTGCATCTGGACTCTGTCCACATTTTAACTTTCAAACAAGGTCTCCCTAAGCTGCCCTGGCTGGGCTCGAAGGCACACTCCTGGACACAAAACCACTGGGGGGCTGGGATTTGGGATCCTGACTGGTAGAAGCCTTGTAATTTCTCCCTATTGGTCAATCTGCGGTGTGCCTTCTGCTCAGAATCTTCACTGAAATGCTGGTTAAACACATACAAGTAATGGAAGGTCTGTTCCCGTCTGCCCCTACGCCATGGCTACTCACGCTCATGACGAACATGTGTGACTGTGTGATCTGTGTCAGTGGGGAAGCACACACAGGATTATTTTTCCATCCGAGCTGCTGGTCCAGGCAGCCGGTGCAAACAGCTCCAGTGTCATCAGCCAGCCAGTGCTGCCTGGAGCGGAGCCAGCGGTCATGCTGGAGGCCACTCTTAGAAGCCTTAATCATCTCTTTCCCTCAGTTTGTGTATACCCTGTGCCCTGCCTCTGGGCCAGCCAGCAGAGAGCAGGCTGTGACCTCAGACCTTGCAGGTTGCTGTGAAGCAGACCAACCAACGTGGAGGAGCTGACTCCCAGCAAGGAAAAGTGAGCCGCATTCGAGCTCTCCGTCTCGGGCTGACAAGAATCCTGCAGGCGGCAGGACCAGGAGCCAGCCTGGGCTGACCACAATGCCACCAACCAAAGCTCTAGTCCCCTCCTTTAGAAAGTCCTATGCGAGCGGCTTATGCTATGGGCATAGGAATCCTGCACTTCTCCCTACACACACTGCCAGGAGCCGGTCAGACAAGTGGCCCAGGTACAGCGAAAGGCTCCTGTTACATACCTGTTACATCATGGTGTTGACTGCTACAACTCAGCAGATGAATCTATGAACCAAAGAAAACAAACATTCCTAGAGACAAGATCAAGGCTGTTGGGCTGAAACGTATTCCAGCAGGGGCAGGCTGGCTAAACTCTGCCTATAAAGGGAACCCAGTAAATGCCATCAGCTGTGTGGGACACGCTGTCTATCACAACAATCCATCCTGCTACCACCACAGCATGAAAGTTACCACAGCCCAGCAGATAAACCGGGCTATGTGCCAACCACTCCGGCCTAAGGTTTGTAGTCTGTAGCCTGAGTTCCACACGTTTCTAGAGGGCAAGTATGTGATTAAAAAACATTACATTAGAAGAACAAACCTGGGGGTGGTGGCACCCTGTACCCAAGCACTAGGAAGGCTGAGGCAGGACTGCTGTAGGCCGCCAGGCTGGGTTACACAGTGAGTTCAAGGCCAGCCTGAACTAAACCATAAGATCCAGTCTCAAAAAAGGTAAGCATGGGGCTGGGGATTTAGCTCAGCAGCATAAGCGCCTGCCTTGCAAGCAGGCAGTCGTGAGTTTGATCCCTGGTACCGATAAAGATGAAAAAGACCAAAAAAAAAAAAAAAAGGTAAGCAAAACTTTAAAGTCAGAAAGTTGGGCATGGTGCACCAGTACCCAGGAGGCAGAGAGGGGGATTAAGTTCAAGGCCATCCTGAGCTACATTAAGTTATGTAGCCTGAACCACAGTGAGACACTGTCTCAAAATAAACAAAAAAGGGTAGGAGGTGATGTGCATGTGGGTGAGCATGCAGGACCAAAGGTCAACACAGTCTGCCAGTGGCCACCCCACTCACACTGGGAACTGATCACTCACCCAGCACACACAGCCCGTACAACAGCCAGCCCAGCCCCTCCACCATCTGCCTCTTCCACAAGCTCCCACCACCTTCCCTCGGTGTCCACCCGTCCACCTCTCTCTCAGCCTGGTTGGCACCCAAGCACTGCTCCTGGCAAAGAGCTGCAACCTGGGGGTCAACCAATTCAAGATTTGCCCTTCACCACACACAGAGCTGGGTGGTCCCCAGCAGGCACTTGCTTTGATGGGCTTCCATCCCCAGCACTGCACCCTCCAAAGAGAAATAGGACTCACAAACCCAGGCTCACCACCCACCAACTTCAGGGCGCCCTGGGCCTCACCAATTTAAGACGACACTATCCTCTGGCTGCTTCCATCACTACCCATCTCTGCTTTTTATTTTGTGATCACTCATTCTTTCAACTCAGCTGGTGTAACATGTGTGGCGCTGAGTTCAATCTAGACCATGATGAGAGAGACAAACCAACACCACGGCACTATTAATTCATGAGGAAACCCTGCTTCAAGACACACTGCAGGGTGTGCTGGCACACACTTCCAGTCCTAGCCTCTGAGAGAGTGCAGGACCAGCCTGAATGACACAGCCAGACCTTATTTAAGAGAGTGAGAAGGGCCAGGAACTTAGCTTGGCGGCACAAGCACCTGTCTGGCAAGCAAGAGGTAGTAAGTTCGATCCCTAGTAGCAATAAAAATAAAAATAAAGAAATAGAGACAGACAAGACCGACTGACTCCAAACCCGGTGGGATGGACACACAATCTCACCACTCTCGAAGGCTGAGGCAGGAGGATTCCAAATTTAAGCCCATCCCAGGTGAATTTAATGACTCAGCAAAATGAAGAGGGCGATAACATCCCCAGCATCAAGAGGGAGAAGAATGCAGGCGAGGGCAGGGAGACTAATTCTGCCAGGCCTGATGGCTCGGACTTGTAGTTCCAGCCACTGGAGAGGCTGAAGCAGGATAGTTGAGCCCAGGAGTCTGGAGGTCAGTATGAGCAACACAGCAGGACATATGCATGCACACACATGCAGTGCGCACACACACACACACACACACACACACACACACACACACAAGTATACCCACTCCCCCAAAAGATAGAAACTAAACAGCCAGAGGGTAGGGAGAGCAGAGCGGGCTGCCGGGAAGCTGGCCACTTCCTTCAGCATCAGTGGGCCCTTGTAAAAAGGGCAGGAGACACTGAAGGAAAGAGGGACGTACAAGGCAGCAAGGCTCGGAGATGACGTTTACTCCATGGAAGACACAAGAGCTTCAAACAAGGGAAGGGCGTAAGAGAGAGACGCGGGCTCTGCAAACCAAGCTGACAACACAGTGCTGGTGGAGATGAGCAGGCTGCTGCGAATGACACCACACTCCCCTCGCAATGTCCCACCTCCAGCAAAGGGCATAGGGATCAAGCAGAGGCAGCAGAACTGCTGCTGGTGTGAGGCCAACCTGAACTAGAGAGCCTGCCTCAAAAATCAACAATGGATAAACACCATTTTCAAAACCTTCATGAGCAAAACTTAAAGCTGCACTAAAAACTACAACTGTAGCATTTCTAGCACCACAAACATCAGAGAAACATGTCATTACCAAGTTCCATGCATGTAGTCCAAGTTAAACTGGTCATTTTGGGCACTAAGAAGAGGAAGACGTAGATAAAGTCTGCAAGCCGAAGGGCCAGACGGTGGCTGAAATGTCCACAACACACCAGCCTGGCACACAGGCCTGTTTTATATGAGTAGACTCCAGGGATAGGGAAGGTGACATTCCTGCCACCCACCTACACTCGCTGGGACAAATGCAACTCTGGGAACAGAGCCAGCACAAGGGCTGCAGGAGACACTGTGACCCTGACACCAGGAGAACACTTCAGCCTAGCAAAAGAGGGCACTCACTGAGAGGAAAAGCCAACCTGGCCTCCGAAGGCCAAGACTTGACATGAAGACACCCATGTACCAGGAGCAAACAGGTGTGCGAGGGGCAAGGCCACACACTGACTCAGGTAGAGAGGTTCTTGAGTCCATTAGGTAAGTGGCTCTGCTGTTAACGGAGTGCCTTTCCTTCATCAATGTCTTTATGCTTCCTTCACTGTGAAGCTGGACTTTAAAGACAGTGACAGCATTCAGCATCCAGGCACTCTTACCAAGTGGCCAGGTAAGAGGACTTTCTTCTCTGGCTCTCACTTCCCATAGTCAACTCCAAGTAAGGAGAAGGGAGTGCGCCACTTCGCTCAAAGGAAAGGAAATGCAGAAAGGGACACACGGCCCACTGACCAACCAAACTGCCAGGTTCCCATTCAAAACACTCCCCACGGGTACAGCAAAGGCCAAACATCGTCACAGAAGCCTCGACAGTCAGTGCAGCCTTCGGGAACAGCCACGAGGCCTTGGCGTTCAGGCCACTCGGACGCCCACTTCCACGTGCCACCGTCAGGAGTTCCTCAGCCAGCATTCCAGGCACAGGGGCTGAATGGGGACAAAACCCACTGTTTCAGATGACAACAGCTAACCTGGCAGGAAAATGTCGCCTCTTTCAAGGTTTCTGAGACAGGCTCTCTTGTGGCGTCCAGGCTGACTCGCACTCATGGCTCCCTCGCTGCCTGCCATCCTGGTGCTGGAACACTGAGGCCCAGGCTCCCATGCCCGGACTCTTTTAAGGCTGGTATCTGCTATTCATTCCCTCATTTCCCACAAAGCAGTAAAGCATCCCAACCCTTGTATTAACAGGAAGGATGATGAACTGGATGAGAAAAGATAAACCACACGAGACCCATCTCATCTCATTTGTTTTTTACTTGATACCTCTGTTTTCCAACTTCCTGAAATGACATGTATATAGTTTTCCATCAGGAAGAAAGGAAGGAAAAGGCTTTAAGGAAGTTCTAGACTGCAGAGGCTGGGAGGAGTACAAACCAGACCAGAAGAGCCTCCCAGGTTAGTACTTTTACGGGGCACGGCACATGTAGGGACAGAGGCAGGACACATGCCTTGCCAGTCTCATGCAGGCAGAGAGCCACTCCTGGGTTCCCATGTCTTCCCACCAGTGTTCGAGAGACTCTGTATTGTCTGAAGAACAGAGGCCAACACCTGGAGGGGAGAGGGCCTCCTGCCACTTCTCCTATCATGCCAAGTCTGGCTGCGTCAGGTGACCTCCTCCCTCTACTGGAGAAACAGCAGAGGAGTCTCTGCAGGGCAGGGCGGGTGACGAGCACCCAGGGGCTGCTGCACAGGGGTGCATCTCCCTCCCTGCCTGCACAGTGCCTATGTGCATCAGAAGACAGCTAGCCAGGTGGCTCGCGCAATTTAAACTCTCCCAGCAGTCACATTAACATAAAAGATGACAGGCAACTTAATGGTGTAATTAACCAAAATTAATACCCAAAATATTTCAACATGAGCATGGCCATGAGTGCCAGGCCAGCTTGGGTTACATAGTGAGTTCAAGGCCTGGCTGAACTACACAGTAAGATCCTGCCTCAAAAAAAAATAAAAAACTTAACATTAACATTAAAAACACACAATTGAGACAGCTAACAATTCTGTTCACAGATCTGAGCTGTCTTAGTGTGCGGCACTCCACACACCTGCAGCGCACCTCAGTTCAGGCACCATGTTTTCAAAGTATCTCACCTGCATTCAGGTTCCATAAAACTTGCAACTGAGACCAGCATGGAGGTGCACCAGTCTGAGGACAGACAGCCTGGGCAGTTTAGTGAGATTCAATCTCAAAATAAAAGACAAAAGGGCTAGGGATGTAGCTCAGTGTGAAAACTGGCGATTGAAGATACACCCATGGCATCCCAAACACACTTAAAAGTTCTCCAGCAACTAAATTTGTCAGTTTAAAACTTATGCTGTAGGCCTCAGCCACCCCAGGGGGAGAACCACCAACATCTCCTGAGATCTGAGCCATGT
Source organism: Cavia porcellus (assembly GCF_034190915.1). NCBI lineage: Eukaryota > Metazoa > Chordata > Mammalia > Rodentia > Caviidae > Cavia > Cavia porcellus. The sequence goes on from NW_026947500.1 coordinate 66,841,844, forward strand.
TGGAACTTACGGTGCTGGGAAACCAAGCAAGCAGCTCCCCTCCCTGGAAGTGGCTGTGGTGTAGCAGGCTCCAGCTGCCCCAGGGGGAGGACCACCAATGTCTCCTGAGATCTGGACCACGTTGGAACTTAGAGGGCTGGGAAACCAAGCAATCAGCCTGCCTCCCTGTTAAGCAACAGTGAACCTACCGGTGCATGGACTTGGGAGTCAAATATCCCACTTCCCCTGCCCCGCTTCAGCAAATGGGAACCAGAGATCTGAGCATCTCTTGGGAGGTTGACCATATGCAATATAGCAAATAAGGGGGATTTCCTTCTACCATCTTTTTGAAGGCAAATATTTTTTTTGCTTTATTCTGATTAATGGTACTGTTCTATTCAATATTCTGTTTTGATAAATTCTATAATGTTCTGTACTTCATTTTGCTACACATGATTGAAAGAACAACTACTATTGTGAAGATAACGAGATATACTGTGATACCTATGACTGTTATCCCAATAACCTGCTGTGAAGTTCTGTACCAATTTCACTACACTGTCTCAACTGGCTTTGTTCTGTTCTATTTTACTACCTTCAAAATAATACATTAAAAAAACCTCTATGTTATAATCCAATGAAATAAAAAAAATCTAGCTCCTCGGCATCACCATCTACATCTTTTGTCTTTTTGAGACAGGGTCTTGCTGCGCAGTTCGGGCTGGCCTTGAGCTCACAACGATCCTCCTGCCTCAGCCTCAGCCTCAGCCTCAGCCTCACGAGTGCTGGGATTACAGGCATGAGCCACCACGCCTGGCCCACTGCCTACATCTTGATGCCTCAGAGCCACATGGATTTGAACGACCTTCCTGAGATAGCCAGGTCTCAGAGACTGCACAGCAACGAGCAGGCATCTTAGGGAAGCCGTCTGGTGCCACAGCGACCCAGCACACTCCCTTATCCAGGGCTAACATACACTTACTGCAAAGAAAACACTATGCAGGCATCGCGACACAACGCCAGAGACAGAGGCAGGAAGACTGTCCCCCTCCAAAAAATAAGAGCTGGTACAATGATGAGGCCAGCCTGGGTCACACAGAACGAGTGAAAATGGATGCGCAGTGTGCAGCCAGTGCAAAGGACTTGCTCAGCGTGTGAGGCCCTGGAGCCATCCCAGGAGGGACGCGCCCAGTCACCTTGGTGGACCGGGAGACAACAGGGAAGACCTCCGTGAGATGTAGCAACTGATACTCCTGCAGGGACAGTGCTTACTGTGTGCATCCTCCATCTGTGTTGGTGGCGCTGGAGATGGGAACCAGGCCCTGGCCATGCTATGCACACCTCCCCTGTGGGTCACACTTAGTCCCTCTCATAGCCTTAGAGGACAATGCTCTTTTGTAGAGATGAGAAGAACTTTCAAGTGCACTCCCGTGGTACACAGCCATCCCCAGAACTGTTTTCTCATGCTGGAAAACTAAAAGTCTACCCACTAAACACTAACTCCTCATTTTCCTCCCTGTCCCAAGAACCGCCGTTCCTTCCATCAATCAACCTGAAGACCCTAGGAAGCTCACCGGTGGAACCCCACAGCATTTATCCTTTTATGGCCAGCTCCTGTCACCTGGCCTGTCTTCCAGGTGTCACATTCCCTCTTAAGGCGGGCTGTGTGCACATACAGTGTACCTCCACATTCAGCAGCCAGCACATTTCTCCGACCTTTGGGCTACTGTGAATAGTGCTGTTATGAACACAGGCATACAAATCCCTGTCTGAACTGCTGCTTTCCTAAGCATGCCTATATTCTTTTTTTTTTTTGGAAAATTGACCCGTTTTAATTAAAAAACAATACAACACATCAAAGTTCCCTTACCTCTGTTGTTCAGTTATATCCAAACATTCTAAGATCAAATAGAGCCCTGCCCAGAAGCAGGGGATTACAATGAGACGTCAAAGACACACAAAAGGTGAATGCTGAAGATCAGAGTTAGCATGCCCATATTTTTACAGAAATGAGTGCTAGGGGCTGGGGGTTTAAGAGCTTCTTTGGTTAAGTGCAAGGTCATGAGTTTGACAACAGCCCTCCCGGCTCTTGCCACAGCAGCCCTGCAGCTGGGACAATACAACGCAACACTTATCCATGAATGAGGACTAAGGAACTGTTGGAGGGGCAAGGGGTGCCCCGGGGTGGCCCAGGAAAGCGGGGAGGTGGGTGCCTTCTCCAGCAGTTGAGGAAGACATTGCTGAACCCCACATGAGGGGCGCTTTCGCTGCTGGAGCACACACCACAGCACCCTCTGCTGAAGGGCCAGAGCAGTTACAGACCACAGCACCCTCTGCTGAAGGGACAGAGCAGTTACAGAACAGGCAGCACAACCTTGGTCCTCCACAACAGGCAAAAGTGATCAGGCAGGCCCGCTATGCCTAGAGGGCTGCAGCACACAAACCCCAGCCCAACACCAAGTCGTTCAACCACAGACAGAGCTGCAGTCCCTGGGAAGGGACTGAGGACTGGCCCTAGAAATGTCACCTGCCTTCTACTCTGGCCGCATGTGTTCAGTTCTCTACACTCATGTTTCTGTTACGTGTATCCCAGGTTCACATGACCGGTGCAGGGCCAAGGATTCAGCTTAGCGGCACAAATGCCTGCCTGGCAAACGCAAGGTTGTGAGTCCGATTTCTGGCACACAAAACAAAACAAAACAAAACAAAACAAAACAAAACAAAACAAGACAAAACAACAGACAATGAGTGTCCACTAAGCTGGAAGTCAGCCAGAATCCAAGGAGGGAATCTAGGCAGGGATGCTCTGACATCTCCATAGTGACTCTAGGTAGAAAACCATGCTTTTTAAAACACTTAATAGTGAAAAAATAAGTGAGCATTATTTCCCATACACAAAACCACCCAGCACTAACCTGGGAGGCCGAGTCCCTGCCTGCAGAAACAGGAAGGCAGGGGAAGCCACTGGCCCTCGGCAAGGGGCTCAGGTCAGGGACACCTTCCAAAGAAACGCCTGAAGGGCAAAGAGTAGTTCACTTTTCTGGGTTTTTCCGTGAGTGTGGCTTGGCTTCAAGGTAGGGCAGACAAGTTAAAACAACCAGACCTGCATGGTGGGTGGGGGAGAGGAGGGTTTATACCCGAGACACCTGAACCTCCAATGACGGAAGCACACATGCTGGTAGGTAAGTCTGGAGAAGGAAGGAAGACCTTAAAGACTTCACTGAGGAGTCAGCTGAGATTCAAAGAATATCCCACCAAATTCCCCCATCAATCCTGAAGACATTCAAAACCAAGACAAAGTTAAGAAAATGTAGATTTTTAAAAAAGGAAGATGTAGATTAAAAGTGTATGCAAATGAAGTTAATGTTAAAAATTGAGTGCCTGACTGTTGGGAGCCACCACATTGCCGAGCCGCCGCATATAGCGATCATGCGGCCTGTGGTAAAGAGTAAAGCCTGAGTTAGATTACCCCTCCCATCGAGCACGTTAGTTTCCTGCTTACCGCGTAAACAACCCGCTCAATAATATGTTAGCCAATCAGCTTGCCTTGCTTACTTTAATATGATTGGACACTGTATCCGTATATATACTGGTGCCACCCCTGGGGGGAAGTAGAAGCCCGGAAGGAGCCGCGGAGAGCGGACCGGTAGAGGCTTCGGAGCGAAGCCCGGAAGGAGCCGCGGAGAGCGGACCGGTAGAGGCTTCGGAGCGAAGCACGGAAGGAGCCGCGGGGAGCGGACCAGAGGAGGCTTCGGCTGGGAGCGATCCCAGGGCAGGCTGTACGGAGAGAAAATAAAAGAAAAGGTTGTCCACTGCCAGACTTTGTCGTGTGTCCTTCCTGCCAGCCGGGAGCGACATCGACACCTGACCAGTTCAATTCTCTTCAAAAAGCAGCACTGACTTATAACGGAATTTTTGATGTGCCTTCCCTAATCCTGTTTCCATGTTAGAACACAAAAATAGAACTTGTTCCCTTGGAGTTCACCAGTTGCCATAGAAACGGCATCCAAATGCATTATATTTTCAGGTGAAGAAATGCAGCACAGATGCTGAAGAAAAACCCTCATCAAGCCCAGCACAAGCCCAGCACAAACCCAGCCCTTCAGTGCTCACCAGATGTGACTCCATCCAGTGCACTGCCACCCAAGCATGTACAGCAGGCCTGGGCACTCACCCCCGCCCGGGGCACGGACTGGGGGGGGGGGGGGGGCTTGTGTCATCCCCCGGAGGAAGGCGGCTCACCTGGCACACATTTCCTCCCCCTAGCCACTCACTTTCAGGTTTCCCAGAATGACCCATGTTATAAAACTAAGAGAGACTCAAGCTCCTTCATGGGGTTAGGCTAACCATCTTCACTGGGTAATGGCAGATTTGATGTCAACCCAAGAAACAACCCAACACAGGCACATGCTTGTAATCCCAGCACTCTGGAAAGCCGAGGCAGGATGTGTGCAAATTTCAGCCTGGCTCTAGCAACTCAGTGAGGCCCTGGCTCAAAATAAAAGGCAGGCTGAGGAATAATAAGGATAACAATAATGTTCTCTTTATTTGTTTAAAAAAAAAAAAAAAGGTCTACTGACCACAGAGCTAGATGGTGTTTCTGACTGGTCCCGGAAGAGCCAAAAGGAACACAGCAAGCATTATGGCAGTCCAGACCCTCTGCAAAACCTCGCACCCCTGGACTAGGCTAGGGGGACAGTTTGCTCCTGATCCCACTCCTTGCTTACCATACCTGCTCTGGGCTTCAGACTTCGGCTGCCCCTCTCCCCATAAAGAAGCTGGGGAAAAGATAAAGCACAGGGAAAAATCAACCCCTGGTGAAGCCCGGCCACCCAGAAGAGGCTGCCTGAGAAAGACCCGGTATTTCCCCACACTTGAACTGTACTTAGCCCAAGTGAGAAACTGGATTTCTAGCACACACACCGCATCCTTTCAACAAATAAGCTTCTACTTACCCTGCAACATTCCACTCCAGGCTCCTGGGTTCCACCACAAAGATACCTGTCCCTGGGGCTTCACAAGGTCAAACACTATATATAATCAGGAACAAGAACAACAGCTAAAATCATGTGAGATGGTTTATGCAAGGAGCAGAAGGGATGGGTCCTTCCTTCTTCTTGCGACTTTCACAAGTAAATATGGCTGCTAACCTCTTCTCATTTCCTCCACATTACACATTACAGAGGATGACAAGCCACCCAGATGAGATTCTCTGCTGGAAAACCTTACTCACCTACAAAATACCCTACACTGGTCTCCCAGGTAGGTCTCTATTCTGGACACTGGGGGCTTGGTAATTACTTCAAACCAGCTTCCAGTCTGCAACTGCTACATTATCATCTTTAAATCTAGTGAAAAAAGATTGCTGTTATTTACTTTTGGGAATTAAGTTACACATAAGACAATGCAGCCCATTAAATCAATACAACTTTGGTGGTTTACCTACTTTTATCATCTTGCTGCAAAACTGGTGGTGGTTCTGGCCAGGCATGGTGGCCCCACCTAGAGTCCCAGCACTTGGAGTCCCAGGCAGGAGGACAGTGGTTTGGTTCAAGGCCAACCTGGGCTATGTAGTGAGTTTAGGACTGTTCCAAACTACACAGCAAGACCCTGTCTCAAAAAACTAAAACAAGAACAGAAGGAAACAAACCTGATGGTTCTGCAGTCAGGAGTCTGTCATCCTCCATCTCTCAGGCCACCCTGGGTTACACCGTTAGCCTGAAGGATACTGGCTGGGCATACCAGTTCTCTTGCTAGGTGGTAGGTTAATAACATGATTCCCTAAATAAACACCACAAGTATTAAGCACCTGTGAGTGACAAATACTCAGCTAACCAAAGACAGTGTTCTCTGTTCAGATATATGTCCTACCTCTAATCAGCAAAGCAAGCCCAAAAGAGACACCCCCACCAAGTTACAAACAAACCACACCCCACTGTGCCTAATGACTCTAGCCAAGGGTCTTCTCCTTAGGCTGGAATTCTCAAGTTTCTCAGCTCGCATAAGCCAAAGAGGACTGCTTCATTGCACATCGATCTAAGAGGTACTCCCATGGGGGCAGAGTCCAGAAAATGTACGTCCAGCAAAGGGTTTCCTTGCTGCTGAGAACGCTGAATCTAGATACCAATGGCGTTACCTGAATTAGACAAAAGACTGGAGAAAAGTGTTCACCTAAGAAGTCACCGTGAGCAAATGAGAAAACATCTAGAGATGTGTGCTAAAGAAACTCAAAGCAACATCCTCAAAGGGAAAACATTTTATGTTACAATTTTGGACCAGAGAGGACTCCAGCAAAGATGGCCAACTCACCCTCCTGGAATTCACTGCCTTCAGAGTGTGTGGCTGGTGTCAGACCATCTTGCTGTCTGTCCATCTCGGGGTCTCACCACAGTCGTCCAACATTGATGCTAATAGCTCTACAAGTGGCCAGCAGCAGCACAGCACAAAACTGGGACATCCAAACTGGAACACCAACAAATAATGATAAACTACCTCGAACCCAAAATAAGATTAGCTGGCCAGGGGTTTAGCTCAGTGGCACAAGTGCCTGTCTGGCAAGTGTAAGGTCGTAAGTTTGATCCCCAGTACCAAAAAACAAAACTAACCCTCCCCCAACATTAGCCAAACCTCAAATGTCCTCGTAAAAACTGGAAGCAGAGTGTGTGGCTGAGGAATTCCCGGCTGCTTGAGTCTAATACTGCACTCCAAACCAGAGGCCCCAGGCGGGTGGCACTGGGAAAGGGCACCACAAAGCCCCACACAACTGAGCAGGCAAGCTTATCTCAGTGCCCAGAGCACCGGATTAGAGGAGCCCATTACAAGTGAAGAGGAGCAGTTAAAAGGCAGAGAAGCAGGAAGCAGCAGCTGGCAAGTCGATAGGGTGCAAAGAGACAGCTATGCCACTTCACCAAAAGAAAAACCAGCCAACAACTTAACTGCCATGGCAAAAGGCACTGGCCTGGCTGGCCTGTGAAGATACCACTCATCTCAGCTCCGCTGCACAGACCAAGCCGCAGCTATGTGTTCCGAAGCCATCTCACACAGCTCAGGCACGTCTGTTTCTGAAATGTTAACTTTCTTATTGTAGTAAAATCCAGAACTTAAGTTTACCATTGTATCTTCTTTGTTTTTTAAAGACAAGGCCTTGCTATGTAGCACAGCACAGCCAAGCTCGTGACCCTTCTGTGTCCCCCTCAGAAGAGCTAAGGTGACAGGCACACACCACCACACCTGCTTGGCTGTCGTTCATTTCGAAGTGCACCATTCACTTGCACCAAGTCCATTTACACTGCAGCACGGCCATCAGCACTGGCTGAAGGAACTCCCCACGTCCGCTTGGCCCATCATCCCCATGAGCAGAGATCTGTCTTCAGACTCTTTAAACCGGACTACAGGTGTGTGTGTGTGCTGCTTCCACGTGGCACAAGGTTAACCCACGTCATAGCATGTGTCAGAATCCCCTTCCCTTTTAAGTTCACAGAGTAGTCTGTGTGAACACGTGTTCCGTCTTACCCCCCCCCAAACATGGACACCTAGGTTGTTTCTACCTTTTGGCACCTTGAATAATACAACAGCACAGTTCTAGCAATCCTCAGGACAAGTTCTGGTTATTTATTCACCTCCCTGGGGACAGCAGGACCCCAACTCCCAGGGTTCATCAAGGCTGAAATGCAGCCAGCACGATTCACAGGGATAAACCAGCCTATGGTTCTCTCATCTTCAGACCAAGAAGGTGCTGCTCTACCAGGAGGGCGTGAGGAAGACTCAGCAACATGAACAAAGAAGAGTTTAGCCGAGCAAGTCCATGAGTCTATGCTCAGTTTAACAGTGTGAGCACTGAACAAGAACGGCAGAGTAAAAGCTGCATGGCCACCAATGTGCCATCACACACACACACTCACACACATACCGCCTCTAACACAGTTGTCCCATCATTACCGTTACTTTCTGAAGCAGCTCTGAAAGCCCTCTCTTGTGTGTTTGCTTCCACATCCAAACTGATTCAAAACGTTACCTTTCAAGGCTGGGGACACAGCCCAGCAACACAGCACCTGCCCAGCAAGCACAGGTCCTGAGTTTGATTCCTGATACATCCACATATAAACCTTTCAAGGTCATTTTGACCTTGGGGAAGAGCCAGAAGTCACATGGTGCCAGATCCAGTGACCACAGGTGGGAGACACTGCCTGCTTTTACCAGGTTCCTTTCTGTTGGACGGCTCGCAGCAAGAGGAGAAACTCGGGAAACCTGCAGTTGCTTTAGCATGACGGTGTGTTCTAGGCAAGATTCTAAGAGGCACTAATGATGTGTCTTTCACTGTAATTGAAACATTCACTTCAAAGTTCAAAAGCATCGCATATGCCCCTGCTCACAAGACTACGAGCGAGGCCTCTGAATCCAGCGCTCCACTCCTGAACCACAGTAAGAGCTGGCAGGAAGCAGTGGTACCCCAAACTGAAGGGCAGGCAGTCTGGGGACACCTTCGCCAACAGCAAGGTCAGGGCCACTCCTCAGAGATCCCGTCTCCCTATACAACCCCAGGCTGGCGTTGATGTCACTCTGTAACCCAGTCTGGCCTCAAACTCACATTGATTCTGTCTCAGCCTCCCAAATGTTGGGATTACAGGCATGCACTACCACTCCCAGTACTACTGGATTTTTAAAAGCTTCTCAGGTGATTCTAACATTCAAGCCATAATTTTGAACCACTAATACAACCAGAATAAAGAAATAGAGACAGGTACGGAAGTATACACCTGTAATGCCAGGACTCAGTAGGCTGAGGCAGGAGGACCACCGTGAGTTCAAGGCTAGCCCAGGCTAGTGAATAAACTCAAGAAATGGATAGCTATGCTCAGAGTCTATGTTTTCACAAACACATAACAGAAACAGAACTGCCTCTAATCCTAACTTTCTCATAATCTGAAGCTAAGTATTTCTCAATTGATGTATCAACTATTACAACAGTCCAACCTGTTTTTGAAACTCAGTTTCATTGTTGTGTTTATCTTTTCTTTCTTTAAAATAAAATATTTCTCACTGAGTTAAATATAAATGGAAAAGTCAAAGTGGAATATTCTTCCCTGGTGCACATGTGCAATGCGGACCAACAAAGGCCCTGACGTGTGGGACCCTGGCCAGTCAGAGCACAGCTGAGGTGGAAAGACCCTGGGGCAGAGCAGGTTTTCTGGCTTCATAGGTCTCCCCTCCAGTCCAAAAGGCAAGGGACAAGCAGATGAATGCCATATGTGGTTTTGACTGCCAGCACAGAAGGTAACTGAAACCTGGCTGTCTTGGAGGGCTGGCAGGGTAACACTGAAAGAATGGCAGAAACTCGGGCTTGTCTCCCCGCTCTTCCCACCTTCCTCCAAGTCTTCTTGGTACCCTACGGGCAGCAGCTCTCTGAAAGGCTTCCACTGCCTTGTCCAGCCAGGCCCTAGGCTTCTCTGCAGCTTCCCAGGGAAGAATGCTGTGAATGATGGCCCCATGCCAGGACTAATCCAGCATGAGCAGAATCACTGATCCTTCTGGAGCCCACAGCTTTAGGGCCTGGCTGCTGTCCAGGTTCCCGAGAGGAAGAGCCCCGTGGGGTCCCCGTGGTATGGCAGTCAAGGACAGGGAAAGGTGGGCAGCGCGTCTCAGACCCCGGGCCTCGAAGGCAGTGCAGAACACAAAGAACTTTCGCCAGCTCCTAAAAAGGAGATGAAATTACGCTTCAGCTGTGATTGCTTTCCCTACTGTCTGCATTCTGTAACATGACTTTGTGGCATTTGTAATTTACTGGTCTGCTACCGATTACGGATTCTGTGAAGAGGGTCAGCCAGGGAACAAACCTTACAGAGGACACTGTACCCAGTCCCACTGTACCCAGAGGGCCAGCGTGCTGATGGAAGCTACACCCAACCTCATGCAGGCCTGGGCGGTCTCCATCTCTCTCAGGAAAGTGCTCACTGTGGCATTTCCTCCTTTGAATTGGCTGAGGAATGCCGCATCCACTTTCCCTGCATCCCCACCGGTGCATCATAAGTCTGCTCCAGGCGGCCTTCCCAACTAGTTCTGTGGCTCAATTTCACTACAAAGGTCTAATCAATACTGAAACACCGGAGGCTTTTTCCCTGTCATCCTGAACAAGGCCGAGCAAGATGTCCTTTCAACTACACTAGAAGTCCCACTGCAACAAGAAAAGCCAGCCAGAGGGACATAACCACAAAGACCAGAAAGAAAAATGAAACTATGTTTGTAGGCAACATAGGTGTCTACAAAGATTCCAAAGAACTTTAAAAAAAAAAAAGTTCTGGAATTTAAGAAGCAAGTTTCAGCTGGGCAAGGTGGTGCACACCTGTCATCCCAGCACTCAGGAGGCTGAGGCAGGAGGATCGTTGAGTTCAATTCAAGACCAGCCTGGGCTACAAGGTGAATTGGAGGCCAGTCTGAGAGCCTGTCTCAAAGATGAAAGGGCAGGGTTGCAGGCACCAGGTTAGTACACAACTTCTTTCTTAGAACAAGCAACAAACCAAATCTGAAATTGTAAGCCATCAACTTCATCTTGCACACTAGGACACTGTCCAGTTTGCTACCCTCCTTCAAAGCACATCGTAGGGCATGGAGAGCAGCACCAATCGAGCACCCCAGTAGGAAGAAGCCCAGAACACAGTCACACCTGACGGCCATGCAAAGTCCCAAACCTGGGGCACAGACAGACGTCAGCTCCCAAAAAGCAGGAAAGCTGTGTGCGGATGTCTGCGTGTCTTCTGATGGCAGTGACCCACAGAGCTTGTCGTGGCTGCAGTGAGGTGGGTGCCTAGGTGGCTACGGTACAATGAGATGGACCTCAACATCCAATGTTGACCTCTTAACTCCACGGAACTTCTGAAGCACCAGCTTAAAGCGCAAAGCTTTAAGCCAAATTTGAAAATCCAGAGAAAAAGACACACAGGCCAATTTACAGTTCTCTGGAAAACTACTCAACAATGGACACATGCTGCAGACTGTGCTGTGGTGAATGAAGATCAGTGGGTTCTCTGTTTTCTAAGGCTGGAAATCTCAGACGCAGTTGTCCCCTCTGTGTGTGTGTATCTGCATGTGTGCGCACATGTGACTGATCTCTGGTGGCAACACGTGAAGGTAACACAAGAAGACCACCTGAAACACACACTCCAGAACCAGCAAAACCTTGGCTCAGACACTGCCCCATGACTGCGCCTCACCCCAAAGGGGGAATTTGGTAAGCCCTATCTCACGCTCTAATAGGGATGGAATAAAAGAGCCCATGTAAAGGACGTGGACAACTGAAGGTCCCTGCCCCCCTCCACAGGAGCCCTCATCTGCGTTCTCACCACCTGCCTAGAAGACAGCACGGCAGCGAGGTCTGTGTGCTCTCCTTCAGGCCATCTTCGAATGCCAGGAGGGCCAAGGAGACCTGGACCCTCCTCTTCACCAGGCCACACAGATGCGAAGCTTACCACGCTGCACCTTTTCTGCATGCCTAAACTTCCCAAGAGTTTTCTTCTGTCGCTAAGAAACTATCAGATGGAATACATTCCTTCCTCCAGAATAAACAATCTACAAAAACATGGCGATGTACTGAGGACCCCCAATCTGCCTTCACATAGTTTTTAAATTATGGGGAGAAGGGGCCTTAGACACACTCCCGTACCTTTGATGTACCCACTCACAGAACTACAGGGTCTCTCTCAGAGCACGTGGACATCTCTCTGCTTCTGGACCTGCCTTTAAACAGAGCTCGGGGCTAACAAGGGATCAACCCCCCCCCCCAATCCACAAAGGGAACAAATCCGTGTGCTCCACCCTGACCAGAAGAGTCTTGCTTCTTCTGTACGTGGCCAGCTCTCATCATGGGAGGTGATGCAAGACATAGAAAGCAGCAGGTACAGCACAACAGCAATGTCCAAGCACTCAACACCCCGAGGGCTCCCAGGAGACCGGAGGTGTCCTGGAGGAAGAGGTGCTGGCTGTGCCGCCCCCAGCTCCACTCTCAGGCATTTCTGCACTCTCTTCTTGGAGGCAAAAGGGAAGCAACAGCTGATCCCAGTACTCCAGGAGGTTAAGGCAAGAGGATTGTAAGTTTGAGCCCAGCCTGGGCAACTCAAGAAGACCTGGCTCAAAGAAATAAACGGGTGCTCAGTGAGTGTGAAGACCCTGGATCCAATTGCTATACTGTTCCCAGCTGGGAGAACCCCTGAGGGCCACAATAGCATGGCCTGCCTCATGCCAAGCTATGTAGCAGCTAACAAGTGCCAGAAAGGTCCCTCTGTGCTGGGCCTGTGTTGGCCCAGTTACACTCAACCCAGTTTGGACGTCATTATTAAGCAATGGCTTACTGGTGGACTCTGCAAAGGACACAAGCACTGGTAGATGTCCAAAACAGAAACACTGCAGGCACTGCTGGAATATTCGCCTTTTTTTTTTTTTTTTTTTTTTTTGGGCATAGAACTTGGATAATTCTATGCAAGGCTGTACAGCTCTAACAGCTTTCAAGGAAATAACTCCAAGCCAGGTGTGGTGGTTTTCTTGGTTACTTTTTTCCTCGCTGCTGCAACAAAATACCCAACACTCAAAACTAAAGGAGAAAATGTTTATTTATCTCACAGTTTGTGAAGGTCTCAGCACATAATCTGCTGGCTCCAAGGCAGGGTGGCTCAGGACAGAGGCTACAGTTCACCACTCAGGTGGCCTGCAGTGCTCACACACATAATCTCAGCACTGGATCAGGACTCAACCTCCAATTCTAGGAGCCTACCCCCATGCCTGTAGAGGCTTTGGGAGACATCCAGACACAAACCACAACAGGGGTGCATGCCTATAATCCCAGCTCTCTGAGAAGCTGAGGCAGGAGGATCACAAATTTGAGTCCAGGCTGGGCAACCTAGAGCCTCAGCATGAACCTGTCTCAAAAACTAAAAAAGGAAAGGTCTGCAAATGCAACTGGTGTGCAGGCCCTGGGCTCTGTACCCAGCGCTGGAGGAAGGACAAAGGGACTTCAAAATGCTTCCCTTGCACACTTAGTGTACCAATTTGTGGTCACACCCTCCCCAAAAGGAATGAAAGAACTTCACAGCTTCCCAGACAAGGTGTGAAATAAACTTAAGTGGTAACAATCCACTTCCTACAAGGAGATAATCAGTTTTACAGCAAGAACACCCAACCAATTATCCTTGGAGAAATGATCCAGCTGTATCTCAGGCCTAAAAAAAGGCACACAGTTCCCTCAAGAAGGGACCTCCCCAGGTTAACTGCTTGGGGTGTCAGCACTTGGGTGACTGCTGTCACATCAGGATGTCACCTTTATGGGTCAGGACACAAGCATTACAGCATCAGCCTGCTCCTGCTGGCACAGAGCCCTTCCTTTCTTACAGCAGCAGTGCAAATACAGGGACCTGTGGACATGAACACCCTGAAAGTGGTTTGTGGAAAGGCACACCCTCCTCAGGAGACACAGTGGTGTTAGGACTTTATCCTTGAGAGATGGGGGCAGCTAAGGGATGGGTGTGACCCCTGCACTCACACCCATAAGAGAACAGAATCTGCTCCGCCTCAGATGTTTAGAAGGAGAGAACCCAGCTGTGCTGATGACAACTCAAAGCTGCTGCTCAGAGTATGCTTCAGACTGATGCTTCCTGGGGTACACTGGTCCAACTTTTAAAGTGTCAATTAAATCTTATTGATCGATTGATTACACTTCAAGTATTAAAAATTCTTATTTCTGCAAGGATGAGGAGATAAAGTTTTCTAAAGGACAAAGTGCCAAAATCAAAACTCCCATTGGGCCTAGTGTGGTAGCGCACATCTGAAATCACAGCACTCAGGAAGCTGAGACAGGAGGATCGCTGCAAGTTCCAGCTTGAGCCTAGTGAGTTCAAGGCCAGCCTAAACTACACAGCAAGACTCTCAGAAAAAAAAAAAAAAAAATTAAAGAAAAAACTTCCATTGGTTCCAACAGCAGTACAGGGTCAGGTCCACAAGAGAAAAGGCAGCATTAAACATGACAATTATGCCTGTTGACTGAGATTTTGTGATTAAATTGTGTAATTTTTATTACAATAAAATGCAACCAAAACAAAACAAACCTACCAGGGAAAAGGCAGTCTGGTATCATAACTACAATCAGCCCAAGGATTTCTTGCCATCAAAATTCCCTTCACAGACAGGAATAGTGGTACATACCATGAATCACAGTATTCTGAGAGGCTAAGGCTAGACGATCACGAATTTGGGTCCAGGCTGGGCAACTCAGCAAGAACTGTCTAAAAGAAGCAGGGTGGGGAGATCTAGGATGAAGACTCTGGATCCAACCTTTAGTACAACAATAAAAAATCTCAGCTTATGTGTGGTGTAGCATGTCGAGCAAGGTCTTGCTATAGTTCAGGCCTATTTCTTTTTCTTTTTTCTGAAGCAGGGGAGATGGAATCCCAGTCCCTGGCAATGAATCATTTCCCCACTATTTTATTCTTTACCCCAGGTCTTGCTAAATTGCCTGGGAAGGCTGGAATGCAAGACCCTCCTGGCTCAGGCTCATCAGGGCTGGGTGTACCAGAGTGTATTACCATGCCCCAGCGGGCTTTGTGGTTTCGGACAGGGTGCCAAGTATACAGATCCAGTCTGTCACTTTTTTTCCTTATAATATGGTGGCAGGAACCCTGGGCCTTCACACCAAGCTACATCCCCAGGCCCTTTTCATTTTTTAATTTTTTTTGCCAGTACCAGGGATCGAACTCATGGCTGCACGCTTGCAAGGCAGGCGCTTATGCCGCTGAGCTAAACCCCTGGCCCCGATTTTTTAAATTTTGAGATAGGTTCTCATTAAGCCACCTAAGCTGGGTTCTAATTTGGGACTCCTTGCCTCAACCTTCTAGACTGCTGAAATCAAATGTGTGTACCAACATGCCCAACACTTGTCACCTCTCACTGGAATGTGATAGCTACAGAAGGCCACAGCGCATATAACCACCGCCCAGCTGTTTTATATCAGGATGTTTCCAGTTTTCCAGATTTGGCCATTAGAGGGAAAAGGATCAATAAGCATTTGATGGTTAATCATTAGCTGCCCTGCTTGACAGTCCGCACTGTGAATGGAACCTCTGACCCACAAATTGGCAAGTGCCAGCAGTGCACACCTGCAATCCCAGCATCTGCAGGGCTGAGGTGACAGGGCCACTGAGCGTTCCAGGCCCACCTAAAACACAGAGCAAGACCCTGTCTCAACCAATCATGTAAGCAAGCAAAAACGCTCACTGTAACCCGCTCTATTGGCCACACTCACAGCCAACAGCTTTCTGGGCGCCTGAAAATCTCTCTGTGACACCTGACCATCAACACTAGGACATGAAAGGTCTCGGGGACACCAAGAATCCCATCCCACATCACTTGCTTCCACAGGTAAAGGCAAACACAGGTTGCCGAGACCTTCCAACCACTATTCCCTCACAAGTCACTCAGAACAGACATGCAGTGACACAAATGACAGGCCCTCCACAGATCCGTGGGGGCTGGCCATGTGCCCACAGGAGCACACTGCAGGTCTGCACACACGGTGGCCAGCAGGGGCTCTGCTGCATGGAGGGCCTGCAGACCCTTGTTTAAAGGGGGGCCAAGCAAACAGCCTGCACCAAAGATTGTAAACAACCCAGGGACTGCGGAAAAAGTTAAGACTATGTTCTTCTGCTGTCGTTTCTGTCACAGGAAACCAGCTCGAGGTCTGACTGAGCACTTGCCTGCACCAGGCAGGCTCTGCACGTGGTCCCCATTCTCTAGGCACCCAGCGTTCTGCCAGGGGATTCACTAAGCAGCCAAACCCAGGCTGGCCACCATGCCTGCAGCAGTTGGCAAACGATGTACTAGCAGCAATTTTTCCAGTGAAGTGCCAACTTTCCTAGAGTTCCACATGCTTGGGGAAAGCAGCTGGACCCAGACCAGCTAGCAATTACTGAATGCCTACTGAGGCACGGGGCTTAGCGTATCTGAAAGCTGCATTCCACCTCAAGGGAGCCTTGGACCCAGCAGGATCAAGGCTCTGTTTTGTAGCCAAGGAATCTAATGCTGGGGGGGGGGGGGGGGACGGGACGGGACACCAGTAGTTCATCTGATATCACATGGCCCGGCAAGAAATGTGGACTCTTCATCCTATATTCAAGAATCATCACTACGTGGATCAAGGTGTAACTTAGGCAGGCACAGTTAATACCTTGGTTCATAAATGCTTCTGTTCACAAACAATTTGGTCTCAAACAAAAGCACTGGTAAAATTTTGCTTCCCTTTACAAACTCCACATTCAGTAACAAAACCGACCCCGGCCATCTCACCCATAACAAACTCAAACCCAGTCATGCTCCCTAAAATCGTAAAACAAGTTAAGTTTGTAAACTTGAGATACCACTATACATTCAACTTAGAGGAGGCATTTTCCTCATCAACCACAAAACAAGGATTCCTAAATTCATATACATTAAAATTAAGACCATCTGAGCTTCCTGTGGTGCTGCAGTTCTGTAACCCCAGCACTTAGGCTGAAACAAGAGATTCTCAAGGTTAAGCCTAGCCTGGGCAATTTGGTGACCTTGTCTCAAAACCCAACATAAATAGGCTGCAGATATACCTCAGTGACGGTCCTGGGCTCAACCCCAGGCCCCACCACCAAGAACAAAACAAAACAAAAACCTTCTGTATCAAAAGATAGTACAGGGAGCAGAGTAAACAAACTAGAAGGAAGTACTTGCATAATCACCCATAAAGATGCGTACTTAAGATTCGCTCAGAACTGCCAATGTATTCTAAACAAATAAACAAGTTAAAAAGTTTTTTTTAAAAAAGAAAGAGAAAAGTGAAGCAAAGTGAAGGAGGACAGGAACAGGCATTTCAAACAAGGGCAATAAACAGACACATGCAGGGGTGCTCAACCTCACCAATCTGCAATGCCCTGTTGGTAAGCCAGGTCACAGTGACATTTTATACCCATCAAGACTGGTCAAAAAGCTCCCCCAGAAGCCGATTAATGTGATGACAGAGACAATACAGCTCAACAGTCTGGCACTCAGGAAGATAAACTGTTTCAGCTCCCTGGCACTACAGCAGCCCTGCCAGCCCAGCAACTCCCACGCCTGGGCATTTGCTGAGAAACCTGCTCCTGGGTCACAAGCAGCACTGCTGATGTGACATCTCTTCCACAGCCAATCAAAACCCTAATGACTCAAGGACAAGGAACCTGTACCCAACTCGCACTTCATGTACACTTGTGTACATGAAGGGCTGAGCACTGAACAGGGAAGGGTGACTCGTAAACTGCCAGCGGTGCAGAGCTCAGGCACAGGGAAGTGAGCACTGTGTTGCTCAGAAGCCCATGAGACTGTGGTCCCAGGGGTGCGGCCTTTAATCCAGCTACTCAAGAGGCCGTGGCAGAAGAACCACCAGGTTGAGCCCAATGTGGGCAACTAAGTAAGAGCTTGTCTCAAAGTAAAAACGGCTGGAGGCGTAGGGTCAATGCAAGGACCTGGATGCCATCTCCAGCACGGGGGGGGGGGGGGGGGAGTAGTAGAAGCAACTAACACAAAAAGAAAAAAGGCTGGTCTACTCAAAATCCAGAACAGCAAGGACATGAGACAGGGAAAGCAGGGAGCAGGGAGCACCAGGGGCATTGGGACAAAACAGTTACTCAAGCTTAGATTAGACATGGTGGCACATGTTTGTAATCTGAGCACTGGGGAGGCTGAGGAGAGGGTCGCTGTGAGTTCAAGGCCAACTTTGACTACACAGTGAGACCCTGTCACAAAACAAAACAATCAAATTTAGAGTGCAAACAAAACCTCGATTACTCATCACTGAATTTTACACCACCTTCAGTAAACTGGAGCATTTCAGAGTGGGCAGGAGCGACCCTCTCTGCTGCAGCAGACAGCCATCAGGGCCAAGCAGAGCTCCCGTCCCCAGACATCCTGAATGCCAAGTGGAGGGCTTCTGGGGCCTCATTTTTACCTACAGGGAGACAGGGGCATAGAGCTTAAGTAGCCGGTGCCTGTACACTGCCCATGGCTTCAAGTTTCAGTGAGCGACTGTCACCTCCAGGGAAAGTACCTTCAATTTTCAGCAAGCACTCAAACACATCGGAATACAGAGAATCCCAACTAGTCAAGAGATAGCAGAGTGACTACCTCGATCCTTCCCTACAACAAGAGAACACGGATGACCACATCACAGCAAAAACAAGTAACTTCAGGGTAGCTTGGCTGCAGGAGCTAGAAGTGTAGCTCAGTGGTAAGGCACTTACATAGCATGTGCAGGACCCTGGATGTGATCTTCAGCATGTTTGAAAAAAAAAAAATTAAAGACAGATGGCTGCAAATGGTATGAGCACCACCTGAAGAGGATCCCCAGTGAATCAATTCTTCAGCCTTTACTCTTAACCGGAAACTGGTCAGCAACAAGCCCAGGGAGAAAGAGGGTTCTGAAACAGCATCGTTTGCTCACATACACAGGTGTGCCTGTTGAGTAATAAAACTCAAGAGGGCAGCCAGGTGCAGTGATACACACCTGTAATGCCAGCACTCAGGAGGCTGAGCCAAGAGCATCTCAAGTTTGAGGCCAGACTAAGCCACACGAGACCTTGTCTTAAAAAAAAAAAACAGTGACAGAGAGTGTGAAGTGGGCCCTCCAACCCGTCCCACATATCATTCTGCCTAAAAAGACCAGCTGAAACATTACATGAATAAAAGGACATAGAAAATGAGTCCCATGTTACAGACTTAAAATTCTACCTCTCAACCACACCATGAATTCAGGTTTCCATACAAGGCCACCAGCAACTGGTGTGTCCCATCAGCGACATTAACCTCTGAGAATACTGAGAAGACACAACTGCAACCCCTTCGATTCTGCTCAGAAAGATGACTGAAAGGGAGGAGCGGTTCAGGCTGAAACTCATCTCAGCTTCTGCAGGTTTAGAAAGAAACTGTGCAGTAATCAAAAGATGCTTAACAAGCACTGGCAAGGACACTGCCGACAGGAGTGGGAAATGGGACAACTACTATGGAAAGCAGCCTAGCCACTCTTTTAGAGGTTCCCAAACACAGATACCACATGACCTAGCTACACATACACCCAAGACAAAAGAACACATCGGGACTCAGGGCACAGCTCAGGGGTCCAGCACCTGTTCGCCAAGCGTAAGGCCCAGGCCCAGTTCCAGGCGCATACACAAAAACCACCACCACTAACAAACATTGTTTTGTTTCTGTCTTTGGGTAACCTGAGGTTACCCAGGTGGGACCTGAATTTATTATCCTGTCTCATTCTTCCAAACGCTGGGATCACAGGCACTTGCTACCACATCCAGCACAGAAAACAAATTTCTACCCACAAACATGCACACGCGTGTGCGCACACACACACACACACACACACACACACACACAAAGTGTACATTAAACAACACTGCTCATAAAAGTCAAAATACACATGAACTGATGCCTGGACAGTGTCATTTACAAGAATGCAATCAGATTTCCTAAGATGAAAAAAAAATACTTCCTCTAGGACAGCAAACCATACATCCTGAGGCACTGCACTGCCCTTTGAAGGGCTGTGGCTCAGTGTCCAAGGATCACTGTGGGGAGAGGAGAAAGCAGCTCGAGCTGTCCACACCAAGTCATGACCCACCGAGGCGGCGCCTGCCAGCACCAGTGCTGTGGGGGCACCTCTCTCCACTGCTGCACTTGCCCAGGACTTAGCAGGGACCTTCAGACTTAAAGCACTTGGAGAATCAAACCACTCTGGCCCCATTTTCCAAGCAGTACAGAAAAATGTTAGGTTACCATGATTCTGCCAGCCACTTCAGAATGAGACAGCGGAAATAAAGGCAACTCAAGCCACTTGCCAGGGAGTCTGCAGCGCAGTGTACAAAGCTGAGACGGTAGGACTGGGGTGACTGATGGGAGGAGACCCAGGAAAGTAAGGAAAGGTGGTATGGAGCTTCAATTTTCTTAGGGGGAGGCAGAGTGGTGCTGGGAATTGAACTGATGACCTTGTGCCTTCCAGGCAGACACTGTGCTGCTGAGCCATATCCCCAGCCCCCTTATTTCACTGTTAGCTGTTTTTCTCTCAGGCTGCTCTGGAAGAAACCTGGCCAGATACTAAGTGTCACCTCATGAATCACTTCCTTGGCCCCTGGGTCCACATTTCACAGCTGCCAAAAAAAAAAAAAAAAAAAGTACAAGGGCTGGGGATTTAGTTCACTGGCCTAAGCGCTTGCCTGGCAGGTGCAAGGTCATGAGTTTGATCCCTAGTACCAAAAACAAACAAACAAAAAATCGTAACTCCAAATCGGTTTTCAAGTACACGCGAGATGTGGAAACAGTTTTAGTCACTAGCAGACTCCTGAATGAAAATTCTGTGGTGCTCACACATAGGCCAGAGGCGATCTGCACACCCATGTCATGTCAGCAGCACCGTCAGCCGAGATGTGGAGCGGGCTGGGTGCAGGCACATGCCTGGAACCCTAGGGAGCTGAGACAGAACGTCCTGCTTGAGGCCGCACGTATGAAGACCTGGAGATGCAGCTAAGGGAGAGAGTGCTCACCTGCAGGGTACGAAGCCCTGGGTTAGAGCCCTACTACATTAAAATAGGAGCTGAGGTCAGGCAGGTGGGAGGGTGCCCATCCATAACCTCAGCACTCAGGAAAGCTGAAGGAGAAGGGCCAAGTTCAAGTCCACCCTGGACTGCAGGGTAAGCCCCTGTCTCAGAAAAGCAAAGCAAAGCAAAACAAAACTGACCAGGCGCCTAACCAGCAAACCAGGCAACCACCAACAGAAAAGGGTGAGTAAAGACAGATGATATATTCAGACAACAGAATACGCTCAGTCTTCAAAAGCAATGGATGCTGGGGACACGCTCCAGCAGAGACTAGTGCGGAGGGCACTGGGCCAGTCATGACAGGCAATTGCTGGCTGACTAGACTTGTACCAGGTGTCTGCAACAGTAAAATAAAACTCACAGAGAAAGTCAAAGAGCAACTGCCAGTTTGGTGAGAGAGGCACTCAAAGACATGTGGTTACTTTCAGTTTCTGTTCTGCTGTTTTTTTGAGACAGGCTCTTGCTATGCAGTCGGGACTACCCTTGGACTCAGTACAGAGCAACCCTCCTGCCTCAGCTTCCCTCGCCGCACATATCCCGTAATCCCAGCACTAGAGAGAAGCTGAGGCAGAAGAATTTGAGTCTGGGCCCACTGAGGACTGCATGGAGCTATCACTGCTCCACACCCCAGCCTGCTCAGGAGAATGGCCTGGCTTGGTGACACAGGCTTGGATACCAGGCAGAGCAGTCAGGTGGCTCCACACAGATCCCCAGCTCTGACTGGTGAAAGGGTTGACAGGGACGACACACTGTGTTCAGTAAACACTCAGAACTGACCAAACTGCACGGCACAGGCATGCAATAACTCCAAGTTGCCTGATGCGTAAGTCATGAGGTAAAACCAAGCCAGTCCAAGCATTGCCCATCAGGCCACCAACGCATGCTAGGGAGGCTCCCTGCCCCTGCGCTCGGCACAGA
This sequence comes from Cavia porcellus, assembly GCF_034190915.1. NCBI lineage: Eukaryota > Metazoa > Chordata > Mammalia > Rodentia > Caviidae > Cavia > Cavia porcellus. Next base: position 66,863,380 of record NW_026947500.1, read on the forward strand.
CAGCTGGTGACCAGAGACCCAGAGTGTGGGACAGAAAGAAACAACACAAACAGAGACCACACACAGTAAAAGAGGGAGGGCTGGGTGCAAAGGCCACACTCTGCTCTTGATGGCCAGAGCCCTCTCAGCTCAGCCAACAGGTCCGACTCCCAGGCAGCCTGACCTCCTGCTGACTGCAGGTGGCCCGCAAGGGCACCTTCTAGGCCACAGTCACCCCTCACTCTCATGTGAACCCTCATTCCCTCTCTCCAGAGACAGACAGTGGACCCGAGCAGGCCGGCCCTGTCCCAAAGCAGAGGAAAGGTACCAGCTAAAGCTGGACGGTGTTCTCCAAGAAGATAGGAACAAGGCCAGAGAACCTGACGTTTCTCTAGGTCAACCACAGGATGATAGGTGGGGAAGAAAAGCCCTTCCCTTGAGGAAGGCAAACTTACCACCCACGCCCTTACCTTGACCACAGCAGCCAGACCGTCTCCGCCCTGGAGGACAGGGGAGAAAGGGCAGCACATTCCCAACACTGATTCTGTCCTCGACTAACTGGTCCCAAAATGCTGGGCCATGAACCTTGGCCTTTCCACGGCCCCATGGAGACCTCACCCACCCGCACCCCCATCCTGAATGGCCCACAGGGCAGTGCCCCCCAGGAAACCACGCGGACCCTGTAATGGCCAGGATACTGTAGTTTCTCCCATCTTATCTAAGACCTGTCAGAGTGGGTTGGTAACAACACGATGGTGCGGTGTCCCAGCGTCCTTCAAAGGCTCACCCGGCACATGGCAAAGTCACTACTGGTCAGGTGACTCGAACAGAGAATGTCTCCTCACCACACGGCCCTCTGGAAACAGGGCAGCTCACTGTAAAAGGAGTGCAGTCCAAACTGGACTCTGGAAGCCGGGGCAGTAAACAGAATGAGAGCAGTCTGTCCAAGAACCCAGGATGGGAATGTGGGTTAGAAGAAGGGACTGTGCCACGGAAATCTACAGTATTTTGACCATGTGCTTTTCAACTATGGTACTCATAGTTACATTTTACACAACACTTATCTCACCATTTCTACCATTTCCACTGGACTAGGTTTTCTCAAACTCACGCTCACGGTGGCACATGCCTGTAATCCCAGCCTGGGCTACGGAGGGTTCAGACCCAGTTAAACCACACAGTGAGAAACTACTTCCAAAACACATAAATAAAAGTCAAACAAGTCCGTAATCCCAGCCCTCGGAAGGAAGAGTCAGGAGGATGGTCAGGAGTTTACGCCAGCCTGGGGTACAAAGTAAGTGAGTTCAAGGCCTGGCTGCACTACATGCCAAGGCCTGTCTTGAAGAAAGGAAGAAAGGAAAAAGAAAAAGGAAGATGAGTACAGTGGCTCACACCTACAAACCCCAGCTCCCTGGGAGGCTGAAGGAGAAGAGTCCCAAGTATAAGGCTAGTGTGGGCAACTTAGCAAGATCTTGCCACAAAACCAACAAAAACAGACACATTCACATGAAGGTTTAGAGATACAGCAGTGTTAGCCAGGCTTGCTGCAGGCTTGTAATCCCAGGACTCAGGAGGCTGAGGCAGGAAGATAGCCACAACCTAGAGGTCAGTCTGGGCTACATAGCAAGACCCTGTCTCGCCTCCCTCCCCAAGTCTCTTTAGGTAAAGCACCTCTGGTTCAATACCAAGAACAACAACAAAAAAGCAAAGTGAAGATTCTGTGAGGCACAACTGTTAAATAAATCCCCACTTGGTCTAGCCCTGGGAAGCTGGCTGCCTGTGGAAATGTCGGGACCCTATAACACTTACCTCACTCTCTTCCCAGGATATTCTAAAGTCTTCCTTACTTCCTGTGTGTGTGTGTGTGTGTGTTGGGGGGGGGGGTTGTTGAGTGAGCCTTGCCATGCAGCCCCGGCCGGCTGGCCTCAAGCTCACAGCGATCCTCCTGAGTGCTAGGACCACAGGCGTGTGCCACCTGCCACACCCTGCTCTCCCAGGGTATTCTGACCTGGCAGGATACAGACACGGCAGGCACTCTTACCCTTGCTGGCTGTGGGATCTCACTGAACATGCAGGACACAGCACAGCACCCATCTCCTACTGAGTCTGGCTTGTACACAACCATGGGACCCTTCTGTGTCTGCCTCAGACAGTAACCTGAGAAAGAGTCCACAGGGGGAAGCACCCATGAGCTGAACTCCACTCCACCCCAGAGCAAGCAGTGACTGAGGTCACCAAACCTGTGCTGGCACCTGACACACAGACAACTCGCTCCAGCTCACTGACTTCCCCTAAACACACTCACTACACGCACAGACTCTCACTCCAGTGTCACAGGAAACCACAGCTGTGAGTCAGATCAGGACAGCCTGGTGCTCCAGCGGGAACCTCCTCTAGAGGACGCTGAACTTCCCTCGAGTGAATGTCTTCATGGCAGAGACTCCTCAGGAGGCTGGATGGCACTGCTTTCACCCACCAGACACCCAGTGGGAAGGGCAACTGCACACACCCGTAATCCCTGCTAACTCTGGGAGGCTGAGGCAGGAGGGTCAAAATAAAAAGGGCTGGGGATATAGCAGGATGCAAAGGCCTTGGATTCACTTCACCACACCACAAAAAGGAACAGAACAGTTTCATTCCCTCTTCCCCCCTCGCGGCCCAGTGAGCAATGGAGAACCAGCCCACAGTCCAGGTCCTTTCTTCTGCCCATACCCAGAGGCGTCCCTTTCTCAGACTGGCCCACTCTTTCAGGGAGCACTTCTGAGGTCCACTCAAAACACAGCAAGCACCACCCAAACCGTCTGGATTCCCCGAGAACAAAGCTGTCTGCCATGGAATCCCTCCTCTTCCCATAGCCTGGGCACAGCAGGCCCACTTGTGAGCTCTGGAGCCAGGTACAGTCACACACAGCCTGGGACCTTTCCAGCCCACCCAACTGACTGAACTCTGTGTCAAGAAGCCGCAGTGAGCCTGCCGTGGAAGCACAACCCCGTGACTGGGCCACATCGTTCAGGCCAGTCTCAACTACAGAGCAAGAAGCTGTCTCAAGACAGCAGTGGTGCTGGGCGTCGCCACGCACGCCTGTCATCCCACCACTCCGGAGGCTGAGGCCTGAGGGTTTCAAGTCTGAGAGCAGCCTGGGCTACAAAGTGAGCTCAAGGCCAACCTGAACTGCATAGTGAGACCCTGTGTCAAAATGACAAAAACAAAACAAAACCCAGCAGTGGTGACACTGCTATCTACTCAATCGGTAAGGTTGCTTTCTAAGAACTTAAGGAGTACATACCAACCCACAGCTGCAGTAGCAGGGCACAGGAGCTACTCAAACGTTCACTAACAGGAAGGGACTGGTACAGCAGGTGTGTTCAAGCCCAGAGCACAGTGGGGAAGGCAGGCAGGCACCCAGAGAGGAGAACAGCTCATCCCTGGCACTGCTGCTTCAGAGCAGGCGGCACCAAGTTAAAGAAAAATATAGGAAGACATCAACTACCCATCTGGAAAATACACCTCCAAACCAGGTGTACACACCCACAATTCCAGCACGTCACAGGCTGGGGCACAATTCCCGCGAGCTCTAAGCCAGCCTAAACCACAGGACAAGACTCTAGCTGAATCTTAGGGGAAACAGGCCCCTTCCTAGGCAGCTGCTTTGCTAGCCACAGCTCACTGGGGCAGTGCCTGATTGTCCTGAGTTTGATTCCTGGTATCCACGTGTGAAAAAAGAACAGTAAGAAGCAGACCTTACCCCACTCCCGAGTCACACAGAGATGCCCTGGGGGATGGATGACCCTGGGGGCAGGCTGCCAGTGGCAGGCAGCGTGTGTGATGCAGCCAGAGATGGCCCCACGGGAAGCCCAGGCCAACAGGGGCAGAGGGATCACTGGGGTGAGCTATTTCCCCCCACAGATGCAAACGATGGTGGTGTTGGCATCTGCAAGCAGCCAACCTGTGGCCCTGAAAGTTCCCAGAGTCAAAAGGAAACAAAGAAACACACACTTTATTACTTAGCAGCTTTTTATGCCTGAAAAACCAAACAGAGCCAAGAAATACTCCCAAAGATTTTAAGGACAGCCCCACCTCTTACAATTCTACCCCCATCTTCCTTCTCCTGATTAGAAAACAGAAAGGAGGAAAGGCTTAAACCAACAGCCAGCCAGCCACTCAGCTGAGGGAGAAAGTGAGATTCGTGTAAAGCCAGCACCCACAGTAAATGAGTGAGGGCCAACATTAACACAAATAGATTTAATCTCTGAATTTAGGAAAGAGTGAAAGAGGAAGGGGCACTGGGTTGGGTGGCTGAGGCAGGGCCCGTCTGCACTGCAAAGTGAGACCAGGGCTCAACAAAACAGAGCACCAGGAGCTGCTCTTAGAGTAATCAGTATTTCCCCTTTCTGACTCCATTCTGCCTCAAGCACATAAGTATGAATTACTCCAGTTCATAGTATTGTATTTCCTATTCCTTCCACCAGAAAGGGATGCAGCAAGGGAGAGGAGAGCAGCATCTCCCACATGCTTGGTGTAGCGGGGTGAGGTGGAGCACACCTGTAATCCCAGCACTGGGGAGCCTGAGGCGGGTCTTTACAAATTCCTGGCCAGTCTGGACTACACAGAGTTCAAGGCCAGCCTGAACTACATAGTGAGACTCTGACTCAAACAACACCACCACCACCACCAAAAATATGACAGACCGACCACAGTGCCTGGTGTAATGCGCCGATATTCCCAACAGAACAACTACTAAAGGATCGCACCTTTCCACAAGCTCTCTTCCAGGGGGGCAGGTCCAAGGCTGAACCAATATCCCACAGCTGAGGAGGTGCTAAGCCCTAAGGAGCTGCTGACATAAATCTTAGTTCCTAAATCTACCCACAGCCCACACTGCCAAACGAACGATTAGCCAAGCCTGGGCCAAAGGTAAGGCTGGAGCCAACCACAGATCCTGAAGCCGCAGCAGCTCCCGAGAAGCGCTGTCACTGCACCCACAGAGGCAGCAGCAGGCCTATTCTCCCTGGCTCCAACGCTGACCGGGTGGGGGCAGGGTGAGGACACTGGTGACACATGGGAAGGGGGGCCCTACACCACCACTCAAGGGTCTCTGAAGTTTTGGACAAACCCCAACGGGCTCCCCACGCCTTCCTCGTCTTAGGAGTGAGACTCGGGGAGCCCATTCTGCGCTTGCCCCAGAGCTGGAGTGGAACTTTCTCTGTAAAGAAGACTCTCCAGCTCGCTGGAGGACCTCAGAAAGCCTGAGGAACTGTCCCACCGGGCAACAGTGGGGCTGGCCTCACTCTCGGCCACTGGACTTGCAGGTACTGTAAAAGCCCTTTAAAGAACTGAATCTCTCCCAACAGTGAGAACTGGACTTAAAGCCAACACCAGCAAGAAACTATAACAAACTGATTATTGCATAATAAAAGCACAATACTTGGTTCTGTTCTGTTTTTGTTTTGTGCCGGAATTGAACTCGGGGCCTCGAATTTGCCTGGCAGGTGCTGTGCAGCTGACAGACCCCCCCTCCCTAACCCTTATTTTTGATGGTGGAAACCTGCGCAGGCCTTTTGCAGCACCAGAGGAATGTCAAGCAGCAGACTTTGCAAGAACCTGAGTATAGAATAGAACCAGCCTAGCAAATACTAAAATCCTAACTGTAGCTTTTGCAGGCAGGAAGGTAGCTGACTTGAGTCTTGTGCCCTGAAATGCAGGCTGCCAACCATTACAATGCATATTGAAACTCACTAGGGATTTGGCCTTGGGGGTGGAGTCAAGGCTTTACTGTGTAGTGGCTCAGGCTGGCTTGAACTCATGAGGCGACCTTGCCTCAGCCTTCTAGATGCCCAGCCTCATCCACCTGGCTGCTAATCCAAGACCTGCCTGCAATCCTCTTCTCAGCAGGACCCCGTGTGCTCCCCCAAAGCTGGATTTCCACCAGGCGGAGCCCCATGAAAGGGGCAGCCTGACTCCTGACTTGGCTGGGCCCTGTGTGACACCCCACAGCAACCCAGCCCCGCTCCTCACACAGGGTAAGATAAGCCGGCCTTTCATTTTCCCACATGTCCTTTACCTTTTCTTTTTTGGAGACAAGGTCTTGCTGCATAGTTCAGGCTGGCCTCAAACTTGGGTGATTCTCCTGCTTCAACCTCCCAAGTTCATTCTTTTTATAAACAACTCATTCTAAATCCATTTCCATTACTCCCAGTTTATAAGCTGGTACGGGAAATGAGTTTCCCCATTTAGGATTCAAAATTTCTTGCTTCAAATTAGCAAGCAGACTTGGCTTGCAGTGCAGGCGACTGTGCAACAAGTCCCATCTGTGCCTCCACAGAGAGGAACAAGCAGCCCTGAAGGATACAGGTTGGGGCAGAGACCGCGCCACCCCAGCAGGGCGGACCCTGCGCCCCTTCTGCAGAGGCCTCTGCTGCTAGAAAGCTCTACAGGACACACTCCTGGCGCTGAGGTCAGCGCTGACTGTCAGGCAGCACACAGGCCCTGAATTCCCTTGTGAAGCCCTTGGATTCGACTGCATCTAAGCCTTGCTGCAGACCTGTCACACCAGCTAACAGATCTCCTTTTACTGTCACTTGTTGTATAACTGTAGCAGAAAGACATAACTGATAAAACCATTTCCTAAAAGAAGTCATCTAAATAAAAAATGGCCTGAAAATAAGGGACAAGCTCAGCGGCATAAGCGCCTGCCTTGCAAGCGTGCAGTCATGAGTTCGATCCCTGGTACCCCCCCCAAACAAAAAAGGGCACAAGTACTTTACAATAAAACCCCCATGCACAAACAGGAGGCTCCCTTACACACTTGTTTCAGAACACTGGTTAGATCAGTACTACTGCAAACTCCCCCAAAGCCTTCCCACCTCCGACAAGGCTCTTAACAAGCAGCGTGGGCACGAGGTGAAGGAAACAGCACTGCACAGACCACCAGATGGCATCCTAAGGACAGTCACCCTTGGGCAAAGCATGAAGAAATGACAGAAAAAGGACCTGAAAGAAACAAAGTGCTTCTCACATTTACCACCACACAACTTGGGAGAACAACGTTACTCACACTCTTCAACACACCCATAGAAAGGACACACACGTAACCTAGCACGCTCAAGGTCCTAGGTTCAATTTCTAGCACACCAAACAAAACAAACCACAGTCATGCACATGACATGGACACAGAAAAGACAAAATTTCTCTCAAAACCCAGATTCTAGTCAAAGTGCTCAGGAGCTCAACCCTGCTTACCTGACAGCAACCCCACCCAGCAACCCCGCACAGCTGCTGGGCTGCTCACAATGCGGACAGGCTTCACTCTGTCCACTACCCTGGTCTCAACCAGCAAGACAACAATCCACTCCCACAAAATGTTTCTAATGTGAAATCCTCAATCTGAACTCACCTTTCTCCTCTTCTCCTACAAAAACACCACAAACCTCAAAGGCCAATTTGCCAACAGGAATGTAAGTGCAACTGCCTGAAGCAGGACAGCAGGAGACACCAGCCACACCTAGGACACCAGAGTCGCTAACTGGCCTTTCCAGAAATCGCTTGGTGCCGAAGCCCCAACCTGTCTCCTGGCGCTGCCCCACAGGGTCCCGGGCCTGCAGACAGCACAGCAGCTAGGAATGCAGCATTTCAGATGAAGTGGGAAGCAGCACAAGGAAGGCGGCCACTGGAAAGCAGGCACAGGGACAGCTGCTCTCAGTCCTCCCAGCAACGCAGGGGCTCTTGGCTTCTGCTTTCCCACTAGAAACCCGAATAGTACAGTCAGGGCAGTACCCATAGGGCGTCATGCCGTCCAGCCATGTCCAGGAATGCTGACCCATGAACCCAGGTTATGTGGCTGTGTAACATGCACAAGGACAAGGATGGAAAGTAGCAGCAGGGCTGAACTATGACAGTGCTTCCCCACAGTCTGTGTGAGACTCCACCCAAGCCCACACAACCCTGCCCGCCACAGCCCATGGTCCCAGGCCTTCCTACCAGGACCAAACAGGCTCACACACGTCAAAGAGCAAAAGTCACAAGACAGCTCACACTGGCCAGTTGCAGTGGCACACACCTGTAATTCCACAACACTGGGAAGCTGAGGCAGGAGGATTGTATGTTAACAATTTAGAAAGACCTGTCTCACAAAAAATACATAGAAAAATATGGGCCAGGGATGCAGCTCAGGGCCAAGGCCCTAGATTCAATCCCCAGAACCCACCTCTCCACAGAGGGGTCGCTCATACCAGTGATGGTGAGCCTTTCACAGCTTTCAGTTAACAAACAGCTGGCCGCAGCTGCAGCTCACAGTTGTGCTGCCACTGGCTTGTACTTACAGTAAACAAAAGAGATCTATTTAATATTTACATCAAGGAGTAAATACAAAATGTATCCAACTTCGCTTATTTTGAGGTCAGTGCTTGTAGTATCTGCCAAACCAACGGTACCGAGGATTGAGAGGGACCTGACTGCACCCACAGCTTCTTCTAGTTCAAAGGCCCAAAGTCCAGCGGCAGGCAGGGTCCCAACCTCCCTCCCAGGCTGACCCCGTCAAACCCTTCCTGGAACATCCTGATGGCAGCACACAGCTTTCTGGGGACCAGAATACCTCTGCCAAGCCTAGATGTCAATGTACTTAAAATCAGGGCCACAGGAGAAGGCACAGTGAGACGCTGGATGCACACGTACTCTGGCACATTCTAGCACCCTATCAAAGCTCAGGTTCAGGTGACCAGGTTTTCATAAAATGGCTATTACCTTTTAGGCCTGCAGATGCAATGCACTACTATCCCCAAAGTCTGCACCAAACATCCAGCCAGCGCTGATCTTTTCAGAATGGCTCATTTCTACTTGTCCTATCACCACTCATTCTTATAACCGGTAACACAAAAGCAAACTCCATTTCAATTTTTTAAAAAAAATTTTTTGGAGACAAGATCTCATTATGCAGTTTGGGCTGTGCTCTAACTCAGTGCTAGGATCACAGGGGGTTTGGAGGCGGGAGGCCATCCCCATGTCCACCTCTGGACTTGCTCAGGGGAAGAGACAGTAGCCCTGGAAAGCACCTGGTGGCTCCTGGAAAGCAGCCCTGCATCACTGGTGCACATTTCTGGTTGTCTGCTACTGACTGTACTCTTACCCCGGCACCCTCGCCCCACTACTTTTCTGTTTGAGCAAAGATGTCGATTACTAACTGAGAGGACACACACAGGTGGCAGGATGTATGCGGTGAGCCCTCGGGGGCAAAATAAATGGAAGACTGAAGATCACACAGGGGCAGCAGGCCTGCGAGCCAAGGTAGGGTCTGATAGCATCAGGCTGTAAGGCCTGCGAGAGCCCCTGTCCTCTTCCTTAAGACTACAGGTGACAATGGGCTCCGTTTCGGGAGTGAAGTCCAACTCTGGGCAGGAGAGGACAGAAGAGTCCAAGATCAGAGGTGGAAACACTCACTTCTCCCTGAAGTCCTCAGAACACATCTGTGTTCACAAAACTCATTTGTGCAGGAAAAAAAAATTTAAAAATCTTACTAATATAAACAAAGACACTGTCACATTCTGACTTAAGATCAAGTTCTTGCAGTATTTCAGGAAAAACAATTTATGTTAAATTCCCAAAAACATACACTTTCATCTAATAATCTTACTCATAAAAATGGGGAAAAAATTGAAAATAATTTCCCAAAATAGTAGAAATCAATATTTTCATGTGTGAGGAATAGAGATTCACTTAAGGAAATGATCATAATCAGGTGTTAAGAAATCAGACTTCCAAGAATACAATGAACTTTGTTACTCAGGTATAAAGTTAAAAAAGACCAAGCTAGGAGTGGTGACAGCATCAAATAGTCTTGGGATTCTGGGAGGCTGAGGCAGGAGGACTGTCCTGAGTTCAAGGCCAGCATATATTATATAATGAGACCTTGTCTAAAAAAATACATACATAATAAAACAAAATTTTAAAAACTCTTTCCCATAACAATAGCACAACTTTGGGTACATCTTCCAGAATAGTTCTTATGCATAAACTTGCAAATTAGTCTGTAAGCACAGGCAATTAGGAAACAAACAAGGATGAGACCATGCAGACCAGGTAGACCAGGCTTCCATTTAACCCACACATTTAGAAGGCAACCCCGCACTTCCTCATCAAGCTTCTTTTCACTGTTTCTGTGGTGCTGGGTGCATCCCAGGGCCTTGTGGAGGAAGGTATGAGTTCCACACCTAGTCGCAGCCCCAGCCTCTTGTCAGGCTTTGAACTCTCACAAAGCCCAGAAGGTTAAGTACGCTACACATGATCTAGCCAGCTCTACTCCTAGACATCTGCCCCCAATTCATACAGCTTCACACAATTACACGTACAGTTACAGCAGCACATCAATGAAGGCCACAAAGAGAAAACCACCCAAAGTCCAGTGGTAGTGAATAGATGAAGACATGATGCACCTGTTTAACGTAAGACTGCCTATCGTAAAAGAGAACGGAAGCCCCGAGTCCCATCACACAGCACAGGCATTTGGAAAACATCACGCTGAGTCAAAGCCTCCAGACATAAAAGGTAATCTACTGTACAATCACTGAAATATCCAGAGAAGAGGCAAATCCATGGAGCAGACAGGAGGTTAATGGATATGGGGTTTCTGACGGCCCAGTATTTGTTAAGGACAAGTGCACGATTCTATAAATGTGACAAAAATGTGTGTGACACTGTTGTGTGAATTACACCTGAAAGCTGGCACCACAAATAGGCAAAATGCGGGCATGATGGCGCATGTCCATGACTCTAGGATTCCAGGTTTGACCTCACCTGTGCAAGTTAGTGAGACTGCCTTAAAACGAAACATGAAGTACCTGGGAGGCTGAGACAGATGGAGCATGGCAAGTTCAAGGCCAATCTGAGCCACACAATGAGTTCAAGGACAGCCTGAACTACATAACAAGACTGTTTAAAAAAAAAAAAAAAGTGTGTGTGTGTGTGTGTGTGTGTGTGTGTGTACACAAACATACATATGCTGGGATGCAGTGCAGCCCAGTATAAAGCCTCTGACTTCAGTCCTCAGTAACTTGGAGACACATCTGGGGTCAGCCTGGGCTATGGAGGTCAATAGTGACTATGTAATAAAAACATAACCAGCACCAAGAAAGACCCACACAGAAAGACGTCTGATGGTTCGATACATCATCCTCAAGTTACACACAATTGATATTCAACAAATAGAGGATGAGCACACTAACAAAGATTATGTGTACCAAAGTAAAGAGTCACCTGTATGAAATACATATTTTAGACACAGTTAAGAGCTCAGAAACTAATTATAGAGGTCATTTGGCTGATTACCCATACATGAAACCACAGTTTTAAAAAGAATGTGCTGCCTATAATCCTAGTGCTAGGAAAGCCGAGGAAGGAAGAACACCCCGGCTATCCAGTGAGTTCAAGGCCAGCCTGGACTACACAGCAAGACCCTATCTCAAAACAAAACAAAAACAAAACCCTGTCGGGGCATCCATACACACACACGTTTTTTAAGTGTGCACTGTTGGGGCATGACAGGGCATGAGTAATCCCAGTACTTTGGGAGGCTGTGGTAAGAAGACAGTAATTTTTTTCTCGGCACGGATAACTTAGTGAGACCTTGTCCCAAAACAAAAACCGGGCAGGAAGTGTAGCTCAATAGAAAGACCTTGCTTTCAGTCCGCAGTACACAAATAAAAAAGTACAAAACGTGGTCAATGTTCTAAAAAATTGATCAAGTTTTTAGAACATGAGATTCACAAAAAGAAATGCTACCCACGCGTGCAGTTTATTTACTTATTATTTTTGAAATACAAGTTTCACTGAGTACTGAGCTGCCTGGGGTGGGTGTGAACTTTAGGTCCCCTCCCTCCGCCTCCCAGTGCTGGGATCACAGGCATCTGCCACCACTCCCGTGCCACATGTGCTTATGCCCACTTCATTGCCCTCCTGGAATACTTTCCGCAGGTCAGGGTTGAACCAATTCCCAGTCCCAACCCATTCACCACACTGCAAACTGCTAAGTAGAAAAAACATCAGACAGCACTTGGAAGCACTCACAAGCCAAGCTGCTTGGACTACCCATGAGTTTACAACAATTCCTGGGATTCAGCATTAGCTCCTGATTAAACTGATATTCTTTGGAAATCACTACTGAACAATTAAGTCCACTAGCAGTGTAGGGACCTACGTGCAGTCAAGGCCAGCCTTGCTTGCACCTGTGGCTATCCTCCTGCCTCAGTCTTCCAAGTGCTAGGAATATAGGCATGCACCACCACACCAGGTTCTAGACACACTGAATTCTTGTGCAATCATCTCTCCAGTTTATTCATTCCAAGACTAAGATGCTCTTCTGGGCACTGAAAATACAGAGAAGACAAAGCCAAGCTGGGCAGACGACGGCAGATCACTTTCATCCCAATACTACAGAAAGCTCACAAGCATGAATTCACAATGGTCAACTTCGTATAATTTAGACTCTGTCTAAAGACTCTGTCTCAAAATTAAAAAATAAAAAAAGCTAAAAAGAGTAAAACAAAACAAAACTGCATGATAGCACACACTGAGGCAGAAGGATCACTGCACACATTGTGTGTTCAAGGCCAGCCTGAACTGCTCAGTGAGACCCTGTATTACCAAAAAGAAAATGTAAGTAACAAGGAAATTTTATTTTTGTAAATGCATGTCTTACATGTCAACGTCAGGAAGAATTCCCACAACTCTTACACATTGTCAATGTCCAGTCTGTTCCAAACACTAAAAAATCACAGGGATTTGGAAAGCATTAGAAGAAGTCTGGTGTGGTGGTGCACACCTGTAATCCCAACATCCTGGGAGGCTGAAGCAGGAGAATTCCATGTTTTAGCAGGGCCTGGGCAAGTTAATGAGCTCCTCAAAATAAAAAAGGGTGGAGAATGCAGGTCAGGCTTTGGAAGGTTCCCGAGTACAATCCTTACTACAGAAGAAAAAATATAACTTCCAATGACAAGTTTCCTTCCCTTTCTTAAAGCCCCGAATGGTCTACTTTACAAAAATATTCAAAACTGGAAATCAAAGTATTTTGCGTCCACACAATCCTGCCGGAGGATGACAGTGGGTTGCTGGAAGAAGCTTTCACAGCCGAGCTCTTCAAACTGCTGAAGCATCAAACCCCACTAGCTCCAAACCCGCAAATCTCAAGTCACTCAATAACCTGAATTGTGTAATATGAGAATATTGTAATCTTGTCTACCTCTAAAAGCAAAAGTGCACTTTAGTACAAAGAACACAGAAACTGGCTCCAAAAAGTAACTTTTGGAAACAAAGTCTAAATTCCTTGAACAATCCAATAATCTATTGGAAGCTTTACTAAAGACCAAAGATTCCGTAATTGTTAGCTAACTTTCCTCTCATCTGCCTTCCAAACGAGGCAGACAACCCAGAACATCCCAGCCAGTCCTCAGCGGCTTTCACATTTTAACTTTCATCAGTAAGCAAAGTTTCCTTATCTGCAGTTAAGTCATTTGCATGTGTGGAATGCTAGCAAAACGCATGGAGGTGGGTTCTTCCCTTTCCTCTTAAGAACTATAAAAAACATTAACTTACTAAACTTAGTAAAGCTTGGGCTTTAAGATGGCAACTATGTTGCCTACCCAAGTAAAATGATGAACAAGGCAGCAATGCCATGGGTTCGATTAGGCTTTCCCTTCTCCCGAGTTGAATATAAACTACCCAAGAGACTTATCTTTCCCCGGTTAAAGTATTGGGTTTGTTTTTTTTTTTTTTTTTTTTTTTTGCATAAGGGTTTTGTTATCTAAAAAACCTTGGTAGAAAGATAATCCCTACCCACATTAAACCTAAAACGTTTTAATAATTGTATGACCAATACAAGGTCATAAAACTGGGCCATCCAAAACCCTGAAACTGAAAACAATCATAAATCCTTTTGAGTAATACTTTATAACTTCCAAGGTCTAGAAATTTCAAGGACTAAAAACTTAGGAAACTTGACAGCTTCATTCATGAAAATTTCCAAACCAGTTTTACGGCATCCAAGACCACTGGCTCAGAAAAACAGTATGTTATTAGAGAAATTCTCTTGACGATAAATGAAGATAAAATTTCACGTCCCAGTAGGCCCAGGCTATATACTACATGAGGTCACACGTCGTATACACACTCCTCCAGAAATGAACCCGAGGACAGAAACCAGAAACCTCACTGAATTGCACAAAACGTTAAGTCAACAAGCAAGTGAAAATAACAATTAAAAAAAAAAAACACGCGAAAATAACAAAAGCATCTGGAGTGAAAGGGAGGTCAACCGCTCAGCAGCGGCACACGACTCATCCGCGAGCCTGGACACAAGTCCTGACACCGGCCACTACGTCCGGGCAAAGTTTCCCACCCTCGTCCGAGGCCCGGCCTCGGGAGCCCCACCGTCGAACGAAGCTGTGCTATTTCCGTTTGGTGCGTGTGCAGGGTGTGTGTGTGTGCGCGTGTGTGTGGTGGGAAGGAGGGGGGATCATTTTATTTCGCTGAATCACAACCCCTCTCCATACCCCACCCCAAACCACCACACTCAGGCACGCCACATAGGAAATAAAAGGGACCATCGCACGGACGCCAGCGAGCACCGATCGCACAAAACAAAGCGCCCAGCGAGGGGGCTGCCAGCCCAGGGGTGGGTGGGTCAAGTGGGCCCGGCGCACCCCGCCAGTCGCCGCTCCCGCCCGTCTCTCGAGCCCTGTCTTCCCGCTTGGCTTCGCGGGCAGCCCCGTCCCAGGCCAGGCAGCCGCTTGGGTCTCGGCGGAGCCTCGGAGCCCGCCCGGAACGCCAGACACCGAGGCGGGGACGCGCTGCCCCGACCCAGGCGCAGGGACCCAGGTGCCGGAAGCAGCGCGCGCCGGGATCAGCCCACGTGAGCGCCGCGGCCCGCACCGCCCCGGAGACCTCGGCCGGGGCACAGCGGCTCCTGCGGCCACCACGTCGGGGTCGAACTTACCCAAGCCGGGGGTCCGCCGCTCCCGCGACCGCCGCTTCCTCCTCCTCCGCCTCCTCCGCCGCCGCCGCCTCCTCCTCACTTGACAAAATGGCGGCGGCAGGAAGTGCCGGGCTCTCGGCCCGCCCCCCGCCCGCCCCCGGCCGGCGCCCGCCGCCCGCCACCCGCACCCCCGCCGCAGCCGCCGGCCGCGCCGCCGCCGGCTCGCGCCGCCCGCCCTGCTCCCGCCGGCCGGCCCCGGCCCGGGCGCCGCCAGCCGCCCCACGCCTCCGGCGCCGCCAGCCCTGACCCCGCGCGCAGCCCTGGCCCGCAGGCCCGGCCCGCGCAGCCCCGGCCTCCCCGCCCCCGCGCCGCGCCGATGGCGTAGGTGGTGGCGCACCGGCCCCATTACGCAATGCAGGTGACGCGGGCCGCGCCGCGGGTCCCCGCCGCCCGCCCCGCGCCGCGCCGCCCGCCGCCCCGAAGGGCACCGCTCCTCACCTGAGACGCTAGGCCGCAGGCCGCCCCCGCCGGCCGGCCGGCCGCTCGCCCGCCGCCGCCCTCTGCGGGCTGCCTGCGCGGAGCCCGGGCCCACTCCGCCGGCCGCCGCGCCCGCCGCTCCGCCGAGCTCACAGGCCCCGCTCGCCCGCGGGCAGCGCCGGACGCCACCGCCACTGCTTCGGCTGCTTGGCTGCGGGAGAGCAGAACAAACAGCCCTGCCGCCGCCGCCGCCGCCGCCAGCGCGCTGACGTCACCGCGCACTCGGCGCGCGCGGCCCCGTGCCGTCGACACCGCCCAGCGTGCGCGCCCCCGCGCCTGTCGCCCGGAGTTAGGACGAGCTTGGGAGCGCTGGCGGGAGGAGGTGAGTGCGGGGTCGGCGGCAGCTGCGCGGGGCTGCCCCGGAGAGGGCCCGCCAGGACCCCGGAAAATGATTAAGGGGAGCCTTTAGACGTAAGGGGGATCCCCGCAGACCCAGAGAAGGAGCCTCGCGGACGAGAGAGGGAACCCCAAAGATGGAGGGGGCTCAGGGAGACGCGCGCAGTGCAAGCTGAACCCACTGAGCCTCAGGCGGAATCGCAAAGCCTGGGGCGCCAGAGGGGCGCCGTCCTGGCGGGAGGGATGCGGGCTGGGACTCCCTGGAGCGGCGACAGGAAGGCGACAGCCGTGGGGACGCACTGGCCCGAGGTGAAGTGAGGGAAAGGTCGGCACAAGCTGTCCCCGGCTCCGGCCTTAGGAGCTGGAGAGTGGAAAGTCCCGACCTCCCAGCCGAGGGCGCCCTCCCGCCCGCCATCCCCGACCAGTCCCCTCCTCCAGGACTCCTGCTGCGTGCCCGGACAGCTCTAGGCTCTGGAGCTTGCAGAGTACCCCACCTGAAAGACGAAGATTCTGATAAACTTCGGGTAGGTTGGTGAAATGTCAGGAGGAGATTAGGGGTAGGGCTCTTGAAGCTTAATGTAATTTTTTTTTTTTTTTTGAGACAGGGCTTTACTGTCCAGGTTGCCCTGAACTCGCAGTGAACCTCCTGCCTCAGCCTCCCAGGTGCTGGGATTACAGCTTTATGTAATTTTACGAAGAATGTTACCCTTGTTCTTTGCAGTGAGCTGTCTCCAGTCCCCCGCAACCCCCCCCCCCAACATCTTTTACATTTTGAGACAGCCTCAGTCCCTGAATTGCTCAGACAGGGCTTGGACTTGCCATCTTCCTGCCTCAGCCTCCCAGAGTGCCAACATTACAGGCGTGGGACACCGTGCCCGGCTTGATTTTGTGAATGTTTCCAAACTTCTGCCTTGAACCTTCCTCTCAGCAGTTTCAGTTCCTTTTTTTCCCTCTCCCCCTCACTAGGTATTGGGGATGGACCCCAAGAAGACCACCACTGAGCTATACATCCCAAGCCTTGTTTTGTTTATCTTGTTTCAGTGCTGAGGATTGAATCCAGGACCTTTGCACTGAGCTACATCTCAACCCTTTTATTGTTATTACTCCGAGACAGGGTTTCTTTAAGTCACTTAGTGACACCAGCTGGGTTTGAACTTGTCACTGTCCTGTCCCAGGGCACAAGAGTGATGGGATTACAGGTGGGTGTGTCTTCACAATCAGCTCCTTTATTTATTTATTTATTTTTATTTATTTATTTTTGTGCCTGGAATCGAACTCATCACCTCACACCTGCCGGGCAGATGCTATGTCACTGAGCTCTATCCCTGGCCCTTGGCTCACTTTTTAAAAGTAGGAAGCAGGCGGGGAATGTAGGTTTGTGGTCAGAGTGCTGGTGTGATCCACAAGGTCCTGGGTTTTATCCCCAACATCTCAGATTTTATAAGTAACAGAAAATTACCTGACAGCTCCTCCTTCCTGAATACACTGATAAAATCGGACACTAGTGGAATCCTCGTATTAATGCCTGTTTATGACCCACCAAGGGCAGTCCTAAACTACCAGTGGCTCCTAACCCAAGTAAAAACTAGATTTTATCCACTAGCAAAAGATTGCCAGGAATGGAAGAGGTCACTTTAAAACTTCCTGCTACCCAGGTGTTGGTAGTTCACATCTGTAATCTCAGCACGAGAGCCTGAGGCAGGAGGATCCCCGGTTGGAGCCCAGTCTGGGTGATTTCATGACACCTTCTCTCAAAATGATTTTTTGTTGAGCCAGGAATTTAGCTCAGTGGCACAGCCCCTGCCTGGCAAGTGCAGGGTCTTGAGTTTGATTCCTGACAAAAAAAATTTTTTTTTGTCTTTTTGCAATAGGTTCTCACTGTGCAGTTCGGGCTGGCCTTGAGCTCACTTTACAAAGAACTAAAAGCAACCCTCCGGCCTCAGCCTCCTGAGGGCTAGGGTTACAATCACGCGCCACCACCCCTGGCCTGTAATCCCAGCACTGCCCTCGGGAGGCTGAGGCAGGCGAATCATTGCATATTTGAGACCAGCCTGGGCTACTAAGTGAGTGCATGGCCAGTCTGAACTGCATAGTGTCTCAAAAATATAAAAACTGCCTCAAAAAGATTTTTCATATATATATATGTATAAGGCCAAGGATTTAGCTCAGCGGCATAAGTGCCTGCCTGGCCAGCATGAGGTTGTGAGTTTGATCCCCAGTATCAAAAAAATAAAAATAAGCAAAAAAAATACAATAGTAACAGTGGTAACGGGGATCATGAAAGCATTTTAGTGCACTAACAAAAAGGAACATGCGGGGGAAATGAAGCGTTCCCATCTTTTTTCCCTTGCCCTACGAGAATGACCGGGTTTGTCAAAGTTTACAGCTTTGATAGGTTTTCTTACAGTAGTATGCTGCCTGACAGCAGCTAGCTGTGTATCCCCACGGAGCCTCGAAAGATTGCCCTGAATTGAGAATTTCTTCATGTGTAAAATACCCTACTAGATTAAAAAAAAATTTAGTATGAGAAAACAAATGTAAAATATCAAGTTAAGCTGGGTGTGGTGGCACACATTGTAATCTCAGCCCTCAGAGGCTGATGCAGGAGGAGCCCTGAGGGCAAAGTCAGAGTGAGCTCCAGGCCAGTCAGGGTTACACTGGGAGACATCTAAAAAAAAAAGACAATCTAGTTATTCATTTGCATATCATTACATGCTGAAATAACTTACGTATTGTGCTAAATAAAATAGCCTCATTTTACCTGCTTTGACTTTTTTCTGTCTTTCTTTTTTATGGGTAGCGGGCATCGAACTCACAACCCCACACTTGCAAGGCAGGCACTTAGGCCGCTGAGCTAAATCCCCAGACTCTGCTTTGACTTTTAAAATACTGTAACTGCTGGAAAATATAAAATGTCCTATATGGCTTTCTCTGGGGGGCCAGGTGTGGGGAGTTGGACCCCGATCTTTCCGGCTGCAAGCACACAATACCCCTCAGCTCTGCACCCAGGAGCCCCTGGCATTAAACTTCAGATGAACTCTGCTAGCCAAAAGAAGAGAAAAACACCCAGCCCTAGCATAAGTTTATTTATTCTGTGTATGTTTGTTATATATAATTAGTCAGGTTGTTACAATGTAAAAGCAACTGTTCTGCATGTGTTGCTTTGTAGCAGGCTTTAAAAAGCATTGGCCTCATTACCCATGAGCGATCTGCCCCATGGGAGCTGGCACCCACCATATCCTCTGAGGGAATTAGCCATTTCCCTAGCGGAGTGGTGCCTTGGTTCACAAACCTAATTCTTTCCACGATTTGGGCATGGAATTCATCCCATGATTTGGGTTGCAACTGAATTGCCAGCAGGTAAGCACCAGAGTCACGGGAAGAGTTAAGTTCATGAACTGAGGTACCGCTGCTTGTATGTATATTTAATTCATTCCCAATTTTTCCATAATAGTATTACAGGCCAGGTGTGGTGGTGCACACCTGTGATCCCAGTGCTCATAAGGCTGAAGCAGGAGGATCTCCATGAATTTGAATTCAGCCTGGGTTACAGTGAGTCCAAAGCCAAATTAAACTACATAGTAAGACCCTGTCTCAAAAAAAAAAAAATTACAGTACATGTCTTTATACATTTCTCACTTGTTTTCCCATACTCTTGGGTGTTTTTGTTTGAGACTGGATTTCACTGTGCAGTTCAGGCTGGCCTTGAACCCACTACAGAGCCCTGCCTGGCCTCGGATACATGGCAGTCCTGCCTCAGCCTCCAAAGTGCTGGGGTTACAGTCATGGATTATCATACCCAACGTTTTTTTTTTTTTGGTGTGTTTTTGTCTTGGGTACCAGGGTTGAACTCGTGACCTCACACTTGCCAGGCAGGCATTTGTGCCACTGAGCTAAATCCCTGGCCCCCACCTTGTTTTTGTAAAGCGGGGTCTCACCGTGTAGCCTAGGGTGACTTTAAACTCACAGTGATCTCCCTGCCTCAGCCTCTCAGTGCTGGAACCAACTGAGGGGCTGTTATGGCTTATGTCTAGATGTCCCCCAAAGCCTCATGTCATCATGGGTGGGAGTTTTTCAGAGGTAGTGGGATCTAGTCTGTGGTGTTGGGATCCAGGGTGTAGGACTAAGGGTGCATGTGCTGCTCCTCTAAGTAGCCTGGATGAGGTATGAGGAACAGACAGAGCCTCCTGCGTGCCATGCACTGTTTTCCCACTGCAGTGCCCTGTGCCATTTCCCCCTCTTTGGAGCCAGCCAGCCAGCCACAGACTGAAACCTCTACACACTGTGATCCCAGCAAAGCCTTTTTCCCTTAGCCTTGGGTATTGGCTATTTTGTCTGAGTCATGAGGACACTGATTAAAGACTGAATTTTAGTTTCCTTTCTGTGGCATATTCCATGCAAATCTTGGATTTATTTTGAAAATGCTGCAGATTGGATCCAGCATCTCTCACAAGTTAAGCACCAGTCCTGAAAAAAATAAAAAGCCGGGCGTGGTATACCACTCAGAGGCTGAGGCAGGAGGATCCTTGCGAGTTTGAGACCAGCCTTGGCTACAAAGTGAGCTCAAGGCCAGGGTGACCTGCACAGTGAGACCCTGTCTCAAAAAGACAAAAACAAAAAAACGTGAGTCCTGTCACTGAACTGCAGCTCCAGCGGCTTAGTCTTCAAGTGTCCTCCAAACATGCCACTTTTCCACAAGACTGCTCTGAGACCTGTGAAGACCCATGCTGCTTTTCCAATGAGAAAAAGAAGTCACTTTGGGGTGTTTTTTTTTGGGGGGGGGGTATTTTGGTATGGAATAGAATTGAGAGTCCACAAATAAACTCACAAAGCTCTGCTGAGTTGGCTTTTGAAAAGTCTCTTCTATGGATCAAATACAGAATGGAATGAAGTCCTTCCTTCACAGAAAGCATGAAGTAAACCATCCTGATTTTGATTTAGGAGTGGCTTCCTAGATATGACATCAAAAGCATGAACAACAAAAGGAAAAATGCAGGCGTGGTGGCACACACCTGTCACCCCAGCACTCAGGAGGCTGAGGCAGGAGGATCACTGAGTTCAGGGCTAGCGGTGGCTTTGATCTCAGGGTGATCCTCCTACCTCAGCCTCTGGCATGCTGGAAGTACTGACACGTGCCACCAAGCCCATCTTCGCTGTCCACTTCAGAAAGGTTCATTTATCTCAGTGCTGGACCCCGGGAATGCACAGACTGCTCCATGCCTGCCCCCAAAACTCTGCGTTTTGGTTTCTGGAGACGGGTCACACTATGTGGCTTCTAGCCTGCCTCGGTCTCCCAGGTGGAGAGTGGAGCACAGGTGCTGCTCGAGAAGTCCCTGGACTATGCTGCCCCACAGCCAGATAAACACCCAGAGAGCATTCTCCAGACCCTTTGTTTTGCTAGACAGGGTCTCACTGTCTAGCAAGGTCATTCAAGGCTGGCCTTGAATCCCAGCAACCCTCCTGCCTCAGCTCCTAGTGCTAGGTCGACAGACAACCATCAGTATCCTGCAGTATTTCTGCAAGCCAGGTAATTCATTACCCATCCGATGGGGGGTACACTACAGAGGCTGGAAAGCTCACTAAAATCTAGATCCACTGCCAGGCACATGGCTCAGCAGCGCAGTGCCCCCTTGCAAGCATTAAGGTTGTGACATAGATTCCTGGGACCAAAAATATTTAGATCAACTAAATGATTGACTCAGGATTTTCTCCATCTTCTCAGAGGTAGTGATTGACCCCAGGGCCTTTGCACTGAGCTACCTCCCGCCCTCTTTACATTTGGGAACAGTTGTGCTGTCACTGAACCGGGGCTGGTTCTGCGGTGTGGCTGTAGCTTCCCATACTGCAGGGATGGCAGACTTATGTCGTGGAACCTAGCAACTTTCCCTTGCTGCTTTAGGACAAAGTGCTGTGGGCTGAGGGCGGCTAAGAGGACTTAGCCATCCCGAAACTGAGGTCCTGGGTTCAATGCCAGCATAAAGCTGTGGAAAATGGGCTTCCGGGGACCAAGCTGACCCTGCAACATGGTCTCACTACACACAGCTCAGGCTGGCCTCCCAAGAGCTGGGTTTATTGGCCTGTGTTCCTGTGCTCCGCTGCCCAGGCCAGGTGCTGGTGACGCTCAGAGAAGGTGAGCAGAAATGATCCAGAGGCAACGTTCTATTGCTTCCCAAGCCGTTTATTTCAGTGTTTAGTTCTAACGTTAACTTCTCCATACAGGTTTGCTTGGCATCTCCAATGGGCAAAGGACCCCATTTATCTTAGGACAGTCATGGCGGCGGCTGCACCAGAGTGCCTGCGCCCCTGCAGCCTTCCAGCTCCCTCCTGGTGGCCAGGCCAGCACTGCTGCACCTGAGGGTGTGACCCACCTTCCACACCCCAGCTCCTCTTCTACAAGAAAAGGTCTTCACCCACAACAGGTCTCCTTAATTACAGGTAGTTCCTAGCTATGCGGATTTAGTTTTCCATCCATGCGAGTGACATACTATTTTCTTTTTAAATGAATTTAAGCAAGATTAACTCAGCTTAAAGGAAAACAGGAAACAACAAAAACAGAAGCCCCGAGGACTGTGGAGGCGGAATCCAAGTGGGTTAACACGAGCTGGCAGCACTGGTCAGGGGTGCAGCCTCTGCCCCAGCAATGCCCAGGCTGAGGTGGGGGGCCCGGCCGGCAAGGCAGCAGCCTGGTGCAAGCCCATCTCTGAGGCCAGGGCTGAGGGCCCCACCCCCAGCACCGGGGAGGAAGCACGGAGGATGCAGGCCAGTGAGCCCTGGGCGGAGCAGGCGCTTCCATCCAGGGACCCCACCTTGGAGCTCACTGCTGGGATGCAGCGACAGCTCGCAGGCTGCAGCAAGTACCACCAACAGGCTGGAGCCGGGCAAGCCAACTTCCTAAGACTCTTTTCTCAATCTATCAAAGAACGGGGAATGTAGCACACAGTGCAAAGGCCCTGGGTCCAATCCCCAGTACTGAAGGGGGCGGGGAAGCTGGGGCCAAAGTAAGTGCCTAAGTTAACAAAGAAAAACACTGCGCGAGCAGGATCCATTTCTATCGCTGAGCTGCTCCTCACCAAGGGAAATGAAGGGGGCAAACACAGGGGTGCCCACCAGGTTCAGCCTGGCCTGCCGCCCAGAGTGCGCAGTGGAATGTGCACCCCCAGCTCCGGCCCCCGCCCAGCCGGGAGCCCTGCAGTGGGGGGCTGGGTGGCCAGCCTCCACCCTGGCATGACTACAGGGCACCCAGCAGCCGCCAAGCCCTGCTCGCCAACCCAAGGGAGTGGGCCACAGACCTGTCGCACCCTGAAATGGAAGGCAGTCACTCCGTGGGAGCGTCAGCTCCGGCCTCGGCATCAGTTTGTCCCATTTCTGCCTCCACAGCAGTGGGGGCAGGAGGGGCAGCGGCGGCGGCATCCTCTGGCCCTGCTGCCTGGGTCGCTGCCTCCCCGCCAGCCTCTGCTGCCTCTCCGGCGGCCCCGGCCCCGGCCCCAGGGTTCTCCCTCTCAGATGCTGCCCCGCTGGAGGCCGCCTCTTCCTGCCCTTCAGGTGGCGGTGGAAGCAGCGGTTCGGTGGCACTGGCCCCTGCCTCGTCCTCGGCCACGGGCCCTGCCCCGTCCACGGCCCTCACTGCCGCCGTAATCACCTCCTCCAGGACCTCGGCTGCCACCTCCTCGGGCGTCTCTGCCTTCTCTTCGCCCAGGTTGTCCTCACCTTCTAGTTCGGGGTCAGCGCTCTCACTGGTGAAAGGGTCCTCGCCCTGGATGAGGAAACAGACAGGGCGGAGATGGGCCGGGAGAGGCTCCTGCAGAGGTCACTTTTGTACTTTAGGGCCACTGACACCCGTGACTCCCATCAAAGGCTGCTCCTTCGTATTTAATGAGAGAGACTGGACACAAAGACGGTGAACCTGCCGGAGGTCAAAGTGACTTACGAACTGTCAACATTAAAACCCAAAGCCAAGTCTGACTCGCTCTCAAGTCAGACTTTATGCCAAGATTTTCTCTGCTCTGGCAGCAAACTACAGTATCACCCCAAGATCAGGAAGGAAGACTGGAGGTGACGCTGGTCACAGAGAGTGCCCTCAGCACGTGCACAGTTCTAGGGCCTCCTTCCCAACAGCTAGGGTCGGCCCTGGACAGGCCTGGGCTGGTCTTCAACTCTCAACCCTCCTGTCTCAGCCTCAGGAGCCCCCGCCCGGCTCGCAGGGTTTGTGAGCAGCCTCTCACCGCCACGAGCAGGGCCCCGGCGGACAGCAGCCAGCCAGGGCGCGTGCCAGTGGGCACTGGCTTAGGGAACCGGTGAGCACAGTCCTTGCCTGCTGCATTCCATGTCCTGTAGTTTTCCAGGAGACCCGGAGATGCTGCACCCCGCCCCGCCCCGCCCTGCATACAACCCCCCTCCCTCCCCCTCCTCCACCAGAGCCCACCCTGTCCCTTGGCGCGAACCTTGAGGTACTTTTCCAGCATCTTCACTATGTGTCTGTTGTTCAGGACACTCTTAGCCACGTGCAGACTTGTCTTCTTGAACTGTTCCGCAGCCAGCTGCAGGAGACCCAAACATGGGCTCTAAGAACAGCCGAGAAGCAAGGACACAGAGCCACCAGCACCCACCAGGTGCCCCAAGGGGCAGGTGTCACCCCTCGTTGAGGCAAGCCTAAAGTGCTGGGCCTGAGAGGGCACCAAGCACCCCTGGAGAGGCAGAGGACACAGCCCCGCAGGAGAGCTTGGTGGTCTCACAATACAGGAAGGCAGACCATCGCCACCAGGCGCCCTATGTGGGAGCCAGCTACTCATGAACTGTACGCGGTACAGCCTCAGTAGGGAAAATGGGCAAAGGTCCTCAGGGTTGGTTTTCTTTTTTGGTCTTGCTGAGTCAGGGTCTCGCTGTGCAGTCCAGGCTGGCCTTGAGCTCCCTCTATAGCCCAGGCTGCTCTCGAACTCGCAAGCGTCCTCCTGCCTCAGCCTCCCGAGTGCTGGGATTGCAGGCGTGGGCCACGGCAGGCTCTCAGGTTTTGCCCTCCTGGTGGTAACTTGGTTGTTAAGCAGGATGCCGTTCCTCATGGCTGCCTGAGAGCCTGTGCACTCACACGTTACTAATTCCTTGCTTTTTTGCTGAGTACTGGGAAATGGGCGGGCAGCTATTATAGTGCTGTGTGCTAGTTGGGAAAACTAAAGATCGGAGACATCAGAGGAGAAGGCTGAGGACAACCAGCGTGCTCGCCCCTCAGCACCCGGGCTTCCTTGGTTTATCCCTGGCACAGACCCCAGCACCTGCACGAGCAGAGTACCCCCGTGTCACCAGGGGCTGGCTCCCAAGCCCCGCAGACAGAAATTCCAGACACTTGCATCCCTTACATCAAATGGCTGGCTGGCTGGCTTTGCTTTTTAGGTACCGGGGATCAAACGAGTGACCTCGCTCGCTAGGCAGGTGCTTGTGCCACTGAGCTAAACCCCTCTCTCTTTCTGTCTTTCTTTCTAACCCTTCCTGCCTCAGCCTCTCAAGTGCTAAGGTTACAGGTAAGTGCACATTTCTCCTACACTTCCGGTGACACAACCTAAAAAAGCTAACACTGCGTCCATAGTTAATGCAGCCCACAGTTCACGGAATGACACAGGGGCACTCAGGGATGATAGCCAGCCCTAGCCCTGATCTGACTTTGCTGGCTTCTGGCTTAAACACTTAGCCTCAGGCCAATCAGCGAGCTAGGACACAACCAGCCCAGGCTCGGCTCCTGTCACCCCAGAACCTGCAGTTTGTCTGGTGATTCACAGGATGCTCACAGCAGCCCTCCAGCTATGGGACTGGGTCCTTTCTAAGCAACACATGTTTTCTGCTGAGCAGCACATTTCTCGGGGATGGGTGCTCAGGAGAGGCCAGGCCGGGCCTCTGCTTCTTAAGCAGCTGGGGCCAGAGGTGGCTCACCGGACCTGGCTCCCACTCTTAACAAAGCTGCAGGACACCAGGCAAGCCAATGCCCTGCCCTAAGACCCTCAAGCAGGGAAGACAGAGGCCCGCGCCTGCCCGCCGGCCCGCGGCAGGGACTCACCCTGCGGTTGTGGTTGTGGTCCACAGAGTGCAGGTGCCGCTGGAGGAGCTGGTGCTGTGCAGGGATCAGCATGTCGCAGGCCAGGCAGTGCGCGGCCTCAATTCTCTTGAAGAAGTGCTCCTGGCCGATGCCTGTGGGGAGCCGGAGTGATGCCTCCCTCCCTCCGTTGCCCAGCAAGGCCCGCGCCCTCCCTGCTACTCTGCCTCGCTGCCTCCCTGTCTCCTGGGTCAGGGTCTCACTATGCAGCCCGATGGTCCTGTACCGACCGCATAGCCCAGGCTGTCTGTGAGTCCTCCTGCCTCGGCCTCTGGAGTGCTGGGGTCACAGGCATCCCCAAGAACTCCCTCGACACCCTCAAGGTTCAGATGGACGGAATGTGAGGCCTGCAGGCCTGCCTCTCTACGTGAGAATTTTACAGATTTCCACCCTGTCCAGTCCTCTCTTTGTACCAAGGGATAAGAAACAGCCCGCTGGATATTGGGCCAGGCTCCGGCCATGCCTGGGCTCTTCCCCCAGGACTGGACTGGGCACCCCCAGCAGCTGAGCCAGGGATAGAGCCCAGGGCCTCACTGTAACTCGCTGAGATTACAGGTGTGTGTCACCACACCCCGCTGAGGGTCCAGCCAATGCCCTGTGTGATGGACAGACAGCTGATAGCCACTTGTAACACCCAGCTGACCCAACTCTGTGTGGTGGCAGTGCAGAAGGTCTGAGGATTGTTGTCAACATTTAAAGGAAAGCCAGAGGCAGTGTGCTGCTGACTCCTCAGAAGCTGTCAAGCAGGCTTCCCTGATAGGAACTCAGCTCTTCCTGTCGTGGGAGGAGCTTTGGCCCTTGTCCCTGAGGATGGCGGTGCTTCTTTTTGGGGGGGGGGCTCCTGGCCCAAGAGCAGGACCCTCAGCCTGCGAGCACAGCTCCTTCACCCCACTGGTAGACTTTCCAGCTCCCACCGCTGGCCTCTGGGCCTTCCCAGCACAGACTCACAAAACAGACTCATGTGAGTCACTGTCATCGAGTCTAGGCCTCCAGCTGGACTCAGGCAGGACATTGCCATGGCATCCAGGCCCTCAGATGGACTTTTTGGGCCTCCAGTGTGACACAGCCTCCCACACTCCTTTGCAATTCACTCCCTGGGTGACGAGTACTATAAAATGACCCTGTAACTTGTGTCGCATATTCAGTTGTCTCCCTGGCACACCCTCGTGGCAGCACTTGGAATTACCCACATTGTGGGGGTCACAACCCACCTTTGAAAGGGTCTGGCTTTGGCTTTGGGCTCTCCTTTTCCATCAGCTCCTGCCGCCGCTTCTCAATCTTCTTGTTCCTGTTGACAATGTACTCCTGCAAAGAGGAGACAGCACCCAGTGAGATGAGGACAGCATCCTCGAGTGCCGCCCAGCGGCCCAGAGGGCCCCTCAGCTCCAGGACTCCTGCTGTCCCTGCGATGCTTGGACACACTGGAGCCTCACCTGGAGGAACTCCACCGTCTTGTCGGGCAGTTTGGTGCTTATAAACCGCAGTGTCTCCTTGTGAAATTTGCTCTGCAGGTGTTTCTGGATTTCTTCATCTTCAAAGCTACGGAACTTGCACACAGAACAGGCAAACTGAATCCTGAAGGAGGAAAATAGAAGGTGGCGAGGTGGGGGACACAACTCATTCCTGGGTATGGGTGAAATGGAAAAGGAAATGTGATTTTTGCTTCTTTGCTGAGACAAGCTCTCAGTATGCTGTTTGGGCTGGGCCTTAAACTCGAGGCGATCCTCCTGCCTCAGTCTCCCCTGGGGATTACAGGTGTGTGCCTCCACGCTTGACCTCAGGACGCGTGACCTCTAAACTAGCGCAAGACTTGTAGCTTCTAGCAGCAGCAATTACGCAAGCATCTGAAGAGCACAGCACAGCCCTGCAGGCAGCTCAGGGCAGTGACTCACGCACCAGCTCGGCGACATTCCGTCTCTGGGGCAGGCCCCTAACAGAAAACCCAGGGTGGTGACTTTTGTAAACTGTGGACTCTACAGGCCGGCTGACTGCCGTGGGCCCTATTAACTCCTCAGTGTCTCCCTCAGCTGAGTCTGCCTGCAGCCCCATTTATGGCACCCCAGTTTTGTTTCAGTGGTGCTGGGGACTGAACCAAGGGCCCCATGGGTGCTAGCCAAGTGCTCCACCTCCCAAGGCCACTGCCCAACCCCCACACCTGGCTCTGACATGACCAACACCCTGGGACACTTTTGCAGATGGGGCCAACAGCAGCGTGCAGATAACAGGAAGGTCTGTGCACAGGGCCTTCTGAAGATCCCCAGGCAAAGAACACACTCCTCCCTGCTGTATTTCACCGCCTCTGGGACAAGCGCTAACCCTTCTGAGACCTGATGAGGGTATTTTCAAGAAAAGAAACAGCTAGGCCTGCGGGTGGAAGCCTGTAACCCCAGCAATTGGGAGGCAGGGGCAGGAGGATCGATAACAGTTTGAGGCTGGCCTGGGCTACAAAGTGAGTTCAATGCCAGACTGAATTATAAAGCAAGATCTTATTTTAAAAAGCAAACAAGCACAGACAGAAAGCCAGGCACTCTGCTGGGGTGGCAGCTGGTGGCAGTGGCCTCCCGAGCACACACAAGGCCCTGAGCCTGTCACCAGGACCAAAACTCAGTTGGTCAGGGCCTCTCCATTTCCACGCAGTGAGGACAGATCTAACCTTCCCAGCTTTTATCTGCTGAAAAACCAATTTTGATGAGTTTCTGTACCACATTACTTAGGAAAACATAAACTTGAGTTCTGGTTTCCCAACCTGTTTCTGGCACTACTGGCAATACTGGGGACTGAACACAAGGTCTCTGCACTGAGCTACACCCCCAGGTTTCCATACTTCTTCAGACAGGGTCTGGTTTGGTCACTACACTGCCCTTTGGGTTCAAAAATCACAGTTCTACCCCAGCCTCAGGAGTGCTAGGACTATGGGCCAGTGGGATCATGCCCAGTGGTCAGTATTTTTACCTAGGCACTTTATGGGCAGGGACCCCACTGTCCTGTTTGAGTGTTAAGGTGCAGACAGCCCTGAAAGTCACAGAAGGAACTCTGCGCAGGGAAGCAGCTGAGTGTGGTCAAGGCCTCGGGCACCAGATGCTCCCATGGCCACCTTAACTGCACAGAGGACCCTCCACCACAGAACCCAGGGAAGCGCATGGTGTGGTCACACAGCCCCTTTCTACTTCGGCCTTCTCGGACGCTTTTTTCTATCACGTTAGAGACTGAACCCAGGCGCCATCTAAACCCACCCCAACACACCCTGTTTTTTCTGAATTTCTGAGTCAGGGTTTCGCAATGCCATTGAACTGCCTGGGTGGGATGAGGACTTTGGCCCGCCGGCCCGCCGGCCCGCCTCAGTGCTGGCTGATGGCGGGTGCCTCTCTGCCCAGCCGCTCCGTACTCTCACTCAAGTTCCAGACAGTATGCAAATGATAGGGCATCTGCATGTTTTCTGCCTATGTCGAACTCCTGAAGTAGCTTAGATATGGACCAAACACCAAGGCACCTGTAAGTGAAGATCAGGTTTTAGGGTGCCAAATGCTGAATCTGGGGAGCGGACACCCTTCTGGCCTGCTGGGTATACGTGGGCCCTAAGACCCACTAGCAAGGGGAGTTTTCGGGCAAGAACAGAAGCCCCACGTTCCCTGCGTCCCCACTCCCAGCTCTGCCGCCTTGGTCCCCGAGCCTGGTGAGGCCGCCTCACTCCTGACGCCGGAAGAAGCCAGGCCCCTGCACCAGGACGGGTGAGCACACGACAGCCTGGGCGGCGCTGGGCCCAGCCCGCTCGGTGGGGTTCCGTGCCCACCCTGGCTGCCCTCACCTATCCGCGGCCCGGTCCCGTGTCCTGTCCCTCCTCCTCTGCTTCTCTCGCCTCTTCTTGGCCTCCTCGTCCTCCTCATCCTTCTCGCCTGTAACAGAGAAGGCCTTCAAGGCGCTGACGGGAGTTGGCTCAGACCCTCACGGGCTGCAGCTGGGCTGCCGCACCCTGCGCCTGGCCTCGGCCTCCACGGCACAGCCGGTCCAGGACGCCCCAAGGCACCGAGGGGTGTGGGTGTCAAAGGCTCCTGACGGACAGGGGCCTTGCTGAGGCCCCAGAGGAGTCGCCTCAGTCCTGCGGCTGGCTGGCAGGTTGCCAGCGCGGCCTGCTGTCGGGCCCCAGCCTGGCTGCTGACCCTGTGCCCTAGCACTGAGTGTTCTCCCACTGTCACCTAAGGAGAGCAGCTCTCTCCAGGCGGAGGCAGCAGCTGGCAGGCTCACAGGAGTGCAAGCCGCCCTGCCGCCCTCTCCCCACCTCTAGGTGGGCCACGATGCCAGTCCCCGGTGGCCTGGTCTGAGCTAGGGCCCAGCAGGATCCACAGTCCTTGCTGGCCCGTCCTCTATCTTCTGTCATAAAAACTGCCAGCCCGGGGCTTTGCGCTCTCCCGGGCCACACGGGAAGCAATCCTGGAAACAAAAAATGGGAAGAGACCCGTTGGTCCTCCCGTGTGCCCTTGGGGCCAGCGTCCCCGTGTGAGGCCAGGCCGGCCTGAGGCCGGGATGCTGAACATGTTGGAGAAGCATCTGAACTGTGACCCCTACCCCTGAAGCCAGTCCCGAGACTGTCCCACGAAGATGGCGACCGGCGGGCGCTGCTCAGAAGCCTCTCAAAAGGGCGTGTGGGACTTTTGGCAAGAGGTCACTGCCTGAAACTATGACTGCTGTTTAATAGCAAAGTCATCCCGGGTAGGTAGCAGGACCTGTGCGTAACAAACACGTCACCTTTGCTTTAGCATTGACCCGCCTGCACGAGCTGCTGGACACTGGAGCGGTCCCGCACTACGGACGCAGCTGCTCCGACATGGGGCGAGGCTAGGACCCTCCCGGACACAGGGCCGGCCAGCGACGGACAGGCCAGGGAACAGCAGCGGCGGGACCGCGTCTCTAGGTCCCCGAGGGTACAGCCCTGCGCTTTCTGGCTGCTCACTGTGGGCCTGTGGGTCCGCCTCGGCCTGGCCAAGACTCAGAGCGAATAAAGGCTCCTCTCCGGGACTTTGAGCCTGGTCCCGACAGGCCACCCTGCTATGCCCCAGGCCGGTGGGTGTCTTGTCCCACTCCCGCGTAGACTATAGCTGCCAAGAGCCCCAGCACAGAGGCAAGAG
This sequence comes from Cavia porcellus, assembly GCF_034190915.1. Classification (NCBI taxonomy): domain Eukaryota; kingdom Metazoa; phylum Chordata; class Mammalia; order Rodentia; family Caviidae; genus Cavia; species Cavia porcellus. The sequence goes on from NW_026947500.1 coordinate 66,894,389, forward strand.
CACAGCTCTGGGCTGCCAGTGGGCAAACTGGACACAGTGAAACCCAGGAGAGAACACAGAAAGCTGCACTGAGCAGGGGACAGAGAGGACAAACTAGACTGACAGCCCATCTCTCTCAGGTACCCGAGACCCCTTCTTTCTACCACCAGTGTCAGACACCAGGGACACCCCTCCTGCCCCGCCCAGCCTGAGTGAGGCGAAAGGGCTAGTTTCCAGCAATGCTGCCTTGGACACTGGGCACGCCTGGGGTGACTGCCGTGGCCACGGAGACCCAGACCCACCAAGCAGCCGCAGCCCTCTTCCACCCCGAGTGACAGGCTCCATGCAGGCCCCCTCGGGCTCAGAAGCGCCCTGCCCCACTGGGCTAGGAGCTGGGCGGTGCCCCGGGACAGCCACTGAGCAGCAGTGCGGACACGGGTGATACCTACCTCTCGGCCTCCCGGCGTCGCCGAACTCGTCCTCCTGGAAAAAGCCCAGATCAAGTCAGACACAGAGGCATTCTTAGAATTTCCACAGCTGGCCCAGCCCCCTTCTGCCATCTGTGTGTGGCATGGCTGGAAGACCTAGGGTGCTAGGCCTTCCAAACACAGGCACGCTGGGGAGGGAAACGCTGAGGGCCTATGCCTGGAGCCCGAGCCCCTGTTACTACTTCTGGGCGCCTTAAAGACCAGGACGAGGACCGTTTGGTCCCCAGATCACTGACCTTCCTGTACTTCTACCACTGGAACACCTGCCTCCTGGAAAATGCATACCCACAGTTCTGCACCCCAGAATGCCAGATGCCGTCTATCAAGAGAAGGCTAAGACATTCTGATTTGTGTCAGAGTTTTTTTTGTCTGTGTCCTGTCTTTTTAAAGACAGAGTCTCGCTATGTGGTTCAGGCAGGCCCTGGGCTCACTTTGTGGCCTAGGCTTGTCTTGAACTCACAACGATTCTCCTGCCTCAGCCTCCTGAGCACTGAGATGACAGAGGTGCGCCACCATGCCCAGCCTATTTTTTGTTTTTTAAAAAGAAGTCTCAACGTGCAGCCCAGGGTGGCCTCAGGCTCAAGGCAATCCTCTTGCCTCAGCCTCCTGAGTGCTGGGATCATGGGCCTTAGCCACAACTTATTTTTTCCTTTTGAGACAAGGTCCCATTATGTAACCCAGGCTGGCCTTAAACTCATGGATGGCAATCCTCCTGCATCACCTCTGGAGTGTTGGGATTACAGGTGTGCCTTACCACCCACTGACCACACACCTCTGTAATTCCACCTTTCTTGATTAAAAAATGGACTTTACCAACGTATGTTTGTATGCGCTCAGCATTCTAACAAATGAACTGAATCCTAACTGAAAATCTGAACAGAGCCAGTGTCTCAGGCAACAAGTCCAAGATTAAATTAGCAACCAGGAGAGTCTCAGATTCCCAGTCTGAATCTGGTGAATGGGGAGCAAGAGGAACTGACAACAGCTTTCTCAGGCACCCAAGGCCTCCAGGCCCTGACCCATCATGGGTCAGCACCTGCAGACAGTAAAGAAAGCAACCTCCCCGAGATGCCGAGATGCAAGGTACCAGGCACTGGGCAGGTGCTCCTTTCAACATGGGACACGAGGACTGAGAGGTGAGGACACAGGCCAGCTCCTGGCACACAGCCCGTAGCCAGTGACCCTCTGGTATGGTGTGCCAGCCTGTATTTATCATATTAAGCTGCCAGACCCAACACTGCAAGGCCACAAGAGAGGGTGGGGAAAGTGCTGGAAGCCTTTTTAGGAAGGGAACAATCTCTGCAGTCGCAGACTCAGAGATCCAGCTATAGGCTGTGGTCCCAAATCCACTCAGAGGTACACAGAGTGGAGTGCACTAGGAAAGCTGTTCCCACCCCTGTGAGATTCCATAATAAAGAAGGGCCTGCAAGACTAAAGGGGCTGACCCGAAAGGGGAACTTACACCCCGCATCTCTTCATCTCCTGACCGGAAGTCACCAGCTCCATCGTCTGCCAGACACAAAGGGATAGGTAAGGTCAGCCTCTGGGGCAGGCGTACCTATTTTGCTCTGCTCTCCCAAGCTGTGACTTGGGTGACAACCTGTACGGACCAAGGGACGATGGGAAATGCCACCCTAGTAACTGTGTGTGGACAGCCTGGACGGCCCAGGGAGTACCCCAGGCAGGGAACTGGCTCATCTCACACCCACCCGGCCTGCTGGGCCCCAGGTGTACCGTTGTCCGAAAAATCGCCTTCGCTGTCAGCGCGAACCAGTTTGGCATCCGGCTCCTCAAACAGAGGAAACTGCTTCCGCTTTCTGCCCACACTGTCAGGTCCAAAGCGCTCAAACCCTCTCCTCCTGGGCTATAGACACAAGCACATCCCATGTTCCACCTTCTCTGGAGCAGTAAGACACCCCGCAGAAACGAAGAGAACTCGCAAGATCAGAGAACAAAGGCAGGAGAAAGCTGAACGCAGTTAAAATTTAAAGCAAACATCCCTCTCAGGGGAAGCAGCCCAACTGTGAAAGGCTGCTGATGTGAAATGTCCAGGAACAGAGGAGCCAGAGACAAAAGCAGATAGGGGGCTGAAGGGGACCAGCGGAGGAACGGAGGGCAGCTGCGTGTCGCTGTGGTTCTCTCGGTTGATGCACTGGATTGTGGCAACAGAGGCACAATTCCCTAAACTTGCTCAAAGTGGAACCCTGACCTCATGTGAGTGCATCTTGCAGGATATAATTTCACCTCAATAGAGCGAGCTGTTGAGGAGAAGCCAAGGTGCCCGCGGAACACCGAGTACTCACCCGTTCTCTCATCCGAGCCTGAGACCGGCCACATCCGTACGGCATGGTGCTGTCGTAGCCCCCTGCCCCCTGCATCTCCATCATGCCGTAGTCAGGCGCCATGGACTGGGAGAAGAGGGGTGGGGGCGGCCTGCTTGGGGAGGGGCCACCCAAGCCCCGGCCCCCCATGTAGTTCAGCTCGTTCCAGGAGGCGGGGAGGGGTTCGGCGGGCGCCGAGGGGGGCAGGAAGGGGTCACTGCGCATGAAGCTGCTGGAACTGCTCCGGTCTTGGAAGCGGCCCGGGCCGGGGCCCGTCCCTGTCCCTGGGCCCTGGCTCTGGCCCCGGCCTCGCATGAAGCCATCAAGGGAGCCTCGCTCCCGGGCTGGGTCCCTGCAGTCACTGTACTGCCCACCAAAACTGCCATTGCGGTCGGTCCCCAGGTCAAAGTCATAGTCGTAGTTGTAGCTGGGGCGGTAGGGGTTATGCTCGGGCAGGCAAGGCCTGGAATCGTAGGACTCGTATGGCTGGAAGCGGAAGGAGCTAAGAAGGAAGGGACACTCATCAGGTGTGGCCCGGACCCCCCCCAGGCCACCCAGGCCACCCAGGCCGACGCCCTGCCCTCTTCTGAGGCCAGCTGAACACCTCCCACAAGGTGCCCCTCAGCTTTCCTGCCTGCCACGTCAATGTGCAAAAGGCAAAGCAGCCCAACACCCCTCTAGACATCACTGAATGAAGGGTGCAGCACCCCTGGCCACAGAACCGAGACAAGCGTGACACAGAACTAAGACATCTCAGTCCACAGCTCCAGACACCACTTAGGAAACCAGAGACTTAGGGAGCTCAGCAGCCCACCCCCCACCCCAGACGGCCCAGCTTGTCCTGCCGCACTCAGGAGAGGCGAGACGGAGCAGATACCCATCCCCATCTGTGCATCTGCGCTGGCAGGGGTCCCCCAGGTAAGGGCTCAGATCCATAATCACCTCTCCCGGTCCTGCATGCCCTCCCCACCGCTGCTGCTCCCGCCCCTGCCTCCTTCCTTGGACATCATGTCCAAGCGCTGGTTGATCTTGGCAATGAGCGAGTCAGAATTGTCGTTGCATGGTTCTGGGCCGTAAGAGGCCATGTGCATGGAAGGGCCACCGGCTGCCAGGCCACCATCACTGGCTTTGGTGGCCTCCCACGAAGCGGGGCCATAGCTGTAGGTCGCTCCTGCGGTGACGTTGGTGCTCTGGGCACCATAATAATTGAAATTGTCATAACCTGTCGGAAGGAAGAGGAAAGAGATCAGATTTCAGCAGCCACAGGTGCACAGCACCCACCAGCCACTGTAAAGGACAAAGTTCCCAGCACCCAATGCCGCGGGCACACACCATGTATGTGACCAGCCGAGAGGCAACAGGAGGCCAGAGGGATAGGAAGCCTTGACTCTGAGCACTGATTTTCCTGGGTCGGACCCTACAACTTACCCCGCCCCGAGCCAGAGGCACTGAGCGCCCCACAGAGGAAGGCTGGGCTGCGGACACCCTGCATGACACCCCTGCTGCCATTTCTTCTGAGGCTGGGCCAGCCCGGGCTGGCCTCTTCCTCACAAGGAGCCAAGGAACTCGCACAAACTCCCTCGGCCCGTCCTGTCCGCCCACCTTCAGGACAGCTACCAGCACTGCGCCTGGACCCCACAAAGGGCTTACCTTGCCAGCTGGCCACGCCACTTCCGTATGTACCTGAGGAGACATAAAAACACACAAGGGCTTCATAGGCAGAACACGAGTGCCTGGAACCGGGGTGGAGGGACAGGAGCCACCTCGCTCTGGAGGAGCCGGGCAGCCAGGCCACTGCCATAGCAGTGCTCAGAGAGCACCGGGGACGCATCTTGCTGTTCTCCTTTCCCACAGAAGGGGCCAGCACCTTCTGGGTTCCCTCCCAGGTGAGCCCTGCTTCCTCCCCTGGGCAGGCAAAGAGAGCTGTGCCCTCTGGAGAAGCCAGCTGGGAGGCCAGCCTGGCTGAGGCCCAGGTTGGGCCCTAATAAAGAATCAGCTTGCACCAGAAGCCAGAGCTCAGGCACCATCAGCCACTCTAACAAGGCAGCAACCAAAACTCCCATCTTCAACGGAGCCTCTGGGACACAGGACACTGATGGGCCGGGCAGCAGCCCTGCTCCCAGTGGTGTTAGGGCAGCCCCCAGGCTCCTAAAACAAAGGGCACCATCTTCCCCTAAAACACTGGCTGGCAGAAAGCAAACAAGAGATGCTGCTATCAGGGAGCACCTCCAAACTCGGGAAACTCTCCATCTGAACTCTAGGGCAGAGATCAGCGACAGCCCCAGGCCACATCCAGCTCACTGCTCCTTTCAGTACAGCCCTCAAGCTAAGAGTGGGTTTTACATTCCTAAACAGAGGAAAAAACACCGGAAAGGAGACCCCACGATGTAGGTACACCATGGATGGAATTCTATGTACCAGCTAAATTCTTTAAATCTAAAAATACCCTGGGAAGTTTATTAAAGGAAAAACTGCACTCTCAAATATTTATCTACAGTATTAGAACAAAAAAGCTTTTGCAAGACACACCATTGTATGACACATGGAAATGAGGACGAGACTTCAGGGTGCAGAGATAAGTACTAGCACGTTATCAACCAGTTTGTATCATCTGTGCTGATTGTGTACTAGCTGAAGACATGGACTACGCGACCTAGCAGAAGAAATGTTTGCAGGCCCTTGGCTTGGTGCTGCCATGCCAGGGCCCTGGATCGGGGACCCAGTGCCTCACTCATGATGCAGATCCCACTTACCCTGAGTGTTGGCAGGTCCAGCACTCCAGGCCCCATATCCTGCAAGAAGACAACACTGTTAAAGAGTCTGTTCACAGGGGCGGGGATTTAGCTCAGTGGCCTAAGTGCCACCCTTGCAAGCCCTGGTACCACCAAAAAAAAAAAAAAAAAACAAAGTCTATTCATCCTAAAGCTTCTAAGACTAGAGCCAAGACCAGCACTACAGATTATTGACCAAGATTAATGATGTCACCCATGTACCCTTGCTACCATTAAATCAGTATTACCTAAACAACTATTCTTACAGTCTTACTGGTTGATCACAGTTTGACCTATGTTGTACCCGTGTCATGACTTTGCTCTACAAAACTCCCTTCGAGAGGTGGGCTTCCTTGGCTACCCATTCGGGACCCCTTTCTGTCTCTCTGGAGCTCTTCCTATTCCCCATTTGTTTTCTTCAATATACGGTAAACCTAAAAACAAAACAAAGATTCTGTTTTTCAGGCCAGGGATACAGCCCAGAGGCACAGTGCCTGCCTGGCAAGCACAAGGTCCTAAATACAAAACAACATCCACCAAAACACAAAAACCAGTTCTGCTATCACACTAAAGAATGGGGCCTGGAAGCTCGGAGACACTAAAGGGCTGGCCTCACAGGCGTTAGTGTAACCCAGCACTGCCTGCACTCTCGCAGTCACCCCCATCGACTGACTGCAGCATATTACTCCACCAGGCTGAGTGGAAAGAAGGGGGGGGGGTTGGGCTGGCAAGTGAGTCCTGTCCTCATCCACAGGGAGCCTCAGCACAGAACCCCCATTTCAAACTTCAATCTACAGCTAAGGATGGCACAGGCAGACAGAATCCCCCAACCTTTCTGGCCCACAGAAATGGAAAACCAGCTCAGACTGCTGCAGGGGACACCCCATCACTGGGAACGTAACTTGGGTAACTTGGGAATTTAATGACGTAAAACCATGGCTTTTTGGGTTTGACTTCCACGAGATATTTAAATCCCTGCAATGGCTTCCTGGGCCTTTAAGTTCCAGGGCCTCAGCCTGGCCCCCAGAGACCAGACTGCCCTCCTACCCCTCCAGGCAAGCATGTGTACATCACACTTTTTAAATTTCTAAGTTCCTAGAGCCCAGCACACAAGTGGGCAGTCAGCTGGCTGGCCATGCTGTCAAAATGACTCCATTATGAGGACCCCAAGATGTGTCCTCATCTCCCTCGCCAGGACCCCCACCACCAAGTCAATGCCGGACCCAGCCAACAGCACATGCCATGGTCCCTGATTGCCACTCAGAGAGGACAGAGCAAAAGCTCACAAGCTAGGGGACCTGACCCATGGTCCTGCTGTGACTCACATTTCCCCTCTGATCATCTCTAAAGGTACAACAACAGAAAAGTAGCAGGCAGTTCTAAAAGTGACCAAACTTGGGGCCTCCTTGTGAAGTACTGAGCTATCATTCACTTAATCTCAAAACATTTCTGGAAATACAATCAGGGAGGCAGCAGTATCTTAATCTAAAAGAAAGAGACTGCAACTCTCTAGGGGTACAACATGACGTTTCTGAAAAAATATCTGGTAGGGAAAAAAGGAAAAAGAAATAAAAAAGAAAACTAGTTTAAAAAAAAACCTGGTAGGAAAACCAAGAATGGGAGATCTAGCCAGACCCTGAAAAGCTTGAGGTTCTCAGTTTGATTCCCCAATCCCTGCCTCAAAAACAAACAAAAAATTCAGGCTTTGCTGAATATGATGGAGCACCAGTAAGGCCAACACCCCAGCAGGCCGAGGCAGGAGAATCCCAAGTTTAAACCCAGCCAGGGGAACTTAACGAAAGGCTGTTTATAAATTTTAAAAAGGGATGGAAATGTTGCTGTGTGCTAAGGGTCTGCAATCAATCACCAGTAGTGAGGAAGGGGAGGCTGCCCCAGGATCAGACGGTGTAGGCTATTTTTTTTTTGGGGGGGGCTGTCTTTTTTGAGACAGGGTCTCACTATGTGGTACAGGCTCCCCTGGGGCTTACTTTGTAGCCCAGGCTGGTCTCGAACTTGCCACGATCTGCCTGTCTCAGCCTCCCGAGTGCTGGGGTGACAGGCGTGAGCCACCAGGCCCGGCTCCGGTGTAAACTATTTATCCCCCACCCTGTATGTTAATTATTCCGCGAATCTGGCTCTCAGCACGATGCCAGGCCTCCAGGGAGGCTGCGACTCCAGAGACAGGAAGTAGGTAGGCCCCACTACAAGGAAGTCTCGGAGACCAAATGGGAAAAAGGGCACGTTGCCTCCCACGGCAACCCATGGCTCCTCTAGGCCACCGTACGGGGTGACCTCAAAAAGAACCCGAAAACACCTGGTTTCCGACTTCGCACGAGGAAATACTTCCTCTCCAGTCCTACCTCGTCCTACGCCGGCCTCGTCTCCAGCGACCTATGCCTGCACGAGCCCGGCACATGGCAGGCGCCCGGCGGAGCCCCGGGCCAGCCTTGCGGGAGGCCCGGGCCGAGCTAACGCCCCGAGAGGGAGCGCATACTGCCCCGGACCCCGACTTGGGCCGCGGCTCCTGCCGCGCGCTGAGGCCCCGCCCCCGGCGCCGCCATTTTGTGGCGTCCTCGGTAGAGGAAGGCGGGACAGCATACGCCGAGGGCGCCGGCGCCAGGTCCAGCAGCTTTCCGCCGGCGTTTGGGGACTGCACCGCCCGAGGAGCCCCCGAACCCCACAGCTGCGCCAGCCCCGCCCGGCCCTGTTGGCCAATCCGCTGGCGGCGCCCCGGGAGCGACTGCGCGGAGCCCCAATGGGGAGCGCGCGCGCGCTGCGGCTGCCTCTCTACAGGGCCGCTCTGCAGTCGCGGCGCTCGGGCCGAAAGCCCAGGCATGCAAACCCCGCGCGGTGGCGGCGGCGGCGGCTTCCTTCCCCCGACAGCGCCTTCCCACCCCGCGCCAAGGTGCCCATACTGACCTCCGTAGCCCTGGTCCATGTCTCCGACTGAGCCCGCCAGCCAACCCTCTTTCCAGCCTTCCACAGGACGCTCGCGTTTAACGTACCTTCCGCCGCCCGCTACTGGAAGACTAGAGGTGCGTCACTCCTCCTGCACGCTCCCATTGGCCGGCCTTCGAGGAGGCCCCGCCCTGCCGCCCAGCTACTTTCTGGGTCTCAGGATTCGAGCCCGCAGCATCTCGGGAGTTGTGGTCGAGTTACAGCGTCAGAGTCGGGCACGCGCCAAGCGCCTCCCAACGCGCCCGCCCGCCCACCGTGCGCAGGCGCACCACGCCCTCCGCGCCGCCCAAGGACACACCGACGCGGGGAGAGAGGGAAAATTTTTATTATGCTCAATCTCCAGGCTCGGGCCGCGGGCCGGGTCACGGGGCGCCCCCGCCGCCTTCCTCGTCGTCCTCCACGTCAAGGCCCGGGATGCCGCGGATCTGCCGCTGCAGCGCCCCGCCCAGCAGGGGCACGGCGCCCTCCTCTTCCTCCTCGGGGGGCGGCGGCGGCGGGGGCGACGCGGGCTCGGGCGCCGGCTCCGGGGGCACCGGGGGCGGTGCGGGGACGCCCTCGGCCCCCAGGGCCTCGCCGGGCGCGGCCTCGTCCAGAGCGCCGCCCTCCGCCTCCTCCTGCTCCTTCTCCTCCTCGGGGCTGTCGGTGAAGGGGTTCTCGCCCTGCGGGAGGGAAGGAGGCACTGAAGTCGGGGAGCACGGGGCGAGGCCGGGCCGCCGGGCAGGGCTAGGGGCAGCTCCGCCCTCACCTTCAGGTAGCGCTCCAGCTTCTTGCTGATGAGCTTGTTGTTGAGGATGCTGCGGGCCACCATGAGCGAGGACTTCTTGGACTGCTCCATCATGAGCTGCGGGCAGGGCAGGGCAGGGCAGGCAGGGCTGGAGAAGCCGCAGCCGGGGCTGGGGCCCGGGCCCGGGCTCGGGCTCGGGCCAGCCCACCCGCCCCAGCCTCTCCAGCTCACCCTCGGCTCTGCCGCCACATCCTGCCAGCGGAGGCGGGCAGGGAGGCCGAAACACGGCCTAGTGACTCATTAGGGTTAGAGTTAGATGTGCATGGCTCCATATATTTAAGAAAATTAGGAAGTCGGGCTGGGAGGCACATGCCGCTCGGGGAGGCCGAGGCAGGAGGACTGAAAGTTGGGTGTCCAATCTTAGCAATTTAGAGCTCATGCCTCAAAAGAGCTGGGAGTGTGGTTTAATGTGAAGATCCCAGATTCAGTCCAGGAAAAAGGAAAATTATTTTAAAAGCCAAAGGTGTAACTCAAGAGGCATTAGCTGCCCTAACATCTAAGTAGCATTTTAGGGTAAAGAAAGAATTTTTTAAAACAGGAACACAGTCAAACAGTCCACGGAAGTGACATCCGTCCTTTTAACCTGTAGGATACGGGAATGAAGAAGTTTACCTGCAGCAATGAGAAGACTGTAAAGACTTCTCTGCTGGTGGAAGGCAGCTCTTTACACAGTTTTAGAAGGCAGTTTGGTATTTGCATCGGTGACCCCTATCCCTGAGTTTAAGGCCTGGGCACACACATGCACACTGTTTGCAGGGCTGAAAAACTGGAAAGCACCTCAGTGTTCCTCAGTGCAGAAACCAAACTGGTCACACATCTGAAGAACACTGTGCGTCCCTAAAGTCCTCTCCTCCGCCGGCACAGTAAGGAAAACAGCACAGCAGCTGCGGCAGTGCACACCTGCAGTCCCCGCACTCAGCCAGGGTGACTACTAGAGCACACCCAACCTGAGCGATTTAGCAACTGAGCAAGACTCTATCTTAAAATAAAACAATATTAAAAACGGCTCAGAGCTGAGGGTAGTGGGGTATGCCTGTAGTCTCTGCAGGAGGACTGCTGTGAGTTCAAGCCCAGTGTAAGTTCAAGGCCAGCCTAAACTATACAGACCCTGTGTCAAAAAATCAAAACAACAACAACAACAAAAAGAAAGCAAAACAAAAGCCTCAATTCAATGCGCATTCTGGGGGAAATAATGGTGTGTGTGAACAATCTATCCTGTGCCCCAGCTGTTCTGTCCGGAAAGATTATACCAGGATGTTCCATCCTCAGTGGTGGGACTCCCTCACTTTATCACAACAAAGCCATAGCAGCAAAGGGGTTAAGATGCCACCTCCAGGAACCTTGTGGAGCCCAGATAACCACAGAAAGCCTCTTGTTTCTACGCCCCAGCCCACATTCACCTGCTTTCTCTACTACTCTGAGGAAGTATATTAACAGGCCTCATGCGTGCCCGTGACAGTGTTGGAGGCATGCCCTCATAGGGACCCCAAACCCGCCGCACACGCCTCCTCCAGGGCCCAGGTAGATATATTACAAGCTTTCCCAACAAGACACATTTAGGCTGCTTCCAGATTTTCATCCCAATAACCACCAAAATAATAAATGCTGCTGGGCTTGTGCTCTGAATTCTACCCAAACAGCCTCCCCAAAGTGACAGTGTCTGATTACACTGGGGAGAAAAACTTATGCTTCCTCTAACTGCATTTGTGAGCTTAGGAGTTGGAGGCCAGCCTGGGTCAAGTTGCCAAGGACAGGTCCAGAATGAGCCAGAGGTGATCCACACTCTGGAGGCTGAGGAGGCAGGATCACTCTGAGTTCAAGGCCAACCTAGTGTAGGCAATGAGTTCTAGGCCAGCCTGGGCTACAAAGTGAGACCCTGTCTCAAAGAAACAAAGCCCATCGGCACTGGATGTCACCACTGGCATACTTTTGCTGCTGCATGAAAACAGCTTCCGCCTGCCTCAAGGAGGCCCACTCCTCTTTGGTGTCTGGACTTCCTGGCTTGCTCAGGAAGGCTTCCACACTCAGAGAAAACAAGCCACACACATTTTCCCGTTGGTTTACATTTACATTTTCTGGGACTTAATAGTACGAAACAGGGGTCCAACTTTCTTGTCCAGAAATTTATAAAACAAGCTATTATTTCCCACTAATAAAAATACAGATTCACACTCCTATGTATAAATCTGAAATCCTCAAAGCTCTAGAAAATAGAAGATTCCTAAAAAACAGAGTCCTCCCCAAGAATTCATTTGGTGGCAGAACACAGCCCACACTACATTGCTATGCCATTCTTGTTTATGCCACTTGCACAAGCCACTCCAATTATTGATTATTCAAACACAAGGACTTTTCCCAGGTCCTGCTGGGGTCAGTGGTCATACTGTAGTCTCTCTGAAGCACCCAAATTAAACCAAGGTCAGCCCTGAGGGCTGAGCGAAGGGACCTGTGCTGGCCATAGACTAAGCTGTGAAACATACCCAGGCCTCTTCCAAGAGCCTCTATTTTGGTTGCACTGTTTTGCTTTCTGTTGTTTGAAATTGCACTGGCTGGGCCAGGGATTTAGCTCAGTGGCATAAGTACCTGCCTGGCAAGCTTGAGGTCGTGAGTTTGATTCCTGGTACTGCAAAAAAATCAAAACAAAAAAAACCTGACAAATAAATTGCACTGGATTTGTAATGATTTTTATTTGAGGTGCTTGAGCTCAAACCGAGGCCCTCAAGCATGCTAGACAGCTGTTATCACTGAGCTATATCCCCAACCTATAACACATTTTCTCTGAACTCATGACTGCATTTTGTGTAATATTTTCTTTTTGAAAACTCACGCCCTCGAGTTTGCCAGGCAGGCCTTCCACCACTGAGTTAAATCCCTGGCTCTGCTATGTAATCTTGCAATGTTTTGTCAGGCGCAGAATTACAGGTGCTGCGTGTAGGTACTTAGGTGTGAAAGATGTAAAGTCATCAGCCAAGCATAGTGGGACGTGCCTATTATGCCAGCACTCTGGGAAGCTAAGGTGGGAGAACTGTAAATCTGAGCTCCATCTGGCTGATTTCACAATTTAGGGAGAGCCTGTCTTTACTTTTATTGTTTTGGTTCCAGGGACGGAACTCATGGCCTCATAATTGCCAGGCAGGTACTTATGCCGCTGAGCTAAATCCCTGGCCCAAGCCTGTCTCTTTAAATAAATAAAAAGCTAATCTCACAGAAACAGAGTAGAACAGTGGTTAAGAATGGCTGAGGAAGGGGCTGGGGATTTAGCTCAGCGGCATAAGCGTCTGCCTTGTAAAGCAGCCAGTCGTGAGTTCACCCCTGGTACCGATAAAAAGGAAAAAGACCAAAAAAAAAAAGAATGGCTGAGGAAGGCAAAGAGGAGGGAGAGAGGGGTCCAGAGCCGACAGCACAGAGGAACCACCTCTGACCTGTGACCTCCTGTACCACAGGAGGCAACTACTGCTGCTGACTGTGCCTGGTCCAAGAGAGAGAGAACTGCACATCCCCAGCGCAGAGAAGCACAAATAGCTCTGCACATGCGCTCTGCACACGTGTAATGCAGCATCACACTCTACCCTGCAGTTATGTGCAGTTAATGTGTCCACTAAAAACCAAAGTGCAGAGGGGCTGGGGACACGCAGCTCAGTGGCACAGGTACACTGGACTCTGAGTGCAGGTCCCAGCACCAGGAGAAACACGTACGCCCACGTACACAGTCACTCTGTAAAGCAGGACGCTACAACCCTGTGGTCTCCCCATCTCCCACTGACCTCGGTGCTGGTCTGCACCCCCACACTGCTCGGGGGACAGGGGCCCTGCTGTGCTGTGCTATCCACAGCACTCCTACCTAAGAGCGCCGCCCGCTCCCTGCACTGGGGCCTTGTGCCACACTCTTGGAGGCCCTGCGGTCACTCAGTAGGACACCCTGTTTGTTTTCAAGTGTTATCTTTTTAGGCTGCCCAGGTTGGGCTCCAGCTTGCAATCCTCCTGCCCCAGCTTCCCCAGCAGCTGGGAATGCAGCCATGCACGACCATGCCTAGCTCACAGCTTTCCCCCACAGCTTTCTGGTTAGATCTGTGGTCCTAAACACTTCCTACAGTGTATGATCGCGGTCAGGCTTTCCCATCATTTATGTTTCCAGTTGGTTATTACTAGTATAGAGATAAATACAAGCCGGGTGTGGTGGCTCATGCCTGTAATCCCAGCACTCCGGAGGCTGAGGTGGGAGGATCATTGCGAGTTCCAGACCAGCCGAAGCTCACAAAGTGAGCTCAACACCGGCCTGAACTGCATAGTGAGACCTTGTCTCAAAAAAAAAAAAAAAAAAAAAAAAAAAAAAAAAGAGAGATAAATACAAGCTTTTTGCATGCTATCTTAGATTCCATCCCCTTACCAAATTCTATTAATTTTAAAAATAATTTGCTGGATATATTTGAGAGTATAGCTCAGTAGCATGCCTGCCTGATAAGCACAAGATCCTGAGTTTGATTCACAGTACAAAAAAAAAAAAAATTTAATTTGTTGGAAAACGTGAGACCTTGTCTCAAAAAAAAAAAAAAACAACAAAAATTTTCTGCAATCATTTGGATTCCTTAGAATTTAATCCCATTATTTTTTCAGTGTTTTCCTTTTATAACAAAAATGTTGCTAGTTTTTTAAACTCCCCTTGTGTACCAGAGACAAAGCCCAAAGTACTGTATATATCTGCATCATTACTAAATTGACATTTACTTAACATTTTCCCTTACTACTTCTATGCAGCTAGTAAGAAACTTACCTACTTTTTTTTTTGTTTTGTGGTTTTTTTTTTTTTTTTTTTTAAACTTTTAACTTTTCATCGGTATCAGGGATCGAACTCACAATCGCCTGCTTGCAAGGCAGGCGCTTATACCGTTGGGCTAAATCCCCAGCCCCTTGTTTTGTGTTTTGAGACAGGGTCTTACTAAGCAGTTCAGGTTGCCCTTGAGCTCACTTTGTAGCCCAGCCTGGTTCTGAGTTTGCAATAACTTTCTTGCTTTAGCTTTGAGTGCTGGGATTAGAGGAGTGCAGGGATTGCAGACATGTGCCACCACGCCTGGCTTATCTACATTTTGATCTTGGCATTATTTTTATCTGATTTTTAGAAGGTTAATAATGCTTAAGAATTAACTAGAAGTCAGGCATGGTGGTTTGTGATCCCAGCACTTGGGAAGCTGAGGCAGGAAGATCCTTATGAGTTCAAAGCCAGCCTGGGCTACATAGTGAGCTGAAGGCAAACCTGAGCTACATAGTGAGACACCCTGTTCTCAGGAAAAAGAAACAACCAACTAACGAACCAGAGAGGACAAACCTGTAGCATGGCAGTCTGAGGAGCTCTGTGGACCCAACTCTCTAGTGTAATTGACAAAAATAACCAAATAATGATAACCAAAAAATAACCATAGAAAGGAACAAGCTGTGTTAAGGGACCCGTACCCAGTCCCCAAGATGACTGTAAACTGCACGCACTACAAACGTGTACTAACAAAATTAAACGATTTTTTTAAATCTTCAAAGGAAAACAAAAAGTAAGGAGAAAAGGGCACTGAAACCTGTGAGTAACAGTGCTAAACAGGACCGGCTGCCTCTGCCTTCCCAGCTCAGTGGACGCAAACTCCACTGCAGACTCCAGGGCTGCGGGCAGCCCCACCTCTCCCACAGCACTCCAGGGGTGATCCCTGCCTGGGCAGAGGATGCCACCCCTGCTACCTGCTACCCGGCTGAATCCGGCAAGCCTGACAGAGATCTGCCCTCTGCTGCTCTGAGGCCCCATGCATGCAGTGGGGTGTCAGCCAGGGTGCAGCCCGGTGGACACTGTGGCCCAGGAGCCTGGCTCATTCATGAGGTGTGGGTCCCACGCCAAAGGAGGCTGTGGGTGGCTCCTCCCTGTCCCCTCCACAAGGCAGCAGGTGACCCTGAGAGCTTCGCTGCACTTCATTCCCTAGAACACGGGAGTCTGAGTCTAAGGACGCGCTCAAAACAGCCGGCACTGTGGCACACACTGAGAATCTGAGCGCTTGGGAGGCGGAGGGAGGAGGGCTGCCAAGTCTGAGTCCAGCCCAAACAATTTAGCAAGACCCTATCTCAAAATAAAAAGCTCATGGAGAAGGCCTTGGGTTCAACCCCCCAGTGCCACGAACAAACCCGGACAGTGACAGCGACAAGGACAACAACAGGGGGTACAGAGTACAGGAACGGAGAGGAGACTGAAGATCTGATGGTGAGGCGAGCTAAACCATAGGACTCTAGCTACAGAGCCTTTCCAGGTTCGGAGTAAGCTGCAATCTCAGCAGCTCGCTCTGTGAAGGAGCCTGATTTAAGGGGATTAAATTAGGGACCCTCCTATGCCCCAGAGCATTACTGAGAATAGAGACGCCACCTGAAACAAGTAAGGCATGCCTGCTAACCCCCCCAACACCCAGGCCCCACCTGCTTCCTCCCCAGGGCACGGCACAGAGCTGCTCTCTCCACGGGCAAGGAAACCCTGGGCGGGCTCACTGCAACGGACCTGGCTGAGAGACCCCGAGAGGGAATCCAGTAACCAGGTGCCGGGGGAGGGGGACCACACGGTCTCCAAGACACCTGGTTTCCAACAAAACTTACGAGATGTTCAAAGATGACTCTGAGCTGAGCCCGGCACAGAAAAACCAGGCAGACTTCAGCCCCATACGCGGCTCAGCACAGAGCGCGCCGACCACCATGTCAGAATCCCAGCACCACGAGGGGGAACACACGAGGAAGACTTGGAATCAAAAATATGTTTGAAGAATTAAGCGCGGACCGGGACTTAGCTCAGTGGCTAAGCGCAAAGTTGTGAGTTCCATCCCTGGCACAAAAAAAAGAATGAAGTCCATGAAAAGGAAAACAGTCTGATGACACATTCAGTTCAAACACACAGGGCATTACCCAGAGGCAGAAGCTGTCATCAGAGTAAAACGGGACTCCACAAGAAAGCAGCTTCACAAGAGAGGCCCGGCAGCAGATCTGAACTCAGCCACTGCGCACGGAGGAGAACCACGGCCCGGAACCACGGCAGGCAGCTGTAGGTGGCCCAGCTTAGGCAGCCCGCAGCCAGAAAGGGAGAGGAAGAGGAGGGACCCAGCATTGAAAGGAAGAGCAGCTGCCCGGCTGCCTGTCGCCCAGCACTCTGGGAGGCTGAGGCCCGAGGGTCACAGGTGTGAGCCCGGCCGGCCGGGGCCACTGTCCCAGACAGGAACAGTGAGACCCTGTCTGGGAAGGAGAAGCATGCAAAGGGCCAGGCTTGTAGCTCAGTGTGCAAGGACCTCGATCCAACCCCAGCTTCCAAGGCCGGGCGTGGTGGCTCACGCCTGTAATCCCAGCACTTGGGAGGCTGAGGCAGGAGGATTGTTGTGAGTTCGAGACCAGCCTGGGCTACAAAAGAGAGCTCAAGGCCAGCCTGAACTGCATAGCGAGACCCCGTCTCAAAAAGACAAAAAACAAACAAACCAATCCCAGCTTCCCCAAACTGACATCTATACACCAAAGCAGCTGGGCCAGTTCCACAGGAAATAAACAGAATTCCACAAAAGTACACATCATCATGAAAACGCCAAGGTTTGAGAACAGCACAAAACAAATGAAAGCAGCAAAGCAAAATAAACCACTTCCAAGAGAAAGCTGATGGCTAAAGTGGAATCTCACCTGCAGCCAGCAGCTAGCAGCAGGCGGGATGCAGCTCAGAGGGAGGGCGCCTGCCTGGGCACATCGCGGTGCAACCTCAGCACCCAAAGGGAAAAGAGGGAAGGGGAGGGGGAGAAGGCGGGCACCTGGGGTGCTGCACATACCTAGAACCCCACCTCCTCAGGAAGCTGAGGCAGGAGTATTACAAAGTCTAGGCAACCTGTGCCCCTTAGCTGGACTCTCTCAGAATAAACAAACAGGGCTGGGGTGAGGCTGAGTCCTCCCTGGTCCCACCCCCAGGAACACATGCTTGCAGGTAACATCTAAAAAAACCACTGAAGTAGTGACCCCTGAAAACCAGGGAGAAAAGTCATTAAGGAAATTAAAGCGCTGCTAAACGAAGTCCTCGCCATAAAGCAAGCTGTAAGGAGAACAGCACAGACAGATAGCTCAAACGAATCTCCGGTGGGCGTGGGTCACACAAGGCAATCAAAGGCGCAGGGCGGGGACCAAAACTCAAAAGCCAAATGCATGGGATGGTCTCTTTCCCTCCTCTTTCAAATAGTGCTGGGACCACTGGATACCTACTTGAAAAAGAAACTTAGACTCATACCTAAAACCTTACTAAAAAACCACCCAAAAAAAACCCTAAATAGAGCAAGACCTGATTGTAAAAGTTAAAAGTAAAAGTAAGAACTCTTAGGAAAAAAGAGATTCGCTAATGAATTCACAGCTTTGACACCCACAGCACAAGCGTTACGAGAAAAATAAGTAAACTGGGCATGGTGGTGCATCCCTGTGATCCCAGTATCCCAGGAAGCTGAGGCAGGAAGGTTCCAAGTTTGAGCCCAGCATGGGCAACTTAAAAGACCATGTCGTACAAATTAGAAATGGCTGGAAACTCAGCTCCGTGGAAAAGCCTTGGATCAAGCCCCAGGAAGGAAGGAAGGAAGGAAGGAAGGAAGGAAGGAAGGAAGGAAAGAAGGAAAGAAGGAAGGAAGGAAGGAAAGAAGGAAGGAAGGAAGGAAGGAAGGAAAGAAGGAAGGAAGGAAAGAAGGAAGGAAGGAAGGAAAGAAGGAAGGAAGGAAGGAAGGAAGGAAGGAAGGAAGGAAGGAAGGAAGGGGAGAGAGACAGAAAGCAAAGCAAAGCGGGAGAGAGGGAGGGAGGAGGGAAGACAGACCAAACAAACAAACCAAGCAACACCAAATCACTTTATCAGAATTAAAAGGTTTTTATACCAAAGGACACATCAAGAAAGTGCAAAAAACCCCAGAGTAAACACAGTAGTTGCTTATGATTCAAAGAAGGACCCACATCCAGAGTTCAGGGAGCAGGACTCCGGGCTGCGGACTGGCTCAGTGGCTGAGCACCTTCCGCAGCACGAGCAAGGCCCAGGGTCCAATCCCCAGCACTGTCCCCCAAGTCATGCTTCCCCAGTGATACACAAGTGGCCAGCAGGTCTATGACAACAGCCACTGGCCACCAGGGACACACCGCGCCCCACTGCCACGCTGGCCCGATGAGCAGCCCAGGTGGCACCAAGGCGGTGCGGGGCACTCTGCTGCCTCCTGCTGCCGGCGAGTGTGAAATGGAGCGGCCACTTGGGGAAGCACACCGCAGTGCAGATGACCTGCAAGGCCTGTGCTCCTCAAGACGTCCCCCACAGAGGACCAGGAGTCTGATTCTAACTGTACCAAGCATCTAGACGCAGCGGCGCAGACCGGTGCTGCCTGAGGATGGCGGCCGGGCTGGCCTTGTTCCTGAGGACGGGGCAACGTTCCATGATTGTACTTGGTGGCTGCAAAACAACAGCTCTGTAGGAGCTAAACACGACTACACTGCAAGCGTGGCGTGGCTGTCAACCAGACACCCTTCCAGAGCCGAGCCTGCTCCAGGTGTGCTCGGGAGGCTCCGGCCTCCCCAGCCTCCCAGGAGCCGACAGGCTCCCGCGCAGGCTTCTGCCTGGGAGCCTGCTGACCTTGCTAGAGCAAGCTAAGTTAAACCTCGTAAGTCATGGTGGAGTACTGTGACCAGCAAAGGGAAAGGGATTAGGAACTGATGGCCAACGGCAGTATCTGCAAGCTTTTCATTCATTCCTTTCTTCCTTTCTTTCAACTGTCTGAGCCAGGGTCTCCCTATGCAGTTCCAGCTGGCCTTCAACTCTCTGCAATCCTCCTGCCTCAGCCTCTCGAATGCTGGGGGTTACAGGCACGCGCCACCCATGCCAGGCTTAATTCATTTCTATAGTCCAGTCTTTTTTTTTTTTTGGCCCAGATTCCTTAAAAAGGTAGTATTTAAGCCAGGCACACGCAGCCTGAGCTACACAGTGAGTTCAAGGCCAGCCTGAAATTCATAGCTAGACCTTGTCTTAAATTAATTAATTAACTGCATTACAACTGTCTCCGAGCCAACTGTGCCTTCTAAGTATTTTCATTACCTTCCAAACCCACCTATGGCAGCTGTTGCTATGGACTATTTTTTTCTCTTACTCTTTACTTCTTTTACAATCAATGTTAAACTTCTACGTTACCAGCTATTGCCCATTTCCCCTAGACCTTCCCAAAGCTCTACTAAGGTCACGCATGCTCTCCACTCTCCGTGGTCTTTCTCTCCTTACCCCGTCAGCTGCCAAGCCAGGGCCCCTTCTTGGCAGGGTCCCTGCCAACAGCTTCTCTGTTGCCAAGGCCACTGGATGCTTTCCCAGTCCTTCCAGACCACTCAGTGGCACCCGCCAGTCCTGCATCTGTGACCACTCAAGCCGAACCCCTGCCCTTCCCCCGCCCTGGTGAGATCACTGCACAGAGAAAGCCAAGTCGTGAGGGGTGCAGGAGGAGCTTGGGGCTTGGGAGCACACCATGGCCACGGGTTCCTTCCTCTCTCTAGCCCAGGCCTGGTCCCAGCCCTCCACCTTGCCCAGTGTCTAAGTGTCCAGTGTCCAACCCAGCATGGCACCTGTTTAACAAAAACAGGAGCCACCCTGACCTCCACGCTGGACACCAAGAACTTGCTAGACTTGGTGTGTTTGTTACCAGGAATCGAACTCAGGGCCTCACACTTGCCAACAGGCGCAGGCAGCTGAGCAGCAGCCATAGCCCTGGACATTCCAGCAAACAACCCAGGCCCCTGGATCCAACACGCATGCTTCTGTCCCCGCACCACGGGCTCCTCTGCCCCCAATCCCAGGCACTGCCCAGCGGCTGATCCTAAGGCAGTTATCCCAGGGCTGGGCACCCCACAGGACAGCCTCCTGCGCCTTCCTCCACCACTCTCCACGGCAGGCGGAAGGCCTGTTGGCCAACGGCAACTCTTGGCCTGCTCGCCTGATGGCTGTGCCGCTCACGGAAGCCAGCCAGGCGCCCTCGGTATGGCCCTCCCTGGCCACAGCCTGAAGCCCAGCGCCTGCTCCACCAATACCTGCACTGGCTGCCTCTGTTTCTTCTTTTCATATTTATTTATTTTTGGTTTTCTGAGACAAGGTTTCACTACATAATTCAGGCTGGCCTTGAACCACGTTGCCCGTGACCCTCCTGCCTCAGCCTCCTGAGAGAGGGGTTACAGGTGTATGCCGCCCTGCCCAGCATCCAGTTTGCTTCCGTTTCCTGAAGCTCATCTGGTTACTGTCCCCCACAGATGGAGGGCCCCACATCCTGTGATACAGGCTCCTGGAGGCCCTGCTTGACACTACCTGCATCTCCCCGGCCCACTCTGTGCCATCCTGAGGCGCTGGGCTGGGAGGGCCCAGGCACTGCCCTTGCCCTGGTTTCTCCCAGGCCGGCAGAGGGGGTGAGCCTGGGACCTACCCAGAGGCCTCGCAGGAGGACAGTCCTGGTGGCCACTCACCCTGCGGTTCCGGTTGTGATCCATGGTCTTGAGGTGCTTCTGGATGACCCCGAACTGCATGGGGATGAAGAGGTCACAGGCTGCACAGTGGGCTGCCTCCACTTTCTTCACAAAATGCTCCATGGCGATTTCTGGGGATGGGGAGAGAGTCACCACTGGTCCCAGACACCCACACACCCAAAGGTTTACGAGGCAGAGGAGACCAGCTCCTGGATGTGCCCTGGCCCCGAGGAAAGGGGGCCATCTCTGAGGTGCAGCAGCCAGGACAAAGCCCTCACCCTGGGTCAGGTCCTGGTCTCTGTAGATCTGCTGGATCAGCCCGTCCAGGTCCTCCACGGTCTTCCGCAGCTCCTCTGTCTTCTTGGTCTTGTTGGCAACGTACTCCTGCCCAAGACACGTGGCTCACGGGGGCTGCCCTGCATCCCGAGGGCCTCTGCCCAGGGCGCCGCACCCCTGCGAGGCTCACCTGCAGGAAGTCAGCCGTCTGCTTCGGGAGCTTGGTGCCTACGAACTTAAAGTGCTCCTTGTGGAACCTGCTGTCCAGGTGGCTGGCCATCTCGTCCTCGTAGAAGGTCCGGTACTTACAGAGGGAACACACAAACTGGATCCTGCACAGGAGGGAAGCCCGAGGCTGAGGCTCGGGCCCCGGCAGTGCTGTTGCCTCACCCACCCCGCTGCAGCCCGGAACAGGCCTCGTGCCCAGGCCTCGGAGTGTGGTCCCAGCGGAGGGCAGGCTGGGACCAGCAGGGCCGGGAGCGGAAGGGACAGAGTCTGCAGGCTGCAGTTGCTGCAACGCAGGGGCAGGGGAGGAGCTCTTCCTTCCCCCAGGCGGGAGGCTGGAGCCGGGCCTGCAGCCGCTGCAACAGGCAAGGAGTCGCTGGAAGGCTGCCGGTGGGGCGGTGGGGACGGAAGGAGGGTGCCGTGGCGGGAGCCAGCGGCCCAGAGGTGCGGAGTGGAGCACGCAGTCCGAGGCAGGGCCACGGAGGCGCTGCATCTTCCTCCTGGGCCCTCGGCCCCGAGGCCCAGTGCCTCCGCCGCTCAGAAGGCTTGGGGGTGGGAGGCTGCGCCTGGGCACCGCTGCCCGTCTTCCTCTTCCAAGAAGAGACCAGTCTGAGCTGGCGGGAGGGCGCCACCTGGCCTGCCCGCGGGCAGCCTGCAGTCTGGGCCCGGCGTCCACAGCAGAAGCCCAGGGCCCGGGCCCCGGCTGGAGCAGGCCGCCGTGGCAAGGGGCGGAGGAGGCCAGCCGCCACCGAGGCCTCGGGGCGGGTCCCTACCTCTGCCGGACGTCCTTATCTGGGCCACGGGGTCAGCTTTGTCCGGAGAGCCCAGGGGCCGGGCGCCGGCGAGGTGAGGAAGGTCCAGCAAGAGCAAGAGTCTGAGGCGGAGGAGGAGGCAAGCGCCAGGCGGGGCCCTGAGGGCAGACAGAGCCACCAAGGGGCGTGAAGGGCTCAGCCGCGGACGCGCCGGGGGCAGCGCAGAGGGCAGGCCCAGGCTGCCTCGGCCACGGTGCGGCCTCTCTCCTGGGCGGCGGTGGCGGCCTCCGGGCAGCCAGCTGGGCGGCGCAGCGCCTGGACCTCGAGTCTCCGGCGAGCCGGCCCCCTCCCTCGGGGCACCGGGCCCCAGTGCACCGGCTGCACCCAGCACGGGGCTCCTGGCGGCGGTGCGAGCAGTGTCAAGTCTCCGGCCGGACGCCAGCCGGCCCCGAAGGGGGAGGGGACGGATCAGGCCTTGGAGCTGGCCTGGCGGGAAGCAGGGTCCATGCACGGCCGAGCAGCTGGCGGCTCCTGAGGGAGGCCAGAGGGCGGCGACACGGCAGAGCTATGCCCTGCGCTCCTGGCAGCAGCCCCAGAGCGAGGCGGACACAGGGACGAGGGCGCCGGTTACCTTTCCACCATGCGGTCTCGCTGCCGCTTTTTCTGCTTATCCTGGCTCTTCTTGGTTGCCTGCAGCTTGCGCTTGGCCTGGCTGTCGTCATCCTGGGTGGTCAGGGCCCCTGTGGAAAGAGAGGCACCAGTCAGTCCCTCAGTTCTGCAGGGCAGGGCGGGCCCTGTGGCCTCTGGCTAAGTCACCCGCTGTCAAGGGTCCGTCTGAGAGCAGCTGGCCGCGCAAGGCCTCTGGCCATGAGCAGGGCTGGGTGCCCGGGGCTGGGCAGGACAGTGAGACTGTCCCAGGCCCAGAAGGCAGGGTACACGCACTGAGCCCTCAGCTCTCCAGAACACCCTCACTCTTGTGGAGTGGGCCATGGGGAGGCTGCAAGGCGGAGAGAGGCTGTGTTGGTGGGGGCCGCCGGCAGGTGCTGAGGGGCCAGGCGGCAGGATGCAGGGAGCTGCTCATATGGCCCGGCCCACCCCCCACTGGGCACCGCGGGGACAGCGGGCTGAGGCTGGATTTACTGTCAGGTACCTGCTGGCGCTCATCACTCAGGTGGGGGGACACGGACTCCCAACAGGGGCTGGAGAGGCGCTAAGGGAGAGGACACGCAAACCAGAGCCGTAAAAGCTGCACCAAGGGTCCCAGCTCCGACACCAGCCACTGAGGACTCGGAACTGCACATTACTCAGGGACCAAGGGCAGGGGGTGTGCCTGGGCTTCCCCACACTTTCGCCTGCTGCCCCCACCTGAAGGCAAAACCAACGTGCTAGGCGGGCTCACCACTACCCACAGCCTCCGAAGGGGAAGCACAGGACAGGGCAGGAAGGGGCGGGAAGAAGAGCCCTTACCCACTTGTGCCCACCCAGAGAGCTGGATCCCACCCCCACGGAGGACCTAAAGAGCCGCCTGGCCCCAGGCCCCCGGAAGACTCACCCTTCTCTGAATCTTCCTTGCCGTCTTCTCGCCCGTCCTCTTTTCCCTCTTCGTCCTCTCCTTCCTGACGCATAAGTGGAAAGCCAGTGTAAAAGCTGTGCAGTTACTTATAACGGCCCTCGATAAATGACAAGGGCAAAGCCAGCAGCCTCCCCGCCCGGCGTGCAGAGGGCTGGCCCCTCTTCTCCCACAAGAAGGCCATGTGCTTTCCGCCGAAGCACACTGTTGACCCACTGCTGGCCACACGAGGCCCAGCACTGGTATGACAAGACCCAGCTCGATCTTCACAGGCCCCAGGTGCAGAGAGCGGACTCCACTTACTGCTCGGGAGCCCTTCTCCACGGCGTCGGGACCTTCAGGGCCATCTGCGGCTTCCCCCTCGGTGCCGTCATCTGCAAGAAGACGGCCACGAGCTCAGCTCAGGAGCCCATGGGCAGAGGGCGAGGGTGGGCACCTGGCTCACCGTTGTCGGAGTCACTGTTGTCTGAGCAGTCCGTCCTGGTGGCCTTGCTGTCGGGCTCGTCAGGACTGCCACTCTGCTTTCGCTTTTTCTTTTTGGTCTGGGCCGGAGAGAGGGAGCCAGGTGAGCAGCGGTGGTTCTGCCCAGCTGCGGCCAGGAGGGGCACCCTGGCCCGCCCACTCACCCGGAAGTCGGCTGTGGTCCAGGTCTTCCAAGTCCTCCTCATCTGCTTCATGCCATTGCCAAAGCCAAAGCCAAAGCGGGAGCCGCCTGGGAAGGCGCCCCCGCCGCGCATGCCCTGGAACATGCCGTACTCAGGGATGATGTTCTGGGAGAAGAGGGAAGGCAGCCGGGAGGCACCAGGCATGCACTGGCCCCGGGCCCCAACGGGGTCTTCCCACATGCGCCCATAGCCCGAGGCCATCGGCCGGCCACTGCGGGCGTCCCGGGCCCAGCCCTGAGCCCTCGGACCGAAGGTGTCGCCTCCACGCATGCGGAACTGGTCGCGGTAGGCATCGTACTGGCCCTCATAGGCCATCTCCATCTCGGGATCGAGCTCGCCATAGTCATAGCCCGACCGGTACAGGTCGCGCTCGCTCAGCACGGCCCTCGAGTCACAGGCCTCATAGGAGTCGTATCTGCAGGAACACGCACAGTCATCAGGAGAGCCCCTCAGCCTCGGGCCAAAACCCTGCACCTGCCCACTCAGCCTCCCAGCCCTGGGACGGAGCACAGGCCCCGCCTGGCCTGCCTTGTCAGAGAGGCTCGAAATTCAGCAATGGCAGTTAGAGCCTGGCCTCTCCCGAGCAGAGCTCTAGGGACAGGAAGGGCCTCTCAGGTTACCTTCCCACTGCCCAAGCCTGAACAGCTGGGAGGGAGGGAGACTCTAACCCAGCCAGTCGGTACATCTCTTTGGGGGGCTACCTCCAGGTTTGGGGATAGCGGGCCATCTGCGGTCACCATGACAACCTAGGCTGCCCCTTGGCAGCTGAACCAGCACCCCAACAGTCAACACTCAGCCACCGATGCAGCTAAGACCCGTGGCAAACACTGCACTGGGCTCACCCCTCAATGCCGGGCAAATCCCTAAACCCTCACCACCCAGAGACGAAAGGAGCAACTTTTCTCAGGAGCCACTGGAGCCACGAAAGGGCCTGAAGGGGACTCCAGCCCTGTGCAGCAGTGGAAGCGGGCAGGCTCATGCACGAGAGCCAGCAAGGACCCCTCTCCTAAGGGGGCCAAGCACTCCTAGCCAGCACTGAGCACTGCCAGCAGGTGCTCTGCAGTGGGGCCCGTCTCGGCGGAAACCAAGCCCCCCCACTCACTGAAAGGCTCACACCGGCCTGTCTCTTGCACAAGGACGTCCTGGCTGGCAGCCGTCAGCCCCAAAGGCTCATCCCGTCCTTTGTGCCCAACCCAATCCATCCTGCTGCCTCCACACAGTTTACAAAGCCCTGGTTTAACCCTCTGCTCAAGGCGCCCAATCTGCGCTTCCTGCTCCCGACAAGCAGCGAGCAGCGGGCATGGGGCTGGGGAATGGGCAACACTCAGGAGGGCGGGGCAGTGCGCCCCAGGGCAGGAAGCCCCGTGTTTGGGAAGGCAGCCCCACTCACCTTTCTCCTCCCGAGCCATATATGCTTCCCTGCATCATGTCGCTCTCCAGGTGTGGCACCATGTCTACGCGCTGGTTAACTCTGGATAAAACGGAATCAGCACTGGCGCTACCCGAGGCGCTAGGGTTTGCACTTGTGTCAGAGCCAGGCATTTCCCAGGAGCTGGAAGTGGCCATACCATACCCATAGCTGGCGCTATCCTGGCCATAGCCATAGCCATAGCCATAGTTCTCGTAGCCTGCAGTGAGGGAGACAGAGACACAGAGATGGCGGGGGCAGGGAGAAAGGAGGCGGCAGCAGGCAGACACAACACAGAGAAACGTGCCCTGTGTCACGGAGAACAGCCAGAGACTCGCGTCACCCAGGGCCAAGTGGCCCCAGCCATGCCACTGAGGAGCTCCAGTGATGGAGCAGCTGGCCCCAAGGACCCCCAAAGCTGCCCTTGGCCAAGCACAGCAGGGGCAGAGAAGTGGAACTGTTTCGATCCCCAGGAAGGGAAGAGTGGTCATGGGAATGGTACTTGCCTCTGTTTGTCCCAGAGCTCCACGTTCCATAGCCTACAAAGAAGTGAAAGGACAGTGACAGCTACCGAGCCTTGGTGCACGTCAACCTCACTCAGGCAGGCGAGCTCCTGAGTGACACAGCAGTGCCCACAGCCCGCCTGCTCCAGCCCACTGAAGCCCACAGACCGGGTGCGCGTGCTGGACAGCGCCCCACACCCAAACCAGGCTGCCTGCTACCCTGGCTCCCAGACTTGCAGACCCCTAGTGGCCGGCAGCTAAGGAGCCTTGTATATTCTCTCTCCCCAGAGAGCTGGACTGAGAAGACAACCTCCCCGCCCCCATGAAGCACGACCGGGAAGGAGGAGCTCAGAGCGCACCCGCAGACCTGGGCTGGCACACTGCTAGCTGGGTTCCACCCCGCACTACGAACAGACAAACAACCAAGAGCGCGCTGCACAAGACGCCTGGCAGGCTCCCTAACGACACTGAAGTCACGTGACCAAATCAAACCTTCCGGGGCAGGGAAACACAGCATCTGTCCCGACAGAGGGCCAAAAAGCTCCCAAAGCGTGAGGGTAAGCTTAGCAAGAGCATGTCAAGGTGACGTCAAGAAGCAACTCTCAGCTTGAGAAAAGACCTGGAAGAAGCACCTGGGTTAGAGACCAAACACGCTCAGGAGATCTGGTCTCGTCTACAGTACGAAGGCGTGCATTGCTTCAGGAGCACAAAACCATGGGGAAGGTCATCCCCAGACACAAACCCTTCCCGGGCAGTAGCGCAGTGTGGGAGGAGCGGCCTGCCCCCGCAGGCCATCCCTCTCTGCAGACAGACGGACAGCACTCGTCCCCCGGCAGGGAACTCAGCCACTGAGATGCAGCAAGGTCAAGGACGGCACCCAGACCACAGAGGACAACAGTGAGCCTGACACAATGGGAAGGAGGTGGAGCCTGACAACGGTGCACAAACACAATTGGAAGGAGGTGGACACCAGCCAGGTGCTCTGGCTGCACACTCCAGTTGATGACCTGTAGCCGGACAGCAAAGTACTCTCAGGCCAGGGGAGCCCAAACCATCTCTGTGTGCCAGTGTCATCTCTCAGCAGAAGCTGCAGCCCTGGGCACTGTGTAGCAGTGGTGCTAGTTGTCAAAAAATCCTATGAAGAGCCAGCTGCACGATGCATGCCGATAACCCTCACACTGCACTGAGGGAGGCTGAGGCGGAGGGTGACAAGGTCAAGGGCCGCCTGGGCAGCTCAGCAAGACCTTACCTCAGAAACACAAAAGGCTGGGGATGCAGCTCAGCACACAGGTCCTGGGTTCAATTCCCCGCGGAGACGGGAGGTGGAGAGACACGACCCAAAGAACCAGAAAGGGGACAAGTAACAGTCCAGAGCTGGAGAAAACAGCAGTGAAGGAGTCATTCCCACAGGCGTGGAGAGGCCTGGCCACGTGGCTTCCTGTTTGCACCAGGAATGATAGGTACTGGCATTCTATGTCTATTATGTGTGGTGCTGGGCACTGGACCCAGGACCTCGTGCACGCCATGCCAGCGTTCTAGCACTGAGCTTCAACCCGGACCAACACGGGTCACTAGAAAGGTGACAGGGACTGAGCGGCAAAGGCAGACCCACTCTGGTTCCGCTTGTGGCGCTGCAGTCTGGTCATTCAGGGTGTCAGCCACACAGCCCTGCCCGAGGAGAGAAAGGGAGCAGGAGCAGGCAGAGACCCTACAGACACTTCAGGCCTCCGGCAGGCAGAGGCAGGAGCAGGAGCACGAGCAGGAGCAGGAGCAGGAGCAGGAGCAGCAGGGACCCTACAGACCCTTCAGGCTTCAGGGTCAGGCAGGCAGGCAGCCTCCTGTGACAGGGCAGCCACAGGGCAGCACTGTCTGCTGCTAATGGGGATTCCTGGAGTGAGCCAGACCCCCTGATGAGCCCCCAGCCTGCTCCTTTCAGAAAGAAGGCTGCCTCCAGGTGGCACTGTGGGGCCACCTTGAGAACTGTCTCTTGGGAAAAAATATCCCAGCTCATTTTCTGGACCCAGGAGAGGAATGAGAGAGAAAAGATCGTAGTTGACAGAGGGTATTTAACAGATTGGGGTTTTTAAGAGAGTGGGGGCACACGCCTGCAATCCCAGCACTTGGAGGGCCGAGAGGCAGGAGGACAGCCTGGGCTACAGAGTGAGACAACACACCAGACCCCAATAATACTTGTAAGCCACAAAATGGAACAGTTTCAACGTTCAACTTGAAGGCTTACAGTCTACCTACCACCCAGTGAGATGCCATGTGATACAAACTCCAAAGCAAAATGTATTACACCGTGTCTTAGCAGTGAAACGCACTAACATGGACCAAACGGGGCATGCAACCCTACCTGCCTATGAATCATTCACCGCACTGAGATAAGCTGACCAAGGTTAGGTACTGAAGTGCTGGGCTATCGGCTGATTGTTTTCCTTCTCTCTCTCTCTCTTTTTGGTAATGGAATTGAACACACAACCTTGCACTTACCAGGCAGGCGCTTAGGCCACTGAGCCATAGCCTCAGCCCCAGCTAACTGTTTTTCAAGATATTTAAAAGTTACTTTGAGCTGAGGATTTAGCTCAGCAGCACAGCACCTGCCTGGCAAGCACAAAGTCATGAGTTCAATCCCCGGTACCAAAAAAAAAAAAAAAAATTTGCCCTTTTAATTTAAGCTAGAAGGAGAACAATCCTTGTTCTTTCACAAAAATAGTCTGTGTAAAACAATCTCTAATCTATAAGAGCTACTAAACAAATAAGCTCAGCAACACTTACCACATGGTCAACATACAAATTAAATTTCAAATATTACAGAGTCAATATATAAATCAAATGTTTACGTATTAGCAATGAACAACTGTAAAATGACCCTTATTTTGGAGCTGGGAACGGAACCCAGGGCCTCCTGCCTGTTAAGCACTTGTTCTACCATTAAGCTACACCCTCAGGCCTGCTGAAACTGAAAGTTTTAAAAGTGTTATTAACCAGGCCGGGGATTTAGCTCAGCAGCCTAAGTGCCTGCCTAGCAAGTGCGAGGTGGTGAGTTCGATTCCTGGTACTAAATAAATAAATAAAAAGAATGAAAGTATGATTAACCACAGCACTAATAACATGAACTACTTAGCTGTGAAGCTAACAAAATATGTCCAGAATCTGTATATTAAAAACTAAAAAAACTAATTAAAGTACTCAGGAACTAAATAAATGGAGTAATAAACACACTGTGGATCAAGAGACCTGGTATAGTTGGATGTTAGATCTCCAATACTAATCTGTAGGTTCAGGGCTGTCCTGTTCAAGCAGGAATTTAAAAAAGGACGCACACTTTGTCCAATGTGAAAGCAAAGGAGGTGAATGTCTCAGAGAAAGAATGAACCCAGAGGACTCAAACCGACTCATTTCAAAACTTACTTTCCAGCGATTAATAGTGTTGCACTAGAGAAAATTCCGACACACAAATCAAATGACAAAAATGTTAGAGTCCAGAAACACTTCATTTCTTAACAAAGTTACAAAAGTGACTCAATAGAGAAAAATCTTTTCAGCAAATTATTTTAGTTTTTTATTTTTGTTTTTTGACTCAAGGTCTTGCTCTGTAATTCAGGCCTTAAAGTCAATATGTAGCCTAGGCTGGCCTCGAACTTGCTGTGATCCTCCTGCCTCAGCCTCCCAAGTGTTGGGATTACATGCATGCATCACCATGCCCTACACAACAAGTGATTTTAGAACAATTACGTATCTATACTGGGGGGCGGGATCAAAAGACAAAATAGTACAGACAGACCCCACCTTGTACAAAAAATACATGCAAACAGCACATCTAAATGAAATGCTTGTACTCAGAATATGCAACAAGATAAGAATATAAAAAGATGTGACCAGGCCACAAGGTCAGCTCAGCAGTACAGGGTTGCCCAGTGCAACTGAAGCCCAGTGCTCCATCCTCACAACTGCAAAAACCAACACCAAAAACCATGCGCCATTAGGGACAACATTTGCTCAGGGGCAAATGGGAAGAGCAGGACGGGGAACCATTCAAGCCAAGTTCTCCTCATCTGTGAAACACCCACTAACACCATGACCAGTTTGGACCCCATGTCTAAGTCTCTTTTCTGGGCCTCAGTGCTAAGACTTGGGGAGCTTAGTGACACCCATTTATTCAGAAGAGAGGGCAGCTGAGCAGGCTCGGGTTTCCCCAAGATCTTGATAAACACACGAGTCACCCACTTCGGTCACCCAGACACAAGGCCAAAGAGGCTCCTTCTCAGCAGCTGCCCCTGGCCTCAGAGGGTGGAGAGAGCAGCTCTGCCAGCACGCAGCTCAGGCTGCCGCAGCAGCAGATCCACAAAACATCACCGTGACCCTGGTGGGTGCTGCTGCTGAGTTAGAGAATCAAGTCCATCTGTCCAAGCTTAGAAAAGCCAATTGGAAAATCTCCTTTCACTGCTGTGTGTGCAGCCCGCTGGTTGGAGGCAGCTGGGCTGGGGCCACCCGCTAGCTCTCTTCCCCCTCAGGTGCCAGCATGAGGAGTCTGAGTACGAGTGAACGGCCTGGCTTCCCCTGCCAGCCCTGCCCACTGCCTCGCTGTTCCCTCCAGCCTTGGAAGAGGGGCGCTCCTCAGGCAGAGAAAGCTATCACATACACCTCAAGCACTCACTCACCCGGGGTCAGGACCAGGGCCACCCCACGGGGAGGCACTGGCAAATGAACAGCCCACTGCACCACCTGATGCGAGGCTTGGCACAGCAAGACAGGGTGACGGCAAAGCTGCCACTGCTCCCACGGGGCCCACACTTACCGTAATCACAGGTAGGCTGGGCGCTGGTGTCTGAGTACGTGGACTGCAGAGTGGTCTCAGATCCCTGGACAAAGCCTAAACACATGCACAGGGCGGTTAATTTCCCAGATGAGCACAGGAAGCTGGCGAAACAGCTCTTGGCACACATGCTGGCTAGCGGTGCCTCCTCTTGGCCAGAACCCCCAAAACCTCTAGGTTCCACACTCCAGTTAGACCCGCTGCCCCTGTTAACTGTGGAGCGGCAGGCCAAGGTTACCATGCTACCAAAAGGGCGAGGGAAGAACTCCTCAGCAGCGCAGCCAAGGAAGCACTGCAATAAGTGATCACCGTGTTATCCCTCAGCTTAATCCGGAAAACACTCCCATCAAATCACTGTCAGGCACGCCACCACCACCAAGCCCAAGAGGAGGGGCTGTTCAGTGGTGACACTAAACCCCAAAATATACCCCCACCTCGCTCCAGTCGGAAGCAGAAACTGCTTCACATTTAGTTTCTCCCATTTAAAAGTGCAGAGTACTTTTTATTTTATTGCACTAGGGATACAATCCAGGGCCTCACAGGTATAAACAGGTACCACCTGACCAGGACCTTCAGTGGCAGTTGTGCTTGGTTTTATTTTGTGAGACAGGGTTTTGCTGTAATTCAGGCTAGCCTTGGGCTCACTGTGTAGCCCAAGCAGGGCGGCCTCGAACTCAAGGCAACCCTCCTGCCTCAGCCTCCCAAGTGCTGGGATGGCAGGAGTGATCACAATGCCCAGTCTATACGTGCTGTTTCTTAATGTAACCTTTTGGTGTCTGGCATATTTACATGAAGATAGTAAGCATCCTACCGTACCCAGGCAATTATCTCTCATCCAAACAAACTCCAAAACTGATGCCACATGCCACAAGTAAAAATCCCACACCTGATGCGAGGTACACCAAGTTTACCTCACAGAAGCACCTTCAAGCTACGTGCAGAAGGCACACATGAAAAGGGTAAACGTCTTGTGTACACTTAGGTTCTCCAGGGTATTCCATTGAGTATATGAAATTCAAACTGCAAAAAGCTTTCTGAAATCTGAAAGACTCTGGCTCCAAGGCTTTGGAGAAAGGACTCTTGGACCTGTAATGGTACAAGTCACTATGTACTTAAACTCTCAGTCCTGATGTGGCGGTGCCTACCTGCGATCCCAGTACTTGGGAGCTAAGGCAGGAGGTTTGACATGACTTCAAGGCCAGCCTGAACTACACTGTAAGACCTTGTCTCAAAAACAAAACAAACCCCTCTCAAACTGCTTCTCCACTGAAAATGACTTAGTGCCACATAGAAAGGCTTAAAGTTGTCAGAAACCACTGCCCTGAATGACTGATGGCACGCAGGTGGCGCGGCAGTGCACACCATAATCCCAGTGCTGGGGCTGAGGTGGGGCACAGGCAGAGGTGCCCCAAGGCCAGAAGCCAGCCTAGGCTGCACAGGGAATTCAAGGATAGCCTGAACCACAGTGAGACCGCGTCTCCAAAGCCAAAACAAGCTGGTCCTAGGGATACACACCTGCAATTCCAGATGCCTAGGGCCTGAGGTGGGAGTAAGGCAAGTTTGAGGCCTGCCTGGGCAGCAAGGCAAGACCAGTCACAAAAAGGGGACGGAGATGTGGCTTAGTGCTCCGGGCTACAATCCCCAGAATCAAAGAGAATAAGCACTTTATCTGTGTTTGAATGTTTTACAATACACAATGATTACATTCACTGTATCTCTTCCCCTTCCCTCCACCTCGATCCCTATCCCATTTGCAAAACATCTCCACTTCCCATTGCAGTGTCTTTTATTTAGCTCTTTATTAATCCCTTGGGTTTCCTGTAGGAGAAACCATGCAGTATCTAAGCCCGTGCATCCGATTTAGTTCCCTTAACACGGGGCCTCACAGTCCGCCCGATTCTCAGATGATTCGTCTTCATCCTCACAGCACAGCAGTCTCCTCCATGCACAAGCGCTGCATTTTTCCATGCATGTCTGATGGGCACACGGAGAGGCGGCTGCTAGGAGTCACACTGCAGGGAACACGGGTGTGCAGGCAGCACTGTGATCCGCAGCAGCAGCAACAGCACACAGAGCCACACGTGGGCCAAACGGTACCCCACTGCTGGGGGAGCCCCTCCGTGCTGTCCCCACATCGGCGACACGGAATGGCTCCTTCCCCAGAGCCTCTGCTGTTTCCTGACTGCCTGGTGACAGCCGCTCTTTCAGAGTTAACAAGATTTCAGGGCTTTTAACAGGCGGTTTCTATTATGTGTCTATTCACATTGGTTGCCCATTTTTGGACAAGGTCTTTCCATTTTGGGGGGGATCTAATCTGTTTTGAGTGCTGTATATATTCTAGGCCAGGTACTCTGTCAGGAAGTACTCAACTCAGAGATCTGCCTGCTTCGGCCTTCTGCACATGGGATTTCCGGCATGCACCACTGTGCCCAGCTGAATAATAATCATCTGACTTCTTTTCCTCTACATATCCTTTGTATTCCTTCCCTTGCCTAACTGTCAAACTATATTTTAAAATACATTTTTTTTTTTTGTCTTTTTCATTTTTATCGGTACCAGGGATCGAACTCACGACTGCCTGCTTCCAAGGTAGGTGTTTATGCCGCTGAGCTAAATCCCCAGCCCCTAAAATACATTTTAAATGCTTTGGTCTCATTCTGAAATCCATGGAGATTAGCATCTGCCTCTTCTTAGAGAAAGCTCAACGTGAAAAGTGGGTGCTTCCATTAGCTCACTTACTGCAAAAGCATGTACATACCAAGTACCTTCTCCGTGGGCAGGCACCCCCATGTTTCCTGACAGACTCTGCTTTATCCCTTAAAACCACAGCAACAAACATGACAGCAGACAGCCAGTAACAGTGACCAAGTGCTGCCCTTGCAGGGCGCTAATCTCAGCTGACCCTTACCTAGGTCAACACAGGGGGACTGGGCAAGATGCCCTGTGATTCCCAAGGTCCGCAAAGGTCTGAAACTACTGTGGTCTCCATAGCAACGTTGCCAAAGCTCAGGTTGGTGCTAAGCACACCCATGAGGACATTTACAGTCTTCATCTTCCTGGGGGCAGGATTAATGTGGCTTTGCTTCATGGTGTGGGGCTGAACGCAGGGTTTCCAAGGGCTAGGCCTGGCCCTCTCCCACTGCGCTTACCTGCAGGGCACTTCCTGGACCCCTGTGGATGGGTGTGTGTGGCTGGGAATCAATGTCTCTTTCCTAACCCACCGAGGGGTGAATGGAGCCTGGGCGCTGGGCGAAGGTGAGTCCACAGATCCAGCGCTTTGTGCCCTCTTTAACCAAAGGAGAAAATGTGAATGGACTCTTTCCGGGGATCAGGGACCTTCCTCAGACACCCACATTCCATGTATTGGTGATTTCAGTATTAAAGAAACCTTAAAAGTACTCTCTGGAGAATTCGCTTACAGAGAAGCCTTATAATGTAAGAAGTACCAACCCTGTTGTTTACACAGCTAGCTTCTGGAAACCCTTCTCTCCTGCAAAAGAGCTGCTACCAAAGTGCTCTTGGCTTTTTAGGGAGGGTCCTTTCTTCCTTCCTTTAAGGTGGAGTTTTGCTTAAAAAAAAAAAAAAAAAGGCCCAGCTACATTGGCCAGGCTGGCCTTGAACTCCGGGGTTTCAAGTGACCCACCTGCCCAAAACTCCAAGTAGCCAGGACTACGGGTGTGCACCACTACACCCGGGGACACAATGTGGGGCCCTGGTTCCAGGACAACCGCCCCTAAGATTGGCCGAATTCACAAGTGCTTAAGTCCCTTACATAAAATGGCACCGTCTGTGTGACTCCGCACACACACCGGAGACCACATGTGAGATCCTATGCATATAAATATCGCGTGAGTAGGTGTCATGCTGCGCTGCTGGGCAATGATAACCAGAAAAAGTACACAGTCGGTACAGATGCCGTTTTCTTTTCTAAATGTCTTCTTCTTGTGGGGAGAGGAACGAGACAGGGCTCCACCGTGTAGTTCACACTGGCCTTACAATGACTATGCAGCCCAGGATGGCCTGGAACTCATGGTGACCCTCTCGCCTCCGCCTCCCTAGTGCTGGGGAAAGAGGGGTGCGACAGGACGCCCGGGTCTTTTCTGGGTATTTCCAACCACCTATTGGTTGAATACATGAACTCAGAACCTCTGATTACAGCGGGAGCCGCTGGAAGCCTCTGTATTCTGAGACACACACAGCCTGGAAGGCAGGCATGGTAGTCCACGTCTTGTAATCCCAGGACGCAGGGAGGCTGAGGCAGTAAGATTATAAAGTTGAGCCGGATGTGAGACTCCGCAAGACCCTTTCTCAAAAACAAATAAAGGAGCTGGAGATGTAGCTCCCTGGAGAGGTCCTAACTTCAGTCTCCAGTACAAAATCCACACGGAGGAGGGCAATAAGCAGGCTGCAGGGCAATCATCCATGTTGATTCAGGGGAGAGGGCCTGGTTCCTTCCCCGAGAAACAAAACTGAGTGGTGCGGTCCAGCGGTAGACCATTAGCAGCGCAGGCCCTGGGGTCCACCCAGCACGCTGAGGGAGTGCTGGGACCCAACACACCCAGCAGACCTTTTTCTTCTTGGTACTGGAAACAGAACTCACAGCCTCACACCTGCCAGGCAGGCACTGTGCTGGTGAGCCGCATCCCCGCTGTCGGACCTTTAGAGATCAGTGACAATCTCTGCTCTTGGACTGGCTTCCCATTAATACCCAACTCCACAACTCGGCCTCTCTCTCTGTTTGGGGTTTTTGGCGGGGAGTGGAGACTGCTGTTGTTCTTACTACGGAGTTCAGGCTGGCCTGGAACTCACTATAATCCTCCTGCCTTGGCCTTTCAAGTGCCGCAACTACAGGCCTGGGTGACCATGCCTGGCTGCAGGCCTTTCATGGAGCCAATCACGACTCCTATTATGAATACACTGCTGTTTTTAAAGACATTTCACGGGGCTGGGGATTTAGCTCAGCGGCATAAGCGCCTGCCTTGGAAGCAGGCAGTCGTGAGTTCGATCCCTGGTACCGATAAAAAGGAAAAAGAAAATAAATAAAGACATTTCATTAGTGTATGCTTGTAGTACATTCATCCTGGGGAACTGGCACGTGGATATGACCCGCAGTAACCCTTCCTACCCCCCCTTCTTTCCTGCTTCCCCTAACGCTGAATAAACCGTTATCTCTGATTTATGATACTTTCTTCTTGATTCAGTTTTCCAGCATAATTAGCCGAATGGAAATAATAAGCCTTGTTTGGTCCTGAGGGCCTAAGAGTCAGGCCATAGGATTGTTTTTTTTTTTTTCTTTCCTTTCTTCTCTTTTGTCTTTTTGAGACAGGGTCTCACTATGTCATTTAGACTCCACTTGAGCTCATTTTGTAACCCAGACTGGTCTCAAACTTACAATGATCCTCCTGCCTCAGCCTCCAGAGTGCTGAGATTGTAGCCGTGCACCACCATGCCTAGAGTATAGGTTTCTAATTCTGCAGCGTAATCCATCCCTCCTAGTCAACCTTTCTGTCATCCTTTCTACTCAAAAAATAAAAACATTTTTTATTTTATTTTTATTTTTTGGAGAACTGGGGATCAAACTCAAGGCCTTCACAATGAGCTACATCCCAGGCCGTATTTTTTGTATTGAGACAGTCTTGTTAAATTGCTAAATTCCCCAAACTGAGTTTCAACTTATAAGCCTTCTGCCTCAGCCTCCCAGAATGCTAGGATTATACATGCACCCATCAAGCTCAGCCTGACAGAGTATTTAAAGGAATGCAATCTGGTAACAAAAATTAAGAGAACAAATGGAATCAGGTTAGGTTCCCTCCCATGTCTACCATCTGAGACAAGCACAGGATGGGGAACAATTTGTGAGCCGGCCTCCACTGATGCCCTGCCTTCTGAGACAGCGCAATCCTCTCCCAAAATAATAGAGGCAACTATACTCTGTGGAAAAGCCACAGAGTATAACTCCTGAGACTTCTGCCTTGTTGTTTCTTGGATCATTCAGTCTGTGGGGAAGTAGTCGCCATGCTGTTAGGGTTTCTCCAGCAGCCCCACACAGAGGTCCATATGGTGAGAAACCACAGCCAGCCTCTATCTGCCAGACGCTGGAGTCTGAGTCACTCTGCAGGCGGGTAGCAGCACCAGGCAAGCTTTCAGATGACAGTCTCAACTGATACCCTAAATGCCACCCAAGCCAGACTTCACTCGGCTGCACCAACTGTGCGTTCCTACCGCAATAAACTGGTTGAGACAACAATCGCTGCTATAAAGACAGGTAGCATTTCAGACCTTTGCATGAAGGCCTGATTATTTTGTCTGCCCTGTTGTTCTTCTGCCTCCACCTCCGCCTCTCAGCGCTAGAAATAAAGCCTCCTTTCTCAATTATAAAGTAACCAGATGCCAAGCATTGTGGCACACACCTATAATTTTAGTACTGAGAGGCTGAAGCAGGACTGCAAGCATGTATGACGCCCAGGCAATCTTGCAACACCTTGTCTCAAAATTTAAAATGGCAATGATGATGATGATGTTGACTGCTGATGTAGCTTAGTGGTAAGGTCCTGCATTTGAAGCCTAGCACCAAAAAAACGGCACCTGGGCTGAAAAGCTGGGTGAGTCAATATTACATTTGCTTCATCTTCCAGGCCTTACCTCTGAAGGAGAGTCATCGGGAATGTGACTTAAATGCCTGTGAATGTAATAATGGTCTGCCACTGCTCCTTTTAGAGGGTGGGAAAAGAGGCAGCTAGGTATGGAACCCAGGGCCTCTCACACGCTAGGGCCAGGCAAATGTTCTACCACTGACATACCCCACAGCCCTGGTCTACTTTCTAAAAAAGAAAGGCGAATATCACAAAGCTACTTGTTGTTTTCAGTTTATCAAGATAGAGAAAAAACTGGGGCTGGGGATTTAGCTCAGCGGCATAAGCACCTGCCTTGCAAGCAGGCAGTCGTGAGTTCGATCCCCGGTACCGTTAAAAAGTTAAAAAAAAAAAAAAAAAGATTGAGAAAAAACTAATGGTTACCTTATCAGCTTGGCTACCTGAATGGCCACCAAACTAAGAATTACAGCTTATGGGGCCTGGAGCTGAAACTCAGGCGTGGCCATTAATTCATTTTCCTCATCTATAAAAAAAGTAAGTGCCCTATTATTAAGCTATCCTACAACATCCAATCATTCATCTTCTGGTTTCTTCAGCAGTCCATCCCTCAATACACAGAACTATCTTTAGTTCTTGGAAGGACATAACAGAGAATTACATCTCAGTTCTGGAGATGTCAGAAACAGTCCTAGTGACTTTAACTGCAATCAGGATAGGAAGGTTCCAGCCTGGAGGCTTCGCCTTGTCACTACTGGTGTCTGGGCTGGGTTTTGTTTGTTTTTGTTTTTCTTTTTTGGTGATAGGGTTTCACTTGCAGTTCAAATTGGCCTTGAACTTTGTAGCCGAGGCTAGAAACTCGTAGCCATCTTCCTGCCTCAGCCTCCCGAGTGCTGGGATGACAGGAGTGGGCCACTACGTTGGGCACTACTGACTTGTTTGGGACCAAAGGCGCTGGGGCTGTCCTTTGCATAGCAGCATTTTGAGCAACTAGCCACTAGATGTCAGCAGTGGCCCCGACTCCTAGATAAGACTACCACACAGGCCTCCAGAAGATGCCAAACGTCTCCTGGGGTGGAGACTTCTCCCTCGTTGAGAACCCTGGGCAGGGAGCCCGCTTGAATAACTAGGTTCTTGGCAAGCTCCAGATCCGGGGGCCAGGACAGGAAGAACATAAAAGAGCCTACAGAAGAGCCGAAGGCTCAGGTCCTACTCCCAGCCTTGAACGTTCCGGGTAGAACGTAGGTAACCCAGCAACCAGTACGTTCCAGCCTAAAATACCCAGCCGAGTACAGGGGGCAGTGTACAATGCTGGCGGAGAAGCGCATTGGTCGCGGCCGAGGCGAATCCCAGGCGGCCTTGGCAATTCACTCCAAGCTGACTTACAAACATCTGGGCGGGGAAGCGGGTGGAGGGTTCTCTTTGATCTCTATCACCCACCTTCCTCCTTCCTTACGCCCCACTGCCTCACTGGCGGATCCTCCGCCGGGCCCGCCCGGTCCACCTTAATCTCCCCACCCCTACGCTTAGGTCTCTCTTCGCAGAGATCGTGTAACTGCAGCCCGTCCGCGTTGATTTACTCACAAAGGGCTCCCCGCCTAGAAACTACTCCAGGACAATTCTTGTCAACATCACCAGAGCCTTTAGTGCACCTGACTCGACAAATGCGACAGCGGCCGCGAGAACCGAGGCCGTCGAAGCAGGTCGCCCTCGCCCCGATTCAGGCGCGGTCCCTACGGCCCCGAGGCTCCCCCGTTCCGCTCAAACCCTCACGGGTTCGCGGATCCTCCGGGACGGGCGCCTCTGTCTCAGCTCGGGGGCACGAGGAGCTGCGCATCCCGCAGCGAAGCCGCGCGGGGGAGGCCGGGGCGGTGGAGACTGCAGAGGAGCCCGCTGCATGATCTCAGACGCGAGGCCAGGCCTGAAAAACAACGGCTCGCGGCGTCCGCGCCCGAGAAACCCCGGCCGGGGACGGAGGTGCTGGTAGGCGAGGTGACCTCAGCGTCGAGACCCTCTGGGGCCTACGGCCACAGGCGATAGAAGCCAAAGTTTCAGGGGACCGGGAGCCGGACACCAAGCTATGAGCGCAGCGGGCCGAGGCGCCCGATGTGAGGGGCGCAACCTGGCGGCGACGGGCCCACGCGGCGCCATTTTGTGACCGCAGAGGGCAGTGACCCGCGCGCCGGGGCGATGTGAGCCAGCCCTGCACAGCCCCGGCACGTCCCTGTCCTGACCCTCCACCCCAAGCGCCCCCCACCCTGTGGGCCCACCTGTGTAGCTCATGACGGCGGCGGCGGCGACACTGCACCCGCAGACCCTGACAGCAGCTCTCCGCGTCCAACGCCGCTATAGCGGCAACAATCCTCAGCCCCTTCTACACACACATAGTCTCAACCCCGCCTCTCGACCGCATTGGTTTCCTCCGGTCACGGACTTCATGCCCATTGGATTACCTCCCTGTCTATCTTACTATTTCCTCGTACTAGTGGCCGAATATTCTGCCAGTCTTATTAGAGCCCCGCGCTACACCCGCCTTCCGTTATCCTCAACCCACGTTGATTGGTCAAAATGAGGCAGCGCAGAGGTGGACTCTCGCAGGTTCGAAGGGGCGGAGCTATGCACTTGGGGAAGGCCCAAGACCCAAGAGTGGCTGAGAGATAGGTGTGCCTGCATCCTAGAGACCCGCCAGAGGGAATTGACACAACAACGCAGGGGATTGTTCAGATTCCTAGCGGTGCCACAGAAATGCTGAGTAGGCCAGGCGTGGTGGCGCACGCCTGTCATCCCTGTCATCCGAGCACTCAGGAGGCCGAGGCAGGAGGATCACCGTGAGTTCGAGGCCAGCTTGGGCTACACAGCAAATTCAAAAGACATCACTGTGGTACAAGATGCACTACATACATTTGCTTATCACTGTGTTGCATACTGAATAATGTACATATCTGTAGGGACTGCTTGCCTGGCATGTATGAGTCCCTGAATTTGATTCCTAGCACTGAAAAAAAAAAAAAAAGAAAAAAGAAAAAAGTCAGTGTATGTAAAGTATATATATATATATATATATATATGGCATGTTTTGTTATATATGTAATAAATCTATTTGTATTATGTCTCATCTCAAATGTTTCCTGACACCTGAAGAGATCTTTTCCTTAAAAGTCCTCCACTTAGCCGGGGGGTGGGGGGGGGGGGTGGGGGGGGGGTGGAGCACACCTGTAATTCCAACACTCAGAAGGCTGAAGCAGGAGGTTCACTGCAAGTCTGAGACCAGCCTGGGCTACAAAGTCAGCTTAAGTCTGAACTGCACATCGAGACCCTGTCTCAAAAAGACTATATAAATAAATAACCTCCCTCCTTTAAAAGATAACAAAACTGAGACTTGGGATTCACAATTTGCTGAAGTTTCCTAAGACTCTCCTGCGGCCAGGGATATATAGTTCAGTGGCACAAGGGCCTGCTTGGCAAGTACGAGGTCATGAGTTTGGCCCCATGTACCAAAAAATCATAAAATAAAATAAAGCCCTCTTGGTTGGGCTGGGGGTTTAGCTTAGAGGCAGAAGCCCTTGCCCAGCAAGTGTGAGGTCAAGATTGATACTGATACCAAAAAAAGAAAAAACCCTCTTGGTTTATTCTGCATTTTAGAGATGCTGTAATAGTGTGGCCAGGGCTGAGGACTCAGTGGCAGAGCCTTTGCCTAGCACATGTGAGGACTTGGGCTGAACTCTCAGCACCACAGGAAAAAACGGGGCAAAAGGAAACCTAGTGCCATGTGACCCAAGGCCAGCTTCTCC
The DNA here is from genome assembly GCF_034190915.1 of Cavia porcellus. NCBI lineage: Eukaryota > Metazoa > Chordata > Mammalia > Rodentia > Caviidae > Cavia > Cavia porcellus. The sequence goes on from NW_026947500.1 coordinate 66,935,782, forward strand.
ATGAGCTGATCTGTGGGAGCTGTCGTCAGGACATGTCATCATTTCTGAGGACTGACAGAAGGTCAGACACTGAAAATGGCACTTAGCATGTTTGCAAAAAAGCAGCAGGCTGTCCAAATATGACAGGTGCATTATTTTGTATGGGGTTTTTTGGGGATTTTTTTTGGTAGTAGGGATTGAACTCAGGACCTTGTGCTTGCTGGACTGGGGCTTTGCTGCTGAGCTAAATTTCCAGCCCTTGTTTTATTTTGAGACAGGGTCTCGATGTGCAGTTCAGGCTGGCCTTGAGCTCACTTTGTAGCTCACTTTTAGCTCAGTCTGGTCTCGAGCTCCCAAAGAACCTCCTGCCTCAGCCTCCAGAGTGCTGGGATTACAGACATGAGCCACCATGCCTGGCTCCCTTGGTATGTGTGTGTGTGTGTGTGTTTGTGGTACAGGGGACTGAACCAAAGGCCTTGCACCGAGTTCCATCTCTAAGCTTTTTTTTTTTTTTTTTTTTTTTCATTTTGACACAAGGTCTTGGTAAGTCATCCAAGGTGAACTCAAACTTTCGATCCCTTTTCTTTGGCCTCTGTGTGCAGGCATCACAGGTCACCATTTTAAGTATAAGATGGCCCTTTAGTTTTTGCTTTTGTTCTGAGACAGGGTCTTGCTATGAAATCAGTGTTTGCTTTGAACTCATAAGGAACAGTGGTTCAGGCTAGTCTTGAACTCACAAAGATCCTCCTGCTTCAGCCTCCCAAGTACAGAGATGACAGCCATGCACAGCAGCCGGCTATAGTAACATTTTTTTTATTATTTATTTTTTGTCTTTTTCGTTTCTATGGGTACCAGGGATCGAACTGACGACTGCCTGCTTGCAAGGCAGGCGCTTATGCCGCTGAGCTAAATCCCCAGCCCCTATATAGTAACATTTTCAAAAGCCCGTGTCATACTCAGTGCTGTGGCACATGCCTGTGAATGCGGCACTGAAGAAAACCGAGGTAGGAGGGTCACAAGTCTGAGTCCCACCTGGGCAACTTAGTGAGACCTTTTCTCGATACAGGGGATGTAGCAGAGTGGCAGAGCACCCTGGGCTTACATCTCAGTACTCGGAAATAAAGAGCACATCTCTCTCAGAGAAATGGGAGATGGACTGAGGATCTGACGGCGGGACCAAGGAGAAAGAGGAGGTGAGGAGGTGCAGCGTTAGGGTGAGGTCTCCATCTGGTAATAAAGGCTGGGCCCTTTCACCTGTGTTTGTTCTCTATCTTTGTGCAGCTGGAGTTCTGCGTGATAAAACGTCTTAACAAAGCCCCCAAGGAGGAGCTTGTGCGGAACTTACTGCCCAGGGAACACCACCATTACAACGTGCTAAGTAAAAACCCCAGGTAAGAAGGGTACAGAACTGGCACGCATCGAGGCTCTGCGTCTGTCTTTGTGTCACCTCAGGGGACTGGGTCACCTCCTACGGCTTCATCTGTGGCTCTGCCACAGCCATCGCTGCCCCTGAAGGTCTCCACTAGCATCCAATCACCTTCACAGAGGGGACAGCGGCTCAGAGGCTGAGACAACAGGGCGACTCAAGCAGAAGGGCTGTGCTCAGCAGTAGCAGGGACAGACCCATGGCCAGGGACACACCGCCATCGGTGTGCAAGGACACAAGAGCTTTCTTTCCACATCTGCCCTGTGTGACGGAGTTTTCAGAGAACTGGTGACAGAACGTACCTTCAGGTGGGCTCCTCGGCCCGTCTGCTCCGTCTGTGGCGCAGAGCGGGAGGAGGAGCCCCAGGCCGAGCTCACCATTGTGGGTGCCCTAACGTTGCCCGTTAAACCCCCTCCCCAGACCCAGCGCCATAGGAAGATCGAGAAACACCGGCTTGGTTAGAAGGCGCGCCTGCCGTCCATGCCCCAGAAGTCACTCCCATTTTCTAGGGTTTGGCCACGTAGGGAAAAGATTAGCTGGAAACCACATGCAATAAACAAGGAGCGTCCGAGGAAGTCACTTAGAACCTCAAACGTTTGGGAAACCCGTACAAGAACTGTAACAGCCCTTTCCCCTCGCTATTGGGGATCGTGGGGTGTATGTCTCATAGTTGGGCATCTTGGGGCTAGAGGTGTAGCTCAGTGGTAGGGTGCCTACCTGGTATGTCTGAAGCTCTGGGGAGGTCACCCTTCCCTGCAAGGTCCACACAAAACAAAAACTTTGTCTTTTTTGAGACAGGGTCTCACTGTGTAGCTCAGGATGGTCTCAAACTCACAGGCAATCTTCCTGCCTCAGCCTCCTGAGTTCTGGGATGACAGGTGTGCATCACTGCACCCAGCTCAAATCGTACACCTCAACACCAAGTGGGTCCCAGCACTGCCCACAAGCACACGCTTCCCCCACACGGACACCGTGAGCCCCTGGTACCCTCACTGGATGGCACCCACCTTCTGGAAAGCCTTCCTGACCTGCCCAGCCCCCCAGAACCCCGGTTCCTCTGCTCCAGGAGCTGCTTTGCCAGCCAACCAGAGCCACCCACCAGCTGTGGCCTAGAGGGCCAGCAGCTGCGAACCTGGGCTCAACCCCACCTATGTTGCGTCAACACAGCAGCCAGTGGGGGGAGACCCAGGAGCTCTGGGGCCCCATATTCCTGTCTGTGCCAGCCTGTCCACTTGACAGAAAAACACACGCTGGCCGCCTGCCCCAGGGTGTTTCCAGAAGAGAAATTTAATCTAATTTACATACTTCTAGATACATTGATAACCAAAAAACGTGGCCACTGAAAAAAGTTAAAAGGTCAATCAGCTCCCAGTATCTAGCTGGCCTAGGATTGGAAAATAAAAAGATCCACGTTCCTTCTTCTCTACACAAAATGCGTTTTTAAAAAAGTGAAAGTTCTAGGGAGCTATACATAGAAAGCAACAGTGAAAAGAGGGGGAGCAGGTGGGGAGAGGAGTCCCACCCCCACCCACCCTCCCGGCCCCAGAGCCCCTGAGGCTGGGGGTTGACATGGCAGGAGGCAGCTGTCAGCTCTGAGCTCTTCCCCAGGGGAAGGCCCTTCTGGGGGTGGCCAAGGATTCCGTGGCGTTGTGGGCTCAGTCGGGGCTCCCGCAGAGGGAGCAAGGCTTCCCCTGAGCGAGCACCGTGGCGCGACGCAGCTGTTCGACGCGGGAACGAGGGGCTGGGGGCAGATCCCGGCTCTCACGAGGTGCGTGTGCAGGTGTGTGTGTTGTATGTTTGCATGTGCGTGTATGAGAAGATATGCATGGGCAAAGGGGAGCCACAACAGGGGTCTTTGGGGTCTCTAAGAATGGCCCCGGACAGCAGACGCAGCCCTGCCCGTCTGCCGGACACAGAAGGCTGCTGTCCTCCTGCGACCCGGTCAACTGCCATCAGGGACTCGGCTGCAGCCCCTGCTGGGCCGGGGAGCGTGAACTGGAGGAGGTGCCCTGTGCCCCGGAGTCCTGGGCTGGGGTGGGCGGCTCGCGGCTCCTGGCACCCCAGCTGTAGTGTGCCCGGCCCCTGAGGGTGCCGGTTTGAGGTTTTGGCTTGCTCCTTTGGAAATGGAAGAGAAAGGGAAAGACAGGGAAGAAGACACGGGAGGAACAGGAGACGGAGGCAGCAGGGGAGAGCTCTGGAATGCTTCTGTGTTAGGGCGCCTCCACAGACGCCGCCGTCTGTGCCTGCGGGGCTGGGAGCTCCTCGGGCAGGGGCTCCGCCTTGGAGAAGTTCATCTCCAGGATGTGCCGCTGTAAGTGCCGCACCCATTCCTCCTGGATGGAGAGCGGGCCCTGGAACTCCACCTCGCAGAACCTGCATGTCGGGACAGAGGGGGGCACCAGCGTGAAGAGAGGAGACTCCTTGAAACTTTGACCTTGTGCCCGGGCACACCTGCCACCCCCGTGGAGACATAGCACACCGGGTCTGAGGGCAGGGGCCGAGGAAGGAAGCCAGGTGTCTCCCAGAGACCCTCTGCCACCTAAGCCAAGATGCAAAGAGATACAGCCTGCCCAAGTCATGAGACCTTTCCTCTTTCTCTCAGGGACCCGGAGGTGTGTGGCTCCGAAGAACTGGGTTTAAATCTGACTTTGCCCTGGTTTTGTTGAGGTGGGGTCTGTGTCATTTGGGCTGGGGATCGATCTTCCTGCCTCAGTCTCCAGTGTGCTTCGATTACAGTCATGCACCAGCCTGGCCTGAACCCTCCTGCTGACCTGCCCGTGGCGTCCGAGGTGAGTCACCTCACGTCGCCAGACCCAGTTTCCTGGTCTCTGACGTACACATGGACTTTGATAAGAATGAACTCGAACCTGTTTTTTTTTTTTTTTAATCTAACAAATATTTGTCAAGAGCTTACCAAATGCCAGGTATGATAACTCATAAGTGTTTAACTATTAAACAAATTCAGTCCACTCCTGTAATTCTAGGACTAAGGAGGCTGAGGCAGGAGGATCGCCACAGAACATACTGAGTTCAAGGCCAGCCTGAACTGCATAAAAAGCACTGTCTCAAAGTCTCAAAGAACCAAAAAAGAAAACTGAAACAAAAAACACTAACTTAAGGGCTGGAAACGTAGTTCAGTGGCATAAGCACCTGCCCTGCAAATGCGTGGTAGTGAGTTCCATCCCTAGCACCAAAAAAAAAAAAAAAAAAAAAAAAAAAGCCACCAACTTGGTCCTATCAAAATCTACTGGGCAGGTGGGGAAATCTACACATGGAGAAAGTGCCTCCTTGCTTCAGAGACTAAGCTGGAGAGTCAGGGTAAGGATTTGAACCCAGGTCTTGCTGGGGATAAAACTCGGGGCGGGGGTGGGGTGGTGGTGGTTTGCCCTGAAGGTCTGAGGTGCAGCATCTGTGAATGGCTGTTAGCCTGGCCCTCATCACACCCGAGGGGGGACAGCCCGAGAGGCCCGACCACCGGATTGCTGCCAGCCGGCCCTGTGCACGTCCCAGGGCCAAGGGCAGCTGGGAGACCTCCCACCCCAGGGGCAGCGTACCTGCACTTGAGGGTGTAAATGTTGCCAACGAATTTGACGAGTGATGTCTGCGGCGGTCGAGGCACCAAGGAGGGGACGGGCCGGACGCGGGCTGGGGGCTGCCGCACGGCTTCCAGCTTGTGGTGCAGGTCACTGGCCTCCTCGGCCCCCCGGGCTGCGGCGGCGTCGGGGGGGCGGGCCTGTCTGCGCTCGAATTCTGGGGTGGAGAGGGTGGGGTGAGCGGCGGCGGGCGGGCCTCGGGGGCACCTGCGGGACCTGCGGGACCGCGCTCCCGGCCGGCGGCCGGCGACACTCACTGTTGATATTCTGCCGCTGGTGCTCCTCCGCCTTCACCGCGCCCGGCGGGCTGGCTGCCAGGGGCCGCTCGCCGCCTTCGGCCGCCCGGCCGGCCTCGGGCCCCGGCTCCCCGCCGACGCCGCGGCCCACGAAGGCCAGGCCCCCGGGTGCCAGCCCCAGGGGCGGCCGCCGCTCGGCGTCGCGGCCGTGGCCGTGGCCGGCGCTGCGGAACTTCTTGGTGAAGGGGCGGCCGCCCTGGATGTAGCTGCGGTAGGCGCCCACCTTCTGGGGCCGGTGCTTGATCCACTCGCTCAGCGTCTCGATGGGCGAGCCGTTGACGCACCACTCGGTCACGCCGAACTGCCGCAGGTGCGCCCGCGCGTGGCTGGCCAGGGCCTTGCGGTTCTCAAAGTAGAGGCCGCAGAGCTCGCAGCAGGCCTCGGTGGCTGCGGGCAGAGGGGTGCTGCTGAGCGCGCGCCCCGCACGGGCGCCTCGGCACCCCACCTCCCTCGGGACCTCGCCTCGGCCCGCGGGGGCAGCGGGGTCTGCGGCGCTGCCTGGCCTGGGCGGCCCGGCAGACGCCCTCCCGGGACCCTGCCGCCCACTGCTTACAGGAGTGGGAGGTCTTCTCATGGAGGGTCTTTGCCTTGAACGGCAGTTCAGTCTGGATGTAGGTCTTGGCCTTGACCTCTGCGGGGAGGAGGCGGTCCTCCTGCAGGGGCCGCTTGGCTGCCACTGCGCCCAGGAAGCCGGTGGCTGAGGGCTTGGCGCCAGTGATGGGCGTCAGACTGAGCTCCCGGGGAACCTGGGCCGGCCCAGCTCCTGGTTTGCCCGGCCGGCCGGCCAGGGGCGACAGTAGCAGAGGGGACTGCACGGGCCCGGGGACCGCTGTAGGGGACCCATCCTCGGCCAAGGCGGGAGCCAGGTCCCCAGCCGGCGGCTCCTTCTTGATGAGGCACGGCTTGGACTTCTTCTTCAGGATCTCCCGCAGCGTGTCGATGGGCGAGCCGTTCACGGACCACTCGGTCACGCCCATCTGCCGCAGGTGGGAACGCGCGTGGCTCGACAGGCCCTTGCGGTTCTCGAAGAACTCACCGCAGAACTCGCAGCGGATGTCCCGTGCTGGCTCTGCCCGGGACGCTGCAGGGAGTCCGGGGGAGGGGGGAGAAGGAGGCGGCGGCTGCGGGCAGGAAGCCTCCAAGCTCGAGGCCCATGTTGGTGCCGGCTGCCCGGCTGCCCCTGTCCACGCCCCCGCCGCCCTCTGCCAGACTCCCGGGACCTGCTCCCTCATCCGGGCCTCTAGAGGCTCCGGTCATGTGCGCGGCCCTCCTGGTGCTCTGGCTGGCTCCAGGACGGCACCCTGTGTGATGCTGGGCCAGCCACTCTCCCTCTGCGAGCCTCCTCTGTAAGAGGAGATGGAAACCCTCACTTCCCAGACAGCCCGGGAAGGGCGAGATTGACAACAACTGAGATGGCATGGCACAGAGTCCCCACAGGGGTGCTGAGGCGCCGCAGGGGCTGTGTTCGCCTGCTGGGCTTACAGCAGGCACCAGGTCCACCCGAGTGGGACAGACTAGCGACGGTGTGAGAGCGAAGCAGGGGACAGTGACGTGGCGACAAGCACTGCAGAGAACTTTCTGTAACTGGACACTGCACTAAGTGCCCGAGCCCAGTGAACCCTGGGAAAACCGTGCAGAGGCAGGACCACGCTGATCTCCACCTTCCAAACCAGGAGACCTGCTAAAGGCCACCTGCTACTCAGATTCTGGAGAAAAAGGGATCTCAATGCAGGCTGGACTCCAAAGGCCAGGCAGCCCACTACAGGCACGTCAGGGAGGCATGGTTCAGACACCCGCTCCTGAGCCCTGTCTGTCTGCGCTGTCTCCCATGGCAGACATCACTAACTGATGCCTGCTGTCAGGTCTCCCGAGCAGCCCGCTAGGAAACCGCTGCCCATCAGTGGAAGATGGCACTGCTGAAGGACACGCTTCTGCCTTCTATGTACGAGCAGAGGGAGCCAGGCAGCAGCTGGATGGCAGGGGTCTGCAGAGCAGGACTGTGCAGCTGGCCTCCCTTCCGTTCAACCCTGGGCACTACGGGTACCCGCGAGGGGAAGCAGGGAGGAGACCCCGCCAGCTGTTCTCCCTGCCCTGCCACAGGGTCACACTTACACAGGTTCAAGGGTGTCATGTCCTCCCGCGGCGCCCCCCAGGGACCCTCAGATGGGTGCGGCTCCCCATGAAGGGCCCCCGGCAGCATCTCCCGCTTGATCTCCACCCGCATTTGTTCAGGCTTCAGCTTCCTGGGCAGGGAGGGTGTGGCCAGGCCTGAGAACATCTTGCGGGCCGTGGGAGGAGGAGAGGCAGTTGGTGAGTGGCCCAGGGGGCTGCCTGGTGGTGGTGGCAACTTCTTGGCCAAGGGTGAGATGTGAAGGTCTGAAGGACTTCGGGCTTCAAGCGAGCTGCCAGGACCTCCACTGCCCACCACCTTGGCCAGGGCTTTGGAGCTGGGCCCTGGAGGGTGGGGGTGTCCACCAGGCCGAGACTGGGTCCGTCTCTTCAGGATCTCTCGCAGCGTGTCGATGGGCGAGCCGTTGACGTACCACTCGGTCACACCCATCTGCCGCAGGTGGGAGCGCGCGTGGCTGGACAGGCCCTTGCGGTTCTCGAAGAACTCACCGCAGAACTCGCAGCGGATGTCCCGGGCAGGCTCTGGGCCGGAGGCTGCAGCAGGAGCAGAAAAGGGCAGTCAGAACCATGGGTGGTGGCGGCGTGGTCACCTGCAGGAGCGTCCTGGCTGGCTGGGCGTGGGTGGCAGCGCACTCACAGGCTAGGGCGGTGGTGCTGGAGGGCAGATGCAAGCTAGGGAGCTCAGGAGCAGGACAGGGGCCAGACACCCGGCAGGAGCGAGGGGAGGCTCTGGAGAGCCAGCAGGCCCTCAGTCCTGGCGGAGGAGAGCAGAACCTGGCTCTGTGGGTCCCAACAAGGACAGGATGGGAGGGCCGGAAGTGGCCACCCGCCATCGAGACCAGGGGCAGATGTGGGTACCACTGTACCAAACAACCAGACCCTGCCCTTGGCCTTCATTCTCGGAGAGGGTCACAGTAATGGAGATCGAAGGCCAAGAGAGGGCAAAGCAGCCCGCTGCCAACAAGGTCTCTGGGCAGAGCCAGCCACTGCCAAGGGCCCTGTCTACTCCCTGCCCCCACACGGAGGGAGTAGGGGGGGCTGTGACCTCCCCCGGGAGGGGCTCCAGGGCCCACAGGGAGGAGGGGGCGGCTGAAGCGAGAACCTACAGAGGTTGAGAGGAGACGGCTCCACATCAGAGGCCCAGAAAATGCCGGCGGCTGCAGCTGCCGAGAGGTCCTGCTTCCCCCAGGGGCTGGCCATACCCTCGGCCTTCAGCTTGGCCTTCTTGGCCGGCGGTAGAGGGGGGAGCAAGGAGAGGGCCGCAGAGGCGGAAGGAGGCCGCCCCAGGTGGGCCAGGGCGCCGTGCCCGGGTGGGAGGCGGATCTGGACGCCGTCCCTCCTGATGAGCCCGTGGAGCACGTCTATGGGGGATCCCTTGGCGTCCGGGTCGCTGACGCCCAGGTGGCGCAGGTGGGCGCGGGCGTGGCTGGATAGGCCCTTGCGGGTCTCAAACCAGGCACCGCACAGCTGGCAGTCCAGCTCTCTGCCCCCGTCACTATCTAAAGCTGCGGAGACAAAACACAGGGGGTTCACGGCCGCCACCTTGGCTGGCCCTGGAGGACAGAGGCAGGAGGGTCTGGTGTGATTCTTAGATCTGGAGTCCAGGTCTTAGGCCACATGTTTATCTGAAGAGGTTCCAGGCAGCACAGCCCTATGCCCTGTCTAGCCCTCAGGAGAGTGCAGGACTGAAGGCTGCCGTGTGGACGGGTGGTGAGGAAAGTTCTGCGGCAAATTTGGGGGCTCCTAGTGGGTGCTGGTAGGGGCTGCCACGGGGCTGCCAAGCGGCTACTGAAAGCACAGCAGATGCAGTGCAAGGGGCTTCAATGGGGTGCTCTGATGGACAGGGGGCCACGCTCTGCCCCCGCCCCCAGGCCTGCGAATGCACGGGAAAGCCTGACGCCCTGCAGGGTACCCTCACTGTGCCCTTCTTCCTTTCTCCCCAAACCCTCCACGCCACGCCCACAGGCAGCTCAGGTAGAAGGGCTCCATCGGCACCGCACCGAGAGTAAAGGACACCTCTGCGCAGGATGGCCAGAAAGACAGGAAGACGGGCCAACCAGAGGGGCTGCCGGGTGGGCAGGCCACCTGTCTGCCTGCATGACCGGATGGATGCCTGACGCCCACCGGGGAGCCAGGCCTGCAGGAGCCCTGGTGCCTCTCACTGTCCCACTCACCCTCGACCCAGAGGACGAGTGCCGCCCTGTGTGCTGAGCATGACCCCGCAGGGCTCAGCAGCTGCAGCCAGGTCTCCAGGGCAAGAGCGCAAAGTCGGGGAGACGCGGTGAGCGCCTCAACCAGCACTGTGACCCCGCTGACCCAGGATGTAGGAACTGCAGCCCCCACTGTCCCTCCCAGTGCCGGGATCCCCCCCAACACCCAGGACCCACACTCACTGAGGTTCAGGGGCCCCTCATCCTCAGACTGGGGCCACTGGGCCTTTGGGGAGGCTGACCGGGGGCTCAGGGACAGCTGGGGGCTCTTGTCCTCAGGATTCTTCGGGGTAGGGGAGCCTGCCAGCGCCAAAGGTGCCTTCTTGAGCAGCGGCGAGCTTGGTGGGTGGGCCAAGCCTTTGGTCGAGAAGCCTGGGGGTGACTTGATGGCTTTGTTGACAGCAGGTGCGTCCAAGGGCTTGGCCAGGGAAAGCAGGCCAGGCCGGGCAGAGCCAGTGATCAGCTCCTTTGGTGAGTTGGACTTCTTAGCCAGGCCATGGGGCAGCCCAAGGGGACCGTCGGGCAGGCCCTTCTGCTTGACAAGCTCGTAGAGGAGGTCGATGGGGGCACCACTGCTCTCTGACTCTGCTACTCCAAGCTGCCGCAGGTGGGAACGCGCGTGACTAGACAGACCCTTGCGGGTCTCGAAGCAGGCACCGCAGACCTCGCAGGTGGTCAGGCTCTGGGCTGGAGGGAACATAGAGGCCAGGGAAGGAAGCTATAAGCCGAGGGTCCAGCCCACCTGCTTTTCCTTCTCTCCTGTGTTCTGTGTTCGGTTTCTTCCAAAGCCCCGTGACCCTCATGGTAACTCTAATAAGGTGGGGATTAGCCCATCTGGTTTGCAAGTTAGTAAACTGAGGCTCAGAGGAGGGAAGGGCTGTGCCCAAGGGTACAGCACAGGAGGCCTCTTATGTGGTCCAGGCACTGGGGATCTCTGAAGCACCAGGACACCCTGGCAACAGGGTCAATTGAGCACTAGCTTGTCAGCCACACGAACGAAACACACCACACTGAATCCAAGCCACTGTGTGTGGCCCAACTCATGCTCTGCACACTGGGCAGGAGGCCTGAGCCATGGCCCCTTGCACGCCCTTCAGCAGTGCCTCTATCTCTTGCCCATTTGCTTCTCTGCCTCCCTGCCTCACAACTTTGATGACCTAAGGGGGCAAAGGCCAGGTCTGTTTTGTTCCTCTGACATTCCTGGGACCCAGCGTGACACTTGTCACTACTGAAAACCACCGCAGAATCAACCGCCAGACGCATCAGTGTTACACAACAGATGGCCCAGCTGACAGGAGCCAGGCTTGGTCAGTGACCCGGGGTGATCGGGAGCTTTCGACCACCACATGCGCTGTGCCTCTACACTGTCCAGTGAGGGTGCAGCTGGGGAACAAGGGTAGCTGGGGCTCGGGGGAGAAGACAGCTGGGGGTCTCCTCAGCGCCTGTAGGTGCTGGACACAAAGCCACGGCTGACTGATGTGGGGACTAGGTCTGAGAGATCCCCCATGCCTATAAGCAGCCTGGCCAGCACGCCCCCCCCACCTGTCTGTCACCTGGGCCACTCACCCTTGAGGTCTGGCAGCTCCTGTTTGCTGCCATGAGGAACCTCTGAAGCCACTTTGGTGCTCAGACGACTGGCCACCTGCTCCAGAGCCCCAGGGACAGGAAGGGTCTTCTTAGGGAGTGGGGGGGACCCCAAGTCCATGGCCACCATGGTGTTTTCCTCAGGGCCTAGGCCTGTGGGGGTGGAAGAGACAGACTCAGGCCAGAGTCAGGCTGTCTGCTCCCAGGAGAACAAGACGGTGCTTCCCCCTCACCTTTGACACCTGCTGTCACTCTGAGAGGCATCTTACTCCCCCACTGGAGAGCTGAAACTCCACCCACAAACCCCAGGGCCAGCTTAACACTGGGACAGTATGGTTGCCCAATGACTGCAGAGTGAAACCGCAGCTCCCACCCACTTTCAGAAGGTGGAAAAGCCAGGGGACCCCATGCCAGTCTGAGAGCTGAGCTCCCATCCTAGGGGTCTCGGAGAAAACCAACCCTCTGCGCAGAACTTTTATAAGAAGTACTTAGAAAAGAAAAGAAAAAAGAGAAACAGAGAGAGACTTGTAAGTGGGGACAATTAGAAGAACTTGACAAAGTAAGCAGGGTCAGGAGACCTGAGAGACAGTGCAGGAACAGGGTCACAGAGGGACTTAGGACTCCTGAGAAAACTCGGCTGGAGTTGGGACTTCAGAGGCCTCAGTGGCCCGGGTGGTCTACTGCTCATCACCCATCAACCCCAAAATGGGGTAAGGCAAGAACTGGGGCCCTGGACCAGCCTCAATCTAACTCGGGGACAAGAAGAGTGACAACCAAACAACTTTAGATGAAGTTTTGGAGGCGTCTAGGGAGAAGAAAACACAGGTGGGTTTTCCTGGTTTAATTCTTCACAGCAAGGGGCCCGGGAAGCCGGGGTGTGCACCAACTGAGAGCTGGGGGCGCGGGGGGGGGGCCTCGGCGCGCGAAGGAACCGCGTCCACGGGACCCCGGGGTCGCCCCGTGGGAGCCAAGGAGGCAGAGGGGCCGGGTAGGCGCCCCGCTCGGTCTGAGTCCTACAGAAGCAGGAGCAGGGGGCCGGGACCCCGGGAACTTCGCCGAAGTCTCCGGGAAGAGTGGGCGCGTCTGTCAAACGCGCCAGGGCCAAAGTGGGCTCGCGCACCGAGGGGACCGGAACCGCGACCAGGGACGCTCCGGGCCCCCGAAACAGGCAGGGGACACCTGTCAGGCGGGTCGGGGACCCCGAGAAGCAGCGGCGGGGTGTTTGTCAGGCCCGGACCCCTGCAAGGGGCGTCAGGGTTGCTCCCCGGCCCGCGCGACTTTTGGGGCGGAGTGGGGGGGCGCGGGGATCCCGCGGACGGGAAGGCGGGCATCGGGGGCGGCGCGGGCGCGCGGGACCCCAGCTCTCAGTTCCCGGGCTCTCCTGGGAGCCGACTCTTACCCGGGGGGAGCGCGGGCCCGGGTCCCGGCTCCGACTTGGCCTTGGGCCCGTCCCGCGGCGGCGGCGGAGGAGGCGGCGGCGGCGGCGGCGGCGGTGGCGGCAGCGGCGGCGGCGGCGGTGGGGGTGGCGGCGGCGGCGCGGGGAGGGCCACAGGGCCCGGGCTCGGGGGGCTGGGCGGGGGCGCCCCCGTAGGCGCGCGCTCCCGGGCACCCCCCGCGCGCGGCCCCGCCGCCGCCTTGCTCTCCGCTTTTGTCACTCGGCACTGGGCGGTGGAGGCGGCCATCTTGGCTCCGGCGCACGCGGGGCGGCCGCCCCAGGCGAGAGCAGTCAAGCGCCGAACGCCGCCACCAGCCGCGTCCCGCCTCGCCCCGCCCCGTGCCGCCCCGCCCCTCGGGGCGCGCCTAGGTTGACCTGTCGAGCGCCGAGCGCCAAGAGCCAAACCGCTCTCCTAAACCCCTTGCAGAAACGACGGCAGCGGACACAGCGAGTTGCCTTCGAGCTCCGGCTCACCCTTACAGGCTGGCCACGCTCCGAGCAGTCTCCAACTGCCTCTCCAGCTCTACGTCTAAGATGGGGATCCTTTAAGCGACACGCCGGCACCTTGAGTTTAGCATTCAGCCCTTCGATGGGCGGAGTTAGGACCTGCCCTGAGACGCTGCCCCATTCTCTTTCCTGGAAGTGTCCTTCTCCGGGTCCACAATCCTGGAAATCACCTGATCCTCACCACGCGCATTCCCCCAACCAAGGTTGTCTGGGTACCCAGCTATCTTAGGTGTTGTCCTGCAGTCCCAGGGAACTACTACTCCCGCCACCACCTGCATTTCAAGCACTGCCTGCCTCACTCCGTCCACCTCCTAAGGGATTGCACCCAGCTGTTTCTTGACAGCTGAGCGGGGCTGGGACGTGGCCATTGGCCCTTCCCCGACCTGGAACCAGTCCCCGCTGGCTCACTTGGGAGAGGGGAGGAGACTTCTAAGGACAACCAGGGAATGATGTGCTCCGAAGTCTAGTTCTGCCTGTGTGACACAGATGAGACAGTTTTCTTTTCCATTCCATCAAATGGGTAACCGGCAATCGAGGGCTGGGGATTGGTAATGCAGCTCAAGGGTATAACGCTTGCCTAACCCATGCAATCCGATCCAGCACTACAAAAGCAAAACAAGCAAACTCCCCAACATAGTAGTGACAGCAGCAACAACAAATCAACTCTTGGCACCACAGACTTAGTGGTAGGCAAACCTGAGCTGATACAGGTTGAAAGCCTGGCACAACAAGTACTCAAATACGGGAAGCGTTTATCAGTGCTGGCAGACACAGGTCGAAAATCTAGAAATCTGGTTTCTAGATCAGCACCATCCAGAGGACCGTCAGCTGCTCAGAACTAGGTAGATTTCAAGTCTGCGACAGCACAGGTGGCTGGAGAACATTTCCCCCCTCTCACAAAGTTCCACTGGACAGGACTGCTCAAGGTAGAACATTCAAGAATAAGCAATCTCATTTTTTTAAAAAAGGAATCTGGCCAACATGTTGGTGCTTCCTTGTCAGCCCCGCACTTGGGAGACTGACGCAGGAGGTCTCCACAAGTTTGAGGCCAAACTGGGCTACATAGCAGGTTCAAGACCAGCCTGAACTTCATAGTGAAACTCTGTCTCAAACAGACAAACAACCAGGAACCAGGAGTCTTTCTGGCTGGGTAACCTTGGGCAAGTTAATTAAATTCTGTGCCTCAGTTTTCCTTCTGTAAAATGGGGACAATCGTTTCACCCACCTCATTAGGACCATGATGAGTCTGTCATTATAAAGCAACAATGCTGGATCCTAGTAAAAGCTCAATAGCGTTTGCAGGGAGACACTGGATTTTGGAAAAGGGGCCCTGGCCCAGCCCCTGAATGAAGCAGAAATGATTTCTAAGTACCGGGATGGTGATGAGGCGGGTTGTCAATATACTTTGTAAAGTGACCAGAAATGCTTCCAGAAATGTAGAGTGTCCACCCGCTGTCCCCAACCCTCCCCCCAGCCCTCTGAGCTCCGCGCCACCTGTCTGTCCCCTTCTCGTCTTACCATCCCCGTATGCAGGCCCAGGGTCCTCAGCCCAAGTGGGTGGGAAGGGAACGGTGAGAGGTAAGCGTGGTCGTCGGGAGGTCAGGAAGCCGCCTGCTGGTCCACCAGGCTCACGCCCCAGAGGGCTGGGGGGCAACTCAGCCGCCGAAGTGGCCAGCAGCTCCTGTAAGATGTTGATGGGCGAGACGGTGAGTTCCCAGTTGGTGATGCCAAAGTCTCGCAGGTGGGCCCGGGCGTGGCTAGAAAGGCCAGCCCTTGTGTCAAATCCTGCCCCGCAGAAGTCACATCGCATCAGACTGAAGGTGCCCGGGTCAAAGTTGGCCACTGCAAAGAGAGGACAGGGATCGTGTGGGCTGGGGCAGAGGCGGGGTCACTTTGCAGCCCCAGCGTCTCAGCCTCTGCAAATCCCCCTGGACGGCCTGCCTTCCCCTCTGCTCCTGCCTGCCTCACCGCCAGGCACCCACCTCCCCAGGCCAGACAGCCTGAGCTCCCGGGTCCTTCTGAGCTGTGGAATCGGGAATCAGCCGGGTGCGTGCCCGGTGGATAACTTCCTCCTGTCTATTTTTGCCCACTCTTGCCTCAGTGTTGTGAATTAAACACGAGTTGCATGAAGAAACAGGCGGAGGACATGACTGTCCCCCAGAGAGAGCCTTCTCTGAACAGCCAGGTAGTCGCAAGAGTATCCCTTTCATCCTCAGCACCCTGGCTTCCCAGCTCCCACTGCAGGGTCAGAACTGCCTACTTTCCTAGAGGGGCCCCTTCTTACACACACACACACACACACACACACACACACACACACACACACGTGCCCATCCCCACCTTAACACCCCCCTACATGGGCTCCACGACTGCTGACCACGGAAGCACCCAGAGCTACCGGCTCCAAGCGGTGACTTTTTTTTCTTTTTTTCACACAGGGTCTCACTGTGCAGTCCAGGTTGGCCTTGAGCTCACTTTGTGGCCCAGGCTGGTCTGGAACTTACAACGATCCTCCTGCCTCAGCCTCCCGAGTACTGGGATGACAGGCGTGAGCCAGCACACCCGGCTCGGCTCTATGGTCTCTCCTGGGAACCGACCCTTAGAATCTGGAACCTTGTGACCCTGGAACCTGCATACCCTTCACAGGCACCCCAAGTTCTGAAGTCCACCAATCATCTCATTGCTCCTGGCCTGGGCCGTGAATTTGAGAAAGACGGATGGCTGTTCACTCACTGCTGGGTCCCATAGTGCAGACAACAGAACAGACCTCGCTCATGGAATTAAACGGGACTCTCTGCCTGGGCCTGATTTCCTTCCGCTGCCAGCATGGCCAAGGCTTTGCAGCGTCCCCCTAGATCCACCGCTCTTGGGTGGCAACCTTGGCTGTGGCTCCTAGGTCTCCCAAGAGGGTGGCCCCGTTTCACTCTGCACGGCAGGATTTAAAGTGGAGTGGGGTTTACAACCCAGCTGCCTGGCCACGAGGCTCCCGGCCTCGGACAGAGGTGGGTGTCGGAGTAAAACCGCCCTACCTTTTTTCTTTTTCTTCTGGAAGGAAAACCTGCGTTCGATGGCCTTCACCTCCTCAGCGGAGATGAAATGCCGCACGTTGTAACTGACGCCCACACGGTTCAGGTGGCCGCGCACGTGGTTGGCCAAGCCGATGCCATTGTGGAAGCGGTCGGGGCAGTAGGGGCATTTCCGTTCTTCGTTCTTCAGGGCCATGCCTGGGTCTCCCTCCAGGAGCGTGTCCAGCCCCAGTGGGCCACCCAGCGGTGCATCCAGGAGCAGGAAATCCAGGGGGTGGGTGACCCCCAGCCCCAGCTCCTCGGGCGGCAGCCTCGGGGGTGCCCTGGCTGCGGCGGCTATGACCTGGGGCCGGAGTTTCGCCACCAGCACAATGGGCACCATGTCTCGGAGCTGCTGCCGCTGGGCCCTGGAGGCCACTGCTGCCTGCAGGGCAACCTGGAAAGTGCGCTTCAGCTCTAGGGCTGGCTGGGGGATGAGTCGGGGGATGGCTGGGGGTGGGAAGACCCCATTCTCAGAGGAAAAATCCATTATTTCAGAAGTCAACACCACATCCTCATCATCTTCCTCCTCCTCTTCTTCCTCCTCCTCCTCCTCTTCTTCACTCCAAGGGTGCCTCTGGCCCCCCAGGCCCTGTGGGCGACCATGAACAGTGCCTCGGTTTCTACTGAACTGGACGAGGTCAGGGGAGGGAAAGGCCAGCCTTCCCAGAGGCCTCTGGCCTGCGTGCTGCGGGAGTGGCTTTGACAGCACGAAGTCCCTCATGCCCAGCTGCTGGCAGTCTGGGCCGAAAGCCAGCCCCGGGTTGTACCCAGCAGGGTTCTCTCCCCACGTAGGGGCCAAGAGAGGCTCAGCTTTGCCAAAGCAGTCCGCAGTGGCGCTGTCGGAGAAGCGGGCGTGCCCACCCTGGCTGGTGCCCGGGCGGCCGGCGGGGTACTCCTCGAAGGCCTCGCTGTCCTCCTCCCAGGACGGATGGGTGTGCACCAACCTCACGTGCTCCCTGAGCAGGCTCTCGCTGGGTGCGGGGAAGCCACAGAAGACGCAGGCGCTGAGGCCCGGGGCACCTCCGTAGGGTGCGTACACAAGGGTGCTGGCTTCGGGTGTTGGGCTTGCGGCCCTGCCGCTGCCACCCCCGAAAGGCTCCTTGGCCGGCAGGCTGGGCGGCTGGCGTGCGTGCAGCTTGGCGTGCTGCACGAAGGCCCTGGTGGAGCTGGTGCCAAACACACACTTGGGGCACTGCAGCCGGGCCTCTCGGCCCTCATCACCTGGAAATCGCTTCAGCTTCTGGATCTCCCCGATGATCTTCTCCCGGGAGGCCTGGTGCAGTTGCCGGTGCTGCTCCAGGGCGGTGGAATCGGCGAAGGCCCAGCCGCACTCGCCACAGGCCAGCGGGGCCAAGTCCGAGAGGGGCTCCTGGCCAGGGGTGCGGCGGTGCTGGCTCATATGTTCTAGCAGGTGTTCCTTGTGCTTGAAATAGATGCTACACTCGATGCAGGGGAACACGGCTGGCTCCTCCTCGTCGTCCTCGTCCTCCTCTGGGCTGGCTGCACCCTGGGCCACCTCCTCTAGCAGTTCACTCAGGTAGGGCCCTGGTGGGATGGGAGGAGGCAGCACAGGCTGGAGCCGTTCCACGGAAGCCTCCGAGTTCACCATCCACGTCTGCGTGGCCACTTCCGAGGACGCTACAGGCAGGCCCCACTCAGAGGGCTGGGCCAGGCCTTTGAGGTCTTCTCTGGCGTCCACCACCTCCACGTCCAAGGTCTTGGGGGTGTCTTCCAATGGCATGATCACCCTCCTGAAGGCAGCTAGGGGAGGCGGCTGTGAAGACAGGTGCAGGTGCAGCCCTATGTCCCTCAGAGGTCCTTGCTCCTCTGTGTCCTGGAGCCAGTCAAACCTGGGGTGGCCCTGGGCGGCCTTCTCTAACAGCCTCAGTTCACCCTGGTGGTACAGGAAGCTCCTAGAGCCGTCAAGCTCAGCATGGGGTTTCATGGTCCTCACAATGACCGAGTCGTCAAACCTTTGCTCGGATGGGATGCTCTCCCCAGCCTCCTGGGCCAGGGGGTGCTCCCAGGGCCCCTGACCATCACGAGGGCCAGAGAAAGGACCCAGTAAGTGGGATGGTGGGGAGCCCGGCCGGAAGTCCAGGCTGCCTCCATCCCAGCAGCTGTAAGGAAGTGCCAAATGGGGACAGGTTAGCTGTGGGTGACATTTTCCTTCCTAGCATACAGATGGCGGGGAAGTCCCCCCAGGCCATCGGAGGCAGGCCCCAGAGATCCAGCCCCAGGGTGACTTCTGAGAGGCTAGGTATATAGGAGCTAAGGGCAGGGAGGGAGGGAAAGGGGGGGGGAGAGGGAGGGTGGGAAGGTGGGCCCTTCTAGAACTACTGTTCTCCTTTGGATTTTTGAGACAGGGTCTTGCTATGTGGTCCAGCTGGCCTCAAACTCATAGCAATCCTCCTGCCTTGGTCTCCTGTGTACTGGGTCACAGGCATGCATTACCACACCCAGCTCTTCTAGAACTATTGGGTCAAAAGCCAGGTTGGAGTCTAGGGTGTCCACATAGCCCAGACCTATTGCATCACAAAAGAATGGACAGGCCACAGGGGGATGGGGCAGCCTCCAAGGCGCATCGCCAAAGTCCCGTGGCTACGCCACCCTTGTTCATCTCTCCCCATGGAGGACTCATAGCGCTGACCTGTATTCTCGGCTGCGGATCTCAGTCCTCCCCAACCTGGGGTGATTTTTAATTAGTTACACTTCTTGCCCCAAATTTGGCAAAAGTTAACTTCACAGCAGATCAATTCAACAGGTTCCTCTGGTCCCCACCTCTCCCTCTCAGAAGGGCAGAGTCAAGAGTAGCTGATGGTCAGTGCTCACCCGCTGGCCCTAGTAACCTTCTCAAGTGGAAAGTAGGTGGGAGAAACTAGGCAACTTCCCTGGGTCTCAGTGTTCCAGTCCTCAAAATGGGGATGCATTTCAGCATCCAGAACCTCCTGATCCTTAGACAGGGTGTAAGGAGGTTTTTTGTTTGACTGAATCCAGGGCCATGCTCATGCTAGGTCAGCCACTGATGCTCAGCCACAACCCTTTTTAACTTTTTTTCATGTTGAGAAAGGGCCTGAGCTGGGCTTGAACTCGAGATCCTCCTGCCTCAGCCCCGGGGTGGCTGGGATGAGAGGTGTCCACAGTGCCATGAGGACAGATGCATGGTGAGGGAGCTCTCTCACAGCTGCCACCAGCGATAACATCGCACACCGCAGGTGGTTACTTAAATATTTGCAAGGGATGGGGGTGCAGCTTTGCATGAGGCCCCAAGTTGGATCCCAGCACCGCTGCATTAAAAACAAAAAATTTTGTAAAAGCTCACAACCACAAGCTTCCAAATGAGGCCCCTGAGCCCGCACCACGTAGGGTGAAGACGGGCACGGCTCGCAGCTCAGCGAAGCAGTTTGAGCCACCTGTTGCCTGAGGGGCTACTGATCGTGCCCAGGAAACTCAAGAAGAAATGGGCTCCCCAGTCAGACGGAGCAGGGGCCGGAGGGCCCCTCTCAGACCCACACGTGACGTGTGAAATGAAGTGGGCTTATCCTTCCGGGGCGGTGGCAGAGCTTGGGTGGGACAGACCCCCACTGGGGGCTCAGCACCTAGCAGCTACGGTTCCTCCAGACAGCTGGTGGACTTATCACACATGGGCGCCTGCCACACCCTGCTTAATGACCAGGTGGTGGCCATGAGCACTGGGCTGGATTCCTGTTCTCCCGCAGTGCCCGCTGGGTTCTCGAGGCAAGTTTATGCGATGTGGCTTAACGGTGCTATTTTGTAGATGAGGAAACTGGGGCTCGGAGAGGCCTAGCATCACTCTAAGGGTCACCTGGCAGAGAGACAGGACTCCAGGGGTCCGCCCTGCAGGCTCTGGCCTCTGCGGCCCTGCTCCTGGCAGACATAATGAGAGTTGACCTCTGTGTTCATGCGGACGTCCCCCCACCCCAGCGCACAGGGGGCTTGCCTGCAGGGAGCAGCCTCCTCCTGCCTGCTCTCCTGATTCCCTCCTGTGCCCTGCTTGTCTCCTGGGGGCTTCTCTCAGGCCTGGGCCCCCCTGCCCTCCCTGAGGTCAGGGCCAGCGTGGCACTCACCAGCTGCTGATCCGATGGGTGGCGGAGGTGGCACGGGGGAGGGCTTCGCTGAGACCAGGATAGGGCTGCCCGTCTGCAACAGAGAGGGGAGACCCTGAGGGGCGGAGGCCCCCCTGCCTGGGGCTCCACACCCCAGCTTTTGGAGGCCTGCGGGGCACCTCAGAAAGGCCCTGCTGGCTTCCAGTCCCTCTCCCCGAGAGGCCTTTGGCCTCTACATTGCTGAGCCCCCCAAAGGGCTTTGGAGGAGTCCCCGTGGGTCTCCTGGGGGATCCCAGGGGCTTGCTACTTTCCAACCCCCTTCACTTTCCCCCAACCCAGCAACCAGGGTGATGATGGTTTAAAGTCACACCTTGGTACAAACTCAGCTGGCTTCTCATTGCGCTTACAGTCAAAGCCAGATTCCCAAAAGCCACCACAGGCCCTTGGACAGTGCTACAGTGGACTAGTTGTTATCACTGGGAGCTCTGAAAGGTTCACCGACTCTGCCCTAGCAGGTTGGATGTTGACTCCAACCTCTCTTGCCTCTCCTGGCCCTTGCTGCCTCCGCCCTGACTGCATGGCCTTCTTGGGAAGCCTCAAGCCCACCTAACTGTTTCCAGCCTCAGGGCCTTTGCACTGGCCCGGAGCGCTTATCCCTAGTCACCTGCTCAAGGGACCCCCAGTCATATGCTCTCTCAGCACCTGTGTTACTGCTTTCTCCTGGAAGCTGCCAGGCTCCCTCTCTAAATGACCATCTGAGTCCTCTGCAAACACCTAAGTCCCACCGGGGCAGGACTCTGTCAGCCCCATTCACTATGCCTCCCTGGCACATGTGTATGCCACAAATACATGCCAGGCAATGCATGAACTCAGTCCAGCCTGAGCTATGCAGGGTTCAGACTGCCTTCCGCACCCCCTTCTGGGCCCAGATCCTAGGCTGGAATCCCTGCCTGGGAAATGCCCCAACACAGAACATGCCAACTCTCCATTATCCGCCTGCCGAGCCAATGCCTGGAGCCACCACAGGAATCCTGGCCTGCGTCTCTCTGCCTGCCACGCTTGTCTGACACGGGCGAGCGTGCCAACTGGGGAGCAGGCCAATTGTCTGGGCCAAGGTTAACACACTGGGGGAACTTATGCCCTGGCCAGGGCCGACAGATGCGATTGCTGGAGGAGCCTCAAACTGAAGATGGTCCAGGAAGCGGGCAAGGGCCCGGGGTTATTATTTTGTTTTCAATCTCACATCATCCAATTTGTTCTGGAACTTGAGGGCTGACCACTGGGAACCAGGGAAAACGAGATGGGGTGGGGATGAGCAGGAACCTGTGATGGTGTTTGGGGGCTGCCAGGGTGACCCGGCTTGGAGAGTAAAGGTAAGGTCAGGGGACGGGCAGCCTTGCACTGAGGGGTGCTGAGGAGCATCACTGAGGTACATCCTGCTCCTTGCTCCCCAACCCCTGCCAAGACGCCGCTACCTCCCTCTCCCACAGCCACGACCCCCAAAAACATCTCTGGACATTTCAGACACATCCCCCTCCCCCTCCCAAGCAGGGGTCGGTTACCCCATCTTAAGAACCACGCGGGAGGACAGGTGGGGAGCAGGGCTGGACTTGGGTGTCAGGGCTGAGGTCAGGCTGAGCTGCTAGAGGACAGGATGGCTGGGAAAGCCAGGTCTGGACCAGCCGAGGAAGAAGGACCCCAAGAAGCAGGGTCTCCAAGGACACCCATGTCACAGATCAAGCTCCTTTCAAGGTTGACTGGTGATGTCCAGCCAGTCATGATGTCCAGCACACCCCAGAAGTAAGGGGTCCGAGGGTCCACGCAGTCCTGCTTTTGAGATTCTGGAACTCCCAGGTCCCAAGATTGCAGGTGTCCCAGATGTGATGCTTCTGCGATCTCTGTGGCCTGAGAATTCCACAAGCCGGGGGGTCACGTTGGCCTCTTTGTCTGAGCGGCTCCAGCAAGGCTCCTATTTTTAGTGGCAGCGACTTTGGAGGAAGGAGGCCAGGCTGAGCCTGTTTCCGAGGCGCGTCCGTGTCGGAGGAGGGGGTTTTGCCAAGTGGCCTCCCCTCTGGCAGGGGTCCAGATGTTCCCATGGGTCGTGCAAATGGCCAGGATGCACACGAAGGCAGTGACCGTGACAAGACGCCCTCATTGGCTCCTGTCATCTGAGGTCCCTGGGAGGGCTTTCGAATGAAAGAAAGGTGTGTCCGTGAGAAACTTCAAACCCGAATCAGACACCTTGGCAGAGTGGCCAACCACCAAGATTCTGGTGCCAGTCAAGTCTGAGTTCAAGGTCCAGCAGTGGGCTCTGAAGGGCTTGTCTGGCCCACTCCAGGCCTCAGTTTCCACCTCTGTACAATGGGAACAGCCACCTCCCCGCTCTTGCAAGGTGAGCGATGGAGTCCTACAGGATCGCAGTACGTGGTCCATCCCAGAAGGAAGGCAGGTGGGGTTCCTGAGGGCCAGGGGCTTCCTCCTCCAGGACCCAGGCTAGAAGCTGGGGGCTGGACTGTGCCTCAGGCCGGCCTGCTCCATGCTGATTTCCTCCCCAGCCTGGAGGCCCACCACTTGTCCTTGGGTGCCCTGTGCCCAGCACAAGGCGAAGCAGATACCAGAACCCTCATCAATCCAGGCAGAAGGTCCTCAGTCCCCACCCCAGCCCCCAACTCTGCCTAATGTGAGACGCATTTTGGGCAGCGGCGATTGGGGAGGGGGTTCAGGGGGCTCCTTGCCAACAACTATCAGGGAAGATGGAGCACAGCCTTGTCCAGACAGAGGACTTTAGAGATGGCCATGCCAGGGAGGAAGTCCTTGGGGGGCTCCCAGGGCTGAGTGTGGACGAGGGAGGCCCAGGCTTTGGAGTGGAACAGCAGCCCCAGGGGTATTACGAGACTCTCAGGGCAGGTGCCCGAGTCCAGGGGATTCAGGCAGGCCAAGAGGACAGGCCTAGAGGACGGGAGGAGATGCAGTGTCCACAGCACACGCCTCCCTCCAACCTCTAGGCCGTGATCCCATCCTGAGTCCAGCCGCCCCTACCCCGTTTCCCTGTTTGCTCAGAAACCATGAAGGGTGGGCCTGATCCTCTTTGGTGGCTACATCCATCTCCTCTCCAGGCTGTAATTGGTTTTTTGTGTCTTTTTTTTTTTTTAAAGACAGGGTCTTGCTATATAGTCTAGACTGGCCTTAATTCACTATGTACCCCAGGTCGGTCTCAGACTCGCAGCAATCCTCCTGCCTCAGCTCCCAAATGCTGGGATGACAGGCGTGCATCCCCAGGCTGTAAGACAGGTACATTTGTGAGTCTCTGGTTGCTGCCCCAGGGAGAGAGAGAGAGAGAGGTCACATTTACCTACCCACTTTTTTCCCTCTCTCCTGACCTGGGGTGTCCACCAGGTAGAAAAGAAATGCCCAGTCCCTCAGAACCAGTCCTACAGAGGCTCCCGGCATCCAAGATCCCCATAAAGTCCAGGCCCTGATTCTGCCCTGGCCAGCTGTGTGACCAAAACAAGATCCCGCTGCTCTCTGGGGGCACCTTGAGGAGGTGACGGCTAAGGTATTGGATGAACTCTCTGACCCCTTAGCTGGGCTCCCTGTCCTTTATCCCATGCCTCTCACTCTGAAGAACTCCTGGATACCTCCAGGCAGGGCTGGGGTGCCCCTTCCTTCACACCTCAGTAACTGCATCCTCACACCTGGTGCAAATCCGTCTCACCTGCCCTGGACGGCCGGGTCCACCATGGCAGGGATACTGTGTTCTCGGCCCCTTGGAGGTGCTCTGAATGCTGGAGCATTGTTTTGTGTGTTGTCTTTTTGAGACAAGGGCTCACTGTGCAGTGCAGGCCGGCCTTGAGCTCACTGTGTAGTCCAGACTGGTCTCAAACTCACAATGATCCTCCTGCCTCAGCCTCCCGAGTGCTGAGATGACAGGTGTGTACCACCCGCCCGGCTAACACTAGAGCATTGTAAGGATGAGGGAGGCACTGCCTGGCTTTGTGATCTGGGCGATTTATTTCAAGTCTTAGCTTTCCCACTTCTAACGTGTGATAATAACAACAAGGACCACGCACCAGTTCTTCAAAAAGCAGTATGAAATTATCCTGCCAAGGCTGGACAGGTAGGAAACTGCTAATGAGGTGCTCTGGAGTTCAAGGAGATGAAGAAAAAGATTCTCCAGCCACACCAGGCTCCTGCCTGGTCTCCAATAAACCAAGTGCCTCTCTACCACAGGACCTTTGGACTTGCTGTTTCTTCCCACCATTCATTCTGCGCTCCACTCAGAAGTCATTTTTTTTTCCTCAGGGAGGCTTTCCTAGGTCCCTGATGTGTGACCCTGACACAGCCTCTGTCACTATTTGCCCGTATGACAGTGGCTTACTTCTTTGCCATCCATCCCCCTTCTAGCATGGTGGCCCCTGGAGAAACAAAAACTCTCCCCTCTCTTTGTGGCTGTCTTGCCCAGTACCTAGAACAGTGGTTGGCACACAGTAGGTGCTCAGTATCTAATGAATGAATAACAAACCTCGAGGTGGGGGACCACATGAGATGCACCATTTTGTAAGGATAAACCAAGGCACCAAGGGAGCAGACTGCCAGACTCCCTGGTCTCTCCCTTGCCACTAGAGGGCACAAGCTGCTTCGGCCCGGGGTGCAGAATCTAGGCGACCAAGACAGCAAGTGACACCTGAGATAGCCTGGGAGCAGGGTTCCCCAAAGGGACCAGCAGACCGGGGTGCAGAGATGGGCACCCGGTTTTAATTAGCGTCCATTTCAGAGGAGAGAGCTGGGCCAGCCCGAGTTTCAGTCCGAGTCTTTGCCACCCCGGGGGCACCCACAGCGTCTGTTTGCACCGCTGTACAGGGGGATGCTGAGAGGAGGGCCAGGAGAAGGCTGTGTACTCGCGGAGAAGCTGAATCCCGAACTCAGCTCCTGCTAGGCTGGGTGACCTGGCTCTCTCCATCTCCGAGCCTGGGGGCCCCACCGGATGTCCCCTCTTACCAGAAACGCCACCTCTGCCATCCAGGATATCTCGGGGACCTTCCTTCGTGATTGGCAGGTAGTGCGTTGACCGGAAGCCGCTGCCTTCCCCCTCAGCAGCCTCGGCCCCACCCTCGATGTCCTCCCTTGGAGCTGGGCCAGGCAGTCTCTCTGGGCCTCGAGGACGGTCGGGGGCGGCCAGGCCGCCTGCCAGGGGCCCCTCCATGGACGCGCTGGGACTGGCTCCGCTCGGCGGCGCTGGGCTGGCTTATCGAGGCATTGTGGTCTGGGAACAGAGAGGAGGAGGGCTCAGGGGAGCGAAGACACGGACTCTGTCTCAGTTCTGCCTCTCTCAACCCCTCAGTCCTGGCTCTGGCCACTTGCTGCCTCAGTTTACCTCCCAACCCCACATAGCTAAGTAAGTGACACTGAGGCCTTGTGCCCGCATCTATATCCCAAAGAGCCTGGCTCCCGTCGTTCATGTGTCCTGCTGATAATGCCTGTCTGCACGCGGATCGTTCACTGCCTCAGTTTACCGCGCTGTCACTCAAGCACACTCGGACGCCTGGTTTTCTGCCATCCTCAATCCCATCACTTCTGCCCCGCTCCTCCCTGCATGGGTACACAGCTTCACTGTCGCCCGTGGCGCCCTGGCTTCCCGGCACGGGCACATCCGAAGGCCATGCCTCCTCTCCTTCCATGCCAGCCGCGTCCCCGTGGTTCTGCCTCATACTCAAGTGCCCTGTCTCTACCCTTTCACTTTTCTCACCACGGTGGACCCCACCAATACCCCTGAACTTTGCCCAGACTTCCATCACAACACCCCCCCCCCCGTCTGAGGGTTCTTCCACATTAACCCCTTCACCCCCACTCAGCCTCAAGTGACCCCGGAATTAACCCTTTCACTTCTCCACAGCCTCACCCCTCATGCACACCCAGCCTGGATCCCTCCATGCCCCCGACCTCCATGGAGATTGCTCTGGTGGGAGGGCGAAAAGGAGCTATTAGGGCTCCTGGTCCAGAAATGAGGACCCCAGAGAGAAGGGGGGCTGTCCTCTCCACCTATAAATACCTTCAAGGTAACGGAGGAAAGTGAAGGGCAGGAATGAGGCGCCCTCCCCAGGGAGACGGTGGGGAGGTTGGGCCCAGGCAACCGGGGCGGAGCCGGGGCTCCAGGCCTGGTTGCAGGCGCTGCCCTCGGGGGGCCTGGGGGCTCCCAGGGGGCCGGTCCTTGGGCTGGCGGTCCTGGTGGGGGTCCCTGCCTGGGCCTGGAGGGAGCACCTGCGGGCACCCACCCGGTGGGCACTGCCCGGAGGGAACGGGCGGGACCGCAACTTCGGAGCACTTTGGCAGCTGGGGAGTGGGCTCCCACCCAGATGCCCCCCAGGGGTCGCAGACCTGGGGGCTGCGCCGCACCGATGCACCCCTCAGGGGGCCGGGGTTCCAGGGAGGTGCCCTCTACCCGTGCACCTCGGGGCGGGAGACCCCGCGGGACGCACCGAGGTAGGGGGAGACACCTGCCCCAAGACCCCCGCCCCTCCCCCACCTGAACGGCCCCGCCCCCGACCAGGCCCCGCCCCTGTAGGCCCCGCCCCGCCCCCCGCCCCGGGGGGTCCCGCCTGGCCCCGCAGGCCAAGGCCTCCCCCTCCCCGCTCCGGCTCCGCCCCACCCGCGGGCTCCCCAGGCCAGGCAGGGCCTCACCGGGGAGGCGGCGCCGCCGGCTGGGTGCCGGGGCACGGAGCTCCCCTCCTCTGTGCGGCTGTCGCTGCTGCTACCGCCGCTGTTGCTCCCGGTGCCGGTGCCGCGGCCTCCGCAGCTGCCGCCGCCTCCACCGCTCGGGGGACATTGTCCCTTTAAATCGCTCCCCCGGCCGCCCCGCCCCCCGGCGCGCCGCCGTGACCTCAGCGCGACAGCCCCGCCGCGCCGCCATGATGGGGAGGTCTGCCCCCCCACTCCGCCCCTGGGGTGGGGGGGCGGCCAGCGGGCGCACCGCCATGTTGGGAGTGGCCAAGCAGGTCACCCTTAAAGGGCCCGCTCGACCCAAGTGTCCAGGGGGTGAGGCTCTGTTACCATGACAACACTCTGGTCCTCCCACCCCCAATGGCTCCCATCACTCTGCTGGTTCTTCCAATGCTAGGCTCCCTAAAAGCACCAGAAGAGTAGGAAAGGGGCTAAGAATTTCCCCCTTGGGTCATTCATAGGTCAAGGATTCTGCCCTCTCAATCCTTAGCTCCCAGTCACTGCCCACTGTCAGCGGTCTTCCAACCACCCCATCCTTCCCCATCGGAAGGACTCCAGCCTCACAGACCTGCTGCCGTCCCATCTCCACCCACCTCTCTTCCCACCCATTCATCCGAACGCTCAATCGCCCTCACTACCCATCGGGTCCACCACTTACCATCCACCCCTGCAGCCCTTACCACCCACCCGCACAGCCCTCCCTATCCCATCCACCTGCCAGCACTCCGCACCCAGGTAGACGCCTGTTTATCCACCAGTCCGGTAACCATCCCTACAGGCATCCATCAGTTAGACGTTTCCTTGTTCTTTCCACGTGAGGACAGGGGTCTTGTCTGTCTGTCAGCTCTGAATATTAGAAGACTTCAGCAATGCACATCACCTATAACAGATCTAGACCTATCTACAGCTGTGTATTCCATTTCAATCTTATTCCACTGCAACACTGGTTTCCCGCCGGGAGCCAGGCCTTCTAGGCAGACGTTTGCAGCCCAGTTAGCCCCCTACCCAACTACTCATCAGATCGAACAACAGTCGAACGCTAACCTAGTCATGGTCTGTGGTGCCCTCCACCGTGCACCAGATTCAAGTGCCGACCCCTGTGTTCAGCCTTTTCCTGCAGGGCTCAGTCATCTTGGTACGTACTCACGCATCGTCCACCGGCTTCCCAGGCCCACGTCTGTCCTCCCTGCCGAGAGGGAGCAGACTGCAGACTAGGGGTCTAAAGGTCTCTCCTCTGGCAGTTGACAGGGTGGTGGGCTCCGGGCTCCACTGAGAAGCAGGTGGTGCCCGTCAGTTCCCTCTATTGAATGCCCTTCACTCAGGGTCTCCTATGCATTTTACAGCCGAGGCTGTGCAAGCTGTAGAGTGGGTGCCCTGCAGGGACACGGCTGCTGAGAATCCGCTTCCGTTTCCCTCCTCAGAGGGGAGAATTGGGGAGAGCGGATGAGGGGTAGCGAGGGGGCTCTGATTAGGAGCACTGAGGGGCAAAGACACCGCCAAGGATACTGAAATCGAGATTTTACTGCACAGCTTCACAGGCCTGCTTGGCCTAAGGCAGAGTCAGACCCCCCTCCCCGAGCCTCCGCTCCTGGGGCACGCTGGGGGGGATTGGGGGGGCTCAGGTGGTGTCTCCATTGACGCAGGGTGCTTGGAGAGGCAGGGGCTGGCTCAGGGACCCCGGCGTCCTCAGAACCAGCTGCAGGTCGTGGACTGAGTCCTTCAGCTGGGCCTGGGTGTGCTCCATCTTGGTCAGGCGGCGCTCCTGGGGAGGCAGCCCGGTGTGTTTGGAGCCAGGAAAGGCCCCCCACTTTGGCTCCCCCACCTCCCTGCCCTGCCTAGGGCTCTGGCCAGAGTCTCACCAGACTTTTCAACCTATGGCCTTCAGCACTGGGAAGACCGACTGCTGGATCCAGCTCCGAGGTTCTGAGGGGGTCAGAGATAAAACAGGTAAAGTCGGAGGAGGCTGAAGTACCTTTCAGGTCCAAGATAGACTGGCAGGGATCCAGAGGGCGGGGCTTAGAGGGAGGGCGGGGCCTAAATAAATCTGTAGAAAAGTCGCATCAGAGTGTTTAACAGGCAAGGAACCATCAAGTTGGGAGAAGTGGCTTAGGCTTATAAGCACTTGGGAGGCTGAGGCAGGAGGATCTCCGAAAAATTTCAAGGCCAGCCTGGGCGACCTAGTGAGACCAGCGAGACGCTGTCTCAGCCCTCCCCTTCTCCAAAACAGACAACTCTTTCAACCCTTGGGCGCAGGTGTGGGGAGTTTGGCCAGTGCTGGGAGGGCTCTTGACTTGGTAGGGGAGCACCCACCCTGAGATGGGCTTCAGCCTGGGGCTGATGGAACGGAGGGGCCTGAAGGGTGGGGCCTCTGGAGGGGCGGGTCCTCTGGGGGCGTGGTCACTACGGGGGTACAGCTCATTGGTGCGCGTCATGATGGGGGCGGAGCTAGTGGAGAGCCGCTCACCCTGCAGCGCGGAGCCCGGCGTCCAGCTCCCGCAGCTGTCCCCTTAGCTTCTCCTGCTGCTCCGTCAGGGCCCGGATGTGAGTGCTCAGAGACTCCACCAGGCGGGACAGCGCCTTTTGCTCCTCGCGCAGCGCAGCCACCTCACCCTGCAGCTCTGCCAGCTGGGGACACACAGCTGCCGTCATGGTAACCATCCTGTCCCGAGACCCTGACCTCCCAGTCCTCCACGCTTGGCCTTCCCACCGGCCTGCTGAGCTGGGGGACATCACTCCTGAGGTTCCCCAGTTAGACTATATCCAGGGTCATGCGGCTCAGCAAACGCGGTATTTGAATCCAGTGTTTTGTTTTTTGAGACAGCGTCTCACTATATAGTCCAGGTTGGCCTTGAGCTCATTTTGTAGCCCAGGCTGGTCTTGAACTCGCGGCGATCCTCCTGCCTCAGCCTCCTGAGTGCTAGATGACAGACATGCACCACTACACCCAGCTTGAACCCGGCTTTTCCTGGCCCTCCGTCCTCTCTCTGTCTCCTTCCTCTGTACTCCCAGCCCCGCTCCCAGCCCTCCCCAGGCGTGCACCTGGGCCAGACCTCACCTTGCCCATAGGCCGGCGTGTGCCCAGCACTTGCTCTTGGTCTCGTGGTGGCTGGTCCAGCTGGCGCTGCCAGGGCACCGATGGCTTCCGAGGCAGTGAGGTGGAGACCCCGGTCCAGGGCCTGCCACGGGCCGGGTGGCTCGATCTAATGGCGCCTTTGGGGCGTGGCTGGGGCCCCAGGGAGGCGTGGCGGCGGGCAGTGGGGACACTTTGTGTGCGCTGCACCGGCCGGGTCCGCCGTGGGTGTCGCTCCTCTTCCACCTGCCGCCGGGCCCAGCTCCCAGCGCCTTGAAAGGTGCGCAGGGACTGGCTCTTGATGAGAGGGCTGTGTTTGGAGAGGTCCCGGGGCGCCAGGAAGCCTGGCTTGTCCCCTGTGGAGAAGCTGGGGGAGGGATGGGAAAGCTCAGATCCCCAGGTGACCCCGTCCCCACCCTTGACCCTGATGGCATCAGGTTCTGACCTCTGACCTTGACAAGACCCTGTCCTTGACTCCCAGCTTCTATACCACCCTTTCTATGACCCTTGACCCCAGTGTGACCTTTGCTCCCCCTCCAGTCCTGTCCCTGACTTCTAACTTTGGGTTTGATCTCTGAGTCGCCCTCTTCCATCCCAATCTGCCCCATTTCATCCAGCTCCTGAGCTCAGGCTGACTCTGAGTCCCTGAACCCTGACAGAATAAGGTTCCTTGCCAGACATGGTGGCGCACACTTGTAATAGTCGCACTCAGAAGACTGAGGCAGGAGGATCACCATGAGTGTGAGGCCAGCCTGGGCTATATAGTGAGGCCTTGTCTCAAAACAAACAAACAAAAACAAAACCAAACTAAGAATATGGCCCCAGACTTCTGGCCCCAAATATGAAAAATATGACCCTAGATGTGGTAATTTTATACAATGGAGTACTACTTAGCCATGGAGACTTTTATAGGTAAATGGATGCAACTTGATACCATACTCATAAGTGAAATAAATCAGACACACATGTGTAAATGTCACTTATCTCACTATCGTGAAAAGCTGAAAGCAACAACCTATGTATATGTGTGTGTTAAGAATGTTAAAAAAGAAAATATGACCCTGCCCATAATGCCTGGCCCCTATCTATCTTGGGTCTGACCTCTGCTTATCATGTGAGCCTCCTGCTGATGTACCAGGGCTGCCTTATAACATCTCAACCATCTTGGGTCTCAACCAGGCCCCGATCTGACCCATCCACAACCTCAGACTGAATTACAGCTTTCATCTCTGATGACAAAGTTACTTTCTCCCTCTGACCTCGGAGCTGACCTCTGCCTAACCTCTCACATGACTCAGTCTGACTCTGGTACTGTCTGCCCTTGGTCTATGTAAGTGACTCCTGGACTCCTCATATAACCCTGACTCCAGCCTCTGACTTGGTCCTACACTTTTCTTTTTTGGTATCGGGGATTGAACTCATGACCTTGCACTTGCCAGGGAGGCACTTGTGCCACTGAGCTAAATCCCTATCTTTGTTGTCTTCTTGAGACAGGGTCCTGCTATGCAATTCAGGCTGGCCTGGAGCTCACTCTGTAGCCCAGGCTGGTCTCAAACTCGCAATGATCCTCCTGCCTCAGCCTCCCGAGAGCTGGGATGACAGGTGTGCACCACTGTCCTCCACTGTTTCTGACAGTGACTCCAATGTGATCGTGTCGCTGGTTCCTGACATGATCCATTTTCACCTGTGACCCCATTTGAACCCCACCCCTGCTCCCACCCACCACAACCCGGCTCAGACTCAAAGTTACCTGGTGTGGACCTGGGAAGGGGGCGATGGGAGACGCATTGGCACAGACACAGGAACAGGGCGGCCTTCCTCGATGGCTTGTAGGATGGTGGGCAGAGGTTCCAAGCTGTCACGGGTTGCCTGGTAACACACGCGAGGAGAATGCTGAGGGACTCTGGGGGCCTCCTTGCCTTCCCACCCCATGTCCAGGGCTGTGTGCTCTGGCCACACCTGGTCAAGCTCAGCGAAGATGGTGCAGAGCTGGGCATGCAGGACAGCCAGCTGGAAGGCCAGGTCGCTGCTGCCCTGGTAACCGCTGGGTGCGGCATCCACGTCAGTCGTGGCCACCTGGTCTAGGAAGCGCTGCATGGCTGGCCCGTGATCCTCCAGAAAGCTATTCATGAAGCCCATGTAGGCTTCTTTCTCACCGAATCTAGGTTGAGCCACAATGGATCAGTGCACTCTGTCAGGCACCTGCCACCCCCCCCCAGCAGGGGCCCTGACACCTACGGGGCACAGTTGGCGAGATTCTGGATGACTTTGGCGATCAGCGTGAGGGTGCGGGCTGGGTTTGACTCTGGGTGTTCCGGAGCCAGGCCGAAGAGGCTGGGTGCCAGGATGGCCGGGCACAGGAGCCGCAGGAAAAGGGAGGCACACACCAGGCGGGGGCCCAGTGCCTCGGAGCCACATGCTTTGCACGCTTCTCGCCAGCCTGAAAACACAGCAGCCAGCTCTGCCGGAAACCACCTGGGGCGGGAGAGGCAATGGTCAGAGGAGGTGGCTATGGATGTAGGGTCACCATGATTATGGTCATGTGGCTTATCCAGGACCCTCCACAAAACTATTCATGAAGCCTGTGGAGGTTTCTTAGTGAACCCAGGGTCTGGGGTCCAGGGCCTGGGACTTCTGGGGTGACAGGCTTGGATATCTTGGGGATGTGGGTGAGACCCCGCTGGGTCAGGATTCACAGTGTAGTTATTAGGGCAACTTCTGGAGTCAGTACCCTTCTATTTGGGGTTATAGACAAGATCACATGGGGACAGAAGTTGTGATATGAGGATATGAGGCTGGGGTGCCAGAGTACATATAAAGTAGGATGGGGTTAGAGATACAGGGTCATCGAGCGTCAGAGGTCATGAGACTGGCTTGTAAATTAACCTGGTCCAGGGATTGGAGCTGGGCATGTAATGCTTGCAAATATAGAAGCTGAGGCAGGAGGATTGCTGTGAATTCGAGGCCAGCCTGGGCTACAAAATGAGTTCAAGGTGAACCTGAACTGCATAATAAAACCCTGCCTCAAAAAGACAGGAAAAAAAAAAAAAGCCCAGGGACTGGAATCCCAGGTGACTTGTGATCCATTGCCCTGGATTTGGAGTACATGGTCCATTCCGGTCAGAGGTCATGGGGTCAGGGGTATGCATCATCTGGATGCAGAGGTTATAGAATTAAAGTCTTAAAAGTTAAGGGTAAAGTGGTAGGGAATTGAGGTTGGGGTAACCCTTGGTTAGAGGGCAAGGCACTGGATCCCAGATTGGTTGGGGTCAGGTGGTATGGCTTTGAGGCTAGGATTCCCCGGTATAGCAAATACAACATCAGGACACTCAGCTGGACTTGGCTTTCACATAAGCTATTAATATATATATATATATATATATATATATATTTAGTATAAGTATGTCCCAAGTCGAGAACCATAGTTAATGAGTGTCGTGTATTTTATCTGGTAACTCCAACTGGGAGGTCACTGTGCTCATGATTAGCAGAGCAGCTGAAAGGCAGGGGTGGGCTCAGGTGCTGGGCCCCTGATTCTCACTCGTAGGAGTGGACGATGGTTTCAAAGACCTCCTCACAGCTGTCCCGAAGTCTGGCTTGGTGCTTGGGCAGCTCCGAGGCAGGGCACTTGCTGGGGTCCACCTCACAGTCTTCGGTGGAAGCACAGAGATGCCGTACGACCTGCCCTGCAGCCCAGCGCAGCCAAAGTGTTCAAAACAAAAGCCACTACATCCAGCCTCCAACCCTATCCCTGACTTAGTCCAGAGGCCCCTAGCATCTTAAGAAATTTCTAATTACCCGACCCCCAGCACTCTAAAAGCTGCTACCACCCGATTCCAGCTTTTAAGGTTACCTAGAGCACCCTAAACTCCTCTGGGATCCCACGTGCCACCCAGCAGGACTCTGATGCCAGCCCCCTTCCGCAAACTCACCCAGCGTCTCCTGGAGGTAATCCTGCGCCACCAGCTTCATGTACTCGTCAATGGCCTTGGTGGCTAATGTGTTTTCTCGGAACAGCAGCGCCTCACGGCCTCCACACCGCGCCAGCTCCGCGGTGCCCAGATCCGTCACCAATGCCTGCTTAGGGCAGGGGGCCCATCCTTCACACCTGGCGCACAGGTTTGGGCCCTCCGCCCTCCTTGCTGATACTCGGGTCTGGCTCTCCCGGCTGGGGATTTTAACGGAGGCCAGAACCTCCACCTCCCATGGCAGCGAAGCAAGCCATTAGCAGGGAGGCTCAACTCCTACCCCCTTCTCGCAGGTGTGGCTCAGGCCCCGCCCCTGGTAGTCCCGCCCCTCGCAGGTGTAGCTCAGGCCCCGCCCGGTAGCCCCGCCCCTCGCAGGTGTGGCTCAGGCCCCGCCCCTGGTAGTCCCGCCCCTCGCAGGTGTGGCTCAGGCCCCGCCCAGCCGGCCCCGCCCTCGCAGGTGTAGCTCAGGCCCCGCCCCAGGCAGCCCGGCCCTCCAGGTGGCGTTGCCCCCCACCCTGCTCCCGTCCCCTCCCCGCCCCAGGGCTCTCCATCCCGGCTCCCACCGCACCTGCGCCCGGCCGGTGGCCCGCAGCACGCGCACCATGACGGCCGCCAGCTCCTCCTTGGCCTGGGCGGGCAGCGCGGGCTCCAGTGCCCCGCACAGGCGCGCGTAGTGGAAGGTCAGGAACTCCGCCAGCTCCTTGTAGCGCTCGGACCGCAGCACGCGCAGGCGGCGCGCCCGCACCCGCGCCCGCAGCGCCGCCCCGGCCGGCGCCCCGCGCAGCGGGAACCAGCGCTCCAGGCCGGCGGGGGGCGCGCGGGGGGCGCTCACCTCCTCCAGCGCCAGCGCCGCGCGGCCCAGGGCTGTGCCCGCCGGGCCGGCTCCGCGCAGCCGCAGCGACAGGCGCCGGGCGGGCGGCAGCGCTTCGAAGTGGAAGCGCTCGGCCCAGAAGAGCGGGCCCGGGCCGGAGCGCGCAGCCGTGCGCGCCAGCAGCGAGCCGTCCAGCCAGAGCTCGGCGCGCACGCCCTGCGCCCCCGCCGGCCGGGGCAGCCCCTTGGCCTCGTGCACCCACACGCTCAGCCACGTCTCCTCGCGCTCGGCGGTATCCTGCGGGGGACAGGGAGCGGGAGCGTCGGGGGACTTGGGGCTCGTGGCAGGCGCCGGGGTAGAAGGATGCAGCCTTGCCGCGCGCGATAGCGCACGCCACTCATCCCAAGCGCTCGGGAGGCGGAGGCAGGAGGATCGTCTCAAAAGTCCTGTCTCAAAACATCAACCAACCCCAACCAACCAAAACACAAAACAAAAAACCCGGAAGAGCCGGACGTGGTGGCACAAGCTTGTAATCCCAGCACTCGGGAGGCTGAGGCAGGAGGATCACTGCGAATTCGAGGCCAGCCTGGACTGCATAGCGAGACCCTGTCTCAAAAAGACACACACACACACACACACAACCAAACCAGAAGGGGCCTCTCTAAGTGGTTGCAAAGGTGGGGCAGTGTGTTTAGGGGTAAAGGTTAAGGCCCGTGCATAGCCGGGAGCCAGTGGGCAGGGCCTCCGCGTCTCTATTCCCCCACCTCCGGCAATGACCTGGCTCGGCTGGAAGTGGCGACGAAGGTCCTCGATCCAGCGATCTCTCTCAGCCGCCGAGCGACAGGAGAAGCATCGGCTCCCACCCACCCACGTCACCTGTCCAGTCAAGGAATCGGGGGTCAGGCCAGAGCATCCGGAATGCGACTGTAGGGGACGGGGTGGCCCAAACGTACCTGGAAGCAGTGGGGCTCCCCCAGGAGACTGGGGTGCAGCGGCCAGACCCGCACGTCCCGCTCCGCATCGAGGTCCAGCTCGGAGATGGTGACCAACGATTCTCTAGAGCCCAGAGTGCTGGGGGACCTGGGTTTGGGGTGGGCGAGCAAACAAACGGTCATCCTTCGCTGCCCTCCTCATGCCCCGCAGCCTGAAGGTAGAGGACAGCCAGGGACTTGCTCCGAAACGGGATCCCGCCTCTGTCCTGGTCTCAGGCACCCCCATGCCCTGGTCTCTGACTGCCCTGTGGGTAGGAGGGGGCTGGGGAGCAGATGGATCGCCGGCCCTCACACTGAGCTTGCTGCAGGCCTGGTGCTTTTTATTTTTTATTTAGAAACACGGTCTGGCTAAGTGACTGAGTTGCCCAGGCTGGGCTTGAACTTGTGATCCTCCTGCCTCAGCCAGCCTTCCAGAGTGCTGGGATGACAGGCGTGCACCACCATGCCCTGCTCTTACTGCTTTTAAAACAAACCCGGCTCTTTGTGGTGACCCCATAGGACTTGGAAAGTCCAGCCCTTGCCACTTTTGATCTCATCTCCCTCCATGTCACCCCTCAGTTTCTGAACTCTTGTGTTTGTGCCTCTCAGCCTCTCAGGCATTGCCTGCTGTTCCCTCTGCCTGGAATGCTTTTCCCATTGCCTCTCAGCCTGGGTAACTTCCATCCCTCCTAGGAATCCTTCTCTGGCCTTTCCAGGCCGGGGCGTTGACTAAGTTCTCAGTTCAGAGCTCTCTTCCAGCCTTCAGCAACGGGCTGGCACTGTGCTGGTCTTTCTGACCCAGCTTCACCTGGGGGGAGGAGGAGGGGAGGGAGGGGGAGGAGGAGGGGGAGGAGGGGGGGGAGGGAGGGTAAGGGAGGGGGAGGGGAGGGGGAGGGGAGGGGGAGGGGAGGAGAGGAGGGGGAGGGGAGGGGGAGGAAGGGTGCCTGGCAGGGCCACGGCAAGCTGCAGCTTCTCAGAGGCCCTTACCCATCCCGGGGGACGCTGGCTCCCAGGTCCGACCTGGATTTTTTCTTCTCCTTCAGTCTCTTGAGCAAGCCCTGGAGGAAAGTGGGTGCCAGGTGGTCAGAAATCTGGGCGCCTTCCTGAGCCCCTCCCTTCCGGGAGAGGGGAAGGCTCTGCTGGTCCCTAGGGAGCCAGACCAGGCTCAGGCTGCATCAGCAGCAGTAAATGAGGGCCACCAGCTTGTGGCCTCTTCTTCCTCCTTTCTTTTTGTTTTTTGAGGGAGGGTTTTACTAGGCTCACACTGGCCTCTTGAACTCAGGATTGCCTTGCATCAGCTTCCCAAGTGCTGGGATTAGAGGTGTGAGCCACCACGCCCAGCCAGCTCACGTTTCCATAAAGCCCTGAACAGTAAAGGATTCTCCACCGACTGTTTGTAAACCGACCCCAGCGGGGAGTCTCCTCATGAGCTCTGGCAGATCAGGGACACAGCGGCCCAGAGAAGGTCTGCCGGCCCCAGGTCAGCCTGGACCACGGATGGCCCTTGCTCACCCCCACCTCCACCCCCTGCTTCCACTGGGCCGCCTCACCCGAACATTGTGGACCTGGCTGGAGCCAGCGGCCTCTGGCTCGGTCTTTCCAGGGGTTCGATCTGCGGGGGAGTTCAGAGGTGGGAGGTAAGGGGTTAAAGTCAGCTTTGATTCTGCCCCACCTTGAGAGGTTCCCAAACACCCCAGCCTCCTGCATCCCAAACTCACCTGGGTCCCTGAGATTTCCCACAGCTGCTTGTATGCTGCCTCCCGAGCTAGCGCTCCCCGCCCGGGGTCGTCGAGGACCCTG
Organism: Cavia porcellus; assembly: GCF_034190915.1. NCBI lineage: Eukaryota > Metazoa > Chordata > Mammalia > Rodentia > Caviidae > Cavia > Cavia porcellus. The sequence goes on from NW_026947500.1 coordinate 66,973,414, forward strand.
TTGTGGGAGGGTGGGAGGGGGTGGTCAGAAAGGTGAGGGGTAGGTGGGGACCCTGCCCACCTCTGTGGAGTCCCCGTCCCTCCCTGGGCCCCGAACCCCTCACACCTCCTCTTCACTTCTAATGTGCACCAGCTTTCCATCCAGCAGGGTGAAGCCCCCGATGTCCCAGACAGGCACATCCGGGGTGGGGGCCTCGGGGATCTGGGGGCCCAGCGGCTCCGGCTCCAGCTCTGGCTCTGGGAAGAGGAGGGGTTACTGGGGGACCTCCGGGCTCTTCCCTCCCATCTCTGATCGGAAGGCTTCTGAGGTGCCCCATCCAGCAACCCCATCACTGCTGGCCCTGGATGAGTCTCGGCTGCTGTCCGAGCTTTGCCCCCACCGTCCACCTGCTCCGCGCCCAGCACTGCATGTGCCTCTTACTCCTCCAAAAGCCACTCAAGGGGCCACAGTCACCCTTGAGTCACTTGCTCAGGGTCACACCGTTGGTGAGGACTGAGCTGGGCCTCAGACACAAGCATTTTTTCTGAAGCAAGACATTGGGTCGGTCCAAGATGCTAAATGGCAGGACAGGTCGCTGGGGGTCATCCCAGGACTCAGGAGGCAGAGGCAGGAGGATCACCACAAGTTTGAGGCAGCCTGGACTGCACAGCGTGTTGAAGGCCTGCCTGGCCTACATAGGGAGACCATGTCTCAAAGAAACAACAGTGACAATAAACAGGGCAGCTCTGGGAGGCTGAGGCAGGAGGACTCCAAGGTTGGGCAGTTTACCAAGACTTTGCCTCGAATAAGTAAATAAATCAAATCCTGGGGATGTAGCTCAGTGCAAAGGCCTGGGTTTAATCCTCAATACAGACAAAAACAAACATGAACAAAACCACAGACAACACCCTTGGTTCCTTACCTAAACAACTAAATCTAAAGGTGGAAAGTGTCAGTCAGTGTTTAAAAAAGGAACAGAAAACCTCAGGGTAGGCAACAGTCTTTTTCTGGAGAAATAGTAGAATTTCCTAAATCAAAGAGGCCCTCCAGGAGGAGTGGGGCCTGAGGTCTTAAACAGGAGGCTGGATGCACACCTGTCATCCCAGCACTGGGGAGGCTGAGGCAGGAAGATCTCTACAAGTTCGAGGTCAGCCTGGGAGGGGATGGGCAAGGCCCAGCAAAATAAAGGGAAGGACAAGGAGGCCTCCAGGCTACAGAGGCTAGAAGGGAAGGTCCCTGCAGAGAGAAATATGGTTTGGGGGACGCGGGGGAGGGTTTTACAGTGGGGGCACCAGCAGCGCTGAGCGGGGACCGATCAGACAAGCGGCAGCTCACATTAGACAGCTGTCTCTGGATGCCACGCAGAGGGCGAACCCCGATCCCCAGCAGCGGGTTAAGCGGTCCCCCAGCAAAACGCACAAGTGAGCTGGCGAGAGAGGCAGCTCTCCCACGAGGACGCTGCGTTCCCCAGTCTTACCGCTAGGGGCAGCAAATGACCTCGCCTTGGGGACGGGTCACCAGAACCGCGCCTGGCTCTGGGCTGGCGCAGCGCTGTGCGTGTGAAGCCGCGTTGCCTCCATTCGCTTTCTACATCCAGCTCCGTGACCCTGAGCACCCATTCTGTCCTTTCTCTCTGAGGCAAGGTCTCTATGCAGCTCAGGCTGGCTTTGAGCTCACTTTGGAGCCCAGGCTGGTCTCGAACTCAAAATGATCCTCCTGCCTCAGCCTCCAGAGTGCTGGAGTGACAGGCGTGCATCACCATGGTGGCCTTCTCCTGTCATTTTCTGTTGACTTTTTTTTTCTATTGTCACTCTGTCTCCCGCGAGCACGGTGGGGCAGGGCTGTCATGTCTTAGGTATCAACCAGAGACTGGCACACATTAAATATGCTCCACTGCGCCCTGCCAGATGCACTGACCAAAAGAACACGAACTAACGAGAGAACATGCTTTTTTCGACGTAGTGAGCTTCAGGACCATTTAACAGATGGGGTAGCCTGGCGTGGTAGCTGTCACACCTGTCATCCCAGTGCTCGGGAGGCTGAGGCAGGAGGATCGTTTTGAGTTCAAGACCAGCCTGGGCTCCAAAGTGAGCTCAAGGCCAACCTGAGCTGCATAGAGAGAGCCTGTCTCAAACAAACAAACAAACAAACAAGCAGGTAGGGTAACCGGGCATGGTAGTGCACGCCTGTTTTCTCCAAACTCAGGAGGCTGAGGCAGGAGGATCTCTGTGAGCTCAGGGCCTGCTTGGGCTACCTAGTAAGACCTTGTCTCCAAAAGAAAATAAGGAAACAAAAACTGGTGGGGAAGCTGAGCTCAGGGGAGCGAACAGACTGAGTTCTGAGGCCAGAAGGCAGGAGAGGCTGAGTCTGGGCCTGCGGACCCAGCAGGGACCAGTCGGAGCCAAGAGCCACTGGGCATCTGGACACCACCCCGAGTCACAGTGGCGTGGTGAGAGGTCCCCCGTCCCTCTCGCAGGCTGCAATGGGGGTTCCCGGCTACCCCTTCTCCCCACAGCACCCCGCTTTAGGGGGAAGAAGGAAGAGGGCTACTGGGCCTCCGCCACTTCCTGCCGGGCTTCTGTGCTCCCCACAACTTCCTGTGTCTAGAGGGCGATGAGCCTGGGGCAGACAAACTCGGAGCATCCGGCTGTGCAGCGCCCCCCCCCCATCACCCCCACACAGTGCAGGGTCTGGGGCGCCTACCTGAGGCCTCCGGCTCTGGCTCGGGCTCCGGCTCCGGGGCTGTGCTCTTGGAACGACTCCAGAGGGGCTTGGAGAGCCGCAGACGACCGCTCCGGGATTCTTTGGGGGGTGCGGAGAGCACCCGGCGGAACAGCGACCGGGGGGCCGGCTGGCTGCTCACCATGGGCTCCTGGTGGCTCAGCGCTCTTCCCCAGCCGGCCAGGCGGCCCCAGCGGAAGCCTCCGGCCGCCTTCTCCCCGCTGCCCCCCTGGTGCCAGCGGTAGGAGGTCAGCAGAGAGGGGGCCGAGGACTGGGCTTGGCAGAGCTGGCTCGGGGCCGGTGAGTCCATGGCGCAGGTGACCCTGGGGACGAGACGGTGACATCTGTGCCTGCTGTCTGGCCGCAGACCGTCCTCAGCTCTGTCCCCTCTCTGCTCACAGCTGTGCCTCCAGGGAACCCCTCTGGGGCCATGCACCCTCCTCTCCCTTACCTTGATTTCCTGGCCAGCCCCAGCATCCGCAGCCGTCTGCACCAGCCTGGCTTCCTCCCACTGAGCCCAATTCCACGTGACCCTAGCGGCCCTACCCCACCCCACAGCCAGGCTGCAAGGGCACTGCAGGGGCAGGATGCAGGGTGGGGTGGAGGGGAGGTGGCAGAGGGGGCAGGCTCGAAGGTCTGGCCAGAATCCCTCGCTGACCCGGAGGCCACACCTGGGCTTCTCCTGGAGCCTGACTTGTGTCTTCTGCAAAGGGGTCACATGCTAGTTAGTGCTGGCCAGGTTCGGAGCACCCAGAGTTCTCCTGTGCAGCTGGTCGCGTTTATCCAGGTTGGAGAGCTGTTTGGCCTGATCTCCTTAAGGAATAGATGGTTTTAAACTGGACGCGGTGACACATGCCTGTCACCTCAGTACTTGGGAGGCTGAGGCAGGAGGATCATTCATGAGTTCAAGGCCAGCCTGGACTGCGGAGCAACACTCTTATTTTTTTTTATTATTATTTTTTTGAGACAGGGTCTCACTGTGTTGTTTAGGCTGGCCTTGAATTCATAATGTAGCCCAGGCTGGCTTCAGATTCACAGGGATCCACCTACCGCAGCCCAAGTGCTGGGATTACAGCTGTGTGCCACCAGGCCTGGATTTTTTTTCATTAAAGAATTGACTTTTTTTTTTTTTTGTCTTTTTGAGACAGGGTCTCTACGCAGTTCAGATTGGCTTTGAGCTCACTATGTAGCCCAGGCTGGTCTCAAACTCGCAACAATCCTCCTGCCTCAGCCTCCCGAGTGCTGGGATTACAGGCATGAGCCACCACACCCACATCCACACAGGGCTAAGAATAGATTTTAAAATCTTTATCATGATGTCTTTATTACAGTGGAATACTATGCAACAATGACAAAGAAATATTGAATGACTGACCTTAGATCAGCTCAACTGGATCATGACCTCGATGGCAGAGCCAAAAAGAAAACAAAATCCAAAACACATAACTTAGTCCCTGTCTCAGAATATAAAAGAGTGGAGGATGTAGCTGAGGGAGAAGACCCTGGGTTACATCCCCAATACCACCCCACCCCAAGCACCAGGAAATGTGTATGTCGTGGGTTTCCATCATGCAAGGTCCCAAGCAGGACTGGGGAAGGAGAATTCTTCCGGCTGGGGATTGAATCCAGGGCCTTATGCACACAAGGCCAGAGTTCTACCACGAAGCCACATCGCCAGCCCCGAAGGAGAATTCTGGGAGCTGGTTTTATTTTTCAGATTAGGGTCTCGCTATGTAACCCACGCTGGCCTCGAGTTCACTAACCCAGGCAGGCTGAGAACTCACAGTGGTCTTCCTGCCTCAGCCTACTAAGTGCTGGAATTACAGCTTCACTAAGCTTGGTCTTTTCTTTTCTTTTTTTTTAGTAGATGTGACATTCACATAACTCAAATTTAACACATTCTACTTTTGGGCTGAATGTGGGTTTCATGGGTGTGACTGGTCGTGAAATTCATTAAGCAATATATTTTGATTTTGGTTTTTTGTTTTGTTTTGTGCCAGGAATTGAACTCAGGACTTTTCCAAGCAGGTGCTTGTGCCACTGAGCTATCTCCCTGGCCAAAGCAATATATTTGATTTGCTGTCCTGTACTTTATACCTCAATAAATATTTTCTTAACTCTTTTTTTTTTTTTGGTCTTTTGAGACAGGGTCTCACTACGCATTTCAGAATGGCCTTGGGCTCACTTTGTAGCCCAGGCTGGTCTCAAACTCACAATGATCCTCCTGCCTCAGCCTCCCGAGTGCTGGGATGACAGGCATGAGCCACCACGCTCGGCTGATAAAAATTTTTTTGAAAAGAAAAAAAAAAGGCTGGGAGCTGGGTGTGGTGGTAGATGCCTGTCACCCCAGCACTCTTGGGAGGCGTAGACAGGAGGGTTGCCATGAGTCTGAGCATGGGCAAAAACTGATCTGACAAACAGGAGTCACCATCATTGTGACCCAAGAGCCAAAGGGGAACCGGTCTGAGTACCAGCTGGCCCTGTCTCCCTGTGTGACCTCAGGCCAAGTCATTTCCTCTCTCTGACTCTGGGTTTCCTTATTTGTACAAGATGATAACATCAAGTTTCAAAATGTTCATAACGTGGCCCAGTGTGGTGGCGCACACCTGGCATCCCAGCATTGGGGAGGCTGAGGCAGGAGGATTGCCGGGAGTTTGACACCAGCCTGGGCTACCCAGCGAGTTCAAGGTCAGTTTGGGCTACATAGCAAAACCCCCATCTGAAAAAACCAAAATCAAACAAACTAATGTAATTCTTTGTGGTACATGAGATCGAATCCAGAGCTTTATATGTCCAAGGCAAGTGCTCTATTACAGAGTGACCGCCCAGACTTATTTTTAGCTTTATGTTTTTGAGTGGTCCTGGGGATGGAATCCAGGGCCTGAAGCACGCCTGGCAAGTGCTCACCATGAGCTGTATCCCCAGCGTCTTTTCACTTTTGATGTTGCCACAGGGGCCCACTAATTTCCCAGGTGAGTTCCAAGCCTGCCTTGGTCTCACTAGGTGCTGGAATCATAGGCACGGGCCATGGGATGCTGCAATCTATTTTTAACTGAAGAATTGTTTTGCTTTGTGTTTTTGGAAACAGGTTCTTGCTATGTAGTATAGGCTGGCCTCGAACTCACTATGTAGCCCATGCTGGCCTCAAACTCATGGTGATTGTCCTGCCTCAGCCTCCTGAGTGCTAGTGACCACCCCTGGCTCTCCCCTGTATTTTTGCTGGAGGATTTTTTCAAGGACTGGAGCCCTAATCCTACCTATAGGACAAGCTATCCCCAAATGCTACTTCCCCAAAGTGGCCCTTGGGAGGGGGACTCAGCTCATCAGCATGGTGCCTGCCTAGAAAGCACAAGCTTCTGAGTTTGATTCTTAGTACCAAAACATAAAAAAGTAGCCCTTGATTGGTGACAATGGCTCCCTCACCTCTCCCATGGGATGTCTCTCAGGTGCGCCCCCTGTGCGGTCCTCTGGGACTGAGGCCCGGCTGTCCCCATTGGGAACCTGCTTGATCATGAGTCCTTCCCTAGCTGCCCTTCCTTCCCTGATGGCCTCTCTTTTGTCTCGGGATTTGTCTCGGGGCCACCTGCCAATCAATTACTCATACTACTATTCATATACGTACTATACTGAGAGTGGAACCCAGGGGCTTTGCACTGAGCTACACCTTCAACCCTTTTTCTGAATTTTGAGTCAGGCTTTTGATGAGTCACTCAGTCACCCAGGTTGATCCTCCTGCCTCGGCCTCCCCAGCCTGCTGGGATTTTAGGTGTGTGTGCCATCACACTCGATTTATTTGTGAATATTTTTTATTTTTGTGGTGCTGGAGACAGAAGCCAGTGCCTCAAGCCTGCCGGGCTCTACCCCTGAGCCGCACCCACGGCCTCTTATTATGGGATGTTTTCTCTCAGGTCTGCTTCTGGATGAATCCAAACTCAAACAATGGCCACAAACACAGATCTCGTGAGACCAGAGATTTTTCTTTCTTTGGTGACTTTACTGGAGTCTCGCAGCTGCTGGAAGACTGGCAGTGTCCTCCTCGAGGTTCTTAGTTTGTAGCCTGGAAGACACAAGGGAGCACCAGGCTGGATGGATGCACCCCTGAGACCACGGATGGGGGCGGGAAGGGATCCCAAAGGTGGGAGTGGCTAGAAGCTCCCTGCAGGCCAGGGGCGCAGACCAGAAGCTTTAGGGAATGGAGAGGCGGCCTGCAGAGAGGGTGAGACCGTCGGGGTGCTTAAACATTTCAGGGCTGAGGTTAGGGGCCAGGACGCGGGCTCCCGGCCCATCCCCAAGACTCTCAGTGGCTGAGTTGCGCTCATTGGCTGCACAGGGGATTGTGACACCCCGTTAGGGCCGGAACTCAGGCAGAGGGGCTTTGGGTAGAGTCGAGGGCTAAGTTAGTGTTGTGTGGACCGCAGACCTTTGGGCAGCACCAAGACCGAGGTCGTGCCAGCCAGGCCAGGGAGGAGTCACAGGATGTCAGCAACCAAAGTTGGGCCTCGGGTGCCAGGAAGATGTGGCAGGCGCCGTGCCGAGCCCACTAGCCCAGCCGGAGGACCCACCTTGGACTCAGAGAAGTGAGGCCAGGTGCGCAGCTGGAGGAAGAGCGCGTCGCCCGGACACTCGGTGGTGCGAACCAGCTGGCGGTGGCCCAGCACGCCGTAGTCGCCCCGGAGGAGCCCGGCCCGCACAGCGCAGCTGGGGAGCACATGGCTGACCGTGCGCAGCACCTCCTTACTGGGTAAGGTCTTGGAGAAGTCGCCCACGATGGCCACACCGAAGCCGTGGGAGTTGTAGCCGAACGTGTGCGCGCCCACCCAGTGCCAGCCGCGGCCCTCATACACGTAGCCATCGGAGCCCACGACGAAACTGCAGGGCGGGGGCGGGAGGCATCGTGGGTGTGAGGGAGGCCTCCATCCCGGGCTCCGGACCCCAAAGACCACCCCATCCCAAGGGCCACCTGACATCCAGGGTCATCGGACCCTAAGAAGCACCTGGCCTCCAGGGTAACAGCCCTCCTATGCCAAGTCCAGCGCCCCGCCTCTGTCCAGCTCGGCTCCACAGCGCCCCCACTCCAAGCGCCAGCCCCGACCATCCCCCGCGTGGGCCGTGTCCCCCTCCTTTCTGCCCTCCCTCCCTCCTCCTGGCCTCAGGTTCAGATACTACCGGCTCAGAGCTTTTCTCTTTAGACCGCCCCTGCCAACGCCAGGCCCGGACCCCGGGGGCCTCCCCAGGCCTCTTTCCATCCTGCTCTTTCCCCTAACCCAGGAATCCTGCTGTTTAGTTATCCTGGGTTCCTATTAAGGACCCCTGTGCTCTGATCTGACTCCACCCACCACAACTCCCCCCTCCCCTCCCCCTCCTATCCCCTTCCCCTCCACCTACTCTCCCTCCCTCTCTTATTCCCCTCCCATCTCCCCTTTATTCTCCTCCTCCCCTCCTCCTTCTCCCCTCCTCTTCTCCTTCTCTTCCTCCTCCGTTCCTCTTCTTCCCTTCCTCCTCCTCCCCTGCTCCTCCTCCTCGACAGGCTCCGCCCACTAGATTCGCTCCGCCCGCGATCTCCGCCCCGCCCAGATGGTCCCACTCACCCTCCCCAGACAAATCCCCGCCCCCTCACTCTGATTGGCCCGCCCGGGCCGCCCCGCCCACCTGTAGCCGATGTCGCTCCAGTGGCGCTCTCCCTGGTGGAAACGCTGCATGGAGCGCATGTCGGCGGCGCAGCGTTTGAAGGTAGTGCAAGGCAGCGCCGGCTCGAACGTGTGATGCACGTACAGGAACCCGAGCGGCAGCTTCAGGGGCGCGGGGTTGCCCCGGTAGGGCGCGGCCTCCCAGCGGCAGCGGGGGTGGATGGCCGGGCACCCTGCAGGCGGGGGGAGTCAGCGTTGCGCACGCGCACGGCAGGGCAGCCCCAGACTTCGGGAGACTCCAGTCTCCCGCCACGCTGGCTCCCCACTGGGACCTAACCTAACTAAATCCAAGTCTTGGAATAACCGCTGTGTCTCGCATAACTTTTGGGATAAAATGCAAAGATTTTAACGCAAGCGCCTGAGGCCTGGGGGGGGGGGAAGGGGTCAAGGAGGGGTTAGTGGGCGGGGCCTTGTCGTGTGGGCGGGATAGTGGGCGGGGATTGGCCTATCAGGGCCCCGACCGGCGGTGAGTAGGACCAGTGGGCGGAGCCCGGGGAGGAGCCTTTGTGGCGGTATAGGCCCGTTAGAGCAAGGGCGGGCGCCTTGAAATGGACCTGAGACGGTGAGCCTGCAGCTGGCCCTGCCCGGACCCCAAGGGAGCGGCAGCAACGCTGGGAAAGGAATCTCAGCCTGCATTTATCGAGCTGAACTTCCCCTGAAGCCCCTGTGTATCTGCCCTGGGTGAGCTGGCTCCTTGCCATGTCTTGGCCGTGGTAAGGACGTGGGACGTCCTCTAAGACTCTGGCTTGGTCCTCAGCTCGGCGTTGCTGGGGGGGGGGTAGGGGCCTTCAGGGTGGGGTCGCGGGGATATGCTTTGGAGGAGAGTCTGGGACCCCCGTCTTTCCTTTCTCTCTTTGCTCCCCTCTACAAGGGGTGGGCCGCTTCCTCTGTCACTTGCTACTGGTGAGAAGCTGATTTGCTGCAGGCCCGGAAGCAATGGGCAGCCGGCTCTGAGCTGAAAACTCCAAAGCAAAATAAATCTTTTAAGTTGCTTTGTCTCGGGGATTTTGTTACGGTAATAGAATGCGAAGACAACCTCTGCCTCACTTTCTTTCTCTTTTGCTGGGGATCATTTTCCAGACAGCCTCTCTTTTCTCCTGCCTCAGCCTCCAAGGAGCTGAGCTCACAGGCATGGCCCACTGCACCCAGATCTTCACTTTTTAAAAAAGTTCAGATGAGGCTGACTATAGTGGTTCATGGTGCCAACCTGTCATTCCAGCACACGGGGAGGCTGAGGCAGAAGGATCACAAGTTTGAGCCCTGTCTGAGTCACTTAACAATTTAGCAAGACTCTCAAAATAACAAAATAAAAAAGGACTGCAGATATAACTTCCTGAAGGCCTGGGTTCAGGCCCCAATACTTACAAGATAGATGAAACCAAGCAAAAAGGACCCCCTCAAAAAAACAAACGGATAAACTATTCGTCCTCTAAGGCCCTGTTCTTCCTAGCACTACTTCATATGTGTAACGGTTCTGCCTCTGCCTCCCTCATTCAAAGCCCGGCAGGTGCCCTCTGGATTCTCATGGGCCTGCAGCCCCCTGATCTCATGGCACCAGGAGTGTCTGCATCTTTGACAGTTAGGGCCACAAGGGAAGGGGGGTCTCCTCACCCAGGAAGGCCTCCACAAACTCCTTGGCAGCCTGGGCGGCCACCTGGGCCAGGTGGTCTTGGCTGATGTTATGCAGCTGTGGTGGTCCTGGCTCCACATTCTGTAGCAGCACAAGAGTCCCCAGTACCAGCTGGGCCAGGCTGGGGGCCGAGGTCAGAGCAGCTCCCTTCTGCCGCCGGAAGTTGCTGCGAAACTTGGGGTCTTCAGCCACCCCAGCGCCGTAGTACTCACTGAGCAAGCGGCTGAGGGGTGGCCGGGGCTCAGGGACCGTGCTCAGGTAGTCTGCAAGGAGGGCTCCATCCAGGGCTCCATTGAGGAAGGCCATGGTCAGCCCGGATGCCTTGGGGTCCAGCAGTGTGAACTCCTGGGGGGCAGAGAGCTGGTCCCAGCAGCCCTCAGTCCCCAGGCCTGGCAGGCTCTGGTTCCGGGGACTCTGCAGGAAGTCCAGGCCCAGATCTGCAGCCAGGGTGATGGCCAGGAAGCTGTCCCTGGCGCTGAGCGATCTGGGTTGGCCTTTGGGTAAGGTGGCTCCGGCATCCGTAGGGGGGATATCTGGAGAAGCCCCCGTGGGTCCAGGGGAGGTGGCGCCAGCATCCGGAGGGCTGGCCTGGCTCTCCAAGGGCAAGGTTAGGGCTAAACCCCTACGAACCTGTAGCCCGGCCGTCAGTCCCGCCAGCAGAGGCTTCACAGCCACGGTGGAGCCGTCGGGTGCCAGCACCACCCCGTACTCGCGCCCAGCCTGTATTTCATGTCGGGCCACCTCCTCAGCCAGGTCTCGAAGCTCTGGGCTCAGAGGCGGGGGGTCCAGCTTGGTGACCTTGAGGCTGGGCGCCTGCAACAGGAGGTGGTGGAGGGGATGGAGGGGCCCAGAGTTCTGGGCAGACAGAAGCCACGCAGAAGCGCTTTCGTTGACCTGGGTCCCTGGCAACTTCTGCTCCAGCTCAGCCAGGACCCGGATGACAGAGTCCATAACCAGGGGCAAAGAGGCTGTACGGGGGATGAAGGGGTGGACATGTGTCACCTGTCTCCAAACGTCCCCGGCTAAGCTCATGTCTCTCTTATTCCCAGCTCTCTGCCTAAAAACCTGGTGAATGCCACAACCACCCTTGTGCATAGGGGTAAACTGGGGCAATCAGACTCTTGTATCGATTAAGGAGCTGGGAGCACTGGGGCATCATGTGAGGTCTAAGATTGTTTCTATAGCTGCCACAAGGAAGTGGATTCTCAGGATGCTGAAAGAGAGCCGGGGAGGTGGTGTGGTGGTGTCATGAAGACACTGAGGGTTCCCAGACGTGTAGGGTAAAAGATGCAGCCTGGCATGGTAGGGCATACCTGCACTGGGGCATCCCAGCACTGGGGAGACCGAGGCAGGAGAATCTCTGCAAATTGTGCCCAGCCTAGGCTACACAGTGAGTTCAAGGCCAGCCTGGACTACATAGCGAGACCCTCTCTCAAAAAAACAACAAAAAGCTGGGCATGGCAGCACACACCTGTAATTCCCACACTTGGGAGGCTGAGGCAGGAGGATTGCTGGGAGTTGAGTCCAGCCTGGGCTACAAAGTGAGCTCAAGGCCAGCCTGGACTGCATGGTGAGGCCCCATCTCAAAAAGACACAAACAGGGCCGGGGAGGTAGCTCAGCAGATAAGCACCTGCCTGGTAAGTACAAGGTCATCAGTTTGATTCCTGGTATCAAAAAACAACAGTAACAAAAGATTCATCATTTTGGGTGGGTGACAGATGGAGTTAGGAGTTTAGAGGGAATGATAGTTACAATGATGATCAGGAAAAGAAGCAGAGATGGACTGTACCTTTTATTGACTAAAAGCATAGAACTATTGTTATTATTATTATTGTTATGATTTTTAAAAAATCGGTACCATGGATTGAACTCACTCCCACCTGCTTGCAAGGCAGGTGCTTATGCTGCTGAGCTAAATCCCCAGCCCCTTGTTATGGTTTTTTAAGATAGGATCTCAACTATTGTAGTTCAGGCTGGCCCATCCCAAGAGAGTAACTAGCCTCTCAGGCTGGCTTTGAATTTGTGGCATCCTCCTGCCTCAGCCTCCCAAGCGCTGGGATCATGGAAGTGCACCACCCACTCCCAGGATAGAACTCACAGCAGTCCTTCTGCCTCAGTCTCCCCGGTGCTGGGATGACAGGCGTGTCACTATGCCTGGCAAAAACCTAGAATTTAGAGTTGTTGGGTTACCTGGCCCAGAGCTGGGGTTATTGGATAAATCACCAATATTTATTAAACATTTACTATGTTCCAGGAACCACTGTGGGTGACGTGTGTGTGTGTGTGTGTGTGTGTGTGTGTGTGTGTGTGTGTGCATGCGTGCATGTGTGCGTGCACTCAGGGAGCACCCTCCTCTGAGCCCTTTTTAGCTTTCTTTTTTGATATAGACTCTGACTAAATCACGGAGGCTGGCTTCAAACCAAGGATCCTCCTGCCTCGGCTTCCCGTGCATCCTGGGAGGGGACCTGCGTAGCCTTCCAAGTGCTGGGCTTACAGGTGCGCTCCACTGTGCCGGCCCCATTCCTGCCTTGATTCTGAGGGGCCAGAAGCCTGTGAGTCAGACGCTGTCAGGACCCCTGTACTCTTCTGTGGGGCTGGGAGCCCCGGTCCTGGCCCCTGCCCTCCAACCCACCTGTTCCAGGCTCCGGCCACATCAGCAAGCCGAGCAGGATGCAGAGGACACTGCTCGGGGCCATCCTGGGGCTCCAGAGTCCAGCAGACATCTCGGGTTGGCCTCAGCCAGGACCCGGGCCCTGCTGGAAGGGGACAGGTGGGAGAGCTCCTGCCAAAGTCCAGAGGTAAGTGACACGGTGGCTTCTCACAGCGCAGTGGGCGGCGGTGGGGGTGTGGGAGCAGACAGCCCTGGGTCAAGGTCGTCCGGCCCCTAGGTTTCTCCCTCCTATGCTGTCCCTGTCCCTGGCATTAAGGGTCAGCGAACCAGCCCCGTCCCGTGAGGATAGGAGCTCAGACTCCAGCAAATGCTGCCGATTCTTGAGAGAGGTAACCCAAGGCCCGTCCAGCAAGCCCTGCTCTCTCCCTCTAGTGACAGCCCTGTAGCCACTGCTGTGCACCAGAGGAGACTCTCAGCTGCCTGGTGAGAACAGGCTATGTTGCTGAATATAATGGTGTTTTAGCACTTGGGAGGCTGAGGCAGGAGGATCGCTGTGAGTTCAAAACCAGCTTGGGCTACACAGTGAGCTCAAGGCCAGCCTGGACTGCACAGCGAGACCCTGTCTCAAAAAGAAAGTAAAAGGAATTTAAAGCTAAGAACAGGCTGCTTGGGGCAGCTGGATTTTTCTACTAGCTTCCATAACTGTGACAAAATATGGAAATAATCAGCTTTTAAAGATGAAAGATTTATTCTTTTAGCCCACGGTGAGGCAGCGAATTCTGGTGGGAACGGTGGTGGGAGGCTGCCATGGGGCCAGGCTGGTCTTCTCCCCGCCCCCTCTCCCCAGCCAGGTTCACCCACAGAATGGGGGTGGCCGGACAAGGGTTCCCACCCCTCTCCAGTACTGCAGACTGAGCGCGGGGCCCTGTGTGTGCTCTCTTCAGAGGCACCCCCCGCCCTCTTTATTTTGAGACAGTGTTTGTCCACCCTGAGCTCCAACTTGAGATTCTCCTGCCTCAGCTTCCCCAGGAGCAGGAGGGCCGAGCCCTGCTCCAAGTGCATGGCAAGCCACGGTGTCAGCTGTCACCCAGTCGCAACCCCTGCCCCCCAGGTGTAGCTGAAATCCAGGCTGGGCCTGAGTGTCAGGGACCTGGGTTTTGTCCCAGGAGCTGGCCTCTGGACTCACCTCGGGTGACAGCGAGGGTGCCTCCACTTCCCTGGGTGCTTGTGGCTGAGTCCTACTGAACGGCCGGTCTCTCCTTTATTCAAGGTTCAGGAGGCGGCCCCGGGAGGCTTCTCTGCACCACCCACCTGGTGGAGTTTCCCAGAGACCCTTGGGCCTGGGCTTAGGATGAGTCGGGCCTGAGGAAGCCCAGAGTGACCAGGCCTGGGACTCCCCAGGAAGCCACACTGAGGACCCTCTCAGCTGTCAGTCAGGGATTCTTCACCCAGCGTACAGCTGGACACAGGAAGCACAGGCCGGGGGCTGGAGGGGCGGGATCCACACCCCAGGAGGAGCATCCTCCTCCGGGCTCAGGGCTCTGGGGCTGAGAGACCCTGTGGGCAGTGTCGAGCAGAGGGCGTGGGCGCTGCCTGGGAGACGCATCCTCCTTGGGTGCAGCTACAAATCAGTCATCAAGATCAACCGATTTTGCTCCCCCTGCAGTTCAGGCTGGCCTTGAACACATTGTAGTGCCCAGACTGTCCTCAAACTCACAGAGATCCTCCTGCCTCAGCCTCCCGAGTACTGGGATGACAGCTGTGCACCACCTCACCAGGCAGGAAAAGATTCTGGTTCACAGCAATGCTGAGCGGAAGTATGGAGGGTGCCCCTGAAGTCCCTGTCCCATGTAGGCACAACCTCCTCCCCCACTGTCAACAGTGCCAGCAGGTGGCACATTGGTCACAATCAATAAAACCTACAGGGACTCATCACTGTCACCCAAAGTGCATAGTCTACTTTAGGAGCTCACTCTTTTTTTTTTTAATTACAAATTTTTTTTTTTGCCTTTTTGAGACAGACTTGCTATGTAGTTCAGGCCAGCCTTGAGCTCACTTTGTAACCCAGGCTGGTCTCAAACGCACAGGGATCCTCCTGCCTCAGCCTCCTGAGTTCTGAAATGACAGGTGTGTGCCACACCCGACTAGGAGCCCACTCTTGATATTCTACAAACTACCTTTTTTTTTTTGTTTTTGATACTGGGGATTGAACCCAGGGAGTACTGAATTACACCCCGGGTGCTTTTTATTTAATTTTTTGAGACAAGATCCACAGGCAGGCTGGCCTCAGGCTTGTGATCTTCCCGTCTCAGCCTCCTGAGTGCCGGAGTGTCAGGTGTGCACCACGATGCTCCTGATGATGTGCCATGAAACGATTTTCATGTGCGGATTTGCCATCTGTGTATCTGCTATGGTTTGTGTCTGGATGTCTCCCCAAAGCCTCGTGCAGTCATGGAGTGGGGCTTCCAGAGTTGGTCGGTGACTGACTCTCGAGGCTTGGATTATGGGTGTGCATGTTACACCCAAGTGCGTGTGACCTGCACACGATATAAGGGACAGTCTTCTCCGTCCCCCTCCCTCTTCGTTCTTGGGGCTTTGCTGTCTTCTGCCACCATGAAAGGTGGCCCCTGTGCCACGCCACCCTACGTTGGAGCCAGTTGATTATGAACTGGAACCTCCACAAGCTGTGAGCTAACTAAACCTTTCCTCCCTTAACTTTAGGTGTCTGGTATTTTGTCTCAGCAACGAGAGAAAATTAACCAAGACAGTACCTTTTTGGGAGAGGCGTCTGTTTTCAGGTCTTCTGCTTATTAAATATCTGACTGTTTGCTTCCCTATTGTTGAGTCCTGTGTGTATTTTGGATCCCATTCCCTTTACCAGCTGTGTCTTTTGTCAGGGTCATCTCTTGAGTTTATGGCTCACCCTTCCATTCTCTTGAGATAAGTAACTTTGGAAGGCAGCGGCTTAAGAGATCAAAATGAATGCAGAACTCTGATGATGAATAATACATTTTTGGGGGAGACAATTTCTGTTAGGAAAAGAAGTAAACAGATACTCGTCCCACAGGACAGGTTTTCTGCAGGATGGGTTTACTGAGAGGGACCGTGCTGGCACTGGAGACCAGCTGCTCCCCGACAGGCTATGGGGTCTTCTGTAGGGTCATGGGCAGGGAGCTTAGTGACAGAGGGCTGTGGCATCTGCCTAGAGCGAGGCTTGATGGAGCACAAGCAGTCAAGCCTCCAAGGACAAGGCTTGGAAAGCGCAGGGTGGCACTGTGACCTGCAGGGCTTACAGTATGAGAGCTCCCCAGGTCCTGCTGTGCCTGAGTGGGGTTTAGAGGGGGTCTCTGATCAGGAGGTTGGTGGTCAGATTCCTTCAGGGTCTCCCTATGTAGTCCAGGCTGGTTTTGAATTCATGGAGATCCTTCTGCCTCAGCCTCCCGAGTGCTGGGATTATAGGCGTGAGCCACCACACCTGGCTTAATTTGGGAAATTTGAATGCAAAAGCCTATTTCTGTGCTCCCTTGGGCAGCACTCCAGAGGAAACTGAGTCTACAGGCAGGCGGAAGGCAGGTTTCACAGTGCTACAGGCAACCAGTATGGTAGAAATGTTACAGGTGGCCGGACGAGATCAGGCCCCCAAGGGAGTCCATGCAGAGAGACAGAAAGAGAGCATGTGACAGCTGGCCAGAGGGGCATCTATCCACGGCCTGCCTCAAGGTAAAGATGAATTATTTGCCTCCCCGAAGGATGAGCAATTCCCTATGATTGGGGTCACCCAGTCCAAGGAAGCCTAGATAGGCAATTTGTGGTTTTTGTACTCATGGTGTTTAGCTCCCAAACATTTCCATCACCCCAAAAGGAAACTCTCCACCAGATGGGTCTCACTGTGCAGTCCAGGCTGGCCTTGAGCTCACTCTGTAGCCCAAGCTGGACTCAAACACACAGAGATCCTCCTGCCTCAGCCTCCTGAGTGCCGGGATGGCAGGCGTGCATCACTACACCTGGCTACCTCATTCTTTTTATGGCTGTATAATATTCTATCATGTGGGAGGACTGTGATCTGCTTCTGTAATGGGAAGTTTACTGGAATACGCCATTCTCAGTTCATGTACAGGAGGTCAGTCCTGGCTTCGGAGGGTCATTCTGAGGGTGCAAAATGAGCAGGACAGCGGATGTGCTGAAAATGTTTGATGAGAAAAGGTGTGGCCCAGGAGGCAGCGGGGTGTCTGGCTTTTTTGGGAAGAAATAGGGACACTGGCATGGCCAAGACCACGGAGGGAGCAAAAGGAAGGAGCTGGGATCCACCCAGAGCTGGCCTTCCGGAAGATTCCCTGGTTCCAGCCCCGCCCCTCACTGGATGGTTGCCATGACAGCAGACCCCGCCCAGAGCCCTGCACCAACCCTGGGTCTGTGCTTGGACCAATCCCAGGCCGACAGCTGCTATATAAGCAGGGTTCTCCGACCTGCTCCCGGGTGGGTCCGGTAAGGCTCTGTCCCGTGTGCTGCTGTGGAAATAATCACAGGTGTGGGCTCCAAAAGTCCTGTAAATGTGCTCGGGCTTGTTACCCTGAGCAGTGTGGACAGAGGGGTGTCTCAAAAGAAACCGAGCCATGAATGAGGGGCTGCCCTTAAAGGGCCAGTGGCCAGCGGCCAAACCAGGGTCAGTGGGCACTGGGCCTGCTACCTAGCTGCCCTCTGCGGCCTCATGATTCCCACCTAAATGGAGAAAAAGGCAAAAACCAGACCAAAATGAAACAGCTGGACCCCAGGCTGACGGGCAGCGCGCCATGTCCTGTGGGAGTCCAGACCCGCGATCAGGAGTTCGTCCCAGGGCACTGGCCCGGGCCAGCGCTTCCCTGCTGGCCGAAGGGTTAGTTGACCTCAGTTTACCCAAAGGAAGCCCTTGGGCTCCGCCCAGGCCGCAGCTGTGCGTTTCTGCAGAGCGGGGTGAGATTTAATCTCCGGACACCTCGATTGGCACAGGGGAGGAAGGGTTTTGTAATCGCGGACACGAGATATCGCACAGATCTGAGCTCTGAGCTTAGGCCTTGGCAGGGTGCTGGGGGGCAGAGAACAGCGTGGGGTGTTCCCGTTCCCCCGGCGGCCCCTGGAGGACACTTGCCATGTGCCCCCTGGCTTCTAGAGGTCTCAGCCTCCTGAAGACAGGGACACAGGGCAGAGGGCTTCCCTTTCCTCTCCTTTTATATTATTATTTTTTTCTGCAGTGTTGGGCATAGAACCCAAGGCCTCACTCAGGGTGTGAGACTCAGCTACGTTCCAGCCCAGCCCGCCTTTCTCTCTCTCTCTCTTTCTGTCCCTTTTTCACCCTTCTTCTTCTGCTTCTTTTTCTTTGGGAGGGTTTATTTTTTTGAGACAGGGTCTCACTGCGTAGTCTAGGCTGACCCTTGAACTCAGTATGTAGCCCAGGCTGGCCTCAAATTTGCAACGGTCTTCCTGCCTCAGCCTCCCCAGTGCCGGGCTTAGAGCCCCCACGCCTGGCCTGTCTCCTTTTTTTACAAGACAAATCTCACTCTGCTGCCCAGGTTGGCCTAGGACCCGGATGCTGCCGCTGGGATCCCAGATCCCACCCCAGCTCTTCTGTCCTTGGCTTCCCCAGTTCCAGGCTCCTCCCTGTGGCTCAGCCTTGACCCCCGAGATCCGGGTTGTCTGTGTCCAACCTGATGATCTCAGGACTGGAAGTGCTTTCGGATTCGGTCCCCTGCTGAGTCACGGGCATGTAGCAGAGGGCTGGTGGCAGGCAGAGAAAATTCAGTGTCCTGTCTGGAGGAAGGGACCCTCTCCTTCCTTTTGGCCTCGCTGGCTGGGCTCTCTGGGGCAGGGGGGAAGTACCAGGTCAGCCTGCGACCTGCCCTCTGCCCTCTCTCTGAGTAACCTGTGCCCACGGGTGTGACTTCAGTGTGGGCGTCGGTCACCTGAGCATCTTCTCAGACAGAGAAGTCAGCCTAAGGCGTAAAGAGACCCCAGGTCTCACCCAGACTTCCCACCTCCTTGGGAGGACCTACTCCTTTCCCTGGGCCTCCACCTCCCCACCTCTAAAATGGGAATAATAATAATAATACATCTCTTTCCTAACGGTGGCAAAGGAATCAGGGAGAATGAACACACCTACACCCGCTTCCACTGACCCAGTCATGGTGGCCCACACACCTGTCATCCCAGCACTCGGGAGGCTGAGGCAAGAGGATCCCTGGGAGTCTGAGGCCAGCCTGGGCTACGTGGTGAGTTCCAGGTCAGCTTGGATTACACAGTGACACCCTGTCTCAGAAGAACCAAACAGCAACCCATAACTAAGTACATAATCTCTTCCCACCACTTATTTGTGGCTAGGAAATCCACAGGGCACAGAGTTGGGTACCTTGGTGTTGCACAACTGTTACATCTGATTCCAAAGCATTTTCAACACCCAACCGGAAGCTCTGTACCTGTGAAGCAATCCCTCCCTGTTCTCTGCCCTGCCTGTGGCGCCATTGTCTGCTCTCTGTCCTCCTGGATGTGCCTGACCTGGACACTTCAAGTCAGTGGGACCGCCTATGTTATGGTAGGAGTCGGGATTCATTATTTATTTCTTTATTCCTTTAGGTGCTGCTGGGAGTGGACTCTAAGGGCCTCACACTGAGTTACTTCCCCAGCCCTATATAATGTTTTGATTTTGTGTTTGGAGACAGAGTCTCCTTATGTAACCCAGGTTGGTCTCAAAGTCTAGGTGATTCACATGCCTCAGCCTCCCACACGCTGGGGTCACAGGCTTGTGCCCTTTCACCCGGCTCCTTTTCAAATGTTTGTCTTTTGAGAGAGGGAGTCTCAGTAAGTTGTTCAGTTGCCCAGATTGGGCTCAAACTTGTGTTCCTCCTGCCTCAGCCTCACAAAGTGCTGGGATGACAGGCGTGCATTACCAGACCAGGGTCTTCATCCCTTTACATGGCTGCATAATATTCCACCAAGTGGGTGGTTGACATTTTGCTCTTTTGGGCATCAACTGACGACCACTGGCTTGTTTCCCCTGCTGCCCACTGGGAAGAGAGCTGTGATGAATATCTGCACACACACTGGAGTCCTTGCTTCCTATTTTTCTGCATCATACAAAAGAGTGGTTTTGCTGGATCCTGTGGTGACTCTGTCTCTGAAGAATTATCAAACCCCTCCCTCCTCTCTCTCTCTGTCTCTCAAGTCAGGGCCGAACTATACGTAGTCCAGACTGGCCTCAAACTCATGGCAGTCCTCCTGCCTCAGCCTCCCTCATGCTGAGACCACAGCCATGCACCACTATGCCTGGTCACCTCTGCAATCTGCAGACAAACAAACCCAGGCAGGAGCGCGGAGCCCGTGCCAGCCTGAGGACGGCGAGTGTCAGGTTTGCTGAGAAGCCAGGGGTGCCCGGTGCTTGCTAAGAATTAGGAACCACTGGGATCTGCGTTGAGCTCTCCACGTGGGAGGGTCACAGCGTTGTTCTGAGTCTCTAGTTTCTGTGTCAGTCTCCTGTCCTGTCCCAGCCCCTCACCTCACCCCGGTCTGACCAAGGAGAACGAATCTGCCGCCATAGAGGATGGAGCCCAGCCTGGGCCTTTGATTTACACCCAGAGCACACACACAAAAAGCGGTCCCTGGAGCTCAGAGAGGGGGAGTCACCTGCTAAAAGTCACACAGCCACTGGCGACACCTGGAGCCACCAGCCAGCATTTACCTTCTTCCCCTGTCAGAAAGCGCATCAGCCCGCCCTGGCCTGAGGTCACCAGGAGGGACCAAAACTGGTTTCCTCCCTGGGACGCTGCACCCCCAACCTTCTCACTCCTTCTCTGTGTTTACAGTGGCAGAGCCATGGGCAAGATGACAGTCACTGCCTACTTCTGGTTCCCCTGGCACCCTTCCTCTTCCCTGTCACTTCTGCCTGGCACACAGTGGAATCCCGTATCAACATGGGCCATCTGGTGTCCACTGACAGCTCTGAATTTTTCGTAGTGAGCTCTTTTCTCCAGGCCTACAAGGCCTCTGGCTCCTTAAGGGTGCTGCCTCAGGGCCTTTGCACATGCCCATCACTTTGCGGGAAGGCCCATATCTCCCCATCATCATTTAGGGAATCTTGCAAATCTTATTTTCTTCCAGAAAGCTTCCCTGACCCTCTTATCTAATCTAAGTTCCCAGGGTCTCCCTCTGAGCATGTTCTATTTACTCAGGCTCGTATCTGGCATTTTATTCCTGATTGCTGTCTTTAGTCTGGTACAGGGTTGAGACCAGTGTCTGATACACAGTGCTCAGAAAGTATCTTTTTTCATTTTTTTGGTTCTTTGAGACAGGTCATACTATATAGCTGCCCTTGGACTCACTATGGAGCCCAGGCTGGCCTCAAATTCGTGGAAAGCCTCCTGCTTCAGCTTCCTGAGTGCTAGGTTATAGACATGCCACCATGCCCGAGCTGGGAACATCTTTTGACAAATTTACCACTGGGCTTCTTCCTCCTCCTCCTCCACCACGTCCTTCACCTCCTCCTCTTCTTCTTCTCATTATTTATAGGGTAGGTTTTTTTTTTTTTTTTTTTTTTTTTTTGGTACAGGGGATTGAACTCATGACTTCATGCTTGCCCGGCAGGCGCTTGTGCCGCTGAGCTAAATCCCTGGCGTATGGGGGAACCTCACTTCATAGTTCAGGCTGGGCTTGAACTCACAGCGGTCTTCCTGCCTCAGCCTCCCTAGTTCTAGGATTACCACCATATTCAGCTAAAGGCTGCTCAGCACCAGAGTGGACGGAAACTCCTCCGAAGTTTCGCTGGAGTTCAAATCCTGACTCTCGCTGACAGGCTATGTGACCCTGGGCAAGTTACTGTCCCTCTCTGGGCTTCCAACTTATAAAATAAAAATTCCCCTTTAAAAAAAATCTGGTAAGGATCCCTTGTGATGGTACATGCTGTGATCAGCTCTCTGGAGGCTGAGGCAGGAGCTCTGCCAGTGTCAGGCCCCGTGGTCAACTGAGTGAGGCCTGTGATCAAACATAAATAAACATAAGGTGTGGAGATGTAGTTGGCCCATGGAGCACCTCTGGTCTTGATTTCTGGTACTAAAACAAAACAAAAACCCGGAAGGCTTTGCACATGGTTTTAAAGGCATTGATGACTTTCCCAGGATCCAATTCCAATTTTGGGGCAACTATAGTCAGCTACCATCAATACTATGTAGCCAGGGCTGAGCTAGCTACCTGTGGGAACCCGGGGGAAGGTGGTACAGCCTAGGAAGGGTACACAGAAAGGCCGTTGCAGGAGGGTCACTGGGACTGGGTTTTGACGGATGAGGAGGAGTTGGTCTTACAGAGATGGGTGTTCCAACTGAGGAAACAGTTTTCAGGGATTTGAGGGAAGGGGAGAAAAGCAAGAAGTGCTGACATGCCTTTCACACTTACTGCCCGTGAGAACCTCGGGACCCTTTAAGAAGAGATGATGACAACCCCACTTTTACAGCTGAGAATGTAGCTCAGATATGCTAAATAACAGGCCCAGGTCTAAGTTGTACTGCTAGCTTCTCCTAAAGGGGCTTTGTTATTGCCTGAGGAACAAAAAGGCTGCTTCTGACAGATGGGGAGAGTCAAACCTGATTGGCTGAGGGGATTTAAAGAGTTAGATCAGGTGGGCGGAGAGGCAAAGTCTGATTGGCTGAGAATTAGGAGCTGGAAGTTTAATTGGCTGAGAATCAGAAGAGTCGTTTAATTGGCTAAGGAGCAGGGAGATAATCTAGTTAGCTGAGAAGCAGGAGGGTATGTGATTGGCTGAAGGGAAGGAAGCTAGCATTTGATTGGCTGAGGAGTGGGGCAACGGGATTGCATTGATGGGGGCAGAGGCTGGAGTCTAGCTGGGTGAGACAGGAGAGTTTGGGGTTTGCTTGGCTGAGCGTCCGGGAGCCCTGAATTGGCTGCTGTGGCAGAGCGGGGAGGTTGCAACGCAGCCAGCAATGACCGGAGGGCCCTAGGCCAAGTCCCGTGGAGCTGCTTCCCAAACCCTGTCCCGGGCCTGGGGGAGGGAGCTGGAGTTGACCCGTGCACACTGGGGAAGGGGAGGTGCGCGGCGGGGTGGCGGGGCTGGGCCACTCGGGGCAAAGGCCAGAGAGCTCAGCGACCCACTTCCCGTCCTCCCTCACGCCTCCTCCAAGTGACCTGTCCACAGGAAGCGGCGTCCACCTTCCTTCCCTGCCTGCGCTGACTCCGATCCGCCCCGCTCCTTCCATTGCCCATTTCAGGGGGACATGTGTCCCTGCCGGGTCTCAAGCCATCTCCCTGGGGCCAGTTCAGGATGGTCTCAGCGACCCTTCTGACTCAGCCTCCCTAGTGCTAGGATTATAAACATGTGCCATCATGTCCGGCTCCTTGTTTTGGGGGTATTTTTAAAGCATTTTATTTGGGGGGCAGGTATCAGGAATTGAACTTAGGACCCTGCACTTGCCAGGCAGGAGCTTGTGCCGCTGAGCTGTATCCCTAGCCCACCTGTGGTATTTTAAATTTTTTCCCCAGTACTGGAGATTGAACCTAGGGCCTTTACACCCTATGCAGTTCAGGCTGGCCTTGAGCTCACTGTGTAGCCCAGGCTGGTCTCGAACTTGCAACGATCCTCCTGCCTCAGCCTCCCGAGTGCTGGGATGACAGGTGTGCGTCACCAAGCCAGGCCTCAGCGCTTTTGAATATTTTAAAAACAATTTTTTGTTTTGTTTGTTTTGGCTTTTTGAGAGAGGGTTTCGTTTTGTAACTCAGGCTGGCCTTGCACTGGAGTCAACCCTCCTGCTTCAGAGATCACAGCATGCGCCACTGCGCCTGACTGTTTTATTTGGAGACAAAGTCTTGCTAAATGGCTCTGTTGCTCAGGGTGGACTCAAAACTTGCAGTCCTCCTGCCTCAGCCTCCCAGAGTGCAAGGATGATGGGCCTTCATGTTTGACTTTTTTGTGGTACTGGGGTTGTCTTTCCGCTCTCGCTCCTCTCCCCTTCTTCCCTATGTCCCCATTGAAAGCTCTAACGTGAACACATCCAGGCCCCAAACCTCGGGGCGCTGTGAGCGACTCTGTTCTCTGGGTCCTACAACCAACCTATCACCAAGTTCGGTCAGTTCCACTTCGACAACAAATCCTCCATTTTACCTTTCGTCCAACTCTCATTTTCTTGGAGGCTGGGTGCTGGGAGTGCACTCTCTCCTCCTTAAATCTGTCCACTTTCACTCAGGGGAGCCTGTTAAAACCGAAGCCATGAGCTGGACTTGGCACATGCCTGTAGTCCCAGCCCTTGGGAGGCTGAGGCAGGAGGATCGCAGTGAGTTCAAAGTCAGCCTGGGACTATGGTTTCAAAAAAACCAAAAACACAACACAATACAGCAAAACCAGAAAGCAGGGAGCCAGGCCTAGACTTCCTCTACCTAGTATTTTTTGTGGTTCCCGCCTTCCTCAGGATAACAACCTAAAAACCCTCTCAGTAGCCTGCTAGAACCTGCGCCACCCAGCTCATCACCCCACCACCTTCCTCTCTCACTCTTTCCCTTGCTCCCCCCACCACAGCTCCACTGATCTCTTCTCTGTGTCTTAAGGCATGTTCCAGCCCCAGGGCCTTTGCACAAACTGTATCCCCTCTTTCTCCCCTTCCCATGCAGCCAGCTCACATCCCATCCCTGCACACAGGGCTTCCCCATCCCTTACCTTGCTGGATATTCCTCTGTAGCAATTCTATGGAGTCATGGTGTTTGTTGAGTGAATGAATGTTATATTCCTCCCAAGAGAAGTAACTGCTTCAGCTTCCTCCCACCCCACTCTGATCTCAGCCCTCTGAGACCTGCGCCCCGCGGATGCCGGTGGCACCGCGCCTTTCTAGCACCTGAGTCCTTGACCTCTGTAGGGCAGCGATGACACTGTCACCTCCTTCCCTAATCACCTCCACCTGCTGCTGCCCGTCCTCCTTCCACATGCAGCTGCCACCAATCCCCCAGTCTCTCCATCTCCCTCCCTCCCCAGTGACCCCATTCACCAGCCACCAACGCCCACAGCAGCCGCAGCTGCTCAGCGCAGGTGACTAAGACTTCAGGCTTCTCACCAGGGCCAGCTGTCCCCTGGGCGCCACCCTGACCATCCCACAGAGCTTTCGGACTGAAGGTGATGGGCCGGGGCTGTCCACACTCAGCGCTGCCCACACGTAGCCCTGGGTTATCCTCTGTCCCCACACAGGTGGGAGCCCTTCACCCATGTGACAGCCAAAGTATTTCTGGACATTGCTAAAATCTGCCACAGCTGGCCTGGATTCCATGGGCCACTCGGCTAAGTTAGAAAGATTCTAGGCAGTGAGACAGGGCTGGGCCCAGGAAGGAGCCGGGGCAGAAGATGAGCCACCCTGCAACCTTGGAGGAGACAGACGCCCCTGCTGCAGGCAGATCCCAGGACAAAAGGTAAAGCGGACACACCCACATCGTAAGGATTGGTGTTCTAAATAGGTCTGTGTCACCCCGAGAAAGTCAGGAGTCGCCAGCCCAACCCTGGGAAGAGTCACTGCTCTCTAAGCTGCCGCTTGCTGCTTCCCTATTTGCCCCTGATTTAATCACTTTTATCTGAGCAATTAATCTTATTGGTTGACCGCAGTCCTGCCCCACGTCAGGTCCACATTGCGAGTTCCCAGGTTCTCCCCACCTTGGGCCCTCATGATTTAACTCTATAAAAGTCCTTGGAAAAGACAGAGTCTTTGGCAGCCTACTCGGGACTTCTCTCAAACAATTTTCTTTCTCTCAATAAATATATTCTTCTCTTAACTGCTGTTGTTCCTTTTTTTTGAGCGGGAGTCTTTTTGAGACACGGTCTCATTGGCCTTGAGTTCGCTTTGTAGCTCAGGCTGATCTCAACTCCCAGAGATCCTCCTGCCTCAGGCTCCCCAGGGCTGAGATGACAGGTGTGCACCACCACGCCCGGCTGACCCCTGCTGTTCCTAAAATTCATCTCTCAAGTTTAGAGAGCATGAACTGGTACCCTACATCCAGCCGGTTGGGAGTTTCGTTTCTCCAGATAAAAAGGGCTGGCATCATATGCACAGCTCGTGCCCTGGGTCACCTTGTCACGTGCCTCTTGGTCACCTCAGTTCTCCGAGCTCTCTCTAGAGGGAAGGAGGAAGGAGGCCTACGTCCAGCCGTCTGTCTGTCCGTGGGTCCGTGTGGGATTTGCTTAGGGACACAGAGCAGGAGGTCTCCTCCTGGCCGCAGCCACCCCACCCTTCTCTCCGGCTCTCCTCAGCCCTGGCCAGTCCCTCTGGGACCATCTGCCTTTGTGAATTTCGGGGTTTTCCAGGGTCCCAAAGGAGCTCTTGTTTGCCAGCATCATTGGGAAAACTAAGTCCCTGTGCTCTAATAAAATAACCCAGCCACAGGAGCTCCCCCGCCCCTCTAGCACCGTTCATGGCTCCCTGTGCCCACCGGCCACTCAGGTCCCCCTCGAAGCCCTTGGCAGCAGGCCTCCGGGTGTCCGCACCTCTCATGCCCCAGGCCAGGGAAAGCCACCTCCGAGCCCCCCCTCCCAGCTTCTCCGGGCCGAGCCCCGCCTCCTCGCCGGGACCTGTTGAAATCCGCCCCGCCCCGCGGCCCAGCTCAGAAGGCACATCCTTCACGTAGCCGCGCCTGCCGCCCCCGGGCCTGCTCGAGCAGCCAAGCGTCCATTACTTTGACATCCTCTTCTTTTCAAAACCATGTTCTCCCACCCCAGGCCCCGCAGAGAGACATCTAAACCAGGCCCTGGCGCGGGGTTGGGGGCCTGCTGACCCTGACCCGCGCTTGCTCAGGCCACCACCGGCACAACGCTGGTGTCAGCAACATCCGAGGGCAGGACTGAGCTCCTAGCACTCCTGGGCCAGCCTAGGACCAGACCCCATGCCAAAGGGCGTCTGGCCGTGGGCGGGGAGCGGAGCTGGCCCGGTGCTGCTGCAGGGGGCGCCTGGAGTCTCTGTGGGGGGCTGCTGGCTGCAGCACCCCAAGAGGGTGCAGCTCTGGTCTCAAATCAGAGACTCAGAAGGGGTGTTTCCCGAGGACTGGGTGGGGTGGGTCCAAGCACTCAGGAGGCTGAGGCAGGAAGACTGCGGTGATTCGAGGCCCTGTGTCAGGGCCGGGGATACAGCTCAGTGGCAGTGTGTCTGCCTGGCAAGCTTGAGGTCCTCAGTTCGATTATGCCCCCCAAAAAGGCCGCGTCTCAACAAACAAGCCAATGAACCAAGGGCTGCTAGGGTCTGGGAGTTTCTGGGGGCCCCAGAGGAGGCTCTGGGGTTGAGTGGGATCTTGTACAAGTGCAAGATGAGGAACTGGGGAGCCGCCCCTGAGTAGGGGGTCCTGAGGGGTGCAGCAGAGGGCCAGGGAGGGGTGGGGCACAGGGCGCTGATGGAAACAGCGGGCAGGAGGGCGGGCGGTCTGCTGCTGTCCGTCTGTTTGGTGGTCCTTCCTGCCTCTGCTTCCACCTCCCCGCGGCTCCTTTCCTCTGCCTCCCTGTCTGCGTCTCCTCGTCCGGTTTCCGGTTTCCATCGCTGGTTCTCCGGGTCCAGGCCGGCCAGACGGGGGCGTGGCCCTGCGAGGTCTGGGGGCGTGGTCTGGGAGTCTGGGCGTGGCCCGGAGGGACATGGGCGTGCCCGGGGCGGGGCTCCGGGCTTGGCCGGGCGGGGTTAAAGGGCCGGGCCGGACCGCGCCGTCAAAGCCGAGGTTGCAGCACCGGCAGATCAAGATCCAGGCTGGAGCACACGGCCCGCGGGGTGAGTGCACGCGGAGGTTCTGCGCCGTCATTGGAGCTGGGGCTGGGGAGCAGGGACGCTGCAGAGGGGGCCCCGGGTCCCAGCCCCCTGAGTGCCTCCAGGACCCTCGAGGGGGTGGTGTGACCTCAGCCGCTGCTGCTTTCGTGCACGCCTTTTATTTTTATTTTTTCTCTCCTTTCCGCGTGCATCTTGGAGTCCTGAGGGCGTCTCCTGCCTGCACCTCGGTGGTGGATAGGGGCTCACTGGGACCCCCGTCTCCCAGCCAGAACATCCCAGAGGGCCCTGCGCTCCAGGCGGTGCCACCTGAGGGCTCGCAGCTGTCACCCTGGCATGCTGTTGCTGCCTGCTCTGCAGGACAGGGCCTGCCAAGTACCCCTCTGTGCAGACCAAGTCCCAGCATGGGTTGCGGGGCGAGGACATCTGTCCACCAGATGCTATCTGGGATCCCAGGGCCGATCCTCTTCCCTTAAGCCAGCCTAGGGACTCTTGTAGAGCGGGGCCCAAGCTTGTCATTTCTGGGGACTCTCAGACAGGAGTCAGGGAGGCAGACAAGGAGGCAGAGGTGGAGGTTTTATAAAAAAGGAGTTGTTCTGGCTTCCGAGTGGGGTGAGGCTGGAGGTACCCTGTCTGTCTGCCCTGTACCCCCAGACAGTATCACTCCCCATCCATGAGGTGAGGCCCGCCGCTCCCCCACTGCAGGCTCCTGGAGCTGGGCCAGGGCAGAGCCGGTGAAGTCAAACTCCTCCCCAGAACTCACCTCTGAGCCGCTCCAGGAGAGGAGGAACCTCACCAGCACCCCCCAGCCACCCATGTCGTAGCAGAGGGTCCTGGGGCCACAGCAGGGAAGGGCATGCTCCGGGACACCCAGTGGGGGAGCTGGGATTTGAACAAACAAGCCCTGTCTGACCCCCAAACCCTGGGCCACTTTCTGATGGCCCTGCATGCCCATAGAGCCCGGCTTGGGTTTCTGGTTGGTAACAGGAGCTCCGGGCTGGTATCTCGGTGGCGGCCTGGGTTAATATCTGCGGAAGGGCTTAGGTGACCTGGGAGACATTCAGACAGACTGGAAGGTGGCCTCTCCTCCCTGACAAGCCTTGGGGTCTGTGCTCCCAATCCCCACTGGCCAGGGGACAATAAGGGTTATGATGGCAGTCATAGCAACAAGGGGAGTTCTCTGAGCAGGGGTTTTCTGTGTGTCCGGCAGTGAGTGAGCCGAGCCTGTCACCGCAGCCCGTGAGGTGGGGGAATGTGGTTCTGGCCTGCACAGAGAGGTGCAGCGCCTGCCTGAGGCCACACAGCATAGTAAAGCTTCTCTAAAGCCTGCCGCCCAGGCACAGCCACCCTCACAGTGTAGAGACATGAGCACACTCCAAGGATCTGGATTACCAGGGCCTGAAACGCCTTCTCTGCCAGCGTCTCCTTTGCACCGAGAAAACTGCCAGGCAAAGGCTGGGTTTACAGCTCATGTGGCATAAGCGCCTGCCTGGCAAGCGCAAGGTACCAAAAGAACCAGAAAACTGCGGGCATCCTGGTGCGGTGGCACATGCCTGTCATTCTTGTACTTGGAGGCTGAGGCAGGAGGACTGACACAAGTGTGAGGCCAGCCTGGGCTACATAGGGAGACCCCGACTCAACAAAAAGACAGAGGAAAGCAAGCAAGCCGCGGCCCTCAGAGCTTCAGCGAGATCCACCGGCCCTGGCCTGATTCCACTTGGCTCTGGGCTCCCTGAAGCATCTTCCCAGAACCCCAGGAATAGGGGTGCTCAGAGCAGAGGACTCCTAGAGCCCCTCTCCCTGCAGACCCTCTGGGGTGCTGTGTGGGGGTATGAGTTGCTGTGTGGGTGAGGCAACCCTTTGGTGCTAAGGAGGGGGAGAGGAGGGGAGAGGAGGGGGAAGGGGAGGGCAGAGTGGGGTGGGGGGCCGGGTTGCCCAGACCCAGGGAGGCAGTGGGGAGCCAGGTTGGGATGTGGGCTCATAGGGCCAGCCTCCCTGTGCTCCTGCTTCTCAGGAAGAGGCATGGATGTGGGACCAGGGACCAGGGACCAGCAGGGGTCCCTGTTCTGGGTTTTCTGCGGGAGCCCAAGCACCTTGCAGAACAAGTCCGGGTCTGGCAGTGGAGGTGGAGGCGGCAGGTGGACCTGACAAACCAGCGTGCCCTGGGCGTGGGCTCCCCACCTTGGCTGCTAGATAAGGTGCCTGGCCCGGGCGGGGTGGGCAGGGCCGCAGCCTCTTCCAGGGCGGGGCTGTCCGGCGCCTCCTTGGCATGGGGATGCAGGAGGGCTGGCACTGGGCGGGGGTGCACAGCACCCACCCACAGGCCTCTGAGGGTGCCGGCTTGGAGTTTCTTGGGCTGACGTGTACATTGGGATGTGGGGTCCCAGGCTTCCGCTCACAGCCCCCTGCCCAGCAGCCTTAGGGTGCAGGTCCTGTATTATTATTATTATTGGTGGTGGTGGCTGTTTTTGAGGCAGGGCTTCATTATATGGTTCAGGCTGGCCTTGAGCTCACTTTGTAGCGCAGGCTGGTCTCGAACTCGCCAGGATCCTCCTGCCTCAGCCTTCCAGTGCTGGGTTGGCAGGCATGCGCCCCCACACCAGGCTTGTATTATTATTAATGATTTTTATGGCGGTGCTGGGGGTGGAGCTCAGTGCCTCACATATACCAGGCTAACGCACTCCCGGGGTGCCAGGTTCCCCTCCTGCCGCTGTCAACCCGCTTTGCAGCTTCAGACCAGCCTTGAGCTCACTCTGCAGCCCAGGTTGACCTCAGAGGCCCCAGGGCTGGGCTTACAGGTATGTGTGAGCCCACACACCAAGCTTGAGGTTGCATTTTTAACAGGTGATATAGCTCAGTGCAGAGCACACGCCCGCCACACACAGGCTCCAGGGTTTGGTCCCCAGCACCAGTAAGAAAAAAAAATCAGTTTAAGTCAACCAATAACAAATGCCGGTAGGGTTGTGTGTATGGGGGGTAGACGGGTGCAACCACTGTGGAAATCAGTGTGGGAATTCCTCAGGAAACTAGGATGGAGGCCCCATTTGGGCCAGCTGTTCCCCTTCTGGGTATCTTCGTAGCAGAAGGGGAAACATCGTACCGCAGTGGTATATGTACACCGTGTTCATAGCAGCACAATGTTAACAGCCAGATCTTGGAAGCAACTCAAATGCCTATGAGCCAAAGAATGCAGGAAAAAGATGTGCCCCAGAGATACTCACCCCTCCCCTAGTTAGGGCCCCAGCCCCAGGGATACTCACCCCTCCCCTAGTTAGGGCCCCAGGCCCTGGGATACTCACCCCTCCCCGAGTTAGGGCCCCGAGGCCCTGGGATACTCACCCCTCACCGAGTTAGGGTCCTGAGCCCCAGGGATACTCACCCCTCCCCTAGTTAGGGCCCCGAGGCCCTGGGATACTCACCCCTCCCCTAGTTATGGCCCCGAGGCCCTGGGATACTCACCCCTCCCCGAGTTAGGGCCCCAGGCCCTGGGATACTCACCCCTCCCCGAGTGAGGGGTCTGAGCCCCATCTGTGAAGTGTCTGCAACTGTCAGAGCGTGGAAGGAATCTTGTGGGGACCTCCTGCCAGGGACCTCCTGCTCCCTGCCTGACTTCCTGGGCAGTGTCACCCAGCCTTTATTTATTTATTTTTAATTTTTTTGTCTTTCTGAGCCAGGGTCTCATTATGCAGTCCAGGCTGGCCTTGAGCTCACTTTGTAGCCCAGGCTGGTCTCGAACTCACAGCGATCCCTTCTGCCTCAGCCTCCCAAGTGCTGGGATCACAGTTGTGTGCCACCACAGACTTCTGATCAGTCATCTGATGACTAAGTGATCTCCTCCTTCCCTGGAGAGCCAGGGTCCTGCCGGTGCCCAGGGCACGGACTGAGTCTCTCATAGCTGGGCCTCGGAAGTGTCTGCTGACTGACTGCTAAGAAACCCAAGGCTTTCCCAAGGATGTGGCCTGGGGGAGCTGCTCAGAGCCTGATCACCTTGGAGGGCGCCTGCGCTGCTGACTTTCTGAGGTCTGAAAGAGACTGGCTTACTGCGGTCCAGCTGTTAAACCAGGGGGACATCTCTGTCCTCAGTTCAGAGCGCCCACCTCTGGCATGGGACTGGGGGCCTCTGCTTTGGTCTGGAGGCCTCTCTGTGAGGTCCCTGCCCTGTGCACGTCCCAGGGTCCAGCATAGGGAGCCTGCCACCCCTCCACCGGTCTCCGATTGCTTCTCTTTCTGGAGGGAGGTTTGCCGAACAGTTCAGGCCAGCCTTGAACTCACTCTGTGGGCTGACCTCCAACTGCCAGGGAATCCTCCTGCCTCAGCCTCTCGAGCTGCCGGATGACAGGTGTGATCATCACGCCTGGTGTGACGGTCCTGGGCTGAGGGTTTCGAGGCTTGGAGTGCAGGGTGCTGAATCCTTTCCCCGCTCTGCCGGCTGGGCTGCTCACTCACGGTGTGGTCTTGGTCCCACCAGGAGCTGACCCTCAGAGAAGGACCGAATGCTGGGGACTCTTCTGGACCACTGAGGGACGGCGGGCCTTAGAACGGAGAGCAGGTAGGGAGACCAGGCATGCACACACACGGCAGGACAGCCTGTTTCAGAACCACCCGGAGGTGGGGACGACCCCGGTGGCCAGCAGTAGAGGGGCGACCCACAGAAGAGGGTGCATCACTGACCGGCATGCACAGCTAAGCAACGATCCTCACCAAAGCCTGGGAGAAGCCTGCGGGCGCTTGACTGAGTCAGAGAAGCCAGGCTCAGGAGGCCACGAAGGCCCAGCCCCGAGTCCTGGAGCAGCCACAGGCCCAGGTCCACAGAGGAGACTGGCACCCACAGGGGCCCCGGGAAGGAGGAGCGGGAGTGGGGTGGACTCCAAGGCCAGCCTGGACTGCCTAGGGAGACCCTGTCTCCAAAAAACAACCAAACAAAGCAGAACAAAACAAAAACCAGTGAGAACAGCAGAGCGCAGTGGTGCACAGCTCTTAGCCCAGGCACTCAGGAGGCTGAGGCAGGAGAATCACCAATTCGAGGCCAGCCCGAGAAACTTAGTGTGATGCTGTCTCAGTACAACTGGTTTGGGAGGGGTCATGTTTTTTAAAGACAGGGTCTCGCTGTGCAGTCCAGGCTGGCCTTGAGCTCACTCTGTAGCCCAGGCTGGTCTCCAATTTGCAAGGATCCTCCTGCCTCAGCCTCCTGCGTGCTGGGATGGCAGGCGTGCGCCCCCACGCCTGGCTTCAGTACAGTTTTTACAGGGCTG
Organism: Cavia porcellus; assembly: GCF_034190915.1. Taxonomy (NCBI): domain Eukaryota; kingdom Metazoa; phylum Chordata; class Mammalia; order Rodentia; family Caviidae; genus Cavia; species Cavia porcellus. The sequence continues at coordinate 67,006,036 of NW_026947500.1, forward strand.
GGGTGTAGCTCTGTGGTAAAGCACACCTGGCCTCGGTCTCTTAACACCGAAAAAGAGCAAAGATCACAGCTCAAGGGCACAGAGTGGGCCTCACGGAACCATGCGCCCGGCTGGCTGAGGTCACAGCTGGGGGTGAACCGGGCCACCGGGTCCTGCCTCGTGTCAGGCCCACCGTGCCGGCCCCCACGGTCCCCCGCGTGGGCGCAGGGGTGGCCGGGCTGCTGATGCCGCCCCGCCGTGTGTCCGCAGGATGCTGCCCGTCACTCACCACCTGCTGGACCTGCTGGGCCTGGAGAAGACGGCCTTCCGCGCCTGCGCCGTGTCCGCCCTGCTCCTCGCGCTGCTCTTTTCCCTCTTCCGCGGGCTGCTGGGCTTCCTGCAGCTGTGCTGGGCCTTCCGCCGCACCTGCCGCCGCCTGCGCTGCTTCCGCCAGCCGCAGCGCTGCCACTGGCTGCTGGGCCACCTGGGCATGGTGAGTGCGGGGCTGGGGGGCGCCGGCGGGTGCTGGGGCTGCAGCGGGGCTGCCGGCCCCCGAGAACCTGCTCGGGGTCGCATGTGGTCCTGTGTTAAGTTTAGAGCGAGGGTCTCTCTTTGGAGTCCAGGCTGGCCCTGAACTCACGGACAGCTTCCCGCCTCAGCCTCCCCAGTGCTGGGATGACAGGTGTGAGCCACCAGGCCTGGCTGGCATTTCTTTTTTTTTTATCTTATTTTTTTTTTATCGATACCAGAGATCGAACTCAGGACTGCCTGCTTGCAAAGCAGGCGCTTATGCTGCTGAGCTAAATCCCCAGCCCCTATCTTGATGGTTTTCACTCTTCCCCTGGCCCCTCCCTCCTCCCCAGGTCCCCTTCTCACGCGTTTCACTTTGTTCTTGCTTTTAGTTTGAGGCAGGGCCTCACTATGTGGTCCTGGGTGGCCTTGAATTTATGGGGATCCTCCTGCCTCAGCTTCCTGGGCAGGTGACTGTCCCCACAGAGGCCCGGGGAGGTGGAGCAGGGCCTGGGCCTGGGTTTAGACCCGGGCTGCCCCCCCGCCCTCCCTCAGCGCGCCCTCTGCCACCTCAGCTTTTTAGTTGGGGCAGGTGGGACCATCTCAGCAGCCACCCGGAGGTCAGAGACGAACCTAGATCTCGAGGTGGGGGAGCTTGGTGGGTTTGGACTCCGGCCTCTCCCTGCTCCACTCACCCGGCCGTCCACGGCTCTGTGGGATTCAGGGACCACTCTGCTGGCCCAGGTCTCTCCCTGAGCTCTGAGGTGGCCTTTGGAGAAGCAGATGGCGGCAGTGGTCGTGTGCTTGTGTTTTAGAGCCCTGGGTTCGAGTCCTGCCTCTGCTCTGTACTGCTTGTGTGACTTTTTGCAGGGAGGGGGTAATGGAGATGGAATCTCTGCCTTCAGAATGCCCGAGGCCTTTCGGGATTTTGAGGCAAGGTCCTGCTAAGGGGCCCAGGCTGGCCTGTCCAACCTTACCCAGCTTGCTCTATGTGACCTTGGCAAACCTATTACCCTCCCCGTGCCTCAGTTTCCCCTCTCACCTATCAGAGGTTGTAATAATCTCGCGGGTCTGTGCTTTGGATTCCCTGGAGTCGTGGTGGTCACCTGTGTGACCCACGGCGGAGGATGGGTACCCTCGGCTGCTGGCTTCTGGGGAAACCGGAAAGATCAGAAGATCTGGAGACAGTTTAAGCCTCTGGCTGGGCTGGACGTCCTAGCAGGAACAGGACATAGATCCTGGTTAGTAACTCTGCGTGCTGGGCCACCTCCTGCTCTGTGTCAGTTTATAGAAAGGACTTAGGCCCCCTGTGGTCGCCCACCAGGGTGGTTCCAGACATGTCCCCTCCCCGATCCATCAGCCCTCGGCCGAGCTCTTCAGAGGGTCCCCGCCGTGCGCCTCCCTGGGTGTCCACTACCAGCCAGAGAGCAGCTGGGGTCCAGGACCCGGTTCAGTTGCAAGGATAGGCACCAGGGCTCCAATTCGCCACCTGCGTGACCTTATCGAAGCTGTGCCTTCCGTCCAGACTCTTCCTCCCTGCTGGGTGAACTTCTATGCGATCTCCGAAGCCCAGCCCTGGCATTTCTCTCCAGGAAGCTCTCAATGGCTAAGGCCGTGGGTTCTGCCCAGCGTCAAGGCCCCAGGTGTGGTGGGTGCAGCTGTCTTCAGGGCCCAGGAGGTCTGGGCGAGGCCAGTTTTCCTGGGCGTGGACAGGCCAGGGCCTCACCTGGAGAAGAGGGGACGCTGGGCACAGCCGGCTTGCTCATCGGCTCACACCAGGAACCTGCCCCTGGAGCCCGGCCCTCCCTGGGTGAAATGGCCCTGGCAGCTGGGTGTGGCCGGGCGAGCCTGGAGCCCCAAAACCCTGGAGAGGCGGGAAGATCACAAGTTCAGGCCCAACCTGAACACGGAAACCCAGCTGGGTGGGAAGGGCCTGGGTTCACACTCTGGTACCCGCCTGCTGCATGATGGGTCTCCCCTGGTTTACGGGTTCCCAGGTTTAGATCCAAGCTCAGACAGATTGGATCACCGCATTTTCCCAGCAGCTGACGGTGACCTTGAGCTGGGATTCAGGTGACACAGAGGCGCCTGGGTCCCCACCGCTGCCTCAGCCAGTGCGCCTGAGTTTTGGAACTGGGGAGCTGGTGGTCAGGTGCCTGGTGCCTCTGTGGTGGGGTACCAGGGCCTGCCACACCTCCTGGGCCCCTTTTTTGGGTGCAGGGGTGACACTGCCGCCCGTTTCCAGCTGTGAGCCCCTCCCCCTTCTCACTGCCAGCACCCGGATTCTAGGGGCTTCTCAGAGCTGAGGGTTTCAGCCCCCAGGGCACCCCCAGCCTGTGCTGACCCCAGTCCCTCAGCCTCGGGGGCTGACTCAGACCCGGGGCCAGCGCCCCACCCGTGCTCTGAAACTCTGCCACGGCCGGAGCCAGGGGCCCCACGGCAGTACCATCCAGCACTCACCATTTCTGGTGTCTTCCCTTGTGTCCTTACCCATGTTTGAGGGACCTTTCTGTTAACCCGCCCTGGCAACCTTGCTTCTGGGCTGCTTTTTTTTTGAGACAGGATCTCGATGTCGAGCTCAGGCTGGCCTGGAGCTCACTCTGTAGCCCAGGCTGGTCTCGAATTCGCAGCGATCCTCCTGCCTCAGCCTCCCAAGTGCTGGGAAGACAGGGGTGAGCCATCGTGCCTGGCTCTGACATCCACTTTTTAAACAGCAAATATTTGATAAACACCAACCCTCACCACTCCTGAGTTTCCTGTTACTAATGCTCAGACGGAACCCAGGACCCAGGCAAGCACTCTGCCACTGAGCCACACCCCAGGTATCTACCCCTGCACTTTCTGTAAGTGACAGGATCCTGCTCTGGTGTCCAGGCCAGCAGAAGTGACCCTCCTGCCTCAGCCTCCCAGGCAGCTGGGACTGCAGGCGGCTGCCGCCATGCTGGGCTTATCTTTCTTTACTAAGCCCGGAGTGTTGAAGCCCACGCTGGGCTCTTGCTCTCTTTATTTCCCCCCACCCAGGGAGCTCGGGCTGGTCCCCCACTTCTCAGACAAGGAGGAGAAACTCAGAAAGATGCAGCCAGCTCCCCACAATCGCTCAGCATTTCTGGGGTTGTGTGGAGGCCAGGGAGGCGGCAGGAAGTAGGGTACAGGGAGGCTGTGCTGGGCACATGGGCACCGTCTCTGCCTTCTCTCCCCAGTACCTTCCAAACGAAAAAGGCCTTCAAGATGAGAAGAAGGTGCTGGATGAAATACACGATGTGATCCTGGTGTGGGCCGGGCCCGTCCTGCCAGTGTTGGTTCTGGTGCACCCCGATTACATCAAGCCTGTTCTCAGTGCCTCAGGTGGGTGAGCAGTGACCAAACCATCGAGTCCCACACTCTGTCTGAACTTCTAGACGGGTAGGATCTCTAGAAGAAGGGTCATTTGAGTAGGGCTTTGAGGAATAAATAGGAATTCACCAAAGCTGGAATGGCAGTGTGCATTATGGGAGCCATGGGGGCAAAAGTGTGACAATGCCTAAGACAGCCGTGAGCACTGAGGGGTCAGGGCCAAACACGTTCGGCTCAGTCATTCACTTAAGGGTTTGTCAGGCAGTCGTTACTCAATTCCAGATCCCGGCACTCCTGTTCTTTGGGTTGTTGTATTTCTGCCCTGACCAGGAATCTTGGTGGCTCATCCTGCTGGCTGCCCGTGTGTTTCCTGCCTCTCCTGGAAGGTGGTGGGCGGGGCCGTAGCTCTTCTCTGCGGTCCACGCCTGCCCCAAGGTGTGGGCATCTCAGGGTGTGCTGGGCAAGCTCCTACTCATCCTGAAGCACCCAGCGGCAGTGATCCCTCGCTGGGCTTTGCTGAGAGAACATGGCTCTGCCCCCTGGAGTTTCCGTCCTCAGTGCCAACCTTTCCGGGCTGGGTGTGTCTGTGTCCGTCTCTGTCTCCTTTGCATGTGGGGTCCTGGCCCCTGGCATGGCCGTGATGGAACCTCAGGGGCACCGGGCTGTGCCTCCCTTCTTCACCCCTGTGTAGTGCAGGGTGGTCTTGAACTTGTGGAGATGCTCCTGCCTCAGCCTCTGGAGTGCTGAGAGCACAGGGGTGCGCCCCCTGCCTGGCTAAGCAGCCTCTTAGTTCCTCTCCTTCCCCCTCCCCTCCCTCCCCTCCCCCATCCTCTCCCCTCTCCCACCCTCCTCCGCCCCTCCCTTCCGCACCCTCCCCCTCCCTCCCCTCCCCGTCCTCGGAACACGGCTCCCTGAGCTCCCCCTGTCCCCTGTGGGTTTCCCGGCAGCACACCACAATGGCCGGGACCTGGACCTGGCACCCAGGCTCTGCACTCTCCTCCTCTCCTCGCTCCTCAGGGCTCAGGCTGGCAGGCAGGCGGGAGTGGGGCTCCGGTCAGGGCCTCCCCTCCGCCCTGACCTGGGGAGGAAGCAGGGTTGGGTCCAGGTCCGCGTGCGGTCATGATGGCTCGGGTTTTATGGCGCTCTTTGTTGGTGAGAGCGCCACACAGCCCAGGCAGCCCTGCAGTGAGCGCCTGCGGGATCCGCAAGCTTTGCTTTTAATCTCTCTTTCCTGTGGGTTGCAGAAACTGAACTCAGAGCCTCGCGCTTGCCAGGTGCCCGTGGCCTGCAGGGGCCTCGCTCTCAGCCTCCCGTACCACCGCCCCGTGCCTGGCCAGGTTTTTCTGTTTCTTCTTTTCACTCTGTCCTCTGTCCTCTCTCTCTTGATTGCTTGAGGCAGCCTCTCGCTATGTCACGGAGGCTTCGGTCTTAAACTCACCATGTAGCCCAGATTGGTCTCCAATGTGCAGAGACCCTCCTACCTCGGCCTCCCGGGGCGGGCACCACGCCGGCTTCTAGCTGCCTTTCTAGGGAACCCCTTCACCAGGTCCACAGTGGCTGTGCGTTCATTTACCACTAACGGGGGACCTGGAAATTCCTCTCATGACTTTTTGGTGCCAATAAGCAGTGATTTATAATCGCAATAACAAAAGAGCCGACGAGGGCTGGGGATTTAGCTCAGTGGCATAAGCACCTGCCTTGCAAGCACATGGTCGTGAGTTCAATCCCCAGTTCCAAAAAAAAATCACACACACACACACAAAAAAGTCGTCAGTCAGTCATTTATCCATTTGTGAAGACACAGATTTAATGAGCATCTACTAGGTGCCAGCATCCTATGACCTGGCGAGTCTTACAGGGCTGTCACAGGCAGGAGCTTTCTGCTTCCCTGCTTTGGCAGCTAGAGAAACAGGGGAAACAGTGGCAAATTCATTAGTAGCCAGGGTCGGGCCGGGGCAGGAAGCCTGGTGGGACCCAGTCACCGCGACTGACACCCAGCTCTGAGGGTAACAGAGAGCATCTCCTCTGATTGTGATGCCTCTGATCTTTTTGCTGGAGGAAGAAAGTGATGGACAAGGCAGCCTGGACACCCTAGAAACTCTTGTGAGTTTCCTGGAATTAAGAGGCAGAGGCAGAGTGGAGGAAGGAGGGGTCTGAGGCTGGAGGAACAAAGCTTTGACAGGAGAGAGGATTAAGAGAAGGCTTCCTGGAGGCTACATCCGTGAAGCTGGGCTTTGAAGGATGCATAGGAGTTTGCCAGTTTGCTGTTCATCTAAAGGCACAGAGGTGGGAGAGCATCAGAGGAGTTTGGGTGACCCGGGTTGGCTGGAGAGGAGGAGATACTCGTGGGGAAGCCAGGGATGAGGCTGAGTTAAGCGGAGGCAGACTGAGAGGCACTGGCTTTGCGCTTGTCCTGGAGGGGATGGGGAGCCATGGGAGGTGCTGGAGCAGGGCAGCTCTTGCCTAGATCCAAGTCTCAGGAAGGCTCCTGAGGAGACCTGCTTGGGCACCAGAGGAGTGGCCACACTCTTCCCTCCTCTCCGGGGTGGCCTCCGAGGGGAGCTGCCTGGGGGTCCTGTCCAGGGCTCCAGGAGCAGCCGCACACTTTCTTCCTCCGGGGTGACTGTGGGGTTCACCTCTGTCGGCTTCCTTCTCCTACCCCGCCCCGCCTGGGAGCTCAGGGCAGGGTGCGCAGTGGAGCTCGCTCTGGGCTCCCACGCCGCCCAGCTCGGGCTGGGCCCAGGGAGCACCGCCGTCCTGATCAGGGGGATGACCGGGCAGGTGACCAGCAGGGCACTGGCCAGCTCCCGGGCACTGTGACCGTGGAGGCTGCTGAGTCACGCAGGGTAGAAGGGCACCATGTGGGCTCCGGATGCTCCCCCACCTAGGCCATCCAGGGTGGAGAAGTGGGGCCCACCCCCGCCCACCCATTCATTATGGGTCCATCTATTCATCTGTCCGTCCATCCACCCACCCGCGGTCAGTGGTCAGCATGGCCTCTTCCCCCGAGGGCTTCTAGCTCGTGTGAGGGTGCAGGGGAGGCGGAGGCGGGTGAGGAGGGCAGCGCCTCGGAGCAGAGCTGCGGCCCAGGCGAGGGCCGGGGGCAGAGGGTGCAGGCCCGGCCCCGGGGGCGCTGAGGGGAGCCTCGGGCTGCGGCTCCGTGGGGGACGCAGGTGTCTGCGGGGACAGAGTCAGATCCGCCAGGCCCTAGGGGCACGGGGAGCTGGGAGACACATGGCCGGTGGGGTTCGGGGTGGGCCAGGCTCACCCCCTAAGGATAATGGGGAGCCCGTGTTGCCATCAGCCTGTGATAGGATCTTTCTGGGGTGGATGTAGAGAATGAGGCTCAAGGAGTGGGGTGCGGGGGCTTCATCCAGAGATGTCCTAAGCACAAGTCAAGGGGCACTATCTGTATCTATTTAAAAAATATTAACTTTAGCCAGGTGTAGTGGCGCAGGCCTGTAATTACAGCACGTGGGAGGTTGGTCTCAAGTTCTCAGCAGCCCTCCTGCCTTGCACTTCCATGAAAGGGAACAGCTGGGTCAAATGAACTCTAGCCTTAGCTTTTGGGTAACTCTCCATGTGGAAGAGGCTATTAGAAAATGAAGGTCCGGGGATATAGCTCAGTGCTTTCCTGGCAAGTGTGAGGTTGTGAGTTCAATCCCTTGTACCAAACAAAGACACAAACAAACAAAACACCCCAAACCAAAAAGAAAACCAAAGAAATGATATTCCTTATTCTTGGATCGGTACAACCAATATAGCGAAAACAACCACACGTCCAAAGCTGTTATACAGATTTAACACAACCCTGGTCAAAAGACCAACAGCCTACCCCACAGAACCAGAGAAAACAGTCCTAAAATTCATTTGGAGTCAGAAGAGACCAAGAATAGCAAAACTATACTCAGCAACGTAGGCAAGGCAGGGGCGTCACAACCCCTGATCTGAAATTATACTACAAAGCTCCATGATAAAAACAGCATGGTACTGCAAAAAGCACAAAGCAAAACAACAGACCCCAGGTTCAGGGGACAGAATAGAAGATGCAAAAACAACTCCAAACACACTCAGCCACCTTCTCTTTGGTAAAAGGGCCAAACACCTTCACTGGAAGACAGAATAGGCAGAACTCTTGAAGACATGGGTGAAGGCAGACACTTCATGAACAAAAGGCTGATTGCACTGAAAATATTACAAGGATGTGACAGCTGGCCTCCCGTTGTATTAAAAAGCTATTGCACAGCAAAAGAAACCATTCACAGAGTGAAGAGACAACTCACAGAGTGGGGAAAACTTTCTTTTTTAACCAGTTGTAAGACCTATTTCAAAAATGGGCATTTGAAATGAATACACACTTCTCAGATGAAACACAAAGGCAAATAAATATATGGGAAAAAATGCTCAGCATTCCTGGTCATTCAAGAGATGTTAATTAAAACAAGGCTGAAATTCCCTCTCAGCCTGGTAAGAATGGCTGCTATCAAGAAATCACCAATAAGCTGGCTGTGGTGGCTCATGCCTGTCACCCCAGCACTCCGGAGGCTGAGGCAGGAGGATTCTTGCAAGTTTGAGACCAGCCTGGGCTCCAAAGTGAGCTCAAGGCCAGCCTGAACTGCATAGCCAGATCTTGTCTCAAAAGCAGAAAATCAACGAAGAGCAAAGCTCCCGGGCTGTGGGGAAGAGGCGCCTTCTGCCTGCTGGTGGGGGCACCAGTTGGCAGGGTGTCGGATCTTCACTGCCCGCTTCCTACCGCAGCGGCCGTGGCCCCCAAGGATGAATTTTTCTACAGTTTCCTGAAGCCCTGGCTGGGTGAGTGCCTGGGGGAGCCGGGGCGGGGCTTCCTTGGAGGAATACGGAGGGGGGTCCCTAAACCTCCTTCTCTGGGCCAGGGGATGGGCTGCTGCTCAGCAAGGGGGACAAGTGGAGCCGGCACCGGCGCCTGCTGACGCCCGCCTTCCACTTCGACATCCTGAAGCCCTACATGAAGATCTTCAACCAGTGCACCCACACCATGCACGTGAGCACGCAGGGGCCGGGCCGGCCGGGCGGGGGGCATCCCGGTGTGACCCTCAGAGCCCCCAGGACCAGCCCGCACCCCGCGGGCCGCCGCCCATGCGTCCTCTCCCCCAGAGCAAGTGGCGTCGGCAGCTGGGGCAGAAGCCGGTGGCCTCCTTCGACATGTTCGAGCACGTCAGCCTCATGACCCTGGACAGCCTCCAGAAATGCGTGTTCAGTTACAACAGCGACTGCCAGGAGTGAGTGGGGCGGGCACAGAGCAGCCACCGGGCGGGAGGGCAGGGGAAGGCGCCACCGTGGGCCACACGGGCCCGGGGAAGGGACGTCACCTCTGAGCCTCAGTTTCCTTATCCTAAAGAAAAGGGCATGCTAATCCTTTCCCCGGGTGGCAGCTCCGTGAGACAGTGTGCGTCAGCATCCTGGCATGGCGTGGGTACTCAGCAAACAGCACTTTCCCTCGTTCCGCTGTGCAGTCTTTGGAAAGTGCTGCAGCCTACTTTCTGAGCCTCGGCTTCGCTCTCTCTCTCTTTATCTTTTGATAAGTTCTTGCTATGCGGCACAGGCTGGCCTTGAAATCATGATGTAGCCCAGGCTGGCTTCAAATGCCCAGCGATCCTCCTGCCTCAGCCTCCCGAGTGCTGGGATGACAGGTGTGCGCTGCTGGCCCTGCCTGGAGAGGTTCATTGAACTCTCAGATTTGTGGGTGGAAATAGCAGACAGTACGGCCTCACCCAGGATGGGCTTGCGGATGGCACTATGGGCCAGGGCCAGGGTCAGGGTCAGAGTCAGGGTCAGGGTCAGGGGTCAAGGTCAGGGTCAGGGGCCAGGGTCAGGAGTCAGGGTCAGGGTCAGGGGTCAAGGCCAGGGTCAGGGGTCAGGGTCAGGGGTCAAGGCCAGGGTTAGGGGTCAGGGTCAGGGCTGGCGAGTGCAGGGCAGGGCAGGGAGCTGGAGGAGGGCGGGAAAGGTCGCTGGCGCTAGCCGGTGGGTGGCGCGGTCGGGGCTGACGGCCTGTGCTGGGCTCCGCCGCAGGAAGATGAGCGATTACATCTCGGCCATCATCGAGCTGAGCGCCCTGGTCGTGCGGCGCCAGTACCGCCTGCACCACTACCTCGAGGCCCTGTACTACCTCTCGGCCGACGGGCGGCGCTTCCGCCGCGCCTGCGCCGTGGTGCATCGCTTCACCACCGAGGTCATCCAGGAGCGGCGGAGGGCGCTGAGCCGGCAGGGCGCGGAGGGCTGGCTGAAGGCCAAGCAGGGCAGGACCCTGGACTTCATCGACGTGCTGCTGCTGGCCAGGGTGAGGCGCCCGCCCAGGGCCAGGGCGGGCCGGGGGAGAGTCACACCCAGGCGCCGAGACCAGCCTGCGAGTCTGTGCTAACAGAACTCATTCAAGCCTGGCCTCGATCAAACCTATCATCCTCCTGCCTCAGCCTCCTGAGTGGTCAGACTCCCTCGCTAAAATGTTTCAAGTAAATAAAACAACATAGTGGCTGTGTGGAACTCCGAGGCCCTCTGCTGAAATTCCTTTCCTGGCAGTATTCTCTAGGCCTAAAGCCTTCACACCAAGCTACATCCCCATTCTTTTCCAGTTTTTTTTTTATTTGGAGATTCACTCTTGCCAAGCTGCTAAATTGCCCAGGTTGGGATAGAACGTGTGTCTCCTGCCTCAGCCTCCCAGAGTGCTGGGAAGCCAAAGTGTGTGCTATCAGACCCGGCTCCCTCTCTGATATTTTTGTGCAGCATTGGGTTCTGGATCTAAAGAGTTCTAGGTCTCATCGCTGGCTGTGCCGCTCAGGGGCGCCTAGTGACGTCATGACCCCCAGTCTGTGCAAGTACAAATGAAATCGCCACTGAGCCACACCCTCAGCCTTTTTAAAATTTTACGGTGCATGAGGTCTCACTGTGTGGTACAGGCTTACACCCTCCAGCCTGAGCCTCCTGAGCGGCCCGGATTGCAGCTGTGCAGCATGGAGCTCATCCTATCCGGTACACGTTGCACACCGGCCTCCACTAGGACTAGAGATGGCACATCTCTGCCTGACAGGGGAACCTCCGTGCCAGAGTGGGATGCGGGCACTGAGTATCCTCTGCTGCCCCCTGCAGGATGAAGACGGAAACGAGCTGTCAGATGAGGACATCCGCGCTGAGGCGGACACCTTCATGTTCGAGGGTGAGGACGGGGTACCGGGTTGAAGGACGACAGGGACCCCGGCACCACAGCAGACACTCATCTGGCTGGCGATGGGGGCCTCCATCTGGATTCCTGATCTGCCTGCAGGTCACGACACAACCTCCAGTGGGCTGTCCTGGGTGCTGTTCAACTTGGCCAAGTACCCGGAGTACCAGGAGAAGTGCCGGGAGGAGATCCAGGAAATCATGAAAGGCCGGGAGCTGGAGGAGCTGGAGTGGTCAGTTTAAGGGCCCTGGGTGTCGAAGGCACGGGTTGGGGCCAGAGCCTTGGGTGCGAATCTCTCTCACTTAACTCACTGAGTGACGTTGGGTAGGTCCTTTTCCAGCTCAAACAAGGAAGTGACTATGCTGCCTGCGCCTAACTCAATACAGCAGTCTTGCAGTGTCTCAGTCAGCAATTGTCACAATGCTGCGTAACAAGCATCCCCTGCACCGGTGCTTTTACTTTTGGCTCTTGTGGCTGCGGGGCGTGGCTAAGTCCAGTTGGGGTGGCTTCCAAACTGCGCTGCACTCAGCTTCTTTCCCAGCATCACCTCACTCTCTCTGAACCAGAGGCTGCCCTGGGAGATGCTTTGCTCATGATGATTCTAGAAGTGTAACAGTCCTTCCCCAGTTCACTTAAGGTCACATTTTTAGGTAAGTGGCGTTAGGACGTCAACATTTTTTAAAAATCAGTTTTTCCTCCCATATATACTTTTCACCTCCCCCCCCACTTTTTTTTGTCTTTTTGAGGCAGGGTCTCTCTAGGCAATACTACTTGCTTTTAGTCCTATAAGAGCTTTTGGTGTATGGGTAACTTGGCTTTGAATTTAAATTGTTTTTACTTTTAAATTTAAAAATGAAAAAAGAATAAAAATGATACAGAATTTTTGGCTTTGAGTTTTAGGGTTCTTTAAAAAATTTTATGACAGTCTTGCAAGTTTCCCAAAGTGGTTTTGAACTTGTGATCTTCTTGGCTCAGCCTCCCAAATAGCTGGGACTACAGTGTCCACCACTGTGCCTGGGTTACCAGCTTCGGTTTTTGTGTTTGTTTTGTGAGAGGGTCTCTATGTGTAGTTCAGGCTGGCCTTGAACTCACCGTGTAGCCTGGGCTGGTCTTGAATTTGCAGTGATCCTCCTGCCTCAGCCTGCTGAGTGTGGGGATCACAAGTGTGCACTGCCATGCTCGGCTGAGTTAGCTGTGTTCAATGTCTTGGGCCAGGCTTTCCAAATACTCAGAAGGGTGAGGCAGGAAGGTTGCTGGAGCCTGGGCATTGAGTGCCAGCCTGGGCACCATTATGGGACCCCAATCTCTTTGTAAGAAAATAAATAATTCTGGTTTAGCAGTGCACACATGTAATCTCAGCACTTTGGAAGGCTGAGGCAGGAAGATCAATTTGAGCTCAGTCTGGGCAACTTAATGAAATCTTGTCTCAAAAAGATTAAAAAAAATAAAACCCTAGGGAGGTAGCTCTGTGTGAGGATCCTGGGTTCAATATCCAGTAGATGAAGGTGCATATGCGGTAATCCCAGCACTCAGGAGGCTGAGGCAGGAGGATCACTGGGAGTTCGAGGCCAGCCTGGGCTACACAGTGAGACCCTGTCTTAAAAAAGAAAATCTAGTAGATAAAGAAGCGGGTAAGGAATGGCAGGAGAGGAAGAGGAAAAGAAGAAGAAATGGAGGAAGAGGGTAGTAGAGGAAGAAAGAAGAAAGCAAACACTGACAGTGGACCAGAAGGCTAATAAACTGCTGTTCCGGGGGAGGCTGAGGTCCTGGCTGTACCTGGACCTCCCTGACCCCCCCCCCATGAGCCCTCAGTTAATAGCTTCCTGATTGGCCGAGCACTCCCGGCCCAGCCCAGCATGCGCTGCTCTGATTGGCTGGTGGGCAGACGGTTTGCATTCTGTGTCTGCAGAACCCGCCCAGCCACCGTGTGCGCGCATGCACGCACGCACGCGGGGCAGTCACTGTGCCTCTCTCCCCAGGGACGACCTGACCCAGTTACCCTTCACCACCATGTGCATCAAAGAAAGCCTGCGCCAGTTCCCGCCGGTCACCCTGGTCTCTCGACGCTGCACGCAGGACATCGCGCTGCCGGATGGGCGCGTCATCCCCAAAGGTGCGCAGCACGTGTGTCCCCTGCCCATCCCCGTCCCTAGGGGCCTGGCCACGCCCAGCTCGGTTACAGCATCTCTGTACCCAGGGCGGCTTCCCTGCACCCCTCTTGGGCTCGGGGTCCTGGGGGACCTTGGTTTCGTGTGGGGAGGGGGAAATGGGTGAGTCCAGGAGGAGAACAAGGGCGCAGATGGGACCGGGCCGGTTTCGCCAAATTCCCGACTGTTCTCGGCAGACTCATTTTGTGTGTGATATCCAGACTTGAACTCAGGACTTCACACAGTCTATGGAAGGGCTGTGCCGCCGAGCTACCAGCTTCACCCTTTAAAAATCTTCAGTGAAGGGGCTGGAGGTTTAGCTCAGCGGCATAAGCACCTGCCTTGCAAGCAGGCAATCGTGAGTTCGATCCCCGGTACCGATAAAAAGGAAAAAGACAAAAAAAAAAAATCTGCAGTGAAAGTACACAGGCAGCAGGGGCTTTCAGAAGATGCGGCCCAGGAAGTGGTGGCCGGTGGCTCACGGGACCGCCCTGGCTCCGGGCGAGGGCACTGTTTCCAGGGGTGACCCTGCTTGTCCCCACAGGAATCATCTGCATGATCAACATCTACGGGACCCACCACAATCCCACGGTGTGGCCAGACGCCAAGGTGAGCTCCTGCCCTGTCTCGGGACTCAGTAACCGCTTAAAGGAGGCGAGGATCATGTGGGCTCATGATTTTTAGCGGTTTCAGACCACGGTTGGGTGGCTCAAAGGCAGAAGGGGCCGCCAGGAAGCTAAGAGGGAGGAGCCTGGGAGAAGCCACGCCCGTCGGGAAGGCCACACCCCAGGCCACGCCCCCAGCCGCCCACCATCCGCTCTAGCTTTCAAGTGACCCACTTCTGCACATTTGAGAGTTTTGGAGGGCATTCTCTATCTAAATTATAACATGCCCCAAACATCCCTGCCCTCGGCTTCTTCCCAGAAAGGGCAGTCCTGGGGGCCAAGGAAGGCACCTGGTTTCAGGGCGCACTTGCCCTTCTCCCCATCCACTCATCCACTTGTTAATTCGTTAAGTTAAAAAAATAACAGTGACAGCGCATTTACCCAGTGCTGGACGCTGAAGCTGGAGGTGACGCTGTCTGCCTTTGTGGCATTTGCGGTGAGGTTTCTTGGGAAGACACACACACACACACACACACACACACACACACACACACGTCTAAGATCATTTTGCATGTTGATCAATGCCCCAGCGAAATAAAAATGCTGGAGCCGGCAGGGGGCGCTTTAGTTCAGGTGGTCAGAAAGGCCTTCCGGAGGAAGAGATTTTTGAGCACAGTTTTGAAGAGCGTGCAGGGCAGGGAGAAGTGTGTTCCAGGCAGAGGAAACTGCAAGTGCAAAGGCCCTGATGTAGGCAGGCACTCAGCATGTCTGATGGCAGGAGGAGGTGGGCATGGGCTGCACTGTGGTGAGAGGTGGTTGGTGTTGGGATGCGGTGTGGGGTGGCCCAGTCTCCCAGCTAGACTCATGCCCAGAGGTGGGGGTGAGTCGGGGTGGGTGAGAGACAAGCTGGAGCGCCTGGGCCAACCCCCCACCCAACTCATCCCTGGTCTTTCCTGTCTAGGTGTACAACCCATACCGCTTTGACCCAGTCAACCCACAGCAGCGCTCCCCGCTGGCTTATGTGCCTTTTTCTGCAGGACCCAGGTACGGCCTCTGTTTCCCCTAGCCCAAGTCATTCGTGGATGGCACAGAGCCCAGGGGAACGGGCACAGGACCTCCTGCCTCCTCAGTCCTCCATCCCTGAGTGGCCCCTGGGAGGCTGGGCCTGAGCCTTTGTGCCCCCTTCTGCAGGAACTGCATCGGACAGAGCTTCGCCATGGCGGAGATGCGTGTCGCCGTGGCGCTCACGCTGCTGCGCTTCCGCCTGAGCGTGGACCGAACGCGCAAGGTGCGGAGGAAGCCGGAGCTCATCCTGCGCACGGAGAACGGCATCTGGCTCAACGTGGAGCCGCTTCCTCGGCAGGGAGCCCAGGCCCCGCCCCTGAGAGCCCATGCCCCGCCCCCACGGAACTGAGGGCACAGGCCTTGTCCCTGGAAGTCCTGCTGGCTGGAGGAACAGGGCCCTTGCTGAGCCACCTGCGGTGCTAGCCACGCCCCTCAAGGCAAAGCTCCGCCCCTGACCTCCAATGGGAAGGACCAAGTCCGGCTCCGCCCCCTCGGAGTCCGCCAATCGAAGTCCTCAGGGCACGCTCCAGCCGAGCCGACTCCCAGGCTCCGCCCACTGGCCTTCCAAGGCTTAAGCCCCGCCTCTTGGACTCAAGCCCCGCCCCTCCCTGCTGGCTGCACTGAGCCTGGCTTTCAATGGAAGACTTGGAAGCTGGAACTGAGGTCAGCCGCGCCCCTGGACATTGCCCTGCGCGGGCCTCCGCCTCACAAGGACAGACTTCGGGCACCGTCCCCTGGCTTTTGTAGCTGTTTTGAAGCCTCTCGAGCCTCTTTCCACCAGCCCTGCTCACGGACTCTTGCCGAGTGTGCTGATCCTGCCAGAGTGAAAGTGTCCATCGCCAACGCAGGCCCAGCGGGCACTCCAGGGAGACGGGAGGCCGGGACGCCGTTTGTACCAGGACATAAACTCCGATGTTTTGGGAAAGTTTGCGCCTTCGTTTATTTTGTCAGTATATTCATTAAATATTTACCAGCGGACAGGCTTCCTGCCCTGGAAAGGGGTGGGTCACACATATGTCTGATTATTTACAGCCCGTGGCAAGTGCTGCAAACCCAAGACCCCGGTGCTTGGTGAACACGAGGGCACGGGCCTGGGCTCTGGGAGGGGCCGAGGTGCCAACAGGGGCCAGATGTACAGGCGTGAGCATGGCATGGTGGTACATGCCTGTAATTCCAGCACTGAGGAGGCCGAGACAGGAGGATCGCCGAGAGGTGAAGGTCATCCTGAACTACACAGTGAGACCTTGTCTCAAACTTTCCCATCACGTACAGAAATAAACAGAAGGTAGCATACGTGGAAAAGAAATCCCAGAACAACATGAAACAAAAACCAAACCATGACAGCGTGAGAATCTGTGTGTGTGTGTGTGTGTGTGTAGGGGGGACAGGCATTAAGGGCTCGGGCCTGGACGTCCCCGGCCTCGGGTGCTTCCTGTGTGCTCTTCCTGTCTTATTAGATCTCGCTCTGGGTCTCACTAGTCATGATCTCTTTAACCAAGGTGGAAACCGAGACCCCAGAGAAAAGCAACTCAAGTCCTCCAAACAACGCCAGGGCCAGGTCTCAGCGGGGCTCCGGAGTTCTTTCCAGCCCCACCCCCTCAGGCTCCCGGGCTGGACCTGGGTCCCCAAGTCTCCTTTTGAGTAGCAGCAGGTGGCGAAGGGGGCCCCCCTAAGGGCCCCCCTCCTGCCTTGACTGAAGATGCCCCTCATGCGAGGTTCTGGTGGCCTCTGACTGCTGCCCTTGGCAAACACCTCCTGCTCTCCTGGGTGCGACCTTGTCACCTTTGGGCTAACACCAACTGACCGATTAATCAGCTACGCCGCAGTCCAGCCTGGTCTTGTGGGCTCCACTTCTGGCTCTTCCCCTTCCTGGTGGTGGCTGTGAGCAGGTGACTGCCAGATTCCTTGTCCTGTGGATCTCAAGGGGGCACACGGAGTTTCCATCCAGGGCTCTAAGAAAGGAGAGGCAGGTGTGCTCCCAAGTCCTCGGGATGCTGCTACACTTGTGTGTCATGCTTTTCTGTTTTATTTATCAGCACACGTTTGCATACGCCATGACTGGTCACATTCAGAGGTACGTGTGCATAGCACGTCCAAATTGTTTTTCACATATTCTCCCCATCACCAGGTCCTCTTCCCATCTGTAAAGAATTTATTTCTCCGTTTCCTGTTATCTGTCTTTTCTTTGACTCTTTATTTAGATTTTGAGTTTCTCATATTAGAGAACCCATGTGACATTTAAGCTTGTGTATCTGATTTATTTCCTTTAATGTTCCGGTCTCAAGGTCCATCCGATTCCCTACAAATCCTTCATGGCAGAGAAGTATTTCACTGGCTAGAAAGCCATTTTTCCATCGCTTCATCTGTTGGTGGGTGTACAGGGCTGTGCCCAAGAGGTTTAGCTTTTATGAATTACACCGCTGTAAACATGAATGTGCCTGGATCACAGGAATGTCTTTAACTCTTCTGGGGAGACACCTAGGAGAGGAATATTTCTAGTTTTATATTTTAAGGGATCTTGGTACTGATTTCCATACTGGTTGTACTAGTTTAATCTCCCCCCAAACAATTTAGAAGGTTCCCCGCCACCCCTGCAGCCTTACCAGCATTAGTTATTAGATTTTTTCTTTTTCTTTTCTTTCTTTTGTCTTATTGAGACAGGGTCTCGCGATGCAGTTCAGGCTGGCCTTGAGCTCACTTTGTAGCCCAGGCTGGTCTCGAACTCTCAACGATCCTCTATCT
The DNA here is from genome assembly GCF_034190915.1 of Cavia porcellus. Lineage (NCBI taxonomy): Eukaryota > Metazoa > Chordata > Mammalia > Rodentia > Caviidae > Cavia > Cavia porcellus. The sequence continues at coordinate 67,023,612 of NW_026947500.1, forward strand.
CAGGCGCTCAAGTGCTGGGATTACAGGTGTGAGCCACCATGCCCAGCTCAGATTTTTTTTTTCTTGAGACAAGGTTTCTCGTGTTTGCTTGCACCGAGAATTGAGCTCAGGACCTTGCACTTGCCAGGCAGGCGCTGTGCAGCTGAACTGTACACTCCGCCCAGGATCTCACTTTATGATCCAGACTGGCCCTGAATTCACTGAAGCAGCCTAGGCTGAACTCGGGGCAATGCTCCTGCCTCAGCCTCCCGAGTGCTGACATTACAGGCATGCAAACCCGGCTCGTTATTAGATTTCTAGATGATGGGCATTCTTTCTGGAGTAAGATGAAATGTTAGTGTTGTTTCAGTTTACTGTTCATTTCTCTGGGCATTTGTAAATTTTGTACTGGGATTTGAACTCACGGCCTCGCGCTTGCTGGGCAGGTGCGGTGCCTCTGAGCTCTATCCCAGACCTGGCATTTATAAATCTGAAACCGCCCAGACTGGGCTCTGGCTCTCGCTCCCGTCTTGAGTGTGACAGTGGCTCCCCCTGCTGGACGCCTCCGAGACAACAGGCTCCGATCCTGTTTCTGCAGAGGCTACTTTAATCCTTGCTTGAGGGGAATCCGAACTCAGACCCAGGGCAACTGCACCCTCCCCGATCCCCAACAGCCTACTGAGCCGCCCTTATCAGCAAGGAGGAATGCTGGGCTCAGAGAGGGCAAGTCACCTGCGTGAGGTCACACAGCCCTGAGTAGCAGAGCTCAGCTTTGCCCAGGCCCCAGCCCCTCGCCCGCCCCTCTGCTGAGAGCCTCCTCCTTGGCGGCTCCGAGCAGACAATGCTTGCAGCCAGCAGAATCCCCAGCTGGACAGAGGCACCAGCCGGACAGAGCAGAGGCTCACAGCTCATGCCTAGGCCTTCCCTGTGTCATAACGAAGCAGAAATTCCGTCAAAGGCGAGCTCCGTGCTGACCGGCTGCTGGGGAGCGTTCGCTGATGATTTTCTCTTCCTCCCTCTCCCTTTCCTCCTCCTCTCTCCTTACCGTCCTCCTCCTCCTCCTCCTCTTTCTCTACCCTCTCCTCTTCTCATTCTTCCTTTCCCCCTTCTCCTCCTCCCCCTCCTGCTCCCTGGACTTTGTGGAAAAAACTGTCAGTGCGTGCTGAGGGTGCACCCAGTGGTGCAGGGTGTGTGCCTTGCATACTGGAGGCCTGGAGTTCAGTCCCAGCACCCCGACCCCTCTCTCACATGCAAAACGTTGTAAGCATAGAAATTTGTTTATAAATGTAGAAAACGTGGGATTTGGCCAGGCTACAGCAGGGACAGTTTCAGGCATCAGCTAGGACAACTTTTCGCAGATCAAAGAACCATTTCCAAGACAGCTCAGGGCTGGGTTCTCAGGTCGTCTTGGTGGGGCCTCTCCTGCGGCTGCTGAGGCTTCCTCTGACCATGGCAGCTGGGCCCAGGAGTAGGAATTCCACGGAAGGCAGCGGTGGGTCTTCCTAGGACCTAGACTCCGAAGTCCTCTGAGTTAGTGTGACAGCCCCGACTCAAGGACCGGGAACGAGACTTCATCTGTGTACCAGTGAGTGGGGTCTCCAGGGAAGTTAGTCAGTAGTATCTATCTGTCTACCATGGCTTGGAGCTCACACTGCCCCAAGGCCCAGTGCGGTGACAGCAGCTGCTTGGAAGCAGCGAGAGGAGAGGCCCGGCCCAGGGGCTCCTCCAGGGCCACCCCCCAGTGGCCTCACTTCCTGCAGCTGTGGACCCAGAGAAGGAGGAGGCTCTGGCTACCCCAGCCGGCTGGGGGCTCCGGAGTCTGCAGGACCAGGAGCTGGACTCGGTAGGGCTAGAAGCCATGTGGCTGCGGGAAGGAAAGTTCAGGCCTCTCCCCGTGTTCCTGGTTGCACAGCATCTCTGTCCTTCCGCAGCGCTCCGCAGACTCACCTCCCTCCGAGGACCACACAGCGGCCCTGCGGAGGGACACTCAGGACAGGATCTGGACAAGATGTGCCCTTTCGGTGGTCACTGTCCCATCTGCCGGGTGGAAGCCTGAGCCCAGAGAGGGCCGGGCCAGCACTGCCCATCGGCAAGCAAGGACTCTCTTCGGGTCCCTGGCTCTGCCTTCCTGGCATGGACCTACTTGCCCCCTGGCCCTCTGGACCTTTCTCCCTTATTTTTGGGTCTCCTACTCTGACCTCTGACCTTTGACACCGAGGCTGAGCCACGCCTCCCGATGTGCTTTTCCAGCTGGGCTCCTTATCTCCAAAATCTGACCCAGACAATTGCGGTGTGGCCAGATTTCTGATTCTGACACAATGGATTTCTAGTTCTGACACAATGGATTTCTAGTTCTGACATGAAGTCATGACTCAACCCAGGTCTGGGGTGCTCGGGGCAGCACTTGAACTCGTCACACTGTGCAGCTGGTGAACCCCAGTCTTTTGAGCCTCCAATATTTTTTTATTAAGAGATTTTATTTTATTTCATTTCTTTTTTGCAGCACGGTCTCGCTATACTCTTTAGGCTGCCATCAAACTGGGGGAGACCCTGCTGCCTCCGTCATCTGTCGCCTGGTATTATGGGCACGCTACACCGAGCCCCGCTTTTTGTTTTGTGGGTGCTGCTTTGAGATGGGGAATCTTAGTGACTCTCTTGGTTGCTAGAACAAAATACCTGACACCTACTACCGAAGGAAGGAGAGGCTGGCTTGTCTTCACAGTTGATCTCGGTTTCAGTCCACTGTCAACTGGTTCCAAGGCTGGGCAGCAGAAAGGAGGGAGAGACCCTCCCAGGCTGCGTCCCCAATACGCACCTCCTCCTCTGATGAGCAACCCACCTATGACTGCAAGGGCGTCATCCCAAGAAGAAGCATACATAGAGTCTTGCTTTGTAGCCCTCACTGGCCTTGAGCGCTGGGCAATCCTCCTGCCTCAGCCTCCTAGATGCAGGGGCGGCAGGTGTACCCCCAAGTCCGGCTTCTCTTGAGCCTCCTAACCCTGCACTGACACACGGTGGGCGTGGTCCCCCGCAGGGAGAAGAGCTCAGATTTCTGGGTCCTGGCCTGGGCTGCTGTAATCTGCTGCACCCTGGCCTTGGGTGGGCGGGGAGCCGCCGTGAGCGTGGGGGTTCCCAGTCACCTTTGTCCGGAGGCTCCACTCGCCCCGCCTGTGACCCCAGGGGACTCCCCTGCACCCCTTCCTCCTGCCCCGAGCCCTGGCCTCCCGCCAGGCAGGGAGGAGCAGCCGGGTCTGCAGGGATTGGCCCAGCCAGGCCCAGCCTCCCGCGGGGCTGGAGGTCCGAGCGGAACCAAGCGGAGCCATAAGTCCCGAGGAGGGGACAGCACGCTCCTCACAGACGGTTCCAGGCTGAGGGTGTAAGGAAGGCTCTGATCTGGGGCGCTGAGGGGACTCCCCAGAACTCTGGGGTGGTTTCCGCGTAGCTGAGCCCTGGCCTTTCCCCTAGGTTCCCGGTTGAACCAGTTTGCAGTGTAAACGACTCCCCCACTGTGCTCACCCTCTCTGCCCCCTTTCCCGTGTCGCCCCTCTGCCTTTCCTTCCTCTCATCCTCTGGGGCTCCCTTCACTCCTTGTCCTCCCCTGACTCTCCCAGACCCCGCCTCTCCCCGGAGTCCCTGTCCCTTTCCTTGGGACTCAGGGAGCCCCCTCGGTCCCCTCCGCCCCTGCAGGATGACCCTGTCCGGCCTGTCCTGGCTGGGCCCGGGGCCGCCATCCTGCTGGTCGGGGCTTCCTGGCTTCTGGCCCGAATCCTGGCTCGGATCTACGCCTACTACAAGTTCCGGTGTCACCTGCGATGCTTTCCGCAGCCTCTCCGGGAGAGCTGGTTTTGGGGTCACATGCATGTGGTGAGTGTGGCCGCAGAAGTCTCGGGCGTCAGGGTGGGTGGATTGCCGAGGGGCCGGAGAGGGGAGCAGGGGGCTGGGAGTTGGGGTGTGTGCCTGGAGTCCAGGATGGCAGGGCAACCAGGGAAGCTCAGGGAACCCCTTTTTCCTCAAGTCCCCATCACCCCTGTTTTTTCATTTTTCCCCTTTCCTTCCCTGGGGCTGCTTTGGGTCACATTCCTGCCTGTGCCCCCCATATTCATGCGCCCCTCTCTACTTAGGGGGAGCTCCCAAGGTAGGCTGCACAGAGCAGAGGGCCCTGGCCAGTCTGCAGATTCCATCTCTGGATTTGAGTTCCCCTCGGGGCACAGTCCCAGGGCTGCTCCCCGCCTGTTCATCTCTGCAGGCTCCAGGGCAGGGGCTGTGCCTCTCCAGGCTGCCGCCTCCCCCGGTGGAATGAGCTGTGCCCCTCCAGTGCCAGTGGGGACTGGGCCCAGGGCCTGTCAGGTGCATTGGGCGGACACCTCTGCTGGGATTTTAGGCATGCACCCCGCACCTGGCTACCCATATCCACGTGATCTGTCTTACCCGTCTCCTTGTCTCTGCGTAAAGTCTACCTGTCTGTCTTCTCTGACACGCATGTTATTTCTCGATCTTCTTTATATCTTATCTCCTCTTGCTGTGGGAAGATTCCCAAGCCGAGCCAAACCAAAAGGAAGACTCTTCGCTTGGAGAAAAGAACTTTAATCTTCAGGCCAGCAGACTAGCGGGATAGCCCCTAAAGGCAGCAGCCTGAGTTTAGGAAGAGTGTCGTTTACACAGCGTTTAGAGGTGGAGGCATAATGCGAATGACAAAGGCTATGTAGTTGGTGACATGCATGGGGCGAACACTGACAGCCAGGCTGGTCTTAAACAGATTTGTTGAAATGCAGGAGTTGTTTCTCGTCATATAGAGACGCTCTCACAGAGTGGGCGTGGTTAAAAGCAATTCTGTAGGCAGCAGCACTCCTTACAGGGCGCGCGGGCCAGCCCAGGCCGCCTCACGGCCACAGTCAGCAGCTCTGAGCCGTGCACAGCAGAGGGACCCCGCCGGACCACAGACACCGTCCCAGTCAGTGGAATTCGGCAGAAAACGCAGAACAGAAACTTGGTCAGAGATCTCTGACTGACCTAAGTTTGCTGTTTATAAACGTGTGCTTCCGAGGTAACCGTGTCTCGGCGCTCCCTCCTCTCTGTCACCCGCCTGTGAATCTGTCACCCTCTCCTGTGAATGTGTCACCCCTCTCCTCTACTTATCAAACCATAATCGATCAGACCTATTGATCCGTGACCTGTGTGTCTGTCTGCATGTCTGTCTGTGCATGCTGTGTGCACCCAGCCGTCTGTCTCACCTGTCTATATGTCTGTCTGTCTATCTATCTGCCTGTCTATCATCTCCATTTACCTAGGAAGGAAACAGACATAAAAGGAGTCAGGAGTCAGGGAGAGGCACACAGACAGACAGACAGACAGACAGACAGACAGTCAGACACTGAAAGAGCCAGGCATGGCCCAGTGGAAGTTGACCCAGTGCGAGGCGTACATAAATGACCCTGGTGGTAGGGCTGGGCGTGGGGCTGGCGTGGACACTAGGATGGTGGTGAGGCCCCCACCAGGACCAGTCCTGGTCTTTCCTCCTCAGGCACAGAACAACGAGGAGGGCATGAGACTGATGGAGGACCTGGGCCACAGGTGCCAGGACGTCCACCTCTGGTGGGTCGGGCCCATCTTCCCGATCCTGAGGCTCGTCCACCCCAAGTTCGTCGCCCCCCTGCTCCAGGCCCCAGGTATGTGTCAGCACCCCAAGCCCTAGCTTGGCTCTCCCTTGTTAGTCCTGTGTGTCCCCTGCACCCTGGCTGCCTCTGACAGGAGGGAGCCCAAGCTGGAGGGCTTTGGGAGGCAGTGGCCGTGCAGAGTATCGTAGGGGATGACCCCACAGCCCCCATAGGGCACACTTAGATCGGGACAGAGTATCTCGGTCCCCGTCACCCATGTGTGGTGCCGGGGCAGGCCATGTCTGTCACATGCCTAACAAGTCACAGTAGCACACGCTGCATTCATGTCCTGTGCCCGGTGTGTGTCAGGAGATGCCATGCAGGCATGGGGCAGACGGGTGTCCTGGGTCCCTGTGATGGTGCCGTAGAGTTCAGAGCCTTGCGTGGTGTCCCATACTGTGTGGGACCCGGAAGGCGTCCTGCTTCCTCCTCCACCCGGCTGCTGCGGCCTGATCAGGTCCCCTTCTTGCATCCGATCTCCCCGATGCCTCCGACCTGGCTCCCTTCCTCCCGTGCTGGGCTGGGAGGGAGGAACTGCAGAGCCTTGGCTCTGAGCTTTCGTTTCCTCTGGGCGCTGTGGTCCCTGATGGCTCCTGTCCACATCAGCTGCGGTGGCACCCAAGGACATGATCTTCTACAGCTTCCTGAAGCCCTGGCTGGGTGAGTCCCTGCAGGGGAAGGGGCCCGGGGACAGCCCGGGGGCCCAGGGAAGGAGCTGCCCTTGCCCACTGCCCACGGCTGCCCCGCAGGGGATGGGCTCCTGCTGAGTGCTGGTGACAAGTGGAGCCGCCACCGTCGCATGCTGACGCCTGCCTTCCACTTTGACATCCTGAAGCCCTATGTGAAGATCTTCAACCAGAGTGTGGACATCATGCACGTGGGTTTCTCCAGCTTGAGGCTCCACTGGGCTCTGGGAAAGCAGGGGTGGCCTCAGACAGACCTGGTCTGCCATCCTGTCTCTGCTGGGTGGCTTGGGCATGCTTTTCTTCCCCAAGACTTGGTTTTCTCATCTGTAAAATGGGAATTATACTCTACCTCCACACAATGTCATGGGCCCAGCGTGTAGTAGGTGCTAGGGAGACCTTTGTTTCTAGTGTCCGTCATGAAAGCTCTAGATACTCAACACAGCAGTGTTAAAGACCTTGGAGTAGCCCTTTCAGTGTGGCACATTACTTTAAAAGGTATGGGCCCTTGGCCTCCTCCATTTCTTTCTCAATCTCTCTTTGGCACCGAGAATCAAATTCAGGACCTTGTGCTTTCCAGGTAGGTGCTTGCACCATTGAGCTATGTCCCTGGCCTCTGTTTGTTTCTGACCTTGCAGGAACATGGCCTGGTCTTGCTAGCATGGAAGAGCCTGGGTTCCAAAAGAGAGAACAGCCGCATTTGGTGCCTCTTGATCCCCAGAACCAGGACTAGACCACTAGGATTATGCCCTCTTTTCTTGGCTAAAGCAAGTCCTAGGTGCAGCACAGAGTCCAGAGATGGAGAAAGAGGCCTCGCCTCCCTGCGGAAAAGGCTGTAAAGTCTCACTTCAAAAAGGGGGTGGAGAGAGGGTGAAAAAACTAGACACTTCTCCACTCCTCTACCGCTCGGCTGAGGACAGAGTGGCCACGGCAGCCCACACTTACTGAGCATTTCCTGGGCACCAGAAATAATACGGCAGGCCCACGATTTATGCATCTTATAATCTTCACACTGCTGTAAAGTAGAGATGTTTGTGGTTGCCGTATTCTGGACGATGAAAGTCAGGGTCAGAGAGATTAGAGAGCTTGTCTCCCTGTCCTGGGTGTTAGAGGCCAATTTAACTGTTGTCGGATCTTCATCTCTGGACAGTAACCACCCAACCCAGTTCCCCTGGGGTCGGCAGGCCAGTTCTGGAGAGGCCATCCTGGTGTTTGGAGTTAAGGAGGCCTCAAGGGAGCCAAGGCCCAGACCCATCTCTGTCCCCTTCTCTGGCCAGGCCAAGTGGAAGCACCTAGCCTCAGAGGGCAGCGCCCGCCTGGACATGTTTGAGCACATCAGCCTGATGACCCTAGACAGTCTGCAGAAATGCGTGTTCAGCTTTGAAAGCAACTGTCAGGAGTGAGTCCTTGCCCTGGGTGGAACCCTGGGCCGTGGAGACAAGGAGGAGGCTGTGGGGAGGGAGGACTGACTGGAAAGGGACCAGAGGATCCTCCTTGGCGGAGGTGGGTCGGACCTAGGCACCGAGCGACAGGGAAGAGAAGGGAGAGTGGTCCTCGCAGGTGGGTGGGATGGTTTGCATAAAGCCAAGGAGGCTCGCATGAGCAGATCCTGTGCACCTGGGAGATGAGCTGGAGAGGAGGCGGGCAGTGGCTAGATCCTAAGGCCGCTGAGAAACCTGTCAGAGCTTGACCCTGAAGTTTCCAGGCCACCGTGAATGGTGTCTGAGGAGACCAAAGTCACAGTCAGAGGTGAGCGTGGTTGCAGACACAGGATACAAGGAAACCTGGGTGGAGGAAGAGGAGGAAGAGGTCTGAGCCCAGTGGAGAGCACGGCAAAGATTTGGAAGGAGCCATGGAGACTGGGCACGACCAGCTGCTGGAGTCTGGCCGGGAGGTGCTCCAGGGTCTCCTGGCTGTGGTGGTGGACGGACGACTGGCGGTCAACTTGTCACACCAGCTGACCTGAGTCAGCGGGGTACTGGGGTGGAGGTCCCACCTGAGGGTTGTGGCCAGGACCACAAAAAAGAACTGCAGAGGACGAGCTGTGGATCTCCTGGAGGACACTGTCAAGCTTCTTCCCTGCCATGAACTTGGCTGTTCTCACCAGAGGAGCTCCAGGCCTTGTTGGTGAGGGTGGCTGTGGCTCACCTTGGGGGAGCTCTGGTCCTTACATCGAGCATCGCTTCCTGGCTCCGGAGGGGAAGATGGTGCTGATCAGTCCCCAGGAGGAGCTCGTCACGCTGGCTTCCTGATATGAACCTGGCTGTTCTCATCATCAGAGGAGCTCAGGGCCTGATTGTCACTGAGGATGGTGGTGGTGATTTTCAGGGCAGCCCTGGTCCTTATTTTGAGCGTTGCTTCCTGGCTCCAGTGCAGATCCCTCGGCCTGCTGGCACAGCTCCTTCACCCCCTGGCACAGCCTTCTGGCTCCCACCGCTGACCTTGGGGCCCTCCCAGGGCAGATCCGTGCAACAGACTTGCATGGATCATTGTCATGGGCTCTCGGTCTTCAGCTGGACTGGGGTCTTTAATGTGTGGACAGATTTCCCGCACTTGTATGTGTGTGTGTGTGTGTGTTTGACTCTTGGAGTGACCTCCATAAATAATCCTACACATGATGTACCCCGTATTAAACTGCTCCCCTTGCAAGCCCTGCTGACAATGGCTAGGAAGGGGTTGTTCCATCCTTCATCTGCCTCGCTCCCCCAGGCATCCCAGTGACTACATCGCCGCCATCTTGGAGCTCAGCTCCCTGGTCGTCAGACGGCAACGCCAGCCCCTTCAGTACTGGGACCTCCTGTACCGCCTCACCTCCGCCGGGCAGCGGTTCCGCCGGGCCTGCGACCTGGTGCACGGTTTCACAGACGCTGTCATCCGGGAGCGGCGGTGTGCTCTCGCCCGCCAGGGTGCGCATGATTTCCTGGAGGCCAAGGCCAAGGCCAAGACCCTGGACTTCATTGACATCCTCCTGCTGGCCAAGGTGGGCTTTCTAGTGGGAGCAGCGACCTTGATGTCCAGGGTCAGGCAGAAGAAGTTGAATTTGCTTCAGAGGGGATGGAGGAGCCACGGGAGGCTCCCAAGGAAGGGGAGAGGTTTTAGGGGTGAGTCTATCGAGGAAAGAGAAATAGGGGCAGGAGGCAGAAGAGGAGCAGGCCCTGGAGAAAAGGGGGGCTGCTGCTTGGATGCTGGGCCCTCATGGCCTATTTCAGCTTGGACTCAGGAGTCTCGGACCTTGTGTGGTCTGAGTGTCCTGCTTTGTCTCCAGGACAAAGACGCAAAGGAGCTGTCAGATGAGGACATACGGGCAGAGGCCGACACCTTCATGTTCGAGGGTGAGAGCCCGTGTGGGTCTGTAGATTGTGCACGGGTCTCCCCAGCCCAGGAAGGAGGCGGGTGGCCCTGGATCTCCTCTCCATCCTGTGCCTGCTTCCTCCCCGGGTCTCAATGGCTGGGCGCTGTCCACCCTGTGGTGCTGAAGCAGCTCAGAGACCAGAGCCTGCCTGGCTCTTTCTCAGGCCACGACACCACGGCCAGTGGTCTCTCCTGGGTCCTGTACAACCTGGCCAAGCACCCAGAATACCAGGAGCGCTGCCGGCAGGAGGTGCAGGAGGTCCTGAGGGGCCGAGAGTCCGAGGAGGTTGAATGGTGAGTGCGGTCCCCTCTCATGGCTCTGCTCTCCGGGGATGGGGGAAATTTTTTATGGATTCTGTGTTATTGCCTAGGTCAGAGGACCAAGGTCAGAGGCAAGCACTCGATGGGTTAGCGAGGGAAATCTTGTGTTTGATCTCTGTCAGCTCCTGGATTGTATCTTTATCTATTTTTCTTCTGGGCCACCTGTCCTTTTGTTTGTTAATTTTCTGGAATATCTTGTAAATTCTACATACGGTTCTAAATCTGCGTATTGATTGTAGACATCTCTGATGTCAGGTAATGCTCACCTGATTGTTGACGGGTCTGTGGTAACTTTTTAAAAATTACACAAAAATGCTTCCTTTTCTTGCATAATTGTCTTACGTTTTCTTTTTTTTTCTTTTTGAGACGGTCTCACTACATAGTTGAGGCTGGCCTTAAGCTTATTTTGTAGTCTGGCCTCAAACTTACAACGATCTTCCTGCTTCAGCCTCCTAAGTGCTGGCATTACAGGTGTGTACCAGTACTCCTGGTACACTTGGCTAGGTTTTTTGAATTCTTAAAAACCTTACTGCTGCTAGAGCTGGGCGTGATTTTGATTTTTCTAATGTTTCGGCTTTGTGGTCTGCCAGGATTAATTTTGTTTTAGGACTCAGGGCCAGGGGGAGGTGGTAAGAGGTCTCCCTGGGTGGCAGGGGGACAGTCGGGAGAGGCTTTGGTTTTGCTCCATAGATAATTGTTGGCGGGGGATTTCCTTAGGGATGACCTGGCCCAGCTGCCCTTCTTGACCATGTGTCTCAAGGAGAGTCTACGCCTGCACCCCCCGGTCGTAGGCATCGCCCGCTCCTGTGCCCAGGACGTTGTGCTCCCGGATGACCGGGTCATCCCCAAAGGTGCCCACATGGTCAGGGGAGGGATGTCCTAGGCAGGGTGCTGGTCCTGTGGGTCACCAGCACAGACCTCTCCTGACGCCCTCTTCTTCCTGGACAGGAGCCATCTGCATTATAAGTATCTTTGGGATTCATCACAACCCTTCGGTCTGGCCGGACCCTGAGGTGCTGCCCCTCCTTTTCTCCATTCCCCCAAAACCCTGGACCTGACTGTGGGATACCAGCTTGTCTCCCTCCGGTGGGCCACACCTGGCTTCTCCTGGGGTGGCTGGCTGAGCACAGGGAGCCCCCTCAAGCAGCCTCTTTTTCTGCCACATCCCAGGTCTATGACCCCTTCCGCTTCGACCCAGAAAACTCCCAGAAGAGGTCACCTCTGGCTTTTATTCCCTTCTCGGTGGGGTCCAGGTGAGGGCAGTGGGCTTCTGAGGTCAGGGTGGGCAGATGGGCAAACGCAGAGAAGCTGCGCATGGACAGAGGTCCAGGTCTGCTTTCCGCTGCTCCTGCAAAGGTTTGGGTGACAGGACTGGGTGGGTGCAGTTGGGCCCAAGCACCGTGAGCGCCTCTCGCAGTCCCTGAGCTGACCAGCACGGTCACAGTCCCCTCTCCGCCCACAGGAACTGCATCGGGCAGACCTTCGCCATGGCCGAGATGAAGGTGGCGCTGGCGATGACCCTGCTGCGCTTCCGCGTGCTGCCGGATGCCGCAGAGCCGCGCAGGAAGCCGGAGCTGATCCTGCGCGCGGAGGGCGGGCTGTGGCTGCGGGTGGAGCCGCTGAGCGCGCGTGCGCAGTGAGCCCCTGATGACCCCGCCCCCTCGCCTTTGCAGATTTAGAAATAAACTGTGCGTGGTCTCCTGTGTGTGATTCTCAGCGGGTGCCAGCAGGGGGAGCTGGGGAGCGGTGGGCGGATGTGAAGCGGGGAGGAGCAAGGCTGGGGCCCCTGAGCCCAAGACCCTGCTGCCTCTGGCTGAGCGCAGGGTCCCTGCTGACCGTGGGAGCCATGGGAGGTGTTTGAGCGGAGGAGCAATCAGAGTTAAGCGCAGGCCTGAGGCTCAGAGTCCTGGAGTGGAAGCCTTATTTGCACACACGACTGCATTCTGATCCTCTTTCCTCCTTTTAAAAGTCTTCATTGTTTCTCTCTTCGTTCCCTTTACGAGGATATAGTGACCTTCTTTGTCCCTTTTGAGCAGTCGTGGCTTGAAATCCACTTTGTCTGTAAACGGAATAGCTGCCCTTGCTTTTTTTTTCTCCCCAGCTGCCTGTTGCATGTAATATTGTTCCCCATCCTTGGACTTTTAGCCTGTGAATTTCTTTTTGAATTAAATGTGTTTCTTGTGTGCAGCACATCGTTGGGCCTTGTTTCCTGGTCCATTCTGCCAGTCTGTTTCTTTTGGTTGAGGAATCAAGACCATTAACGTTGGCAGTTATAACTGATAGGTATTGACTTATCCTTGTCACGTTATTTGCCTGTTGTTGGCTCCCCCCTTTTCCCCTTCTCTCTCTAATTGCTTGCCTTCCCTGGTGGATTCCTTCCGCTGGGGTTCATGGAGCTGTTGTCCTTATTATCTCTTTCTAGAATGTCCTTCAGAACATTTTGGGGTGCTGGTTTGGTGGTCATACATTTCCTGTGATGTTCTTGGTCATAGAAGTCTCTTATTTCTCCATCAGTTTTGAACTATAGTTTTGTGGGGGTACATTAATCTGGGCTGGAGCTTGTTTTTTATGGTTTGAAATACCTCATTCCAAGCTCTCCTTGACCTGAGGGTTTGTGTTGAGAAGTCAGTTGTGATTCTGATCGGTTTTCCTTTATAGGTGATCTGTTTCTTTTCTCAAACAACTTTTAGTATTCGGTTCTTGTGTTGAATTTCTGGACTCTTGATTACGATGTGCCTAGCTGTAGTTTTTTAAACATGGTTAATTGGAGTCATGTATGCCTCAGTTATCTTATGTCAAATTAGTTTTCCCGGCCAGGGTAGTTTTCTGTCATGTTTGTGAACATATCTGGGTTATCTCCTGCTTTTTCATCAGTTCCAGTCTGTTTTATGTTATTCTTCTTTGCATCATCTAGCAGTTAGTGGATGTATTTCTCATGATCCCTGGGTGTTTTTAAGGAATCTTTCTTTCATGTTAATGGTCTTGATTCCTCAACCAAAAGAAACAGACTGGCAGAATGGACCAAGAAACAAGATCCAACGATGTGCTGCACACAAGAAACACATTTAATTCAAAAAGAAATTCACAGGCTAAAAGTCAAAGGATGGAAAATAACACTCCATGCAAGCCTGTTTTCTGTGCCTGAGAGTCTGTGGTTTATTCTGCTGAGGACATTTTCAATGCAATTTTAGTCCCCTGGAAAACTGTTTGAATCTGTTTTATGAATTCTATTTCTTTCCTATGTTGGGCATTCATGGTTTTCATCATTCCCCTCAGCTCCTCTGTATCTGTATCTGCTTTTAGAGTCACTGAGCATGGTCTTCATTGTGCTCATCATCTCTGAGTTATCTTAGAAATCATTTCTGATTTGGTTTTTTCATAAAACCTCTCCCATCAGAGAGGCTGGGTGGGCGGCCCTCAGACTGTCCCACCTCCTTGCCCCTGGCTTTGCCTTTGGTGAACTGGTTGGGTGGGGTTGCATCTTGTTGAAGTATCTTCTCATTTTTTAAAAAGTTTGATTCCTGATGCTTGTAAGTTACCTGGGGTGAGTACTTGACTGCTAGTACTTTAGAACCCTTAAGAAATGACTACTTCTCAGAAGCATCTTCTGGGTTTTGAGTCTGTTGCAAGATCTCATCTCTTCAATTTGTCAGGGCTGAGAAGTTGCTGTCTACTTGGCCCGCCCCCCCCATCACTGGTTCTTTGGCACCAGCCTATGGTACTTTTTATGAACCTTTACACAATCTAGGTCTTGGTCTACCAGGAAGAACAGGTGGTTAGCACAGTTTTTAGCTTTGGCTAAACTGGTACAACCAGCAGTAACAATAGCATCCAACACAGCCTAGAAAATGACAGAGCTAACCATTAATTTGCTACCTTTGACTGTACGACCTAGATTTGCAGTTACAAAACAAAATCTTACAGTAACTAGTGATTTCCTACTGTTTATTTTTTTCCTGAAATTCTGTATAACTTGTACCCTTTTTCTGCTTTTTTTTTCTCTTTTTCTCCTTAAATAAAAAAAAAAAAAACCTAAAATGAGCTAGAAAACTGTATGCAGTAAATAAGCCTTCAATATGCCAAATTTACCCTTAGGGGAGAAAAATAGAGAAATAGATTCAAACAGGAGTTTAAAGAGATGTCTTTCTATGGTCTGTTGGCCATTTCAGAACGTGGGCAGTGAAATGATCAATTCATTAGAAAGAAACAGCTTGAAGCAACCCCCCACCCGTGAGTGGCTGTGAGTGTGGCAGGCTCTGGTGGCCCAGGACGGGAGCCACGGCGTTTACTGGGACCCACGCCATGCCGGGACCTGGACAGCAGGGGAACCAAGCAACCCCTGACCCCCTGCCTGTTTTATTTTGTTGAACTTCAATATACATGAAAGTATGGACAGCTGTTTTGAAGAGAACAAGAGACTCTACGACAGCCATTAGTGACTTCTCTGTTGTCTGGTTCTGAAGACATAAAACACCTTCCTCATTCTGTTCAGATCAGTTTTATACTATGTTGCTTTGTATGAATTCTCTGTATGCAAAGACATGCACAACTATTTGGAAGAAAACAAGAGACAATATGATAGACAGAGAAGACCTCAGGTCATCCGCTTTGAAATTAACGTCTCTTCCATTGCTTTCTTATGCCCTATTTTGCTCTGTCTTGCTGTGTTTAATTTTACCCCCTTTTTAAAAAAAGGACATAGAGGGAGAGTGAGGGATGAGGAGCAAGGCTGGAGGACAGAGGAGGACCGTGCAAACTTTGGGAACCCGGTGCAGAAGACGGGAGGGAAAGAGAGGAAGAAGAAATAAGAGGGGGAACAGAACCAAATAACAGGCACGCAAGAAAATGCAAACCAAGATAGCACTCATATGAAAACAAGCTTGAACAATGGCAAAACAAAAACAAAACAATCAAGAAAAGGGAGATAGAGCGGTGGGGGAGGAAGATCCCTTGAGTTCCTCTCTGCTGTCGTGGGTAGACAATACGGGGAGACGGAGCTCAGATCCGTGTTGATTTATCCCAGCAGGCCAGCAGCGGGTGGATGATCTCAGCGAGCCTGAAGGTCAGGCTGGTTTCTGGCTGTGAGCTGGGACCAGGCCCATTCAGCCTGCAGCCATCAGTGCACCTTCTCTGGGCTCGAACTCAGCTGGGAGCTGCTGAATGGAGCCAGCCGTTGATGGCATGACAATGACTCATGCAGGTCTGTTTTTATGGCTCTGCATAGGGAAGGCAGAGGTCAGCGGTGGAAGCTAGAAAGTCTGTGCCAGCTGGGTGAAGGAGCTTTGCCAGCAGCTGAGGATCTGCCCTGGAGCCAGGAAGCAGTGCTCAAAATAAGGACCAGGAAAAAAAAAAAAAAAAAAGAAAAGAAAAAAAAAAAAGGACCAGGGCTCCCCTGGAAAGCACCACCACCATCCTCAGTGACAGTCAGGCCCTGAGCTCCTCTGATGATAACAGCCAGGTTCATATCAGGAAGCCAGCGTGACGAGCTCCTCCTGGGGATTGAACAGCACCATCTTCCCCTCCCAGCCAGGAAGCGATGCTCAATGTAAGGACCAGAGCTCCTGCAAAGTGGACCACAGCCACCCTCACCAACAAGGTCCTGAGCTCCTCTGATGACGGTGGCTGAGTTCATATCAGGGGAACCAGCATGACGAGCTCCTCCAGGAGAACCAACGGCTCAAACAGCAACATGTAGGAGAACCCACAATGCCCAGATCTTCCTCTCCATGTCTTTTATGCTGGCAACCTTCCTCAGGTGGCCATCTGTGCTCAGCACCATGCTGATTTAATCCAGCTGGTGTTAAACTGACCACCAGGTTTTAGTCCGTACCAGTAGGGGTGATTGTTGCCTGTGAGTTTGTCAATTTCTAGGGCATGACTGCTTCATAGAATCTGAGGAAGAGGCTGGCATATCACCCAAAGACCTTAGACTATATAAAATAGAGGACGGATGGACTTGGGGTTTGACTCTGTCAGTGATGCTGAGTATGCTCCTTGTTTAGAAAGGAGGGCGGAGAGTGAATAGTTTGTATTAGTGACCGCTAATTTTGCATCTTTCTATCAATTTGCACTGATCCTCCTGCCTCCGCCTCCCCAATGCTGGGATTATAGGTGTGTACCACCACACCCAGCTGTCCTTCAATTTTTGATTCTCTGGCTTTGAGTGTGGGGACCACAGGTGTGCACCACCACACCTGGCTGTTTATTTTTTAAAATGGCATAGTGTTAGCAAATTTAACAGTTAATTATCTCATTTTGCAAGAATTCTATCTGTACATGCTGATGGTTGGAAGCATATACATTTTTTGTCTTTTTGAGACAGGGTCTACCTATGCAGTTCAGGCTGGCCTTGAGCTCACTTTGTAGCCCAGGCTGGTCTTGAACTCGCAGCGATCCTCCTGCCTCAGCCTCCCGAGTGCTGGGATTACAGGCGTGAGCCACCACCCTGGCCCACCAGATCACTCAGGGACCACCCAGACCCATGAAATGCTTCCTGTGTCTCCTCTGTGTAATATTACCGACAGGAAACACATTCACACACATAAAAAACAAAGCACACAGTGGAAAATATTCTTCCTTTGCTCCTTTCTTCCTCTGCGGGTGAACATTATTTTTGATCTTTTCGTAGTATGCTCAGGAAAACAATATTTGAATATGGTTCCCCTCTGTCCCGTTTTGAAATTGCATTTAAATTTTTTGAAAGAAGAGATACTCCATTTGGCACACGGTTTTGAGTTTTAACAAAAGCCTGACCTCATGTAATCACCATCCTCACGGTTGACTTGAGAGTCCAAAAGTCCTTTATATCTAACTTCTGGCAATAATTCATCCATGTTCCATCCTGTAGGTTTTTTTAAATTACTTTTTGCCCCATAGTACAAAGTCTCACTATGCAGTCCAGGCTGGCTGTTTTCGTTACATTTCTCTCCTTGCTGGGACGAAATACCTGAACTCAAAAATGAAGGAAGGAAACGTTTGTTTAGCTCACAGTCTGTGGAGGTTTCAGCCCATAGTGAGCTGGCTCCAAGGCAGGGTGGACAGCACAGGGCAACACTTCCAGGCAGCAGCCAGAGCAAAAAGGGGGAAACAAGCCTCTTCTCCTCCCTTGTATTGCATACGGGCCACCCCCACCCTCCAGAGCTGATGCTGCACTCACAAAACCTCTGTGCTCTCCTCTTGCAGAGACTCAGGATGCTTACAAAGTAAGGATCTTGGCTCCCTGCTGAGTCTCTTAGTTAAATCTCTAAATTTAAGTTGACACAATGTATTCTACCATAACACTGGCCATGAATTTGCAGTCCTCCTGCCTCAGCTTCCTGAGTGGTAGGAGTGCAGGTCTGTACACCAAGCCCACACTCCTCTTTTTGCACGTTTGTGGATAAATGGGTTTGTATAATGCGTATTCTGGCTGTTTGCATTGTTAAATGCATTTGAGTTTCTCTCATGTTGCACAGAAGATGCATGTGTTTCTTTTTATTTTCCATCGTGAACCATTTGTGACCAGTTCAAGGAAAGTTGAATCATTTTCAGTTTTTGGCTGTTACAATAAAACTATGTGGAATATCTGGGTGTATGTTTCCATGCCAATCCAAGTTTCCACTGCTCTTGAAGTAAGGTTGAAGGGTTGTATACACATGTGTCCCAGCCTGTGGGTAAGTCCACGGAGACCCTAGAGGGGAGTGGGGATGAGAGGGGACAAGAGACACAAAGGATGGAGACAAGACAGAAGTCCGATCAAGTCTCGTTTATTCAAGGAAAGAGCAACAAATATATAGGGAATTGGGGGAGGAGGGAGTTGGGTTCTGAGATGTCTGCAGGTAACTTAGCAACAGTGGCAAGGCCAAGGGTTATAGGTTAATTCACATTTTCAAATTTCCTGTGCTCACTCATAAGGCGGGCTGGTTAGCATAATCCCTTAATGAGCCAAACAGGCTAAGCAAGGAGCTGCTTAACTACCACACTTAAGTTCTGGAGGGGGTTAAGGTGGTGTGGCCTGCAGATATAAGGTGGCAGCCAATTGCAGGGCTTCCCACACACATGTGTGTCTACTCCTGTAAGAAACTAGCCTACTCCTTGCAAAGGGTGTGATTTTTAAATTTCCATCAGCAATGCGTGAGGGTTCAGGAGATGTCAGTTTTTTCCCATCATTCTTATGACTGTGCAGAGGTGATTACCTGAGACTTTAATTTGCATTTTCCAGTGCCCAGTGATGTTGATCCTCTCTTCAAGTGCCTGTCACTTGAGTACTGTTTTGATGAATATCTGATTAAACATTCTTCTTATTTACATGACTAGTTACGCTGGAGTTTAAGAATTGCTTGTATCTTTTGTGTATAGTCTTTCCATCAGATGTGTGATTTCACAGTTATTTATTTCTGTGATTTTTTTCCAATTGTGGATTATTTTTGCTTCCCTTTCCCTTTTTTGTGGAGCAAATCTGTAACATTCCCAAAGTTTAATTGATCAACCTTTTATTTTTTGTGAATCATGTTTACGCTGTTATCTATAAGAACTCTTTGCTAAGTGAAGGTCACCATGATTTTCTGCTAAAAGATTTTATCATTTTAGATTTCTAGTTAGTTTATATAAACAGAAGTATCACTCAACTTTTCCCCATTTTTGTAGTAGTTCACATTGGTCTAATATCATTTGTTGAAAATTTTAATATTGAGGACTCTGGGAAGCCAAGCCAGCAGCTCCCCTCCCTGGTAAGCGGCGGTAGTTTAGCCCACTGCAGCCCTTCCAGGGGAAGAACTAGCAGTGTCTCCTGAGATCCACGCCATGCTGGAGCTTAGGACTCTGGGAAGCCAAGCCAATACCTCCGAAAAAAAAAATAATCCATGTAAATTATATGTAAGTTGCAGTACACCAAAATGTAATCCACTATTCTGTGCAATTTACATGAACTTATAAAATCATTTTCAGATTCTATAAAATAAAAAATACTAATATGATTGATAGTATCAAGTTTGGGATTATAGGCAACTACACTGAAGAAGACAAGACCCTACGATATACATTCTGGTTTGATAACTGCCAGTTTTTGAAGTTCTATACTATATACAAAGTTGTGTTTTTATTAATACTGTTATATACTGATATATTTAGTTATACTATGTCTGATGATGTAGCCAGTTCTATTGAAGATAACAAGAGACAACACAGGAACTATGGTAGAACTCTTTGTACAATGGTCTTATGTGTCTTTTTTGTTTCATGTGTTTATAGGAATATGTTTTGTTCTGTCTTGCTTTGTTTCGTTTCTCCCTCTAATATAGAAAGAACAGAAATACATGTTAAGACTCATGCATGTGTAGAATCTATTAACAGTTTATGAGAACTGATCTTATGACACATGATGAAATGAACAGATACTTTGAGGAAAAAGATTCACTAAAGAACCCAGTGCTGATTCTGGAGTGTCATAATGTGAAACCCAGCAATAGTATTAATCTCTGTTTAGAGTGATGTTAGCCTGCTTGGGTTTTTTCTATCTCAACACAATTGAAGATATGGATAACTGCATATATGTTTAAGTGTATAGGATTGATAACCATATTTCTAAGTTTTTGTTGGACAGTTGAACAGAACTGTTTGCAGTCTCGCTGTTTGAATTCTCACTTTACATGTTCCATTTTTTTATCTTGAATAACTATTTGTAAAATGACAATATGTAAACATCAACCAGTGATTTCTTACTGTTTATTTTTTCTCTGAATGCATGTATTATTTCTACCTATTTTGTGTTTTGTTTAATCTTTCTTTAAATAAAATTTAAAAAAAAAGAAAATTTTAATATTTTTGCATTAACTTGATTTTGACGGCTGTGAAAAAAAGCAGCTGACCAATTTTAGGTGGGTTTATTTCTATCCTATTCTTTGTTTGTTTTTGTCTTTTTGAGACAGGGTCTTGCTGTACAATTCAGGATGGCCTTGAGCTCACTCTGTAGCCCAGGCTGGACTTGAACTTGCAAAGATCCTCCTGCCTCAGCCTCCCGAGTGCTGGGATCACAGGCATGAGCCATCACTCCCAGTTTCTTCTCTTTTTTTTTAAATTTTAAAGAGATTAAGACAGAACAGGACATAACAGAGCAGATCAGAACAGAACAATGTAAGCAACACAGTATTTCACCAGAAGACAACCCGTAATTAACCGTAAATACTGTGGCACCCCCAGACTCCAAGACTGGACCCCTGCCTCTAATCCCCAGTCAGCAACTCTCAAAAACAACAAGACAGAAAAAAATAGAAAAAGAAAAGCGCTTTATTTTAGCTGGTACCCAGCGGTGTCAGTCAGGCAGATGCTAGACTGAGCACCCCGAGCTAGTGAAGGAGTCTGCAACTTTTGAAGGCAAAAACCGCAAAGTGAGGGGGGTGTTTGTGCCGGTAGGTGTCCTTTGGAAAGCTCTCGAGCATAGTTCTGGATACAGCTTGACTTGGGGACTTTTCACATACGTAACATTTTTTAACATAAGTACAAGGTTGTGGTTTTTTGTGGTGGGTCATTTCTTGCAACAGATGTCTCCATCAGGACAAACAATCTTATCATCCTTTATGGAGCAGTTCAGGGGACGGGAGGGGTCGGGGCTTTACAGAACAGCAAGGCGGCGGCCAAAGGGAACTGATTAGCAGGTTACAACAACTACCACAATGTCTCTTTCTTTTGAAATAGTTGAGTATAACTTCATATACAATAGTATCAAACATATAACAAAATAGTATAAAAACATTTGAGAGAATGAGAGTATTACAGGGCTTTCAGAACCAAATAACAGAAAACAAACAATGGCTACTGTATTATCTCATTTTCCTTAGAAAATTTGTTTATACTTTCACATGTAATACAATCCAATAAGGTACAACATGATAGAGCCAAAGGAAACAGAAGAGCAAGAGCATGGTAGGACTTCAGAGTAAGATGATATTATATCAGTACTGGCTGTTATAATGACCTGTTTCCCTCAAATTAGCTGTTCATACCATCACAGATAATAAAATTAAAAAACCAGGACAAACACATTACAACTGCGATCATTATAAGGCCTCAAAACAATGTAATGGGGAATCATGATTACCCTAAACTCTTATGTACTCTTATTATTTCTTACAGTAGGGAGACTATACGGTATTTATACATGTGAGTTTGATTTATTTCTCTTATGAGTATGGTCTCGAGTTGCACCGATTTATTAGTAAATATCTCAATGTGATCATTCTTTATAGCTCAGTAATACTCCACTGTATAAAAATACCACAATTTTTTTAATCCATTCCTCAGTTAATGGACACTTAGGTTGTTTCCAAGATCTGGCTATTACAAATTGTGCTGCTATAAACATGGGTGCACATATATCACTGTGGTATGATGTTTTCAGTTCTTCTGGGAATATGCCCAGAAGTGGAATAGCTGGATCGAATGGGACCTCCAATCCCAGCTTTTTGAGGAATATCCAGACTGACCCCCACAATGGTTGCACCAGTCTACACTCCCACCAACAGTGCAAGAGAGTTCCTTTTTCCCCACAGCCTCTCCAGCATTTGTTGTTGGTGGTTTTCTTGATCCTGGCCATTCTTTCTGGGGTGAGATGGAATCTCAGTGTGGTTTTAATTTGCATTTCTCTAATGACTAATGATGATGAGCATTTTTTCATGTATTTATTTGCCATTTGTATTTCTTCATCTGAGAACTGTGTATTCATCTCAGATGCCCATTTTTGGATTGGATCCTTGAGTTTCAGGGATCTGATTTTTAAAAAGTTCTTTATATCTTTTAGACAGAAGTCCTTTGTCTGAGGGACAGTTCACTAAGATTTTTTCCCAGTTTGTGGATTTTCTTTTCACTATGCTGGAGATGTCTTTTGACATGCAAAAACTTTTTAATAAGAGGTGGTCCCAGTTATTGATTCTGGGAAGTAGTTCCTGTGCAGTTTGATTCCTATTCCATTGATCTTCGGCTCTGTTTTGATTCCAGTACCATGTTGATTTTATTACAGTAGCTTTGTAGTATAATTTCAAGTCAGGGATTGTGATGCCTCCTGCCTTGCGTTTGCTGTTTAGGATTGCCTTTGCTATTCTAGGTCTCTTCTGGTTCCAGATGAATTTTAGAAGTGATTTCTGTAAGTCTATGAGGTATGTTGATGGTATTTTTATTGGGATTGTATTGAATCTGTATAGCAATTTTGAGAGAATGGACATCTTCACAATATTTATTCTCCCTATCCATGAACAAGGGATGTCTTTCCATTTTCTGAGATTTTCTTTGATTTCTTTTTTCAGGGTATTATAGTTTTCCCTATATAGATCTTTTACTTCTTTCATGAGATTAATTCCTAAGTATTTCATTTTTTTGGATGCTAGTGTGAAGGGTGTGGCTTCTCTTATTTCTCTCTCTCTGTGATTTTGTTGTTAGTGTATAGGAATGCTATTGATTTTTGACCATTGATTTTGTATCCAGCTACATTGCTGAATTTATTTATTATATCTAGGAGTCTTTCAATGGAGTTTTGGGGATCTTCTGCATAGAGTATCTGCAAACAATGATAATTTAACTTCCTCTTTTCCTATCTTTATCCCTTTATTTCTCTCTCTTGTCTAATTGCTCTGGCTAGTATTTCCCATACTATATTGAATAGAAGTGGTGATAAGGGACATCCTGGTGTTGTGCCTGATTTTAAGGTAAAGGCCTTCAGTTTTTGGCCATTTAATATGGTGCTGGCTATTGGTTTGTCATAGACGGCCTTTATCATATTAGGTAAAGGCCACCTATTCCCATTTTCTGTAAGGTTCTTATCATAAATGAGTGTTGGACCTTATCAAAAGCTTTTTCTGCATCTAAAGAAATGATCATGTGATTCTTACTTTTGGCTTTATTGATATGGTGGATTACATTTATTGATTTACATATGTTGAACCATCCCTGCATTCCTGGGATGAATCCCACTTGGTGATGGTGTATAATCTTTTTGATGATTTGCTGCATCCTATTTGCCAATATTTTATTGAAGATTTTTGCATCTGTGTTCATTAGGGAGACTGGCCTGTAGTTCTCTTTTTTAGTTGGGTCTTTCTCAGGTTTTGGTACTAGAGTAATATTTACTTCTAGGAATGACTTAGGAAGAATTGCTTCCCTTTCGATTTCATTGAATAGTTTGAGGAGTGTCGGCATTAGGTCTTCTTTGTATTTCTTGTAGAATTCTGCAGTGAATCCATCTGGGCCTGGGCTCTTCTTTGTAGGTAAAGACTTAATTACATTTTCAGTGTCATTGATATAAATTGGGTTATTCAGCAGTTTTACACCTTCTTGACCTAGCCTTGGTACTTCATATGTTTCTAGGAATTTGTCTATTTCTTCTGTGTTATCTAACCTTTGAGAGTAGAGGTTTTTGAAATAGGTGTTGATGATCTTCTGTATTTCTATTGGGTTTGTAGTGATTTCACCTTTTTCATTCCTTATTGCATGGATTTGAGCTTTTTCTTTCCTTTTTTAAATTAGGTTGGCTAGGGGCTTATCAATTTTTTCTTTCAAAGAACCAACTCTTTGATTCATTGATTCTTTGAATTGTTTTCTTAGTCTCTATTGCATTAATCTCTGCTATGATTTTTGTGATTTCCTACTTTCTTTTGGCTTGGGCTTGACTTGCTCTTCTTTTTCTAGGTGTTTGAGGTGTAGCATCAGCTTGTTTATTTGTATTCGTTCTGTTTTCCTGATGTGGGAACTCGGTGCAATAAATTTTCCTCTGAGGACGGCTTTCATTGCATCCCACAGATTCCAGTAAGTTGTATTTGTATTTTCATTTGCTTGTAGGTATTGTTTAATTTCTTCTTTAATTTCCTCTGTGACCCACTGATTGCCCAAGAGTGTGTTATTCAATTTCCATGTGTTTGTGGGGGTTTTGCAGTTTCTTTTATCATTAATTTCTAGTTTCATGGTCCTATGATCTGATAACATACATGGGATAATTTCAACTCTTTTGCATTTATTTAAATATATTCTGTGGGTTAGTATGTGGTCTATTTTAGGTAATGCCCCATGTACTGCTGAGAAGAATGTGTATTCTGATGTTGTTGGATGGAATACTCTGTATATGTCTATCAAGTCCATTTGTTCACAGGTGTGATTCAGTTCTGTTATTTCTTTTCTGATTTTCTGTCTGGTTGATCTGTCCCTTGGTGTCAATGGTGCGTTAAGGTCTCCTGTTATAACTGTGTTATTGTTAATATGATTTTTCATTTCTATTATTGCTTGCTTTGTATATCTGGGTGCTCTGAAATTTAGTGCATATATATTTAAGATTGTTATCTCTTCCTCTTAAAGTTTTCCCCTAACCCGTATGTAATGACCTTCTTTATCTCTTAGGATCATTCTTGGTTTGAAGTTCACATTATCCGCAAAACAGAATAGCTACCCTCACTTTTTTGGAAGGTTCCTGTTGCATGAAGTATTGTTTTCCATTCTCTGACTTTCAGTCTGTGAGTTTCCTTTTGTGTTAGATGGGTTTCTTGTAGACAGCATATGGTTGGGTGTTGTTTCTTGATCCATTTTGCCAGTCTGTTTCTTTTACTTGGTGGATTGAGACCATTTACATTAATGGTTGTAACTGTTACATATTGGTTTATTGTTGACATGTTATCTTTCTGCTGTTGCATCTTTATCTTTCCATTCTGTTTAGTTGTCTGCCTTGTTTATTGGTTTCTTTCTAAGTGTATCTAAACTTTCAGTATTCTTTGCAAGGTTGGCTTGGTGATCATGAAGTTCTTCAGCTGTTCTTTGTCATGGAAGTATCTTATTTCTCCATCCATTTTGGAGGACAGGTTTTCAGGATACTTCAGTCTAGGTTGGAAATCCTTTTGCTTTAGGATCTGAAATACTTCACTCCTGGCTTTTCTTGACTTCATTGTTTGTGCTGAGAAGTCTTCTGTGATTCTGATAGTGTTTTCCTTTATAGGTGATCTGTCTTTTCTCTCTGACAGCTTTTAATATTATATTTTTATGTTGGATTTCTAGGATGGTGATTATTATATGTCTGGGTGTAGTTTTGTTTTGGTTATGGCTATTTGGAGTTCTATATGCTTCACTAATCCTAATGTCAGTTTCCGTTCTCATGTTTGGGAAACTTTTAGGTATTACTTTCGTAAATAGCCTCTTGATATCATTTGTGCCGTCCCCTTCTTTTTCATTTATCCCTGTCAATCTGATGTTGTTTTTCTTTGAGTCTTCTTGCAGCTGTTGGATTGTTATTTCCTGATTCCTTGTTATTTTTAAAAGATTTTTCCTTTCCTGTTCACTGGCTGCAATCTTGTCTTTGAGGTCTGAAATTCTACCTTCACTTTCACTGAGGTGGTTTTGACAACTTTCAATGTAATTTTTGATTTCCTGTATATCTCTTTGAATCTGCTTTAAGTACTCTGTTTGTTTCTTATATTGTTCATCCAGGGACTCTTTTTGTTTTGTTCCTCTGATTTTTAAACTGTGTTAGATGTGTTCAGCATCTCTGTCATTACTTTTATCATTTCTTCTTTTACCTGGAAGATTATTTCTAGTTTGAATTCCATTAAAGCTTCCTGGAGTTGCTTCTTTATTTCAGTTACTATTATTTCAGGTATATGGCATATTATTTTCCTCTATGTACATGGCTCCTAGGCTTTCTTGGGATGGGCTGGATGTTTGAGATTGCATTTTTGGTCTTTTGTTGTGTCATTTTCTTATATTTCCGTGTTTCAAGTGTTGCACCAAAACTTGCCCTGGGCGTGTCGGAAATTGTCTCCTATGTCCTGGGCTCCTGGGACTCCTCTGGTAGCGTAGCTCCCTCCTTGGGCAGCGAGGCCCCCGGATTAAAAGAAGGTTACCAGGCGCATCTCAGGTAGGCCTAAAGCCTCCTCAAGCCTCACAGCTCCTCCCTCTGGCAGCAAAGCTCCCCGGACCGAAAGAAGGTCACCAGGCAGGGTCCAGGCAGGTCCAAATCCCACTAAGCCCCATCTAGTGTGGCCACAAGCCGAGCGGGCCCCAACCACCTAGAGCAAGGATCTCATACTCTCCTGGGGATCGGATGTTATGTAACCATCCACCTCTGTGGGTGGCAAAGCTCCCCGGGCTGAAAGAAGGTCACCCCTATGGCCTAGGTAGGCCTCAAACCTCCTCCGCAGGGCTGCTCCCTCCTCCAGGCGGTGGCAGTAGTGTTGGTGCTCTCCGGGTCAAGAGAAGGTCGCCGACAAGGCCAGAGCAGGTTCCCAAGCAAGTAGCTAGAGCAGAAGAATTCAAGGATGTCTTTAAGACTGGCCCTCATGCATTCTCAGGATACACAAGTTTGCAGAATTCTCAGGCTCTCCGTATTCCCAGGGCTGACTTTGCTTTAACCCCACAGGTATGATCAGTCTCCAGCTTCAGCCCCTCCACAAGCAGTCCTAGAACTGAGAATCTCCCAGGATTCTCCCGCTGCAGATGTTGTCAGTAGAATGTACAGAGCAGTCAGGGTGATCCAGGTGAGGGCGCTCTGGGCAATGCGCTGGGGTGCCTGACAGAGGCGGATCCCCTCCTCTGGCCAGCGTGCTGCACGGGATTATTCGTACAGCTCAAACTCTTCTCTGATGCCAGGCTGCTCTGATTCCTGTTCACCAAGCTGCCTCCATGGCACCGTCTTCTCAGCGTGGAGCTGGCCAGGCCTCTTTCACAGTGAGGAGCAGAGAGGCGGGTCATGCAGATCTCCACACCGGATTCCTCAGGATTAGCTTTCAGTTCTTTGTCCTCTTGCTTTTTTGATCATTCCCAGTTTCTCAGTGTTGTTTTCCACTCTTTTTTTTTTTTTTTTTAAACTGGTACCGGGGATCGAACTCACGACCGCCTGCTTGCAAGGCAGGCGCTTATGCCGCTGAGCTAAATCCCCAGCCCCAGTGTTTCTGTTTTAATGTTCAGACCCTTGATCCAGTCTGACTTTAGTTGGGTGCACGGTGACACGGGCCTAGGTTTATCCTTCAGCCCGTGGAAAGCCAGTTTTCCCAGCACCATGTATGGGAGAAGCGTCTTTCTTCCAGGAAAGACCTTTTAGACCCAAAGTATTAGCTCATGGCCTTGGAGTAGTGACTGTCTCCTTTCTTATTCCAAACATGCTCTGGGATTCCTCCCAGGATCATGCTGGTGAGCGGATGGAGAGAGTGGGCAGCGCCCCTAGGACTCTGCTACCCCCACCTGGATCAATCTAGCCCGGCAGTGGTGCCCGCCTGGTTGCTGCGGGGTCTCCTCCTCCGCTGAGTGGGGGCGCAGCGCCATCTGCTGGAAAATACGGGAACAGCATGCAACCCCGAGCCTGGCTGCCCCAGGCGGGGCGCCCTTCCCCCAGGTCTTTTAAACTCATTTCCTGGTTTCCTCCGGTCTCACCTCTGTGCAGCGCGGCTGGTGCCTCCTGGGGCCTCTTCCCTGCAAGATGACTCGCAGTGGAATTCTCCTTTGATCCAAAAATAAGGAGGAAAAAAAAGCCCAGTACACTCAAAGGACTTAAAACTGGGTCAGGGATGGTGTTGGTGACCCACACACCTGCTCCGGGCTGCCTGGGTCCCCCGGGTGTGTGGTAGATGTGCAGTGAATTCAGCCGCTAGGGTGGCTCCAGGACCTGGCCCAGCTTATCCAACCTGGCTTGCCCCTGACCTGTGTCGTGGTTTTCATCTGGATGTCCCCCCAAAATCTTACAGGGCTTTTGGAGGGTAATTGGGTCATGGGGGCATGACGGCCCCCTGTGAGGCTGTCCACTGGTGAGTTTACAGAGGTCTTGCTATTGACACCCTTTCAATGGAGTCCTCTGACTATGGGCTGAAACGTCTACAAACCTTAAGCCCAAATAAATCTCTCTGCCTTTAAGATACAGGTGTTGGGTGTTGTGTCTCAGCTACAATCAAAGTGAGTAAGGCACCTAGACACAAAAGAACCTGCCAGGGCGGTGGTGAGGTCTCAAAGGTGGGTTTGCATCGTCCCGCTGAGGGCTCCAGGACCAGAGCCTGAGTCTCCCGTCTAGAGATGGAGGTCGGCGGGTAGTGGGAGGTTTGGCGCTTCCTAACATCCTACCACTGAGTCCTACTTACTTTTCTCATTGCTGAGACAAAACACCCAACATCCCACGTTAAGGGAGATAAAGGTTTATTCAGTTCGAGGTTTGTAGAGGTTCAGTAGGCAGCTTCCTAGTTCCAAGGCAGGGCAGCCTGGCGGAGAGGCGGGGCGGAGGAGACAGTCCGTGGCACAGCAGGCAGGAAGACAGAAGAGCCCGGGCAGCGGACAGCGGTGGCGGGGAGCCCGCCTCTTCTCTCTTCCTGTATCTTCTATCCAGCTTGGTGCCAGCCACAGCCACTTGGGGCTTCCATTACCCACACCTTAATCCCAGGATCGCATCTCTAACCCACACTCAGACGCCCTAATCCAGCCACATGTATACGTGAGCATGAGGCTTTGGGGGTGCATCTGAGTACAAACCATAACGCAGTGTAAGGAGGACTATGTCTCCCCACCTTCCCTCTGGGCAGCTATGCTAAGAGCCAGCGTCTCATGCTGATCCCAGAGCAAACTGCAGGAACACGAGGTCTGCTCTTTGGAGCAGTGCTAGTGCAGAAGTGAGCCAGGCGATGTTAAAAACATCCTCAAGCTGTTTCTCCTCTAGGGCCACAGCGCTGCCCGAAACTTCATTATAAATCTAGAATAATAAGACGTCGCCCCCGTGAATGGAAATCAAACCTCATGGCGAACAAGGGAATGGAAATCAAACCTCATGGCGACACTCCCATGTCTTTGGGTTCCTGCTACTTGGGCTAGAGGCTCACTTTTTTTGAGCCTGTTTCCTCTTCTGTAAAATGGGTCTGGAAAGGTGCCATCATGTAGGTAGGCGTGGTGGTGCACAAGTGTTGTCCTAGCACTCAGGAGGCTGAGGCAGGAGGACTGCCGTGTGTTTGAGGCCAGCCTGGGCTACAAAGTGAGCTCAGGGCCAGCCTGAACTGCACAGTGAGACCCTGTCTCAAAAAAAAGATGCCACCCTGTGTCCCCTTCCTGTCTGCAGCCTGTTCTGCATTAAGCCTGCTTACTGTGAGCTGACTCACAGAGGACTCAGCCTCACTTCCTGGCTTCACTTCTTCCTCCCTCCCTGGTCCTCTGACCAGCCTTCAGGCATCTTCTCAAGGGTCTGCCTTTTATGTCTCAAATCTGATCTGAGTTTTACCTCGGCGGATTCTTTCTTTGCCCCTGCTCGTAAGACTCCAAGCTGAACCCTGCAGAGCCCCGGGATGGCAGGAGGCAGGACATGGTCTCTGCCAGGCTGTGCAGCTCACAGGCCCGGGGCTCCCATCCCTGA
Source organism: Cavia porcellus (assembly GCF_034190915.1). Classification (NCBI taxonomy): domain Eukaryota; kingdom Metazoa; phylum Chordata; class Mammalia; order Rodentia; family Caviidae; genus Cavia; species Cavia porcellus. The sequence continues at coordinate 67,052,921 of NW_026947500.1, forward strand.
GCCTGCTAATCCTGCCCTGAGAGACGGTGCACGCCGCCCTCCCAGCCCACACACGGAGCGGAGGCTGGGAGATGATCTGGGACCGGGCTTGGGCTGGCCCTGGTCTCCTGGCACCTGATCTCTTCTGTCTGTACTTTGCCTCTGACACCCTGGTCTTAAAAGGGCAGGGTGTTTGGATCTGTGAGGCTCACAGTGACCTTTGCCCTCTCCCCAGTCCTGTCCCCACCCCTCTGTGATGTGCTAAGTTATAAAAATCAGAAGTCCAGCCGAGGCACGCTAAGTTGGGTCCAGCTGGTCCTGTTGCTCATGTTGGCTGCCCGCCCAGGCGAGGTGTAAGCGGCGGGGTCTGAGTGGATTGGCCGGCCGGGTCCTGTCTCCCTGGCCTCGTGTAGCCTGGGAGGGCCCTGGTGGAGGCGAGGGCAGCTCCTGCCAGTGAGTGGCCAGGAAATCAGCGCGTTTTGGGTTTCAGCTCTCAGTTACCTATTTACACAACAGGTCAGTGCTCAAATCTGTTCGTTTCTTCCTGGTTTTGTTCACTGTGCTTTCTCCTCCTCCTCTTCCTCCCCCTCCTCCCCCAGGGTCTTCCTCCTCATACCTGCCCTGGGGACCCTGAGGTCCTGGGTTTCACGCTCCTCCTCCGTCTCCCCCGCCCTGCAGGATGCCGCAGCTGAGCGAGTCCTGGCTGGGGCTGGGGCTGGCAGCAGCCTCTCCTTGGTTGTTGCCAGTAATCTTTGGGGTCTTCTGGCTCCTGACCCGAATTCTGGCCTGGACCTACACCTTCTACACAAACCTCCAGCACCTCCGACGTTTCCCTCAGCCCCCCAAACGGAACTGGTTCTTGGGTCAGTTGGGTCAGGTGAGTGGGGTGGCATCGAGGTGAACGGGTTCCTGAGGGCTCGGGAAGGGGATCTGGGATCTGGGTGTCCAGGTGAGACCTGGGGAGCCAGGAGAATGCTCATGCATTTTGCTGCTGACTCCGAAGGTGACTAACACATTTTCTGCCATAAGCTCATCCCCATCCCGGGTCACACAGCCCTGTCCTCCGTGTGGTCCGCTTAGTATTCTTTTTGGGGGTTGTGCTTCTAACACAGCTGCACCTGTTGGGGCTCCCCAGGTGGGTTCCGCAGCATGCAAACCCCTCTCTCTTCTCAAATCCTCCTCTTCTGGTCTCGCACAGTTCTGAGGCTCTGCCGCCTGCCCGGACCCCATGTCTGGGCCAGCCGGGCTCGGGCTTTGGGTTTTAGCTTCCAGCCTTCCACTTCCAAGACAGGGACACAGCTGTGGCAGGGGAGAGGCAGGGACTCACTTCCTGCTCTTCTTCATGGGACAGACTCCAGTTATATTGCTCTTCCTGACACACCTGCTCACACGTGTGTACACCCAGAGACGCCTATGTGGGTGTCTAAGAAACACGTGGGGGTTATGATCCTGAGAATTGCTTCACGTGATTTTGCAGACTAAGAGGTCCCACCCTCTGCCAGCTGGAGACTTGGGGAGGCTGACAGCCTAATTCCTGCCCTCTGAGGAACATGGGTGGGACCCCAGGTCTGGGCGGGGCGGGAGCTGTTGGTGCAAATCTTGCAGTGTGGAACCTCAAGGACCTGGAGTTCTGACGTCAAGGGCAGGAGGGACTTTGCCCGCCCTCTGCCTGGCTTTCTACGTGAACCTTCCGTAAACTGGATGACACAACCCAGCTGGGACAGGGTGGCCCCTGAGGCTCCGATGCCAGTGCGTCCCTGCCTTCCGGGTCATCCTCCCAGATGCACCAGGAATCCGCTCTCACCAGCGATCTGGTGCCCCTTGGGGACGCCGAAGCGAGCCGTCTCGGGAGCTGAGCAGCCCTGTCTTGCATGCAGATGCCGTCCACCGAGCAGGGGCTGAAGTTCGTGGTTCAGACGGTGCGCACCTGTCCTCAGAGCTTTGTGATGTGGTTTGGCCCCGTCCTCCCCATCGTCACCCTGTGCCACCCTCCGCGTGGTCCTCAGTGCCCCAGGTACTCAGGGCCCCTCAGCCCTGTTCAGCTCCCTCCTCCTCTCTTCCCTCTCAGCTTCTCCACCGTCTCCCATTCTGCTCTCTCCGTCCTCCACCGAGGTCACCCTGCACATTCGGTGACCCCGGCATCCTGAAAGCCCCCAGGGACCCCAGCGTGCTCACCAGGGTCATCTGAGAATTTTCCTAGATCTAGCTTTTGTCTGTTTTAGTTCACTGAAAGGAAAAGACACCTACATTCCTGCTGCAATGGACACTGGCCTTCAGGACCTTGCAGGAGAGCTAAGGATAGGTACGGCCCATAGAGACCCAGACTAGGGCTGGACTAGAAGCCCCACCCTCGGGACCGAAAGGGCGGGCCTTGGACTAGTGAGAGTGGGTGAGGCTTTGAGTGAAGCTGGCTTAGAAACCTCCTCCTCCCAGGTCCCAAAGGTTAGGGAGAGCAGCACAGCCATAGTGAGTGCTGTGTGGACCCAACGTGCCTGGTTTCCCAGGAGCCCACATTTACATTCTGACGGTAAATAAGGACTATGTCTCAATGCAAAGACCATCTGGACACAAGACAATTCCAAGCACTTGCCCTATTTTATTTAACAGCATGATTCGAGTTGTAAGATAGCAGCGTAATCCCCTCTGCACCCCATGCACATGTGCAGAAAAATGTCAGACGGCTCCTTTTCAAGATGTAAGGGTCGAACACCTTCCAGGGCTTAAGCGGGTGTTCCAGGGCTGACCTGACTCTGTTTTGAGCCCCTGCTGTCTGAAATACAAAAGGTAACGACCACTCATCCCTTTAACTTCTACTGGATTTCCATCCCTCAAGGCATCCCTGGAGCAGATCTCGCTCCAGCGCAGGTGGACGCCACCTGGAGAGCAGCAGACAAACTCCAGCAGCCTCTCCGCCCCGCACTGCTGCGTGATTTCACCCTCCTAGGGAACTGTGAACTCGCTGCTGTGGTACACTTACACGTGCAAGTTACAGGTGGTCTCAGCCGTGACAGGCACAGGAGCGTTTAGAGGGGGAAGCATAGCTTTGTGATAGAAAGAGAGTCAGAAGTAGCTGGAGTATTTCTTCTTTTCCAGCTGTAAAGAAAATCACCTTTAGAGATAGATAGAAATAACGATTAACTTGAGGAATTCCACCCTGGGCACTCGGGCAAAGAAGCGTCCGAGGCACCCATGTTATCTACCTAATCACCTAGGCTGTCTGTCCTAGCAGCAGGACAAGACTACATTTTGTTTAAACTTTTAGATATTTGGGGCTGGGGATTTAGCTCAGCGGCATAAGCACCTGCCTTACAAGCAGGCGGTCCTGAGTTCGATCCCTGGTACCGATAAAAATAAAATAAAAAAAACTTTTAGATATTTGACACTCGCAGGTTAAACTTGTATTTAGCATCTAGCGATCACATTTTGCATGTCAGCAAAGGCACATTCATCTGCATGAAAGAAAGGTCTGTCTGGGGCTGGGGATGCAGCTCAGTGGCACAAGTGCCCGTCTGGCAAGCGAGAGGTTGTGAGTTTGATCCCTGGTACCAAAACAAAACAAAACAAAAACAACCCCCCCAAAATAAACAAACAAACACAAACCCAGTAGGAGGGCACTAGCTGTCTTGTGGCTGTGCTCCTCCCTGGGGACCTTGCTGGCAGTTGTAGGCAGTGTGTCAGTGTAGATAGTGCTCCTTGCATGTGGGAGCAACAGGCAGGTGGTGGTGGTGATGGTGGTGATGATGATGATGGTGATGGTCTATGTTAGGGATCCATCTCCCCCTGGTGTCCCATCACCTGCCAGCAATTAAATTCTACTCTGTCCATTGTTTTGTTTTGTTTGGAGTCCTTAAGTCCCTGGGATGAAATAAGATTGGCGGGGAGGTTGCTGTGACTGTGAATCTGGCCAGTCCCCCAGGTCTCCTGGAAAGGCCAGGTTGCTAACCCTAACCCTCAGGCTGACCCTTTCCCAACATGCCAGCCATGTCTGGGGTCCGGGTGAGGCAGAGCACCACGACCCAGGCACGGTGGGGTCTTCCCTCGCCCGCCCTCTAAGCCCTGGGTTTTAGTCCAGCTGGGTTATCTTGTTAGGTGTCCTCCTGTCACGGCCTCCGGGTACAGTACAAGGGACAGGAAGAGGCTTGGCTTGTCCCTGCTTGGTTTGCTGCCTTCTGCCTGTCACAGCTGCCCTCTCCGATGCCCCTCTGCCAGCCAACCGGCCTTGGAGTCAGTCGACTATGAACTGAAACCTCCATAAACTGGGGGTCAAAAAAATCTTTCCCCTTCAACTCTGGGAGTCAGGTATTTTGTCTCAGCAATGAAAGAACAGTACCAAAGACACCTCCCCTGGCAGACTTTATCTTTCGTCCCTGACTCAGGGAACCTGCTTCTCTTCGGCCCTGATTTGGAGGCGCTCACCCTGTCTGTCCCCCCAAGTCAGCCATTGTGGGTCTCTATCTTTTCCATCTTTAGGCAGGCCAGGCCAAGCAGGGGAAGGGGCCTGTCCCAGCGATCCTCCTGTCTCTGCCTGTCTGACCTCTGGTCATCTCTGCTTCCCTCTAGTGTCGGTGTGACGTCTCCAGGATGGGAACATCTGTCCTCCGGTCCCATCTTGTATGCTCACATGGACACTTGGGTTCTGGTCACTCCCGGTGTATGTTACACCCTGTTACACCGCTTAATCCCAGCATTACAGAAAGACAGTCTCGCTGAAGGTCAAGCATATTTGAGGGATTTGGGGATCTGCTGTTTGCAAAGATTATCTTTGTCTGTGGCTGATGACATCTAGGCCATGGTTGGGGCTGGTCGAGGCCAGAACTCAGGGTTCCTCTAGAAAATGACTGAGACTTGATTTCAGTCTTGTCTAAGGCAAGGATAAGATACTTCCCAGGACACAGCTGAGGCCCACGTGGGTAACATCTGGACTATTTTTTTATTTTTGGTAATTTAAGGCACTTCGAAACAAGATAATAGTAAATCCCAAACAGCTACCATAATATATCTTGTTCTCCTTGAAATAGCTGCCATGCCATCAGATACAATGCAACCAAACAAGATAAAACAGAATAAAACCCAACCAAACACAGCAATGAAAATACCCAGCGGGCAGGAGGACCCTGGCTCCTCTTGTCTCCCAGCACACGCACCAGCAGGCCCTGGCGTCTGACCCACTAACAGTGCCCCGTGCCTGGTGCCAACTCACAGCAAGGGCTTAGTTTCTTGTTGGTTTTTGTTCTCCTCCTCCGAAGTCTGCAAGTGGCGCCGACTCACAGGAAAGGCTGGTGTCTGGTTCTCTCTCCAGCTGCCTGTGCATAGCACCTGAAAGCTCCCATCTGAGATACTAATCAGACTGTATTTAAATACTGTCTGTGAATGGTTTGTGAGCCTCCCTGTTGGACCACCAGGCTGTGTAGCACAGAACAGTGTGTCACGGTCGTCACGTATGTTGTGCTCATACCAGAACGTGCTAATCCAGTCTAGGGCAGGAGATGTCAAGGGTGCAGGGAGAATTGCACATTGTAGGATTGCAGCAGGGTCTCAAGGAGCGTTTTCTGGGCATGCGGGCGGAGCACGTTGGACTACATAGGAGCCGTGATGAGGTGGGGTGTCCTGTGTTAGGCTGCACCTGTGCTCCCACCTGCTGATGCTGCCCCTCTGCACCCCTCCACCCTGCTGCCTGTGCCTGGCTTCCACTTCGCCATGTTGGGGTTGGACAGGAGAAGTAAAGACTCCCCCTGGCCCGACTGAGACCCTCAAGCTCCTCCCAAAGCCCATCTTCTCCCTTCCTTCATGGTCCCCGTTTTTTCTCCTTCCCTTTAGCTCAGGTTGCAGCCAAAGATGACCTCTTCTATGGCTTCCTGAAGCCCTGGGTGGGTGAGTCCCTGCAGGGGAAGGGGATGGGGACAGCCCGGGGGCCCAGGGGAGGAGCTGCCCTTGCCCACTGCCCAGGGCTGCCCCGCAGGGGATGGGCTCCTGCTGAGTGCCGGTGACAAGTGGAGCCGCCACCGTCGCATGCTGACACCCGCCTTCCACTTCAACATCCTGAAGCCCTACATGAAGATTTTCAATGACAGCGTGAATGTCATGCATGTGAGTCCCTGTGCCCAGGGTTCTGGGTGCAGTCCAGAGGCAGAAAGCACCACAGACAGACCAGGTCCGAGGGGGTCCTCGCTCCATGGGGTTGCTTTGAGGCCATTGCACTTTTTCTCTCAGACTTTGGTTTGTTCATCAGTCAAATGTGGATAAAAATCTCTAGAGATGGCCCGGAGAAGGTCATGGAGTCGTGGCTGTGGAACACAGTGGGTGCCCAGAACAGACTGGTTCCACATGTCCCACGCAGAAGTCCTGTACACAGGACACGGGAATCATGCAGATTACGTAGAAGTCATTGCTGAGGAGCCAACCATTCCCAGACTCCCTGATTACAGCCATCAGTGTTGAGGATGGATGGTGTAGGCCGGGCTGGCTCTTCTGGCCAGGAGTGGGATCCTTCAGTGTCCAGTCAGCTGCAGACCAGAGCGGGAGCTTCCCTGGTCCTAGCTCCGTTCCCTCCCTCCACGTGTGGCTACTGTCCAGCTTCAGGCTGATTCAGCATGGCCTCAGAGAGACGCACAGACTCTGATCTCTGTGACTCTCCCTTCTGAGGGCACCGTGAAGTGGGTCGCACCAGAGGGACAGGGTCTTTCTGGAGTGAGAGGAGGTTTCCATGCCCGTTGGGTTATGTGAGTTCTGTCTCCTCATCTCCACCACCTCCATTCAAGTGTTTTATTTTATATTTCTTAACGGGAAAAGAATTAAGATGATAGAGAAATGAATAACAGATATTACTTGTCCAGTGAAAATATAAGGATAGTCAACTGGTTGACCTCCAATTCATGGAAGGGTAGATTAGTCTGCCCCTGAAATTCACAGAAGGCCCTGGCGGAGGGGGCAATGTTGTCTTGATAGGTGTAAAATTGGAAATAGGGCTAGGATTAAAACTGAGAACACAAGTTTATTAGGAATTGGGTGGAGGATCATGTACATGAAATCATTCCAATTTGATACTGAAGGAGGATTTAAGGGGTTACCTGGTGTGCAGTTGTCTGGGTCTCCGAGGAGGTCGGGGAAAATAGGATTAAATATAAAACAATTAACACTATGAATATGAACCTATGATATCTTTAATCGCGTAGTAGGTGTGAAATGGGACCGGCTCTAAGTCCCAATGGGTTTTTTGATCTGGTTTCGTGAAGGAATACAAGACAGACCGTGACTAGGGCCAGCATCACGGGCTTCTTGTTGGTTTTCTTCTGTTCTCCAAGCACCCAAATCCGTAGGAGTCACACAGATAAGCGGGAATCTCTCAAAGCAGGGCTATTTTTGTGACTTATCACAAAGGAGATAAAGACAGGTGGAAATGTACTGAGTAGTTCACATATATTAAAAGTGACGTCCTCTGATAATTCCATCATATGTGCTGCCCGGTTTGATTTTCACCACTGTGTGAGGTAGAAATTACTTTTTTCCATCACAGATGGAAAACATGGACATCACGGAGATTAGAGAGTGTCTCAGTTACCTTTTCTCATTGCTGAGACAAAATACTCAATACTCCATGTTAAATGAGGTATGGATGATTTCGGTTCACAGTTTGTGGAGGTTTCAGTCACAAATGAGAAGCATTGTATGGGAAGCAGGCAGGAGACAGCCAAGCAGAAAATCCTTTCTGTCTCCTTTTCTATTCCATCCAGGCCACCCGCCCTTTGGACAGTGTCACCCAGATACAGGGTGGGGCACCCTTAACCCCAGCATCACACACCCTAGGTGTAGCCAGCTGCAGAAAACCCCACCTGTGACTGCATGAGGTTTTGGAGGACATCTTGATACAAGCCATAAGAGGGAGCTTATAAAATTTGCCCAGCTAGTATGTGAGCTAACAGGTGAAGAGCAGACAGTCTGTCCTAGTTTACTGGAACCAATGCAGGTCAACTAAACAAACTGAAGATCTGACAGGTGGAGCGAGGGGGAGAGGAACGAACTGACCAAGGGAGCAGAGTGTGGGGGGCTGATGTGGCATCTGAACTCAGGGCTCCAAACTCCACATCTTTTTTTTTTTTTTTTTTGTCTTTCTCCTTTTCATCGGTACCGGGGATCGAACTCACGACTGCCTGCTTGCAAGGCAGGCGCTTATGCCGCTGAGCTAAACCTCCAGCCCCAAACTCCACGTCTTGAGTTTGTGTCTCCTAATGGTAACAGTTCACATCCAAGCTTGGTGTTCCCTGGAGCAGAAGACCAAGAGGCTGCTTGGAGAATCCAGCTGGGTGGTTAGGGATGGAGAGGAGCTTAGAGGAGCCGAGGCTCAGTGGCATCCCCTGTTCTCTCTCCAATCAGGCCAAGTGGCAGCGCCTGATCTCCCAGGGCAGCACCCGCCTGGACATGTTTGAGCACATCAGCCTGATGACCCTGGATAGTCTGCAGAAATGCGTGTTCAGCTTTGAGAGCAACTGTCAAGAGTGAGTCCTTTCCTGGGCTGGGACCCTGGGCCAGGGAGCCAAGGGGGGAGGTGCAAGAGGGGGGATGGACCCAAGAAGTTGGAAGAGCCTTGTTGGAGGAGGTGGATAAGACCCGGGCATTGAATGGTAAGGAAGGCACGTGAGAAAGTGGACCTTCCATGAAAGTGGAATCCTTTGAGTAGCGGCAGAGGGGCCCCAATGAATAAAAGGAGAAAGGTGAGCTGGGCAGGACGCAGCTTGGAAATGAGGTTGGAGATGCAGGCTGGGGGAGCTCATAAGAATGTTGGAAAGCCTCCGTGAGTGTGAGCCGTCTCCTGGTCTTTCTGGGGACCACTGAGGATGTTAACTTGTGTTGGGCAGAATTGTGATACTATGACTAAATGCCCTAAATAGTCTTCTCACATTAAAGAAAGGCTTGTTTTGGGTCACAGTCTTAATGGCTTCCATCACTAATCAATGGACTTCGTGGCTTTTGGAGTTTTGCAGCGGGGCATCATGGCGGGATTGGGAATTCCAGAAGGTTTCAACCTCAAGGAGTCAGGAGGAGAGAGGCAAGAAGTGATGGCTCCCAATATCCCCAAAGGGGTGCACTTTTGCTTATCTAACTCCCCTCCATTAAACCTCACCTTTCAGAGGTTCACCAGGTCCTGACAGGACCACAGGCTGGTGGCCAATCCTTGGACATATGTCCCTCCTTGGGACACTTCCTAACCATAGCAGACTTGATGATGGGCATGATCAGGTCCAAGCTTTGATGGCCACATAGATACTGGATGGAGCGGCACAGAATTCAAGAAAGAGACTGAACTATTAGCTCCCGGACCAGTGAGAGGAAAGCAACATGTGGAGATTTTCAGAAAGGAGGAGGACCAGGGCCGGATGCTGGGTCAAAGAGAAGGAAAGGAACACTAGCTCCACTATTTTTTGTGACTAGGAAGTAGAGGCAGCTCAAAGAGATGGGGTGCAGCCCAGAAAGGGGGTGTGGAGCGTCAAGGCATAGCTCCACTTGTGCCTCGAGCTGCAGTTTATCCATGAGACATAGCCACTGACTACCGACAGGAAGCCCAGCTGAGGCTCTGGTTATGCAAAGCTTTGCCTCCCTTTCTGCCCTCCACCCCGCAGGAAGCCCAGCGAATACATTGCCGCCATTCTGGAGCTCAGCGGCCTCACGGCTAAGAGGGTCAACCAGATCCTTCTGCACACGGACTTCCTGTACAATCTCAGCCCTGACGGACGGCGCTTCTGCAAGGCCTGCCGCGTGGTGCACGACTTCACAGACGCTGTCGTCCAAGAGCGGCGTCGCACCCTCAAGAATCAGGGAGTGGATGACTTCCTCAAGGCCAAGGCCAAGGCCAAAACGTTGGACTTCATTGATGTGCTCCTGACGAGCAAGGTGGGATTCTGGAGATGTAGCCTGGGTCCTGCTGTCCAATGTCAGTCTAATGTCAAACACAGATAACCTTTCCCATAAGCACTCGGGATTTCTGGAGGTCATTGGAGAAGGAGAGGGGGGCAAGCTTGGACATTGTTGAGGATGCTCTGACATGCATGAGGCATGGATTATTAAGTCTGAAAGAGTGACACCCTGACAAGGAAATCAGTCAGGGTCGTGTTTATATATTTATATCTATAATATCTCCGTCATCTCTGGCTATACCTACGTTGACAGGTGCACCAATCTCTGTGATCAGGCAGCCCTGATTTACTCCTCACAGTGATAGCAGAAGCCAGGCAGGAACTCTCAGGATGACTTCCCTTCCAACTCTCTCTTCCCTAGGTGAGGCAGAGGTTTTACCTGTAAATGCAGCAAGGTTTACAATCCAGGAAAAAAAATCTCTGTACGCTATGAGCCCTGGAGTTTGTAGAGGACACCTAGAAATTCTGCTGCTTCTCTTAGGGAGATGAAGAGAAAGTGGCAGAGAGAACTTTGTCCTGGAATATAACAAGTTCTCTTCAGTGCATGGGTGAAAGTCTCCCACATGCCTCTAGGGGAGAAGAGATTTTATGGATTTATTACCTGAGTTAATCTCTAAGTTCCAAGGTGCAATCACACCTGCTGGCTGTCTTGTAACTCAGGTTGCCTTGGTTCAGAAAACGCTCATCATATAGAAACATAAAGATATTAATGGATCGTTCCTTTGCCAATCAAACCAGAAGGGGAATCAAGGAAGCTGCAGAGATGGCTGTGTGATAGGGTCTCTGGGGATAGAGGCTGGTAACCAGGGTTTCATGGTCCTGACCAAATATCCGAGAAAACTAATTTGTTGGCATGGATCTTCACACTGAGCTAACGCACAGCCCTTTGTGAGAGAGACTCAGTAAGCTGGTAAATTGCCCAGGCTGAGCTGGAACTTTTTTTTTATCGGTACTGGGGATCGAACTCATGACCACGTGCTTGCAAGGCAGGCACTTATGCCGCTGAGCTAAACCCCCAGCCCCACCAACACTAGATTCATACAGCAGTGAAATTTCAGCTCTCATGAGCAACTGCCTCCTAAAAGCCCCACCTCTGAACACATGAGGATGCTCGGATCCTTTAGATTAAAAGATAATTCGGTAACTAAGGAAACCAAGTGGTGTGGTTGGACTTGATTTCTAGAAGCCCTGAAAGCTGTGTGGCTCAGAGGTTCTCACCTCTTCTCCAGGACGAAGATGGAAAGGAGCTGTCAGATGAGGACATACGGGCAGAGGCCGACACCTTCATGTTCGAGGGTGAGAGCCCGTGTGGGTCTGTAGATTGTGCACGGGTCTCCCCAGCCCAGGAAGGAGGCGGGTGGCCCTGGATCTCCTCTCCATCCTGTGCCTGCTTCCTCCCCGGGTCTCAATGGCTGGGCGCTGTCCACCCTGTGGTGCTGAAGCAGCTCAGAGACCAGAGCCTGCCTGGCTCTTTCTCAGGCCACGACACCACGGCCAGTGGTCTCTCCTGGGTCCTGTACAACCTGGCCAAGCACCCAGAATACCAGGAGCGCTGCCGGCAGGAGGTGCAGGAGGTCCTGAGGGGCCGCGAGTCCGAGGAGGTTGAATGGTGAGTGCGGTCCTGCTCCTGAGTCCCCTCTCAGGGCTCCGCTTTCCAGCGTGGGCAGAGTGATTACATTTTTGCTGATTTTTCCCATTATTGCCTGATCAGCACAGCAGTTGAGTCCAGAGGTATTGGCCAGTACCCTCCCTGGCTAGCAAGGAAAAAGCTTTAAGTTTCTGGGACAGAAAACTTAACTCACAACAACGCTCGAACTCACAACCACGCTCCTGCCTCAGCCTCCCGAGTGCTGGGATGACAGGCGTGCACCACCACACACTCTATATATTATTATATGGTACAATGATTCACCAGGGGAACACAGGGCTGGCGGACTTTGTGTTTGTCCCTGGATAACTGTGGGCTGTGGTTTCCTTAGGGACGACCTGACCCAGCTGCCCTTCCTGACCATGTGTCTCAAGGAGAGTCTGCGCCTGCATCCCCCGGTCACTGGCATCTCGCGCCGCTGCACCCAGGACGTTGTGCTCCCGGATGGCCGGGTCGTCCCCAAAGGTGCCCACATCGTCAGAGCTGGAAGCACCCAGCCAGGAATCAGGGTCCATCAGGCCATGGGTCCTTGTCCTGACCTTGCCCTCTCGCCCACAGGTGTTAGCTGCTTCCTCAGTATTTTTGGAACCCATCACAACCCAGCCGTGTGGCCGGACCCTGAGGTGCTGCTTCTCCTCCTCACCCCTCCTGCTTGAACACTGCGGGGATCCCAGTGGAGGGGGTGGGTTGGGACCCTGGACATTTCCCTCTGCTCCTCCTGTCTGTGCTGGAAGACCTCACCCAGCAGCCAGGGCTTGGTTTCTCTGCAGGTCTATGACCCCTTCCGCTTTGACCCAGAAAACATCAAGGACAGGTCACCGCTGGCTTTTATCCCTTTCTCCGCGGGGCCCAGGTGGGTGCAGCAGGTGTCCGAGAGGAGGATGGGCTGGTTAGGGTGGGGTCCTGGCAGGACAGCTGGGGAATCCGGGCTGGCTTCCGGCTGCCCCTGCGCGGGTCGTGCGCAAAGCCATAAAAGCAACGGCTGGGTAGGCGCAAGAGGGCTCCTCGGTGAGGTCAGGGGCTCCTCCCTGTCCCTGGAGTCTCAGCAGGGTTCAGGGGACACACACAGCCCACTTGGGCCCACGCACCCTGAGCGCCCCTCGCAGTCCCAGGAGCTGACCAGAGCGCTCACGGTTCCCTCTCCGCCCGCAGGAACTGCATCGGGCAGGCCTTCGCCATGGCCGAGATGAAGGTGGTGCTGGCGCGGACCCTGCTGCGCTTCCGCGCGCTGCCAGACGACGCGGAGCCCATCAGGAAGCCGGAGCTGATCCTGCGCACGGAGGGCGGGCTGTGGCTGCGGGTGGAGCCGCTGAGCGCGCGTGCGCAGTGAGCCCCTGTCGACCCCGCCCCCTCGCCTTTGCAGACTCCGGAATAAACTGTGCGTGGTCTCCTGTGTGTGATTCTCAGCAGGGGGAGCTGGGGAGCGGTGGGCGGGTGTGAAGCGGGGAGGAGCAAGGCTGGGCACCCTGAGCCCAAGACCCTGCTGCCTCTGGGTGAGCGCAGGGTCCCTGCTGACTGGGAGCCAGGGGAGGTGTTTGAGCAGAACGGAAGCCAGAATCAACAGCAAGCTTGGGACTCTGAGTCCCAGAGACAAAGTACTGTTGTAGTTGCCCTGTGTTTCCACCACCTTGACGTCCATCCTTCTGTGCTAATACACGCATCTTTCCTCACTCTGGATTATTGTTTCTGCATACTAAATTATCATATTTATTAACTATCAGTAGCCTGAAGCTGGTAGGATTTTCATTGAGAGAGAGAGAGAGAGAGAGAGAGAGAGAGAGAGAGTGTGTTGGAAGCAATCTATTCATGTTGTCAAGGCTGATCTTTAGCTCCTGGGAAGGGTAGTTGGCACAACAGACCTATGTCTCCAAGCCTTGCTGTATCTGCTTGTTTTGTGGGGTGTTTGAGCATAGCAGCGTCTGTATGTATTATGTAGCATGTGTCTTTTTGTTTTTGTTGATCTTTCTCTCCTGTAGTCACTCTGTGTGTGTGTGTGTGTGTGTGTGTGTGTGTGTGTGTGTGTCTTTGCCTGGGTGCCATATTTAAAGAATATAAACAGAATTTGAATACGGCGGCTTTCCCTAGAGAGGAGCCCTTGAAGTCCTGCTGCTGAAAGTTAATGATAAATACAAGTTTAAGGTTGTGGTGCTCTGTCTTGCCACCTGCAATCTGCATTAAGATTTTATTGAGCTGCCTGTTGCTCATAGATGTGTAGCAGAAACTGTACCCCAGCCTGTCTGTCAGTCTCCCAGGTAATAGTTTCTGTTACAGTTCCTGTTACTACTGTCTCCTAGAAATGGCCCATCTCTGTGATGCATAACTGGTCACTAGGATGCAGATTGTAAGAACCAGTCAAAGACAGCCAAGTTACTCTACCTTCTTGCTTGTGAATCCATAAACATCTCCCTCCCCAAGCCTTTGGAGCCTGACAGTTTGAAAGATAATTCCTTTCCTATCAGTGCCTGTCTGATATTAAATAAATCTGCCTCCAAATCCTGGGTGACATTTAGGTGTTTCTTTTTACCGTTGCATCTGGTGTATTAGCTGGGAAGACCAGCTGTGCTGAGCTCTTTGGTCACTGGTCATAGCCCTCATAGCCCATAAATGGAGCAAGGACCTCTCCAGATCCTGACATGAAGCTGTGCCCTAAAAGTTTCTTGGATGCCCTTGGAGAGTGGAAGAGGATTCTCGGTTCCTCACTGAATGTCTCACATCAGACCTAAAAGAGAGGAGGACACAGTCTAGTATAGTCATCAGATAAGATAATTCCTCCAGGGGTACCAGTTAGTCTGTCAGTTATGCTCAGCTCCAACAGAAGGGGAACTCAATCAAATCTCATTACTCAGGACCACATTCAGGTGAAAAGGGTTGGAATATTTAACTTCTGAGTACCTATTGAATGAATATGTGAGTGAGTTGAACAGATAGCACAAACTATAGGGTGTCTATCTCTGAACGAAGCTTGGGAAGCACTGGCAGTGGTGACTGATTGGTCCCTCACAGGCCGTTCCCTGGTGATTGACATATGCATAAACGAGGTCTTGCACTCTCATTAGCTAAATTGCACCTAAATCCTCATGAAGGGTGTGGTCAAGTGGGTATCTGAATGGTCTCTCTCTGAAGGGTACCAGCCCTTTGTCTGTTGTGCCATCATTCAACAGTACAAAATGACCTGTAGTAAGTCAGAGATGGGAACTAATTAGCCAAAACCCAGAATCCCTGACTGCAGGTCAAAGGACTTTTCTGCCTTGACACCTTTGTTGGCTGCTGCAGTGGTGGCCAACACCTACAGCTTCACTGGCCACTCCAAATCGTCTGATTCCAATGAGCTGAACTGGTTCCAGTTCAATTAGTCATTGTCTTTCAGTGGACACAGAGGCCCCTTCCTCCAGAGCCTTCTGCTTTCTATCCTGGTCAGATGGTCTCATCTAAAAGCCACTTGAAATGGCTGCCAGCAATTCCTCCTGAGTTCCACGTTTTGACTGAGGAAAAATTGGACTGTCAGTCCTGATGAAATAGTTGCCATGACCTTTCCCAAAGGTTGCATCACCTAGATACAAAAAATCATTCAAGTGATTCTCCAAGACATCAAACGAGGGAAAGACAAAAGGCTCATCGATATGTCACTGTTACTACACAGAAGCCTGATAAAGCCCTTACCAATATGTGAGTTATAAAGGCTATGGACATTAAAAATGTGATGTAACAGAACTCTCTGCCTTCAAAGTCCTCTCTGCCAGAAAACGGTCACTATCACTGGGGCAGCTAGGACTCTCACCTTTTGTCCCTTCCATGAGGCACAATTTAACAGCCTGGGAGGACACCTTACCAAGGAATTCCTGTCACCATGCCCATCAGCCTCCCTCTGTTTTAACCCTGCACTTTCCCCAAGAGCAAGATGATGTTTGAATCAACTGGAGACAGATAACCAACACTCTAAAACTTTGAAACTCTCCTTCCAGAGATAGGATGCTGTGACATCTCAAAGGACATGACAAAGCTATAGCTGAGGATGCCTGACTCTCATCCCAGGTCACTAGATAAAGACTGCTGTAGGTCTCTCACTGCTGGAGTAAAGGTTGATCTGGAGAGGAATTAGTTCTCCAAATGTAACAGAATTTATTACTTGGAAAAGCCCAAGGTCCTCTAATCCCTTCTCTGGTTGAAAATAAAATAAATATCGGCTTCCTAGACAATTTCTTTGTCTCAGGCCCCAGATAATCTCAAATTGTGTAGATGGTTTTGATCATCCTCGGAGGCCTAAAATCATACCACTTAGTTCTTTTCTTTAAGCCTTTGCCATCCCCTCATTTGGGACATGGTGTGTCCAGTCAGTCAGTGATAGTGGTCACCTTGGATGAGGTTGTTTTGACCAGGGCTCTTTTACAGGAATGGTCTGCACAATGATTTGAACTTAAGGCTCTCAACTGGGCTAAAAAAGGAGATAAACTCGTACATGGACTCTAGATATGCCCTTGACATGGTTCACATTTATGAAATGATATAAACAGATATCTTCTCACAACAGAAGGAAAAAAATCATTAAAATCAAAGAGGAAATTTGACCTCTCTTTGCCTCTGTCTGGAAGTCCATCCAAGTGGCAATCATCCACTTCCATGAACTTCAAAAGTCACAGACCTCATCAGCCTAGGACACAGCAAGGCAGAGGTAATTTCAAAGGTGGCGGCTCCTGGGATGAAAACACAGTGATAGACCATTAGGAAGTCCTGGTGGGCATCCCTCCTGGCACTATGGTGGCCATGAAGGGACAATTGCTACATATGTGAAGAAGGTAATTAGGTAAAGCAAGAGCAAACCACTAAGGGACCCAGCCTCTGATGGACACTCCCGGATGAATGAATTGCCACTCTACAAAAGACAGCTCACACTTCAGTTCAAAAACATCACAATTTAACCCATGGTGGGGAAAACAGATGTGGAAGAGCTCCTAGACTGCTATTTATTGAGTATTTCTGCATCTATATTCATTAGAGATATTGGTCTGTGGATGTCTCTTTCATTGGCTTTTTCTCTGGTTTTGGTATCAGGGTAATCCTTGCTCTAGGAATAAATTAGGAACCATCCCTTCCCTCTCAGTTTCACCAGAGAGTGAGGAGTATTGGCATTAAATGTTCTCTAAATTTCTTTCAGAACTCAGCAGTGAATCCATCAGGAGCTGGGCTTTTCTTTGTTGGTAAGTTTTTAATTATATGTGCAACCTCAGTAACGGATATTGGGCTGTTCAGAATTGCCATATTTTCTCGATTCAATTTTGAGAATTCATATATGTCTAGGAGTCTGTCTATTTCTTCTGTGTTTTTTATCCTAGTAAAGATTTCTGAAGCAGGTACTGATGATCTTCCGAATTTCCACAGGATGTGAAATGATTTTATGCTTTTAATTCCTCATGGCATGAATTTAATATTTCTTTGGTTTTTTTGATAAGTTTAGCTAAGGGTTTAGCAATTTTTTTAATCTTTCAAAGAAACAATGTATCGAGTCATGATTGTTAGTATTGTTTTCTTGATCTCAATTGCATTATTTTCTGCTCTGATTTTTATAATTTCCTTCCCTGTATGGACTTTGGGCTTGACTTGCTCTTCTTTTTCTAGAAGCTAGAAGCTCGTTGTTCAACATGAGATTGTTTATTTGTGCTTGTTCCGTTTTCCTCATGTGAGAATTCGCTGGTATAAATTTCTCTCCAAAGACTTCTTTCATGGTGTTCCACAATTTATGTTGCATCTGCATTTTCATTTAATTGTATATATTGTTTAATTTCTTCTTTAATTTCATCTGTGACCCACTGGTTGTTCAGGAGGGTGTTATTTAATTTCCATGTGTTCATAGATGTTTTGCAATTTCTTTTACCATTCCCAATTTCATTGCATAATTGTCAAATAATATGTATTGGATAATTTCAATTCCTTTGCTTTTACTTAAGCATGTTCTATGGGCTAGCATATGGTCCATTTTAGAGAACATACCATGTGCAGCAGAGAAAAATGTGTACTTTGATGTTGGGTGGAACACTCTGTAAACATCTACTATGTCTATTTGTTCACAGGGTTGGTTGAGTTCAGATACTTCTTTACTGATTTTTTTGGTTGATTTATCTACTTGTAATAATGGTGTGCTTAGGTCTCCCACTATAACTGTGTTATTGCTTACTTGATTTTTCATGTCTATTAATATTTGTTTTATGTAACTGTGTGCTCCTGCATTTGGAGCAAACATTTGTAATTGTTACCTCTTCCTCTAGAAGTTTCCCACTAATGAGTATGTAGTGACCGTATTTATATTTTTTTGCTCCTTCTTGGTTTGAAATTAACATTGCCCACAAACAAAATAGCTATCACTGCTTTTTTCTGGGTTCCAGATGCACAGAGTATTGTTTCTATCCTTTGATTTTCAGTCTATGAGTTTCTTTTTGAGTTCGATGTGTTTCTTGAATGCAGCATATTGTTGGCTCTTCTTTATTGACCCATTTTGCAAGTTTGTTTCTTTTGATTGTTGAATTATGACCATTTACATTGATGATTATAATTGATATTGGCTTACTATTATTGAGTTATTTTCCTGCCCTTGTTTCCCTGTTTTCCTCATCTGTTTCATAGCTTGCCCTACCGGGTGGGTTGTTTTTATTGCTATTCTTGGAATCCTGGTCATATTTATGTCTATCTAGAGTAAAAATCCCTTGAAGTCATTTGCTCACATACTGGACAACAAATTGATAGACTTTTATCTTACCTTACAGGACTTGCCTGAATTAGTTTACACGTGTATTGATTTTACCTTTGTGCTAGAGAGAATTTGTTTGCAATACCAGGACAAAGTTCACCCTCTATATCCTTCCCTCCCTCCATATGTCTTTACCTCTTCCTGGAGGAAAGAGGAGGCAGATATGTCAGTTATTCTGCATAAGCTCTTTGTTTATTAAAAGGTTTTTTCCTTTGTTCATTCTGCATTCTTTTCTCTTATTTTTCTTTTATTTTTTTTCTTCTATCTCCACTGAACTCTACATTTTTATTTTTGAAGAGAATAAAACCAAATGAAATGAAAGAGAATAGAGTCAATCAAAAGAAAACAGTGAACATGCTCCAGGACTTCAACACAAAAGAAAATCAATAATGGCTCCCATAATGCCTCCTGTTGTCTTCACGATAACAGCCCGTACCCCAGGCATAATAAAATCAAACAAAATCGTACAGAATAAAAGCAACAGAAAGAAACAGTGAAAGCACTACAGGGCTTCAAAACAAGATACTAGGAAATCAATAATGGCTACCAGCATATATTTTGTTTTTTTTGAAACAGCTGTCCATGCCAACAAATATAATAAAATTATACAAACCAAAGCAAAATAAAACCAAACAGAACAGAACAATAACAACACGAGTTTCAAATCACGGTAACAGATTAACCACGGCCACTGCCTTCCCTTTTCAGACACTTCGTCCTCTTTCACTTGCACAATATCTATTGTGCATTTTGGATCCCACTAACTCTTTTAGGTTTTTACCCTAGGGAGACAACGCAATATTCACCCGTGTGACTCTGCACCATTCCACCCGTGAGCATGACCTCAGGTTGTACCCATTTACCTGCGAGAGCCTCGAGGTCATCTTTCTTTATATCTGAGTAGCTTTCTTTTTTTTTTTTATTTAAGAGGAAAAAGAGAAAAACACAAAACAAACCAAAGCGGCGTAAGGGTACACGCAATACAGAACTACAAAACAAAACAAAACAAAACAAAACAAAAAAAACATAACAGTAAGAAATTACCTGCTAGTAGATTACACACTATCTTCTTGAAAATAGTTCCTCAAGTCACAGTATCAAAGAACACAAGGTGGACATTCAAACAGGGAGACTGCAAACAGCTGTGTTCAATGTTCCAAAAACATTGATAAAGTCAGCTATTTAACACCCCCAAACACACTTGCTGTTATATCCGTTAGAGCTCTTTTTCTTTTTTTTTTTTTCCCTCTCTTTTTTACAACAAAATTTACACATCTTGGATTTTATTACTCCTTAGTGCTTATTACTTTCTTTGGGGGGGGGAAGAATACAGTCAAATATGGCAAAACAAAGCTGTCAGTCAATACCAAGGATAGACATAGCATATGGTGTAGAACAGAGTACAAGTTTATCAACAATGGTTATCAACGTTGTCCCTTGTTTCCTTAAAAAGAATTGTCTATCTTATTAGATATTATAAAGTTGGACAAAACAGTAGAGAACAAGACCAATAAAACTTAGGCATTGTAAACATTACAGGACTTCCAAAGAAGACAATAGTCAAACCAGAATGGGTATCTTAGTGAATCTTATTGTCTTCAAAGTAGTTGCCTATGTCTTCAAACTTGATACTATCATATAGAATGGAACAGAGTCTAATCAGTCAAAACAAGATCGTGGGAGTACTACAGGACTTCAAAACAAGTTAATAGGAAATCGAAAAGAGTTACTATTTATATATCCTAATTTTTTGAATTTTTTCTTTAATTAAGACAAACATAAGAAATGACTAAATAATTTTTTTTGAAACAATAAGGGGGAGATTGAGATAAAACAGGACATAACAATATAACAATAGAGGTCACAGCATGACTGTTTCAACAACCTAGTACTTAACCACCTTATAACCTGACTTAATAGTAGTTACCATAGTGTCTTTTTCCTTGAAATATTTGGATGAAACTTCATATACTCTAGCTTCAAATATTTTCATATCAAGAAGCCCAGAATAAAGCCTTTCTAATTAATGAGTGAAAACTTTATAAGGCTTCAAGGCCACCTAATGGGGAATCATGATTACCACATATTTTTATATATTTGAATCATTATTTACATTAGGGAAACTATTCGGTATTCACACATGCGAGATTGATTTATTTCACTAATGAGTATGGTCTCAAGCTGCGCCCATTTATTGATAAATATCTCAATGTGATCCTTCTTTATAGCTGAATAATACTCCATTGTATAGAAATACCACAACTTTTTTATCCATTCCTCAGTTGATGGGCACTTGGGTTGTTTCCAAGATCTGGCGATTACAAATTGTGCTGCTATAAACATAGGTGCACATATATCACTGTGGTATGATGCTTTCAGTTCTTCTGGGAATATGCCTAGAAGTGGAATAGCTGGAATAAATGGGATTTCCAGTCCCAACTTTTTGAGAAATCTCCAGACAGATCTCCACAAAGGCTGTACCAGTCTACACTCCCACCAGCAGTGCAGGAGAGTTCCTTTTTCCCCACAGCCTCTCCAGCATTTGTTGTCGGTTTTCTTGATCCTGGCCATTCTTTCAGGAGTGAGATGGTATCTCAGTGTGGTTTTAATTTGCATTTCTCTAATGACCAATGATGATGAGCATTTTTTCATGTAGTTATTTGCCATTTGCATTTCTTCATCTGAGAATTGCATATTCATCTCAGATGCCCATTTTTGGATTGGATCTTTGAATTTCGGAGGTCTGAGTTTCTTTAATTCTTTATATGTTTTAGACAAGAGGCCCTTGTCTGAGAGAGAGTTCACTAAAATCTTTTCCCAGTTTGTGGGTTTTCTTTTCACTATGCTGGAGATTTCTTTTGATATGCAGAAACTTTTTAATAAGAAGTGGTCCCAGTTATTGATTCTGGGAAGTATTTCCCGTGCGGTTTGAGTCCTGTTCATGAATTCTCTACCTACTCCTATGTCTCCAAGGTTTCTACCTATTTTGTCTTCCAATAGATTTAGTGTTTCTGTTTTAATATTCAGATCTTTGACCCATTTAGATTTTAATTTAGTACATGGTGATAGACATGGGTCTCTGAGTAGCTTTCTACTGTCCTGTGTTTCTTAGCCACTCTGCAGCTGATGGGCAAGCTACCCCCACTGCTCTCTGGTTCCCTGTCACATAGAGCTTTGTTCTCTCCTTTGATTTTCAATCCGTGAACCTGTGTTGAGTTAAATGTGTTTCTTGTATAAAGCATCTTGATGGGCCCCGTCTCCTGATCTACTCTGGAAGCCATCCACATTAACGGTTATGGCCACCACGCACTGGTTCGTCTCTGCCATGCTATTTTCCTGCCATTGGCTGCCCACTTTTCTCCTCCACTCAGCTGTCTGCCCTGCTCAGTGATCCTCCTCTGCTGCTGCTCCTGGAACTGTGGTCCTGTTCATCTCTCTCTAGAATGGCCTTCAGTATTCTTTGAGAGTTGGTTTGGTGGTCATGAATTCCGTCAGCTGTTCTTTGTCATGGATGCATCTTGTTTCTCCATTAATTTTGAAAGATAGTTTTGCAGATACATCAGTCTGGGTTGGAGGTCATTTTCTTTTCAGGACTTGGAGTTCTTCACTCCAAGCTCTTCTGGACTTGAGGGTTTGCGTTGAGAAGTCTGTCGTGATTCTGAGGGGCTTCCCTTTATAGGTGATCTCATAGATTTTCTCTAACAGCCTTTAATATTCTTCCCTTGTGCTGAATTTCTGGGATCTTGATTATTGTATGTCTGGTGTAGATTTATTTTGGTTATGGCCAGCTGGAGCTCTCGATGCCTCACTTATCTGAAAGTCACTTCCTTTCCCCGTGCTTAGGAAGCTTTCTGCCGTTATTTCTGTAAATAGACCTTTAATGTCATTTGTGTGATCCCTGCCCTTTCACTCACACCTATTTTTCTTGAGTTATGTTTCTTTGCGTTGTCTTGCAGCCGTTGGGTTGTTACTTCTTGGTTCCTTGTTATTTTTAAGAGATCTTTCCTTCCACAATCACAAGCTGTGAACCTCTCAAAAAAAAAAAAAACAGATTGAAGACCTGGGTATTTGTGGAAATACCCAGGAGGGAAGTAGCTGTATTGAGTGAAACCTCCAGTTCTGGGGGGATCGCCACACTGATTTCCATGGTGGTTGCACCAGTCTACACTCCCACAACAGTGGAGAAGGTCCCGTTTTCCCCACAGCCCCACCAACACCTGTCATTAGTTGTTTTCTTGACGACAGCCGTTCTTTCTGGAGTGAGATGGAGCCTCAATGCTGTTTTAATTTGCATTTCACGAATGACCAGTGATGGTGATGCAGATATCAGGAAATGGAAAGACACCCCACATTCCGGATAGTCAGAAATACTGGTACAACATACTCATAAGACGAAAAGTGATATACAGATTTAATGCACTACCAATCAGAATTCCAACAGAATTCTTTACAGCATCAGAAAAACAATCCTAAAAATCACATGGCACCAGAAACAACCCAGAACAGCAAAAACAATCCCAGACAACAAGGGCAAACAGGTAAGGCATCACAATCGCAGATTTCAAGTTACGTTGCAAAGCTTCGAAATAAAAGAGACGGCATGGTGACAGTCAGTGTTACCAAACTGAGGGTACAGCAGCGTCTCCAGGCTCCTTCAGCCATCTGATCTTTGACAGAGAGTCCAGAAGTGTACACCGGAGGGAAGATGGACTTTAACAAAAGGTGCCTGGCAAACTGATTGTCTACGTCTGAAGAATGAATCTAGATCCGTGTCTCTCACCCAGCACCAAACCTAAGGCATGGAAATAAAAAGGTGTCTGAACAGAACCCCAACTGAACAAGAGGTAACACCAACAATCAACATGGGGGATTATAGCAAATTACAAAGTTTATTTCAAATTAGCACAGCACATGAAAACAAGCAACAAAGAGACAGCCTACACAATGGGGAAAATACTTACCTGTTACTCCTTGAACAGAGGACTATACCTACATTAGATTAACAGATAAGAATATTAGACTCCCCGAGAAAAGATCCTTCAAAAATAGGCAATGGAAATGAATATATATTTTGTTAAGAACAAACCAATGACCAATCCATAAGAAAATGTTCAGCGTCTTTGGCCTTTAGAGAAATGCAAACAATGCTAAAGTTTCACGCAGCTATAAAGTAGAGTAATCTCGAGGCTCCTGTAGGTAAATGGACGCAACTGGAGGTCATGTTCATGGGTGAAATAGTTCAAACTCACACGCGTGACCCCGAGCATAAGAAACAGAAGGAGTTGGTGGGATCCAAAAGCAAAATAGTTAATGTAAGAGCAAAGGGAGGAAACACCTGCGAGGGAAAGGTGGAAACTACTGGGAATGTCTTATTGTCTTGTCTTGGACTCTTGCATTGTTTACACAATTTTGTTAGGTCTGGCTTTGTTCTGTCTTGTTTTGTTAGACTTTACACTGTCTGATGGTAGGGGCAGCTATTTTGAATATAAAGGGATATAGTATGGTAATCTTGATTTCCTATCATATTGCTGTGAAGTCATAATGCTTTCATTCACTTGCTTGATTGGTTGTATTCTGTTTTGTTTGATCTTATTATGTTGGTGGTATGAACAGCTATTTTGAAGAAAATGAGACATTATAGTAGCCATGCTAATCCTATCATCTTGCTTTGAAATCCTATCATGCTTTTGTTTGTCTGGTTTTTTTTTTGTTGTTGTTCTATCCTGTTGTGTTTTCTTTGATTTTATTATGTGTGATGGTATGGACAATGTTTTTGAGGCAAATGAGATATTATAGTAGCCATTGTTCATTTCCTGTCATCTGGTTTTGAACTCCTGTAAGGCTTTCATCCTTTTGAATGGTTTTATACTATTTTTCTCTGTTTGCTATTATTGTGTGTGAAGGTGCAGTCAACTATTTGGAAGAAAACAAGAGACATTATGGTAGCTACTGTTGATGTCCGGTGGTCTTGTTGTGAAGTACTGTGTCGCTTGCATTGTTCTGTTGTGATTTACTTTGTTCTATTCTCTTTTGTTTTATTCTCTTTAAAATAAAAAATTAAAAATCAAATGAAATAAAATTTCATCTTACTCCAATAAGAATGGCTATGATCATGAACTAAAAACAAAATTGATGGTGAGGTTGTGGGCAAAAATCAACCTTGGAATATAAATTAGGAAGACTGTAAGAAATCGGTACAGGGATTCCTTACAAAATAAAAAATATAAATTCTCTTCCACCCAGCTGGCCCCCTTCTAGCACGCCTTCCTGAAGGAGTTAAAGACAGAGTATTACAGTGATAATTTGCACCCGTGTTTACAGCAGCACAGTTCATAACAGCTAAATTTTGGAAGCGCCTACATATCCACCAAAAGTTTAATGGATAAAGAAAACATGGTATTTATAAACAATGAGTACTAGAAAGAAGGATAAATGCTGTTTATAGGAAAATAGATGCACCGTGAGGTCATAGTAAGTGAAGTGAGTCACACACAGCAGGTTAAATACTGAATGACTCCTCGTATATGGGAAATTCTAAGTCAGAATAATTCCAAGAGCAACATTAAACATACATGGTAGAAAACAGAATAGACTTTAAGGAGATGGGTGTTCTGGGGATAGAGGGTAACGGGGGAGGGAGGCAGTGAAGCTTTGACATTTGCACGTCTGTCCCCGTACTCCACAGCGAGCGTGTTTATTTTGTACTGCAAACACAGGATGGGAAAATCCTTTACAGGATTCCACCTCCAAGCCTCCTAATGCTTCACTGAGAAAGGTCGTATGTCATGCTCTTGGCAAGTATTTGGAGGAAAGATCACCAGACTGGCAAGGGCAAGGCTGGGCTGGTCCGCCTCTCGTGGCACCTGAAATCTCCAGTGTGCCCTTTAACCCGCTACACCCAGGCCAGAAAGGAGGGGGTGGCTGTGAACTCAGGGGCTCAGAGTCACCTTAACACAAACTCGATCTCACCCCAGACCAAAAGGGTCAAGTTCTAAGGGTTCAGGTCAGTGCTGTGTGCCTCTGGGGTGATGATTACTTCCTATACCCAGCTCCCTGCCCCCAAGTCTTGGCCTCCTGCCCAGGCAGGAAGGGGGCAGCCGAGGCAGGGGATCAGCTGGCATAGCTCAGCTGGGTGCAGCCCCTGATGGTGTCAGCAGCCAGGAATAAACAAGTCCCAGGAGCATGGTGAGCAATTCCTGCAGAAAGAAGTTAAGACAGGAGGGCTGGTGGGTTGGAAGGTCCTGGTCCAGGTGGGAAGGGGTTGCATGGAGCTGAGAAGGGGGCTCCATGCAGGGATGGGGACAGGGAAGTGGAGGGTTTCCGGGAAATAGTCGCTGGCCGTCTCTCTAGGATCCTCACAGCTCTGCTGCTGTCAGCATCCCTGGGGGTCGCCATCCCCTTCCCAGACCTCAGGAACCCCATTCTCTCTGCCCTGCAGGATGACACAGCTGAGCCCGGCCTGGCTGGGCCTGGGGCCCGTGGCAGCCTCCCCTTGGCTGATCGGGCTCCTGGTTGGGGTTTCTTGGCTCCTGGCCCGAGTTCTGAGCCGCATCTATGCCATCTATGAAAACTCTGGTCGCCTTCAATGTTTCCCACAGCCCCCCAAAAGGAACTGGCTTCTGGGTCACCTGGGCATGGTGAGTGAGGCAGCAGGAGGGTCCGGGCACCGGGTGGAGGGGCTCTCAGGGCTCAGGGAGCTGGGGCTCAGCGGAGGTCCTGGTCTGGGGCAGCAGGGAAGCACGGGAGGTGTGGCTCGGTCCTGTGGGTGACTCCTTCCGTGGCGCCGCCCAACCTGTCCTTCCTCTCTGTCCTCCCGTTCATAGTCCGCTTCAGATTCATTTCACGCCAGGTTTCCTCACACTGGGGGCCTCAGTGTGGGCTCCGTGTACACAGAGAGAGCCCCTGGTGTTCCCCTGCTCTCTGCAGCTGGACCTGAGGCCCGGGAGCAGCGCTGTCCAGGGGCTGCTCCTGGACTGTGTCCTTGGGTCAGCCCATCTCTAGGTTTTTGCTTTTTCACAGCAGCGAAATTTGATTCCCTCAAGCAGTACAGGGCACATCTGCCCCTCACAGGGTTACAGGCTGCCCCCCGTTGCCCTCCCCGGTACCCTCACCTGCCCTCACTCTCTTCCCCTAACGTGACACAACGCGCCCTGTCCCAAACATGCTTAAGAGTTGTCACTCATTTCCCCTTCACAAGCTTCCCGTGACGCCCTCCACCCTCTGCAGGGCACACGCTGGTCTCTGAGTTAGTGACATGGCCTTGCTTGCTTGATTGTAAAGGGAACAGTTGACGGCTTTGTGTGTAGCTTCCGTGAGCTTTTGCAGAGGGTGCTCTGTGTCAGAGCCCGGGCGCTGCAGGTGCTCACGGAAGGAAGCCACCACCCTGATGGAGACTTCAGAGGTCACCTTTGTGCTCTGAGGGCCACCTTCCCTGGAATGGCCCTGGTGTGGGGCTCCTCAGCTTAACCTGAGCCTCAGGTGGTGAGGACCGGTCAGGTCATGAGAGATGTGAAGTAAGCCCTAGGGACAAGTCCTGAGGCCACACTGTGGAGCATAAACCATGTAGTGGCAAAGGTACAGGGTCCCTCTGTCCTTAAAGTCCAGACGCCTGTCACTGCAGAGACTGATTCCTCCGGAGGCTGATGGGGCCCCCTTGTGGCTCCAAGGATAGCTGTTCAGTCAGGGTTCTCCAGCATAAGAGAACCAGTGGTCTGTGCATGCACACAAACACTTACACGCACAGACACCGAGGGTCTTGTGTCACTTAATAGTCAGGACTGGCTTTAAGAAATCCACCCTGGGGCACATTTTCCCTTGGCAGTGTAAGAGAGTGTGCCCTGCAGGCGTGGAGGTGGTGTCATCTGCAAACACCTGGGCTGTGGGGGACAAGCTGTGGGTGTGGGTACATACACAGAGCTGAGCAGGGCTGGATCCGGAGTTTGCTCAAGGCCAGCCTGGACTGTGTGGTGAGACCCTGTCTCAGAAAGACAAAAAAGTGTGCACCAGGGCTTGGAAGAGTGAGTCTGTTTGAAGGTCTCATCCTGCCTCGGTCAATGTCTTGCTCAAGACATCTCTCCCTGAGATAAGCACTGCCTAGTAATAAATAGAGGAAGGAAACTCATACTTGATGTCCTCTTTGATAATGGGGAGAAGCAGGAACAGTTGTTTCATGTGGTGGAGACGACCAGCCTGGCACAAGAAAACTTTCATCTCCTCTCAGAGAAGGCCCCACCCCAGCGCTTCAAGGGATGTGCCCTGAAATGCTGAGGCCCCCACTCCTGAGTCAGGCGCTGGAGACAGCCTGGGAGCCTACAAGAGACATGATAATCTGCTCTTGTGAAGGCAGAGGGGAGAGGGTGGGTGATGAACAGCTGAACAGGAGTGTGAGGAGTGGATACAAGAGCAGGGCAACTGGGGCCAGGGGTCTAGCTGGGCGGCATGAACACCTGCCTGGGAAGTGCACGGTCCTGAGTTCGATTCCTGGTACCAGGAAAAAAAAGCAGGGCAACCTCATCTCCCAAAGGCAGGGCCAGCTGGTGGGGAAGGCTTCATGGAGGAAGTGGGATTTCAGCCAAGATGTCCTATTCCCAGGGCAGGGACAGAGAGAGCAAATGTTCCCAGGAATAGCACATGCCAAGTCCCTGGGGTAGGAAAATGAGCGGGACCTTAAAAAAGGTAAAAGGAAAAAGGTGATTATTACATGGGGCTTGGGCAGGGGAGACTAGGGTGTGGCTCAGGGACCCTAAAAAGACAAGAGGATCTTCCCCCAATCCCAGCCATCCTCAGATGACATTTGTCCCTCTGGCAACACTGCCTGTTATACACCATGGCAGGTGATGTCAACCTCACCTGGGAAATGCATTTCACCTAGATTAGGGAACAGTCACCTTAGAGCTAATTGCAACTCAAAGTTGGGTGGTAAAGACAGAATCATTGGGACTTCCAGGAGAACATGGTGGATAGATAGCAGCAGCTTCAGAGGCTCTCTGAGAAACCGCACTTAAAATCCAGGAATGGTGCCAGGCGAGAAATCCTAAGCAAGGGGAGATATACTTTGCTGACCCAGGAACGAACTAAACTAAGAGAAACCAACTGGAAACGCAATCCCGGTGATATAACAGGAACAGATAAGGTCTCAGCGCAGAAGCTGGACCCTGCGCTACTGGAAGCTGCAATTTGAATTTCCTGCAGTCGCTGCTGCGTCCCAATCGGCACAGCAAGGAGAGAGGCCCAAAAGCTCTGAGAGTGGGAAGTGGTGAATGGAGTTGAGAACAGGACTGGCTGGGAGCCCTGCATCGATCTGTGGTGAGTGAGCGGATCAGGAACCCTTCCATAGAGTATGAGGCTTCAGCAAAGGACATACTGGGACCGGGCCGACTAGTGGGAACAGGATGCTGCAGTGACTACAGTCACATATCCTCCTCTCGAGCAGGATTGGTGGGCAGTGACTGGCCTGTGTGATGCCGCTGACTAAGACCCAGTAGTCTAGCCCAAACCAGATCCCAGCGCCTGGAGGTGCACCCTAGTGGTAAAGCCTTCAGTAGGTTGACCTGGAGGGGCAGGCCCAGCATAGGCTGCCCAGGTCTGTGTCTTCCTAGTACACTGCAGTGGGCGGGAACACCTACCCGGCACTATTCAAACAAACTGTAACCGACAAAGAAAGAAACTGGGCCTCCTATATTCGCTTGTATAAAAGGAACAAAAAGATATGGGAAGAGGGAGCAACAAGAAAGGGTCCTCAGCCCCCAACCCTGAGAAACATGCAATATCAGACACGGCACCAATAGACATAAAGCGCTATCTCCAGAGCCTCATAGACGAGTTCAGAAATGAAGTTAATTAACGACCTGAAGCAAGACACAAGCAGAATAGTTAGAGAAATGCTAAGCACCACCCAAGAAGAAAACAGATGGTGGAATGGAAGAACAGAAAAAGAGGGGAGAATTGTTTGATGGAGAAAATAGAGAAAACATAGAATACATGAAGCAGGTTCAAAAAGATTACCAGGAAACTAAAAACTCTATTGAAAGCTGGCATAACAGCTTGAAAGAAACTAAGGATAGATTATCTGAACTGGAGGGAAGATTTGTAATGTGGGAGCATGAAATGAAAAACTTCTTAAAAATAACAAAAAAAAAACAAACAGCAACAATATAAAAGCTAGAAGATGATAAGAGGATCTATAACTTAAGAATTAAGAACATAAAAGAAGAAGTAGGGACACAAACAAGTGGGCTACAAAAGCTATTCACAGAAATAATCCAAGAGAATTTCCCTAATTTAGCAAAAGGTAAAGATACTCAGATGTATGAGGCATACAGGACCCCAGCAACCTACAACCCAAACAGAGCTACACCCAGGCATATAATAATCAAAATTCCAGAAATCCAATATAAGAACAGAATATTAAAAGCCGTCAGAGACAAGAAACAGATCACTTACAAGGGAACACCCATCAGAATTACAGCAGATTTCTCGGCACAAACCATCAAATCACGAAGAGCGTGAGGGGGAAATAATTCAAGCTTTGAAAGATAACAACCTCCAGCCAAGATTGATATATTCTGCACAACTGTCCCTAGAAACTGATGGAAAAACAAGGTGCTTCCAGGATAAAGAAGAACTAGGGGAATTTGCAACCACCAATTCAACTCTACAGAGATTACTGCAGGATATTCTAAAAAAGAAAAATACCAAGATTCCAAAAACAGTGGCACAGAGGTCACAATGAATGGAGCAGAAAGCGAAATGAAGAAGACAAACTGACAGCTAATGACAGAAAAAGAGCTCAACAAAAATGAGGCAGAAAAGATCAGATGGTAGGAACAGCTATTTTGGAGAAAACAAGACATCATAATAGCTAGTGCTGATTTAGTATCATCTTGTTTTGAAGTCCCATCAAACTTGTATGCTTCTGTCTCCATTGGTATTAAAGGGTTGTATCTTATTGAATTTTATTATATATGATAATATAAGTAAAAACTTTTATAGACAAGGAGATTATACAGAAACCACTGTTCATTTTCTGTTAATTGGTTCTAAATACCCTGTAATAATGTCATTCTCTTGAATGGTTTTACATTGTCTTGATATGTTTGGTGCTACAGTATACAAAGTTATACTCCAAGATTTCAAGGAAAGAGACACTATGGTAACTATTTTTATGTCAGGATATCTTGTGGTGAAACACTGTTTTGCTTAAATGGTTATGTTTTGACCTGTGCTGTTCTGTTGTTATGCCCTCTTTTAGCTCAGTCTCCCCCTTTTTTTAATTATTTACTTTTTTCTTTTTATCTTTTAATTAAGGGGAAAATAAATAAAAAATAGCAGGATACATTATAGTAACCCACTTTGATTTCCTATTAACTTGAGTTGAAACCCTGTATTGCCCTCAACATCTTGTTTTGACTGATTTTCACCTATACTGCTTTGCTTGATAGTACCACGTTACAAAGTATAGGCAACAACTGTGAAGACAATAAGATTCATTATGACGCCCATTCTGGTTGACTATTATCTTCTTTTAAAGTCCTGTAATGTCTCCAATGCTTTGGTTTTATTCTTAACTGTTTTGTTCAATTTTATTATAACTGATGATATAGGCAATTCTTCTTAAGATAGCAAGAGGCAGTATGGTAACCATTGTTGATCACCTTGTATTTTGTTTTTACATTGTCTATTATGTCCATCCTTTTGATTTGACTGACTCTGTTCTGATATGTCGCATTTGGTTTTACTCTCTTCAAAAAAAGTAATAAGAACTGTGGGAGTAATAAAACCCAAAATATGTAATTGTCATTGCACAAAAGAAAAGAAAAGAAAGTGCTCTAAAGGTTATAACTGCATATATGTTTGAGTGTATAAGATAGATAACCATATTACTGAGTTTTGTTGGATCACTGAACAAAACCGTTTGCACTCTCACTGTTTGAAAGTCCACTTTATATGCTTTTATTTTGTAACTTGAACAACTATTTCTAAAAAGAGAATATGTAACCTATTAACTAGTGATTTCTTACTGTTTATTTTTTAAATTTTGTATTACTTGTACCCTTTTTCTGTTTTTTTTCTTTTTATACTTAAATTTTAAAAATAATAGAAAAAAAAGACAGAATCATTTTCTTCCTTTTCTCTCAGTATTTACTGAGCACCTGTAAGGTACCAGGCGTGGAACACAGCGCTGAGTGTGGTCCTAGGCTCTTAGACCCCGCAGGCCAGTGGGGAGGCAGGGTGGTGACAGACACGGAACTTATGCAGCCGTCGGAGGAATATCACTGGGAGGAAGCAGAAGTGTCGGTTCCCCCACCTCCAACTGCTGTCTGCACCTTGCTGCTCATTAGACATCGGAGTCCAGGCTTGAGGCTCAGTGGGGGGACTCCCCGGGAAGCCCTCCCTAGAGTGGGGTGTGCTGGGACTTTGTCTCCATCTGCCTGCACCTCTGTGGCTGATTCTCAGAGAACTTTTAATTTGCACAAATGAAGTGGACTCGAGATTGCCTGTTAACTTTTAATGAGTCCCCGGGTGTCACGAAAAACCCCGTGGTGTGTTCACTGAGAAAACTTGGAATTGGTTTCCTGGGGATTGTTTTGACAGCAAAGTCTAGCAGGCGAAGCAGGTAGATGGCCTTCGGGGCTTTTTAGTGGTACTCAGGGCGTTCATCTCAGGGGGCTCCGATGTCCTTCAGGAAGGATCCCAGAGCTTCTGACCGAAGGGCACTGAGAGCTTGGGAGCCCAGCTGGAGGTGGAGGGTTCAGACACATTCCACTAGCTGCCCGGGGCGGGGGACCCGCCACCACTTCTGCTGAGTTCTCTGAGGATTTGTCTTTTTCTTTAAACAGACTCCAGCTGGTCACCAGTGTGGGCAGTTTCTGTGCAAGTTTGTAAACACAAACCAACAGGCAATGGGAGACTTGTTTGTAGCTTTGATACGGTTCATGTCTCAGGGCACCAGCTCCAGATAGACGGTACAAATCCCACATGGTTTTAACTAAAGAAATTGACCTCTCTGAGCCTCCTTCTGCAAAGGCGAGGCTAATGATATCAGCACCGCCTCGCCGTGAGCTGCGAGTGACCGTGCTCACACTTAGGAAGACTCAGTGAAGGCCAAGTAGTGTGATTTCAGTGACTCCTGCAGGTGTTTGTCAATCGACTTCTTCATGGTCGTCTGCACAGCGTCATCCACCCTGTCCCCTTTCTTCTGAACTTCTCCAACAGTTTCTGGATTCTAGGCTCTGGGAACCCAAGCACAGAGCAATGCATGACCAAGTCCCCTTCCTTTCCAGTGTTAAGTTCCTAGTGGGAAAGCTAACTCACAAGCACATGAGTGAGTGGACAGGACAGACTCACAGAGGTGTAAGTGCCTGCTGTGCGTGGATGCTGCTTATCTCTGAAAGTTTGGGTGCAGGAGGCTTGGGCCCCGCTGTGTCGGGATTAAAGGGTAAGGTCAGGGATTTGAGGCCAGTTCTTCGGGAACTTTGTCATTTCACTTGTGTGTGGCTTGGTTTCACTCCCTCGCTGTGTGGATCGGTCCTATGCCAGGTTCTCTGGATGGTGTGGAGAAGGGAACCACCTTATGCTCCTCAACTACCTGCAGAACCCTAGGGCAAATGGGCTACGTCAGCTCACCCAGCCATCACCAGGAAAATCCTAGCAATATATTTTGTGGCATCTTCCTGTTAAAATACAAAATCAAAGGTGTATCCAAACTACAAGTTGGGGTGTGGTAACTCCCCTGTGACTTCTGACATAGTCATATGCGATGTTTAAGCTGAGACCAGGAATAGATACACAGGGCTAAGTAGGTAAACTCATGCATACTAATAGTAACATTTAGTTAATTTATGCAATCTGTGAGTGAATAATTCAAAGTATCAGGAAACAGGAATCATGTACACCTCCCCTTGTGCCCGTAGGCAAATTTTTCTCTACGTTAGGTGCCAGTGTGTGGGCCCTTTGTTCTTGGGACATAGACAGGTTGAGATGACCTGGTTTTTCTTCCAAGTCTTTGCATGGATTTACATCGCCAGGCACCATGTAGAAGATCCCTGATCCTTCAGACCTTCCCCAGACTTCTGAAGGGTACAAACTCCTTCTCATTCTTGTGTTTCTCAAATGTGGTTGCAGGTTCTTTAGCTCCTAATCTTATTCCTTGATGTCTTCATGTGGATGTGGTTCGTGTGATAGCATCTATCTGTTCTTTGTTTTGTTATAAATCCTTCCACATTCTGAGCCAGTGAAGACTTTCTTCCATACGACCTTGTCAAATCTTTAAAGATCTATGCGGTGTACTTAAGTCCTTAAATTACAGGAAAGCATTTTTGTATAATAATGGAGGTGTTGCAAAGTCATGATCAGGACCTTATTAAGGTGTATTTTTCCCCCCACTGCTTTTCTATATGCTTTATTCAATTATGAGGTGACCATATTTGCATTGGTCTCCCTGAGTATCTTCTTGTCCAGTTGCTGGTTTTTTCAACAGCCTACAC
This sequence comes from Cavia porcellus, assembly GCF_034190915.1. Lineage (NCBI taxonomy): Eukaryota > Metazoa > Chordata > Mammalia > Rodentia > Caviidae > Cavia > Cavia porcellus. The sequence continues at coordinate 67,086,680 of NW_026947500.1, forward strand.
TCAGAATTCCCGTACGTTGGAGCCTGGGCTGTGGAAGGTGAGTATTCTGAGCACGGGGACCTCTGGATGGGGTAGAAAAATGCACAGGCACAGTGCCCTGAAGTCAGGATGACACCGCAGGTGAGGTCCCCAAGGAAAGGGGCTGCTGACAGCCACACGCTGTTCCAGAGCAGTGAGGCTGCAGCCTTGGAGAGAGGACAGTGGTCTTAGCTGGCAGCACTGACCACTTGGAGAAGTCTCCCTGCCAGGGCCTGTACCTAGAGCCGCACCCCCAAAAGGGAGCATGGCCAAGGCTCGAAAGAATAAGACCCACGGCATGGGTTTTGGGCTCTACTCATAGGCTTTTATTTCAGGAAATCTTTCCATTTGTTGGTCTTTGTGATTTTTTCTGGTTTCTTCATGCCAAACCAGAATTTGAAACGCAACATAGCTGCATTTCCATATAGAACATACCAAAAATTATATACATATAATATTATATATAGAGTATACCTAAAATTAATAAAAGTCTTAAAATGTCCCAGTACCCAATGTACCCTCAAAAATGTGGTTTCCTCAAGCCCGTGTTTTTCTCATCAAAAGCCATGTAAAAACTGTGTGTTAATTCATGCGTGCATCTTAGGCAATTTTATTTCATAATGATCCCATACATTCCCCCTAGTTAGGTCATTTCTTCTCTGGATGAGATGGATTTTTTTCCTGTAGGAAGCACTATAAGCCTGGCACACTGGGACACATTTGGAATCGCAGCTACGTGAGAGACCAAAGCAGGAAACCTACAAGGTGAGCCTGGGCATCTTAGCAAGAGCCTGTCTCACAATAAAATTTAAAAATGGCTCGGGGTGCAGCTCAGCGGTGGAGCGCTTGCCTGGCAAGTGCGAGGTCCTGGGTTTAAATTTAATTCCAGAAAACAGTTCTGCAAGCTGTGTGCATGCATTGGCTCATCCCAATGTTATTTTGCATGTGAGCAAAATTTAAGAGCGGGGCAAAGAGGACAAAGACACAGCGCGAGGACTGGCCTTCGGGGCCTCTTTCCTTCCTTGAGGGAAGCTGGGGCGAGGTTTCTGAGCTCACACGTTCAGATGAAGTTGAACACGCCCGGGTCCAGGGAAAGCTGGCTCAGCAGGGCTGTGGCTTCTCACACATCCATATTTTTCCAGTTATAAGTGGACCAGCGACCGGATCCTTGACGCATGTACACAAAACCATAGTGTCAGGTCTTCTTGTTCCCAGTTACTGTGACGACACATACACAGGTCAGTCGGGTTCTGTGATAACAGAACAGAGAAAAAGTACATCCAGCCCTTTCCTGGGTTCTCCCCGCCAAGGTCCCACCTGAAAATCTTCAGGCCAGCATCTGGGGTATTGGATATGTCCAAGAAAATCTCCATGCCACACGTTCTACTAGAATTCCTATGTGCTGGAACTACTCACAGTTTCAGGGAGGACTGTCGTGTGCTCACCAAACACTGCATAAAGTCCCTGTCTTCACTGACTGAATGCAAATAGCCACACTCTGCTGTGAGAACGGAAATACTCACAGGCAGCACGGTGTCACCCTAGAGGTCAAATAAGTTCCACTTAAGCGTTATGACTTTGTAACATCATCTAGTAAACTTCTCCCATCACAAGTGAAATGCCTGGATCCAAATAGACAAGTGAGTTGAGATCTCTGGCACTCTGGGACCTCAATTTGAGGAAATCATGCCTTTTGGCAAGGACAGATCCCCGCTGCATTGTATCCCCTTCTCCATGTGGCCCAGGTGAGGGCAGTGGCTGTCCACGCTGGGTGGCGTCTGCCCAGGACAGAAGGGAAATCGGGGAAGTTACAGAGGATCCTGGTTCCGAGCACCCCTCACAGTCCTTAGAGCTGACCAGAGCATCACGGTCCCCTCTCCACCCGCAGGAACTGCACAGGGCAGACATTCCCCATGGCCAAGATGAAGGTGGTGTTGGTGATGACCCTGCTGAGCTTCTGTGCCCTCCCCGATGATGTCGAGTCCATCAGGAAGCCGGAGCTGATCCTGCGCACAGAGAGTGGGCTGTGGCTGCAGATGGAGCCGCCGAGCTTGGGAGTATAGGCAGCCCTGAGGCCAGGCCTGGGACCCTGCTGACCCCGTCCTCCTTGGAAGACTCTTAAATAAACTGTTCTGTCACCCGTGTGAGCCTCAGTGCACATCAGCGGTGGTCCATTGGGCCCATGGGCGGGTGAGTGGAGGAGGAGGTGGACCCGGGTCTCTGCATCCAAGGCCCTGACTGCATCTGGCTGAGCACAGGGGCCCTGATGATGGGGTAGAAACTGTGGGAGGTGTTTGTGCAGAAGACAGACCAGAGTCAGCAAGCTTGAGACTGAACGGAAGGCAAGGTGCGTTGCAGCTGCCCTGTGTTTCCACCACCTTGACGTCCGTCTTTCTCTGCTAATACACGCATCTCTCCTCACTCTGGATTGTTGTTTCTGCATACTAAATTATCATATTTATTAACTATCAGTAGCCTGAAGCTGGTAGGACTTTCGTTGTTGTAGAATATGTGTGTGTGTGTGTGTGTGTGTGTGCGTGTGTGTCTTTGCCTGGGTGCCATATTTAAAGAATATAAACAGAATTTGAATAAGGCAGCTTTCCCTGGAGAGGAGCCCTTGAAGTCCTGCTGCTGAAAGTTAATGATAAATACAAGTTGAAGGTTTGTGGTGCTCTGTCTTGTCACCTGCAGTCTGAATTAAGATCTTTTCTGAAAAAAAAAGCCAGGTGTGGTGGCTCATCCCTGTCATCCCAGCAGTCAGGAGGCTGAGGCAGGAGGATCTGTGGGAGCTCAAGACTAGCCCAAGCTACAAAGTGAGCTCAAGCCAGCCTGAACTGCAGAGAGAGACCCTGTCTCAAACATAATCTTTTCTTAACTGCCTGTTCAGTTGTGTGTAGCAGAAGCTGTATCCCATCCAGACTCTTAGCTGCCCAGGTAATAGTTCCTGTTACGGTCCATGTTACTACTGTCTCTTAGAAATGACTGATCCCTGCGGTACATACCTGGTCACTATGATGCATATCATAAGAATCAATCAAAGACAGCCAAGGTACTCTTCCTTCTTGCTTGTGAATCCATAAAAACCTTCCTGCCCGAGTCTTCGGGGCCTGACAGCTTGAGGGACAACTGATTTTCTAGCAGCTCCCGTCTCACATTAATTAAATCTGCCACCAGATCCTGGTTGTTGTTTTCATGTTTCTCTTTGCTGTTGCATCCGGAGTGTCAGCTGGGAAGACCAACCATGCTGTGCTCTTCAGCCCCTGGCATGGCCCTCAGAAATGCAGCAAGGCCCTCTCCAGGTCCTAAGGGGAAGGTGTGCCCTCAGGATTTCTTGAGTCCCCTGGAAGAGGATTCTTGGTTCCTGACTCAGTATCTCACATGAGATCCCAAAGGGAGGAGAACACAGTCTGGACTGGTTTTCAGATAAAGCAAGACCTCCATGGGTACCCCAGTTAGTCTGTCATCCCTGCTTAGCTCCAACAGAAGGGGACTGATCAAATCTCATTAGGCAGGACCACATTTGAGGGAAGGGGATTGGAACGTTTAACCTCTGAGTGCCTGTTGAATGAATGTGTCAGTGAGTAGAAAAGATAATATAATCTATAAGCTGCTGCATCTGTGAACCAAGATAGGAAAGCACTGGTCACAGTGGCTGACTGGTTCCTCATCTGCTTTGCCCTGGCAATTGACATGTGACATAATGGATGCCTTGCACCCTACTTAAAAAAATTGTGCCTAAGTCCCCATGGAGGGTGTGGTGAGATGGGCATCTGAATGGTCTCTCTCTGAGGGGCCCCCAGCCTTTGTGTTGTGCCGTCATTCCAGGGCACACAGTGGCACACAGGAAGTCAGAGGTGGGAACTAATTAGTCAAACCCCACAGTCCCTGGCTGCAGGCAAAAGAGCTTTTCTGAGGTTTTGGAGTTGAAATGAAACCAAACCACTCAAAGGAAAAAAAAATAAAAGAAAAGAGAGGCCCAGTCTTCCTGAGAATTCTGCCTTAACACCCTTGTAGGCTGCTGCACTTGCCCCCAACACTTGTAGCTTCAATCCTGACTTCTGACTCTTCCGCTTGCAGATGGATTCCACTTCTTGTAGGGAGCGGCATGACACCCCATTGCTGCCTCCCCGCCTGCACCTCCGATGGGCACATAATGCGCCTGCCTACATTAACCATAATCCTCTCCTGCTTATGTCATATACCCGGATGTGACGATGACCCTAGGGGCTGGGGATTTAGCTCAGCGGCATAAGCGCCTGCCTTGCAAGCAGGCCGTCGTAAGTTCGATCCCTGGTACCGATAAAAATGAAAAAAGACAAAAAATGAAAAAAAAGACGATGACCCATCAGAAACCACCCTGTAGCCTCTTCCTGTCCCACCAGCCCGCCCTTGGCCCATAAAGGATGCAACCACTTCCCAAATAAGCGAGACTTGATTGGACTCCTCAACTTGTCTCCATCTCTCTTTGTCTCCCACCCTGTTTTATTCATCCCCATTCCCCCTCCAGGTATATACCCCACGGATTGATCCGTGGGCCGGGTCAACTTCTATTGAATTGATTCCACTCAGTACAAAGCTCCCCTCCTGTGGAAGGTGCTCTCTATAGCTGCTTCGGGACCCAGGCTCACCAGCATCACAGAACCTGAGCTCTCCACTGCCCTCTTCTCCCCTCCCTGGGTGCACTGGAGACTCAGAGAGGGAATTTTGTAGCCAAAACATAGAACTGCAAGTATCCCAGGTCCTTCAGACACTCCATTCCCAAAACCTGCCTCTGACATTCTCCTTCAAACCTATTTACTGAGAAAAGGCCTTTTAATCTGAGAACACTTACAACAGTAGAAACTCAAGCAACATGGGTGCCCCAGAGCAGAAGCATCCTAGGGCACTTTCTCTCTACCTGGCTTCTCCTCCACACCAAAGATGCTCCAGCCAACAGATCCTGTGCCCCCTGGATTCCACCCAGAATCACCGTCTGGAGCCAATTCAGATGAAGGAAACATTGAAGGCTCTGGTCCTGGGGGGGGGGTGCTGCTATGAAGGCAGTGTGTTAGTGGAACCCTAACCCTCCCTCTGCTGTCTGCACTATCACCCCCAACCCGGTGGCCTGGAGATTTAGGAGCTGATCATGGAGCCTCAGGAGGGCAGTGTGCACCACCCTCAAAATCCTCATGCCTCTTTGGGCTGATGTTACCTGCTGGCAGGGCCATCCATGTAAAGGTCATGGGCAATGTCAGAGTTTGGTAAACCAGGCTTTTTCCTGGAGTCACCCTAGTGGTTGAAGTCACTAAGCCCCCTGCAGATGTACTCCATCTTGTAGTCAGGCAGCTTAGGGTATGTGGGTTAATCCCCACCATGTTTCGTCTGCTTTGCCATTGACCTAATTTGAAGGCATTTAAATGTATTAGGCTTTGTCTCTTTTTTGGTACTGGGAATCAAACTCAGTGCCTTGCACTTGCAAGGAAGGTGCTTGTGCTGCTGAGCTATAGCTCTTCTCTTCTTTGTCCTCTTCTTTTTATGCACGAGGATAACAGAAGATTTCAACTGCAAGTTGCCTCTTTGGGAAGAGGTCCTGAGAAATACCAATAGGACAGTGGGAAGGTGAGGGGGGCAGCCAACGCAGAAGTGAGAAGGAGCTGGATGAAGAGAATCTCCAGCGCTCAGTTCTGCTGGGAGCTCAGACACAGACAGAACAGGACCTGCACCCCAGATCATCCCGCCCAGAGCCGGCATCTGGCCTGTGTGTCCACCGATCCCCTCATCAGCACCCAGGGCTGCTCCCAGGCAGTAGTCTCCTGCCTGCCCCGCCAGGGTCAGCCCTGGGGCCAGGCATGGGAATCTGACAGTGGCTCCAGCTGTGAGTACAGCCTAGAACAAATGGTCACAACCACGTGGTGATTCCAACAAACACACATGCACACGCTGGGCACTCACAGCGTGTAAATACAGACACAAACACAGGCACACACACATGGTCCTCGCCGTGGTCACAATTGCAATGTGTTCACACACGTGCAAACATGGAACAACACGTATGTACGTAACAGTTGCTGAAATGCTTACAGTTACATGGAAACCTACAAGCACTGAAAGGATGAAGGCCAGGCTCCGAAAGCCTGTTACCTCTCCATGTGGTCCAGCAGAGGCCCACAGCAGCCGGGGGCGGGGCCAGGCCTGGCTGTGCTGTGAGCGTGGGGAGCAGTCCTGGGGACCTGCAGACACCCACTCCCCACTCTCTCCATCCGCTTGTAGCCACGACCCTTGGAAGACTCTGGAAGCCTGATTGGAATGAGAAAGGAGATATTTAGCACCCCAGGCACACTTTGAAAGACCTATCCTCATCGGAAAACATTTTCTATTTTTTAAAAGAACTGGGAGTATGTGTGATAGAAAATTCACAAGAACTCTTTGCCATCTGGGGATTTCCAGTGACTCTTTTGCTTAGTGTCTTGGGGGAGAGGTTGGTTTAGGGGTTTGGGGTTTTGAGACAAGGTCTCGCTATGCAGTTCAGGCTGGCCTTGAGCTCACCTTGTAGCCCAGGCTGGTGTTGAACTCGCAACGACCCTCCCGCCTCAGCCTCCCGAGTGCTGGGATTACAGGCGTGAGCCACCACGCCCAGTAAGAAAGGTTTTCTGTTAACCCTAACCTTCAGGCCAGAATTGGCCGGGGTGGTAATTTCTCAGAAGGTTGTAGCTCCATTGAAGATACGGAATCTTCTGAGCCATTTTCTTTAATAGCAGGTCACCACCTTTTCACAAACTTACATGTATCCTTCCTGACGTTTTACACAGATGCACAAAAAGGGGACAAAATTAAGTTTTGTGGCCTGGGGGTGCTTCATGGATGCTTAAACCCTGTCACACATGCAGGATTGCTCCACTCTCACATCAGGCCAGGAAGGGGTCACCATGAGAAGGAAACTGAGGCTTGGCCAGATAAACCATGTCCCCCACCAGGACAGGCCGGGGTTCTCACCTTAAGAGTGTAGAACCATTGCCTCGGTCTCTGGGCTGCTGGGACAAAATATCTTACCTGGTGTTCTGTTTATATCTGGGTGTCTCCTCAAAGCCTCATGCACTCATGGACTGGCTTCAGGAAGAGAAGTGGACCGTGGGGATGCCATAGCTAAAGGTGATTTTGGAGGCGGGGCTGGTTGGGAGAGGGTCCCTCGGACATGACCTGGTAGCTTGCCTCCCCTCCCCCTTCCCCCTTCGTCTCCCCCTCCCCCCTTCATCTCCCCCTCCCCCTCCCCCTCCTCATTCTCCTCCCCCTCCTCAGCTTCTCACCTCTCTTTCTGCTTCCTGGGCACACTAGCATGAGTAGTTTCCTCCACCTGATCCTCCCCCCCGGGCCTCTGCTGGCTGCAGTCTGCAGGCCATGGACTGAAACTTCTAAAACATGACCCAAAATAAACTTCGTCTCTCTTAAATTGCAGGTGTCTGTGGCTTTTCCCCAGAGACAAAAAAGTGATTGGGAAAATGGGTCATTTATAAAAAATAGAAAGTTGAAGAATTCGCCAGGAAGCAACCCCTTCCTACAAACCAGCGGCATGCATGGGCTGCCCCCCAGCAGGGAGACACCCAGACTCCAGCCCCTCTGGGCACGCAGGCTGGCATACCAGAAGAACCAGTCTTCCCCGTACCCATCCCCTGTAAGTGATCTGGAGAAACACAGGCTGTGATGAGAGCTCTTGAGGAGAAATGCAGTTGGATGCCTGAGGTTTGGCGCTTCCCTGACCTTTCAAGTCTAGGGCCAGTGGTCTGAGCATCTGCTCAGAGGACAGTAGTACCCAGAGTGGCATCTAGCGGCATCTCCTTCTGAAGGTGGTAGCCATCGTTAATTCCCTGTTATCTTGGTTTGAGGTCCTGTATCCTTTTCACTGTCTTGTTGTGTTTGGTTTCCTTCCGTTTTGTTCTGTTTGATTTTGTTTTATCTAATGGCACAGGCAGCTATTATTTCAGAGCTAGCAAGATGTATGATGTAGCCATTTTGGACTTACTGTTGTCTTATCTGGAAGTCCTTTACTGCATTCATTATCCGGTTTTTCTTGGTTCTATTCTGCTCTGTCCTGTTTGATTTTTACTGTGTCTGAAGGTACCGGCAGCTGTTTCGAAGACAACAAGAGGCAATATGGTGACCATTGTCGGTTTCATACTGTTTTGAAGTCCTGTGCCACTTATGCTGGTCTGTTTGAATTGGTTTTATTCCATTTTAATTTCCTTGGATTTATCCTCTTTATAATAAAAAAGAGCAATCTGATACACTAACCGTTTCCGGCACACGCAGCACGTTTTGAAAGCCAGGACGGCACACGGAAAGCGGTCGGGTCTGCTCCAAAGGAAAAGCAGCTCAGTCCCCATTTCACTCCCCACACTGATTCCACCTGACATTTAATGTGCATTCTCAGGTGCTGTGGGTATGAACCTATGATAACAGCAGGTGAAAGAAATCTCCTAAGCCCACCTGTTACTAAGCGACTTCCCGAAGATCCATTTCTTAAAATACCTTTTATCAGCACCGCACCTGTTCACTGGGTAAAATGCTGGTTTCTGGGGTGGCGTCTTCACACTCGGGTACTCTGATCACATCCATGCTCCCGTTACTCCCCCTGCACCCCTCTCCCCTTCACTTCTTCCCTTCCTGTGTTTCATCAGATTCCCTGCTACTTTTGCACCATTTTTAAATTTTCCAGCTATCAGAGGAAACATGCAGTGTTTGTTCTGCCAGGCCGGCTTCTTCTGCTTGACCTGATTCTCTTCAGGACCTGCTACTTTCCTGCAAGTGACACCATCGCATTCCTCTTACGGCTGGGTAACACCTGCCCATCGTCATGTATTTTTTAATCTGTGCATCTGATACCAAGCTGCTTCTGTATTCCAGTTTGAGGTGGGCTCATAAACAATATAGGAATCTAAGCAGCCAAACTGACACATTTGGAATTTAATTAGCTGAGCTCAGCGACCACTCGCGTGGACTCCTGTTTCAGAGTCCCACCCAGTGGCTCTGAACTGGAAAATCACAAAGCTTTTAAACACAGAACCACAAAAAGACATCCTGCCGGAAACAGTTTAGCTAGACTCTTACACTGATTTTTGGTTGACACCTGTATCCTGCTTCTTTTGTTGAGCAGGTTAATTTTGTGTGTGTGTGGGTACAGCTCATTTTTTTTCCCTCATGGGATTGTGCTCTGAGTACTATTATTTTCCTGAGTCAAATACGGGGCACTGGTTGTATGTAGGGCTCAAGATGGCGTCAGTTATGCCAAGCTCTAACCAGCTGCCGTGTGTTGAGGCAGGAGACTTGCGTCCGCAGGTGTGCTGTCAGCTGTGCTGACTTTAGCTCCACCAGGTGCACCAGGTGCACGCCCAGGAGCGGCATAGCTGGGTCCCCTGGTGGCTCTATCTTTAGTTTTCTGTGGAACCTGGACAGTGATTTCCATACTGGCTTTTCTAATTTACATTAGATGTAAATGGCTCCTTCCCCACACATCGCTAGCATTTATGTCTTTCTGTTCTTCGTGAAAACCATTCTGACCGCTGCGAAATGGAAGCCCAGTGTGGCTGGGATTTTTTCCCATTGCTAAAGGTGGTGAACGTTTCTTCCCAGACTTACGAGCTGTTTGTACTTCTTCGAAGAAGGGTCTATTCCACTCGCTTTTGCATTTGGCTTGGGATACTTGGAGTTTTCTGGCACTAAGTCTTTTTGAGATCTTGTCGATATTCTACATACTAATCCTGTCAGGAGAGAAGCTGGCAAAGATCTTCCCACATTCTTCGAGCTTTTCCAGTTTCCAAAACTGAGAGTAGGAAACTTCTACTATTTTTAATTTTTTTTTTCATTTTAAAGAGAATAAAACAAAACAGACAAAGCAAATCAGAACAGAACAAAGCAGGCAACCCACATGAAAGAAAATCCACATGTAAGACTGTCTTACAGGACACTGAACACCAATCCACTCAGTTTGGCCTCCAGACAATATCACAGGCTGTTTTGCTGAACTGTGCATATCGGTTAGATGCTGGCTCACTGCTGGGTGCTCCGGACTGTCTCAGCGGCCTGAGCTGGCCGCCACAGTACAATATGAATGAGCTGAGATAGAAATATTTCCTGGGCGTTATGGAATATTGAAGAGGAAGAAATTGTTTTCTCCAAACTTCCAAAAGAGTAGGAAGCCTCTTGGGTGATACCAGAGGCGATGGCATTTAAGTGACAGGGGCTCAAATCAATAAAAGTTAGAGTAGAATGCCTGATCGTATCATGTCCATGTGTTGAGGTCAGCAAGAAGGAGGAGATGGACCACACATGAGCGGCTGGACCGTGGAGGTCGGGCTATACTCTACCTGGGGGAGCAACATGACCTTGTCTTCTTTTAGCAAAAGGCCTCGAATGTCATTTTGTTTTTGTTGTTCTGACCATCTACCCTGTTGGGCTGTAGACAGTGAATCAGGTGAGTAATTTTCTGGCTCAAGCAGCCTTGGCCTGAATCCAAATATCTGTTCAAGGTTAAATCGCAGCAGCAGCCCTCAAATGCTGGGAGGACCTGGAAAATGGTCAACTACCACCCAGAGGTGGCAGGCGGATGGTCTGTGGAGTCCAGCATGTCGCATAAGCAGCGAAGGGGTGAGGCCTTACTGCAGGCCTGAATGTTCCTGAGACGAACAGGCACAGGAAGGGGACAGAGGCAAAGCAGGAAAAGACCGAGGACTCAGGACAATGGGCAGGCTCCCTCCCTGCGCCTGGAGCTACCCAGGGCCCTCCGCCCTGCACCTACCCCACTACCTCGATGGGTCTCCTCTGGGACTCCAAGCCTCATCTTGTAACTGAGGTCCTGCCTGCACTCCTGCTCCTCTGCTGCACACGCGCCTCCGGCAGCCGCGCTCCCACAAGCAAAAGCACCCAAGCTTGAGCAATAGAAAATCCACCCCCTGCGGAAGCCCTGCGGTTAATCAGAGAGGTGGTCAGGGGTCGCCCTCCTCCAACCACGCCTACCCGTGCCTCCCCGGCGCCCTCTGCTGGCGATCGCTGAGGCTCACACAGGTGACAGCACAGTTTATTTAAGAGTCTGCAAAGGGTTGATCAGCAGGGACGCAGGTCCCGCCTTGGGGCTCACGGCGCACGCGCGCTCAGTGGCTCCACCCGCAGCCACAGCCCGCCCTCGGCGCGCAGGATCAGCTCCGGCTTCCTGAGCGGCTCTGTGGCGTCCGGCAGCACGCGGAAGCGCTGCAGGGTCATCGCCAGCGCCACCTTCATCTCGGTCATGGCGAAGGTCTGCCCGATGCAGTTCCTGCAGGCGGAGAGGGGACTGTGACCATGCTGGTCAGCTCAGGGACTGCGAAGGGCGCTCACGGTGCCAGGCTCCTAGGTGGGCTGCGTGTGTCCCCCAGCGTGGCTCAGATTCCAGTGCCCACTCAGATCGGAGGTGACCAATGAGGAGGGGCCGTGAGCCCATCTTGGGCCCTCTTGCACCTACCCAGCCCTCGTTCTCTACGCACGACCTGCACCAGAGTAGCTGGAAGCCTACTCGAACCCGGACCCTCAAAAACTTCCCCGATTTCCCTTCTGCCTGAGAGGACACCACCCGGTTCGGACAGCCACTGCGCTCACCTGGGCCCCGCGGAGAAGGGGATAAAAGCCAGAGGGGACCTGCCCTTGCTGTTCTCAGAGTCAAAGCGGAAAGGGTTGTAGACCTGGAGGAGACACCAAAGCCACAGGGAGAGGCAGATGCAGCTATGGCAGGGACAGGTTTCCCGACTGAGATCACACCCACAGTCTTAGAGGCCTCTGCAAGAAGGGGGGTCAGGGGCAGGGCAGGGCAGCACCTCAGGGTCTGGCCACACAGCTGGGTTGTGATGCAGCCCAAAAATACTGACAAGGCAGATGACACCTGTGGAAGAAGAGGAGACTGTCAGGACAAGGCCCTGCAGCTAGACGGACCCTGCCCCTGCCTCCTCCCCTGGGGCACCTTTGGGGATGACCCGGCCATCCGGAAGCACAATGTCCTGGGTGCAGCAACGGGAGGCAACTAAGACCGGGGGGTGCAGGCGCAGACTCTCTTTGATGCACATGGTCAGGAAGGGCAGCTGGGCCAGGTCATCCCTAGAGAAACCAGAGCCCACAGCTGTCCAGGGAGGGAAACACAGCCCACTGCCTCTGGGTTTCACAGGGAAAACTTTCCTCCATGGAATAACATCATCCCTCGATGCACCACGCAATGGATTTGAGAAAAGGAAAGGACCAGAAAAGTGTCCCCATCTGGGTCTGTGCTACCCCTAAGACAGTGAGCTCCTGGAAGGCAGAGCCCGGGCTGGGCCTTTCTTTCCCAGCTCTCTGGAGCACTGAAGCACACACTTGGGGGTGGGAGGGCAGGAGGAGCATTTGCTGCATGAAGGCTGCATGGGCCATGACACAGGTGTGCTGGATGATGAACAGACGACGCTTACCACCAGGTGGCCCTGTGACGCCCTGGATGGGATGTTAGAGCAGGAACTCAGGGGCAGGAGTGTTGGCCACACTGTGAAGCAGCTCTGAGCAGGATTTAAATTGTACTGATTGGCTTCCTATGTTTATCTGTGAGTCTGTCCAGGCCTTGGCCCCTTGCCTGGTGACGGGAGCTGATTCACAGTAAGTGAACCTCAGTGAATCGCTGGTCCTGGCTGAGGCCTGTAGTGGCCTGTGAGGCCAGAGATACCTCAAAGGGCAAGACAAGGCCACAGCTGCAGACACTCTGGTCCAACCCCAATTAACAAGGTAGAGACTGCAGCTGCAAAGATTACTCCTACAGTCTCACTCCTCCCATGTCTTCATGATAAGACAGTTCTCCTAAATGGACTTGATTCATGACTTGGAGATGCCTGTGAAGTGACTCCCAAGGTCCTGCTCCTTGCCTGTGCTTTCCTCAGTTTCCCTGTCCTTTGTTTTGGACCTAATAAATATGGGCGGTCCAGGGAAGTCTTCATCTTGGCCCTCAGAGTCTGGAACTCAACTAGGGTTTTTGATCTCTGGAGGCCTAACATCATACCACTTGTCTCATTTATTTAAATCTTCACCATACACTCATTTGAAGATTGGGGATCTAGGTCAGGACCTGATACAGAGTCCAGCAAACCTCCAGGAAGGCAGAGCAGCCAACAAAGGGCATTTGACAGAAAAACAGACAAGGAGGTGCGAAGCCTTCACTGGGCCTGTGGGAAGGGGCATCACCCCTCACACACTGTCACTACGTTTCTCAGCAGCCCAGGTCCTTCTGTCCCCAAACCTTCAACCTTCACCTTTTAGCCAGGCTGGGTGCCAGGGCCTGTCCCCGGACTCAGATGCTAAACTCACAAGACAGTAATGGCAGAAACAGCAAACAATAACCCGTCTGCCCCAGCCGGAGAGCACAGCCAGGAAGGGGGACTCAGGAAGAGCCCATAAGAGCCTGCACTCACCATTCAATGTCCTCGGGCTCGCGGCCCCTCAGGACCTCCTGCACCTCCTGCCGGCAGCGCTCCTGGTATTCTGGGTGCTTGGCCAGGTTGTACAGGACCCAGGAGAGACCACTGGCCGTGGTGTCGTGGCCTGAGAAAGAGCCAGGCAGGCTCTGGTCTCTGAGCTGCTTCAGCACCACAGGGTGGACAGCGCCCAGCCATTGAGACCCGGGGAGGAAGCAGGCACAGGATGGAGAGGAGATCCGGGGCCACCCGCCTCCTTCCTGGGCTGGGGAGACCCGTGCACAATCTACAGACCCACCCTGGGACCCTCACCTCCAAACATGACGGTGTTGGCCTCTGCCCGTATGTCCTCATCTGACAGCTCTTTTCCTTCTTTGTCCTGGAGAAGAGCAAAACCTCAAATATGAGTGTCTCTGGGAGGTGCTAGGTCCAACCCAAGACAACTTATGAAGATCGTTCTACTAAATTTAAAATCTGCATTAAAATTGCCAGAGTCCCCACCCCGCAGACATCGCCCCTGGCTTTCTGGTCTCTGTTGCAGCAGTCGGTGCTCGGTGTGTTTTTTCATGTTTCAGGGAGCTGAGGGACGTCTGAGAAAGTGTTAAGATGAATGTGCTTTTTACAGAGTGACCGGATGGCAATTTGCCTGCAAAGTAGAGAGCATGCATCCTGGCAAAGGTGTTTATTCACGTTCCTGGGAGATAAATCCAGAGAATCCTATCACCCTGGAGACGTTTGAGTTGCACCAAAGACAGCTTGTTTATATCCCAGAGCAACGTGCTCGGCCTCCCGCCCTCTGTATTTTATCTTTCCTTTCTCTGCAGCCTGCTCTGCTGTTACTGTGGAATAAGTGGGCTGCCCGATCAAAGCATTTCATGCCCCCATCAATGTAGGCTTAAATATGGACGCACCACAGCACATTATCCTACTCCAGTGACTTCCAGAGTAAAACCCCAAGCCCTTCACGGCTTCAGACTTAAAGTCCTGCTTGGGGCAGCTTCCCGGAGTCAGAGCTGAGCTCGGCCCCTCTGGCTCAGGCTTCTTTTCCTCCAGGACCTCTGGATCTAGCAAGGCGGTTCGAGCTGACACTGACGTGAAGTCCTGTTGCATCTGGTTCCGACCATCTCTCCACTGCTTTGCTCTTTCACTATTTGTGTTTTAGAATTTCTCTTCTAAGAGAGGCCAGGTGATGACTCGCCTCCTGTGTCTGATTTAGCTCATTTGCCCTCATGATCATGAGATCTGTCCGCTCTCCTCCAAAGACTCAGGCTCCTCCTTCCCTAGGACAGAGCAGGGCTCCACTGTGCACACGCCACACTCTCTTTGTCTGTGTGCAAGTTCACAGGAATCTAGGCTGTTTCCGAAATGTAGCTACTGAGATTCGCACTGTGATCCACATGGCTGCATCCATGCAATGTGACATGGATTTAGATGTTTTAGATGGAGAAACTGATTCGATCAAGGAGAAAGAGTGCGGGCTGAGAGTAAGTGTATTAAAAGTGATCAAGAATATATATATATATATATATATATATATATATATATATATATATCCCAATTCACCAGCCTAAATGAAACTATTATGTGTCACAAGTGTATATTTCTTCCTATGATTTGAGAGCCCACCTCGTTCATCAGGAGCACATCAATGAAGTCCAAAGTTTTGGACTTGGCCTTGGCCTTGAGGGAGTCATCAGTTCCCTGATTCTTGAGGGTGCGACGCCGCTCCTGGATGACGGCGTCTGTGAAGTCGTGCACCACACGGCAGGCCCTCCGGAAGCGCTGCCCATCGGGGCTGAGGTGGTACAGGAAGTCCAGGTGGAGAAGGAGCTGCTGGTGCCGCTTGGCCACAAGGGCGCTGAGCTCCAGGATGGCTGCAATGTATTCGCTGGGCTTCCTGCAGGGCGAAGGCATAAAGGGGGAAGCAACTTGGCAACCTGAAGCCAGGCAAGCACTTCACACCCCGAGCTGTGAGCCACATCCGTCAGGAAACCGAGTATCTGCAAACTCGTCCTCACAGGCACAAGGCAGGGATGAGCCGTAGGAGCTGAAGCCCACAGTCTCATCTCTCTCTGTGTCCTAGCTCTGTGAGGTTCCCCTAGACCCTGGTACCCAGGGCCCATGCTGAACATCATCTCCTCTTCTCTCCTACCAGGGTCCACTCTTGCCCAGTCACCTCTTGTGACCCCCACAACTCAGACCAAATTCTTTTCCATGTGACCCCGTGCCCTCCATGCCCTCCTTGTGACCAGTGTCCACTGCATCCACTGTGTGCTGTGGTCATCCCCCACATCACCCCAGGCACCTTCAGGGCTCCCTGGTAACTCAGGGCAAAGTTCTCACCACTGTCCTCCAGGGCTACATTTCCTGTGCCTCCAAGCTCATCTCCAAGGTGTCTCCTCCCTAGGTGACCCACAGGCACTGCCTGTCGAAGCCCTTTGGCTCTACTTAGTCAAGCCCACTCGCCTGGAAAGAACAGTCCATCTCCTCTTTCCTGTCATTTAGTGTCAGGTCCGACTCTCCTCTTCCAGGAGAATCAAACTCTCCTGCCCCACCTCCCCCCTTGGCTCCCTGGCCCAGGGTCCCAGCCCAGAAAGGACTCACTCCTGGCAGTTGCTCTCAAAGCTGAACACGCATTTCTGCAGACTGTCCAGGGTCATCAGGCTGATGTGCTCAAACATGTCCAGCCGGGTGCTGCCCTGGGAGATCAGGCGCTGCCACTTGGCCTGGCCGGAGATGGGAAGGAGGCTGTGACTGAGCCCTCTCCAAGCCCAACTACCAAGACGGATTCCCCAGAACCCGCTTCCCGATCCTCTGCTCCAGTCACCCAAGCCCAGAGAGGACCAGGCCTGGATGGGAATGAAAGGCATCACCGTGAGGAAAGGAGCCCCCAGGACGTGGGGAAAGGAACCCTCAGTTCACATCTCAGCCCTGTGTCCCGCAGGTATTTGGGCCTTGGTCAGCGTGTTGCCCTCCCGGGGGTCCCACGTGGCAAATCTTCAGCCACAGTGCAGCCCAGCTCCTCTGGTGTCAGACCAGGGTGTCTCTGCTTGGTCACACTTGGTTCACTTACCAGCTGCACAAACCTAAGCAGGTCCCTAATCTGTCTGACCTTGATGTTCTCCATCTCTAGTGAGGCAAAAATAACTTCTCTCTTACATGTGGGGAGAGTGAAATTTGACAGCATGTATCATGAATGGGCGTGTGGCTTCATTTCTAATACATGAGACTGCCAGGTAAACCTCACCTGGCCTGTTTTCCTTGTGATAACTCAATGAAATGCCCCCTCCTGAAGGATAGTGGCCCTCTGGCAGCGAGCATGCTTCCTGCTCCGACAGGAGCACCTCCCACGGATGTTCCTAACGACCTCTGTGGGTGTGCATCTTCCTGGGACCAGGTCAGATGACTTGGAAGAGAAGCAGGGAAACGAACTGCTTCCAAGCGCCTGCCGGGGGCCAGGGATGTGATTCTGTTACACCCTCAGCGCCACACTGGGGGTCTGTGTTTCCTCTCCACTTTATAGATGGGAAGACACACACTGATACAGAAAGAGCAGTGACCTTAAAGAAGCCATCAGAGCCAGGACTCTCGCCCTGATCCGTCTGGGGCCCCTTCTCCCTCCAGGCTCCAGCAGGGACCCTGGGCACAGGGACTCACATGCATGACATTCATGCTGTCAGTGAAAATCTTCACGTAGGGCTTCAGGATGTTGAAGTGGAAGGCGGGCGTCAGCATGCGACGGTGGCGGCTCCACTTGTCACCAGCACTCAGCAGGAGCCCATCCCCTGCGGGGCAGCCGTGGGCAGTGGGCAGGGGCAGCTCCTCCCCTGGGCCCCCGGGCTGTCCCCGAGCCCCTTCCCCTGCAGGGACTCACCCAGCCAGGGCTTCAGGAACCTGTAGAAGACTGAGTCCTTGGGCGCCACCGCAGCTGACATGAAGAAGGGACATTGAGGGCCACGGAGGGGAGAAGATTCCCAGTCATGGGGCGAGGGACTTGGAGGCTGCCGCTCAGGGGTCTGCGCTTCCCCCTCCCCAGCCCGGCATGGCAGGGAGGGACCCAGGGACAAAGGAAGCTTGGGTGAGAGGGGACATAGGTGGGGAGCGAGCTAGGCGGCAACAGAGCAGAGCAAAGTCACAGCCTGACGGAGCCCCGCAATCCCAGCACACCTGACTCAGCTCTCACACGGGCCAAAGCGCTCTGCAAGCACCAGCCACAGCAAAGGCTCTGCAGAGATCTTACAGAGCCTGAGGACACCCTGTCCACCTCTCTGTGTCTGACACCTCCTGCCAGAGACCCAGGACATGCACCGTGGACATCTCTTGACATGACCACAGCACTCATGACCTTCCTGGACACGACAGGGCTTGCTCTGGTATCGATCAGGGATGGTATGCAATGACTTCAGGATGACCCACAGACAGTGCCACAGACAGATGGGCCCAAAGTGTGACTCTAACGTGAGAGGTAAAGCCCACCTGAGACCCAACTGAGCTCGGACATCACATAGTTGTGCTTTGATATCCGCCCTAGACAAAAATCAAAGGAAACCCCAGACAACCCCCAAATACGGCCCAAAAGTGACCAACAGGATAAAAAGTCAATCTCAGACAGCAGCTGAGACAGGAACCAGAAAATCCCTAAAATACCCCCAGTGTTCTTAGATATTGCTGAGTCCCAGACACGGAAATCTTCATGAGATCCAAGGTGTAGATCAGGTACCACCAGGATAATACATATCAGCTACACCTGGCATCCAAGTGCAGAAATAACTTTGTGACAAGACTTGGCAATACGTCAGACATGCCCTTACGGCAGCCGTCACAAACACACTTTGGAGCAAAGCTGACGAGACAGAGCACAGCCTGGCGGGTTCAGCTGAGGCAGAGGGAGGGTGCATGGCCACAGCCCCTCCCGCCTGCACGGGTTCACCCAGTCAGCTGGAGGCAGCACGGAGGCTTCGGGACAGGCAGACTGGGGTGCTGCGGTGTCTACCTGGGGCCAGGAGCACAGGCTTGATGTAGGAGGGGTGGAAGAGGCGGACGACAGGGCTCCAGGGCCCCACCCACCAGCAGCACACAGTCCCATAGGTGCGTGCCAGGCCCTGGGTGTACAGGAGACCTTCCTCTGAGCTCTGAATCTGCAGAGGACAAGAAGACCCAATGCACACTCCTCTCGGCTCCCCCTGGGGGGACGTGTGGTGCAGGGACCCAGATGGAGCCCTGGTGTCACCTGCAGCAGCTCAGCATCTATGTGCCGAACACCTCCTGGGCTCTCTGACCTCATTCCCAGATCACAGGAATCCAGCTCCCTGTGCTCCAGGCACAGAAATAGTCCTGCCCTGTTTGGATCCCAACAGCACTGTCACAGGGTTCTCTTCTAACCTGGATAAAGGCACGGAGGCTCTGAGTGATAAACACATTATCCCCAGTGTCTCCCAAATGCTAAGTTTTACCTCTTAGTTCCAATTCTGGGTCTGTCTGAATCATGGAGTAAGTTCTTAGCCATTACACTGCTTCCCGTTCCCCAAAACCATAGCACCGGGAGCCCCATGCCTGCCAAGCCAGGGCAGAGTCACAGGGATTCCATGAGGAGTTTGTGCTGTGATCCCGGACAGGACCTGTGTCCCAGGGTCATTAATGAGAACTCAGGAGGACACGTAGGCACCTCTCCTGTGGGGGGTTCAGTATTGGTCAACCTGTGACCCCCGGCAGAAGGAAGTCAGGGCGGAGCTGGGTGAGCAGGGTCCACGCAAGGACAGCTTCCAGCAGCGCACAGGCGAGCGGGAGGGGACATGGCGCATGGTGGTTCTCCTGGAGAAGCTTCTCGCACTGGTTTCCTGATATGAACCTGGCTCTTCTCACCATCGGAGAAGCTCGGGTCCTCACTGGCCCTGAGGATGGCTGTGGTTCTCTTTCGGGGAGCCCTGGTCCTTACCTCAGCATCGCCTCTTGTCTCCAGGGCAGAACCCCCAGCCTGCTGGCCCAGCTCCTTCACCCCACTGGAGCAGACTTTCCAGCATCCACTGCTGTGCTCCGGGCCTTCCCAGAACAGATCCCTGATACAGACTTGCATGGGACATTGCCGTGGCTCTCGGCCTTCAGCTGGACTCCTGTAGGACACTGCCACGGGGTCCAGGCCCTGGGCTGGATTCCCTGGGTGTCTGGTGCATGGAGAGATTCCCTGCAGCCTTCTGCATTTGACTCTTTGAGTGACTATTATAAAATAATCCTATAAATCATGTATCTTGTATTAAATCTTTTTCCTTTTAAACCCTGACTTCAATACCTACAAAGCTGAATTTCTTGGACTTATTCTGTAGACTGTGAGGTGAGGGGTACCTTGAAAGGAACAGTGACATCTCAGAAGGTCAAACTGAGAGGAGACGGGTTCTTGATGACACTGTTGGAGGCCTGGATCCAGGCATCGCCTGGACACCCCACCCCTGTGCACTCTTTACAGTCAGCAGATTTGTTTCTTTATGTAGAACACAAGGTGATGAGTTTCTACCACTCACAGCTGAAAGACATCTTGGCATCTAGAAGGAGCCCGAGATCTGCAAAGTGTCACCCTGCATTTGGGTGCCAGAGCCATGTGCTGTGAGATGCAGCCACCTTCCTACTCAGCCCAGTCTCTGTGAGGGCAGCAAAGGCAGAGGACGAAGCCAGGGTAGGCAGGAGTGTCCCAGGCTCAGGGGACAGCCTGTGTCTGCAGGACAGGCCATAGGATAAGGTAGGAGGGAACCAGGCTGGCAGAGCTGGGTGCCAGGAGGACGACACCCCAGACCTCACGCCAGCCGCTAACAGTCCTCATCGCTCTGGGTCTGACGGGCCTCAGATGCTTCTGGTGTGCAGGAAACCACAAGCACCTGCTCCAATGTCTTCCTGTGCAACTTTCCAGAGCGTCCTCAAGCAACTCTTCCTCCGGGAGGCCTTCCAGCCGCCCCAACAGAGCCCTCACCTCTGCACTCATGACCTACCTCCTCTGGCCTATCCCTGCCCCCCTGAGGTGGGGCCTGTCTCTGTCCAGGTCCATCTCCCCAAAACCGACAGTTCCTTCAGGACAGGACTTTGAGATATGGCCTCTTGGAGCTTCAGGACTGCCCGGAGCACCAGGATAAGGCTGGGCCATGATGGGAGAGGAAGAAGGTGGCCATGGGGACACGTGAGCAGGTACAAGTCAGTGGGAGGAGGAGAGAGGAGCCAAGATACTGCGGGGGCTCCGGAGATGGATGGGGGCAGGGTGGGAAGCCATTGTGTGAAGCCCTATGTGGGTGCCTGAGGCATTCAGGACAGGTCACATGATGTCGGGTGACACAAAGTGACCAGGGGAAGGATGGAATCCATCCAGACCACAAAGCCCTGGGAGCGGTGCTCACCAGTTGAGTTGCATCCTGCAAGCCCTGTTCTGTGGGAGGGCCCTGAAAACACGGAAGACATGGGCACTTCCTGAGAGTTTGCCCCAGAAGTCGAGGCAGCCAGGCAAAGGGACACCCAAACATATGGCGAAACAGGAAGCCAGTTGTCTGCAACGCTGTTTGCAGAACAAATCGGCAGTCACAGCAGTGTAAGGTGTAAGGCATCCTCCAGTCCACTGAGAACCAAGTAGGACAAAATAAGCAGAGTGAGGAGAATGCACCCCGAGTCTAGGAGTTTACAGGGTCGGCCCCACCCTGCCCTGTGTGGTCAGGACTTTGGAATCACATGGATGCATCACAGGACCAGCTTCCTGGGTCTGCAGTTTGCAGGTGGCAGATGGTGAGACTCAGCTCCACAGTTACATGAGGACACGGGAACAGCTGCACATTTGCATGCATGTAAATATAGATAACATCGCCTGTGTATGAACCCAGTGTGTCCACAGTGTATATACAATCATTTGCTATGCAATGATCCTTGTGTCACTGACACGCTGAGATTAGTCCCATAAGATTATAATGGACCTGAGACATTCCTCATCCCCGGTGAGCTTACTGTCAGGTTTATGTTTAGATCCTTTTAAATGCACAAATAGCACTGTGTTAATGGCTTGCGGAGCCAGCCCTGCTCAGCTCTGTGTATGTGCCCACACCCACAGCTTGTCCCCCACAGCCCAGGTGTGTAGCAGACGACACCACCTCCACGCCTGCAGGGCACACTCTCGTACACTGCCTCAGGGAAAATGTGCCCCAGGATCGATTTCTCAAAGCCAGTCCTGACTGTTCCATGACACAAGACCCTCGGTGTCTGTGTGTGTAAGTGTGTTTGTATGCATGCACAGACCACTGGCTCTCTTGTGCTGGAGAACCGACCAAACAGCTATCCTAGGAGCCAAATGGAGGCCCCTTCAGCCTCTGAAGGAATCAGTCTCTGCAGTGACAGGCGTCTGGACTTTGAGGACTTTGAGGAAATGAGTGCCAACTCTTAAGCATGTTTGGGGACAGGGCGCGTTGTGTCATGTTAGGGGAAGAGAGTGAGGGCAGGTGAGGGTACCGGGGAGGGCAGCGGGGGGCAGCCTGTAACCCTGTGAGGGGCAGATGTGCCCTGTACTGCTTGAGGGAATCAAATTTCGCTGCTGTGAAGAAGCAAAAACCTAGAGATGGGCTGACCTGAGGACACAGTCCAGGAGCAGCCCCTGGACAGCGCTGCTCCCGGGCCTCAGGTCCAGCTGCAGAGAGCGGGGGAACACCAGGGGCTCCCTCTGTGTGGAGCCCACACTGAGGCCCCCAGTGTGGGGAAACCTGGCATGAAATGAATCTGAAGCGGACTATGAACGGGAGGACAGAGAGGAAGGACAGGTTGGGCGGTGCCGTGGAAGGAGTCACCCACAGGACCGAGCCACACCTCCCGTGCTTCCCTGCTGCCCCCGACCAGGACCTCCGCTGAGCCCCAGCTCCCTGAGCCCCATCCTGATCCCTCGGAGCCCCTCCACCCGGTGCCCGGACCCTCCTGCTGCCTCACTCACCATGCCCAGGTGACCCAGAAGCCAGTTCCTTTTGGGGGGCTGTGGGAAACATTGAAGGCGACCAGAGTTTTCATAGATGGTGTAGATGCGGCTCAGAACTCGGGCCAGGAGCCAAGAAACCCCAACCAGAAGCCCGATCAGCCAAGGGGAGGCTGCCACGGGCCCCAGGCCCAGCCAGGCCAGGCTCAGCTGTGTCATCCTGCAGGGCAGAGAGAATGGGGTTCCTGAGGTCTGGGAAGGGGATGGCGACCCCCAGGGATGCTGACAGCATCAGAGCTGTGAGATCCCAGAGAGACGGCCAGCGACTATTTCCCGGAAACCCTCCATTTCCCTGTCCCCATCCCTGCATGGAGCCCCCTTCTCAGCTCCATGCAACCCCTTCCCACCTGGACCAGGACCTTCCAACCCACCAGCCCTCCTGTCTTACCTTCTTTCCGCAGGAATTGCTCACCTAGCTTCTGAGACTTATTTATCTCTGGCTGCTGACACCATCAGGGGCTGCGCCCAGCTGAGCTATGCCAGCCAATCCCCTGCCTCGGCTGCCCCCTTCCTGCCTGGGCAGGAGGCCACGACTTGGGGGCAGGGAGCTGGGTGCAGAGAAAAGTTTGTCACCCCAGAAGCACACAGCACTGACCTGGACGCTTAGAGCTTGGGGTGAAGGTGAGGTCGTGTGATGGGAAAGGTGACTCTGAGCCCCTGAGTTCACAGCCACCCCCTCCTTTCATGGCCTGGGGGCAGCGGGTTAAAGGGCACACTGGAGATTTCAGGTGCCACGAGAGTGGGACCAGCCCCAGCCTTGTCCTAGCGCATCTGGTGACCTTTCCTCCAAGTGTAAAGAGTTTGTGTGTACAAACTGTCCCCTCAGCCCCCTCGGGGGAGTGAGACCCAGCCCCAAAGCAGCAACCACAGGAAGCTTCGTTCCTCAGTTATGCAGAACGGAATGCGGATGTGAAGCAATTTATCTGGGTCTGCGGGAAGCAGAGGCAGCCACACTGCAGACTCACAGCAGTGAGCAAATCAGTCGCTGGTGCATCTGAGCCCCCACAGCATGTAGGGTGGGAGGGTCCGTCCTGGAATGCACAGCATGGGCAGCTCCGCTGGCTGCAGTTGCCGGGTCCTGGCAGGAGTGCCAGGCGATCTGTGAGCTCCTTTGGGAGATCGAGGCACAAAGAAAGATTCAGGGTCTCATAAGAGTCAATACCAGTGTCCCCTTGAGGAGTTTATTGGGGGTGACCGTGCTGAGGACTGGCCAACCTCCTTTCCCCAGACACTGCTCCCTGAAGCAGACAACTCAGGGTCCAGGGGCCACCCACGTGCAGGGGCCTCCAAACCCAGGGCAGGAGACCACTTCAGGGACCTACACACAGGACACAGAACGTCTCTCCTCGCTGTACATCTGCTGAACCAGTGGACAGGGAAATGTCACGCAGAGAACTGAGGGAACCCTCCATGCACACGGCAGGGCGGGGGACCAGCACTTGTGCAGGGTAGCTGACGGATGACAACACGTGGGGACCTTTGGGTGTCTGCCTCTGTTCCGTCAGGTCCAGTGAGGGGAGGGCGGTTTGATCAGTGAAAGTCATCCCATCTCATCAGAGGGGCTGGGGATGCTGTAGTTGTAACATGAATCATCTCCTGATGTGGAGTCTAATCCTATCAGAATGTACCACAAGGGTGCAAGCGAATCCCAGCTGTAGGCTTCACGAGCAGTGTCTCTGGGAGGTAAAGAGAATTAGACATGGCCATCGGAGTGAGGGCCCCAGCGCTGAATATTGATAGTTTTATAAGAAGGAAAGAGAACAGAAGATTTAGACACATTTTCCTTGTCTCTCGGTGTATGCTGCCTCCTGTCCCAGAGAAACTTGGCCAGCAGCAAAGTCATCAGAAGAAGGCCTTAGGTCAGGATGGTGAGCCTGAAGAAGCCCCTATTCTTTGTAATTTAACAGCCTGTGATACAGCACGATTACCAACAACAAAGGGTCTAAGACAGAAAATGACATCTGTCCCCTGCCCTGGTCTTTCCACCGCAGGTTCTTCTTCAGCCACTGCTTCTCCTCCTAGATCAGGAGCAGCTCCTCCCTGGTCACCCGCCTGGGCTGGGGCAGCTCCGAGGTGACGCTGTCCGCGGCTCCTGCATAAGGCTTCATGGTTTCCCAGGACACCTGTCACCCCCTCGATGGTCTCCTCCGAGGTCCTGGCCTGCTACCGGCCCACCAGAATGGGATCCCCCCGCAAACCGACCTCAGGGCCACTAACATTTATATGAGCAGGCCAGACACTGCACCCCGCTGTTGAAATGGGAGAAAGAGAAGTGAAAGATAAATATTTGTTCTACGCGTCTGTCGGGGGAGGGACACAGTGTCGGACATGGCTGGACTGCTGTCGGGGGAGACCATCCGGTGAGCCTGGCCTGGAGGATTTCAGGGGTGGGGACGTGAACTGAGGAGAGGCCCGAATGTCGGCAGCACCTCGATTTTCTCTCCCTGTGCCAGTCTGGCCCCTTCAGTGCCACTTGATGGAGGAACTAAAGCAGCTGGAGACCAAATGTGAGTGTCAGCTGGAACCCGGGGCTGCCTCCCCCGTGCCACACGGCTCATGCCTCCAACACCTGCCCAATGTTCCATCGCGGGTCTGCCAGTGTTGCAGGGAGTGGCGGATGATGGACACAGATGGGACACCCTGCGCGGGGAAATGTTCCGCCTCCTGGAGGACCTGTGGGCAGGAAAAGGTACGGAAGCCAGAGGAGAGGTTAGGTGGCGGGCAGTGACAGTGTGCCCACCCTCCTGCTCCGTCCCCTGGAGCGGGGACACTGATGATCTCAGCTCCTGGTCAGTGTGCGCGCCCCCTGCTCTGCTCCCCACCAACACCTAAGGGCGCTGTCCGTTTCCCGCACTGCGGACAGTGGGTGGGTCGGTGAGATGCATTTTACACAGCACCCCAATCGTAGCTGCAATGGGTGCACAGTCTGAGGCACCCTGCAGCACGCTCTGTCTCCCACTGGTGTCTGACCCACGGAATAGACACGCGGGAAGCAAAAGCGTTGCTTTGCAAAGCGTCAAAGATGCACGAGGTGGGCCCAGTTCACATCACCGCACTCAGCTCACACACCAGCGCGGCTCCCAGCCCTGGCGGAGCTGACCCGCGTCCCCCTTCTGCAGCGTCCTCCTGTGAGCCCTGCCCCGAGGGCTGGCTGGCGTTTGAGGGTTCCTGCTACAAGTTTCGACAGACCAGCGCCACTGGGATGACGCCAAGGACCGCTGTTCTGAGGAGGGGGCTCATCTGGTCATCATCAATAGCCCAGAAGAGCAGGTGCAGTGAGATGCTCTGGGGATCCCGGTATCGCTGCCAATCGTACCCCAGCCCCGGGACCACCCTCTGCAGAGTCTCCATCCTGCCCTTCACACTAGGCATCCCTCGTCTCTGCGTGCACGGCCGGTCACCGCACATTTGTGTGCAGGTTCTGAGCGCCTAGGGCTTTCGGCCTGGAATTCCCGTTTTTCTTTTGTGTATGTGGGAAATGCTTCCTCCTCCTTTAAAAGCAAGATTAAACACGTTCCCCCGGTACCCTTCCCCACTCTCTCTGTCACACCACACACACCTAAACCGTCTGCAGGGTCATGGTGCGTCCCCCACCTGCAAGGACTCTCCCAGGCCAAAGGCTGAGGGCACCTGGCCTCGGAATCTGCAGTGCCTGGAACCGGGCTAGGCACTCAGTGGGATTCCCGAGGGTCAGTGGAATCCAGCTGACTCACCGAAGCAGCTACCTGGGCTTCTGTAAATACCCTTCGGGGCTACTCTTTATTACCATTGATCCAACAAGGCAACTCACTGTAGTCTTACGCTTTTACTGAACCTGGCAGGCAGCTGCTATATTTATTGCTATTTTATAGACAAGCAGCCTGAGCGTCTCAGCGACCTATAATTTGGTTAACCATCAACACCTTAATGATGGTACAAAGGGCTGTCGGGACAGAGCCTTCAGCCAGTGCACTCGGCAGCTACACTGGACAAGGTCCCTTGCCCAGAGGGCTCACTGTGTGCTGGGCCCTGGTGGGAGACCAGCTCAATCCCAGCCCCCCTAACAGCCTCGTCTACTTACTGACTGAGCACGCCTTCTCCCCGTGCAGAACTTTCTCCATGTGAGTACAGGGAATGTGGCCTCCTGGATTGGCCTCAGGAGAGAGTACCCCACGGGCCCATTCATCTGGCAAGATGGCTCCGTGCCCTCCTTCACGTAAGTCTCTCTGTAAGGACTCAGGAGCCCTCAGCCCTAGCCATTTCCCCTTCTCGAGATGTTTTCTAAGGTTCTCAGCTACCTCAAGGTCTCACTGACGTGACCCAAACTGTCACTTCTGTTGTCACTTACCTTTATACGGTTTGTAAATGTGTACATGCACCATTTGGTTCAAATGCTTGGCTATACATCAAACCGTAAGTTCTCTATTATAGGAAGCCCAGGTACCTTTAATATGTTAAAGGGAATTGTGACCCTTCCGGAACACCGTGGACCGTCCTACACTGAGATCTAGACTGTTCTGGACATCATACATTTTTTAAAAATCATATGACAGTAATGGGCAGGTTGCCATGAAACGCCCCCAAAGTGCTCCTCGTCACCTGGATACTTACCACGTTATTCTTACCACTTTCTGGAGCAGCTCTGGAGGTCCAGTGTTTTTTAAAGTTCATAATCACTTTGTCTGAATGCCATCCATCCTCCTAGACTGCCCTCGAGTACTGGGCTCAACTCTGGGCATGGTCTCTGGACTGGTCAGTTGCTGTATATGCTGGGTCGAGTCTTATCCATGTCAGCCCAGCCTCTGCTCCAGTCTGTAGTGTCTGGATTGTTGCATGCATCTTTGGTCTGGCCTTAGAAAGCAGCCTTGGGGTAGCTGGTGAAGGTCTTGATTCTTTAGGATGGTACAATCCAATGCAAACATATTGGGTATCATTCACTTGGGAGCCATGCTGCTTACATTATGCAATTTCTTGTTTTAGTTAATTACCAGATACCTCACCTTCTAGGACCACGGCCGTCTCCCTTTGATGTTGCTATATTATCTTCCAAGAGCACATTTTCTTAGGCAATTTTATTTCATATTGATCCCATACATTCCCCCTAGTTAGGTCATTTCTTCTCTGGATGAGATGGATTTTTTTCCTGTAGGAAGCACTATAAGCCTGGCACACTGGGACACTGGAATTGCAAGGTCTGTGCTGGCTTCTGCACAGGTGCACCCTCCGGTGGAAATGATCTGGTACCCAGCATGCATCACTTAACCCTTTCATTACCTCGTATTTTGTGTATAACCCTCTTCATTATGGTTTTCTGTTGCTTTTATTTTTCTTACTCTTCAGACTGGCTGAGAGAAGAGAGGGAACGTTTTATCAACCTCTAGCGACTGTGCAGAGCTTAATCCATAGCATGTGCTCCACAAACTGTTTAGGAGTGAGAGAATGGAAGTTATAAACACTTCAAAACCATTTAAGGACTGGGCAGGGCGTGCATGCCTGTAATTCCAGCACTCGGGAGGCTGAGGCAGGAGGGTGGCTGTGAGTTTTGAGGGCAGCCTGGGCTACAGAGTGAGTTTAAGGCCAACCTGACTACAGAACAAGACTTTATCTCAAAACACAAAACAAAACCCACTGAGGAAACACTGTAAGCGCACATGTGAAGACCATACATCTCTTTATGTGTCACCCAAAGGCATGATTTCCTCAAACTGAGATCCCAGAGTGCCAGAGATCTCAACTCACTTGTCTATTTGGATCCATGCATTTCACTTGTGATGGGAGAAGTTTACTAGATGATGTTACAAAGTCATAACGCTTAAGTGGAACTTATTTGGCCTCTAGGGTGACACCGTGCTGCCTGTGAGTATTTCCGTTCTCACAGCTGAGTGTGGTTGTTTCCATTCAGTCAGTGAAGACAGGGATTTTATGCAGTGTTTGGTGAGCACACGACAGTCCTCCCAGTAAATGTGAGTAGTTCCAGCACGTAGGAATTCTAGTAGAACGTGTGGCATGGAGATTTTCTTGGACATATCCGATACCCCAGATGCTGGCCTGAAGATTTTCAGGTGGGACCTTGGCGGGGAGAACCCAGGAAAGGGCTGGATGTACTTTTTTTCTGTTCTGTTATCACAGAACCCGACTGACCTGTGTATGTGTCTTCACAGTAACTGGGAACAAGAAGACCTGACTTACTATGATTTTGTGTATATGCGTCAAGGATCCGGTCTCTGGTCCACTTATAACTGGAAAAATACTGGATCTGTGAGAAGCCACAGCCCTGCTGAGCCAGCTCTCCCTGGACCCGGGCGTGTTCAACTTCATCTGGACCTGTGAGCTCAGAAACCTCGCCCCAGCTTCCCTCAAGGAAGGAAAGAGGCCCCGAAGGCCAGTCCTCGCGCTGTGCCTTTGTCCTCTTTGCCCCGCTCTTAAATTTTGCTCGCATGCAAAATAACATTGGGATGAGCCAATGCATGCATGCAGCTTGCAGAACTGTTTTCTGGAATTAAATTTAAACCCAGAACCTCGCACTTGCCAGGCAAGCGCTCCACCGCTGAGCTGCACCCCGAGCCATTTTTAAATTTTATTCTGAGACAGGCTCTTGCTAAGATGCCCAGGCTCACCTTGTAGGTTTCCTGCTTTGGTCTCTCAAGTCGCTGGGATTCCAAATATGTCCCAGTGTGCCAGGCTTATAGTGCTTCCTACAGGAAAAAAATCCATCTCATCCAGAGAAGAAATGACCTAACTAGGGGGAATGTATGGGATCATCATGAAATAAAATTGCCTAAGATACACGCATGAATTAACACACGGTTTTTACATGGCTTTTGATGAGAAAAACACGGGCTTGAGAAACCACATTTTTGAGGGTACATTGGTGTCGGGCGCAGGCGCTCAACACACCCCACCCGGGACTAAGGACCACGCCAGCTTCCGCAATGCGTTACGTCCCTCTCTAAACTAGCCAACCCGTGCGCACCTCGTGCTCACTCAGTATTCGCCCCATGCTGACTCTGTGGCAATCTCTGATTGGCCACAGCTGGGTATATTGGCCAGAGCCCGCGTCCCATCCCAACCCCGCCTCCTTGTGGCAGCCTGTGATTGGTCATGGCTGAATATATAAGCCAGAGCCCGCAACAATAAAGCGGCAGTTACCTGTTACCCACAAGAGCGTCCTCTGTCTCATTGGGGGGCTGCGCCGGTCACATTGGGTACTGGGACATTTTAAGACTTTTATTAATTTTAGGTATGGTCTCTCTCTATATATATATAATATATATTTCACATATATAATTTTAGGTATGTTCTATATGGAAATGCAGCTATGTTGAGTTTCAAATTCTGGTTTGGCATGAAGAAACCAGAAAAAAATCACAAAGACCAACAAATGGAAAGATTTCCTGAAATAAAAGCCTATGAGTAGAGCCCAAAACCCATGCCGTGGGTCTTATTCTTTTGAGCCTCTGCCATGCTCCCTTTTGGGGGTGCGGCTCTAGGTACAGGCCCTGGCAGGGAGACTTCTCCAAGTGGTCAGTGCTGCCAGCTAAGACCACTGTCCTCTCTCTAAGGCTGGCAGCCTCACTGCTCTGGAATAGCGTGTGGCTGTTAGCAGCCCCTTTCCTTGGGGACCTCACGTGCAGTGTCATCCTGACTTCAGGGCACTGTGCCTTTGCTCTTTTCTATCCCATCCAGAGGTCCCGTGCTCAGAAAATTCACTTCCACAGCCCAGACTCCAACATTCGGGAATTCTGAGTGTAGATTGCTGAAAAAAACAGCAACTGGACAAGAAGATACACAGGGAGACCAATGCAAATATGGTCACCTCATAATTGAATAAAGCATATCGGAAAGCAGTGAGAAAAAAACCTTAATAACTCCTGATCATGACTTTGCAACACCTCCATTATTATACAAAAATGCTTTCCCGTAATTTAAGGACTTAAGTACACCGCACAGATCTTTAAAGATTTCACAAGGTCGTATGGAAGAAAATCTTCACTGGCTCAGGATGTGGAAGGATTTATAACAAAATAAGGAACAGATAGATGCTATCACACGAACCACATCCACACGAAGACATCAAGGAATAAGATTAGGAGCTAAAGAACCTGCAACCACATTTGAGAAACACAGGAATGAGAAAGAGTTTGTACCCCTCAGAAGTCTGGGGAAGGTTTGAAGGATCAGGGATCTTCTACATGGTGCCTGGCGATGTAAATCCATGCAAAGACTTGGAAGAAAACCCAGGTCATCTCAACCTGTCTATGTCCCAAGAACAAAGGGCCCACACACTGGCACCTAACGTAGAGGAAAATTTGCCTATGGGCACAAGGGGAGGTGTACATGATTCCTGTTTCCTGATACTTTGAATTATTCACTCACACATTGCATAAATTAACTAGGTGTTGCTATTAGTATGCATGAGTTTACCTACTTAGCCCTGTGTATCTATTCCTGATCTCAGCTTAAATATCACATATCACTATGTCAGAAGTCACAGGGGAGTTACCACACCCCAACTTGTACTTTGGATACACCTTTGATCTTGTATTTTAACAGGAAGGTGGCACAAAATATATTGCTAGGATTTTCCTGGTGATGGCTGGGTGAGCTGACCTAGCCCATCTGCCCTAGGGTTCTGCAGGTAGTTGAGGAGCAGAAGGTGGCTCCCTTCTCCACACCATCCAGAGAACCTGGCATAGGACCGATCCACACAGCGAGGGAGCGAAACCAAGCCACACACAAGTGAAATGACAAAGTTCCCGAAGAACTGGCCTCAAATCCCTGACCTTACCCTTTAATCCCGACACAGCGGGGCCCAAGCCTCCTGCACCCAAACTTTCAGAGATAAGCAGCATCCACGCACAGCAGGCACTTACACCTCTGTGAGTCTATCCTGTCCAGTCACTCGTGTGCTTGTGAGTTAGCTTTCCCACTAGGAACTTAACACTGGAGAGGGAAGGGGACTTGGTCATGCATTGCTCTGTGCTCAGGTTCCCAGAGCCTAGAATCCAGAAACTGTTGGAGAAGTTCAGAAGAAAGGGGACAGGGTGGATGACGCTGTGCAGATGACTATGAAGAAGTCGATTGACAAACACCTGCAGGAGTCACTGAAATCACACTACTTGGCCTTCACTGAGTCTTCCTAAATGTGAGCACGGTCACACGCAGCTCACGGCGAGGCGGTGCTGATATCATTAGCCTCGCCTTTGCAGAAGGAGGCTCAGAGAGGTCAATTTCTTTAGTTAAAACCTTGTGGGATTTGTACCGTCTATCTGGGAGCTGGTGCCCTGAGACATGAACCATATCAAAGCTACAAACAAGTCTCCCATTGCCTGTTGGTTTGTGTTTACAAACGAGCAGAAACTGCCCACACTGGTGACCAGCCGGAGTCTGTTTAAAGAAAAAGACAAATCCTCAGAGAACTCAGCAGAAGTGGTGGCGGGTCCCCCGCCCCGGGCAGCTAGTGGAATTTGTCTGAACCCTCCACCTCCAGCTGGGCTCCCAAGCTCTCAGTGCCCTTCAGTCAGAAGCTCTGGGATCCTTCCTGAGGGACATCGGAGCCCCCTGAGATGAACGCCCTGAGTACCACTAAAAAGCCCCGAAGGCCATCTACCTGCTTCGCCTGCCAGACTTTGCTGTCACAACAGTCCCCGGGAAACCAATTCCAAGTTTTCTCCGTGAACACACCACGGGATTTTTCATGACACCCGGGGACTCATTAAAAGTTAACAGGCAATCTCATTTCCACTTCATTTGTGCAAATGAAAAGTTCCCTGAGAATCAGCCACAGAGGTGCAGGCAGATGGAGACAAAGTCCCAGCACACCCCACTCTAGGGAGGGGTTCCTGGGGAGTCCCCCCACTGCGCCTCAAGCCTGGACTCCAATGTCTAATGAGCAGCAAGGTGCAGACAGGAGTTGGAGGTGGAGGAACCGACACTTCTGCTTCCTCCCAGTGATATTCCTCCGAAGGCTGCTTAAGTTCCGTGTCTGACACCACCCTGTCTCCCCACTACCCTGCGGGGTCTAAGAGCCTGGGACCACACTCAGCGCTGTGTTCCACGCCTGGTACCTTACAGGTGCTCAGTAAATACTGAGAGAAAAAGAAGAACTTGATTCTGTCTTTACCACCCTACGGGGAGTCTTTGAGTTGCAATTAGCTCTAAGGTGACTGTTCCCTAATCTAGGTGAAATGCATTTCCCAGGTGAGGTTGACATCACCTGCCGTGGCGTATAACAGGCAGTGTTGCCAGAGGGACAAATGTCATCTGAGGATGGCTGGGATTGGGGGAAAGGTCCTCTGTACTTGGACAACAGTTTGTCTTTTTAGGGTACCTGAGCCACACCCTAATCTCCATTGCCCTAGCCCCATGTAATAATCACCTTCTACCTTTTTTTTTTTTATTGGTACTAGGGATCGAACTCACGACTGCCTGCTTGCAAGGCAGGTGCTTATGCCGCTGAGCTAAATCCCCAGCCCCACCTTCTACCTTTTTTAACGTTCCGCTCATTTTCCTACCCCAGGGACTTGGCATGTGCTATTCCTGGGAACATTTGCTCTCTCCGTCCCTGCCCTGGGAATAGGACATCTTGGCTGAAATCCCACTTCCTCCATGAAGCCTTCCCCACCAGCTGGCCCTGCCTTTGGGAGATGAAGTTGCCCTGTTTTTTTTTTTTTCCTGGTACCAGGAATCGAACTCAGGACCGTGCA
Organism: Cavia porcellus; assembly: GCF_034190915.1. NCBI lineage: Eukaryota > Metazoa > Chordata > Mammalia > Rodentia > Caviidae > Cavia > Cavia porcellus. The sequence continues at coordinate 67,119,790 of NW_026947500.1, forward strand.
CTTCCCAGGCAGGCATTCATGCTGCCCAGCTAGACCCCTGGCCCCAGTTGCCCTGCTCTTGTATCCACTCCTCACACTCCTGTTCAGCTGTTCATCACCCACCCTCTCCCCTCTGCCTTCACAAGAGCAGATTATCATGTCTGCTGTAGCTCCCAGGCTGTCTCCAGCGCCTGACTCAGGAGTGGGGGCCTCAGCATTTCAGGGCACATCCCTTGAAGCGCTGGGGTGGAGCCTTCTCTGAGAGGAGATGAAAGTTTTCTTGTGCCAGGCTGGTCGTCTCCACCACATGAAACAACTGTTCCTGCTTCTCCCCATTATCAAAGAGGACATCAAGTATGAGTTTCCTTCCTCTATTTATTACTAGGCAGTGCTTATCTCAGGGAGAGATGTCTTGAGCAAGACATTGACCGAGGCAGGATGAGACCTTCAAACAGACTCACTCTTCTAAGCCCTGGTGAATATTTTTTTGTCTTTCTGAGACAGGGTCTCACTGCGCAGTCCAGGCTGGCCTTGAGCAAACTCTGTAGCCCAGGCTGGTCTCGAACTCACAAGGACCCTCCTGCCTCAGCCTCCCAAGTGCTTGGATCACAGGCGTGTGCCACCACGCCTGGCCTCCTGGTGAACATTTGATGTGTAAATACTTAGGTAACACCTGCTATGGGCTCAAGTCTCAAGATGATTGGCTCTTAGTTTAACCTCTAAAAGCTCCCGGATGGGAAAGAGTTACTGATGCATGAATGTGACCTTCAGATACCACAAGAAAATGTGGCAATAAAAAAATGCCACAGCAACCTGAGATGGTGACAGCCCACTTTCTTCCTCTGAAATCTCTCCAGATAAAAAGCTCCACATGGTGCACACGCCTTTAAACACAGCACCTTGGGAAGCTGAGGCAAGCCGATTGCAACTTCCTCTCTTGCCTGGGTAACTTAGCAATTTAACAAGACTCTATCGAAAAATTTTTTTAAAATTAAAATAAAAAAGCTGCAGACATAGCTTAGTGCAAAGGGCTTGGCCTCAATTCCCAGTACCACAAAAATCAATCACTCAATCAAATATTTTAAAAACAAAAAAAGGAATCCATACAATTATAAGGAATCAATACAGTTATATTACCATAAATACTAAGGAGTATTTGCCAGATCTACTGTATTGGGATCGGATTAGGGAACCCCGGAAATTTGTTACACACTCTAAGGAGGCCAGGGAGCCGCTGAGGAAAGGAAGTGAGTTTTTTCTTGAGAAAGGGATGGAGTCTGATGCCGCCGTAAACACTCGTGCTAGTGCACAGCTGGAGCCGATGCATGTTTGAGGAATCCGACGATTTGAATTTATATTTATGTTCAACCAGTGGCTATAAAACTAATTCAGCTTTTTTTATCAAAGAGAAAACGAAGCCTAGAGAGGCCACACCACTGGTCCAAGGTCACAGCGCCCCCACCAGGCAGAGCTGTGAGATGCACCCGGACTGTCGCGTTTCCTCCAGGCCGTGCTGGGCTTACATTGCTCTGTGTGATCGGCCAGATGTTCTTATGTGTCTGGGAGTCCAGAAGCGTCTCTCAAGTCCTGTCTTCATTTCTTGGCTGAGTACCTGTGCCTCTGATGTTCCCTCCTGGTTTGGGGTGTGTCAAGGAAATGCCTCTTGAGAGGATCTCCAATGTCCCTTGCCAATTGCTTCAGATTCTGAGTTCTCAGCCCTGGGAGCAGCTGGAGCAGGGAGGAAAGTGTGGCTGGGTCCTCGGGCCAGACTGGCATCGCCCAGCTACGCTGGCTGGCGGATCTCCCGGTGCTCTGCCTCCAGCCCACCTCCCTCCTTCCCCCGAGCTCCAGAGCAATGTCCTGAGGCCCCTCCAAGCCCTTAACACTCTGTTCCTCGGCCTCGCAACCCCACTCCCCGCTCCTCCGTGCCTTCGCTCACTAACGTCAGCGCAAGCAACACCTCGCGATTCATCCTCCTGGCCCGTGAGATCTGGCGGCACCCTGCATTCATCACTTCCGGCAAGTAAATACTTATTGACTATTTACTCTATGCAGGGACCATTCTAGGTCCTGGGAACACAGCGTGGGCCCCGCGAGAGGCCGTCCCTACTCTCAGGAAGCTATGGTTTAGCGGGAGGTAAGACTCACATCCATGGAATGACAAAGTTATGCCTTGGGGAATGCCAGGGGGAATTAGGAATCTGACAGGCACCTGAGCCAGTGGAGCAGGGGAATTTCAAGTGCCTGGAGGCATCCGTGGGTGGGACTCAGGGACCAGAGACCACGGGAAAGTCAGCACCACAGAGGACCCCAGCTAGAGTACACACGATGGACAGACAGGACTCGTGACCCGGGCACGTCCAAAGCACAGTCACAACAGGAGCCAGCAGATGCCTGAGACCCAGGACAGCTTGGGAGGCCTGTGGGTGGGAATGGGGCGCCCATGCCTTTGGGGGGCAGAGTAATCAGCACGACCAACAATGCAGAAGTATCTGAAAGCAGCAGTGAGCGGCCAGCAGCTGGGCTCTGGAGAACTCTACCGAACACGTCCGGAGGCCAAGATCAGCTGCATACTTACCACATCTCTGGGATCTGACAGGGACAGTCACAGAACTGCAAACACCACAGGCATTTTTTCCGACTGGTTGGATGTCATCTTGTTTGGTTTTTTATATTGCGATTATTTTTGTATTGGAACATTTTTCCTCTTCCCTTTCCATGGTCTCCTTTTTCTTTTTCTTTTTTGTTTTTGTTATCCTTGTTTGTTTTTTTGAGACAGGGTCTCTATACAGCTCAGGCTGGCCTTGAGCTTGCTGTGTAGCCCAGCCTGGTTCTGAGCTCCCAGCGATCCTCCTGCCTCAGCCTCCCGAGTGCTGGGATGACAGGCGTGAGCCACCACGCCCAGCTTTTCTTTTTTGTTCCGGTTCCTTTTTGTTCTCCTTCTCTCTTTCTTCCCTTTTTTTTCACTGTTTAGGTTTTCTACCTTTCTTTTTCATTTTCTCCTATTGATCTTCTTTCTCTCCTCAACTACTTCTTGAATTTAAACTTTCAAGTGAGTAGACATTATCTCTTCCCTTTCTGATTTCTCCTTCACATTCTGTTTGCTCCTTCCTCCCATGTCCTCCAGGTTCCCACTGACCTCCACTCCACTATATTTGACTTCATTCATCACTGTATCCTGTCCTGCGCCCATTTCAGCCCCCTCCCCACCTCTGCAGAAAGGTAAAATCCCTCCACCGAGAGGAAAATCACTGCCTCCAAGTCCACGGTGTAGGTCTGATTTTGTTATTATACAGCTTTAGAGTCTGCTCCTGGGTCAGAGGCAGCAGGTTAGTGGTTACCATCGTCTGTCAGTAGTTATGCCACACTTGAAACTTGTTGTCACTAACTGTACACTTAAGCGAGGACATCACACATGCTATAATCTGTTTTCCTCCCCTGTATGATGACACTCTGATTGTACGTGGTCATAATCATCACCACAGTTCAGTACCAAAGGATTGGGTGCTGAGTGGAATCGTAATTTTACATCCTTTACAATTTGGAAAGGTAGTTTCTTGGGATAGCTATAAAGAAGAACCATTTACATCTAGAGGACACCGCCAATGAGCAGACACCTCCTAGGGAAGCCTCACTACTAGTGATAAAGCTATCATAAGAAATCCACAAGCATCAATATAGAAAACCAAATAGTCTTTAAACAGAGACAATAGTAAATGACAAGACAGAAGCAAAGTGCAACCCCAGACCCACAAGCCCTCAGGGCAAGCCCAGAACTCAATAAGATAGATGAACCTGGAAGTCAAACACTGGAACTTTCTGAGATCTTTACCTCAGTCTGATAATCTGATAGTTTTTCAGGGTACGTCAATCTGGGTGGAAAGTTGTTTTCTTTCAGGATTTGAAATTCTTCACTCCAAGCTCTTCTTGACTTGAGCATCTGTGCTGAGGAGTTTGCTGTGATTCTGAGTTCTCCTTTATACATGATCTGTTTCTTTTTTCTAACAGCTTTTAATATTTTAATATTGTGTTCTCGTGTTGAATTTCTGGGATCTTGATTATTATATGACCTGGTGTGGTTTTATCTTGGAGTTTTATATGCTTCATTTATTTGTATGTCAAAGTCTTTATCCACTCTATCCATATATTTCTGAGCTCGGATTTGGACACGATCACTAACCTGTAAACACCAGAGGAATTTTCCTACTTTTATTTTTCTTTGATTGTCTGATTGGTTTTCATTTGGCTGGGGTTTTGTTTTGTTTTTTTTGAGGTTATCTTTGTTTTAGTTTTTTTTTTCTATTTCTTCTGTATTTTTTGTTTCATTGTTTAGGTTTCTTTCCTGCCTTTTCGTTACCTTCCTCTACTCATCTTCCTGTTCTCTTTCCAAATACCTCTTGAACTTCTATTTTCAAGACAAGTCTATTCTCTGATTCATTTCAATACTCTGTCATTTTCTCTTTCATTCTTTCTCTCCTGTGCCTACCAATTTCCCTAAACTCAAGTGAGCATCCTTTGCCCTCCAGCCTTGCCTCTACTATAGCCGATTTCACTCACCTCTCCGTCTGGTCTAGTGACGTTTGCGGCTGTGGCGGTAAACTTTACCCCCAAGGAGTGGGCTTTGCTGAATCCTTTCCAAAAGAATCTCTACAGAGATGCGATGCTGGAAACTTTCAAGAACCTGACCTCTGTTAGTGAGAGTGATGACATTCTTACACTTAGTCAACTAGAGAACATTTGTGGTTGGGACCAGCAGTGCTGGTGTGGAAAGGGATGATGCTGCAGTGATTCATCATTATTTTTCTGTGTCTACATTGTAGGAATAAAATGGAAGGACCAGAACATTGAAGATGAACCCAGAAATCTCCAGAGAAATTTAAGGTAATTTATACTAATAAGAGGAAATAGTCTCCCTACAGAATCTTAGAACAACAGCAAATTTTAAAAGCAAATGAATATGCCCAATTTCAGATTTATTTATTCTTTAAAAATTTCCTGTAAAAATCCATATACTTGGGGCTTGGGATTTAGCTCAGTGGTGTAAGCACCTGCCTGGCAAGTATGGGGTCGTGAGTTTGATACCCGATACCACCCAAAAAAAAAATCCATATACTTAAATATGACATAGATGGTCAGTGCTTGAAAAATAGCTCTCATGGGGACAGTATTAAGAACCAGGGACATATGGAGGGCCCACCTATAATCCCAGATACCCAAGAGGTAGGCTGAGGCATGAGAATCACAAATCAGAGACCAGTCGGACAACTTAGTAAGACCCTGTCCCAAAACAGAAAGGGATTGGTGATAAATACTGGTTTACATTGGTTCGTATACATTGGTTGCCTGGCAGGTTCAAGACTCTAGGTTTGATCCCCAGCACTACAAATAGAGAAATTCTATGAATATTGCTGTTTTGATAGTACCAATGTTAATTCATTTCCTTTTAGTAAATATAAAGCACTTAATAAATAAACCTTGAGTAATATGCTTCTCAATTTTCGTAGAAGTCAGGTGGTGGAGAGATTCCGTGAACACAAAGAAGACAGTCAGTGTGGAGAAGCCTTCAGACAACTTCCAGATCCTACTGTGAAGAGGAAAACCAGCGTAGAGCCCTCTGGCAGTCCTATGTGTGTAGCAGTGGCCGTTCATCATTCATTCCTTAGTAGACATGGCGCATTCAAGTCTGGACACAGACCGTACGAGTATGAGGAATACATAGAAAATTCCTACGAACGTGAGCAGTGTGATAAAGCCTGTCAGTGGCCCGGCTCTGCTCAACATTTTAGAAGGACTCACACTAGAGAAAAAGCCTATGAATGTAAGCGGTGTGGGAAATCCTTCAGAAGTTCCAGTTATGTTCAGATACACGAACGGACTCACACTGGAGAGAAACCCTACAAATGTAAGCAGTGTGGAAAAGCTTTCGGTTGACCCAGTTACATTCGTCTACGTGACAGAGCTCACAGTGGAGAGCAGCCCTGTGATTGTAAGCAATGTGGGAAAACCTTTGCTTATCTCCAAGTGTTAGAAGACACATGATCATGCACAGTGGCGATGGGCCCGACAAATGTGAAGGGTGCGGGGAAACATTCCATTATCCCAGTTTACGTCATATACGTGAAAGGACTCTCACTGGACAGAAACCCTCTGAGGGTCAGCAATGTGGGAAAAGCTTCAGCTGCCCAAGTTCCATTCGAATGCGCACGAGAACACATGCTGGAGAGAAACCTTATGACTGCGATGAGTGTGGGAAAGCTTTCCAGGGTCCAACTTCCGTGTATAAACGTGGAAAGGTTCATGTGGTGAACAAGCCTGAGTAGTCATGCCAAAGGAAAACCTTTAATGCAACACAGAGCCCCTGTGGGGGTAAGCACTGCTGGAAAGCACTTTCTTACTGCAGTTCCTTTCACAAGAAAACTACCTGGAGAGGAATATTGTCTGGAATGTGGAAAAGCTGGTAATCATGCATCCCTTCTAAGCACAGCCTATGAGAATTGAGAAATGTTACATTCTTACAGGTCAATTTGAAGTCCGGAGGGGATACACAGAAACTACCTGGATGTAAACACTGGCTGTCTTCAGTTGGTTTACATCCTTCAAACATGTCAAAGTGCACCCTGGGGGTGGGCATGGAGCTTAGCGGTAGGGCACTTGGGTGCCAGGCCCTGGGTTGATTGCTGGTATCAAGCAACAACGAAAACACTAACCTGAGACCATGTAAATGCACACACAAAAAAAATTTCCTTTTTAATGCTTTCAAAGACTAGTAAAAGCTCCCAATGTTTCAAAATACAATAAATCTAAGAAACACTTGTGCAAATAAATGTGGATACATTGTTTCCCAAAAACCATAACTGGAAGCAAATATAAAAGCTGTAAATATGTTGTCTTTCTCAGTGGGTCATTCTTTTTTTAGGGGGAGGGGTACCAAGCATCAAACAGGACCTCACACTTGCCGGGCAGGTGCTGTACCACTGAGCTAAATCCTGGTCCCCAGTGGACAGTCTTTAAGTGGGTTTCTCTGCCTTGGACTTCGGAATCTTATTCTCACAAATGTTGAAGTTGTCGTGTTCTAAATACCTTTAATAGTGCATGAGTTTCAATAGATAATGCTTTTCTCTTAAGTCAGTTAATAAAGCTTTTCTAACTCTAGTTTATGTGTGTTATGTGCGTTTGGTTCATGGACGAACTGAAACATTTTTTTATGTAGTGGGTTTCATTTTTTTTTTTTTTTGTCTTTTTCCTTTTTATCGGTACCAGGGATCAAACTCACGACTGCCTGCTTGCAAGGCAGGTGCTTACACCGCTGAGCTAAATCTCCAGTCCCAGTGGGTTTCAGTTTTATACAGTTCTACATTCTGAGATGAATGGGCCATTGAAAAATCAAGTTTTTGTTAATTGTGGGATGCTTTTGTTGGCGTTTTAGTTTTTGCTTTTTGAAAATAAGCTCTCATTTTATTGTCTAGCTTATCTCTTAACTCCTGAGCCCAAGCAGTCTGGGTGTCCACCATTATACTGGCCATTGGTAGATTTTTGTCACTGCCTCATGGCAAATTATGGATATTCCTTATCCATTGTATATATTTCACCTTTATTATGGGAAAAGCAGGTTTTGGTACAATAAAGTATGGTTTTTATTTTGTGTTTTTATTTTTGGTTTTTGTTTATTTTTACAATACTAAGGATTGAACTCGAGGCCTTTACACTGATCTATGTCCCCAACCCCTTAATTTTTTTGAGACAGAATCTCACTATGTTGCACAAACTGGATTCACAATTGTGATCCTTTTGCCTCAGCCTTGTGGAGCTCTGGGATTACGGGGGTGTGCTGCAGTGCCCTGCTCTATGGAGTTCATTCTGTCTTCATTTCTAATAAATAATGGTATCAGCTTATGAGCGTGTCATGTTTATTACAGTGGCAGCCTTGTGCTCTTGGGTTCTGTATCCAGTTCCATAAATGATTCCCTGGGACTTAGATCCCTCCTCATCTCTCTGATCCCCACCCTGAGTCACTGGCAACCCCTGCAGACCTTCAGGCCCTATTCCATGCCCTGCAATTGGCTCTAGACACAACAGGGTTGCATATTGGGAGCTTAAGATTGTGCCCCACACCCTCAGGCTGTTTCTTGACCTTCAAACCCCTCGTCTCTAGCCTCTGCCAGATTTTGGGCAATCCCCAACCTCCCCCGCAGGTGGTTCATCCACTAGAGCCCAGTGGTGTGGCCTAGGCTGGTTAAGCACTGGTATGGTCTCCTGCGGGAAGCACAATCCTGTGGGTGGTGCAAGTCTTTCCCGCCGCCTGTCTCTCTAGTGTCATCTTGGGCCAAGGAGATGGGTGGCGCTGTTGAATGGACCGGGAGGGACCTTGAAGGCAGAGAAGAGGATGGGCTTGAGACAGGGCTGACGGTGAGGAGGACACGGTTTATCCAGGGATCCTTTTGGCTAAGTCAGGAGAGAGCGGGCTTTGCTGGATGGTGAAGCTGAACAGAAGCATCAGGGCACAGCAGACGTTACGGGGCTGGGCTGGTGCCAATCTTGTCACTCCAGGAGCTGCTGGAGTAAACCGACTCAACCACCCAGCTCCACCCACCGTGCTCCTGGTTAAAGACTGACCAGATAAGAGAGGAGAACCTGGGAGGGCCGTGACCAGGGAAATGAAGGCCTGGTGAAGGGAGCCCGGTGGGGAACTGGGGAGGAACTGGGGGGAAATCAGCTGAGTGCACTTGCTTGTTTCCTTGAGGGTAAAGATCTGGAATGGAAACCAGGAAAGGACAGAAGTCAGGTCAAGAAAAGTGTCAGGACAGGGAGAGAACAAGGTGCAACCTGAGGGTGAACTGGACAAGTGACCTGGCCAGAAGGACCCCCTGGATACATACTGGATCCAGCGCAGCTCTTGAAATTGCCAAGGAGAAGACAGTGGAGGTTGAAGAAAGAAACACAAGAGTCAGGATGCGGTCAGGAGGAGCCCCTTCTCCTGGCGAGAGAAGAAAAAGCTGCCCAGCAACGCAGCGCGTTTATTTATACCCTGGGCGGGCTGGTGTCAGGTGAACCTCTCTGCCTAACCACCTGCTCTCCTGACTCGGCTCAGACACACCCGGGTTCTCCGGGGTGTATCCCAACCGTGTGTTAATTTTTAAAAACAAAAGAAACAAAACGAAGAAGCAGATGTCCACTCTGGAGCCCCAAGCCCAAGTTTATTAAAACCTGGCTGTCAGGCTGGGCTAGGTCCTGGCGCTGGAGGAAGCGCTGTGCCCCGAGGGCATCTAAAGGCCCTGTCTCGGCTGCAGTGAGGCGCCGACTGCCTCGGCCTCCACCGTTCTGCAGCCAGGAGGGAGGTGAGACCTCGGAGGCAGAAAACGCTGAGCGCTGGGGCGCAGGCAGGAGGAAGAAGGGGCTCTAGGAAACAACGCAGCTGGCTCTGATGAGACCTGCTGTGCGCTCAGGAGCCCGCGATCAGGAGAGCGCTCATCTCGGGCCCCTGGGGCCATGGGCAGGGCTGGGCGGGCACCAGGACCCGGGTCCTGAGGTCACTGCGTGGTGACACAAGCCTGTCCAGAGCCCTATTCTTGCAGGTGGTGGTGGGGGGGGACCAACTCCAGATGGGGTTCATGTGCTGGAGAAGTTGGAGTGCCTGGGGACCCCCGCCCTCCGTTCTCCAGCAGGCAGATCTAATTGTCCAAATTTCTAAATGTTTAAAATGCAGGGTGTAAGTAAAACCCACGACTCCCCACACCCAGCCAGTGTTAAATAGGGCTTCCTGGACACCCCTAGAAATTTTCCATCGTTTTCTCACCGTATTGTGGGAAATCGGGGCAGAGCCAGATAGAAGACAGCACGACGGGAATCTGAATCCCAAATCATCCCCCAGTCTTGCATAAATGTTTTATTAACCCAATAACATATGCATAAATAACATTTATGCATATTGTTGACAGGAAATACAAAAAAAAGGCTAGCCGGAAGTACAAATGTTGCCAGTAAACCAATATTATTTCACTTAAATTTTTTTATCAGGACATATTTGCATTTATTGTAGGGTTGTTTTCTCTAGCTTTTTTGATTGAGATCGCATTAAATCTATATAATGTTTTACGTTTTCTGATCTCCTTTCGGATCTCCTTTTTCAAACTGATAGCTTTTTCGCTTCCTTTGGCAGATTGATTCCCGCATATAAAAATGAATTTTTTTAAAAAAATGCAATTACCCTTCAGGTCGATCGGGTTTTACTCCGCGGGGCCTTAGCTGGGAATAACTTTGGAATCCGCCAGACAGGTAGGAGATCGCTCCGCCCAGGCCCGCCCCGGGGGCGTGTCCTGCGGTACTGGCCATTCAGGTCGCAGTGTCGCGATGTGCGCTGACCAATGGGAGCGCTGTTCTTCGGAGGGTCCCTGTAGACCACGTGGCTCTTCTTTTCCTGGCACAGTGTTTGGATCAGGGGTTGGGGCGGAGAGGACCGCCTGCTCCTCCGCGGTCAGTCTGTTCGGCTGAGGGCTGCAGGACCTTTAGCGAGGACAGGAGACAGCCCGCAACCTGGGAGTGGGGACGGGGATGCGGGGCTCTGTGCGGCTGCTGCAGCTGCGTTCCGAGCCGCCTGTGTGCGTTGGTGTGGGAAGGAGCCCTGCTTGGGGGGGGGGTTCCCCTGCTCCCTGCTTTCTCTTCACTGCACCCCGTTTTCGAGAAAAGCATGAACCAGTTCCTGCGAGGTCCCTTGAGAGCGCTTCTTCCACATGACCCTAAAATTCCGAATTTACAGGCGCTCTTGTGTGTTATAAAACTCATGGGCAAGCCGGGCGTGGTGGCTCACGCTTGTTATCCCAGCACTCTGGAGGCTGAGGCAGGAGGATCGTCGCGAGTTCGAGACCAGCCTGGGCTACAAAGTGAGCCTAAGGACAGCCTGAACTGCAGAGCGAGACCCTGTCTCAAAAAGACAAAAATTGAACTTTAGCCCTGTCTGTGGCCCGAATATCTTAAACCTCTTGGAATCTTCCAGCAGTGGCCGCGTCTTCGATTGTTTGTAGCAGGCTCTTTCAGAAAGTAACTGAATTTCTGATCATGGAGGAACCGTGGTTGCCACCCCTCTGTAACTTCAGGCAGGGAGCACAGACTTTGAAGTGGCATCGGTCCCGGGTAGGTGGGTGCCACGGAGCCCTGACGTTGGTGAGACTGTGTGAAGTCTGGGTGGTGTCAGAGCTGAGTCAGGAGACGCCAGCTGGTGTGGGGGAATTGGTGGGTGGTCAGCCAGCTCCGTGCATTTTGTGTGACAAAATGATAGAAAAATGCAATGGCGGTGAGAGGCTGAGTGACCTGAGACTGAGTGTTTGGTGCCTGGTGTGAATTAAGCTTGCAGAGGAAGGACCTTTTCATGACGGCAGGAGCCGGGGGAAATTTCCTGGTCACTCGGCTCCGTCTCCTCCTGGCCAACAGCAGCTTGGGACTCATGTGCCCTTTGAGTGTGGTCTCCCAGCATGGGATGTGTCTGAGGTAGAGACCTTGCTTGGGTCAGCAGGCTGCTTTGCAGAGCAGCTTCCCGCCTGTTTTCCTTGGTAACACCGCCCTCTAGAGCGAGGTCTAAAGGAGCAGAAGGCTCTTGAAATGCTAATTTTTCACACCATGTTTAATTGACTGAATGCATAACCTCGTGCTCATTTCTGGTGTGAGTCTCTGGGTCCCATCCACGTGTGTACCAGAAGTGACTGCAGGCTGGAATGTTATTTTTCACACGTTCCACTTCTGGTCAGGCTAGGGTTGTTGTTGCTTTTGGTTATTTTTAAATTACTTATTTTTACTGGTGTTTTTGTTTTGCATGTTAGCATTACATACATCAGGGCTATCTCCAACGTATTGTTTTCATTGTTGTTGTTTTTGTTTTGTGGTTTGTTTTGTTTTGTTTGTACTGGGAATCGAACTTGGGACCTTGCACCCGCCAGGCAGGCATTTATACATGGACCTCCAAATAACATAAGGGAAATACTCCCAACCTGCTGGATGTCTGAAACTTTGAGTTCATGTTCTCCAAAATCTAGGGAGGTGCACGCAGGGAGGTGCACGTCCGGGGCAGCAGTCAGCAGCCGCAAAGGGAACGCACCAGCTGGCGAAGTGCAAACCTCCTGCCAAGAAACCAGCCCGTGAAGGTTATTTGTGGTTTCTGTAAACAATGATTAGTTAGGGTCTAGGAAGCATTGGCCGGCCCCTGAGGCTCCAAACCTTGAACCACAACTTCGTGGGGATGACGGAGGTGGGGGGGTGGGGGTGGGGTTGCAATGAGCTTTTTGTGCCCCCCTTTGAAACTGCTGTGCGTCTGTGGGCAAACTGAAACCATTTTAAGAAGCATTTTAATGTTGATTTAAATTTTGTGTTTTTACTGAAATGTTTAATGAGACTGAAAAGGAAGCTTTACTACTTTTTCTTTCTTTTTTTTTTTTTTTTTTTTTGCTGGCTGTACCTGAAACTTGCAGATTCCTACCTTTCATTCACCTGCTGTGTTCTTCTCTTGTTGGGACCAATGATAATTTTTGTATAGCTTTTATGTATATTTTCTTACCTCTATATAAACTAGAAATTGTTTTAATTGCATAAAATACCTTTGAGATTAACGTGGATTGTTTTTTTCATTTACTGGGAATATAGCTCGACGGATCCTTTGGAAAAATAGATTTTCTCAATTTATAACTGTTATAACTCGGGCCCCAGTATAAAATCCAAGGAAGCAAGAGACCGAAAATTTAGGTAGCAAAGGCTTTATTTCCAGGCCTGGCGACGAGTCTCCGGGAGCCAATTTGGAGACTGCGTCCCAGAGACGGAAAGGAGGACTTTAAAAAGAGACTGGAGGAAAAGGGGGGAGAGGGAAACAAAGAAACCTGCAGAGCCATCAAACTTGTTGACCCGAGTCTGGAAACTGTATTGCTGTCCACTTAGCTCTGACAATCTTGGGAGTTCCTGGTGTTTTTTAAATTACTCCCATCCTACAGACTGACATTATCTTGGAGTGGCACGTCTGCAGCAATATTTGGAGAAGAAAGTGGACAGTTAATTATCCCAGGACAGCTCGTTTTCGCTAGTGGGTGTGAAGGGGTCAAGAATTACAAGAAGCTGAAACTTAAGTTTTACAAAGATCTGATATCTAACTCATTTGATGCATACAGAACAAAAGGAAAGCACCGATCGGGTTTTGGGCCATAGTATTTCCCAGTAATTTCTTTGAAGCTAAACAGTTCTTAAAATTTGGGCAGGCTCATTTTATGACAGATCATCACCGGGTCGGGAAGAGGTCACCAGAAACCCAAATTCTTTATGGCCTAGATAGATAGGTGAGGGGAGAGGGAGGCAATAAGGCGCCATACAGAACAGAAAACGGCAGTTATGTGTCAAGGTCAGGTAAAGGGTTAAACTCATACGCAAATCTCTCTGCACACAAGCAAGTTACTTTAAACAAGTGTAAATTAGTGGGCCATCCTAGTTTTCTTTTGCTCTTTAGCGGAGAATAGAGGTGCCTAACAGTGATTAACAACCCTTGTTAGCTTGTTTTAGCATCACTTCTGTAGTTTGTAGAGGGCAACAATGGTTAACATATCAATTAGGTGAGATTCTTGCAATTCTTTACAGAGGAGAGTATTGCTCAACCTATCAATTAGGTCACTTAACATATCAATTAGGGAAAAAGGATAAAAAAAACACATTTAGTAAGCCACATTGCAGGTTTGCTATAATACACATATAACGAAGCTATTTTCTTAGAGTACAACAATAACGTTGCCGAATGCTTTTTCTCTGATGTCAGGGATCACTCGTGTGTGCAAACCAGTTAAGGTGTTTGCCCATCACATAAATTGTATTCAAGAGGTTTAAATGTTTAACACGTATATGGGGCTGATAATCTGCCTTTTGCTGTGTACAAAAGATGCCTCAGGTTGGCCTGAGGGTCCCAGCTTTCCAAAGACTATCGGAGCAGCCTCCTGTCGCATAGGAGAGGATGAATTATGATCAGTCTGTTTACAAATCTCATCTGAGTGTGTATTTGTGCCTTTGCATACTTTGTGTAGCCCACCTTAAATATGCACAGGTCAGCATGGGATTGGGTGAAATCATCTACTATGAAGTGTATTCTGTAGTAAACGTTGCCTATCTCGGGTAATTGATTATCAGTTTTTATATACATAAGAACCAATGGCCAGGGAGCCTGGCTCCTGCCCAGCACCAATAGAAAGTAGGACACTGTGTGTCACCACTCCGCATGAGATCAAACCTTAAAACTGAAAGCATTTCCTCCTGGGCACATTCCCCTTTTCCATCATCTTAACATCTAAATGTGATAACTGAGACACTCCAAAATCTGTATCTATTCAAAAATCTCCTCATAACTGTTAACATATAAAAAATTCACTAGCTGTTTGGCATGCTTAGATTACTTTGCCATTTTTGTGAAAGCAACGTGATTTGCTGCATTGTCAATATATGAATCCAGGAAAGGGAAAAAGCATTACTACTGCCTTCAAACTTCTTCAAAAAATACACTTTCCTATTAATCGTGGAAGGGCTCAATCATAACCACATTATTGTAGAGGACAAACCTAAAACTCAGCACAATTCAGGCATCTGGGGTGAATGGGGAACCATGAAAAAAACTAATTCTTGCACCACTGGTGCTTCTATTTTTGTGAAAGACTCTACATGAGTAAGAAATGCTAAAACGCACAGAGGAGGCTGAGGCAGGAGGGTTCTTGGGTCTTCCCTGCTCTGTGTCCCAGCAGCGCCCAGGTGGGAGGTGCACCCCTCAGAGTGACTTCTGAGGTCCCTGCCAAGCCCTCTGGACATGGACTGGGACACACCCCTCTCCGTGACCAGCTCTAAAGGAGAACGGAATCAGATCATCTGCACTTCGGAATCCTGATCAGGCATCCTGATTTTGTTGAGTGCTGACTATCTGTGAGGCACAGTAATTCTGGGCGTTTTACATTCATTATTTTGTTTAATGCTTTCGATCTCATGATTGGCCCAGGTGTCCTGGAGACAACACCGTCTGTCTCCATTGGACCGTGGGGAGGATTTGCCTATGTAAAAATGCTAATGGTAACTGGTGTTAGGCACCCGCCAGCTGTCTGTTTTCTGTCTGCTTCCTCGGGCTCCAGCAGTCATGAGTTCTTGGTTTTGACTGTGTGAGGAACTCCCTCCCCGCATCTGTGCCCATGTAGTTTCCTCTGTGGACAGGTTGCCATCCTCCTGTGACTGTGAAGACCCACAGACACAGTTCTCCTGTCCGCAATCCCAAAGTATCTGTTCCCTCACTGTGATAGCTCGGACCCTGAAATAAAATCCAAGGAAGCAAGAAATTAAAAATTAGGGAGCAAAGCTTTATTTTAGGCCAGGCCTGGCAATGCAGCCTCTGGTAGCCAATATGGAAGACTGCGTGCCTTACAGCTAAAGGGTTGGGTTTTTAAAGCTGAAAAACCACAGGAATGTTGTGAATGTTGACACAATTTGATAGCACCTGGGCTTCTTGGTATTTCCTGTAATTTGCTTGTAGTTAAACGTTTCTTAAGGAACAGCACATTTTATTACAGATAGGCGGAAGGGGTTGGGGGGATTACAAGAAACTGAAACTTAAGGCTTTTACAGGAAATGGAGACTTAACCTAAAAAGAATGGGGAGGGGAGGGGCTTGTGCAGCACATACAGAACAAGACGGCGGCACATTGGTTAGAGCTAGGCTACAAAATTCACAAAACTAACATGTCGGGGACCAGAGTCTGTAATAAAGAGGGCCTGAGGATGCAAACCGATGCCCTGTGGGTAGGTAGTGCTTGGAAGGGCTCCTTACCCCAGGTCACGGTGCAGAGACCCACAGGACTGAGACACTCACAAGGCAAGATACCTATTGAGGTGGGGACTGTTCATAACAGATGCAAAAGCTTTGCTGGGAGGAAAACCAGGTTCGCTATGAACCTGTGCCTTACTCTGTGGTATGTTTACCCTCTCGCTTTGACCACTCCATCATTTCCAGAAATCATCCCACCCCTGCTGCACTGCACACACACACCACTGTCTAAATCCTGTGTTTACAAAATGGGCTAACGAGAGAGGACTTTGTCTTTGCCCGACCTAAGGCGTGGACCTCCTAAACCTGCAGAATCTTCTTTGCCGCTCTTTATCCCTCCCAGTATCCCCCGGAGCAGCAGTGCAGGCTCCCATCAGCCCCCAGCGATAACAGAAAGATAATAAACATTGTGACTCGTTGTATTTTTTTAATGAGTCAAGTACTATGTTCCGTGTGTCAGGAGTATTCTATTTCACATAGAAATGTACAAGAGAAAGTAAACTGTTCATTCCCAGAGACAGTTACTGTCCATGGTGGGCACCGAGCTTTGAGAAACAAGTGAGGTGTGTTTCAAACTGCAGTGGTCAGTCAGCTTTCGGCATTGGATCTCCTGGCTGCTGGCTGCTGGCCCTGAGGCCCTTGTTCCCTTCTGCTGTTTGTCCCTGTATGAGTTCACAGGTCAGGGGGTTCCGTGGATCCCACCTTTGCAGCACCAACATTGCTTTGGAATGTTCCAAGACCTTCTCACACATCTGGTTCTCACACAGAATGTTTGGTGCCTTGAGATAAACTTGCTTCCCTCTCTGTAGTTTTTAGAGCCAGTTAAGGGTGAGGAGGAGGCTTTGGGGGTATTTGACCAAAGTTCACCCCCTGCTTGAGGTCTAATTGCTAACTAGGCGTCTAAACTATAATCTATAGGCATAAAATAAGTGAAGTTTTCAAGACTAGAGTTTGGGGGGTTTCAGAAGGAAAAAAGGCAGAGAATAGAAAGCAAATAGTGGGGTTATTAATGCCCTCAGGGTAGTTCTTCACTTCTTGGGGAGGATTACTATCTTGTAGGGTTCCCCAGAGGAACACATTCAACATGAAATACATGTATGACTTAAGCCAGGCATGATGGGGCACACATGTAATCCCAGCGCTTGAGAAGCTGTGGCAGAGTGATCACCCCAAATCTGAGCCCAGCATGAGCTGCATAATGAGTTCAAGACCAGTCTGAACTATACAGCAAGACCCTGACTCCAAAAAAAAAAATCTAAATGTGAAAACAGAAAATTTCTTGTGGAAACTAAAATGGGTACAACTCTAAAAGCCTTAGGCGTAGCAACCACTTCCTAAATGGAATCCCAGGGTCACATGAAATAGTATCAAGAATCAACAGATATCATATGATGTCAAATCAATAAACTTCTCCATAGCAAAGCAAACAACTGACAGTTTGAAGAGACAGCTTTCAGAAAGAAGAGCAATCATCAAAATCTCCAATAATAACAAATGCTGGCAAAGTTGTGGAGAGAAAGAAATACTTCTGTAAACTAGTTCAACTATTACCGAGATTGGTATAGGATCCTCAAAGAACTAAAAATAGAAGTTCCACTAGATCCACTGTCTCCCTTCTAGGTATCGTCCTAAAAGTGTTACAGTCATGGAATTACAGGCATACTCCGGTGCTCACGTTTAAAGCAACACAATTTCTCAAGAGTAGGTCTTGGAAACAGGGCGTATGTCCACCAACAGATGAATGGATAAGGAAAACCTAGTATTTACACGGAGTGGACTTTTACTCAGCTATAAAGGATGATAGACGAGGCATTTGTAGGTAAATAAATGCACTTTGAGAACATGATGTTAAATTATTTGAGTCAGACACACCAGTTTAAATATGACATGGTTTCTCTAATACAAGAAACTCAAGAAATAGATAAACAGAAGTTGGGAGAAGCCCAAATAATCTCCCAAATTATTCTATTCCACAAATATGTAAAGATCTATGCTGATTTGTTTTATCTATATTTTTGTTGTTGTTGTTGAAAAGCAGGTTTTGGCATTTTCTTTCTTTATTGTAAGAATCTTTTTGTCTATGAATTGTGCTGACTTTTTGTCATACCTTTAAAGTATGATACCAAGTGTATTAAGTATTGTTTCTCTGTAATCATTTTGTTACAAAATAATTTTCTTTGTACCTGCGATCGAACTCACGATCACACACTTGCAAGGCAGGCACTTAGGCCGCTGAGCTAAATCCCTGTCCCTAATAATTTTATTTTTATAGAACAATGATCTTCATCTTTTTTTATCAACTTCTAATTGTATTACATTAAAATTTAAAAACCACAAGGAAAGAAAAAACTGTATTCAAACAGTCATTCTGTTACGTGCATTTTCTAAAGATAATGTACATTATCGATTTTAATTTCCGACTAATCTTTGTTTGAAATTCTACAATTTATCACTATTTTGTCTTGTGGGTGGGTGATGTCACTGTTTGGAAGAGGCAAAAGTGTTCAATCAGTAAATAAATCAGAAAGGGTTTGCTTATAACTCTTAAAATACGAAATTTGAATGGATGGATGGATGAATGAATGCACGCACGCCAACCCTTGAGCTACTAGGTAGGAATGGGAATCCTCCAGTCCCCAGTGAGAAAGGTCCTGTCAATCAGGACTCAAGGGGCTGGGTCACTAGCCAATCAGCTCTCAGAATAGGGCGATGTGAGCCGTCCAATGAGCAGCACTATTCTTCCGGGGGTCGCGAGGCTCCCGGAAGTTGTTTTCCGGTCGGGGTGTTTGATAGCGGTGCCTGGGGCTGAGGGTCGCAGCTGCCTCTTCCCCGCTCGCTGTGTGACCCCTGAGAGCTGCAGGACCCTTGGCTGGGACCCCGGGTCACCCCGGAAGCTGAGAATGGTGAGCAGGGAGCGGGGCGTCCGGCGGCGGGGACGAGGGGCTACGCTGCGGCTGCAGCCGGGACCCGGGTCCTGCGGGCTCCGAGCGGCTGCTGGGGCTCGGCCCGGAGCCTCCGCGTGGGTTCGCGCTCTGCCGCGTGGGCTCCCTGCTCCCTGCTTGCGCTGCTTTCTCCTCTCTGGGCTCCGTTTCTCCTGCATGTTTGGGATTCAAGGAAGGAGCAACTCATTCCCTCGCTGTCACAGTGCGTCTGACAGATGGCGCCCCTTGCCAAAAAAAATCCTGAATTTCCAGGCGCACCAGTCTCACTGAAAAAGGGGAACCCTGTACCCTGTAATAGGAAGTTTGAGCGGAAGCGGGATCGTGTGGCTCTCTTTGACCTGATTGTTTTCGCACGGACTGTTTCTATAAACATTGTGTTAAAAAACCAAGTGCTTCTTGGGGGGGTTGATGAGTTTGCTGTATTTGGAAGGAGTATTGCAGACTTCAGGGATCTCGGGTTGGGCGGGAGACTTTATTTTCCATTGGAGGAGCGAAGGAGTAGAAGGGAACAGGAAGAGGGGCTGGGAAGGAGGAAAAGTCAGGTCCGTGTCCGCAGAAGGTTTTCCCCTGAGGTTGGGTCCTTAGCCTGTACTCAGTGTGACTGCGACAGGGAGTTTGTGTGCTGGATCCCCGGCCTCTAGGAAGAAAGGCAGTTTAGCAAATTCCTCTCGCACCTCTGTACTGATTAGTTTGACTGATCATATTTTAGGCAAAAAAAAAAAAAAAAAAATAGATTGTGCGGTGTGTTTGCCTCGTCGGTGATTAACAAAGGAGGGAACAGTGTCCGTTTGCAGTAAGCTGTTCCTCAAAAATAGAAATAGGGCTTGGGAGCTCTTGAATCATCTAGTTAGCAGGCTTATGGCATTTGCATGAGATCAACATCTTTATTCGTTTGCCTTTATGCCCACCGAGTTGGTCTACTTATGCCCACGAAGGAAATTTGAGAAGCGCAGTCTCAGAAAGCCGCCTTTGTGTTGCCTCTGGAGGAAAGTTTGTATTTGAGAGTTGAGGTAGATGTGTGGTGTTTTTTTTAAAAAATGAAACTTTGGTCCTGTGTGAGACTCAGATCCTCTAAAATTCTTGGGAATTTCTTATTAATGGCAGTGTCTTCGATTGGTTATCATAGTGCCTTTAAATCAGACAATATCTGATTTAATGTAACTGGATAGGTAACTCTAGGGTGCCACCCCTGCAGATTAAAGAAAGGCGCCGGGCGTGGTGGCACGCACCAGTAGTCCCAGCTACTCGGGAGGCTGAGGTGGGAGGATTGCTTGAGTCCAGGAGTTCTGGGCTGCAGTGCACTATGCTGATAGGGTGTCCGCACTAAGTTCGACATCAATACGGTGACCTCCCGGGATCGGGGGAACAACAGGTTGCCTAAGGAGGGATGAACTAGCCCAGGTAGGAAACAAAGCGGGTCAAAACTCCCATGCTGATCAGATTTCAGAAAGGGGACTGATGACCACACTGGCAAGCAGACCTTGAAGTGGTATCTATGCTGGGGACACCAGTGTGAAGAGAGGGAGTCCTGAATCATTGAGATCTTGGTCTGTCTAGGTAGTGTCAGAGTTGAATTATGAGACAGCCAGTAGGTGTTGGAGAATTGCTTGGTGATCAGCCAGTTCCATACATTTTGTGTCACTTGTGACATGAAAAAAACACAGCAGTGGTGAGAACCTTGTACTGACCCTGAGTGGTGTGTTTGTTAGCTGATGTGCATTAAGCTTGCAGGGGAAGGAGCTTTGCATGATGGGAGAAATGGAAGAGGGCTGTGTGGAGGGCCCAGAGGGACATTTCCCGGTTGTTCAGCTCCCTGTCCCCCTGGGGAGGATCCGTTGTGGGCTGCATCTGCCTATAGAGAGTGGTCTCTAAGCCAGGAAGGTGTTTGACCTCCTGAGTGCACATTCCATGTGACTCGCAGGTTAAACGGGCTGG
Organism: Cavia porcellus; assembly: GCF_034190915.1. Taxonomy (NCBI): domain Eukaryota; kingdom Metazoa; phylum Chordata; class Mammalia; order Rodentia; family Caviidae; genus Cavia; species Cavia porcellus. Next base: position 67,140,456 of record NW_026947500.1, read on the forward strand.
CACCCAGGACGACCTCCCTTCTGTTTCCCCAGCTGACGTCTTCTCCCTATAAAATGCCATTTTACGCCAACATTTCCAGGTTTTGACTTGATGGTGTAAGTTACAGGTTATGATTTTCTTGGTAAATGTGGAATGGATACAGTGATAAAAGGCTAAAGAAGGAAAAATAATTCGTGTAATAAATCATTAATTTTTTTCATGCTGTGTTGAAACAATATTAAAAAGCATAGAATCAGCACAACATTCCTCATGTAATAACCGAGTTCTGTTCCTGAGGCTGGGTCCATGGTGCATTGGTGGACTGTACATTACAGTATGTGCATTACAATATTCAGAGCAGGGGCTGGGGATTTTGCTCAGCAGCATAAGCACCTGCCTTGCAAGCAGGCAGTCGTGAGTTAGATCCCCAGTACCGATAAAAAGGAAAAAGACCAAAAAAAAGACAATATTCAGAGCAAAGAAAAGGCAAGAGGAAGCTCCAGCTCCATGACTGCTTTTATTTGCATAACTCTTCCATGAGTACCATAACATAGAACAGAACAGAAACTGCAGTGCTATAAGATACAGTATAATCAGCAAACCTGCCAAAAAATGATGCTGGGATCCAGTGCTCACAGTGCGATCTGGAAATTGCCTAATGATATGTAGCGGTGGTCTCTTGGGGAATTAGGGTTAGAAAAGTTGTGTGCATGGGTTCAGCATCAGGGAGTCCTGGTAGTGTGTAGGGAAGGGGAGGGAGAGTCGGCACAGACTCACCGCCTGCCTCTGGCCATGTGAACCCATGTGACCTGGTTCCCTACCAGGAGGGAGGCTGTCATAGATGCAGCTCTTAAATGCTCGTCTAAAGGGGGACGCCAGATACACTGTTCTTAGAATGAATGCAGGATGCACGATTGTGTTATGGACCTGGACCGTTAACACTTTATAATAATTATTTCATGAATACAAGAGCCTTAGGGCTGGGGATGTAGCTCAGGGGCACAGCGCCTGCTGGCACCTGTGAGATCCTGAGTTCCAAAAAAAAAAGTCTGCTACAACAACCTTTCGCAAAGTAACGGCCCTGTTTTATATACCACCAGCAATGTGTGACTTCCAGTATGTGAGGAAGATCTGGATTAGAAACAAAAAGATAAATTTGAAGTAAGCATCAATGCAGTGTACATAGTAGAACTGTAAACGTTACGTTCTCAGAGCGTTAGGAGGGTGAGAACCAGGGAGGCTGCGGGTGGATGTCACCAAAGTGGCTGTGTGGACCCTGTGTGAGTCTGCCTCAGGAGACGCACCAAAGAGTGTTGTCTTCTAGTACTGTCGTGTGTGCTGATACTTGAGCTGAGCTAAATTGGATTCCACGGAAGTCAGGCATCACTAATCCCTGGAGGCAGTAAATGGATAAACTAAGTTGCTTCTAGTGAAGAAATGAATATAGAAGTTTTGGTATTTTTTTGTTTTTATTTTTTATTGTTTGCATTACACAATGACTACATTATGGGTGTGAGTGTGTCACTGTAACATGGCATCTTTAACGCCTTAGGAAGGGAGTATCTGGACCAGATCGCATGGGATTTAATTTTACCTCTGTAAGGAATCTCTGTACTGATTTCTATAGTGGTTGTACCTGTTCTCGTTCCCAGCAGCAGTGTAAAAAAGCTTCTTTCACAAAAGCCTCTCCTGTTCTTCCTATGTGATTATGCGAAGATCTTTCTAGAGCAAAACACAGTTTCAGTGGTATTTTCTTTTGCATTTTTCCACTGGCTGGGTGATGTTGAACACGCCTTCAACTATAAGTTGGCCATTTGTACCACCTTTTCTTCGGTGAATCATCCATTTATTCCAGTAACCCTTGGTTTTACTGAGTTATAGTTCAAGGGGTCTCATTTTTGTGTATTGGTCCTCTGTCAGGTCTTGGTACTGTTTCCTGCGCTGTGGGGGTTGCATTCACAATGTCCTTCCCTATTTGTAGGTTCTCAAGAGGTTATTTTATTGTCAGGCAGATTGTTTCTATTTTAACTATTGTAAGCAGTAGACCTCGGATTATTGCTTTTTAGTGTAGTGCACGGTGAGACGTAGGGGCATAGACTCAGTCTTCATGTGAAGGTCTAATTTCCCCAGCTCCGAGTATCTAAGAGTCTGTCTTTCCTCCAGGGCATGGTTTTGATCCCTGTGTCAAAAATCAAATATCCAGATGTGTGAGATTGTCCCTGGATATTCCATTCTGTTGTGTTGATCCGTACGTGTTTTTTTTTTTTTTTTTTTTTTTTAATCACTGTGGCTTTGTAGTTTCCGGTGACAGAGTGTCTGCGCGCTGTGAACCCGCCCTGCCATCTGACTGCTGCTGGCTCTGGGTTCCTGGTGGCTGCCGAGCTGTAGCCATGACCCATGTCCCTCACTCAGGACAGACAGACATGAATAGAGTTCTCCTGAATAGAGTTCTTCATTGAAATCATTCATCATGAAGTGGATTTAGAAAAGAATAATTAGAAAGTTAAAAGTCTTCAGTAATTATGGCCGGCATCCTAACAAACGTCCCTAGTAGACCTTCGGCAGGTACAGTCTGCGGGGGGATTTCACCAGCCAGAGCCCTCTCTTGCCTCCTGGGTCACCACACTCCTGACTTCCTTTGCACGTGACCTTTTTTTTGTTGTTGTTAAGTGTTATTCTTTCCGTTTTGACCCCCTGGAACTTTCAGCCTGTATTGTATTAAAGGAATCTTAAGGGACACGTACCGGATAGATTGCTTGGCTGAGTATATTTTATTTGTGTCCCATATACGAGGCACAGAAAACCTGTTTGCTCACCTCTTTCCGTGGTCACAGTCTCACATTTTTTGCAAGCTTGTATTACAGTGCTGCAGAAGTAGTTGGTGTGTTTTGCACTACAAATGCACAGATCACCTTGTGACAGTAGAGAAGAGCAGGTGGGTGGATCACATTCAGATTCCAGCAAGATGACGAGGAAGAGGGTCACATTCACTGACCCCTCGTTCACACAAAGTATTTTGTTTCCTCTGGTCTTTCTTACTTGTGACTTAAATTTTTCAACCGTGGGTGTATCTTGTTTTCTGTATCGTGTTTTGAGCTAGGTATGCATTTCCTCGTTTTCAGTCACCTGCTTTTTACAGTTGTGCTCTGCAAACTGATCTTTTTCTTTCACACGAACTCCAGCTAATTTTCATTTTGGCTCTTGACTCCCTTAATTTTTCATGTGCTAAATTTCACCATCCATTTCCTTGAGGAAATTACTTTTATTTAAAGATCACATTGCCGACTCTTGAAGAATTCAAGCATCTTTTTTTACCCTCAATAATTGTTTCACCTCATAATTTGTAGTGAGGCTTTTTTTTTTTTTTTTTCTTGTGCCAATACTCAAACTTAGTACCTGGGCTTGCCAGGCAGGCACCGTGCCACTGAGCTGTAACCCTCCCCTCCTCAAGCTATCATCTGTTGTCTGTCGAACAGATGAAACTGACAACAGGGAAAGTGGGTTTCTATTGTCAGTGTTGTGGAACGTCTCCCTTGTCACCAGGCAGTTTTTTGTTTACTTGTCAGCTCACTGGTAAACGATTTCCTTTCCTTGGATCTGTTTTTTTTTTTCCCGATCTGTGTCAATAATACAGTTTGCAGAATGTGTTTTTCTTTTTTTCTTTTTTTTTAGAATGTGTATTTCTTAAGTTTTGTGGCTATTAAGGAATATGCTCTTTTTTTATTCTTAATATTTTAAATGTTGGATGACATTTATTATGCCCACTACATGTAGCTTTTCTTGTCTAGTTAAAGACGTGTTCTACAAACTGTAGAGTTTATCAGTTTGCACGATAGAAGACCTCTTAGGGATCTGAGCTCTTTCTAAGAACAGACACCATCCTCCCGGTTCAGTGCTCCTTGCCAGTGGATTAGTGAATTACCTTCCATTACTCTCGTTACTTAATTATAAATTAGCTTTAGAGACACCAATCAGAAGCCTGCAGAAGGTGTCTCTCAGTGCAGTCACAGAGGCTGTGTTCAATTCCCTGAGGAGCAAATCACGAGGAGGTTTTAAATGACATCTGTCAAACCCACCTGTTACGGATGCACCCCAGGGATGGTGATAAGCCATGCCCCCCTTTAGCGGGACTCGTTAGTGAAGTCCACCCCGGGGCCAGCTCTGAGAATGTGCTGTTTGATGTTTGCTCCCTCCAGAGCGCTCGGCAGCAGGAAATTGTCACATAGATCCCTTGTACCGAGAGAGGTTGGCATGGGCCACGCGGTTCACCCACACACTGCTAGAGTTACTCCGTGAGAGGGTGGGCATGTGGAGAATGAGAACGCGGTGACCCAGGTGGCCAGTAGACACGCGGGAGGAGACAGAGAGGTGAAGTGACATCAGATCGAATGTCACTGTTACCCAGATGTTTGTGTGGCCATTGCAGGAGGCAGTGACCTTGAAGGACGTGGCCGTGAGCTTCACCCCGGAGGAGTGGGCGCTGCTGGCTCCAGCTCAGAAGCAGCTGCACAGCGACGTGATGTGGGAGACCCTGAGGAACCTGGTTGCCGTGGGTAAAGGAAACCACCTTCCCTAGGGCATCGGAACAAGTGTGTCTGGCTCATCGGCACATTTCCATTTTGGAAAATGGAACTAGTGATCTTTAGAGAAGTATCCAGGCATCATCATGTAATGCAATGAATCAGCTAGCCTCTGATGGTTAATTATTGCTAATGATCTTTCTGGCTTCACATTTCAGAAGGAAGACGTGAAGACCCAGGCATTGGAGAGGAGTGCCAAGGGCAGAGGAAGAATCTAAAGTAAGTTTTTCTCTCATAAAGATTGCATTAGGAAAAATTTCAACATTACAGTAAAGTTCACAACTACTTAAATGAGTTTATTCATTTACTCTTAGCTAAGATTAGGGTCAAGAAATAACTGCACATGAAGAAATAGTTTTGAAACAGGGCACTGTAATTCGGGGAACTGTTCCAACTTCGGCCTTCCTGCTGATCTCGTGTTTTTCTCTTTATGTACGTGTATACATGTATCGCTGCTGGGCGAGCATTTCACGCTAGAGAAGCCGTGTGGTCTTTGAACTGGTCCCTTAGGGTATACTCTCATGTTGCTCCACTTACTTGCACGTGCCTCACATTCATCTTTCTTTGTGGTGCAGACATTTTCCTCACTTTAACTCTTTTGGGGAAACACTTCCTCAGGAACACTGGGAGTGTCTTGTAGGATCGCCACCCTGGTTTCCGTAGTGGTTGCGCTGGCTTACATCCCACTGGCAGAACAGAGCAGCTCTCCTCCCCATACCCACGCTGGCATCTCTCATTACCAGATGTATTGATCATAGCCACTTTTGAGAGGGACTCAGTGTAGCCTTGATTTGCGTCTCTCTGACAGCCAGTGTCGACGAGCAATGTTTCATGTATTATTGACCATTCGTACTTCTTAGAGCTGTCTGTTCATTTCCGTTGCCTGTCTTTTGATTGGGTCTTTTATTTTGGAGAGGTCTGATTTGTTTTAAGGTTCGTCATGTATTCTAGATATTAGCTCTTTATCCCCGGAGGAGATGGTAAAGTTTCCCATCCTGTAGATTGTCTCTTCACTCCACTGGTGTTTCCTGTGTGTTAAGTGTGTTTCTTCTATGCACCATCACTGGAGTTTGTTTCTTGGTCCACTCTGCTGAGCTGTGCTTTTTGATTGGTGAGTGGAGTCCATTTTCATTTGTAGTTATAATCAGTAGATGTTCACCTATCCCTGTCATTGGGTTAATTTCCTGCTACTCCTTCGCTGTCTTTTCCTTCTACATGGTTACTAACCCTGCCTGATGTATTCATTTTACTGCACCTTTTGGCATGGTTAGGTTCATTGTCTGTTATGATTTGTGTTTAAAGGTCTCCCCAAGCCTCATGCAGTCATGGGCGGGGAGGGTTTCTGCAGGCAGCTGCGTCTGCTGTTTGATTGGCTCATCGTCGAGTGATGCTCCCGCCCAGGAACAGGGAGCTGGCCTATAACACACAGGAGGGCAGGAGGCCCTTAGGTTTTGTGGCTTCTGGTATCTGCCGCAGCCACCATGTTACCCCTCAGGCACCCCAGCCTGACTTGGAGTCAGATTATGAACTGAAGCCTTCAAAAACTGAGCTAAATAAACCTTTCGTTCATTTTGGGCAGTATTTTGTCTCAGCAATGAGAGAAAAGTAGCTAAGACATTGTCCCTTAGGATATCCTTGAGAGTTTTTTGGAGTGTTGGTTTGATAGTCACAAATTTGTTCTCTTTTTCATGGAAGTATCCTACTTTTTTGTTATTTTTGTTTTGTTTTGTTTTTTGCTTTGGGGATTTTTTTGTTTTTGTTTTGTCTTTTTTGAGAAAGGGTTTCACTATGCAGTTCAGGTTGGCCTTGGACTCACTTTGTAGCCCAGGCTGGCCTCAAACTCATGCAGGCCTCCTGCCTCAGCCTCCCGAGTGCTGAGATGACAGGTGTGTGCCACCACGCCGAGCTGCTGAACTTTCTTCTAGATTCCCATTCCATTCTACATTAGGCATTCATGTTTTATATCTTTCCTTAGTGCCACTAACACAAAAAGTTTAGTTTATTAGTGTCTTTCATAGATTTGTTGATATTTGTTTCTTTTTGGTCTTGTGTGATAGGTTGTATCTTCTTGAAATTCATCAAGTACCTACTGAAGTGTTCAAACTCCACTGCTACCCTTTCTGATCTCCCTGCTGTGTGGCTTATGGTTTCCTCCTCCTTGATGCCTCTAAGCCAGTTCTCGATGAAATTTGCATTCTTGTGTCTTCGCATTTCTCTATGCTGCTTTGGCTGTAGTACAGTACAAAGTTAGCTTTCATGTCTCAGTAATCAGTCAGTGAGAAATACCTTACCTTCCGGCTGCTGCGTAGTATGAAGAGGACTATGATTTTAGTAAAGACAATTAGGCAACTATTATATCGACCTACAGTGATTCAGACTGCCAATTTCTGCAGGATGCAGGCAGCAGGACCAGCCCAAACTTAACTGCTAGACTTAATCCTCTCTGCTTTAGGACTGCGCCTTTGATATTTACCCCCCAAACCTCCCATAGCATAATTACAAGCCTCCATGACCTTCCTGGTCTTACCTGGGCCTCCCAGCCGAGCCTCATAAATCCCTGTTTGCAGTCACAGTCTCCAGCCTTATCCCCAGCTCTGTCTCCCACCCCGTCCCTGGGGTAGGGCATCACCTCAGCGCTGTAGCCAAAGTCTCCCGGGTGTTGATTCTTCTTGGGTCAGGTCAGTCTGTCGCTGGTCTCTGCTCCTGTCCTGTGAGGATACCAGACCTGGGTGGAGGGCATGCAGCTCCTGGGTCCTCCTGACTCTACATGGTACCTTGGCATGGACATTGGCACTGGCTGGGGGGCAGAGTCCCTAGTTCCAGGTCCTCCCTGCTCCAGTGTGGGGTGTGGGCGCGAGGTAACATGTATGCGAAACACTGTCCTTCACAAGTCTTGGAATTTCAGCAAATCTTAGAAACAGATAAATAATAGAAACAAAACCAGCTTCGATTTGATTTAATCAATGGAAACTTTTTAGAAATGAAATATAAAGTAAACATCTATATGTGGCAACTGAAATGTGCTATCTTTGATACTTCTGTACACTGACATGGTGCTATAAGTAACGGTTTCTTTTCTTTTTCTCTTTTTGGGGGGCGTGGAGGTGGGATTTTAGTTAGAGTCTTGCTGTGTATAGTGCAGGCTGATCTTCAATCATGGTGATCCTCCTGCTTCAGCCTAGCAAGTGATGGGATTACAGGCCTGAGCCACCATACCTAGCTTTAAGTGACAGTTTCTGATGGTTGAATATTTACAGATTTTGCTTCATATACAGAGTTATTAAAATGTTATGTGAAATTACAATCAGGGTCTCAATACAAGATAAATGTGATAAAAATGAATTTTTTATTCACATTTAAACCAGTATTCATAGTAATGTTTTAATGTGTAGGTATTTTGAAATCAGCATGGTTTTGGTTCTTAGAATTTATCAGCAGTACTCCAGTATCTACAAAAGAGACTTTGAAATTCAGTGTTTGCCAAACATCTAATGCAGATGACAACATCAGTGCTTGAGTAATTCTGCAGATCAGTAAGTCCACATGTATGCAAAAACTGTTACAGAGCATAAAATCAACACTTGTAGTAAATCATGAATATCCAAAATTTTATTCATGTTTTTTTTTTAATAGAAATCAAGTAATAGGAAAACTTCGTGAATATAGCAGAAGCAGTCAGTGCGGTGAAAACTTCAACCAGACACCAGAGCATGTGGTAAAGAAGAAAGCTCCCCCTGGAGTTCCACCGTCCGAAGGCTGCTTTTTGGGAGAGGCCCACATTAGTTTCTCACCCCATGAGCTGACCCTTAAGGGTCACACTTATTTCAGACTTCATGAGAATCAAGAGAGCCCTTATCACCGTAAGGAAAGTGGGAAAACCTTCAGTTATCCCCAAGACTTTCAGAAGACTGAAAGAATTCAAATTGGAGAGGAACTCCATGAGTGTAGGCAACATGGGAATGACTTTACTTACTACAGTGTACTGCAAAGACCTAAAAGAATTCACAGTGGAAGGAAATGCCGTGTATGTAAGCACTGTGGGAAGATCTGTAGAAGTTACAGCTCCCTTCAAATACATGAAAGGATTCACACTGGAGAGAAACCGTATGTGTGTAAGCACTGTGGGAAAGCTTTCAGCCGTTCAGGTGGCCTTCAGACACATGAAAGAACTCACACTGGAGTGAAACCCTATGTGTGCAGGCAGTGTGGGAAAGCCTTCTCACACCAGAGCTCCCTTCAGTACCATGAACGGGCTCACCGTGGAGAGAAACCCTACGTGTGTAACTACTGTGGCAAGGGTTTTGTGTGTTCCGGTGCCTTTCGAATACATGAAAGGATTCACACTGGAGAGAAGCCTTACATTTGTATAGAATGTGAAAAGCTTTTCTTGTCTTACAGTGCCCTTCAACAACATAAGAAAGTTCATACTGGGGAAAAACCATGTGTCTGTAAGCAGTGTGGGAAAGCCTTCCTTTGGGCAAAAAATCTTCAGAGACATACAAAACTCCACTCTGCAGAGAAATTATATGAGTGTAAACAGTGTGGTAAAGCCTTCCGTTGGGAAAATAGTCTTCAGAGACATGCCAAGCTTCACTCTGGAGAGAAACTATATGAATGTAAGCAGTGTGGTAAAGCCTTCCGTTGGGAACGTGACATTCAAAGACATGAGAAAGTTCACATGGGAGAGAAATTACCTGAGTGTGAGCAGTGTGGGAAATCCTTCCTTTGGGAAAGTGCTTTTCACAGACATAAGAGAGTTCACAGTGAAGAAAAACCATATCAGTGTAAGCAATGTGGGAAATCCTTCCTTTGGGAAAGTGCTTTTCATAGACATAAAAGAGTTCACAGTGAAGAAAAACCGTATGAGTGTAAGCAGTGTGGGAAAGTCTTCCGTTGGAAACGAGGTTTTGACAGACATAAAAGAGTTCACACTGAAGAGAGGCCTTACAAGTGTAAGCAGTGTGGGAAAGCCTTCCGTTGGGAAAATAATTTTCAAAGACATAAAAAAGTTCACAGTGGAGAGAAATCATATGAATGTAAGCAATGTGGGAAAACCTTTCTTTGGGAAAGTAGTTTTCAACAACATAAAAAACTTCACAGTGGAGAGAAACTGTACAAGTGTAAGGAATGTGGGAAAGCCTTCCTTTGGGAAAGGAGTCTTCATAGACATAAAAAAGTGCACAGTGGAAATAAACTATATGAAGTAAGCAGTGTAGGAGAGCTTTCTCTTGTCCTGCTAGTCACTTAAAAAGCCATTAAAAGTGCTAGAGATACAGCTCAGCAGCACAGCCCCTGCCTGGCAAGCACAAGGTCCTGAGTTCAATTCCCATTACCAAAAACAATTAAAAACCTCACAATGAAGACTAAGCTGAGCAATCTGGAAAGTCGTGCAGATTGCCCATTCCTCTAATACATGTGATCACTCACTGGAAAGAAACCATCTGCGTTTGCCATGTGTGAAAGCCTGTAATTGTCATACTTGTTTTTACAGAGGAGCTCATAGCTAAGAGTAATCCCAGATAAACCGTGAGAAGGCCTCATGTTCAGAATACTTTTCTTGTGTTCGTGGGGCTGCACAGGAGAGGCCTTCTATTAATACAAAGCATGTGGGAATGCCTTTACTCACCTTACCTGAGCCACAGCTGTAACGTGTTAGTGAAAAACCGTGACGTGAAGAAATGTGCCGAAGTATTTAGCATGTGTTTGGATGCACACTGGCTCCAAACCTTGTAATTGTGAAAAAAAGAGTTGTCAGTTGTGAAAAGTTGTGTTAAAGTCATATGAAAATTCCTGATACAGGAGAGTCCTATAAAAGTGACAGAGTTCTATGCAAAGTAATCCGTGTGGCATGCTTTAGAAAGCACACGGTGAGCAACACTTGCTGAGACTCTCATTGCATATGTAAAATGATCCATTTTTAATAGAGGCCTGTGGGGTACATGTTTCAAATTGTGCTTCTAGATGTCACACAGACCAGCGAGATGCCTCCCTGTGGTGCTGCTACTGGGGAAGGAGAGGTGGGAGATCAGTGGAGCCCACTAGTTAGGTGCAGAATTCCAGCTTGTTAAATAGAAACAGCAACATTGCCCGGCGTGGAAGCACTTGGGAGGCTGAGGCAGGAGAATGGATATGAGCTCGACACCAGCCTGCGCTACAAAGTGAACTCGGGGCCAGCCTGAACTGCACATCGAGACCCTGCCTCAAAGACAGAAAACAAAAATGAAAGCAAAATATCATTAGTGCATTAAGGTGAAAGTATTCTGAAAGTTCAAAAAAATGCATGATTTTGGAAAATGAACCAATAAACTTTGTCTTGACTTGACATTTTGAACTGTTTTGCATTCATGGGCAAATTGAAACCTCTTCAATGTGCTGCATCCTGGAGATGAACAAATGTCTTCTTTCTCCATCTAGAAGAGAGCTCTATATTCTCAATACAGATTCACTGTCTAACTGCTGAGCATCTCTGATACGGAGTCATTAGTATGCAGTGTTTTCCCATTGTACTTTATATGCAAATATCTCAAAACCTTACACAGGGGTTGTAATTTGTCTTTTGCTCACACAAAAGATGTATTAGGCCAAGTACTTATCAGAGACCACCTGGACTACAGCTTTGTTACATGATGTGTAAGGGTTATAATAAGCCTGTGCACTCCCCACATCTGACTGTACAGCACTGACCACGGGCTTTGTGACAGGTGCAGTTTTAGGATGTTCGCTGCTGCTCACTGGTACAGCGTTCCCCTCAGTCGGATGTACTGAGCAGTGAACACTCTCTGTAATGGTTTTCATCCACAAGTTTCCATTCAGTGCACCACTCTAGGAAATGTAAAATCTTTGTGTAACTTGCATCAGATGTTATCACTAGCATAAGATTGGACAGAATCCTATACTGTGATGTGTATTTTAGAGTTAAGTGTTTTGTCATAGTTTATTGCACATAATCAGCTCCAGGGTGTTTAATTTTCACACCAAGTCTACGATGTTCCTCGTATCAGTTATAAATAAAAATCCAGCTATTCCTTGACATGCCTGTATTACTTTCAGGCTCTTCTGTGAGTCAGAGGAGCCATATGACACAGTATCTTAGCAGAGTTGAGCCTAGGAAAGAACACAGATCATCCCTATCGAGTGAAGCTCTGCTTTGGAGAATATGCTTCGCACGTTAATTATGGCAGGCCTTACCCATGGCGGTGCTGTAGACCACAGTGCAGAGTTTAACACAAGTAACCCAAGCGGTCAGTGATGGATAGAAAGGCAGGAGACATCAAACCCTCGAAATGCTGACCCTGTGTTTGTGAGACTCCACATAGCTAGAAAATGGCACTGTGTGTATAAGGGGAAAGAAGGGCTGCAGTGGGCAGTGCATAGGAACTTTAGTAAGCATTAGAGTTTTAAGTCTGTATGGAAACCCAAAGTGCAGCGTCCCCTAGCAGGCACAAGGTCCCAAGTTCGATTCCCATTACTGGAGAGGAAAACACCAGGTGTGTAAGGATGTCATCCCAGCCATTTTTGCTCCCACATGTAGGGACTCCTTAGCTTTGTCTCACTGTTTGCTCAAGTGTGAATGTTCACAGGGAAGACGGGCCTTGGTGTGTACCACCATGGTTCGCATACACCGTTCTTAATTTTGCAGTGCTTGAGAGTTGTTTTTGTTTGGGCTTAAGATGTGAATTCAAGTTTGGAGATAAAGCTATACATATGTATCAGGCAGCAAATGTGTAAATTTCTTGGAAAGATGTAAAGGAAACATCTTCCTTTTAGAGGGGTGGCCATCTAAGGGACAACTTGCCCAGGAGAGGCTGCACAGGTGCAGTGGAGACTGCTGGCGGCAGTGGGTGACCTGTGGGACACGTCAGCATGGAAGCCCTGAGCTACCCTGTGCTGAACTGCTGTCTTCATCGGGCACGAACTGAAACAAGAAAAGCAGGATCAAAAGCAAGAGGGGTCTGTGGGAGAGGCCAAGTGCTCTGCTCCTGCCTGCCCTTCCCAGGAGCCCCACTGCAGGGCAGGCAGGACTGTCACCCAAAGCCCAGGCAGGAGGGCGCCACCTTAGGGTGCGTGCTCACACACACACACACTCACTCCCTTGTAGCTCAGAATCAGCCGAGACTAAAACTAGACCTTTGACCAAGATTGGAGCAGTTTCCTGTTAAGATTCAATGGAAGTAGAACACAACTTTTCTCAAGGACCCTTCTTACTAATTAGTGCCCCATCAAACAGTAGTTTAGCACATGAGAACAGGCAACTTTTCCCTTGCTGCAGTCTGCACTAAAAGTAACCCTAGGAAACTCGGCTGCTCACCGGCAGCCCTGCCAAGCTGGTCTACATGCTGGCCTTTCTCTGACACGAGATGGACACTACTCTTGCATCTGCCCTGAAACATCACGAAACAGTGGTGCTGATTAATACTCACCGAGTCAGGGCTACTGGGACGTAATTAGGAAGAGGGAAGGAGGGGGAGAGGAAACAGTGGGGAAGGGGAGAGGATGGAAGAAAGGCGTGGAGGGTGGGAAGGAGCCACGGGAGGGTGAACAGGAGGAAGGTGAGAAAGGAGACAGCACAAGAGGAAGAAGAGGGAAGAGGCAGCATGGAAGGGAGGAAATGGGGCGAGGACCGCGGAGCCCGGGCTTGGCCCCAGCACCCCCGCCACAACCGATGCCCGGGGCGCCGCCTCTGCCTCATGGGTCCCTCGTCATCTTTTTCCTGGCATGAAGATGATGAAAATAAAGGCCACTTAGGGGCCTGGGGTGACAGGGCAGCAGTGCAGGGCTGTCACGGGGTGGCGGGTGGGGATGCACCTGTGGAAAAGGTCTCCTTACTGCTTCGGACAGCGCTGTGTTCATGCAGGGCACAGAAATGCCAAAGGCAGTCATCACAGCTACAGGCACGCATCCGAGCAGCATCATTCCAGATGCCGGGGTGGTTACCGCTCCGGGACGGAGATGGGACCTGCAGCAGCCCCTGGTTTGCTGGAGCAGGGCTGCATTCTGCTTCTTAACCCCAAGTGTGGTCACTTGGGGCTCACTGGCAAGTAAGCAGGGTTTGGTGGCACCTCCCTGTAATCAGAGCTACTCAGGAGGCACAGACAGGAGAATTGAAAGCTCTAGGCCAGGGTTAGCAACTTAGATTCTGTCTCAAAATAAATACATAAATACATAAATAACCAAGGGCTGGAGATCTTCAGTGCTACAGGGCTCGCACGCCATGCACAAGACCCCAGCTTAATCCCCAGCACGGCACACATGCTGAAAAGCACATTTCCCTTGGAGCGCGCAGGCAGACAGCTTTCATCCCAGGCCCTCCGAAGGCGGATGTGTGACTGTCACCTGAGCCACAAAGTTTGAGTCATGGACTCCTAACACCATAAAACTGCCTGAAGAAAACAGTACAGAGTTGGCGTAACCACGCTCATCACAGCTGTCTTACACACAAACCATGACAACGACCCCACCAGACACCGAGGATGCGTGGATAAATGAACTCTGGGACATCTGGGCGGTAGAGTCTCGGAGAGCCAAAAACAGATGAAGGATGCACTGCAGAATCTTGTGGCGGTCACTTCCTGTGTCCCCTTGACTTCCTCCCGGGTGCCCAGATATACGATCACATAGCGTTCAGGGTGTCTCAGTGGGAAGGCTTAGCGGCTTAACATCTAGGAGTAAAGTTTCCTGTTCCCTGCAGATGATGGTGTTCATCACACTTAGGTGACAAAATCCCTCAGAAATACAGCTTCCAGGAGGTTGCTCCATTGCTTTGAATCCCATGAGGAAGAAACATCACTGGAAGGGCACGACACAGGGACGCTGCCCACGTCACGGAGGACAGGAGGAAGAGGAGGCAAAGGGACGGAAGACGACAAAAGGGGGAGCCGAGTGGAGACACCCCCCCCCCGAATAAGGACATTACCACTGAACAGGCCGGGGCACCGATAAACAGATCCTGGGCGGACGGTACAATCACGCACACGTGACCCTTCCGGGTTGTGCATCAAACTCCACATTCCTAAAACGTTAACTCTCCGGGGGCTCCCGACCTTCAGCTTCAGACCAGGATGCGTCCCTGCTCCCTTTGGTTTCGCCGTGTTCACACGAAGCACAGGAACAGCCAGGTCGCCTGACTCCAGCCCCCAAGATTCCCAGCTGCTTAGAATGAGCGGCTACTGGCTTCTCGTCCTCTACTGCAGGCTACTAGGGGACTACTCTTCATCTCACGGTGACGGTCACCTCAAACATTTCCTCACATTTTTATTCAACTGACTTTATTCTTTGGACCCTGAATAACACAGAACTGAAGCACAACCTGAGATTGGCTTCCACTGATCATTCATTTAACCAGATTATGTAGATAGATAAGACACAGATAGATAAAATGTGTTAGTGACCCATTGTGCCTACTGAAACATGAAAACATGATGCCCTACAGACCCCTAAATTAGTTTGCACTTGGTTTCTCTTGCCATGCTAGGATGGAACCCAGGGGTGACACACAGACCTACACCTCTCACCTTTTGGGTTTCTGCTTTCTCTATTTTTCATTTGTCTTTTTTGAGACAGGGTCTCGCTATGCAGTACAGGCTGCCTTGGGCTCACTTTGTAGCCCAGCTGGTCTCAAACTCCTAGATCCTCCTGGATCAGCCTCCTGAGTGCTGGAATTACAGGCATGCACCACCACGCCTGGCTTAGGAGGCTGTTTTAGTTTTATGACCTCACACTAAGATGCTCCTTTTCTGAGTAAGTAAGGCATGAACTTGTGACTTCACAGCCACCCAGAGGGCTGCGATTACAGCTGTGCGCTTTCACCCTGGCGTTTGCTACTACTGTTAAAATAAGTCTTAAGTTCAAGCACCATGTATCAGCACCAATGACACAAAACAGTCCCACAATGGAATTTCATACATCTCCATGCTAAACATTTAAAGAGAATTATCCAAGAGGCTGGACAAAATGAAGGGGATGACTGTTGCCCTCTGAAAACAGTGTGCAAAATTTCCCAGCAATCTAGTTCCTCAACTGAGTATCTGACATCCAAGGTATCCCAGTGCTACCGGCACCCACCGACAGGGCACTCAGAGGAGTGTAGATCCGGAAGTCCTGCCTCTGCCGCTTGTCTGGCTCTCAAAAACACAATGCCAGCAAAATGCATCCGGTAAAAGAAGCCATGGCATTTACTGTACCACTGCATTCAGCAGAGAAGAGCGGTCCTGCTCTGCCCCTCCACAGGCCACAGCCCTCGAGCGTGCATTCAGTTACTGGGCTTTAATTTCCCCTCCTGCCCTTCAGCTCATGTTGCTCCTTCTTCCCTGTTGGTTCTGGTCTTTTCCACAGGGAACAGGGGTTTCCTGAAGTCCTACTGGAACTGAGAGGCTCCCTCACCAATCTCCAAAGAGGAAGAAATCCACCACTACTCAGGAGCTTACGGGAGGCAGAATTTTGGCTCATGACAGGCAATGGAGCACACTCTGGTGGACTTCTGGAGATTTTAAAACCTGAGGTAGTGATGATCAGGTCCACGCCTGAAAACCTACATTAGACATTGTAACTCCATCTACCCAACAGACAACAAGTGAGTCACATTTTTAAGGGAAAAGCTGAAGCTTTAATGGTTTGAGAGTCATTCAAGTAAGGCGTTCCCTGAGAGGAGACAGAGCATGAAATGAACATGTGAAAATAAGGGAGGCAGAGCTAAACAACAAAGCAGAATGTAACTGGATGACCAGGAAGGGACTTAAAATACAACAAGCTGTGTATACTGCAAACATGTGCTGCGAATTTAAGTTAAAAGTAGGTTGTGGTTATCCGAATACATGAGATTAAAAAAGGATTCGTCTGCAAACTAAACATAAATTGCATGCATGATTGAAAAGTCACAAATACATACCTGACTCGTTATACTCTAAGAAAATAGCTTCATTATATTTGTATTATAGCAAATTACCTGTAACATGGCCATACCGTATTTGTTTTCCTTCTCCCTCTGGGTGACCTAATTGATATGTTAATCAATGCTCTTCTCTGTAAAGAATTGCAAAACCTTACCTAATTGATATGTTAACCATTGTTGCCCTCTACACACAACAGATGTGGTGCTAAAACAAGCTAACAGGGGTTGATAATCACTGTTAGACTTCTCTATTCTCTGCTGAGGAAACCAGGATGTTTTCCTAATTTAAACTTGTTTGAAGTAACTTGCTTGTATGCAGGGATACTTGCTTGTTAGCATAACCCTTACCTGACCTTGTTTCCCCCTCCCCAGAAGAAGAAAAAAAAAGTAATCTTGCTGTATTTCTGTTCTGTAATGTGCCGTACTGCCTCCTCTTCCTCCTACCTATCTATCTAGGTTAAGTTTCAAATCCTTGTAAAAACTTAAGTTTCAGTTCTTTGTAAACTTTCGACCCCTTCTCACATGTTAGCGCTAATGAGCTGTCCTGAGATAATTAACTTTCTACTTTCTTCTCCAAATGTTATTGTAGGTGTACTATTCCAAGATAATGCTTATCTGCAGGATGTGAGTAACTTGAAAGGCACCAAAGGCTCCCAATGTTGTCAGAAGTGGACAGCTTTACAGTTTCCAGATTTGGGTCAACAGCTTAACAGCTCTGTGTGTCCCCCACCCCGCCACTTCTCCAGCTTTTAAAATCCCCTTCTCCAGTCTCGGGGTGCACAGTCTCCAAACTGGCTCCCAGAGACTCGTCACCAGGCCTGGCCTAAATAAAGCCTTTGCTCCCCAAATTTAATTTCTTGCTTCCTTAGATTTTATTCTGGGGTCTAAGCTATCACAACTCACACTAAAACATGACAGACAAAACCGTACCACTGGCTGCAAACAGTGGAGTTCTAAGACCACAGTGAACAGGCAAATATCCTGTGAAAATGGGAGATAAGCCGGCACCACCGCCATGGTGCATCCTTCCATCTGAATCTGAAGACACCTACGACCGGCCTCATCCCTGAAGTCCTGAGAGACACACGCATGCATACAGGGCAGTGGCTACAGCTGTGCTTGGAAAAGACCCATCAGCTCTTCATAAGAAAAACCATAGCACACAATCAAAATCTGTGCAGACGGGGGACCAGTTAACACCGTTCACTGTCAGTTTCTGTGAGTGACATGTCAATGAGACACCCAGAGCGGTCCCCAGTATCCTTAGAATGATCCGCATTTGCACCTGGAAACGTGGGCTGTTTCTTGTAGTACTGTAATATGTGCTTGCAAAGAAATGCTGGAGTGTGAGCCCTGGGACAGAGGGGAAACAGTCAGGTCCTTCCCACAGAGCTGCACACAGCATACTGAGGTACAGAAACCGCCCCTCCCTCCCACATACCGTATGGAAGCTCCAAGGGCCCCAAGCTAAAAACACAAAACATCACATACTAACAAGACAAGAGTAGGCAAAAAAAAAAAAAATAAAAATAAAGCAGACAGCAGATACCCACGGGGCAAAAGAACACATCCAGCAAACAAACAAAAAATCAGTGGGACATTTAGCGGGAGTCTCAGTTAAAGGTGAAACCGTTTATTAATTTCAAGCTCATGGGGCTTTAGGTCCAGAGGAAATATGTATCAAGTAAACATGTAAAAGGAATGTAAAGTGTTTTATCACTGTTCCATTAAAAGGAGAAGCAGCAGCTGGCATGGTGGCACCCCTGCAACCTCAGCTACCTCCGACTGTGATTCTTCCATGTCTGCGAAAGGCAGCCAGACAGCTAGCCCTTCCCCGCAGTGTTTTTGCATGCATCAGGGACACCTGAGTAATCCACAGGTTTTCCTACCCTGCTTATCCACAGGCTTAGCCTCTACTGTGAATTTTCTCATGTTTTCTCAACTGACTAGGACGAGAGAAAGCTTTCCCACATTGCTTACACTTGCGTGGTTTCTCCCCACTGTGAAATTTTTTATGTTTTTGGAAACTACTTTCCCAAAGGAAGGCTTTCCCACACTGCTCACACATATATCGTTTCTCTTCATGGTGAAACTGTTCATGTCTTTGAAGACTGGTTTGCCAACGGAAGGCTTTCCTACAATGCTTACATTCGTATTGTTTTCTTCCACTGTGGAGCTCTTTATGGCTTCGAAAACTACTTTGCCAAAAGAAGACTTTCCCACACTGCTCACACTCATATTGACCTTTTCCACTGCGGGTCCCTTCATAACCCTGAAACTCAGGCACAGAGAACTCATCTCCATACTGCTTACATCGGGTGGGCTTTTTCCCATGGCAAACTATTTGATGGTATCGAAGGGAAGCGGCATGAATGTACGCTTTTCCACACTGATCACAAACCTCAGTTTTCTCTCCACTGTGAACCATTTCATGGTATTGGAGAGAACTTGGATGGATGAAGGTTTTCCCACATTGCTTACATGAACGCTGATTATCTGCTGCATGAATTTTCATATGCTTTTTACGGCTACTGGAACAAATGAAACTTTTCTGACATTCTGTACATGTATAAGGCTTCTCTCCAGTGTGAACTCTTTCATGTCTTTTTAAGGTACCAGAACAAATAAAAGCTTTCCCACAATGGCTACATACATAAGGTTTCTCTCCCAGGTGAGCTCTTTCATGGTATCGAAGGGAACTGAGGTCAGTGAAAGCCTTCCCACACTGCTTACACGCGTAGGGTTTCTCTCCAGTGTGAATTCTTTCATGTGTCTGGAGGGAGCTGAACCGAGCAAAGGCTTTCCCACACTGCTTACACACGTAGGGTTTCTCTCCAGTGTGAGTTCTTTCATGTGCCTGAAGGGAACTGAAATGACGAAAGACTTTCCCACAGTGCTTGCACGCGTGGGGTTTCTCTCTAGTGTGAGTTCTTTTGTGTGTCTGAAGGGAGCTGGGCCGAGCAAAGGCTTTCCCACACTGCACACACACATAGCCTTCTCCAGTGTGAATTCTTTCACGTGTCTGAAGGGAACTGGGATTCGTGTACCTTTCCCCCACATGCGATTCCTTCCCGCTGCAAATTCTCCCTTGTTTCTGAAGAGAATGGGAATCCATAGGGTCATGCCCATCTTGCTCCAGGTCACAAGGTTTTGCTCCAGCCTGTGACCTTTCAGCTTTCTGGAAGCCTTGAGGACAGCTCAAGGTTTTCCCATTTTCCCTGTGTTTCATCTTCTTCCCACATTCCTGGTCCTCATAAATTCTGCACACAGTGTCAGCTCTAAGGGGCACCTCTAGCGATGACCGACCAATGAGGCCACCTCTCAACACACAGCCCTTACGCAGCGATGCTTGAGGGAGATTTTGCTCCTTCACAACACGTTCTGGAACCTGGTTGAAGATTCCTCCATGTTGAGTACCTTCATTATACTGATAGAGTTTGTCTACAATTTGACTTCTATAAAAAAGGAGCAAAGAACATTAAAAAAGATTTGCATATTCACAATTTACAAGACGTACTGGTTTTACGTCCTCACTATCGACACCCGTGGGGCCTCCTTGCCTGCAGGACGACTCAAAGATAGGTATCATCAAAGCAGCAGTAACCGTGTTTCTGGGTTGTTTTGAGAGAGGGTCTTGCTCTGCAGGTGGGCCTGCCTTGCACTCACTATGTAGCCCTGCCTGCCTGTCTTAACTCACAGCAATCTTCCTGCCTCACCCCTCGCTGTTGAGATTCCAGGTGTGTACCACCACACATGGCTCGTGAGTTGTTTTAAATATTGTATCCATGATAGGTATCTGGTAAACATTCATTGTTAGTCACAGGCCAGTGACACAGTACCTACCTGGGAAACATGAGGTCCTGAGTTCAAGTCCTAGTACCTCCCCCCAAAATGTTAGTCACTTCTAAATATATTGGTGGTTCCCTCATGCAAATACTAGGACCAAATCCCATGTGGAATTCTGAATACTTACCCATCTATAATGCTACCATGCATGTGGACTAAATGTAAATACAAGTCTGTTTCTTCATATATACCTCATACCCAAGGGCTAACAGTGAGTTGAGACAACAGTTCCATAACTTTGCACAGAAATCAAAATGTGTAAACAATGAACACTGAGAGACCCTCCCTTGCGGCACTGTGCTGGTGCCCAGAAGCAGGAAAGGCTGCAGTATCTCCATTTCCACACCTGATCCACTGTGCAAGTCGTTTCTGAAAAACCTTTTCAGCTTCAATAGATTTGAAGCTGGGTTTGTTACTCTCATTAGCTTCTTTTATAATTTCCACCAGGATTTGTGAAAGGCACTGCTTTTTCTTCTGAATACAAATTACCTTAAAGAGCTCCCAGGGTTTTGGGATTCGTCTTCAAAGTTCAGGTCTTCATATTTTTGTCCTAAAATGTAGAGCCAAAAATTGAGAACAATTATTAGCTGACAGAAAACCTGCTAGAGTCTAGCCAGATTCATCGTATTACATGATTATGCCTAGAATGCTCCTCTAAATGTTCCATTTTTATTTTCCAAATAAGGAATCAATGCTGATGAGCACGACACCTGTTTCCCGCGTCACTAGCGAACGATGTCACCCTTACCCACGGCAATCAGGTTCCTGAGGGTCTCCCACATCACATCTCTGTAGAGCTGCCTTTGGGCAGGGTCCAGCAGCGCCCACTCCTCCAGGGTGAAGTTCACGGCCACGTCCTCCAAGGTCACTGCCTCCTGCAACAGCCATACACCCCTTTCCATTAGAGCCACATGCACTGCAGCGGAGACCAACACTAATTCTGCAAGATCTTCGCAGCTGCTGTGTTCTCAGCGTGTTTTCTAGGCACCTCCACCACAGCGTGGTTCTCACCTAGAGTCCACAGCTGCCACTGGGATGGCATCCACAGTGTGACCGGGACACTGGGAGACACGCCAACCCGTGGCAGCACTGTTCCATCTACTGACTCCCTCTCCTTGGATGCCTCCTCCATCACCCCATTAGGCTAGTCCTAATTAAATAATAAATAAGATCCAAGGCAGAGGGCCCGCCACACAATGCAAAGCATTACAGTGTGCACGGCAGAGTGTCACAGAGCAGTGAGGCACGGAAGGGCAGTCCAGCTCTTACAAACCACTCAGTCCCCAAGATGTCTGCACTCACGCATGTTGGTAAACCTGTCTAATTTCTAGAATACACTTTGAACTACACAAGAAAAACAGATGACCACATTTACCAGGCATAATAAATGTCTTGCAACATTCAAAACTTTAGGAATAAGGAAGTGCTATGGTGCCTACTGTGTACAAAAACTTTACACTATCTGTGACGCTATGTATTGTCAAGAAGCCAAATAACAGATCCAAGGAAAAGCACTCAATCACCAATGGGTGTACAGATAAACAGAAAACCGAGTCGTGACAGGAGACAGTCTAACTGTGGCAGAACTCACACTAAGTTTAACACTGGAGTCAGGGATGATCAGATACATCCTTGAAAACCTACACGTTGAAGTCAGGGGTTGTGAGGAGAACAATTAGAATCAGGACACGCAGTTTATATCATTATTTTATGCTGGTCACCAGGAGTTAACACAGAAAGTGCACAAAATCTGTCCACAACACTTAAGACCCAGAATATTCAACCAAGGGCCTGAATCCCACAGCAATGTCCCACATGAGTCCAGACGAAGACCCAGAGCCATGACAATGCCTCCCACGAGTACACCACCCACAAGAAGGACTCACGCCAGTCTCTTTTACAGATCCGTGCCTGAAGGCCCAAATGTCAGTAGTGGAAGCTAGAAAGTCCACGCTAGAGGGGTGAAGGAGCTGTGCTGGTGCGATGACGGTTCTATGCTGAAGCCAAGAAGTCACACTCACAGCAAAGACCAGGGCTGTCCTGAAATGCACCACAGCCATCCTCAGCAACACAGAGGCCATGAGCTCCTCCAACAACAAGCACACTGCCAGGAAGCCAGTGTGATGAATGCATCCTGGAGACCAAGCAGCATGCATTTTCCTCTCTAGAGCCAGGAAGAGATGCTTGATGTGAGGACCACAGCTTCTCCAAGAGAACCAACAGCTCAAACAGCAACACGTAAGAGAACCCACAATGCCTCGACGCAATAGCTTCTCCATGTCTCTATTTATGCAGGCAACTTTCCTCAGGTGGACATCTACACTCAGTGCCTTCGTGATTTAATTCATCTGGCATTAAGCTGACCACCAGATTTTAATCTGTAACACTACATTACACACAACATATAATCAAATGGCACCTTGCGGAGGAAAGATGCCGCTGGGGCACTTCACTAATCAGGCAAGGAGAGCAGTTTCCCCAGAAGTAATGGCCAGTCAACGTGTATGCATCAGCAATCAAGGGAGGCAAAAATCAGCCGATAAAACAGAACTATCTGGAGTGCATGCAATACAAAAGGGTTACTTTCCAGAAAACAATGGCTGAAAAGTGAGAGCTTCAAACCTAACTCAGGACAGGGGGCCGGTGACACTGCCCACTTTCATGTCTTTTAATTTGAATCTTAATGTAATCTACAGACCTGGGTTCAAAGAATGATGTATGCATTTGTACTTGGAAATAAATGAGCTATTTTTCACAGCACTGTAATCTAAGCTTGTAAGATACTGAAATAGTTGAGGAAATAGGTTTTTCTGGGTCTTACACATGGCCAGGTATATAATACACCAAGAGGGGAAAACACCCAGAACACTTTCCTTTAAATTCTGTTAATGCATGTGGAACGTTCCAAGGAGCCCAAACAGAAAGAATGCAAAGCACGAAGAAAAGGGCCATGGCCAAGACAAGAGATGCGGGCAAATCATCAGGATGGCAGGAGCTCAGGAAGACACAAGAGAGGGTTACCAATGATTGCCACAGGTACCCGGGCTGTGATCACCGCCCAAGGCCCAGTTAGGATGTCTCCTGGGCTGCCCAGGAGAACCGCCAACATCCATCATTTTCCAAATGTGCTGCAAGACAATTTCAATGAAGATCTGTTCTCTGGTGCAAACACCAATTTCTCTATGACTGTCTGCCTTGAAAGGGGGTCATACAAGCCAGCTCGGCACCAACAACAGACAAATCACCACAGAGTAACAGGAGTCAGATCCACGCTGGCCATCGCTAGGACGAGTCTGCCAAGCAGGAAGGGACGAACAAGGCGAGCACTGGGTGGGCACCTTCAGTGCAAGCCGCGGGACCTGGCAGTGCCGCACTTTAGACGGGGGCTGACAGGTAAAAGGTTACTAACCACAGAACTAAGGGCTCAGGACGACAGGGGGACAAGGTGGACCCAGCACACAGCCACAGTGCAAGCTGGGTCGCCTTCCGTTTCCTGGCTGCATGGGAGAAGACACAGACTTTCTTCACCTGCTCTCCCCACGGCACAGAGTGAGGCTGAGGTTAAACACTGTCCCCGGGCATCAAAACAGAAATGGGCTCACACAGGTCTGCTCTGCAGCTCAACATGAAGGACCGTGAGGGTATGCTCGTGCACAATCGGAAAAGAAAAAGACTAGAACTTTGAAGTGAAAAATTCTAGACTCACAGAACAGGGAAAAGCAGACCACCGCAGCCAGTCCTGAGGAACAAAGATCATGGTGACCACCGTCCACTTACTCCAGGAGCGAGCCAGGCACCACAGGAAGCTAAGGCATCCCCGGAGCGCTCTGGCCTAAGACAGCCACTCTGATCAGGGCTCCTGTTAGAGCGGAGCAGGCTCAAGTGAACAGCTTAGGAGGAATCTGAAGATACCCGAGAAACAACAAAAATCCTGGCCCCACTCACATGAATGAGGGAAATTATAAACAGCAGACTGGGTATCAACGAAATTAACTTAAAAAAAAATCAACAAATTGGAGCAGCTGGTTCTGTCACAGAATAAAACCAATGAGCCTCCAGCCACTTCCCGAGAGAGAGAGAAAGACTCGCACCGATGCAGTTAGAAGTGAAAAGGTGAGCTCACAACAGACACGCCAAAATGCAGAAGGAAAAACAGTATCCCAGCAAATTGGCAAATGCGGAAGAAACAGATTCCTAGACTCATAAACTACCAGACTAACCTAACAAAACATAAATATGCTAAATACATCAAACACGCAATGCAACTGACACAGTAGTAAGGAATCTACCAACTCAAAAACCACCCAGGACCTGAGGTGCTCACTGCTGAATCCTACACAGCCCTTAAGGTGCTGTCTCATCAATGCTGTTCCAGCTCTTCCAAGAGTCTGAAAGAGATTAATGGCAAGCAAGACTCACCCTGATTCCAAAACCAGAGAAAGACTCAACTAAAAAAGAAAGCTATAGGCCAATCTCCTTAATAAAGAAAGATACAGAATCCTCAAGAAGATACTAGCAAACCGAATGCAGCACATCACTGAAAAGACCATACAGGTTTCACCCCTGAGACCCAACAATGGTTCAACACATGTATTCCAATAAACGAAATTCCCCACACGAACAGCAGGAAGGCCAAAACCACACGATCCTACCACTAGACACAGAAAAGCTTCTGACAAAATCCAATGCCCTTTTTATGGTAAGAACTCTGAAAAAAGTTCTGGAAAGACCACATCTGAATTTGCTAAAAGCTATTTATGAGAGACCCACAGCCAGCAGCATATTAAATGGCAAAAATCTAAAAGAGTTCCCCTCCAAAATCAGGACCAAGGCAAGGATGTCCAACATCATCACTGCTACTCAACACAGTGCTACAAACATTAGCCACGGCATCAGGTAAGAGGAAGAAAGAAAAGGAAAACTTACAGGAAAGAAAGAACTAAATGATTATTACTTGCAGATGACGTGATACTCTACATAGAAGGTCCAGAGGACTCCATCAAAAACCCCCTAGAATTCACAGCCAATCTCAGCAGCATAGCAGGATAAAGATCACAGGAAGCCCACCAATAACAGATGCGCTGAGTGGTATTATTTTGGAAATATACTAACCACAACTTCAAGAACCCCATCCATACCCTACACAACTTGGATATAAAAAAAGGACAATTTGAAGGTATTTGTGCAGAAGTGGATGCAACTGGAAAATATGGTATTGGGTGAAATAAGACACACACATAACACAAGCCTGAGTAACTGTACAGTATCCTGAGTAACGCAAATACAAACTAAGAAAATAAAGGGAGGACAAGAGACGAGGAGATGGATCCCTTGTAGATGGGAAGAGGTTCGGGGGCCAACAGCACAGGAGAGAATGAGGAATCAGAGCAAAGATATGCCATGTATGGGACCCTAATAACCTCAATCAACACGCAAATTATACGCCATGAACATGAACTAAGACTAATGTTATCAACAAGAATGAAAAGGGATAAAGAGGAAATCAGAGAGAAGGGGAAGGAGGAGGAAAGGGGGTTTACAAAAAGTGAAACAAGCTGATTATGCACCTGTACCCCCTCCCCAAGACTGTAAACTTCATGTACTACAAACATGTACTAATAATTATTTACAGACTGGCTGAAATTATGCAGCCTGAAAGAGGAAGAGAAAACAGATTCAGATTAAAAGAATGTATCAAAAAGCCAGGTGTGGTGGCTCAAGCCTGTCATCCCAGCACTCGGGAGGCTGAGGCGGGAGGAACATTGTGAGTTCAAGACCAGCCTGGGCTACAAAGTGAACTCAAGGCCAGCCTGGACTGCATAGCAAGACCCCATCTCAAAAAAGACCAAAAAAAAAAAAAAAAGTGTCAGCTGTTATGTTCGCTGCACGAACTGAAAGAACATCTAGAGAAAAATAAAAAGGCGTATATTCATAAAATCTGATCACACAAAGAAGGGTGGCAGAAAGGCTACGTGTTGTGGCGCACACCTGTAATCCCAGCATTCAGGAGGCTGAGGCAGGAGTATGGCTGTGAGTTCAAGGCCAGCCTGGGCTCCATACAGTCAATAGGGACCAACCTCAATTACACAGCAAGACCCTGTCTCAAAACAAAACAAAAAAAAAAAAAAAATATGCATACATATAAACAGATGAATGTTTGCTCACGCTAATGACAACATCGCACTTGGTGTTAATAGGTAAAATGAATGACAGCAATTGTATATGGGCTAGAAAAGGAGGCAGGAACACACAAAGTTACCCGCACTGCCCGGGAATCAGTGCACCGTCATTGGAAAGTGCCTTTAGGAAGGCTGCACACAGACTTTGAGAACTCTGGAAAATCCATAAAAAGAAAACATATACTTGGTGTATTACTAATGGACAAATACTGAATCAGACCACATTCAATTTAAATAAGACTGCAGAGAAACATGGGCAGTTTACACATTAATCAACAGCAATTGATACCAATGAGACGCAGTTATAGGGCTGGGGATTGAGCCCAACGGCACAAGCGCCTGCCTGGCAGGGACACGAATTCAATCCCCGGTATCAAAAAAAAGAAAAACGCAATTATAGACATGGTACATATTAATCAATTCAATCAATAATCATTTCAAATGTGAATTGTCTACGCCAATTAAATAACAGGATGACACAACAGATTAGAAAATAGCACTTTAGTGTTCTCTATAACAATCACTTTAAATAAATATACATGGAGTTAGAGGAGGTATTTTTCAAAGGTTTAAACTTTCAGTGACATATAAGAAATATATTTAGTACATATACTATATAATACATCTATTATATAATACGGCCACCACAGTGAAAAGCATTCTCTAATACTCTAAAATATCACTCATAGATTAAAGTGATTTCGCCACCAAAAAAAGAGACTGTTATGAGGTAATGTGTATAGTCATTCTCTCCTAAAAATTTATCTATTCCATAATGTATACACATTAATTTTGCTGAGAGGACATAACAATACTTATAGGGATTCTCCTCAAAAAGCAACCAATTAACAGACGTTCGCAGGGCGTGCCTGTAATCCCAGCACCTGGGAGGCTGAGGCAGGACTGTTTCGAGTTCAAAACCAGCCTGGGTTCAAGGGAAGCCAACTACACAGCAAGATCCTGCCTTAAAACATTAATTAATTCATGCTTTTTAAGTTGAAAAGCACGAATTTCCCAGAATAAACCACTGCAGGCTGACAAGACCTTGTCTGCCCAATTCTGGGAAGTCAATTTAATAAAATACAAAACCGGTCCAACGACCACAGCCTCAAAAACAGTCCTATTTGAAAGACAGCTACAACTTCCTCTTACACGCCTACAAAACCCCAAAGGCTGTGAGAGAGGGCACCATTCTGTTCTAGGTGTCAGTGGTTCATGTCAAATCTGTCCTCCACTGTGGAGCTCATCTCTTTTTTTTCCTAATTTTCCCTTGATTTCTCACCGGTTTTTCTTAACATCGTGGGGGGGGGGGAGTCAGCCAGGGCTGGGCCCCTGAAGGAGCCGGTAAAAAAACCAGGTACCTGGCAACCTCGGATACCAGACACCCCTGCCGCAGGCCAGATCTCTGGACAAAAGGCAAAAGAAATGCAACCACACCCTGCGATAAACATCAGGATTGATTTTCTAAGTAGATATGCATCGCCCAGAGGAAGCCAGGAGCCACCATCCCAACCCCCCCCCCACAGGAAGCCACTGCTCTTTAAGCCTGCCGGATCACGACGTGACTCGCTCCCCCATTCGTCCCTGATTTGGTTAGTTTTACCTGAACAATTACTTTATTGATTGCCCATAGTTCTGTCCCACCTCGGGCCTGTCTGCCTTTGAGTTCCCAGCTTCCCCTTTTGAGACCCGTCTTACCCCGAGGTTTTGCTCTGTGAAAGCGTCTAGAGAAGGCGGGGTCCTTGGCAACCCACTCCGGACCCCTTCTGTCTCTCTCCCAAGCAGAAGCTTTGGTTCTCTATGTAATATATTCTGCTTTTAACCTCCGTCGTCCCTAAAATTCCTTCTTCGATTTTAGAGAACAAGGGCTCGTACCGGACATACCGTAGTTTGGGAGTTTGACTCCCCCTGATCACCCGCTTCCACTCAAACCCCGGGTATCACAAGGACACAGGGTCCCCCTTTTCCAACCAGTTAGACAACACGGAGGAGCGTCAGGAAATGTACGACTTTTAAAACTTCTTTAAATTATTATTATTTTAAAGTGCACTGAAGCCCCCCTTGAAAACACTCAGGAAAAAGGAGGCGCGGTGAGAAGGGCAGGGACCCCACGGAGGAGAGCGCCGGCCCGCGGGAGCCCCCACTGGAGGTCCCGGACCCAGCCTCAGGAGCGTACCGAACTACAGCAACCGGTCCCGGCTGCACACATAGCACAACCCGCGACGCGGCGGCTTCCCGCTTGTGCGAATAGCCCGGCGTCCCCGCCCCCGGACGCCCCGCCCCCCGCTCACCATTCCCAGATTCCGGGGTGACCCGAAGTCCTCGTTCAGGGTCCCGCAGGCCTCAGAGGTCACACGAGAGAGGTTCGTCGACGCGCGAGTCCAGGCGCAAGCACAGGTGCAGAATGAAGGGAAATTTCGCGCGCACCGAATGACGCTCCGAAGAACAGAGCTCCACATTGGACAGTTCACGTCGCCCCACCCTGCAACCTTATTGGTTCGTCACTCTGTCTCCGCCCCCTGACTTTTGATTGACAGGCGATGCTTACCTGTCTCGGGACTGAAACAGACTCCAGACTTACCCGAGCGCGCTTCCGTGGTGTGGTGGGGGGATGGCTTTTCTTTCTCTAATTTGATTTTTAAGGGTTTTCCCTGCTGAAGTATTAATTAGTTAAACCTTTCAGTGTCCTCAAGACAGAAACATCACTCACAGGACCAATTATTGGTGAAGGATGAACTTTCGAACGAAGAAAAGCGGAGAATTAAAATCCATTAGCAGCTACTAGCTTTAGGAAGCGCCTTTAGCAGAATATGATTGCTGATCTAAAACCTAATTTTTTGCTTTTCTTTTCCTTCACTAAATTTATTTTAGTGTACTGTCAATGGGGAAACTGTAAAAGGCATTTACATTTTCTTCTATTAAAAAACAGGTAAACTGAGGCACGACCGACCCAAACAAAATGCAAGCAACAAACAGAAATTTATTTCAGTCTAGGTGCAGGGGGACCGCACTGGCCCCGCGGGTTTGGGTGTAGGGGAAGTTTATAGGGTTGTTCCGCTCGGGGTGGGGGCCGGCTAGAAAGGCCAGAGGTTTTGCAAGTTTCAGAGCTCAGATCGGAGGGCAAAGCTGTGACTCCCCGTGAGCTCTGTGTCTCTGCAGTTGGAGTTAGCAGCTCCTCTGGGAGAGGTTTTCTTCCCCTGCTCGAGCAGGAACAAAACAAACACTAAACAAAATTTCATGACAACGTAGAGAATAACAATAGTTAATATACGTGTAACGTAATCTGAAAAAAAATTGCCAAAATTCTACCCAGAGAAGAAGTCCTAGACCAAAAACAGCAACAAAAAATTTACAAAAAAGAAACAGAAAAGTTAAAGGGAAAAGCTTTTTCAATGAAGAAAAAAAAACTGGTAATATAAATTTAAAAAATTAATATAAATCTTAAAATATTTTTGAAACAATGGCATAGATAACTTGAAGAATTATCCGGACTTTTCCCTACTTTCTGTACACCTTTTTTCCATTCCTCACTTGTCTGTCTTCTGTCTGTCCCTCCCACTTTAATTCTCATGTAGAGAAACCATGCAGTATTTAAGCTTGTGTGTCTAACCTGTTTAACTTAACACTATGTTTTCAAGTTGTACCCTTTTTTCCTGTGAATGCCTCAAGCTTACCCTTAAGGCAGACTAGTTCTCCACTGGGCATAGATACATTTTCTTTATACTTTCACTGTTGTGGACATACAGGCTCTTTGCAAAATGCAGCTATTATCAACTGTGCTGCTATAAACACGGGATGCATGTGTACCTGTAATACGGGGGCTTAATCTCTCTTAGAAGTTACCTTGAAGCAGGGTAGGTAGGTTAAGTGGAATCGCTTTTTTATTTTTAGTTTTTCAGGAACATCTACACTGTTTTCCATACCACTGCTTTCCATAGTGGTTGTACTGGTTTGTATTCCCACCAACAAGGTGGCAGAGTTCTTTTTTCTCACATCCTGGCCTGTACTGGCTATTTTGATGATACCTATTTTTTCTGGCGTAAGATAGAATCTCTGTGTTGTTTTAATTATTATTCTTGTGGGGAAAACCAGTACGGGAATTGACGAATCAGTGATGACAATCACCAGGTGCTCTGTGCAAGATCATTCACACGTTCTTTACTCTTTGGAAACTTGTCAACGCCACCCCTCCACCACCGACCCAGCCAACAAATGACAGCAATAGTAAATCCTAAGGATATTACACATTTCCCTTTGAAGACCCCTCTCTGACATCAGGATGAAAGGTCCTGAGTCTCTCTACTATATGATGATTTCAATTATCTTTTTGGATTTGTCAAACAGGATAGATAAATAGAGATGTTTTAAGTAAACACCAAGAGTTTACCGAAAGTAAATGAAAAATTAAGAACCCTGACTAGTCCAATAACAGGCAATGAAGTTGAACCTGTGCTTTTAAAAAAATACCAGACTAACTACGAGAAGCCCAGGTGCAGATGGGAATTGTACAAAACCCTTAGGGAAGTTGTGACACCAATACTGACTGGTCAAGCCTTCTGATAAAATTGACAGGGAAACAATATTCCCAGAAATAATCCCCACTGTTACCTTTATTCCAAACTCACACGAGCATCCCACCAAAAAAGAGAACCACAAACCAATCTCTAATGAACATAAATGCAAAAGTGTTCAACAGGATACTGGCAAACAGCCAGGCATGGTGGCGCACACCTGTCATCCCAGAACTCGAGGCTGAGGCAGGAGAATCACTGCAAGTTCAAAGCCAGTCTGGGCTACATAGTGAGTTCAAGACCAGCCTGGACTACACAGCAAGATTCTGTCTTAAAAGAAAAATTACAGACCAATCTCCTTAACTAAAATGGATGCCAAAATCCTCAACAAGATACTGGCAAACAAACTACAGTGGATTATTGAAAAGACTATACATCATGACAGAGTTATTTGCTCGGTCTTTCCAGCTCCCACTGCTGAGCTTTCTGGCACAGATTTGTAAAAGAGACTGGCGTGAGTCCTTCTTGTGGGCTCTGGACCTCCAGTTGGACTCGTGGGAGGCACTGTCATGAGCTCTGGGTCTTCATCCAGACTCACGTGGGACATTGCTGTGGGCTCCAGGCCCTTGGCTGAATATTCTGGGTCTTTAGTGTTGCGGATAGATTACCTGCATTTTCTTGTGTTAAGTCTGGGTGACCATCATAAACAATATTATAAACTCCATGTCCCGATTCTAATTTTTTTTTCGCACAACCCCTGACTTCAACAGACAGTTGTGTACTCCTCAGTGTACCCTTCGGCCAAACCTAAAACACGCCAAGAGGAAGAATGGACCCCAGTTCGTCCCTGTGCCACTCCCATGCTGTTCCAAAACTGTTCTTGGCATGTGGATGGAAGGTCAGAAATACCCTTCAGCAAGGGGATTAAAGTTCCTGGTGTGTCCTCTGCTCTGTGATCATTCACTTAAAAATTGTCCAGCAAGTGCTTCCTCCACAGGACACTGCACAGTAGAATTGGGAACACTTAGACTGATCTCGTGGGGTGCAGGTGTGTTTGACCCCTCATTTTCCAACTGAGACTGAAGAAGATTAGCAACATGCAAGGTTGCACAGCTCAAAGTGGATGGAAAGGCAGGGGTGGCTCCCCAGCCGGGGCACTGGTTTTTGCAGTGAGTGGTTCCTCCTCCAGGGAGATTTTAATACCCTTAATTGACCACACTTCCGGAAGCAGCAGCTGTCCGCTCTGCTCCCCAGTCCCGGGATGGCTGCTTTTCTGATTCCAACCCAAACAGGTGTACGGTCACGCCACGCAGTAAACTCACACTTAAATTTTCTGGGGGCTGCTTGTTTTGTTGGTTTTCGTATATGGGAACCCGTTAGATGTCGAGTTCACGTCCCACAGCACCAAGAAATGAAGTCACAAACCAAAGGAGGAAGCTGGGGAAATTTTATTGGAAAGAAGGAGAGAAAAGTGGTTTCTAGGAGGGCCACTAAGAGCCTTGGTCTAGAGTAATTTATACAGCAGAGTCCCAGTGTGCGCACCGTGTGGCTCAAACTGCTGTAACCTACAGCACCACTCAGCCCCTGCTGACTCAGTAGGAAAGGGGGACACATGGCCAGGGCACATGGAGAGAACAAAGGACTGGGAGAACGGGGATCCCTCTGGCCACTCACCACGGTGACCGGTGGCTCTCCGGACTCCCTGGACCAGGTGGTGCTGATCACAGTACAATTTCATGTTAGTGTTTATCCCTCAGGGAGGGGTTTTCTCATCCGGAGAGAATGGCCATCACTGGAAATCACAGGTTTTGTGCTAATACTGTCTGGGCATTGTTTCATGTCTATACCGTGTACTCTAAACAACGATTATGCAGTGTATTAATTATTGTGCTGTCCTGCTAGCCTGTTTGGAAACTGTTTTATTGTCATTTTTTTTTTTTTTTTTGTCTTTTTCCTTTTTATCGGTACCAGGGATCGAACTCACGACTGCCTGCTTGCAAGGCAGGCGCTTATGCCACTGAGCTAAACCTCCAGCCCCTTTATTGTCATTTTTACTTTTTTTTTTCCTCTTTTAAAAAAAAATCTAATCGTAACAAAAACCAGCAAGGCTGCAAATACATGTGGAGGACACCCGCCATCCGGGCAGCGGCACCCTGACATCTGGTTTGATTTCCTCCAAGTGTGCCAGCTCTGAGCACCGGACCTGCAGCCCCGTGGGGTGACGGAGGAGGCTAGGGTGCGGTGTCCTGGGAAAGGGGGCGTTAACCGGAAACCTCAAAGGGGAATGGAAACCTCGGGGCGCGTGAGGGAGCAGAGCCAGAGGAAGGGCGTCCCAGCCAAGGGGGAGGAAGGGAGGAGAGGGAAGGAGGGAAGAGGTTAGGCAGTAAGGAGAGAGAAAGAAGATGAATAGATAGGTGATAAATAAATAGATTGATTGATTGATTGATTGACTGATTGACTGATTGATGGATGATGGGGAGGGAAGGCTGCACACCTCTGAGTCCCCCTGGACCGTCTCTGTGCATCCCCAGGCAGGCTCCGTGGAGAGGCACCGGGAACTGTCACCAGAGGACACACCCCAGAGACAAAGCTCCCGCCCCTCCGTCGTGACCCAAGTCCTTTGTGCACCCCTGTCTGGGCTGCACAGCGTCCCTGAAGGTCCCCAAAGCAGGTAAGCTCAGTCCTCTATCTGGGGCATTTCCTAGGATGAAGGGGGACCACTGCACATGTGGGAGGGCAGAGGGAATTGGGGACTAGAGATCACTGGAGCGGAAGGAGGCGCTGGTGTGGGCGCAGGAGAAGGCTGGAGCCCACAGCCCCGGGCACCGGCTGCTGGCCACCAGCTCACCCCTGCTGGGGTCCGTGCAGGTCTGTGCCGTGCTGACTAAGTCTGCTAAGACCCTGCTTCCTGCTCCCACGTTAGATCAAACTCTAGGTGGAGGTGACCTTCTGTTGCTGTGACGCTGACTGAATGGAATTGGTCATTTTCATTCTCTTATGTGCTTGTGTTTATGTTTTTTAGTGACTCACTTTGCACTTAAAGATGTCCCTTTCCTATTCTATGTTTCTTTTTATCTTCCATGGTTCGTTCCTGATCCATCTTGATTCCCTTTTCGAATGTGCTATCGGGAGGCTCCAGGTTTGGTTTTATTTCCACGGAAATGTGCTTTTTCCAGCAGCATCCCCCACGCCATGCTCTCTGCCTGCTGATGTGTTCTGGGACCGTAACTATGTCCACACACGTCTCTGGCAAGGAGGTCTCCCTCTGAATCTCAGGTCTGTCCCTCCCAGCACTGGGCCCCCAGGGCTTTATTTCCAAGGCTTTCCAGGCAGCCACAGTAACTGAGAAGGCTTCTCTCCCATCCCCACTCCACCGGCTCCTCATTTGCAAGGTTAACTTTGCTATGCAAGGTTCACTTTATTCCGTCATGTTATCTTTCTCCCAGGAAAAAAAAAAACCCACTGGATTTTTAATGAATTTACAGATTACGGAGAAAAAACTAACACCTGCCTTCTATTGTGCGTTTTCTTTAAAACTCCCGCCAGCTTCCCCCTTTATAGGGGATTTAATCACACTCTGAGGAAGCCCTCTGTGCAGTGAGTTAAATTAACTCCGAGAGCCTTAATCTCTGCCACTGTGCATGCAACCTCAATTTATTTGGCTTTTTTTTATTTTTAGGTGATTTTGAACTTACAAAAAAGCCTTGCAAATACAGTACAGAAAATTCTTTTTTTTTTTTTTTTTTGTCTTTTTCATTTTTATCGGTACCAGGGATCGAAGTCACAACAGCCTGCTTGCAAGACAGGGGCTTATGCCGCTGAGCTAAATCCCCAGCCCCAGTACAGAAAATTCTGATAGTTGCTTCCTCTGACTTCCCTTGTTGGTAGAATCACGCATAAGCCGTCTGCAGTTACCAGGAAATCAACACTGGCACAACACTTTTATGCACGCTGTGTTACCTAAACTTCGTCAGGTTTTGTACTAATATTTTTTATAGTCAAAGATGCACTCCATTTCATTTAGTTGGTGTCTCAACTTTCCGTTATCATTTGTTATTATGTAAACATGTTTCTTTCTTTTTCCTTTTGTCTTAGGAGGCTGGGGATGGAACCCAGGACCTCACACAGGCAGGGCAAGTGCTTTGCCACTGAGTTATAATCCCAACTCGGGTTCAGAGAATTTAATTCTCCTTTACTCCAAAACACATGCATGTTTATTTCTTTTATGTCCTAACACCAAATTGTTTTTTGTTTAGTTGGGTTTTTGTTTTGGTTTGGTTTGGCTTTTGTTTCATTTTGTTGTTTGTTTGTTTTTGTCTTTGTGAGGCAGGGTCTCTCTATGCTGAGCTCACTTTGTAGCCCAGGCTGGTCTCGAACTCACAGTGATCCTCCTGCCTCAGCCTCCCGAGTGCTGGGATGACAGGCGTGCACCACCACGCCCGGCTGTAGACAGCTTTGTAAAAGAACTTACACCACCTGGCCAGGTACAGGAGCGCCCCTGTCCTCCCGAACACTGGCCCTTCTCCCTCTGCCCCCAGGAGGCCTGGCTGCCATGCGGGGGGCCAACCAGTCCTCGGCGGCCGAGTTCATCCTGCTGGGCTTCTCCGCCTTCCCCCGCCTGCGGCTCCTGCTCTTCCTGCTGGTCCTGCTCATGCACCTGTCCACCCTGCTGGGCAACCTGCTCATCGTGGCCACCGTGCGGGCCGAGCGCGGCCTCCACACGCCCATGTACCTCTTCCTGTGCGCCCTGTCCCTCTCCGAGCTGCTCTACACGCTGGCCATCACCCCGCGCGTGCTGGGGGACCTGCTGGCCGCGCGCCCCTCCATCCCCGCGGCCGCCTGCGCCGCCCAGATGCTCTTCTCCTTCGCCTCCGGCTTCAGCCACTCCTTCCTGCTCACCGCCATGGGCTGGGACCGCCACCTGGCCATCTGCCGCCCGCTGCGCTACGCCGAGCTCATGAGCCCGCGGGGCTGCGCCCGCCTGGTGGCCTGGTCCTGGGCTGCGGGGTGGGCCGTGGGGCTGGCGGCCACCGCGGCCGTCCTCCACCTCCCTTTCTGCGGCTCCAACAGGATCCACCACTTCTTCTGCCACGTGCCCCCGCTGCTGGAGCTGGCCTGCGGGCGGGAGGCGCGGCGGGTGGCCCGGGGCCTGCGCCTGCTGTGCAGCTCGGCCCTGCTGGGCTGCGGCTGCTCATCCTGCTGTCCTACGCCCGCATCGCGGCCACCGTGCTGAGCATGCCGTCCGCCCGCCCGCGGCCGGCGCAGAGCCTTCTCCACCTGCGCCTCCCACCTCACCGTGGTGGTCGTGCACTACGGCTTCGCCTCGGTCATCTACCTCAAGCCCGGGGGCCCCCGCTCCCCGGAAGGGGACACCTTGATGGGGCTCACCTACACGGTCCTCACGCCCTTCCTCAGCCCCATCATCTTCAGCCTCAGGAACAAGGAGCTGAAGGCGGTCGTGAGGAAGGCCTTGCTCGGCCACGGCCCCTGCGGGGACCCCTGAGGGCCACTGTCGCAGGGGCCATGCTGGGGGCTCTCTTCCTGTCCCCTCTGCCTGTCTGTCTGTCTCTCTCCTCTCTGTCTGTCTCTGTTGCTCTCTGTGTGTCTTTCTCTCTGTGTCTCTGTCTCTGTCTGTCTCTGTGTGTCTCTCTCTGTCTCTCTCTTCTCTCTGTGTCTCTCTGTCTCTGTCTCTCTCTCTCTATCTCTCTCTCCCCCTAATATTGAGGCTGCTCGGCGCTCCCAGACCACCGAGTACCCCGCCATTCTGGTCCAGTCCTCTGAATCTTCATTGCGCTGTAATTCACACGCCACGTGACTTGCCCGTTTAAAGTTTTGCACGCCCCTCGGCACACTCAGTTTAGAACACTTTCATCACCTGCAGAAGAAACTCGGAACATTTCAGTCATCGCCCCTGCCCTGAGCAACCACCAGTATGCTCTGTGTCTACGGTGTGCACCTCGTGGGTTTTACATAGGTTCAGCCCAGGTTCTCCCAGGCAGCACCCATGTTGTCAGGGTTCCCCCACGTTGTAGCCCATGGGAATGCCTTGCCTTTTCCACGGCTGCATACTATTCCATGGATGGATTGGCCACCTGATGGTGGTCATCCACCCAGTAGTTGGTGGACATTTGCATTGTCTCTGCCTCTTGGCTACTGTGAAATATGCTGCTATCAAAAGTTGCACGTGAGTCTGTGTGGACGTAGATCTCACAGCTCGCCCTCGGAGCTGAACTGAACTGATGGGCCACGCAGCAGCTCTGTGATCATGTGGGGACCTGCCGTAGCTATTCCAGTGACTGCTGTGTCGTGTCCCTTTGGAGGTGCCTGGGTTTGCTGCCTCCTCCCCCACCTCGCCAGCACCTTTCCATTGTGTTCACCCTGGTGCTGTGTTGTGGTTAATTTAATTTAATTTAATTTTGTCGTGCTGGGAATCAAGCTAGGGGCTGGCCCAAGCCGAGGAAGGGCTACTCCGCCGACCTGCTGCCCCAGCCTCCCGGGGATGTGGTCTGCATTTCCTACGAGACTTATCCTAGGTCTTAGACATTTAATGCGTGAGTTATTTCACCTGACAGGGAAGACGGGGTTATTAGCCACATGTTGAAGATGAGGAAGTGGGCCATGAGGAGAGGAGGAAAACCAGGACTCAGCCTTGGACTGCAGCTGGAGCAGAACCAGTCCTGTGAGCTGAACTGGTACCATAAGCACGCACTTCTCAGGGGCTGTGGGGTTCAGGGGGAGCCAGCCTGCTCCAGAAACAGGAGATTTGGGCAAGAGACAGACTGGAGCTAAGGGCCAGACTTGTGGTCTAACGTCAAGGCTCAGAAAGTTTCGGATTTTAGGGATGCTCAACCCGTACTGAATTCTTTATTCTAAAAAATAAAATCCCTGACTCCTGGGTCTGGAGCAGCATGCATGAAGCCCTGGTTTTGGTCCCTAAAAAACCAGTTCCTGGCCCCTCTTAAAGCCAGGTTAGGGCCGGGGATGTAGCTCCGTGGTGAAGGCACCTGCCTGGCAAGCACAAGGTCCTGAGTTTGATTCCCAGCACCAATAAATAAAGAAATCAATAAAGCCAAGTTATCTGGTTATAATATTATTATATTATAACCAGCCACGCCTGTGGGCGTCCGTGGCCTGACTTCTAGGATGTGGAGGAGCAGTGCAGGGTTTCCCCCACGAGCCGTCACAGCCCAGGGAAGTTTCACGGGGCAGGCTCAAGTTTGGGGACAGCTCGGGCAAATCACGGTTGTGGAGGCAGACTTGGAATACGGACAGACTGTGAATTTAAAAGAACTGATACAAAAGCGGCTTCTGAATTAGACCCCACAGATGTCACTGTTGTTCGGGTGACCGATGTGAAAATAAAATAAACCATATTTCCTTGACTTAGCGGTAATTGCTTTATGAATTCCAAACAGCCAAGAGAGGTGAACTCAGGGAATACACCCAGGCATTGGTTCTTAAAAGAGGAACACGGCCCCTGGGTCAGGCACCTGAGGATGCTGGGTCCACAAAGGGCCACACAGCATCCGCCCTGAGAAAAATTTCGATATTTTGTTCATCGAGGAATTTTAAAGATGAAGTATAATTTTATATGTATCACACTGCCACCCTCCATCCCATAAATATCTATAATTTAAAAAGAAATGTTTTTATGCATTCGATGTTATTTTTTTTCCTGAAGTCTTTGGTGGCCCCTTAAGTTGGGTACTCAAGGAGACTGCATCACTTGCTTTCTCCCAAAAGGGGAAAAAAGTCTTGCCTTTCTTCTTCCTCTAAAGACAAAGAAGGAGGAGGAGATGGAGGAGATGGAGGAGATGGAAGAGGAGGAGGAGATGGAGGAGGAGATAATGGAGGAGAAGGAGATGGGGGAGGAGGAGGAGAAGATGGAGGAGGAGGAGATGGAGAAGGAAGAGATGGAGGAGGAGGAGATGGAGGAGGAGGAGATGAGGAGGAGGAGATGAGGAGGAGGAGGAGGAGATGGAGGAAGAGGAGGAGCAGGAGATGGAGAAGGAGGAGCAGGAGATGGAGGAGGAGGAGGAGATGGAGGAGGAGGTGGAGGAGGAGGAGATGGAGGAGGAGCAGGAGATGGAGGAGGAGGAGGAGGAGATGGAGGAGGAGATGGAGGAGGAGCAGGAAATGGAGGAGGGGGAGATGGAGGAGGAGGAGGAGGAGATGGAGGAAGAGGAGATGGAGAAGGAAGAGATGGAGGAGGAGGAGATGGAGGAGGAGGAGATGAGGAGGAGGAGATGAGGAGGAGGAGGGGGAAGAGGAGATGGAGGAGATGGAAGAGATGGAGGAGGAGAAGGAGGAGGAGGAGGAGGAGGAGGAGGAGGATTGGGGAGGAGAGGAAGCTATTACTAATTTATCCGTAACAAAATAAAGCTGAATGCAAGCAGTCAGTGTGGACAGCTGGAGTCCTGGTGAAAGGGAGCGACCCTTGGTCCACCCACACACAGGGAGTGGGGGTGGCTCCTCCGCTGACCACAGGCCCTGGCAGCACTGCCCCACCCAGGAGCACTGCCTCTGTCTTTCCTGAAGTCCCCTGCTCTGCGTCCCTTGCTAATGGTCCCCTCCGTACTGCAGTCTCTGGTGTCCCCAGGTCACAGCCCAGAGAGGAGATTCGGGGCGGGTGGGTGGAGACAGGCCCCCTGTTCCCTGGAATGCATCCTGCTGGGCCGTGGCCTCTAACCTTCGTGATCGGCTGCACCCTGTCTCGGGATTTATTGAGGGTCTTTGCATGTAGCTCCCTGAGCCCTGAGCAATCGGCCTGCAGTTCTCTGCCTTGGCGGGCCCTTCTCTGGTTTGGGGTCAGCTCCCCTGCGGGGATGGGTCTGGGGGGGCACTGCTCCCCTTTCCATTTTAGTAAAGAGCTTGGGGAGCCTCAAGTCTCCTTTAAAGTGACTGCAGAACCCAGCATGACTCTATCAGGAGCTGGGCTTTTCTTTGTAGTCCTTTGTTAAATATTTCATTGGCTGATGTCGGGTTATTTAGAATTTTTACATCTTCGTGCTTTGGTTTTGGCGATTCCTGAGTGTCTGAGAATCTGTCTGCTTCTCCCGTTTTCCACCTCATGTGAGCAGGATCCTCACTGCTATTAATTTTCCTCTTAGAATTGCTTTCACTGTGTCCCATAAGTTCTGTTGTGTCGGGTCAGCATCACCGTTTAACTATAGATGGTGTTTAATTTCTTCTTTAATTTCCTCTGTGACCGGGGCAGCCCCAATGGAACAGGAGACAGGAGACGCTCTTGTGGACGACAGTTAACTGCTGTTTTATTCACGCGGGCTCTGGTTTATATATTTGGCCGTGACCAATCACAGGCTGCCACAAGGAAGCAGGGCGGGAATGGGATGCAGGCTCTGGCTACTATATCCAGCTGTGGCCAATCAAGAGTTGCCACAAAAGTATGGAGTAGAGTGCGGGGTGTGCACGGGTTGGCTAATTTAAAGAGGGACGTAGCGCATTGCGGAAGCTGGCGTGGTCCTTAGTCCCGGGTGGGGTATGGTATGTTGAGCGCCTGCGCCCAACACCTCTGTGACCCACTGGTTGGCCAGAAGGATGTTGTTTAATCTCTATGTGTTTAGGGACCATTCTCGGGGGTTCTTTTGCCACTAATTTCTAAAGTCATTGCAGAATGATCAGATAATATGCGTGGAATAATGTCAATTCTTTTGCATTTACTTAAGCCTGTTCTAGGGGTACCCAGGAGTGGGGGCCCTTCCATTTTCCAGGTTCTTTATTTGGATATCAGTGGTATCTGAGTTCCAGCGGGTGTTTGGTTAAGCGAATGAAGACACTTTTGTTCTTTTTTTCCAGTTCTTATTTTTTATTAGTCCGGGCTTGCAGATCAGGTGCATGCACAGAACACACCCCCACCCTGCCCTTCTGCAAAAGCTCTCTCTCTCTCTTCTTCTCTTTTATTTTGTTCTTTATTTATATTTGGGGGCTCTCCCATGAGAGAAACTATGCAACATTTAACGGCCTGGGTGTTGCATTTATTTCATTCCGCAGTATGGTCTCTGAGCACCTGTTTTCCTACAAACACCGGACTTTTAGCCTATGGCGGAGAAGCGCTTCGCTGTGTAAAAACACTACATTTCCTCCGTCCACTCACCTGCACATAGGGGCCACTTTCCAGATTTAACTACCATGCATTGTGCTGCTGTGAACGTGGGTGTGCCTGGATCACCATAACATCATGTCTTTAACTCTTAGGAAGATACCTAAAAAGGGAATTGTTAGCTCAAGTGGAATTTCCAGTTTTACTTTACAGAGGAATTTTCAAATTTATTTCCCTACTGGTTGTAGTAGCTTACAATCACACCAGGGACAGAGAAGTATTCCTTTTTCTCTCCAGTCCTGCCATGGGTTTTTTTTTTTTTTATCGGTACCGGGGATCGAACTCACGACCATGCACTTGCAAAGCAGGCGCTTATGCCACTGAGCTAAATCCCTAGCCCTGAGCCATTGGTTATTATTCGATTTCCTGATGATAGCCAACCTTTCTGGAGAAGGATGTGAACTCAGTCTTTGAATTTGGGTTCCGTTGCTTTCTGTGTCCCGCAGGGGAAGGTACCAACACACTCTGCCCACTGCTATGAGGCCACATTCACAGTGCACAAGTCCCAGGCTGCTGCCCAGGAGTGAACTAACGATTGTTCACACTTCATCACGGAGGTGTCAAGGTTTCCTCCACTCCTTTCCCGGGAAGTTCCTGTTTCCAGCTTCTGGACACAGATCTGCACAGTGCTGAAATCTAAGAGTTTTATACTCCTCTCTTATAAGTCAGGGTAGTCTTCTGTGGGCTGAAAACTCTGAGTTAGTCCTCTGTGTTATCAGATAGAAATGCAATGTGCAGACTTGGCTTCTCATTGCAATGTGCGTGGGTTTGTGTCCGGGAATCTTAGCTGCCTCTGGATTTGGGCAGGTGGGCAGACCTAGAGGCTGGCTGTGAGAGTCTCAGGTAGAAAGGAAAAATCTGATTTTCTCTGTGTTGTGACCTCACACATCATTCCACTCCAAACAAATCCCTGATGGTGACTGACCCTTGGTATACATACATTTGAATGTTGTCTGCAAACACAGCTTGATGGACTCTTTAAAATATGTTAGCATATGAGCCAGGGTGGCATCTCGAATGGTAGA
Organism: Cavia porcellus; assembly: GCF_034190915.1. NCBI lineage: Eukaryota > Metazoa > Chordata > Mammalia > Rodentia > Caviidae > Cavia > Cavia porcellus. Next base: position 67,182,583 of record NW_026947500.1, read on the forward strand.
ATTTGGTAGCCACATTTAGCTCTGGCCGAGGAATTTTTCCCAGATTGTTACACTTTTTCTGGGTAAAGTTTGCTGAGCAAGGCCTTCCTCACGGCCGCCTTCAGCTCCTTGTTCCTGAGGCTGAAGATGATGGGGCTGAGGAAGGGCGTGAGGACCGTGTAGGTGAGCCCCATCAGGGACTGGTTGGCCCCCCGCATGGAGGCTGCTCCTGGGGAGAGGCAAGGCCTGCCGAGGTCAGAGAGGTTGCAGCCCCCATCTGCCTCAGCTCACCCTGCAATCTGAGGGTTCAGAGCGAGGGTGACAGGTGACAGGAGTCCGGTTCCTTCTGTCACCTTCTGTAGGCTGCTGATCTTACCTACCTTGGGATGACGGTGCTGTGTCACAGACAGAACAGTTCTAGAGAAAGAGACTCAAGTACCGCATCGCTTCCTATTGTCCGTGGGTCACCTCTGCGGGCACTGAGTTAATGCAACAGAACCGGAGCAAATTCCTCCATCTCAAGGCGCCTCAGTTTACCCCTCTCTATCAAAGGGGTGTTGGGAAAAACAAATGAATTCTTCTTGGGAGGTGCAGCGTGTGTTAACTAAGGAAATACAAGCAAGCAAATATACATAGTCTGTGCTCAGTGATTCCAAAAATCATCAGAGGTGAGATTTCAGAGCTTCTGGGTGAATCACTTATGTTTAAATTATCTTTTTCTTAAAAAGAATTAGGTAACGTAAAGTTAAGGGAGAGCACATCACGGCTCCACTTTCTGTTCCTATGCATGTGCCTGTTCTAGGCAGGGCACAGAAACGCACTCACGCACTGTGCGACCTCTTGCATCTGACCTATTTTGCTGACCCCGTTTGGAGGTCCACTCACCCTACAGCAGTGCCATCACCCCATTCCTGTGGCAGTCAAGCTGCCCTGCACGTTGCACGACTGCCCTTACCAGCCGAGGGACGTTTTGCGTGTGTCCCCTTGGGTAGTACTGCAGTGAATATCTCTGTAGGGATTTGAAGGAAATTAGTGGTTACAGTGCAGGGAGTGGTTCTTAATGGGTACAGAATTTCCTTTCGGAATAAGGAAAAATTTCTGGCACCAAAGAGAAGTGGCGTGTGGAACAAGATTGTAAATAAAGTGAATCCCACTGAATTGCATATGTTTTTGTGATGGCTTCCATTGAAAATTTATATTAAGGTGATGCATGTTTGAGTAATCCTAATTATGTAATTTTAGTGTGAAATATTTAGAAATATTTCTATAGTGTGACACACACAGGAACCAGCTCTCCCTAAGGCTGTAACCATTACAGATTGGAAACTTGCACTGATAAAAATGTTAAATTAAAAAACTCATCACTGTAAAAAAAATAAATGCATGGTCATATATCTGTGATTCTATAACATATTTTTTGAATTGTCTGTGGTCATTTTTTCAAAGTGCTGGGGTTCAAACTTACCTATCACTGGGCTGCACCCCCAGCCATCCATTAATTTTCCTGGCAAGATGGATGATGGGAGTTACTTTGAACAATGCGTTATTTTTTACTGTGATCATGCTGCTCCCCAATAGATCTCCACCCCTGTTTTCCTGTCTCTCTGAAACTTTGTACCTTTTGATCAACACAAGCTCATTTTCTCCTCTCTCCCTGCCCGCTTCTCCACCATATTCTGCTTCAGAGAAAATGTCTTAAGAGCTAGATTTAGTCATGTGTATTTTGCCACAATGCAACCAGCGGTTTTAAGACTAAAGGTGCAGCTCAGTGATGGAGAATTTGCCCCCATGTGTGAAATCAGTTTAAAAAATTTAAAAAAAACCAAAACTGCTGGGCGTGGTGGCTCACGCCTGTCATCCCAGCACGCGGGAGGCTGAGGCAGGAAGATCACTGGGAGTTTGAGACCAGCCTGGGCTACACAGTGAGCTGCAGGCCAGCCTGGACTGCACAGCGAGACCCTGCCTCAAAAAGACAAAAAACAAAACAAAACAAAAAAACTGTTTTGTAAGTCAACCTTCCGTTCTTTTTTTTTTTTTTTCTCTCTTTTTTCTTTTTGTTTTTGAGACAGGGTCTCGCTATGTAGTTCAGGCTGACCTTGGGCTCACTGTATAGCCCAGGCTGATCTCAAACTCCTCCTGCCTCAGCCTCCCCAGTGCTAGGGTTGCAGGAGTTGACTACCACGCCCGGCTCAGCCTTCCATTCTTGAAACAAATACCTCAGGGAATCAGCTTGCATAGAGGGAAAGCTAAATTTGGCTCACAATTTTGGAGTTTCAATCCTGTGGGCCCGGGGTGCCACATTACAGGCTGAGCGGGTGGGAGACAAAACCTGCTGGCATCATAAATAGGTGTGAAAGAGGCTGGAGAAGGGAGGTGCCCCCGCCTCTCGAGGGCACACTGCTGGTGCCTGTAGGGTCCAGCTCTGGACTCCACCACCTCCCAGCAGTCACCGGGAGTCCCTGGAAACTGTCCTCCGCTTCGGGCTCAGAGTGGTGACCCCGACAGCCTCACGCAGCCCTGCCACTCAGCTCTTGGGGACAAAGGGCTTCAGACACAAAAGACCCCAAAAGAGGTGGGATGGGTAACAACAGAGGGGCCTCAAATTTGCTCTTCATGAGGTCCAGCATTCATCCTTGAGAATATTGACACTTAGGCTCCGGGATTCATTCCATAAAGGGCCTTCCTGGGCCTCGTGAGGCATAGGGTGGCAACCCTGGGGTCTACCAGCTGGACGCCAATACCCTCTGCTCAGTTATGACAAACATGTGTTTCCAGACAGCATGGTTGAGCCCGTGGTCCTGCAGAATCCAGCACTACCTGTCCCCGAATGTGGTGGCCACTTCCCCTCAACTCCCCAGCACGGTCGGTCCTCCTGGACATGCTCTTCCCCAGAGCAAGGCCAGCTACTCCCTCCCCAGCTCTGCCCTGCGAGAGCTCCTGAGTGGTTCTGGATGCCCTGCTCAGGACTTGGTCCTGACGGTCACTGTCCATTAGGACAGAACCATCGAGCACACAGCACACCTTTCCCGAGGTGTATGCATGGACCGAACACACATTACTGTGCAGTGCCCCTTGTGGGAAAAGCTCCCCTGACCTGAGCACCTCTTGTCCCCAAGCCCTGGGCTCACCATAACGTATGAGCCCTGCTCAAATTTTCCTCTATGACTGCCATGACCCTTACTGCACAGGCGAGAAAGCCAAACCCCACAGAGGACCCAGTGCAGGTCTGAGTTTGCAACTCCAGAGCGGAGTGCAGGGTTTGAATCTATGTCTGCGGACCCCGATGCTTGTCCGTTTCTGCCCTCTGTCCCCTCACGGCCATCACTCCCCGGCAGCTGTCAACGAAAATCAGAGGTTGCTCCCAAGCTCAGGAAGACGTCCTGCCCATGCCTGACCATGCCCACGTGCCCCTTCTCTTATTCCAGGAGATCCCAGAAGGGCACAAAAAGAAAGAGCCGTGAGCAGACTCCGGCTGATGGCTTCTGGGGGAGGTGGCACGCACGGTCAGGTTCACTCCGGGGGTCAGTGATGTCCAGCTCAGCCTAGTGATGCTGTCTGCTTGTTCCCTGCTCTCCACTCAGCCTCCTCTCTGCCTTTTTTCACCCGTCAGCCCTTAGCTGCCCTCTACTGGCCCTGGTAATACCTTCTCAGTGCTGACCCCAGGAGGTAACCAGAGCCCCAAAATTCTGACCGTCCTCTGCTGTCCGCAGCCTGGCCATGGCTTTCCTCTCTGCTCCTCATCTTCTTGTCCTGTCCCAGGAACTTACCTCACCCGGCACAGGGGTCCGAGCAGGTGAAGTCCACTAAGCAGCTGTCTTGCTGGCCGTCCCCACCTCACACAGGCCTGGGTCTCCTGAGGTCCTCCAAGCAGAAGGCTTGGCCCAGTCAGCAGCAGACGTGGCTTCCTGGGTCCATCCCGATGCAGCAGCTCGGAGGGCAAAGGCAACACCCGGGGTCCCACCCCTGCCTGGCCCCCTCCCCGTTACCCCGGAATGCAGCCCTGGCTTGAAGATGGGGCTGGCAGCTGGGGCCGAGGGACTTGGCAGAGCCTGAGTGCCATTATTTATTGCTTCCCTGTCCCCTGCGCACAGCTTCCCCCGCCTGTGGTCCTGCCACCTGTCCCTGGGTCTCGGGGATGTTGAGACCCTCAAGGGACCCGGCCAGGATGAGGCAACCTGTGGGACTCTGTGTGCCTGCCTCCTGCCTTCCCAGGGTGACTCAGCTACCCAAGGGCTCGAGCGGAGCCTGACGCCCTGCAAAGCCGGGATTTGGGGTTTGGCTCTGTTCCCTCTCTTCCTGGGCTCTGCAATCACCCCTGTGCTCTCCGTCACTCTGAAGTCCCCCCTTGTGTGCACGTGTGCAAACGCAATTATACAGATTTGGCTTTTCCTGCTCGGTTCCTTTCATTTAGCACAGTGTTTGCAAAGCTCCTCCGTGGTACAATGTGTCTGAGCTTCTGTGTCATGTGGTAATTTCTGGGGTGGGATAATCCTCATTCCACCGACCCCACGCTGGCCAGGAAGCTGTTAATAGGCGCTTGAGTCCTTTTGGTTACCGCCACGGAGCTGCTACGAACACTGGTGCGCAAAGAGTTGTTAATGTTCCATTCAGTCTAGAAGTGAAACTGCTCGGTCGTATGGTAATTTCATGGTAAACTTCGTGGCATATGGTTAGGCTATTTCTCCATCCTGTGCATCTGATGGTCCTGCCTCAGTGTGTGAAATGTGTGTGTATGTTAAATTTATTCATTTATTTTGTCTTTGTGAGACGGGGTCTCACTATGCAGTCCAGGCCGGCCTTGAGCTCACTTTGGAGCCCAGACTAGTTCTGAATTTGTGGTGATCCTCCTGCCTCAGCCTCCCCAGTGCTGGGATGACGGGCGTGGGCCACCAAGCCTGGCCTATCTTTTTAAATTTTTAACTTGGGCTGGGGATTTAGCTCAGCGGCATAAGTGCCTGCCTGGCAAGCACAAGGTTGTGAGTTCAATCCCCGGTACCACAGAGAGCCAGGTAGGTGGCTCACGCCTGTAATCCCACCACTCGGGAGGCTGAGGCAGGAGGATCGTTGCAAGTTCGAGACCAACCTGGGCTACAAAGTGAGCTCAAGGCCGCCCTGGACTGCATAGTGAGACTCCATCTCAAAAAAAGACAAAACAAAACAAAATCTGTGTGTCTGCTTTGCTTCAGTGAAGATTATGGTCTCCAGGTGCATCCCTGTTCCCACCAATGACTCGGAGTTACCTTTTTGATGGCAAAGTAGTATTCTGTTGTACACAAATGTTACTCTATCCGTTCAATCTCTGATGGGCGTATGCACCATTTCTAAGACTCAGCTGCTATAAATGTGCTGCTATAAGCTTGGTGTATATGTCCCTGTTGGGACGTATTTTTTCCCATTCTCCAGGTTGTCCCTTTACTCTTTTGGTGGTTTCTTTTGCTGTACAGAAGCTCTTTAGCTAAATGTGCTTCCAATGTTGAGTCTTAGTAATATTTCCTGTGCAACTGAGATTTTAGTCATAAAATCGTTGCCTACACCTGTGTCTCACAGAATCTTATCTATCCCATTTTCCAGCATACAAAGTGGGATTGTTTTGTGCCTTGTGCGTGACAGACAAGAGTTCTGCCCCTGAGCCGCATCCCCAGCCCCGTGGTTCTGCATTTATATTTAGATCTTGGCCCATTTTTATTTTAGTTTAGTGCATGGTGACAGATCTAAGTCTAGCTTCAAGTCTGGCGTGGAAAACCAGTTTTCCAGCCGGGCAGGGTGGCTCACGTCTGTCATCCCAGCACTCGGGAGGCTGAGGCAGGAAGATCTTGTGAATTTGAGACCAGCCTGGGCTACAAAGTGAGCCCAAGGTCAGCCTGGACTGCACAGCGAGACCCTGTCTCAAAAAGACAAAAATAAAAAAGTTTTCCCAGCACCATGTATAAAGCTCTTTCTTCTAGGGAAGGTCGTGGCGCCTTGGAACTGTTTCTGTGCCTTCTGTTGTGTTCCCCTGATCCTCGGGTCTCTTTGCTTGTGTGTTCACCTGTGCCATACTATTTGTATCACGGTAGTTTGTTAGTATTATGATTTCAAATCAAGAATTGTGGGGCTGGGGGTTTAGCTCAGCGGCATAAGCGCCTGTCTTGCAAGTGCGTGGTTGTGAGTTCGATCCCCGGTACTGATACCCCTTGCCTTAGCCTTGTTCCCCAGAACTGCCTTGGCTATTTTAGGTGTCTTCTGGTCCTGTATGAATCTTAGGCTTGTTTTCTCTCGCTCTGTCCAGTATGATGTCGGCATTCTGACTGGGACTGCACGGGATCTGCAGGAAGCTTGGCTATGTTCACCGTGCTGGTTCAGCCTACCCGAGGACACAGGTTATCTTCCCACACTGTGATACCCTTTTCAAGCTCTTTCTCAGAGGACTCTAGTTTTCATTGTAAAAATCTTTTATTCCTTTATTAGATTGATTTCTAAGCATTTTTATGCTATTGTGAAAGTATTCTTTCCCTAGTTTCTCTCTCAGTGAGTTTGTTATTTGTGTACAGAAATACTTCTGATTAGTGAGTGTGACTTTATATCCAGATATGGTACTGGATTTGGTTATTAAATCTAGGAGTCTTTTGGTGAAGTGTTTGGGTCGAGTATCGGGTCAAATAATAATCATTTTTTGTCTTTCTTTTTGTCTTTTTTGAGACAGGGGCTCGCTATGCAGTCCAGGCTGGCCTTGAGCTCACTTTGGAGCCCAGGCTGGTCTCGAACTCACAGCGATCCTCCTGCCTCAGCCTCCTGAGTGCTGGGATCACAGGTGTGAGCCACCACACCGAGCTAAATAATAATCATTTAACTTCTTTCTTTAATATCCTTTTTCTTTTCATTTCTTCCTCTTGTCTAAATCCTCTGGCTAAGATTTTCAGAATTATATTGGACAGGGTTGCTGATAATGGGCATCCTTGTCTTGTTTCTGATTTTAAAGTGAAAGTTTTCAGCTTTTGACCATTGAGTATGATATTGGCTGTTAATTTCTCATCGATGGCTTTTTATCAGATTGAGAAAAAAAACCATCTATTCCAATTTTCCTTAGGGTTTTTATCTTGAGTGGGGGTCAGAGTCTATCAAGTGCTTTTTCTGCATCTGTGGAGGTGACAGTGCGGTTTTGGCCCTTGGTTCCTTTCACTGGGATGTATTACCTTTATTGATCCGCACATGAATTGAATCCTGAAATGAATCCCACTCAGTCACGGCATATAAACTTCTTGGTGATTTGCTGCATTCTGGGTGCAAACATCCTACTGAAAACTTTTGCACCTGTATCCAATAAGGAGCTTTGCCTGGTTCTCTTCTCTGGTTGGGTGTCACGGTAATGCTTGCTTCCAGGAGTGACTGTGGGAGTATTGCTTCCTTTTTAATTTCATTAAAGAATCTGAGGAGTTAGTGCCATTAGAGCATCTCTCGAGTGCTTGTAGGATTCAGCAGCGAATCCATCAGGACCTCCTCCCCGTGAGTCAGTGGGCACCGGCTGGGAGGGGTCATCCACCCCGTAAGCAGCCAGCTGCTGCGGAAGAGCGCAGGCTGAGATCACAGAGCTGAGCCTTGGGTGGTTTGATTGACTTTTCAAACGTAATCTGAGCATCTCCTGAGTGGATCTGCAACATAGTAAGTATGGTGGATTTTATACTGTCTGGTTTTTGACAATAGCATTCTCATCATTTTGTTTCATTTTATTGTTTTGTTTTATTCCCTTTTAAAAAAAAAAGATTGGCTGAGGGTTCGTCTGTTTTGTGTACTCTTTTAAGAACCAATTGTTCAATTCAGTGTCTCTCTGTATTGTTTTCGTAGTATCAATTGCATTCATTTCTGCTCTGCTCTTTAAAATTTCCTCCCTTGTAGGTGTTTGGGTTTAACCTGCTCTTCTTTCTCTAGAAGCTTGAGGTTCAAGCTGTAGGGAGCTGAGTGACAGGCATTGCTGCCTCGATGTCTCTCTCTCCTATGGGCACTGCGTCTGCTTACATTAACCATAATCCTCTCCTGCTTACGTCACGTATCCGGATGTGACGGTGACCCTGTTGTATTCATCTGTTTAACCTCTTCATGTCCCAGCTCCCGCCCTCAGCCTATAAAAGGTGTGATTATTTTCTGAATAAACCGGAGGCTTGATTGGGTTACATCAACTTGCCTTCGTCTCTTTTGTCTCCCCTATGTCTTTTATTTAATCCCCGTTTCCCCTCCAGGAGTTCTGAACTTGTTGATCTGCAGGCCGGATCAAGTGGCGCCCAACGTGGGGCTCCTGGCATGGAGAAGTTAACGAGGGAGCCGTTCGAAAGACAGCCGGCTTAAACTGAAAGTAAAAGCGAATTGAACCAGAGACCTCGGCCGAGGAGTGAGTAAACTGAATCAAGGATTAAAGCTTAAAGCAACAGGACATTAAATTAAGTACCGAGACCTGCGCAGACGACTACCCGACGTCCTGCCTGAGTCACGGTGAGTGAACGGCAACCCCATTTCCCTTCCCAGACATGGGTCAAGTATTGAGCGAACACAAAGTGTTCGTCGGAGGCCTTATAAAGGCATTAAAGACAAGAGAGATAAGGGTTGGAACAAAAGAATTATTACAGTATTTTCAATTTATTCATAAGGTTTGCCCTAGAGGGTTCTATAGATACCAAGAGGTGGAATAGAGTAAGAGATGCTTTAAAAAATTATTATAGAGTTTTCAGTCCAGAAAAGGTTCCTGTGACCACCTTTACATATTGGAATTTAATCTCTGAGCTGCTTGCCCAGAGGCATGCAGAACCTCAGGTTGAGGAGACAGTTACACTAGGTGAGGCTGCCTTGCGCGACTCTGTTAAATCTACCTCAAAACCGTCCTCAGAAAAATCTGAAGCTTCTGATTTCTCAGATGCAGAGAATGATGGCCTGTTAGAGGTCCTCATACATGGTGATCTGCCACCACTTCCACCTGTTGACATGATCAGCAGGTCCCAGGATGGCAGCCCGCCACTCCCTGTGCCTCCATGGCAAATTGAGGATTCATATAAGCCTTTAGAAACAACCTTAACTCTGAAAAGCTTGCAGCCGCACAGCAGCTGGTGCAGGACCAGTTAGATGCAGGCCACATTGTTCCTAGTAATTCCCCTTGGAACACACCTATCTTTGTTATCCGGAAAAGGTCAGGGAAATGGAGGCTGCTACAAGACCTTAGGGTGATAAATAAGACAATGGTCTTAATGGGGCCCCCACAGCCAGGCCTCCCCTCACCCAGTGCCATTCCTTTGGGATTTTTTAAAATTGTCATAGATCTTTTTTTTTTTCTTTTTCCTTTTTGTCGGTACCAGGGATCGAACTCATGACTGCCTGCTTGCATGGCAGGCGCTTATGCCGCTGAGCTAAACCTCCAGCCCCAAAATTGTCATAGATCTTAAAGATTGCTTTTTCTCTATTCCTTTACATCCAAAGGACTAAAAGCATTTTGCCTTCAGTCTCCCCAAAAAGAACACTTTTGCCTTATTTCCAAGCTGTCTCAGACCTAATAATTCAGGGTAGAAAGCAAGGAAAATGTTACTTTGGCAAAGAACCAGACATTATCATTCAACCTTTTACAAAAGACCAAATAGATTGGCTACTTCAGAGTACGGAAGTATGGCCTATTGCCTTAGCTTCCTATTCAGGGACTATTGACCATCATTACCCTCCAAATAAGTTAGTTGACTTTGCTAATCGTCACTCATTTATATTCCCTAAAGTCACAGCTTCACAACCCTTTCCAGGTGCCCTGGTTTTATTCACTGATGGCTCATCCTCCGGAAGGGCTGCTTATGTATCTCAAGACAATGTTTCTACCCTCCAGGCAAACACTTCCTCTGCACAATTAGCAGAGTTAGAAGCTATTCTTGCAGCTTTTGCTGCTTACTCTGACCAACCATTTAATTTGTATACTGACAGTGCTTACCTTGCTCAGTCTGTTCCATTATTAGAGACTGTTGCTACCATATGTCATGCTTCCCCAGCTGCAAATCTGTTCAAACAATTACAATGCTTCATATGACTTCGCCGTCATAAGTTCTTTATCGGTCATCTGCGAGTTCATTCCAACCTCCCTGGGCCTCTTGCCCAAGGAAATCATTTGGCTGATGTTGCTGTACGAGCACAGGTTTTTATGGCTCAGGACTCCAAGATGTCTGAGGCCCAACAAGCCCATCAGCTACATCACCTCAATGCTCACACCCTCCGCCTTCTCTACAAAATTACCCATGAGCAAGCCAGACAAATTGTAAAAAATTGCCCATCTTGTGCTATCCACTCACCTGTTCAACACCTAGGAGTCAACCCTAGAGGTTTAATTCCTAATGCCTTATGGCAAATGGATGTTACCCATTTCAATGAGTTTGGCAATCTAAAATATGTACATGTCATTATTGACCTTATAGTGGCTTCATTTTTGCCACTCTCCAGACTGGAGAAGCTGCTAGACACATTATAGCCCATATGCTGTCAGCCTTCTCAGTTCTGGGATGTCCTCAACAGCTCAAGACCGATAATGGCCCTGGCTATACCAGTACCTCCTTTGCTCAATTTTGTAAAAGCCTTAATATCCTCCACACCACAGGTATACCTTATAATTCTCAGGGACAAGGCATTGTTAAACGTGCACATCGTTCTCTTAAATTCACCATAGATAAAATAAAAAGGGAGACATGGTACCCCACCCAGGGGTCCCCTAGAAATGTCCTTTCACATGCTCTTTTTATTTTAAATTTTCTGACCCTGGATGCTTCAGGCTCCTCCGCAGCATCTTGGTTTTGGCATACTCAGGCTCAAACACGGTTTGCATCTGTTTTATGGAGAGACCCACTAACCAATGTGTGGAATGGCCCTGATCCAGTCCTTATCTGGGGACGAGGTTCAGTGTGTGTTTACTCTCAACAAGATAGAGAAGCTAGATGGCTACCTGAACGCCTCGTAAAGCAAGTAGACAGTTCTTCAAAGACCCCATGTAACGCCCAGGAATAATGTTATTTCCTGAGGCACAATCCCCTGTGTTCTCTTACAGGTGACACATCTCCCTGGAGCCTTATGCTGCCTAGTCAGCCTTCTTGAGCCACACCACACCCATGGTGGATTTTGACCCCTGCCAAACAGACTACAACTGCTGACAGCCATGCACAGAACCCCATCACTGCGGAAGAGGCTCTTCTCGGTTTGGAGGAACATACACCAGCCAAATAGACTGCATCCATTGTTATGCAAGGCATGCTCCAAGACACAGGAGAATGACTTCATACAGAGACACCAACAAATGACTGTCAACCCCTTCTCCTCGATTTGGGGGGGGGGAGTTTTTCCCTTACCTAATGCCCCTTTTGGGTCCGCTAGCTGCCCTATTGTTTCTCATTTCTGTGAGTTCTTGTATTTTTCAGAGGATTATGATGTTCATTAATAACAGGATAGACGCATTTATGGCAAAGCCCATTCAGGTACACTATCATCAGCTGGAGATGGCAGATCAACAAACCTACCTGGAAGGAATTCCCACAAGTGGCCCATATGATGATGCGGCCTGACTGCCCTGGGGCAATGAACAGGCAGTCAGAGACGGGCAACTAGGACATGCATGTTAATTCCAATGGCCACCTAAGACAGGCACAGAACCAACTGCTGTTTTGCAAGCCCATGACGGGTAAGGCCTGGTTGGGTTCATGCAATCAGGTCCATGACCTAAGACAGACGCTGTCCTCACAGGGCCTGCCATACTCTTAATTAAATAATATAAAAAGGGAGGAGATGTAGGGAGCTGAGTGACAGGCATTGCTGCCTCGATGTCTCTCTCTCCTATGGGCACTGCGTCTGCCTACATTAACCATAATCCTCTCCTGCTTACGTCACGTATCCGGATGTGATGGTGACCCTGTTGTATTCATCTGTTTAACCTCTTCCTGTCCCAGCTCCTGCCCTCAACCTATAAAAGGTGTGATTATTTTCTGAATAAACCGGAGGCTTGATTGGGTTACATCAACTTGCCTTCGTCTCTTTTGTCTCCCCCATGTCTTTTATTTAATCCCCGTTTCCCCTCCAGGAGTTCTGAACTTGTTGATCTGCAGGCCGGATCATCAAGCCTAGGTTATTCCTTCGCTGTTTTCCTGATGGAGGAATTCGCTGCTGTGCTGTATAACTGATACTGCCGTGTCATGTCAGTTCTGGTGTTTTGCATGGACATTATCATTTAATTACAGAATCTGTCTAGTTGCTTCTTTAGCTTCATCTGTGGTCCACTGGCTGTTCAGGAGGCTGTTATTTAATTTCCATGTATGTGTACGTAGTTCTTGTGGTTCCTTTAGCCACTGGTTTCCACTGTCATTGCACTGTGACCTGATGAGATACACAAGATGATTTGAATTCCTGTGTATTTGTGTATGCATGTTCTATGAGCTAGTGTGTGCCCAAAAAAGAGAGAAAGACATTAAAACCAAGGCTGGAGGACAGAGAAAATTACCCAAGGCTCAAGGAAACTGGCAAAGATGACAGAAGAAGGAGAAAAGGAAAACAAGGCAAAGCCAAGGAAGAAAAAAACTAAAAACAATGTTCACACTCATAAAATAGGGTGCAGCAAGGATCTGGAATGGTGAGTTGTTCTCAGGGAGCAAAAGGCCACAAGGCACCCGGAGGAGGTTGGCTGGGAGGTAATAAGATCCAGGAGCTAGAGCCCGGCGTGGTGGTGCACAGCTGTGATCCCAGCACTCGGGAGGCCGAGGCAGGAGGGTCCCTGTGAGTTCGAGACCAGCCTGGGCTACAAAGTGAGCTCAAGGCCAGCCTGGACTGCACAGCAAGACCCTGTCTCAAAATACAAAAAAAGAAAAAAAATCCAGGAGCTAGATTCAAGAAATTTAAAACCTAAATCACTCAAAGTATTTGCATTTGTGGTGACCTCTGGATTATCTAGATTTGCCTATTTTTGTTTGACTGATTGTGGTTTTAAGGTTAAATGTGATTTTTAATAATGGCTTTTCCCGAAGGATGACAGGGAATTCCCATGGCACATTTTAGTCTCCAAGTGTGGAAAAATTGTTGAGCAGCTCCGAGAATACAAGCAGGTTCACCGCCCGTTTTTATGGTATCAGGCAGAGCTGATAAACAGCGTTGTTGTATGCGATGACCCTTTTTGTCCTCAGTAACCTGAGAAACAGTGTTGGCAATGAGCTTAACTACTGTAATTTTATCTAGCTATCAAGGACATTGAAGTCTACAGCAGAGCCAGAGGGCTGTTATTTCTCCTCCACCATGGTTGTTTTAGTAGCTGAATCTCTGTAGAATGTCAACAGGCAACAGTTACAATTATTAACGAAAACTTGACATCAAAAACCATATATGTCCGGGCATGGTGGTGCACGCCTGTCATCCCGGCACTCGGGAGGCTGAGACAGGAGGATCGTTGCGAGTTCGAGACCAGCCTGGGCTACAAAGTGAGCTCAAGGCCAGCCTGAACTGCACAGTGAGACCCTGTCTCAAAAAGAAAAAAAAAAACCCACACATAATGTTTTAATATTTTAACACACTTATTTTTCTGCCTTAGCATAGAACAGTGACACACATAACATACATATCTATAAGTTTTTTAAGTTTTTTAAAGCCCACCCACCCCACCAACTGCTCCAGACTGGTGATCTCCTGTTAATTTAACACGTAAGTAGCTGGAGCACATGGGAAAGGCAGACTCAGATTCTAAAAGAAAAGCTTTTCAGTGTAAATCATCCAAGGGGAAAGGGAGGTAGCTCAGCAGCACAGCACTGCCTGGCAAGTGTGAGGTCGTCAGAGCCATGTGAAAACCTTAGTTTCTTAATTTAATTTGGTACCAAGAGCATCTTTTAATGAGATCATATTTTTTTATCCACAGAAAGCTTAATCTTTTGATGATGAGAAAATGCATCACAACAAGGGCTGGAGACACAGCTCAGAGGCACAAGTGCCTTCCGGGCATGTTTGAGGTGGTGAGTTCAATCCCCAACAACGCATTTAGTAACACTTACTGGGGTGTGTCTCTGATAAGGCCATGAAAACTACTGGGATCTCATCAGTTTCCCAAACTAGTTTTCTTTTTTTTTTATTTTATGGGAAAAAAGGTAAAACAATATAATATAATATAACAATATAATATACATAATATAACAATATAATATAACAAAATAATCAGAGAATAACCAAATTAATTCATTACATGTTACCTTCAAAGTAGTTGCTCAGGGTACAAGACATTGGCATAAAACTTTCTCTAACTGAGCCTGGTGTGGTGGCCCAGCCTGTCACCCAGCACTCGGGAGGCTGAGGCGGGAGGATCGTTGAGAGCTGGAGACCAGCCTGGGCTACAAGTGAGCTCAAGGCCAGCCTGCACTGCATAGCAGACCCTGTCTCAAAAATAAAGTTAAATATAAGAGCGCCCCTCCTTGTTTCCCGAGGGTGTGTATTTTTTCAAGACCAGCCTGTCTGGCAGTATGAGGCCCAGTGAGTGTACCCGATCATGCACCGTGCTGGTGTGAAGATTATACACTGCCTTCGGATCTCCTAGGTGAAAAGAGGCTTCCGTTGGCTTTGGGTTTGGTTTGGTTTGGTTGGAAATTTTCCCGCAACATCTGGGGAAATCAGCAAGGCCAGGCTGGTGAAGGACGGGGTGCAGGGGGAGCAGAGGCAGGGAGACGTCACTGTGACCTCTGCATGAAAACTGGCACCCAGGAGGCCCAGGAGGGACCGTGATTGCTACCAGTCAAGGAAAAGGGGACACACGTCAGATGCAACGTTGTGGTTAGGTATTATTTTTGTACCAGGATTTGAACCCATGGCCTCACGCTTGCCAGGCAGGCTCTGTGCCGCCGAGCTACCCCCTTGGACGTGAGTTGACATATTCTCCGCTCCAAAGCTTGAAACCCAGCTGGCCACACAGGCTGCCCTGCCTGCCGGTCAGTACTTGCCGCGGCCACTTGCCGGACTCTTTCTGGTGCCAAGGAATGGGAGGCGCATCGGCCACTAGATGGCGCCAGATTCGTGCAGCAGACCTGTTCTGCAGGGCTCCGTCCTCCTGTTACAAACGCCCTTGTTTTAGAGCGAATTTTGTGTCTCCCGCGACTTTTCCAGCTCTGAGAGGACGAGGAGGATGAGCACACTGCCCACCCCGTGTTCTACCGGCGGCCTCACGCAGGGGACTGAAAGCCAAGTGTGGTGGCGCATGCCTGTCATCCCAGCACTCAGGAGGCTGAAGCAGGAGGGATCCCAGTCCAGCCTGAGCAACTGAGCAAGACCCTGCATCTAAAGAAAATCTGCAAAGGGTTAGAGAATGTAGTTCAGGCTACCGTGAAGAAAAACCAGAAAAGATTCAGAGGACACACTCCTAATCTGTAGAATGGCTTCGGGTTCCCTCTTCACTCCAATGTGGCTGAACCTTGTTACGAAAGAACTAACTCAGTCCATTTTTCCAAGCTTCAGGAAAAAAACCTTCAGGGTTACCAAAGGAAGAATCGCTTCCAGCCGCTCCCAACACCCAATATACTGATTTGTATCGCTGGTTTGATTGTGTTTCGAGACAGGGTCTCACTATATAGTCCAAACTGGCCGCAAACTCACAGCAATCCTCCTGCCTCAGCCTCCCTAGTGCTGGGATGACAGGCGTGGGCCACCACGCCATGTTTGGCTTTGTTTCTTGGTCCTCTAAAGTAGGGTCTTGTTATGTTCTTTAGGCTGGTCTTGACTTCACTGTGGAGCCCAGGCTGGCCTCAGGCTGGCAGCAGTAATCCTGCTGCCTCGGGCTTGGGGGTACAGCTCAGCAGCACAGCACCTGCCTGGCAAGAGCAAGGTCCTAAGTTCGATTCCCAGTAAAAAAAAAAAAATAAATAAAAAGGAAAAGAAGAAGAAGGGGAAGGGGAGGGGTGGGAGAGAGAGGCAGAAGGAAATGACAATCATAACCTAATGGAACAAGGATTTACCTGGGAGAGATTTCTGGGGAAAACGGTACAGCAGAGTGGGCGTGGTGGTGCACACCTGTCATCCCAGCACTGGGGAGGCTGAGGCAGGAGGATCGCAAATTCAAAATCAGCCTGGGCAACTGAGTGACACTGCGTGAGGCCACTCCACCGCCTTCTCCCTCCTCATCTACAGAGATGGAGATGATGGATACAGAGCTAGAGATACAGGTAAACAGACAGCGGTAGTGATGGATGCAGAGCCGGATAATAGATGATAGAAGATAGATGATGGGTAGCTAGATAGATGAGAGATGGATAAATAGATAGATAGATAGATAGATCATTGGTCAGCTAGATAACAGACAAGATAGAGACAGATAATTTTGTGGGTGGAGGCTGGAGACCCAGCTCAGTGGGAAGCCTGGGTTCCATCTCTAGTACAAACATCTAAAAGGAATGTGACAGCTTAAACTGTAACCTCTGGGTTCCCCAAGGCCAAGGGGGACAACTTTGACAGCTTAAAACCCCAGGGAGTCTCATGGTAGGAATTCCCAAGCCCTCAGGGAGAGTTAACACCGGAAATAGTAGTTCTCACAGCTGAGAGCAGAGAAAAATCACTTCCTGCCTCCAGCAGGGGGAGCCTGGGAGCAACAATCTAAAATGGGAGAGCAATGATTTGGGGGTGATGGTTTGCAGTGTGGACCATTGCCACCCCTGACTGACGTGCTTTGAAATTGGGTTGTAGTTCTTCTTTTCTTCCTATTTACCTTTGAATCAAATGGATTTGAAAAAAAAAAATAAATTTAAGGACCAGAGATTTAGCTCAGGGACACAAGCACCTGCCTGGTAAGCACAAGACTGAGTTTGATCCCCGGTATCAAAAATAAAATAAAATAAAATGTAAATAAATAAATACCAAACAGAAATGAAACATACCCAGAAGATTCTGTTCTTTTGAACGAGTCTTGCTTCTTAAGAAAAGAAAAACTAGCCAGGAGTGGTGGCTCATGCCTGTAATCCCAGCACTCAGGAGGCTGAGGCAGGAGGATCGTTGTGAGTTTGAGACCAGCCTGGGCTACAAAGTGAGCCCAAGGCCAGCCTGAACTGCATAGCAAGACCCTGTCTCAGAAAGAAAAAAGAGAAAATAAAAACTACTTTTCAAAAAGCCTGACCAATTCCAACCAGAGTGTTTCCAGAACCACAATTCCAGGCACAAACTCCCCCCTCCAAAAAAAATACTTCTCATTTTATCCCTCTTTAAATTTCCCGCCTCGAATCAGAATCAAGGTCACAGGTCCCTAAATCTGAGGCAAGAGCCGGGCATGGTGGCACACACCTGTACTCCCAGCACTTGGAAGGCTGAAGCAGGAGGATCTCTGCAAGTTTGAGACCAACTTGAGGTACATAATGAATTCAAGAGCAGCCTGAACTCTACAGCAAGACTCTGTCTCCAAATAAATAAAGAGATGAGTCATAGCTGAATGGATTTCTTCCAAGCGCCCGCCCCCCCAGCCTCTCAGGCCTGCAACAATAGGGTTCTCATGGAATCACAGCAGCATACATGAAAGGAACTATAAGCTTCACGTTTTAGCTAAGAAGCTTCTAGGCCTACACCAACAACTGGGATATAGTAGACAAATCTAGAAACACTCAGTCTACACAGACACAGAACAGAAAATATGAGCAAAGTCAGGTCAGGTGGCGCTAGCCTGTAATTCCAGCACTGGGAAGGCTAAGGCAGGAGGATCACCGTGAGTTCAAGGCCCATCTGAATGACAGAGCTGAGACCCTGTCTCAAAATCAAAATAAAACTAAAAGAGAATCGAGACAGTTGACTATCCCCAACCAAACAAAACCCAGGACCAAATGGTGTCAGGGGTAAAATCTATCAAGCGTCTATGACGTCATGGTTTATGTCTGTGGCCCCCAGGCCTCATGAGTTTAAATTGTGCATTTGTGATTGGTTCATTGTCTAGTGCTTGGATGATGGTGTCAGGGCTCCACCCACAAAGGGGTGGAGCCAGGATGTGATGTAATGGCAGGAAGAAGGTGTGTCTTGCTCTTTGCCGGTTTTCGCTTGCTGTTTGCAGCCGCCATGAACTGCGGCCCAGCCATGCCCACCTGCCATGGAGTCAACTGAGTGTGGACTGAAACCTCCAAAAAACTGTAAGAAATAAACCTTTCCTTTCCCAACTTTAGGCTTCAGGTGTTTTGTCTCAGCAACCAGTAAAAAGTAACTAAGACAATGACCAACCTGAACTACATACCGAGGCCCCGTCTCAAAAACAAAATGAAAACAAAGCAACACAGTAGTTCTGGGGAGGGAGGGAAGGCGATTAAGAAAGAAAAGAGCTAGTGCCAGTGGCACAGAGCCTGTCTGGCAAGCATGAGGTTGTGAGTTCAATCCCCCATACCAAACACACACACACACACAAAAAAAAAAAAAAAAAAAAGAAAGGAAGGAGCTGTATTACGTATATGTGCCGACTCAAGACAACTGTACACCATGAATATGCACTAATAAATATGTAAATATGCACTAATAAATACTTTTGGGGAGTTGGGGTTTTTTTTTCTGGTTCAGATAGGGTCTCACTATGTAGCCCAGGCTCACCTCAAATTCACAGTGATCCTCCTGCCTCAGCTTCCCCAGAGCTGGAATGACAGGCGTGCACCACCAAACCTGGTGGCCCTTCGGATGATCAGCCTATGGGGCAGGCAAGACCCTTGGGAAAGAAGAGACCAGATCAACCCAGAAATGACTCAGCCAGGCCTCTCCGTCCAGGGTGACCCCCTAGGGGGACACCTTGCTGGCTGGCCACGCCCACAGCAGGTAACCTCAGGGAGCCCCCAAACCGCACCCCCACCCCGCTGGGACTTACCCTGCAGAGAACAGAGGTGACTTGGAAGAACCAGCCACACCCTGCTTTCCCAAAACCAAGGCCCAAGTTAGCCACGCCCAGGCCACTGCCTGCCCTGCCCAGCCATCCAGCTGGTCGGGCCCTGCGCTCCCAGGCAGGAAACCAAGCAAACAGCAACGAGGGGGCACAAGGGGACAATCGCACACGCAGACTGCGGCAAACACGGGCAGAACGCGGCGCATCCCCAGTTCTTTTACATTTTCACAGGATCTGATTATGCTCCCCACGCTGGCTCAAATTTGGCATCCTCCTGCCTCAGCCTCCCAGACTGAGCCTGACCTGAGCTCCAACCCTAAACATGGACTCTGAGCTGAAAACACAAAACTAAGACTGATTTTGACCCTGACCTAACCACCTAAACCTATTCCTAACTGCAACCCTAAACTTGAACCCTAACCCTCAACCTAACCTGACTCTCATGCTCACCTAACTTGAACCCCAACCCTTCACCCAAACCCTAACCCCAGTCGCAACCATAACCCCAGCCCTAACCCTTGGCCCCTGTACGGTTGGTATCTAGATATCTCCCCCCCCCCCAAAAAAAAAAAGAAAAAAAACCTCACGCGCTCACAGGTGGGGATTTATGGAGGTTGGGTCTAGGGTGCGGCAATACGGCTTAAGTGGGTTGCATAGCTGGAGCTCTGGGTGTGGATAACAGCAAAACCCAGCCTCCGTGTGGCCGGCACCACCCAGTAGCCCAGATGGAATAAAAGCTTGGAAGGTTTGCTGTTGCTGCGGCCCAAACTGTAGCCATTTCTGCTGACACCACCGTGCTGCCTTGAAGCCAGCCGCTACAGAATGAAACCTCCACAAAATGCAAGTGAAAATAAACCTTTCTCTAACTTGTGAGTGTCTGGTATTTTATTTCAGCAAAGAGAAAAGACACTGACCTAGGCCTGGTCCTAACCCTAACACAGAAAAAAAGGCAGAGACAGCACAGGTAACACATCCAAACTGGGACAATTATTAGGGGCCACTCAGGTACACAGGGACCCTATGAGAACTGTGGGGCTCCCAGCTTGTAAAAGCTCATTTCGAATCCCTTCACAAAGAGATTGACCAGCCGGGGATGAAGGTACACAGCTGTCACCCAGCACTCAGGAGGCTGAGGCAGGAGAGTCACCCTGGCTCAAGCCAGCTTGACTACACAGTGAGACCCTGTCTCTAAAATATAAATAAAATAAAACAAAACAGGGAGATGAAAGCTCCACTTGTTACCTGATGGAGGGTCCCATGGGGCTGCTTTCAGGTTCTCGGTGTCCCAAAGAAACAGACAAGACACAGAGAAAAGCAGCGAAGGTGGACAGACACTGAAGGTGGAAAAGAGTAAGAGAAAGACGGGACAGGCTCCCAGCTGCTCCGCAGATCAGGGAGAGGGGCCTGGTGTAACCCAAATTCTCGGGGCTGGCTTCCCTGTCTTGCAAATAAGGCTTTGGGACATTTGTCCTGGCAAAAACTCACTTGGCCTGAGGCTACCTTTAAACCGCCCTATGGAAAGACTCTCAAGGCTTCCCGCCAGATGCAAATGAGGAATTGAGAAGGGCATCTGTGATTGGACTTGTGAACAGTGTCAGATGCAAATGAAGGACTGAGAAGAGCATCTCTGATTGGCGCTGAGAACAGTGCCAATGCAAATGAAGGACTGAAAAGAGCATCTCCGATTGGCCCTGCGAACAGTGCCAGATGCAAATGAAGGACTGAAAAGAGCATCTCCGATTGGCCCTGAGAACAGTGCCAGATGCAAATGAAGAATTGAAAATAAATCTTTTTTTTTTTCTTCTTTGTAGCGGGAGTCAAACTCAGGACTTTGCACATGAGTTATACTGCGGCCCCGAAAATCACACTTTTCTGACTGGCCCGCAGTGTCCAGGAATCGTGGGGTCCTTGTGGGCCCTGCATTCAGCGCATGTGCCCTCATTTTAAGAAATATCTTTAAAAATAAATAAATAAATAAATAAATAAATAAATAAATAAAAAGAAATATCTTGCTCCACTGCTTAGCTGTGGGTTTGAGGAACCTTTCATGTATTCCGCTCAGCTCGCCCTCCAGTGCCGCGGGGCAGGTCTCGGGGACCTGTGCGGAAACCTGAGGGAGGCCATTCCCGGTTTTGGGGGTTGTTTTTGTTTTTGTTTTTGAAACAGGCTCATTACACAGTTCAGGCTGGCCTTGAACTCACTGTGTAGCCCAGGCTGGCCTCCAACTCACTGTCAATCTCCTGCCTCGGCTTCCTGAATGCTAGGGTTACGAGCTTGCGGCGCCACGCCCGAGTGACCATTTCTTTGGGCAGTAAAGCAAAGGTCACTGTGAGTCACAAGTTCCCAGTTTCTCCAGCCAGGGGTGGCACACGCAGGGGAGAGGCCCGTGTGGGGGGCAGGGCGAGGCTGCCCGCAGAAGAGCAGCCCTGGGGCCTCGGCCGCGTGGACTTGGGTCAGCTCGGGCTTTGTGTTTGCCGGAAGGGAAAGTCATTCTCCCAGCAGGCACAGGACACTGTGCCGCTCTCCTCCACGCCCGGGCTGAGGGCTCTGCGGAGGAGCAGACAGAGAAGAGGCAGGCGCTGTGCTGTTGAGTTATACCTGACAGACAAGAGGCAGGAGGGGCCTGACATTCCTTGCGCCCATAAAGATGTCCTCAATTTCAGGCCTGTTGCATTAACAGCTTTTGTTTTGTTTTGGTTTGGTTTGGTTTTCCATACAAACACCAATCTCACCAGACAGAGTGGTAGGCCAGGCCTGTCATCCCAGCACTCAGGAGGCTGAGGCAGGAGGATCTCTGAGGGTTTGGGCTGCACACACTAGGCTACACAGTAAATTCAAGCGCACCCTGAACTACACAGAACGACCCCACCTCCAAAAAAATAAAATAAAATCAGTTCTGGGGCCCAGAAAGAGAGAAATCTAGGACTTCAGGCAGTAATGTGGCTGGGAAGGGATGGAGTCCGGGGCTCCGTGTGAGCAGCCTGCTTCTCTGTCCCTCTGTCACACACCCCACTCTGACTCTTCCCAACTCCTTCACTGGTTTCCTCCAACCTCTTGGCTGCTGGGGTGAAAGCCACACAGGGCTGCGTGCATCTGTTGGTGTGAGGGCTTAGGGGTGTCCACACACGCACCTGCTTGGGGGAAGGAATTTATTCCCTTCCTTTAAGGAAATCTCAGATCCTCGTTCTCCTACGGAGAAACAAAATGTGAAATGCAGTGTCCCTCTGAAGTTCTCACTGGTCCAGAAACTCTCTACGTAGCCCAGGCTGGCCTCAGATTCACTGGATCCTCCTGCCTCAGCCTCCCAGAGCGCTGGGATCACAGGTGTCTGCCACCACATCCAGCTTTTCTTTCAGAAAGATTATAAATTAAAGTGACAGCAACCATCTCAGTAAAATCCACAAGCCCTCTACCAAGACACAGTCCAGCCCAGGGAGGGCAGAGGGGCCGGTCCTGCAGGCCGAGGGGTGAGGGCTGGTGGTGGACATGGCCCACCCCTTCCTGTGCCTCTGTGCACCCTACAAAAATAGGACTAAGTGGACCTGGAGGTGCAGAGAGGGGGCACAGAGGGGACAGATATCTGATGCCCCAGAGGACCTGCAGACTGAAGTGTCCCCAGGGCAGGACATTAGGGCTGACAGTCAGGAGGCGCTAGGCCGTTTGGTCAGCACCCTCCTACCTGCACGCCCGTGCGCTTATCTAAGCCAAGCCACACCAAGCCCTTTCCTGGCCTCTTCCCCTGACCGAAGTCCAGGATTCCTCACCTTCAAACTTCATATTTGCAAAGTACATGAAGAAAACAAAGGAAACTTCCCTTATTTTTTTTTTTAAGACTGGCTCTCCCTGTGTCTCTCCATCTCCAGCTTGCAGCAATCCTCCTGCCTCAGCCTCCAAGGGCTGGACTAACAGGCATATACCACCATGCCCACCTCAACAAAACACATCTCTTTTTTTTTTTTTTTTTGACACCAGGGATCGAACTCATGACCTCACCCTTGCCAGGCAGGCACTTACACCACTGAGCTACATCCCAGGCACCCAACACATCTTTAGTGAAGAGAAACCAGCTCTGGAGACCTCCCAATCCCAGCAGATTCATAAAAGTACAGCACAGAGACCAGCAGCAGAGGGGTGGTACAGCAGAGATTTTGGTCAACTCCAGATGCAACCGGGCCAGTGGGAGTTTCCAGCCAAGACCATAAAGGTGTGGGAGTGCCCATCTGTCATCCCAGCACTCAGGAGGCTGAGGCAGGAGGATCCCAAGCTGGAGGCCAGCCTGGGCTACATAGTGAGGCTCTTGTCCGGAAAATAAAAATTATGGCCAGGATGGGGGGCGATTGGCAGAAGCAGGGACCTCAGGGTGCAGGCAGCGCTGCCTAAACCAACCGAGTGGGCCTCAGGCCAGGGGCATCGGGTATCAGCCTGGGATGCAGAAGCCAAGAGGCTGATCAGAACCCGGAGTGATCAGACACGGGGAGGGCTCTTCCCACCCCGTGGGACTTTCTGAAAGTCCACCACAGGCCCGGGAGAGCAGGCCAGGGCCTCAGCGGTCTGGCCAAGCAGGGATCCTCATGGGTTCCTTTCTTGCTCAGTAAAAGAGACAACATTCTCCCGGCCAAGAGAAACACAGGCTCTTCCTCACTGGATCACCTTGGCTGGCCATCAGCTGAGGCTTGGTAGCAGGTGTCTGCCGCACGCTGCCAGCAATGAAGCATGTTTGGCTCTCGTTTTGTTTTGTGGAGATGCAGTCTCCCTGTGTGGTTCAGGCTGGCGTGGCCTGGAGTTCACAGCAACCCTCCTGCCTCAGCCTCCCGGGGGCTGGAAGGACAGGATCGAGGCTCCACACCCAGCAATGGTTACAGCATTTATGAGGAATTTTTATGGGAATAAGGACACTGTCTCTTGCTGTGGCTGGGAATGCAGCTGGCGGTGCCCTCTGTGTAACCCGGATGCTGGGACCAGGGCCCTCTCACTTCCGCCCTACATCCCTGCCACCACCATGCGTCAGTGCGGGAAGCCCTGGAGTGTGACGCATGACTCTGAGGACACTGTCACCCTCTGCTGCTTCCCAGGAGACCTTGCTCCTTAGCCACAAGAGCCTCCCATAGGCGTCCTGCTCAGGGACCTGCCTGGCAAAATCCACTAGGCCACCATAGTTGCTCTCTCTTCCCAATCTCCCCCAGGACCTCAGCACCCCTGCAGGGTCCCCAGGTATCCCCCACTGTTCCATCAGCCTCCTCAAACCTGACACACAAACCCACAAGGGGTAAATAAGCAGGTGCAGCCAGGCATCGCGACTCACACCCGTCACCCAGCACTCAGGAAGCTGAGGCAGGAGGATCTCTGAGCACTGCGGCCCAACCTGAGCCACGCAGTGAGTTCAAGGCCAGGGCGGACTACAGTAAGCCCTCAGCTACAAACACCGGAGTTGGGAACTTTCGCAGGTGCATTGTATGACCCTCACTTTGACAGATTAGCAACAAATCCAACTCATTAAAGTTCTCCCAGAAGGGAAGGTGCTGGTGAGTCCAGAACATAGTGAGATGCTGTCTCAAAGAGAGAGAGATGGGGAGAGAGAGGGGGAAAAAGAGAAGCAAGCTGAAAAACAAGACACTTCAAAATCACTCAGGTCAGAGAGGCACTTGGTAAAAAATTCAGTTTATGGTTCACCCCCCCACTGAAAACTGAAGACTTCAAAGTGCTGACATGGTTGGGGTACCAGCCCCCCCAGCACCTGCTTGAGCCTCCACAGCAGGGGGAGGTCAGGGGTCACTGGATGCCACCTCGGTCACCTCCACACTCCACCGGCCCCAGGCATCACCTGCAGGCCCTCATGTGCAGCTCCGGGGCGACCGGGTGCCCTGGAGCCACACTGGACACCCACAGGGTCATCGCACCTTGTGCAAGTGGGCACTCCACGCCCAGGGCCCCCAGCCCCAGCGGTGGGAGAGCTGGCCAGGCTGGGCCAGACTCGGAACCGGCCCAGGAGGACAGGGGTGAGGGTCTCCGTTCACCACCACAGCCACAGGGTCCGGGGCCCATCAGAGGCCCGCACTGCCCACCTGGGGGCAGAGGGACAGTCAGCAAGCTGACCCAAGGCCCCCGTCTCAGGAGGACGACACCGGGAACACGTAGTGGTTCTGCTGGGCCTCCGAGACGGTCAGGGTCAGCGCCAGGCTGGGTTTGCGCGGCTCCTCCCCTTCCCCCACCCGCTCCCCCCCTCCCTCCCCCTCAGCCTCCAAGCAGGGCCGTGGGAGGGGCCGGACTTTGAAGAAGTCTGAGATGTAACGGACCTGGGGGAGAAAAGGGGGGGGGGGCGGTCAGAGGGTGGGCAGGACAGCGGCCAGCAGGGCTGGACCAAGACAGGAAAGGGACGGGGGTGGGGGGGGGGGGTCCCAGCAAGGGTCAGATCCCATCCCGCAGGGCTCGCTGGACAGGGTGGGGGGGGTCCAGGGGCTCACAGTGAAACCGGCCACCAGCGCCCCCTGCAGGAGGCCGACGAGGACGTCACTCCAGTGGTGCCTGTAGTCGGCCACGCGCGTGTAGCCCACGTAGAAGGCGAAGGACACCAGGAAGAACTGGACCGTGGGCCGCAGCAGCCGTGCCCACTTCCAACGCAGCCGGGCCTGCACGTAGAGCTGAGGGGGGCAGGGCGTCAGCCTGCAAGGGTGTCCATCCATCCATCCATCTGCACAAACCAGCGACCCCACCTGGCCTTACCCCATTCCCAAGCACCGCAGTGCACACTCACCGCCAGGAACACCATGCAGTACATCCCGAAGGACGAGTGGCCCGAGTAGAAGGACAGCCTGGGGGCGGCAGGGGGTGCAGGTCAGCAGGGGACGCGGAGGAGAGGGGGGTGCGCACCACCGCAGCCCCGGCCCGCCTTCCTCCAACAGGAGGGGGTGGCCACCCGTGCACCCACCTGGCCTCGGTGACGTTGGCGAGGGCTCCCCGGCACACGTCCACCTGCACGTAGCCGGAGCAGTTCACCCGGCTCCAGTCGGGGTCACAGACGGCCAGGAAGCTGGGGCGCAGGCGGCCGACCATGTACTTGGCCAGGTCGGTCAGGGATTGGCTCACGGCCGCCCCGAACAGGAAGGTGCCCAGCACCTTGTAGACGGCGGCCACGTAATTGTTGAAGTCAGAGTGGGAGTAGAGGCGGTGTGTGTAGACGAGGTAGGCTTCCCCTGCCGAGACCTGCAGGGCCGCAGGTGAGGGGCTGGCAGGCAGCTGGGGCTCCCCCACCCCACCCCCTGGCCAAGCCAGGGCAGGGCCGGGACCTCCAGACTTGGCTCCTCCCTCCCCCTCCCAGGGTGCACTCCTGTCCCACCCCTCACGGTGGTCTTACAAGTATGACGGTGACAGTGATGGTGACACCGGCCATGAGTCCATTCGTGATGGTGTCCGGCTGGTAGGGGTAGCGAATGGAGTCATCTCCACAGTAAAACCCGCGCTTGTACGGGGTGTTCACCAGGGTCAGGATGACAAAGGGGAGAGCGGCTGCGGCAGAAGCCAGGGACAGGACGGATTGGTAGCTGCGCCTGGACGCTCCAACGCCTGCCACCCACCCCCAGGTCAGCCTGAGCTTGGCTGTGCATCTATGCCGCCCCCATCTATGCTGGTGGCAAATGGGAAACTGCTGCACCCTGAAACCCCCCCCCCCCAGTTTCCCCAGCACCACAGATCAACCAGACCCCACCCTGGGCCCCTGCAGCAGCACTACTAGCCTGCTCTGAACCCTGCCTGGACCACACCCAAACCTCCTGAGCAAAACCATAGACCCAGGACCCCAGGGCCTTTGCACATGACTGCTCTGCCCAACTCCCACAGTGCCTCTCCATCTCCTGACTGCCCACCCCCGAGCTCAGTCACAGGGAGGAACCTTCACTCTTCACCTCTCCTGCCCTCCTCATGGAATTACAGTCGCCTGAGGGATTTCTCCTACCACAGGCATAGGCCCAGAGGAACTAAGGTGGGCCTCGAATCTGCAGGACCTACAGGACCTGGCCAGAGCAGGCGGTATGGTTAAGATAAGGCGCATATGCAGGGCTCTGACACTCAGTGCACCCAGAAAAGAGATCCCACCAGGTCTTCAGCCACAGGGCAGTGCAACAGGAGACTCACGCCCTAGCCCAGGGACAGCACAGGCATCCCTGGCCCACTCTGGGTGGGGGTGGCCGGCAAGCAGGAGCCCACTGCAGGGCCCGGGAGCCGTGCCAGCCGTGGAGCTTTCTCCTCCAAGGCCCAGGCTGGGGACCTGTCCCAGGGTCACAGAGTAGGGAGGCAGGGAGTACAGAGAACGGAGCAGCGGGGCAGGGTGCGGGCTTCCCGAAGGGAGGATGTGGAGAACGCGATGGAAAAGCCAGCAGGGCTCAGGGCCCTGGGGAAAACGCAGGCAGAGGGACACGGGGACCAGGGAGCAGTCAGGAGCCTCCCTCAGAGTCGGGGCAGGGTCTCATACCGGCCCCCAGATGCCATCCACGCCCCTGCCTGGAACGATCCGGGGTAAATTCAGATGCTCCACTGTGCCCACGAGCTGGGCTCGCGCATCCCAGCCGGGCCCTTGCTCTGCTCAGGAAGCTGTCCCCACCAGACCCGGCAGGTGCCCGGTCATCACGTGGGCACCTCCGAAGCCCCCTGGCCTCGCGACGCCTGCACCCCCCAAGCCTCACTGCCTGGAGCGCTCAAGAACTCGAACGCGCGTCCGCCCCGGGCGCCACCGGGGCGCAGGCAGAGCTCCCGCGCCGTGCCGTGTGGCTCGCGGGGGCCCGGCGTCCTGGGCCCGGCTGGCTGCAGGACAGGTGGGTTCCCCGCTCGCGGGCTGCTGCCCGGCCCCGGCAGCGCCGTCTGAACAACGCCGGGGTAAACAGCACGTGCGCCCCGGGCTGGCGGCACCCGCCCCGAGGGGTCCCCCGGGGCCGCGGCGGGGGAGGTCGGGTGGCGCCCGGGCCGCCTGCGCCTGGCCGGCAGACACTCGGCCTTTGTCCCGGCGGGAGGCGGGGGGCTGGGTGCGACCTCCGCGGGCCCGGCCGAGCCGAGCGCAGCCCGGCGCAAACCGGCCGGGCAGGTTTCGCCCAGCGCCCCGGGCGGGATCCCCGCAGCGCCCGCCCCCACCGCGGCCCCAGGGCCAGGGCGCTGCACCCGCCGGGTCCGGGGCGCTGGGCGCTGGCGCCCCCTGGGGACGCGCGCGGGGTTGGGGCCCGGACCCCGCAGCGCCGCCCCGCCCCGCCCCCATCACCGCCGCCCGCTTCCTGCGCGGGACCCGGCCGCGCCCGCCTGGGGGTCCCGCGGGGCCCAGCGCTTACCGACCAGCACGCACAGCACGTCGAGCAGCACGAAGACCCACCTCCGCTCCATGCCGCCGCCGCCCGCCGCCACCCTGCGCCCGCCAGAGCCTGCGCCCCGTCCGCGGGGTCACATGGCCGCCAGCGGGGACAGGGCAGGGCGAGGCGGGGACAGGGGCGGGGCGTCTGGAGGGCAGGGCAGGGGCGTGCAGAGCAGGGGAGGGGAGGGGGGAGGAAGAGGGGGGAGGGAGAGGCGGGGAGGGGGAGGGAGAGGGAGGGGAAGAGGAGGGAAGGGAGGGCGAGTTGAAAGTGGGGAGGGAGAGCAGGGGAGGAGAAGGGAGGGGCGGTTCCGAAGTGGAGGAGGGGTGGGGAGAGGAGAGGGGGTATGCGGAAGGCAGGGGTGGCCTGAGAGCGGAGGAGGGCAGGTCGGGGAGAGGGGGAAGGCGGAGGGGAGAGGAAGGGAGACGGGGAGAAGGGACCAGAGGCCCGCGGGGAGGAGCCGGGCCAGGGACCCCCCCCCCAGGTGTATGCGGGTCAAGGGTCTGTGAACTGGGAGCGGCCGCTAGATGCCTAGGGACAGCGATCAGGAGGTCACCCAGGAAGGTCCCTAGACTTGGGGCGAAGAACCCCCGCGGGTGCGTGCTGACCTTCCCGGGATGGACACCCCAATACCTGGGAAGCCAGGG
Source organism: Cavia porcellus (assembly GCF_034190915.1). NCBI lineage: Eukaryota > Metazoa > Chordata > Mammalia > Rodentia > Caviidae > Cavia > Cavia porcellus. The sequence goes on from NW_026947500.1 coordinate 67,211,358, forward strand.
AACGCCGCAGAGGGGTCACCTCCCTCCCAAAGCTGTGACGCCTGAAAAAGGGTCGCGCCCCTCTGGGTCAGCAAGCCGAGGCTGAGGACACCCCTGTCCCGCAAATTCCGTGTCCCGGCACCCGCGCTGGTCCTCGGGGCCAGGGGACCGCGCGGTGGGACACACGGGCAGCAGCGCGGCAGTGGCAGGGGCGGGGGCCCGATTCAGGCTGCCCAAGCCCGACTTCTCTGCAGCACCCGTCCACCCAGCAGCCCCAACAGGGCCGGGGTTTAGCACCCTAGCACCCGGGTGGGCAGGGCCCACCTGTAGTGGGGGGCGGGGAAGGGAGGGCGGGGAAGGGAGGGGCGGGAGGCCCAGGCCCCGCCCTCACGCATTGCCCCTCCTCCAGGAGGGTGTCGCTCTGGCAAGCCGGCTGGAGGGCGGTCCTGCATCAGCCGTGGGCAGCACCCTCTGGAGGTCCAGAGGGCGCTTGGTTGGTCCCGCTGAGAGCTTGCGAGCTTGAGCCCAGGTCCTTACTGAGCACCTCCCAGTGCTAGGCGGGGAGCCCTGCAGGGGGAGGCTTCCCAGGAAGGAGCTGGGGCGTGGGGGGAGGGGGAGGCTGATGTGGGTCAGGCCTTAAAATCGCCAGGCAGCCTCAGGATTAAAACCTGCGCAGGCAGCAAAAACCAGGATTAGGGTCAGAATTGGGGTCAAGGTATCTACCCGTTACCTACAGGTGCCAGAGCTAGAAGGGGGCTGGGGTGTGGAGGGCCCTTGACCTAAGCCGGGGCCTCCTGATCCCTAACCCTAACCCTGGCACGCTGCTTTACCTCCTGGGAACCAAGAGAAGCAACCACAGTAAAAGCAGGCCGGCAGCAGCAGCATCTGCACTTAGGCACTTAGTTGGCACCTACTGTATGCCAGGCCCCTGCACATGTCACAGACATCTGTGGGCCCATCGGGGCACTGAGCCCTCGGTCCCACTGCCCAGGGGGAGCTGGTTCTGTCCGGGGAATCTGAGCAAGAGCAGGACTCCAGCCTTCTCCTAGCTCTCCCGTCTGCAGTTGAGTATCCTGACTTTCTGCCTAGCGCCCCCCAACCATGGGTGACTCACAAAGGGGGAGCAGAAAGGAGTGCAGGGCACAGATGGCCCTGGTAACAGGTGGGTACCCTCTGGAACAGAAAAGAAAAAGATGAACCAGCCTGAGGTGCAAAGGGAGAGAAGGGTGAGTGGTGTCAGAAAGTATTTTAAAAAGAAACGAGAAACAGAAACGGGGGCATCTGGCTGTTTTCTTCAACACCGAGAACCCAGCCAGGCCTTTCACTCGGAGCTAAGCCCCAGCCTTATTTACTTTTGTTTTTTGTACCGGGATCCAACTCACGACCATGCGCTTTGCAAGGCAGGTGCTTATGCCGCTGAGCTAAATTCCCGGCCCGTCAGCCCGCGCTTTAGATTTTTAAAATTTGGAGACCAGCACTTGTTAAGCTGCACAGGCTGGGCTCCACCTCGAGACCGGGAGATCATGGCTGAGCACCCTGAGGCGGTGGCACTGTAGGGGCCGTGGCGGACCTGCTGCCAAATCCTCTTCCCTGGTTCCAGACTCCCAAAACTTCCTGGCTACCTCTGGTGCGCTTGGACCTGACCAAGCACAGAAAGCTGCTGCCTGGCATCTGACCCAGGGCCAAGGACCATGCTGCACCCTGGGCCTGACACCCCACCCTCGGGGGACCCTCCTGGCCCACAGCAGCTCAGGCTCTCCTGAGCTCAGCTCTGCATCGGGTGCGGTGGCCGCGTGTTGTCCCCAAGGACGCCCTGTGCCCATGTCCACTCCATCAGGGTGACAACCAACAGGGCTTGCACCCAACCCTGTCCCAGCCTCAGTACGGGTCCCCACCACAAGAGGCGCCTGGGCTTCAAATCAAGTTTAATAAATAAAACAGCGAAGGGGCGAAGGCAGTTTCACGTCACAGTGTGGTCCTTGGGGCGAGGGACAGTTAAGTCCGTACAGGTGGCTCCGGCCAGCACTGCGCGGCCTGCCGGGACCCACTCCGCTTGTAAACAGAACAGAAACAGAACCTGGAGGCCGTGGCAGGACAGGACCCCAGAACCCCGGCCACCTCCAACAGAACACGGGCAACGGGGAAGGGGTCTGGGGTGCAGCCGCCTTGGTGCAGGGGCAGGGGCGGCAGCAGGGCGCGGGTCACCTGCTCCTGACACCGCGGGGCGCCGGGGCCCCACTCCCACAGGAGGGCGGGGTGGGGGCGGAGCTAAAGTGCGGCTTTTCCTGAAGTGTCGGGATGGCCGGGCACTCGGGAACAGCGAGGTATATGGCTCTGTGCCCGCGGCCCGTAGGAGCAGCAGCAGCTGCCACTGCCCCGGGGCCAGGCAACCCCGCCAGGCAGGGGGGGACGGGGCTGCACTGGGCAGAGGCTGCTGGTGCCTGTGGTGCTCACATCCCTGGGCAGCTTAGTCCGCCCCTGCCTCTGCTGGCTGCAGGGGCCTGGTAGCCGGCTCTGCCCGTGTCCTGAGGGTTGGGCCTCCTGCACACCCGAGGCCGCTGGGTCCCTTGACACAAAGCTGGGCTGGAGCAAGTGGCAGTGCCGAGCCCCGAGGCCGGGCTCTGTGTGGCCCTGGTCCAGTCTGTAAGGAGGGACGAGGCTGCCGCCCTCGGTCCCAACGCTGCCGGAAGCAGAGAAGGAGTCACGCAGGCCCACGTGGCGGGGGTCTGGAGGTCGGACAGGCAGGCCCCCACACAGTGCCAAGTCCAGTCCAGGCCGCACACACCCGCCTGGGGCCAGCGGTCAACAGGTCATCACGTTGCAGCTGCCAGAGAGAGGACAGCGGGTGAGCAGGGCCCGGCTCCAGGAGCCCAGCCACCCGCTCCCGCCACAGACCCTTTGGGCAGAGGGCACGGGGTGGGGGGCGCAGGGCAGGCTGGGGCCTGGCTTGCGCATCCCCAGCTTTGAGTCTTGTAAGCGTGCCAGCGCGCGCAGGTGAGCGGGCTCCATGCCAGGGCTGCCCACTTAGGCAGGTGGGTGGGTGGGGTGCTCACTGTGATAGGGGCTCCGCGTGCAGCCCAGGCGCGGGGCAGGTCGGGTGGCCAGCCAGGAATGGGTTCACATCCCCAATGCCGATGAGTCCAAACTCAGCCACAGACAAGGCCACCTGTGCGGGAGCCACAGGCTGCTCGGGGTCCTCGCTGAGCCCCACGTGGCTAGAGAGGAGGGGTAGCTCCTGTGGCAGGGCAAAGTCTACCGCCAGCCTCGGGCTGGCACTTGGCTCCGGAGGGGCCGTGTCTGGCGGGTACTCGGCCAGGTTGCCCAGGGCTTGGGGCTGCTGAGGTGGAGGCACAGCAGGAGTCTCATCCAGCTGCTGGAAAGGGCTGGGCCCTGACTCGGAGGGCGGGAGGCCATCGGACTCGTCTCTGGGCTCACTGTGACTGCCAGCCGCACAGTCCACCCTCAGCGACTCTACAAGGGACAGTGCAGTCGGGGGAGGGCCACACCCAGCTGGCAGACCACAAGACCCACACCAGCCCCCTGGACCTCACACACACTTCCGCTGGGCACTGTTCAGGGACCCCCACCTGATCCTCAGAAAGAGGGGGCTCCACGAACAGCTTCACCAACATAAGCACAGGGACTCGCCTGCCACACTCAGGTCACAGACCCGGGTAGATCTTTACAGCCCTGACCTTGAAGGCTTGAAAACCAACTCACTGGGTCAAACCACATCTCCTAAGGGACCAGAAACCACCACTGGGGGCTGACAAGCAGGCTGGAAGCACGGTGGGGACCATAAGCACGGCACATGGGGCTTTGCACTGCTCTGTGTGCCAGACAGGCCCGTCAGACACAGTGAGCTCCCGCGGTCAGTGGTGACTCCCAGACAGGGCCATCTGTATCATTCATGCTGCTCCTACACTCACAGAGATCCTCCTGCCTCGGCCTCCGGCATGCCAGCTGACAGGTGCACACTACCATGCCCAGTTCCACACAAAGTTTGGGGAAGAGGAAGCAGGTGGGGGCGTCCTCTGGGCAGACCATACTAGATCCTGGAAATGAGGCGCCCAAGGACACAGAGGGCCCCGTGTCCCCCAGGGGATGCCCTCAGAAGTCTGGAAGATGCAAGCCCAGGCCTCTGTTTCCATCCAGTGTCACAGAAACAAAACTGGAACCTCTGAAGACACCTTCGGGTCCCTGCCTGTCGCTGGGTGGCCTCCCCAACTCGTGGCCTGTTGGCTGGGACTGAGCCTGAGGGGCCCTGTGGGACACCATCCCAAGCCAACGCACGGTGCTGGTGGGGGCTGAGCACGGAGGTGCAGCACTCACGGTGGCACTGACCCAGGCCAGCACCAGGGCGAAGCCACCGCTGTCCACTGCAGCTTACCTGCGCATGCCCCTGCCAGGGGCCCCTGCTCAGCACGGGCGCGGGCGGGCCCGTCAGGGTCGCTGCCATCCAGGTCTGGGTCTGCATCCCTGTGGGGGGAGGCGCCATGGGGCCAGGCAGCAAGGTGCACAGCACCCCGACGCTAAGGGGTGGCCCAGGGTCCCCCCACACCCCGCCCAGCCTCGGGCAGGTGGCCAGGCCACCGTTACTGCTGAGAGCAGTGCTGCACGCACGTGGTTCCGGACGGGACGTACTTCCTCCGGCCCAGCCGCGTCTGCTGGGCGAAGTAGTCATAGCGCTCCGACTTCTTCCACAGGTAGTAATACTCCACGCACTCGCCCACCGACCGTGTGCGCACCTGCAGGGCGGCAGGCACCACTAGGCCCCACGGCTCCACCTCCATCTGGCTTGAGGTCCCCGAGCCCCCGCCTTGGGCTCGGGACCTTCCTGTCCCCAAGTGGTGTTACCACCATGAGCATGCAGAGGCCCGGGCCCAGGGCCACCTCCACCGCCCCAGCCTGCTCCTGCAGACCCGGGCACAGTGACAGTGGGTCCCCGATTCACAATTACATGGACGGACCTTTCAGAGAGGACACCATGGGAGTGAAGGGACACTGTGCTGAGAATCACCTGAGCACACGCGCGACACCAGGGCCCTACGACACTCACACTCCGAGTCACACTCCAGACACGGCAGGGGCACCAGGTGTACTGAGTGAGACAGGAGGCGGCATGGGCAGCGCACACCTGGCCATCAGAGGGATCCGGATGCCAGGCTGCGGTGCTCCCCCAGGACATGTCACCCACAACTCCTGGGCGCACCGTGCCCACTGACAGCAAAGCACCAACACTCGGCACCTGAGACCCACTCTCCACCGGGCACGGCTCTGAGCCCATCCAGGGGCGCCCGTGGGGAGGCCGGGCAGCGAACACCACACCTGCATCTGGATGACACACAGACCAGGGGTGCGTGGCCAGAGCCATGGGCTCCGGGCATGGAAGCCTGCGTCGCGGTCTAGTGAAATCTCCAGTCCAGCCCTGGGCACACAGTCGCCAAGTGCCACTCCCATCTGTGACCGCCCACCTCTTGATTACAAAGACATCGAGGATCCTCTGTCCTCATGTCCCCAGGTCACAAGGCCAGAGCAAGGGACCAAAGAACCGAAACAGGGCCCCAGGGGTGGGAACTCTGGAAGCCAAGATGGACCAGGTGTGGGGTCAGCCTCACCCACAGGACCCAGGACCTGCACACAGGAAGGGCAGAAGGATGGGTGCCCCAGGCCAGAGAACCAGCAGACCTCATCCCCACAGCTTTGGTTGGAGCGCAGGGTCAGCATGGGGACCGTGCTGCTAGAAGGCACCACCCTAGGACACAGTGACAGCAGGACGGACGGGGACAACAGAGTGGAGCCCTCCCAGGAAGGGCCCTGCAGACAGGCGGGGAGGCCCACCTTGTTGGCCTGGATCAGGTGGAAGTTCTTCCCATGCACGCGGAAGCCGTGCTCGAAGTTCCTGCGCTCTTCCTCACTCCAGGCGCACAGCCCGTCTGCAGGGGCAGCGGGCCGTCAGCGGGATGGGGCAGGGCAGGCACCGGGATGGGGCAGTCAGCAGGGCGGGTGGGCAGCGGACAGGGTCATCAGCAGGGCGGGCAGCAGACAGGGTGGTCAGCAGGGTGGGCAGCGGGCAGTGGGGGCTGGCCAGCTCACCCCGGACGACCTTCACATTGAAGCGCAGCCGGCGTAGCGCCTCCTCCACATTGAAGTTGCACTTCACCAGCTCGTACAGCGCCTGTGGGGGCACAGCTTAGTGCCCAGTGCGGACTTGGGAGGGCCCGGCCCGCCCCTGCCCCGCCCCTGCCAGGGCCCTGGCCCCACCTGCTCGCTGTCCTTCACAGCCTCCCCGGCCGGGAGCTGGGACCCGGCCACCTCCTGCCAGCGGCGCTTGGCGGCCCGGTACAGGAACTCCTCCACCTCCCGCTCGGGCAAGGCTCCGGGGTCCCACAGCAGCTGGTCCTCGTTCTCGTAGACTGCAGGGGAAGGAGGGAGAGATCAGCCAGCGCTGCGACCAGCTGGGCACATGGGCCCTCGGGTTTGTGGTCCACGAGGCTGGTCATGGGGAACAGGACGGGGCCAGCGTGGCCTGGAGGACAACAGAGCCTTGGGAGCAGGGGTGCCAGGGCAGCCTGCTTTGCAGAAGGGTGCTGGAAGCATTTGTGGGGTGCACAGGTTTGGAGGGCTCCCTGCCCCACTACTGAAGAGAAACACAAGCTCCTAGGTGCAGGGAGGGGGCACGTCCAGCCAGTGAGAGGAAAGCCCCCACCACTCAGGACTTTGGCTGTGAGGCCAAAGACTGAATGGAAACCTGAGAGCGCGGCCTCACTGGGGAGCACCCTGGCAGGACCTGCCCCACGGCCACCCCGCAGCCTTCCTGGAAGACGGGGGCCCAGGACAAGCAGTACCAGCCACAGGGAAAGTAGAAGGCACCACAGGGCCTGGCAGGAAAAGAGGGAGCGAAGGCCACAGGTGCCACGACGTCCACAGAGGACAACAGTGTCACACGACCAGGCAAGAGGAGCGCGGTATGGAGGAAAAACCCAGAGTCCAGCGGGGAACTGGCGGCCGTGTGGGTTAGGGCTCCTATGTGGCCCTCCTGGCTGGGCACGCAGGAAATAGGAACTTTCAAAATACTCATGGCGATGACTGGGCACAAGCGCCATGCAGTAAGAAGGTACACTTCTAAGTGAGAGCCGGGAGGGACACAGAGGCCTGTAAGCCCCCTTGGGTACCGCGTGGGTACCAGGCCTCAGGAGACAGGAGCCATTACCCCGAGGAACCGGGGGAAGGCGGCCACCTCTGGCTGGGAAGGCGCTCCCACACCCAGCGGCAGCACCCAGGTTCCAAACCTCACCCTAGGCACCCGGCCATGCAGAGCAAGAGAAGCGGCCAGCCCGGGGGACACAGGGTCCCTTCACACCCATGTGCCCATGGACACAGACAAGCTTTCTGTCAGAAGATGTCAAAGGCGAGCTCCAAACTGAAGAACAGCGCAGTGAACACAGCCGACCAGAGAGGAAGCAGAGCCGGGGGACTCGGGGTGGCCCAGAGCAGGACACTGGGAGGGGCATTCGAGGGACCCACAGACACTACCGCCTGGGAGCCAGACAGCAAACGGCATCTGTGACCTCCCTGCTTGTTCCCCACACCGTCATGGGGGAAACTTCCTGAGTGGGAGCAGCGGGCACAGGGACAGCCACGCACGGTGTCCAGGGCAGCAAGTGCACCACCCCGCAGAGGGACAGGGCGGACCCGGAAAGGACCCAGCCGGCCACTCACTCTTCTCGCCGTGCCGACCCAGGTGCAGGTTGCTCAGGTCAGCTTGGAACTGTGGCCCCACCATGATCTCCTGCGGAGGAGGCAAGACGGGGTAGGGGACGCGTCACCCGCCACAGCTGATGCCCTCCAACCCCACCGACTCCCGAAGCCAGCAGGCAGCACGGGGCAAAACCCAGACAAGGGCCCCAGAGTGCCCAGCCACGCACCTTCTTACACTTGTTGGTGGGAAGGGAGTCCTCCTCCGTGTCAGAGGAGGCCGAGGAGCCCGGCTCTTTGTCCCCACCAGCCAGGAAACGGGCTTTGGGAAGAGAGGGGTGTGAGGTGCAGCTCACAGTTCAGCTGCCCCTTCCTCGGGGGATGCTCCCAACACTGTGACCCAGGACCCCCGACCCAAGACCGCCCTTCCCTCCACGCTCAGACCAAGGCCCTGGGTCTCAGCCCATCCAGTCCAATGCCTCTGGGCGGGCGTCAGGAGGTGGACCGGGCACCTACATCCGTTCTGGCCAGGGAAGAGGTCGGAGGCCTCATGGGAGGTGACAGAGGGGGTGAGGTCATCCGCCGAGGACTGCGTCTCTTCCTCCTCTTCCCCGGAGAGCAGGTCCTTCGCTATCTGCTCCTTGTGACAAAAATGCAAAGGCCGTGCCACACTCTGCCTGATTCACGCACCTGGACTCCACAGCAGGTGGGAGACCGCGGAGCGTCCATCCTGGGCTGCAGCCCCAGACCTCTGGGGCTGTCGCTCCCTCTGCAGGCTGGAAGCGGGACTGCAGGGACAAAGCAGCCCCAGGGTGGGCAGCAGGGAAGCCACCTCCATCCACCCAACTTGGCATTTGGGGCTGAGTCCTCTTAAGACAATGCCTCGCTCCTCCCCTGTAGCCCCCGCTGGCCCCTCTCACTGCTGACCCCAGCCTGGCCCGGAGGAGGCCAGGGCCATGTGTGGACCACCCGCTCACCTTGTCCAGGGTCATGTCCGGGAGAGTGGGGGCCGGGTCGCTGCCCTCGCTCTCCCGCTCTGAGATGGGGTCCGATGTCTCGTAGCCGTAGAAGGCGAACAGCTCATCCAGGGGCATGTCACTGCTCTGGACAGGGAGACGGGGTGTCAGCAGGGCTCCCCTGGGCCCGGGCCCTCATCCTCCTGGGGAGCACGCATGGACCTCACACACAGCCCAACGTGGCAGTGCTGCCTGGCCAGACCAGCCCAGAGGCCACCACCAGGGACAGGACAGCTAGGACCAGCACTGCCCAGGTTCGGGGTGCTGTGTGAGGCTGACCCCAAGAATGCAAGGAGGGCCTGGCCCCCCCAACTCAAAAGCAAGGTACAGAGACTGAGAACAGGCTGGGAAAACCCAAAGCCCAGACCTGCTTGAGACACTAAGGGACCGACAGGGACTCTGCCACCATGACGGAGGCACGATGCCACCTGCTGGACGCCAGGTGAGGTGGCCGCCCGAAGGACACCAGCCACTCCACAGCACTACAGGGATGCTGCCCACGTCGTGGATCTGGGGACAACTCTGCACTCACCACCACCTCAAGACTCACACTTGTGAGCCTCGTGAAACATTAGAGAAGCTGAACTGGAAACCGTGAATCCTCAGCCCCCGGGAGAGGTCCAGGAGACGGTGGGGATGAACTGTTAGGGACCCCTACCCCACAGGGCGACCGGAGGCCTGCACAAGGGCTAACCCCACGGAGTTAGCGCCCTGCTGCCACTCCAGGGTCACGGTCAGCGCCTGGAGCGGGAGAAAGGCCTCCCCAGAAACCCTCGCTGCTGGCTGCAGCTTGGACTCTTCAGCCCTGAACGATGAAAAAGTTAAAGGTGGAAGCCACCCAGTCCCAGGCGTCACATTACAGCAGCCATGGTGGACCAGGCACTCAGAAACACAACCTCAGCCAGGGCCTGAGGCGTGGTCAGCACTGCCCATCCGAGCAGCGCTGGGATCCCACCTGGCTGAGCTCAGCTGACGTCACCAGAACCAGGGACCATGGCCCCGGCTAGGCCTGACGCTGCCACCCTCTGCAGGACTGCGGCTGCGGACTCCAGGAGCAGGGAAGGCCACACACAGCTGCTTGGGAAGGCACCCATTCTGTGGGGCCACAACACCTCTGGCAGTAGGGGGACCCGCTACACCCAGAGATTCGAGGAGATGCAAACAACCATGCCTTCCTGCTCCCCTTTCTCCCATTCTGGGACATGGAGCAGTTATTTCATCTGCAAAAAGGACAGCACTTCTGGCGAGGCCAGCGCTCACCATGGAGCCGCACGCACCAGCCCTGCTGCCGGAGTCCTGATGACCAGAAAGGTTACAGCTCCTGGCAGGGCGCCCCACCCACGCACCTGGGCCGCGAAGTCCTTGTCCAGCTCCTCGGCGGGCTGCTCCGGGCCCCTCGAGGCCACTGGGCACGTCTCCTGCAGGCTGTAGTTCTGTGTCAGGATCTCAGCGAGGCTGAACTGGGGGTCTGCAGAGCCCATGGACACCACTGTGGGGGACAGCCCAACCCGGGCTGGTGAGTGGCCACCTCACCTAGGCCCCGCCACCCTGCAGACACGGGGGTGCCCAGAGAAGGTAGGTGACAGTGGCCCTACTAGCAAGATACTGTAGCTGAGACAAGGGGCATGTGCTTCTGTCTGAGGACACGTGGTCCTCTTACATGGAAGGTGCAAAGCTGGGGGGCCAGCAGCACCGGTCAGGCAGGGGCAGCTGCAGCCCTGGACACCAGGTCGGGCCTGGCCCACAGCTCTGAGCAGGCTAGTGAGGGACAGGTCTGAGAGGCCACAGACCCGTGGGGAGAAACAGCCTGTGACAGACACAGCCCACAGGAAGGGAGGGAGCCGCCAGCACAGTGAGGGTATCCACAGCTGTCTCCACACCAAATGCCAAACAAGCAACAGCAAGAGGGAACAGCCAGGCCACTCGGAGGACGGGGCAAGGGAGGTACCTGCCGTCGTCTGCAAGCCGGGCTCCCGGGGGCACAGGTTGTGTGCAAGGCAGGAGGCCACACGAGGACTCTGCCTCCCCAACGAGGAGGCCTGCGGGGGACACAGCAGAGTTAGCTCGGCAGCCCAGAAGGCCCGGGAGCCTGGAGCAGCACCCGGGAGCGAGCACAGGTCAGAGCTGGGCTCCCGGCTGACCCTGGAGGTGGACAGCCAGTGCTGAGAGCCACTGCCACACACCTCCCACACGGCCCAGAACAACACCCACACCCAGGCAACACGCTGCCAAGTACCCACCAACAGCCCCTCAGTTGCAACCTGAACCCCACTGTATATGGAAGTTGGGGACATAGGACAAGCCAGACACAGGGCCACGTGGTGAGGACAGCACCAGGCAGGAGAATGCTCTGGGACCAGGGGGAAAGGCCGCAGAGGCTGTGAACAGATCGAAGCCATCACTTCCATACTTCACATGGCCACACTGCACGTTGAGACAAGCCTGTGCGTGTGACACGGAGCCAGGAAGGGACTCTCAACTGCAAAGCCACCGTCGCCCCCAGCGCTCAGGGGTGGCAGGTCCTGTCTGTGCCCCGGGCTGGAGTACATGGCTCGGGCACACGAAACCGAAGCCCACTCGGCGCCAGAAGTCCACTGGGAGGGTTGCAGCAAGCTCTGCTCCCCAGTGTGGCCATCTCACACACACAGTAAAATCCTAACGAAAACCACTCACACTGATCAGAGTTTAGTGAGGCTGCAGAAAGTACAGGCTCAACACGCGGAGCCCATTTTACTTCCACGTGCCAGCACTGTTGAGCCACAAAAAATCAGATGAGGCCACGAGTGGTAGTGCACGCACCTGGGATCCAGCACTCAGGAGGCTGAGGCAGGAGGATGAGAGCTGGAGCTCGAGACCAGCCTGGGCTACACAGCAAGATCCTGTCTCAACATGAAAAAGGAAAAAGAAAAAAGGAAAAGGAAACTTCACGCTTCAAAGGACGCTATGGAGAAAGTGAAAACTCGGAAAATATTTGCAAACAATGCATCTGGTAACACACATAATACAAACAACTCTTACAACTCAGTAATAAAAAGATGGGCAGGGGACCTGACCACAGGCAAGTGCTCAATGTGCACGTGTAACGAGGCCTCAGCTCCACACCAGGGAAAACAGGACCTCCCACTGCAGCACTGCAGCCACCTCTCAGTCCCGGCAAAGCGGCTGCGAGCGGAAACAGAAACAAGCGTCGGCAGGCACGTGGACAAAGCAGAGCCCGCCCGGTGCTGGGGGACACACCGCTGCAGGGTGACGGCTGGCAAGGCCTCCGCAAGTGCAATGCTGGGTCCCCATATAACCCAGGAATTCCATGCCAAGAGAAAAGCGCACACCGGTCCACACCGACGCTGCCTGTGGACGATCCCGGCCAAGAACTGGAAGGGCAGGAAAAGCAGCGCACAGCGCCACGGCGGAGGGTGAGATGACCCCCAGGACACTGAGCCGGGGAGGGGGAGCCAGATGGTGAGAGCCACCACCCCCCCGTGAAACGTTCTTGACAGGCAAATGCACAGAAAAGGAGTAGCTCCACGGCTGGCGGGAGCTCACCGTGAGCCGGTGAGAACACTCACACCTTGATGGTGCCAGCAGTTACACAATCCAGAAAGCACTGAAGACCACCAGGCTGTCCGTGTCCCAAGGAGCACCCTGCACAGCAGAGGAATTCTGTGGCCTCCTTTAAAGGTAGATTAGAATATTACACAAAATTAAGATTAAACTGGGTATGGTGGCTGCCATCCTAAGGCTCTTGGAGGCTGAGGCAGGAGGATCACAACTTCTAACCCAGCCCGGGCAGATGCTGTGTCAGAAGAACAGGGGCCAGAACATGTCTCCGTGTGAAGGCCCCGGGTTCAATCCCAGTACCACAAAAACAAACAAGGTCCTCAGGAAAACCATACAGGTGGTAAACAGACAGACATACCCTCTCCACAAGAGAAGGCAGGAAACCAGAGCTCAGAGAGGCCAGGTCACTTATCTGGGCTCACACAGTAAGGTTCGTGGCACAACTCAAACTCGGCACTCACAAACCCTTCCAGAGTCCCTGCGTGCAGAAGCAGGAAGGATGGCACCACACGCCAGCCAGCATCACAGCCCAGGTGAGAGCTGGGTGGCCCAACACCACCATCCTGCAGGTTCACACCGGGCTGCGAGCCCTGGACACCAAGGCAGGAGCCTGCGGGTCTAGCAGGGAGGACATGGCTCCATACTGTGCACTCCACAGGGGCAGGGGGCCGCAAGAGGCAGAGGGAGGGGATGGCAGGGACAGCAGGGGGTCTGAGAGGGAGGGAACACAGGACACCTGGAGCTGCAGGGCGTCCCCGGCTTTGGGCCCTGGTGTACAAAGCTGGAGCCAAGGTGGCCTCGCTTCCCTCCTTGAAACCAGGAGGCTGGCAGCCCCGCAGCCACCTGCACGGCCACACACACTATGAAATCACGGAAAGCACACTGGTGGGATCCTGGATCTCCTAGAAGACCTCTTCCCACAGGGGTGGGCTCTCTGCTCCCCCTGCCAAGGGCCTGGGCTGAGCACGGGGAAGCACCCAGTGAGGCCACACTCTGGGCGACAGGTCAGTGGCACACACAGGATCCCCGAAGCGTCTGAGGATGTGGTCCAGGCTGACTTGCCCTCTGAGACTCCAAAGCGAAGTAGTACAGAGCAGGGCCAGTGGCCAGCAGGGGGACCTGACCCACAGGAGCAGCCAGCTCCCGGGGCCACAGGCAGCCCCAGCTCCTCCCAGTGACCCCCGCGCAGGTGTGAGCCCACCCTCAGCATTGTGTCCAGCTCTGACTTAGCTCTCCCACACCACAGACCTCCATCTGTAGGCCTGGAGGCCAAGGGCAGCACTGGGGGCTGAGGCCACACACAGAGCCTCAGGACAATCAAGGCGCCAAGCACCATCAGGTCACAGGGTCACGCCTACTGGTCACCAGAGCAGCCCTGCTCCCACCCTGAGAAGCTGACCTCAAACTGGATCAAGGCCACTTCTGTTCTCCCAGGTGGCCACATCCCCACCTCCCAATGCATGCCCCTCCTTGGGCATGATGGCCACGGGCCTCTCCGTGGGACCCAGCCAGGCTGGACCTCGCCAGGAAGGATGGCGGCTGGTGCCCCCAGGCCAGGTACAGACTACCAGTCAGCTACCACCTGGCTTCTGCAGGGACAGTCGCTCCTAAAACAAGACTGCCATGCTGTGAGGAAGCCCAAGCCACACAAGGTGTCCCTGCCAGTCACACACGAGGAAGGGGGCCACCACACACACTCCAGGCCCAGCGTGGCCCATGAACCCTGAGAGCACAGGAGACAGGACTAACACAGCTGCTTGGCGGTGTGGGAGCTGGAGAGGGTAATCCAAAATGCAGGCCAGGGAAAGGGAACCCTCACCGCCCACCTCCTCCCCACCCACACCCAGCCCAGGAAGGTGCTGGGCACCCCAGCCCCACCCTCTCTCCTCCAGGAGCATCTGCTCTGGGTCAGCCAAAAACAGGTTCTACTTGTCCCCACCCATGCAGTCACCAGTCCAGCTAGGACACGAGATGGCACAGGATGGTCAGGTACATAGCTGGGGGCATCAGGGAGAGGGGACAGGGCTGTTCGACCTGGACCAGGGATGGGCAGGGGTGGAACAGCTCTCAGGCAGAGCCTCGAGCCCAGGTCCCTGGAGACCATGCCACAGCCCGGCTCACAGGGCAAGGCTGGGTTTCTTCCTGAGGGCATCAACCCGTCACTGGCTTTGCAAAGCAGTCAAGGCCAGTGTGCTCATATTCACAGAGCTGCACCAGCATGGCGATGGGCTCCCATCCTGCACTGTGGCACTGATCACCTCCAGAGCAAAATGCCACAGGACAATCAAGGTGCCAACAGCACAGACGGAGCACCGTCAGGTCACAGGCTCACTCCTACGGATTACCAGCAGGTGGCTATCACCACTGCCCACTGCCCACTGTAGAGACGAGAACACTAAGGCCAAGTCCTTCTGCCATGTAGGTTCTGGGGTAGGTAAGACCTCTGGGACAGAGGCTGCAGAGGCTCAACACGCTTGTCAGTCCTCGATGATCAGGGTCCCTCTCAGACTCTAAATCCCCATGGGACAGGGTCCCCAAGGCCAAGCATGAAGCCAGGGTCCAAGGGCCAAGGGCCTTGTGAAAATTAAGGCAAATCCACTCAACAGCCGGGCTTGGTGGAGCCAGGAGGATCGCTGTGAGCTGAGGGCAGCCTGGGCTCCATAGTGAGTTCTCAAGGTCAGCATGAGTTACCCAGCGAGAGGCTGTCACAAACAGACTCTCAACAGGGCTCCAAGTGAAACAGGGCAACAGACCACACTGCTGCCTGGAGCACTCCAGAAACCTCACGGGGCAAGGCAGAAGCAGCAACCCAAAGCTGGTAGATCTTAGGACAGCTGGCTGGAGTCCTGACCCACACAGCCAAGGCACAACCACTTGCTAGGCTGGGACTGCTCAAGTGCTACCCAGCTCCCGTAAGCTAGCGACCACTGAAGCAGCCAGAACACCCATCCCACCGTGCCACCAAAGGGACAGGACACCTGGCTTCTGCCTCCCAAACTCGAGGCCAACAAGCATCCCCACGAGGACTGTTTCCCTAAACAAACGTTCCTTGAGGAAAGAGAATTAAGTCTCGGAAGAATGCTCTGGACTCAGCCACCCAGCAGAAGGTGGGAATTGCTGGGTGAGGTCTAGCACCCCAACATCTACACCCCCTGCACAATACTGGGTCTGTGGCAGCCCAGAGAAAGCCGCTGCCTGGTGGAAAAGAATGGTCAGCTAGTCCTGCCGGCCACATCGGCCACCCATGTTAAAGCCCAGACACACACTACTCAGATCAGACTTCCAGTCTCCGCTTCTGCAAGGCTGCTGCATCTCTCCGCTTGGTGCCGTCTCCTCTCTGGGACTCATGGGCTGCATGCTCGAGACCAGGGTCATTTCTGGGATCTGCAGATCTGTTTTAATTTCTGCAGGACCAGTGCCCAACCCAGGGGCAGCACCCAGCAGCCACGCGCGGAGTCAGATTTATCCAGTCTGGGCAGCCACCACGCCTGGCACAATCACCTCTCTGCCTCCTCATCCGGACCCGGCAAGCACACGTCTGCCCTCTCCGGCCCACCATTCCCAAAGCCGAAGCTTCCTTCCTGGTAGGACCTGACTCGGTGCTACGTGTTGTCCATCTCTTGTGCCAGACGAGTTTGATCAAACATCGCAGTCCCAAACGCCCGATTTCTCAAGTCGCAAAAATTCTGCATTCCAAAACTCACAGCTGGCACCAAGTATTTCTGAGAAGTAACTCCATACCCGGGGCGGCGGGTCTACACTAGCCCTGCGGTCGGCCTAGTAGATCACCCACCCGCTGAGCCCGTCCCAGTCGGGGTGCAAATCCCACTCGTGTGCCCACCGGTGGGGATCGCGGTCCATCCCGGACTCTCCAGGGCCCAGCACTTAGCAAAGTTATCCAACGACCGCGTGGGGAAAGGGAAAGACGCCCTGGGCCCGCCGCCTCTGCCCCCCCTCCGCCCCCAGCCCCCAGCCCCCAGCCTCGGGCGTCCCCCGCCCCTCGGTTTCCCTTCTCCGCCCCCGCCCCGCCTCGGGCGCCCCCTCCCCTTCTCCCCTTTGCCCCGCCCGTCCCAAGCCCCTCCGCGCCCCGCGCCCGCGCATGCGCACTGCAGTCCGCGATGTGGCAGCCACGGGGTGGGGGGGCCGGACCGGGCCGGGGGCGGCAGCCGACGAAGCCCCGAGCCCCTCAGGCCCTCGAAGGGCGGGAAGACCGTGGTGCGGCCCCAGAGCCCCAGGGCGGGCTTCTTCGGCGTCGGGCCTGAGCAAACCTGACCCCAGCGGTGGCAACGCGGACACAGGGCTGGGGGCCGGCTCCCCCGGCCCGCTCACTCACCTCCGCCATGGCCGTGTGTGCGCGGGAGGCGGTGGCCGCGCCGGGATCCCCGGATGCGGAGCCGCACGCTCATTGGCCGCGGCCTTGGAGGGCGGGGCCGGGGCGGGGTCGGGGCGGGCCCGGGTGCGTAGTAGGTACGCGGGGTGGGGAGGGGTCTCCAGTGCGCGCAGCAGGTCCAGGGTCGGTCACGGTTCCGGGATATGCAGGGCTTGAGCCTGGTTGCGAATGGAGGAGGTGGCCCCTGCGCGTTCTAGTCCTGATAGTGACACCTGTGCGTGGACCCGTGGATCCTCCTGTTGCCTATGGGCGGGAGGAAGCCTTCCTGATGCTACCCTGGATGCTCAGAGTGGGGAGCGGGAGGCAGGGGCCCCCACCCTGGGAGTTTCGTAGAGCGGGTCGGTGTGCCAGGGGCCAGCCAGGCCTCAGGACCGTCGTTTCTCCTGGTGGGGACTCAAGAGCGCTCCTTTCCAAAATGCACCGCCGCGTGCTGATGCAGCTCGAAGGTCTCCGCTCCTGGGAAGTCTCCAGGGCGTGATCCTGCCCTTGTGGCCAGGATTTCTCAGGAGAAAAAGTGGGAAAGCTGTTTCTCTCCTTGCTCGCGTGAACTACGCTTGTGCGGGTGCAGCCTTCGACCGGATAGACGGACACCAGGAGAGGCTGTGTGACCGGGGACAGGGCCAGAGCTGTGGAGGCAGGCTTGAGTCAGCCTGACAGGACCAGAGGAGACTCCTGGGGAGGCCTAGGGGTGAAAGTGAGTCGCCAAGGAAAGGGATGAGATGAGGAAGGGAAGGGTGTCTTCAAGGTCGGAGAGTCCCTCCTGCGGACCAGGGACTTGCAGTGAGGACACAAGGCAGCCTGCTGACCAGGTGACACCCCTGAACCTGGCAGTGAGCGGCAGAGGCTTGACACACCCCGAGCCACACACAGCACCTTGGTCTTGCAGGAATCCTGAAGGAAACTTTGGCTTCCCGAGGGTTGCAGTCTGGTCAGCAAAATGCAAAATGCTGGGGCTGGGGATTTAGTTCAGCGGCATAAGCGCCTGCCTTGCAAGCCTGTGGTCATGAGTTCGATCCCTGGTACGGGTAAAAATTCAAAAAAAAAAGCAACATGTGACCCCAGGCCAGCCCCAGGGGAGCAGGGCAGTTGACAAAGGATGGTGGATTCCAGCCAGAATAAAGAGTTCAGGTGTAGATTTAATTACTGGGTCAGTGTTAAGGTTATTGAAATCAATAACTGCCCCATAGTTTGGAAAAAGGATATTCCTATTTGAAAATTGAAAAATGAAGTATTTAGCATAAATAACCACCTTGTACCCGGGCATGGTGACCCACGCCTGTCGTCCTAGCACTCAGAAGGCTGAGGCAGGAGGATCCTTGCAAGTTTGAGACCAACCTGGGCTACAAAGTGAGCTCAAGGCCAGCCTGAACTGTGTAGCAAGACTCTGTCTCAAAAAGACAAAAAAAAAAAAATAAAACAGCAGGCCAGGGATATAGCTCAGTGGCGTAGTGCCTGCCTGACAATTGCAAGGTCCTGGGTTCAATTCCTGGCATACAAAAAACATTATTTTAAAAAACAGCAAAAAAAAAAAAAGCAGGATAAAACATTAATAACTGAATTTGGGAATGGATATGTGGGTTTTTTTCCTTTTTTACTATAATTACTCTTGCAATTACTCTAAGCATAAAGTGATTTTCTAATGAAAAGTAGAAGATTCAATGTGACCTAACATGATTAAAAAAAAAAAAAGTAGAAGAAATAAAACCCAGGACACACAGGTCAGTGAGTCTCAGGCTGAGCCCGAGAGCTCATGGGTCAGGCCGGGAGCGACACTGTCTCCCTCGCCATCAGCACACTTTCCCCGAGGAGCAGATTTCAGGGCGCAGCTTGTAGGTCGCAGCAACTCTGGGAGGCTGCACTGTGCATCGGGTGCTCCAGCAGCACCCCCAGGCTGCCAGGTAGGTGATGAACAGAGCTACATCCCCAGAGTCCGCGAATTTGAAGAGAGCCACCCCACGGAGGAGGCCAAGCCTCCTGCAGAGAGACTGCCTGTGTCCAACAGTGTGTGGGTGACCAGCCACCTGCAACCAGTGGGGAATGGGCTGGAAGCCCCCCTGAGCCCCTCCAGGGTCTCTAAGGAGACGCCACTGGCTCTCTCTTCCCTCCGGGGTCACACTCCCCTGGCTCCCTGGGAGGGTCTGCGCTCACCCTTAAATCTTCCTGCCAATGATCCACCTCCTAAAGCCTGTGAGTCTCTGTCCTGGATCCTAACCTGTGACACAAAACGTAAGCAAGCTTGTCAAAGGAAAAGAAAAGCCAGAGGTGGTAAACATCCGTCATCCCAGCACTCGGAGGCTGAGGCAGGAAGATAGCCTCAAGTCTAAGGCCTGCCTGGGCTCCATTGCAAGAGTTGGTGTCAAAAAGGAAAAAAAAAAAAAAAAAAAGCTGGGTGTGGCGCATGCCTATAATCCCTGTACTTGGGAGGCTGAGGCAGGAGAACACTGTGAGTTCCAGGCCAGCCTGGGCTACATAGTAAGACCCTGCCTCGGGGAAAAAGAAAGGAGGAAAGGTTGGCGGGTCACAGGGCAAACACAACCCCAAGCTGCACAGAAAGCAGACCCAGCCCCACCTCCTGCAGGGTCCTCCCCTATTGGGACACCATCCAGGCACCTGTGTCACCTGGACAAGGATTCATCACTGTCCCCCCGCCGCCTACCACAGCGCCTGGGCCTTGTTACCCCAGGACACAAGTCTGGCCACCAAGGGCTGGGCTGTCCCCAAGGGTGAAGGGACACAGCTTTGTCTCCAGGAACAACCAGCCTTGGGGCAAGGATTTACCATGCATCATTTCTGTATTTTTTTGGTAACATTTTATATAACCTTCTTAGTTCTTTTTTTTTTTTTCTTTTTTGTCTTTTTTTTGAGACAGGGTCTCGCTATGCAGTTCAGGCTGGCCTTGAGCTCACTTTGTAGCCCAGGCTGGTCTCAAACTCTTAACGATCCTCCTGCCTCAGCCTCCAGAGTGCTGGGATTACAGGCATGAGCCACCATGCCAGGCTCAATAACCTTCTTAGTTCTATTCCTTGTGCCCAGCACTGTCCAATAGGAAAGAATATGATGCAATTTAAATTCTTTGAGTAACCAGATTTGTTTGTTTGTTTTGAGGCAGGGTATCACTGTGTAGCCCAGGCTGGCCTCGAACTCACAGCGATCCTCCTGCCTCAGCCTCCCTGAGTGCTGGGATCACAGGCCCGCAACACCACACCCTGCCTAGCTCTATAATGTTTTTATCAGTACCTGTTGGTGGGGTGTAATGATTACTGGGCCCTGGAGGGAGCCAGGGCAGAAGATGAGACACCTGGAAACCTTGGGGGAGATAGACACCCCTGCTGCAGGCTGGATCTCAGCACAAAAGGCAAAAGAAATGCAACCACACCCTGCGATAAACATCAGGGTTGACATTCTAAGTAGGTAGGGACTAGCCGGGAGCCACCATCCCAACCCCTAGGGAAGAGTCACTGCTGTCGTGTGACTGGCTTCCCCATTTGTCCCTGATTTAATCAATTGACCTGAACAGTTCATCTTATGGGCTGACCACAGTTCTGTCTCACCTCGTGCCCGCCTCCCCAGTTCTCCTGTTTCCCCACTTGGACCCCCTCACTTTGTGGTTTTGCTCTATAAAATTCCTATAGGGGAAAGACAGCGTCTGTGGAAACCCACTCAGGACCCTTTCTGTCTCCCAGACAGAAGCTTTCTCTCAATAGATTCTGCTCTTAACCTCCATTGTTCCGAAACTTCACTCTTCGAATTTTGAGAACACGGACTCTTCCGGGACAAGTAGTAGGGTGGGAGTTTCATTCCCCACGTCACTATCCCAGAGAAGGATTTTCAGGACTCATCAGAAAGACACAGGAGCAGGATTATCGGGAAGAGAGAGTGGGGCAAGCACCCAGGACAATGCTGCAGGCCCCCGGAGAAAAGGACCCGTTACAATTTGGAACTGAGCATGGATGGTTTTCTTGAGGGGTCAAAAAAGTAGCGGGAGGGGCTGGGGATTTAGCTCAGTGGCATAAGCGCCTGCCTTGCAAGTGTGCGGTTGTGAGTTTGACCCCCGGTACCAAAAAAAAAAAAAAAAAAAAAAAATAGCGGGAAAGGTCTCCACCCGTTTGAATGCTCTCCTCAAAACCAGCCGGTTAGAAGACATGTTTAAAAAAAAAATCACATTGGATAGATTAAAAAAAAAATGGTGATTTAGCTGGACGTGTACCTGTAACCCCAGCAATGGGGAGGCTGAGGCAGGAGGATCTCTGAGTCTGAGGCCAGCTTGCACTACCTGAGACCCTGTCACCCTCACCATCTTAGATACATTTCCACTTCTTTTACTGCCACGATCACTTTTAAATAGCACTGTCTGTGTTACTTTACATCTGCCACTTCTGATTTTTCCAACCCTTTCTTTGTGTGTGTGGTCTTTTTTGAGGCAAAGTTTCACTGTGTGGTTCAGGCTGGCCTTGAACTCTCCTGCCTCAGCCTGCCCGAGTGAGTGAGTGCCGGGCTACAGGCGTGTGCCCCATGCTTGGTGGAGAAGGAGATTTCAACTCATGAACTCGGGGGCCCCCAGCGAGGCCCAGGCCCCTCTCTAACCTCTGGGACCGCAGACTCCACTGTCCCTGCGAGCTGGTCACCGTGAGAATCAGTGAATTTGCTGTAGCCTGTTTGGGAGGTGACAGGAGACCCCTTCCTGAGTTTGAGGTGCATTTGGGGTGCATTTCTCAGGAGGGGAAATTGTGAGGCAAAGCAACAAAGTGTGATCTCGGGGGCGCTCAAGACCGAAAACCACTGACCCCACAAATAAGAGGGCTGCGCAGACCGCAGGTAGGATATAAAATTCAGTATTATTATTAGCCCCAGTCCACACACCCTGCACGGCCACCCTCCCCCCTCCCTCAGGGCCCAGAGCAGACACACACACAAGGATGGCACTTGGGTGTTTACTGGGGGTGACTGGCGCACCCGGTCACACTTTCTTGGTGATGCTTTTAGGAGTAGCGAGCTCATATAGGCGCGGGGACGCCTGGGCCACCAGGGAGGCCGGGGAGATGTAGTAGGGGTTGTAGTCCTCGTTGAAGCCCTTTCGGATTCTGGGTTGGGCCAGGGAGATGATTCGAGGAGTAGCCACAGCCTTCTTGGTAACATCCAGCACCTCCCAGCGAGGACTGCGGTCAGGGACACACTTTTCTGACAGGACTTTGGGCACTGGAGGGACAGGAGAGAGGGATGTACTGGAGCTCGGCTTCCTCCAGTCACAGCTCCAGATTCAAAAGGCCTGGTCTATGATGGGGGAAAGATGAACAGCACTGTCTGTCTCCAGATTGGAATACTACTCAGTCAGGAAAAGGAGGGATTTGATGTGTGCCACAGTGTGGAAAGACCCTGAGGACGCCGTGCCTAATGAGAGATGCCAGACACAGGAGATCACAAAGCGTGGCATCCCTGGGCAGCAAACACCCAAGACAGGCAAACCCAGGGACAGGAAGTGGACTCCTGGGTGCCACACGCTAAGAAACCCTTGCTCCGACCAAGGTGGGCCTCAAGTGTGGCCCCATCACAGATGACCATGCCCTGTGGCCTCCTCAGTCAGGTCTGAAAGGGTCCCCTCCTGGGCCCAGACCGAGTGTGAGCTGCCCAATTCCTGGGTAAGCAGCCCCTCCCCACCATATTCTGCATGCCATGGCTTGTGACCCTACAGACAGGTGACACCGAAGGTCACCAGAACCCAAAAGTGCTGAGATGCCAGCCAGCAGCCCGGAGAGTCCAGGGGCGGGCGGTGGGCAGTGCGGCTCTGAGTGGGGAGAGCCCTGAGCATCCAAGGCCCAGCGCCCTCAGGCAAAAGCAGCCCCACCTCTCTGGTCTGCCATCTGCACACAGACCGAATAGGGGTCCTCAGCTGGCTGGCTGGAAGCATTTTCTGGAAGCCGGAACTGGGACCCTGCCCTTCCGGGGGCCCAGAAGAAGGGGTGACTGTCACCTGCAGGCTGGGGAGTCAACCCATGGTCACGCATGGCAGTGCACACTTGTGGTCTCTGCACTCACAGGCAGGCGGCGAGTTCGTGGTCAGCCTGAGCTACAGAGCGAGACCCTGTCTCAAGGATGCCAGCAGAGCAAAGAAGGGCCAGCCCAAGGCCGATTTCACCCTGCACCCCACCAGGCGGCCACCGTGACGGAAGCACTGGGACCTCAGGTCCCCCATGCAGCAGCCCGAGTCAGGGTGAGGGGTGTGGTCCACTTAGCAGCCACCCAGGGGCAGGAAGGAGCCCGCAGGGGTGGACAGAGGCCCAGGAGGGACACCGCCGGGGAGGAAGCTGCTCTAACCGAGCTCCTCCCACTGAGGGCGGCTCAAACCACAAGCTGAAAAAAGTAAAAATAAAAATGATAAATAATTTTTTTTTAAATCAGAAGCTTGGGGGAGGACGGACAGGACCGAGACCCTGACCAGTCCATCACTGCCGTGGCAGAGCAGGGGACGCAGGCTGGCTTTTCAAGGCCTGTAACCACCCGGGCCTGGCTCCAGGTGGATCTCACACAGTGAACAGACAGACAGACAGGGAGACCGGGCCCCCCTCACAGGGCCAATCAGGGACCCCACTGAAGTCCCACCACGTAGCCCAGGCTGGCTTCAAAGTCACAGGATCCTCCTGCCTCAGCTTCCCGATGACTGGGCCAGCTGCTGTGACTTTCTTATTGGGTTTTTTTTTTATCTTGTTTTGTTTTGGGGGGCTTTGTTGCTTTCTTCTTTCTCCCTTTCTGCGTATCTGAACCCTCCCACACAGGTCACAGCCCCGCTGCGTCACTAGGAAGGAATTTTCGCTGTCCCAAGCACAGGGTGGCCCAGTAGACACCTGCGTCCCACACCGACCTGCCCACTGGCCTCCTCCTCTGCCCCTGCCAGGACCCTGCTTTTCCCCCCCGGGCTGGGCTCCCCCTGGCCTGGGTGAGCCAGGATGATCTGTCCACACCCCTAACAGCGGCCCACCCGTTAGGCAGACAGGCAGGGAGGGAAGAGTCACCCACAGGAGCAGGTCTCGAACCCAGAGCACCTGAGCTCTCACCCCGTCTACCCCAGCCCGGGTGTCTACTCACTGGCCAGCTGGAGGAGGCGGTTGTAGTCCGACACATGGGGCTTGGGTTTGGGCATGGGGTCCCACTCTGCCGGCAGGGTGGCTGGGGGCCTGGGCTTGGCCAGCTGGAGGATCCGGGCACTGGGGACTGCTGTCTGGGCTGCCCTGGACACCCGAGACACCTGGAAGGGGAGTGGAGGGGACAGTGAAGCGGCCGGCCAGTCCTCCCAGGCCCTGGAACAGGAAGACCCCGTGAGCAGCACAAAACGCTGAGAGGCAGACACAGGTGGGGGCTGTCACATATAAAGAGTTCCCGAAGGTCAATGACAAGAACTCCCAGGGGGAAGATGCTCTGGGAGAGAAATCCCCAGGTCAAATTCCTCTCTGATGTCTACAGAGACCCGTAAACCAAAGGGAAATGGATCACTGCCTGCCTATGAATTCTGCAAAAATTTACAAAGCTTGACATGATTGCACCTTGGCAGGAAGTGGGGAGGGAAGAGACCCTTGTGTGCCACCACCCCCAGCTTTTTTCTTTTCTTGTCCTTGTTGAAGGGAGCTCGGTTTGGGGGACTTGGCATGTGCCTGTCACCCAGGGCTCTGGGAGGCTGAGGCAGGAGGATCGAAGTTCCAGCCCAACTCGGGAAACTTAGAGACTTAGCAAGAATATGTCTCAAATTACAAATTTTAAAAAAAGGAGGCTAGTGGGCTGGGGATTTAGCTCAGCGGCTTAAGCGCCTGCCTGGCAAACATCAGGTTGTGTGTTCAATCCCCGGTACCAAAAAAAAAAAGAGGCTGGGGAAGGAGCTCAACATGAAAGCATTTTGATGCTCAGGGATTATTAATTTCTCAGTCTGATCCTGGTCGCTGTTTTGAAAACATCCTGGTATTTGTAAGAGACCCCTTGAGTCTAAACTACATTTTTAAAAATTGGGGTCTGGCCTGGGCGTGGTGGCTCAGGCCTGTCATCCCAGTACTCAGGAGGGTGAGACAGGAGGATCGCTGTAAGTTCGAGACCAGCCTGGGCTACACAGTGAGCTCGAGGCCAGCCTGAACTGCATAGGGAGACCCTGTGTGACCACAGAAACAGGTGCCCCAGGATCTGGGAGGTGCAAATTAACTCCAGGAGGAGCAATCTGCACCCCCCCATCCCCTCTTGTTCCCGCACAGTGCTCCGACCTTAGGCTTATGGGATCCTGGCCCCGGGCTCCTCTCAGGCCCACACAGCTGCTTTGGGGGAGGTGAGGACCCACTGGGACCCCAAAATGCCGCTCTGGTTCTGTCACAGAGGCAAGAGAGCTGATGTCTCCACAGGGCCTAGCTGTCAACCTGCAGAAGCTGAGACCAGGGACAGGCAGAGGCCTCCCCAGGAAGATGAGCCTGGTTGTCCCATTGCGGGGGACAACCAGGCCCCCATGGGGTAAAAGAAGCCAGGCTGTGACCCCGTCTCCTGGCACGGAGGAAGCAGGACCCAGCAATGGTGCCAGCACTTTGGTTTGGTTTGGTTTTTGAGACAGGGTCTCACTCTGCAGTCCAGGCTGGCCTTGAGCCCGCTCGGACCTCCGGCCTCAGCCTCCCCGAGTGCTGGGATGACAGGCCTGAGCCACCACACTCTGGCCCCAAGCCCCAGCTCAGGGAGAGTCCTGACTCAGCCTCCTGACATCTGGGCCCACAATGGTGACCGCACCGACCTGAGGACCCCTGGCCCATCCTCGTCACCTACCTCCGACATGTTGATGCTCCAGATGTTATGGCGGACCCGCGGGGTGGCCAGCTCCTTCAGCCGGCTGGACGGGCGGCACTCCAGGGTGGCCCGAGGGACAGGCCAGATGGGAGAGGCCCTGGGGGAGGCAGTAGCTAAGACCCAGCCTTGGGGGGGGGCAGGGGAATCTGGGGACCCTGTGCATGCAGGGGACCTGTCAGCACCCATTTCTGGGAGGAGGGGGACCCAGGAACAAGGGACTTGGGAAACTGGGTCCAAGGAGGCCTCCAGGACTGCAGGCCCCAGGGCCATGGGGCAGAGTGGGGGTTGTCACCCTCACCTGCAGCTGTTTAAATATTCCAAGTAGAATCTGCGGGGCCGTGCCAGCTCCTCCACGCGGCGGGACACGGCTGCGCAGAGAGGAGTGGGCCCGGTCAGCCTGGATGCCGCCCCTCCCCCACCGCTGGTCCCACGAGCTGGGTCTGATACAGCTGGGCACAGACGCCTAGGGGGAGGGGACCCCTGCTGCCCCATCTGGGAACAGCGGCTCAGGGCTCCCGGAAGAATCAGAGATGGGGTTCAGGACTCAAGGTGGGGAGAGGGTCAGCTTGGACTTGCAGAAGGAAGAGAAGAGAGATCCCCAAAAGGAGGGGCCTGAGGCCGGGGAAGGGCAGAAGGCTGGGTCTCTAAAGCCCAGAAAGACTGGGGTGCAGGCGCTGTAGGCTGCTGGGGGGCAGGAGAAGCACCTAGAAACCAGAGATGGCCCCCCTGGGGATTTAGCCACACCGAGACACACGAGCTATGGGATACTCTAAACAACTGGAAGTAACCCCAACTTGAGGACCTGCCGTGGCCTTGAGCCCCCCAAGAACCAGCCTGCACCCCACACCCATGACTGACGGGGCTCCAGGTGCTCCTGGGCCCAGAGTTCCAGCAGAGGCCACTCCGGGGACGCATCACCTACCAGGCAGCGTGATGGTCAGGGTGGTATCCTCCAGAAAACGCTCTGTCCAGTACACGGAAGGCCTGGAACACAGCCAGCAGCTTAGGGCAGGGAGCACAAAGGCCGGGCCCCACCCTGCTCTGGCAGGGAAGCCAGACCAGGTGGGCTGCAGATAGCAGGGGTCACAGGGGGGACCAGAGAGCGTGTGGGACAGCTGGGCCGGGCTGGGGAAAGGACATTAGCGTTCCTGGGAAACATAGGTCATCTGGAGCAGGGCGGCTATTCAGAGGGGACCCCTGGACAAGACAGGGACAGCTGAGATGGCCCCGGGCTAGTGAGCAAATGTGGTGGCACATGCTTGACATCCCAGCACAGCACTCCAGGAGGCTGAGGCAGGAGGGTCTCCACATCCCAAGGCACAACCTGGGGCAGCTCAGCTATGTAGGGAAACAGGGTCTCAAAATAAAAATTAAAAACAGGGGGAAGACCAGGCCTTCAAACGCAGGTGAAGCCTGGCCGGCCCTTAGGGCACAGGTGCCCCGTTGGGAGCCCCCCCCTTGCTGGCCCTGGACCCTCCACGGTGGGCCCTGCGCTGCGGTGGCCCCTGGTGCCCGACTCACCAATAGAGACAGAAGTGTAAGCTGTTTCTGCACGGCGAGATCCACACGAAGCCCTCACAGCAGCGCCCCGGCCTGCGAGGAGACGCCCCGGCCCCACTGTGGCTGGGGCGCCCCCTCCTCCCCGGCGGCCACCGCACTGTCCTTCGGACGCCGCCCAGGGGCCCCTACAATCCCCACCTTCGGGGTCCTGGCCTCTGGCTTCCCCCGCAGCCCGCCAGTGCCCTGCCCCAGGTGACCAAGGCGGTGACAGCTCAAAGGGGGATGGGAGAACAGGACGGGGTGCCGGGCGTCCACTCACCTGTCCCTGACCACCTGCCAGTCCGTCTTGGGCTTCGCCAGCTCCTGCAGCCGCCGCCGCCGCCGCCGCTGCCTGCCTCTGGGCACTGGGGTGTCGGGGTACGGCTCGGTGATGGTCAAACGGCTGTGGGGCGGACGGTGGCAGCGACTAGGTCACCAGCCGCCGCCTGGGCCCCCACTTCATCCCTCCATGGACGTGGCCAGCCCTGCCTGCCGGGCAGCGGCCGGCGCCAAGGACCGTCCCGTCCGCGGGCTCGCGGGTGTTTATTGAGCACCTTCTGAATACCAGGCCCAGCCAGGAGCTGCGCAGGTCCCAGATGCCCCCACCCAGAGCCTCAGGACCTTTGCACCTCACAAAGGCGGCTGGATTGTAGGGGCTGCAGCCGACTGGCTTCCGGAGGTGGGGGCGGGAGCAGAGAGGGCCAGGGGGCGTGGCTTGGAAGGCCTGAGCTTCCTCCCGCCCCACTCCCCTCTCTGCACCCCGCCAGACCCCTGCAGCCAGCTGGCTCAAACCTCTCTAAACCGCGGGGAGCAGAAACCTCTCCTCCCAGAAGCTGCGGCTCCCCCATATTCCTGCCCACTGGAAGGTCACGGCCCCTCTACCCTGGCCTCGGCCCTGGCCCCCACCTCATGGTAATGTCCGGCTCCCAGTCCCCGTGCAGAGCCGGCTCGGGCTCCAGCAGCGCCTCCTCGGGAGCCAGGGTCTTCGAGGGCCGCTCCCCGGCCACCTCCTCCAGGGGAAGCTCCCTCTCCGGCTCCCCCGGATCTGGCGTCGTAGCCTCGCTTGGCTCCCCGAGCCAGTTGCTCCGGTAGGAACCGCTCTCCTCGCCATCCCCTGGCTCCACCTCTGATCGGCTCCCAGCCCTCCAACTTTGCCTGCGCTCCTCCATGGGCGGACCCTCCCGCCCAGCCTGGCTTCTTCCCTCCACACCCAGTGTCTGTGGTCACCCGGGCAACAAGAGAATGCCCTGCCCACACGCTGCACAGTCGCATTCCAAAACCAGCAGCTAAGGGTTGAGTGGGCAGCAAAGGCCAGGGCCAGGGAGCCCAGGCCATTTTAGGGTACTTTAGGAGTGAGGCCTGAAGGAAGTGTGGCCTTGACTTCCTTTCTCTCCAAAGCAGACACAAGGAGACACAACTTCTTTTTTTTTCTGGTTACTGTCGGACCTGTCTGTGATGGCTGGAGCTCAGGCAGCCATGACTGTGAGGCCTGCTGGTCTGAGGACTGGTGACCCAAAAGGTGAATGTATGGTGATATTGTTGAGCCTCTGCACTTAGAAAACTTGGAGGCTGCTCTCTGGGCTTCCTGTTACTCAAACAAATCACTTTGTATGATATCATGTTTGCTGGGTCTTGGGTCCTCAGAGCCCAGAGCACTCTTCACTGATTTGGACACTTCCAGACCCAGTTTTTCATAAGACATAAAATCAGCCCCTTTGGGACAGGCCGTCCTGCATCTTCAAAGTAAGATCATCACCAAGAGCTTTCCGTCCAAGCACAGAGAAGAGCTTGCCAAGCAAGGTGGGTTCTTAGGCTCAGTTCAGATGGAAATCAGGGCTCGGCAAAGTGAAGCACTGGTAGCAGTCCTGGTCACCAGAAAACGCTGGGTGCCAACAGCTGACACAGCTGGGGCTGGACTCCGTCACTGCCAGCTGCCACCAACTGGCACCGACTTGTGCTGGACACTGCACAGGTCGCCATTGGCCACTGGTTCCTGGAGCTCTGGGACTAACGGCCCTTAGGGTTTAAGGCTGCTTCTTCTGAACCAACGTCTCTGTCCACACTGCTCAGGGTTAGAGTCCCAACCAGCTTTGCAGGACTTCTGGAGGCCCCATTACTTGAGACATAAACAGCCAACCAGCTTACAGGACCACTGAAGCGAGTCTTTCCGTTAGGACTGCTGCATGCACAGGGGCCGGTGCCCCAAGGGAACCCTCCTAGACTAACCCAAGACCGGTGTGTTTGTGCGGGGGCTGCTTATATACCAGCTGCAGGCCCGTGATTGGTCCAGGCCTTCAGGACAGGGTCAGCTGTCATGGCAACCACCCAGTGAGGGGCAGGGCTAAAACCAGGGAATCTTGTAGAAGGCTGGCAGCAGCGGCAGGGGGTGGGGTGAAGATGTTAACAAGGACTCCAGCTTCCTTGCTGCCTGATTTTGACCATGCCGGGTGCCCCCTCCTTTCTCCAAAGGAGGCAGCACCAAGAAAGACGCTGAAGTGAGTCATCCTATTCCACTGGGGGGAGGGGGGAGGGGAGTGGGAGAGAAGGGAGAGGAGAAGAGGAGAGGGAAGGGGAAAGGGGGAGGGAGAGGGAAGGGGGAGGGAGGGGAGAGGGGAGAGAACGGGATGGGGAGGGGAGGGGGGTTTGGCCCAGATCCCTCCGCCTCCCACCTGCTGCCGGGGCCCCAGTTCTCCTCCCGCTTTGGATCCAACTGCGAACCGAAACCTCCACAAACTGCAAACCAAACAACGCTTTTCTCTTTTAACTTTGGGTGTCGGGGGTTTTGTCTCAGCCAGACTTGGGGGCCTGAAGGGAAGGAGTCACCATGACCCTGAGCCCTGGGTTGTGCTGGGCTGTCACATGTGCGGGTATCACCGGTCCCCAAGGGGTCCCCAAGGGTCCCCGAAGTTCCCTGTACCTGTGGGTGACAGGCTCCGGCTCTGGGACCAGGGCAGCTGCTCCTGCTGCCCTTCCAGCCTGGGGTCCCCTTCCCCGTCTCCCCCGTGGCTCAGCAGCTCCTGAGGCCCCTGCACCCTCACTCTGCTACGCCTCAATGTCACCTTTCCTGACCCCTGATTGCCTGTGTCTCTGGGCACATCTCTGGGCCTTGTGGGTCTCACGGCGCTGAGGGCATCTTGGCTTTTTGACGGCAGCAGCTGAGGCTTCCAGGATCTTCAGAAAGCGGCATAAGCACCTGCCTGACGAGTGTGAGGTCTTAAGTTCGATCCCTGGTACGGAAGGAAAATAAAAAGCAGCCAGGGCCCTGCAGAGCTGCCCCACAGCACCCCCATGCTCAGGCCAAGCTGCGATACCCGCAGCTGCCACGAGGTGCCGCCCCAGTCAAGGGCGTGCTGGTCTCCGCGGCCCTCAGTGGGACCACGGGCTCCGGGACAGAGAAGGTGCTGTGCGCTTGGGCACCATGATCATCCAGCACTCAGGAGGCTGAGGCAGGAGGGTCGGCGTGAGCTCAAGGCCAGCCTGGGCTAGTGAGACTATCTCAAAAAAAAAATCTGTTTA
Organism: Cavia porcellus; assembly: GCF_034190915.1. Classification (NCBI taxonomy): domain Eukaryota; kingdom Metazoa; phylum Chordata; class Mammalia; order Rodentia; family Caviidae; genus Cavia; species Cavia porcellus. The sequence continues at coordinate 67,241,856 of NW_026947500.1, forward strand.
TGCCTCAGCCACCCAGCACCCAGGGCACAGGTGACAAATGTCACCAAGCACTTCTCTGTCATCGGTCTGATCCCGCTCCCCCATGCTCTTGTACGCTGGGATGTTTTCCCTGTGACCTCAGCATGCATGTGACAACCAGAATGTGGTATTTGCATGCCTTGGAGTACTACTCTGCCGTAAAGAAAGATAAAGCGGGGTCACTTGCAGGACAACATATGTGCCTGGAGACCCTAATGTGAAGCAGAATAAATCAGACAGACAAGCCGTGGTGGGTGGACAGCCGGTGGGAAGCCTGCGACACCCAGGTGAACTGAAGTCCCCTGGGGATGGTCACCAGCATAGAGAGGAGGTCGGGAGAGGAAGAATTGGGTGCTGTGGGTTCAGCTCTGGTCCTTACTTTGAGCGTTGCTTCCTGGCTCCGGGGCAGAACCCCCAGCCTGCTGGCCCACCTCCTTCACCCCGCTGGTGCAGACTTTCTGGCTCCCACCACTGAGCTCCGGGCCTCCTCAGTGCAGATCCCTGATACAGACTTGCACGGGACATTGTCATGGGCTCTCGGTCTTCAGCTGGACTCCTGCAGGACGTTTCCATGGGGTCCAGGTCCTCAGCTGGGCGCTCTGGGTCTTCAGTGTATGCCAGGATTTCTGTGCTTTTTCATATTTAGTTCTTTGGGTGACTATTATAAAATAATTCTATAAATTATGTGCCCTGTATTAAATCGTTTCCCTTGCAAACCCGGATGATCACACAAGCTTAAACATCACACAGTTTCTCCTCTATGAGGGCCCCAGAGTACAGATAAATTAAAGAGTAACATGAAAGGTAGATGGCAGGAAATAGGGAGAGAAAGCTTATGTGACAAAGAAGGGGACCAAGAGATGGGGGAGGGGCAAAGAGGCTGTGAAAAGCATTCAGATGTGTCGCCTGTGTATGCTCATAAAATTTGAAGAGAAATTTTGTGGGCTCTGCACTATGGCCCACCCGGTGTCCCTGGCCACCCCACAATCTCCTCATGGCTGATTCCTGGCCTGAGTCCTGGGCAATGTTTGGACTCACTGTGTAGCCCAGGCTGGTCTCGATCTTGCAGAGATCCTTCTGCCTCAGCCTCATGAGTGCTGGGATCGCAGGCGTGTCCCACAAGCATCTTTGGTCTCTTCCAGTCTGGAAGAGTTTTCCTCTGTGTCCTATCACCAGCCAGTTATTTCGCAAAGAACCTTCGGTGTTTTAACAGTCCGCATGGTCAGGCTGAGGCTGGGCAGCTGGACTGTCCCCTTCCGATGCCAGAAAAGATTTGCGCGCACACTCAGGGATTAAAACAACAGAAACACATTCTCCTGTAGTTCTAAAGTCACAAATCTAAATCAAGTCGGGTATGGTAGCTCACGCCTGTCATCCCAGCCCTCCTGAGGCTGAGGCAGGAGGGTTCCTACAAGTTCAAGGGCAGTCTGGGCTACAAAGCCCAACTCTGTGTCAAAAACAAACAGCCAGGCGTGGCCCTGAACACCAGCCTCCAGTGGCCTCAAGCCGCTGCCCTCAGGGACTCCCAAGGGCCACAGCCTGGGAAGGACGCATGCGCACTGGGCTACCGAGCTCACCAGACATGGGCTAGAATCCAGGGCCACCAGCACAGCCACAGCCCTGCAGCCATTCACCCACGTGCATACTGAGCAGGGAGGCACTGGGGACCCAGCCACAAATTCCTGCCTCCTGGAGCCAGCAGATTAGACAGGGGTGTGGGGTTAATGAGTCACCAGTGGGTCTGCAGGGGAGGGATGGGGAAACGGGAGGAGAGGGGGCGGCGGAGGAGGAGGAGTTCAGTGTGACTCAGCTGGGGAAGGGAGCTCCGGCAGGTTGAGGGTACGGGAAAGAGGGCTGGGCAGGCTCAGGAGTGGGAGAGGGGCAGGGAGGATGGGGAGGGCAACAGGGGCTGATAAGACTGACAAGAAAGATAAGGATGATGGAGAATGACAGAGGATGGAGGATGCTGGGAAAAGAATAGAGGACTATGGGTGATGATGGAGGAGGATGGAGGATGATAGAAGATGATGGGGGTGATGGAGGATGGCAGAGGATGCCGGGAGAAGAATAGAGGATTATGGGTGATGATGGGGGATGATGGAGGATGATGGCAGAAGGACAGAAGATGATGGGGCAATGGTAGAGGATGGGGGATGATAGAGGACAATGAGGATTGATGGGAGGATGATAGAGATGATGGGGATGATGGGTAATAGTAGAAGATGCTGGGAGAACAGGGGATTATGGGTGATGATGGAGGATGCTGGGAGAGAACAGAGGACTATGGGTGATGATGGAGGATGGCAGGAGGATGAGGAGGAGAATGCGAGGAAGTCTGCAGGGCCGATTGTTGCCGTACCTGGCGAGGCACGCAGTGAGATGCTTCTGGGAGATTTTTGCCATCTCTCTTTAATCAGGATATTTTTGCAGACAGTCACAGACTGACTTGTGTACAGAGCTCAGTGAGCTTTTCGTTTCCAGTAGAATTCACATCAAATAAAATTAACCATGGTTTTTTTTTGTTTGTTTGTTTGTTTTTTTGTCTTTTTCGTTTTTATCGGTACCAGGGATCGAACTCATGACTGCCTGCCTTGCAAAGCAGGTGCTTATGCCGCTGAGCTAAATCCCCAGCCCCTAATTAGCCATCTTAAAACTATCGATTCACCATATTTTATTTTTAAAATGTTTCAAAATATTTCTTTTTTTTTTTTTTGTACCAGGTATTGAACTCACGACCTCAAGTTTGCCAAGCAGGCACTTACACCGCTGAGATAAACCCCTGGCTATTTTCAAATTTTTAAACCAAAATTGACATGCTCGGTGTGGTGGCACACACCTTCCATCCCAGTATTCGGGAGGCTGAGGCAGAAGGATTGCTGTGAGTTTGAGGACAGCCTGGGCTACACAGTGAGCTCAAGGCCAACCTAAAACTACATAGCAAGATCTTGTCTCAAAAAAAAAAAAAAAAAAAAAAAAGAAAAGAAAATTCAATTTAAAAAAATTTTAACTCCTGCCTCCAAAACCAACTTATCACACCTACTGCCCACAAAATAAGGAATGCACGATGTGTTCCAGACCAGACTCCCAGGGCTTTCCATCCACCTCTACCACCTCCTCTGGGGAGCCTCTCCGGCCCTCTTGCTGATGTCCACTGCCTGTGTGAGGACTCTGGTGGGTCGGAGCCCAGGAGCAGTGGGCGCTGTCCACCTCGCCACCCCCTGCCTGTGGGGGTCTGGATGTCAGATGGAGGACGAGGCTGGGGGCCCCTGGGCTTCCTCACAGCACGGCAGGGACTCCATGCAGGAGTGGAGATGCCACAGAGACCGTGGGTGCCTTTCAGGACCTGGCCCTCGCGGTCACACCACTCTGCCTTGTCCTGTTTCTGCAGCAGCCTGAGCTCCAGGCAGGGCACCCTGAGTCCCCAGGAAGGGCCAGGCGCCAGGGAGACAGGAAGGTGACCCTCCTGGCACCCTGATGGAGCCAGCTGGGAGCTCTGCAGCCAGATGACACCCGCCCAGCGGCGACAGCATGCAGCCAGCCCTCAAGTCACTCAGGGGAGGACAAGTCACCAAGAACTCAGCAAGGAACAAGGCCATGTGCCCGCCCAGGGTCACTGAGCCCAGAGCTCTCTGGCAAGGCCCTGTGTCCCCCACAGGCTCTACATAGTATGAGATCAGCCCCCCCCCAGCCCTCACCAGGGAAACAGACAGGGAAGGGAGCGGCATGCTGGGACATGAACCCAGAGCCACCGGCAGCCCTGCGGCCAAGGGTCAGGACGTCTGGTGGGAGAAGCCTCCCGGCGGGCAACCACCCCACTCAGGGAGTGTGGTGTGGGTCCAGGCCCTGCCACCTGCCAGCCGGTGGTCCTGAGCAGATTACTTTGCCACCTGTGCCTCAGTTTCCCCACCTGTGAACGAGGTTAAGGGGCTTGTGGCAAGGACTCAGAGGGTCATCACCCACTCAGAGGGTCATCACCCACCCAGCAGAGGCTTAACAACAGGTTTTTAAGAGACCCAAGAGAGAGGCGCACGTGACACCCCTATTGTACAGAAGGGAAACAGGCTGGGAATTTGGGGGTGCACATCAGCTGCAAAACTGGGAGCTGCACACGCCCTTCCCTCATTTATTTATTTTTGAGACAGGGTCTTGCTATGTAGCCCAGGATGACCTCAAACGCCCCGTGACTCTCCTGCCTCAGCCTCCCACGCGCTAGGATGATAGGCGAGCACCTGGCTTCCTCTTTTTTCCTGAAATCATTTTTCTCCTCTCAGCCTCCCAACCCACAGTGGCTGAGAAACCAAAGGCAGCATGAGCCCCTCGCTGGGGTGTGAGGACCCTGCCAGAGGGAGGGGAGGGAAGCCAGGCTGTGCTGGGCGGAGCAGAAGCCTCTGACTTACGCCCTGATGCGATTACATTAATTATCATTCCTGCCTTGTGTGTGGATTGAGCTTTGCCACGCAGAGCCCAAGGCCACACCACGGCGTGGAAACCGGGGCTTGCACCCCTCGCCCTCTGCTCCCCAGCTGTCACCGCGAGGGTCTCAGGGCTTCTGCAGCGGGGCTGTGAGAGGAGCTTTGAACAAGCAAAGGCGGGGCCCAGGGGCTATGGGCGTGGCCTAGGGTGTGGGCGTGGCTATAAAATCATGGGGGCGGCTCTAGGAACTTATGGGGTGGGGCCTAGTCACCTTGGAGGCGGGGCCTAAGGAGCCATGGAGCGGGGGTCTAACCACCACGGGAATGGGGGCTAAAGAGCCATGGGCCGGGGCCTAGGGAGCTATGGGTGGTCTCAGGCCAGTGACACAAGCCAGAGGGGATCACAGGACGCCCTCCCTCTGCCCCTGCAGCCATCCCAACACTCCCTCCTCTCCTGTTTCGATTGTGCCCCTTCCCCAGAGCCCTGTTTTCTGTAGGGGCTTGCTCTTCCTCCCCAACTCTGCAAGGTGCACAAAGCCTAGCTTCGGTCAAGGGGCTGCTGGGTTCCTGCTTCTCTTCCCCACACCAAAGTAGGGCTACCCTGGGGTTGGGGTGCCTGTTGCTCACTGCCTCAGTATTCTGTAGTGTCGATGCAAGGGTGTTAAGCTGGCTTGAGCAAACCCGCCCATTAACCAGTGGGTAGTGTGCAGCTGTGGACTTCAGGCATGGCTGGCTCCAGGTGCCAAGCCCAGCTCTGTGCCTTATCTCTAGGCTCCACTGCACCCTGTACCTTCTTCCTGTGTTCACTCAAGGGACCCCTGAGCTGGGTGACTCAGGATGCTTGGGATGACAGCAAGGCTGTGGCATATGACACTGCTGATGACAGCCTCACATCCTACATCACACAGAGATACGGAGGGTGCAGGCAGCAGGCAGCAGAGGCCTTCCTTAGGGGTTGCCTTGGGTGGAAGGGAGGGCCAGCCACAGGTGGTGGGGGAGGCGGCACAGCCTTTGGGGGCCCAGAGGTGTGAGGTGGCTAGGTCCCCAGCACAGACACATGCCTGTCATGCAGGCACAGGACACACACACAATGCCATTACCCACCCCATGGCCCAAGAATGCATGTGGAGGGAGGCATGGGGTGACAGAGCGCGGCCTGGGGTCACAGGAGGACCCTGTCACACTGTACTTCCTGGAGCCTGGATGTCAGGATCCAGAATGACCTGGACTCTAGGGGCTGATGTGGTCAAAGGGCAAAGGGCAAAAGCCCTTCCCCAGGGGAGCCCCTGAGTGCTTCCCGGAGGTACGGAGCAGAGAGCTGTCTGGGTCCCTCTAGGTCAGGCTGCAGGACCTGGGTGGGCCAGCCCCTGTCCGGGTGTCCTGTGCATCTGGGAGTGTCCACGGCACTGTGAGGGGGGCACTGATAACTGCTCCTGGTGCCCCGACCTGCAGAGCCCAGGGTGAGCCCAGCCTGTTTCCTGCCCCCCCCCCAACTCAGGGCAAAGCTCCACTCCTCCGATTACTCAGTGAAGCAAGCCGACCTCCACCCCCGCAGCCCTGAAACACCTTTATTGCACTAAAAACAGAATTTATAAACAACACACACTGGAGGGCGGCGTCTGACAGTCACCCGCAGCCGGCTTCTCACACACAGATATCAAAACAGCCACAAATATAGAAAACGGGAACCCCCCTGCCGGGGAGGATAGGGCACAGGGTCCCCACCGTAGAAGGGAGGCAGCCACGAGCTCCAAGCGTCCAGCTCCATGCAGGGCCTGTGGTCTGCGGCCCAGGTTCGGGGTCGGGGTGGGGGTCAGGTGCAGACAGGGGCTGGGGCCCAGCAATCACAGGGCGCAGGGCCACACTGGGGCACAGCCAAAATCCAGGGCTCCCTCCAGGCCAGGGAGTCACAGCCGCAACCAACCCTGGTGGGGTGCGGACACCAAGCCAGGAAGAAGAGACCTGGTGAAAGAGGGGGATGGCCAAGGAAGGGGACGCCATCCCACAGGGCTGTCCTCCCGGCAGTGACCGCCCACCTGTGAACTGGCAGAGTTTGTGGAGGAAAAAAAAAAAGCCTGAGAACCATTTAAGGATTCATAGCAAAGCTCCATCAGCTGCCCGACCCCGGGCAAAGCCAGAACCAGGCCCAGGCCCCAGCCCGGCCCATGCCGATCCCACAGAAGGCCAAGCTGGGCGCTGGCTGGCAGGGGACAGGGGATAGGCCAAGCACAAGCGCCTCCTGGCAAGGGGCCCCTGTCCCCATCTTCCCAGGCTCCTGACTGACTCCAGGCTGGCAGCCACACAACCTCCTTCATCAAGAGCGGAGTCCGGGTGACCCGGGAGCCCCCAAGCCCCTCGCCTCTGAGCCTGTAGGCTGAGACTTCCCGGAGCCCGAGGAGGGGATGGCCTGTGTGGTGTCACCAGCTCCCCAGGCATCTGGGCGCTGCAGGGTGTCAGCCACCCCAGCAGGTGGCTGGGGAGGGCAAGGCTGTGCCACAAAGCAGTATGTCGAGCCTTGGGACCCGAGCCCCGGCCTCTAGGCCCTGCGGCCTCTCGGTCTCAGCCTCTCAGTCCTCAATTCTTGGGCTCCCGAAGACCTCTGTCCCCCATCCCAACTCTACGTAGAAGGGCGGGGTGGAGAAGTCTCAAGGGACCTAGGGGGACAGTCAGCTCTGCCAAGCCACCTGATGTGTTCCCCGAGGCCTGTCCTCCTCCTCCTCCAAAAGACCAGTCCATGAAAAGGACTTGTGTTTCCACCGGGGCCGGGACACCCCAGGGTCAGGTGCAGGCTGAGCCGAAGCCCATCTCCCCCTCACTCCACCCCGTGCAGAGGACAGGCTGCCTCACCCCGCCCCTGCACCCCATCCCACCCGCCTCACAGGCAGGGCAGCAGCGAGGTCAGGGGCAGCTCCTTCTCCCCAAGCAGCGTGTCCCGCTTCAGGCTGCTGCCCTTGTTGACCACCTTGATGCGCAGGGACAGCTTGGGCACGCTGGCCGGGCCCAGGCCGTCGAAGAAGAAGTCCTCGTTGAAGACGGGGTGGCGGCTGTTCTTGATGATGGTGCTGCGCTGCTTCTGGAGCTTCCCGGGGACCAGGCAGAGGCCCACGCAGCAATTGATGCTCCGGGCGTCCCAGGGCCGCTCGTACAGACCCTCGGCCACCAGCAGCCGCACGCGCAGCCGGGCCTGGGCCGCCTCGTACTCAGCCAGCAGCCGCACGCTGCCCCGGGGCCCCATGCGCACCGTGTGCTCCCCTCGGGGCGTCGCTGGGCCGGACTCGGGGCCCGGCTCAGGGGTGGGCCTGCGGGTCAGGCGACGGCGGACACCGGGGCTGGTGTCCGGGGTGCTGTCGTCGGCCGACAGCGAGCCGTGGCGGCCCACGGAGTGCTTGAGTTGGGTCACCTTGGCCTGGCCGTCCTGAGCGAAGCCCTTGAGCAGGGACACAGAGCGGGACAGCAGGGGGGACCCAAACGGGGAGGATTCGGCCGAGGACCCCGTGTCGCTCTCCCCACCGCTGAAGTAGCGGCCAGGGCTCATCAGGCCGCCCGTGGCCTCCCGCGACGCCCCGTCCCCCCCGTTGGCCTTGGCCCCCGCCCGCCGGCGCCCCGTCCCCGGGGAGCCCACCTGCGCCAGGGCCCCGTGCTCACTGTGGAACAGGGACTCCTTGCGCCGCGTGTGCGGGCTCTCGGCCAGCGTGGCGAAGCCGTAGGACGTCTGGGCCTTGGGCACCGACGGCAGCTCCAGGGCGCCCGGGGCGTCCTCGGCCGGCCAGTCCTCGGCGCTCTCGATCTGGATGACGTGGCGCGTGGCTGCCTTCAGCAGGCTCCTGCTCTCGGCGGCCAGCTTGGCGGGCAGCCGGGGGCTGCGCGGGCCGCGGCGGGGGGACGCAGCCAGGTTCTGCTCCGACGGGGACGGGCCCAGCTCGGCCGGGCCCTCGGCCTCCGCGGGGCCCGCGGGCAGCTTCGGGGGGATGAAGAAGTCCGGGATCTTGTCGGGGGTCAGCACGTTGCTGTACAGGGGCCCCTTGGCGGCCTTGTCCCCTGCCTCGCCCCCCGCTGCCCGGGTCCCGTTGTCCCCAGAGCCGCGGAGCCGGTCCAGGAACCACATGTTGGCCTTCCTCATGGGGGCGCAGGGCGGGAGGCCGGAGGGGACGCAGCGTCTGGGAAAGTAGGCGGGGAGGGCTCAGGGGGCACCCGTCCCCGGGGTGCGCGCGCCAAGGCCCGGGAGTGGGCACGGGGGAGGGCCACTCTTGGGGGGCTGAGACCAGGAGAGGGGTGGGGCGCTTCCCCTTCCCAGAGGGCCGGGGCCAACTTCCCAGCAGGCGCGGAGATGGGCGCGGAGATGGGCGCGGAGATGGGCGCAGAGATGGGCGCAGAGACGCACGCAGAATTGGAGAAAGAGCCCGGCTGGGGGACCAGGAGGTGTGGGGCCCGGGAGCGGGGAAGCACCCCGGGCGCCCCCCTTTGCCATCTCCCGGGTGGGGGACCCTGCTTCCTACGGGGCTGCGCGCCCCACGCCCAGGGGCGCAGGTGTCCCGGCCCCGCCCCCGGCGCCCGCCCACCTGTGGCTTCTCCGGGAGGCGGGGGTGGGGGAGGAGCGCGGCCCGGCCTGGGCGGGCACCGCGCGGGGTCCCGGCGCCCCCGAGCCGCCCACCGCCCGCAGCGGGGTCCCGGCCGGCTCACCTGCCTCGGCTCCAGACGCGGGGCTCGCGCAGGCCCGGCGGCTCCCAGCGCCTCCGAGCGGCCAGCGCCGCAGCCAGGCCCCGCCCACCGCGCCGAGCGGGGCGGGTCCGGAGCAGGGCGGCCACGGCCACGCAGGACCCGGGTGGGGCCCCCGGAAGCCGGCGGGGGGCTCCGGGCATCTGTGCCCTCCGGGAGGCCCCGGTCCTGCTGTTCCTGACCACCCTCCCCTCTCTGTTCTGGGGCTGCCCAGCAGGTCCAGCGCTGGCCCCTCTGTCGCTGAGGGGCCGTTCCTCCAGAGGTAAGGACGCCCCGAAGCCTGGTCCCAGCCCCCCAACACCCTCCAAGAGCTCTGCAGTCCAAGATGTAGGGATGTGGCGGAGGGAAGGAAGGAGGAGTCCCGTCCCCCACACCCCTCACAGGCGCAGACCAGGATGGGTCCTGCCAGCTACCCTGCCTCAGTTTCTCTCCTGGACCCAAGATAATGGCGTGCCTGGCCAGCGTGTACAAGGGGAGATACCGAGAGGACACAGGCACCTGGCTATTTATTCAGGGTTTTCTGAGGGCCTCCGATGTCCCAGGAATGTCCCCATGTCGCGCTGAGGTCCAAGCAAGGATAGGGCCTGGGTGGAGAACGCTGGAAGGTCAGGCCAGGAAGGGTCAGGAAGGTAGATAGGGCCCAAGAGGGCTGTGGTCCAGATGGGGAAATCGAGGCACACCGGAGCCATGATGCAGATGGTCTGTCTAGGTGACAGACACTTGGAAGAATGACACTTCCTCATTGCCTCTGGCCCAGAGCAGTCACTGGCTGGTGTCTCGGACCTCTTAGGGACCAGAGTTTCTGGGGGGAGGGTCATGGTGGCCTCTTGCTGCAGTATGCCGAGGTCAGGCCAGGTGGGACAGGGCCAGGCCTCATGATGCCAGGCCTGGGCACCAGGGCCTGGGCCCCAGCTGGGACGTGACACACTGCCCAGCGTAGGTCAAGGAACTCCAGACTTGGGGAGCTGCTCAGCTGGGGCCAGAGGCCAGTGCCCACACTGCTGCTGTGACTGCAGACACCGATGGGGATGGCCCTGGTGCATCCTCTCTTGCGCCCAGCTCAGCCTGCACCTTCCCCCCTCTCCTACCTCCGTACACTGCACTGCATGTGGAGCTCTGGGTCCAGTGCCTGCCCCGCTGGCCATTCGGCCCCGCCCTGAGGCCCAGCTTCCCCCCCCAGCCGTTCTGCATGGCCCTCAGCAAACAGGAGCCTCCCATGTCAACAGAGCCATTGCCTCCCGCCACGCAGAGAGCACCCCCGGGATGCACCAGTCAGACGTCAGGGGGCTCGGCGGCTGGCGGCTGGCATAGCAACGTCCCCGAGTCCTGCCACTCTGCCTGACCTGGCACCAGCCCTGGTCCCCCAGGCGGGGCCATCAGGCTGGCCCTCCTCCCCCAGGTTGACCCCAGCGGCTCCAGGAAGCCCAAAAGGCTCAGAGAGCAAAGGGCCTGGGTGCTACCCTTTCTCCCTCAGACCAGGGAGGTGACCATGAGGACTGGGGGCCTCACTCGGCCTGCCCTCAGTGCACTTTCCATGCACAGGGGCTCCCACCCTTTGTGCAGGGGCCGCAGCAGGCGGGGACTTCAGAAGAACAGGGCAGGGGCCGTGGAGCCTGGGCCTCAGGGCCCAGGACCATGAATGAATGAATGAGGTGAAATGCACCCCTTGCTTCCCACACATGTTCACGACCCAGTGCCTTCCCACAGCAGAGCATGGCCCCGCAGCCCTGTCCTCTGCCCCACCCCATCTCATTGGCACAGTCTGTGCCCCTGAGGATCTCCTGAGCCCTCATCGCTCCCCATCACCCCAGCCTAAAGATCAGGCAGCTCCT